>NC_057815.1:0-1250000 GCF_910594005.1 Cervus elaphus | reverse complement strand
AGGGATCCTGAGGTCACTGTAGCAACAGGAAAGAGCTCCGTGGACCAAAAATCAACTCGAGATGAGAGGTTAGTCCCTGGCTTCGACTCCAGAGGTATACCACCTTACCACAAGCACCTCAAGAGGAGGTTTCTCTCAGCTCTAGGTATGTGAGAGGGACCCTGATTTTTCGGCCTCAAGTGGAATGGACACCGCGATGCCCTGACTCGAAATAAGGCCGGATATCCCTGCAGTGACTTGAATGCAGGCTCGTCTTGCATCTCCCAAGACGAAAGAATGTCTGAATCCCCTGTGGAGACCACAGAGAAAGACCTAGTTCCCCACCTCATCGCGACCGGAGGCCTCACATCCTTTGAAAACTCCAGAGGTACGCGGAGATCAGTGCCTCCAAAGGAGACGATGCCTGACTCCTCGTGAGACTTGATAGGATTCCCAGGATTCCTGTGGCACGTGGAAAGGAACACTTGGTCTCCCGCCTCAGCTGGAGAGGCGTCCCAATTGCCCTGCCAAGCCTCGAGGAGAATCCCGAGTTGTCCCTCGCAACTAGGCAGGAGTCCTGACGTCGCTGAACAAACACGTGTGTGGAAGGGCCATCCCCTCGTAACTCGAGGATATTCCCCAGGTTCCCGCCGCAACTCGAGAAAAACCATGAGACTTCCCCCTCGCCGCGAGATGAGGCCCGATTCCCCTGCACTGCGTGCAGAGCAATTCCGTGTTGCACATCACACATGAAAGGAGCCTTGATTTCCTTGATGGCACTCCAGGGAAAACCCAAGAACACTGTTTCAAGGCAAGAGGGATCCTGAGGTCACTGTAGCAACACGAAAGAGCCCCGTGGACCAAAAATCAACTCGAGATGAGAGGTTAGTCCCTGGCTTCGACTCCAGAGGAATACCACCTTACCACAAGCACCTTAAGAGTAGGCTTCTCTCAGCTCTAGCTATGTGAGAGGGACCCTGAGTTTGCGGCCTCAAGTGGAATGGAGACCGCAATGCCCTGACTCGAAATAAGGCCGGATATCCCTGCAGTGACTTGAATGCAGGCTCGTCTTGCATCTCCCAAGATGAAAGGATGTCTGAATCCCCTGTGGAGACCACAGAGAAAGACCTAGTTCCCCACCTCATCGCGACCGGAGGCCTCACATCCTTTAAAAACTCCAGAGGTACGCGGAGATCAGTGCCTCCAAAGGAGACGATGCCTGACTCCTCGTGAAACTTGATAGGAGTCCCAGGATTCCTGTGGCACGTGGAAAGGGACCCTTGGTCTCCCGCCTCAGCTGGAGACGCGTCCCAATTGCCCTGCCCAGCCTCGAGGAGAATCCCGAGTTGTCCCTCGCGTCTAGGCAGGAGTCCTGCCGTCGCTGAACTAACACGTGTGTGGAAGGGCCATCCCCGTCGTAACTCGAGAATATACCCCAGGTTCCCGCCGCAACTCGAGAAAAACCATGAGACTTCTCCCTCGCCGCGAGATTAGACCCGATTCCCCTGCACTGCGTGCAGAGCAATTCCGTGTTGCACATCACACATGAAAGGAGCCTTGATTTCCTTGATGGCACTCCAGAGAAACCCCAAGAACACTGTTTCAAGGATAGAGGGATCCTGAGGTCACTGTAGCAACACGAAAGAGCTCCGTGGACCAAAAATCAACTCGAGATGAGAGGTTAGTCCCTGGCTTCGACTCTAGAGGAATACCACCTTACCACAAGCACCTCAAGAGGAGGCTTCTCTCAGCTCTAGGTATGTGAGAGGGACCCTGATTTTTCGGCCTCAAGTGGAATGGACACCGCGATGCCCTGACTCGAAATAAGGCCGGATATCCCTGCAGTGACTTGAATGCAGGCTCGTCTTGCATCTCCCAAGACGAAAGGATGTCTGAATCCCCTGTGGAGACCACAGAGAAAGACCTAGTTCCCCACCTCATCGCGACCGGAGGCCTCACATCCTTTGAAAACTCCAGAGGTACGCGGAGATCAGTGCCTCCAAAGGAGACGATGCCTGACTCCTCGTGAAACTTGATACGAGTCCCAGGATTCCTGTGGCACGTGGAAAGGGACCCTTGGTCTCCCGCCTCAGCTGGAGAGGCGTCCCAATTGCCCTGCCAAGCCTCGAGGGGAATCCCGAGTTGTCCCTCGCAACTAGGTAGGAGTCCTGACGTCGCTGAACAAACACGTGTGTGGAAGGGCCATCCCCTCGTAACTCGAGAATATTCCCCAGGTTCCCGCCGCAACTCGAGAAAAACCATGAGACTTCCCCCTCGCCGCGAGATGAGGCCCGATTCCCCTGCACTGCGTGCAGAGTAATTCCGTGTTGCACATCACACATGAAAGGAGCCTTGATTTCCTTGATGGCACTCCAGAGAAACCCCAAGAACACTGTTTTAAGGCTAGAGGGATCCTGAGGTCACTGTAGCAACACGAAAGAGCCCCGTGGCCCAAAAATCAACTCGAGATGAGAGGTTAGTCCCTGGCTTCGAGTCCAGAGGAATACCACCTTACCACAAGAACCTCCAGAGGAGGCTTCTCTCAGCTCTAGCTATGTGAGAGGGACCCTGAGTTTGCGGCCTCAAGTGGAATGGAGACCGCGATGCCATGACTCGAAATAAGGCCGGATATCCCTGCAGTGACTTGAATGCAGGCTCGTCTTGCATCTCCCAAGATGAAAAGATGTCTGAATCCCCTGTGGAGACCACAGAGAAAGACCTAGTTCCCCACCTTATCGCGATCGGAGGCCTCACATCCTTTGAAAACTCCAGAGGTATGCGGAGATCAGTGCCTCCAAAGGAGACGATGCCTGACTCCTCGTGAAACTTGATAGGAGTCCCAGGATTCCTGTGGCACGTGGAAAGGGACCCTTGGTCTCCCGCCTCAGCTGGAGAGGCGTCCCAATTGCCCTGCCAAGCCTCGAGGAGAATCCCGAGTTGTCCCTCGAAACTAGGCAGGAGTCCTGACGTCGCTGAAGAAACACGTGTGTGGAAGGTCCATCCCCGTCGTAACTGGAGAATATACCCCAGGTTCCCGCCGCAACTCGAGAAAAACAAGGAGACTTCCCCCTCGACGCGAGATGAGGCCTGATTCCCCTGCCCTGCGTACAGAGCAATTCCGTGTTGCACATCACACATAAAAGGAGCCTTGATTTCCTTGATGGCACTCCAGAGAAACCCCAAGAACACTGTTTCAAGGCTAGAGGGATCCTGAGGTCACTGTAGCAACACAAAAGATCTCCGTGGACCAAAAATCAACTCGAGATGAGAGGTTAGTCCCTGGCTTCGACTCCAGAGGAATACCACCTTACCACAAGCACCTCAAGAGGAGGCTTCTCTCAGCTCTAGGTATGTGAGAGGGACCCTGAGTTTGAGGCCTCAAGTGGAGTGGACACCGCGATGCCCTGACTCGAAATAAGGCCGGATATATCTGCAGTGACTTGAATGCAGGCTCGTCTTGCATCTCCCAAGACAAAAGGATGTCTGAATCCCCTGTGGAGACCACAGAGAAAGACCTAGTTCCCCACCTCATCGCGACCGGAGGCCTCACATCCTTTGAAAGCTCCAGAGGTACGCGGAGATCAGTGCCTCCAAAGGAGACGATGCCTGACTCCTCGTGAAACTTGATAGGAGTCCCAGGATTCCTGTGGCTCGTGGAAAGGGACCCTTGGTCTCCCGCCTCAGCTGGAGAGGCGTCCCAATTGCCCTGCCAAGCCTCGAGGAGAATCCCGAGTTGTCCCATGCAACTGGGAAGGAGTCCTGACGTCGCTGAAGAAACACGTGTGTGGAAGGGCAATCCCCGTCGTAACTCGAGAATATACCCCAGGTTCCCGCCGCAACTCGAGAAAAACCATCAGACTTCCCCCTCGCCGCGAGATGAGGCCCGATTCCCCTGCACTGCGTGCAGAGCAATTCCGTGTTGCACATCACACATGAAAGGAGCCTTGATTTTCTTGGTGGCACTCCAGAGAAACCCCAAGAACACTGTTTCAAGGCTAAAGGGATCCTGAGGTCACTGTAGCAACACGAAAGAGCTCCATGGACCAAAAATCAACACGAGATGAGAGGTTAGTCCCTGGCTTCGACTCCAGAGGAATACCACCTCACCACAAGCACCTCAAGAGGAGGCTTCTCTCAGCTCTAGGTATGTGAGAGGGACCCTGAGTTTGCGGCCTCAAGTGGAATGGACACCCCGATACCCTGACTCGAAATAAGGCCGGATATCCCTGCAGTGACTTGAATGCAGGCTCGTCTTGCATCTCCCAAGACGAAAGGATGTCTGAATCCCCTGTGGAGACCACAGAGAAAGACCTAGTTCCCCACCTCATCGCGACCGGAGGCCTCACATCCTTTGAAAACTCCAGAGGTATGCGGAGATCAGTGCCTCCAAAGGAGACGATGCCTGACTCCTCGTGAAACTTGATAGGAGTCCCAGGATTCCTGTGGCACGTGGTAAGGGACCCTTGGTCTCCCGCCTCAGCTGGAGAGGCGTCCAAATTGCCCTGCCAAGCCTCAAGGAGAATCCCGAGTTCTCCCTCGCAACTAGGCAGGAGTCCTGTCGTCGCTGAACAAACACGTGGGTGGAAGGGCCATCCCGGTCGTAACTCGAGAATATTCCCCAGGTTCCCGCCGCAACTCGAGAAAAACCATGAGACTTCCCCCTCGCCACGAGATGAGGCCCGATTCCCCTGCACTGCGTGCAGAGCAATTCTGTGTTGCACATCACATATGAAAGGAGCCTTGATTTACTTGATGGCACTCCAGAGAAACCCCAAGAACACTGTTTCAAGGCTAGAGGGATCCTGAGGTCACTGTAGCAACAAGAAAGAGCTCCGTGGACCAAAAATCAAGTCGAGATGAGAGGTTAGTCCCTGGCTTCGCCTCCAGAGGAATACCACCTTACCACAAGCACCTCAAGAGGAGGCTTCTCTCAGCTCTAGGTATGTGAGAGGGACCCTGATTTTGCGGCCTCAAGTGGAATGGACACTGCGATGCCGTGACGCGAAATAAGGCCGGATATCCCTGCAGTGACTTGAATGCAGGCTCGTCTTGCATCTCCCAAGATGAAAGGATGTCTGAATACCCTGTGGAGACCACAGAAAAAGACCTAGTTTCCCACCTCATCGCGACCGGAGGCCTCACATCCTTTGAAAACTCCAGAGGTACGCGGAGATCAGTGCCTCCAAAGGAGACGATGCCTGACTCCTCGTGAAACTTCATAGAAGTCCCAGGTTTCCTGTGGCACGTGGATAGGGACCCTTGGTCTCCCGCCTCAGCTGGAGAGGCGTCCCAATTGCCCTGCCAAGCCTCGAGGAGAATCCCGAGTTGTCCCTCGCAACTAGGCAGGAGTCCTGACGTCGCTGAACAAACACGTGTGTGGAAGGGCCATCCCCGTCGTAACTCGAGAATATACCCCAGGTTCCCGCCGCAACTCCAGAAAAACCATGAGACTTCCCCCTCGCCGCTAGATGAGGCCCGACTCCCCTGCACTGCGTGCAGAGCAATTCCGTGTTGCACATCACACATGAAAGGAGCCTTGATTTTCTTGTTGGCACTCCAGAGAAACCCCAAGAACACTGTTTCAAGGCTAGAGGGATCCTGAGGTCACTGTAGCGACACGAAAGAGATCCATGGACCAAAAATCAACACGAGATGAGAGGTTAGTCCCTGGCTTCGACTCCAGAGGAATACCACCTCACCACAAGCACCTCAAGAGGAGGCTTCTCTCAGCTCTAGGTATGTGAGAGGGACCCTGAGTTTGCGGCCTCAAGTGGAATGGACATCCCGATGCCCTGATTCGAAATAAGGCCGGATATCCCTGCAGTGACTTGAATGCAGGCTCGTCTTGCATCTCCCAAGACGAAAGGATGTCTGAATCCCCTGTGGAGACCACAGAGAAAGACCTACTTCCCCACCTCATCGCGACCGGAGGCCTCACATCCTTTGAAAACTCCAGAGGTATGCGGAGATCAGTGCCTCCAAAGGAGACGATGCCTGACTCCTCGTGAAACTTGATAGGAGTCCCAGGATTCCTGTGGCACGTGGTAAGGGACCCTTGGTCTCCCGACTCAGCTGGAGAGGCGTCCCAATTGCCCTGCAAAGCCTCGAGGAGAATCCCGAGTTGTCCCTCGAAACTAGGCAGGAGTCCTGACGTCGCTGAACAAACACGTGGGTGGAAGGGCCATCACCGTCGTAACTCGAGAATATACCCCAGGTTCCCGCCGCAACTCGACAAAAACCATGAGACTTCCCCCTCGCCGCGAGATGAGGCCCGATTCCCCTGCACTGCGTGCAGAGCAATTCCGTGTTGCACATCACATATGAAAGGAGCCTTGATTTACTTGATGGCACTCCAGAGAAACCCCAAGAACACTGTTTCAATGCTCGAGGAATCCTGAGGTCACTGTAGCAACACGAAAGAGCTCCGTGGACCAAAAATCAACTCGAGATGAGAGGTTAGTCCCTGGCTTCGACTCCAGAGGAATACCACCTTACCACAAGCACCTCAAGAGGAGGCTTCTCTCAGCTCTAGGTATGTGAGAGGGACCCTGATTTTGCGGCCTCAAGTGGAATGGACACTGCGATGCCGTGACGCGAAATAAGGCCGGATATCCCTGCAGTGACTTGAATGCAGGCTCGTCTTGCATCTCCCAAGACGAAAGGATGTCTGAATCCCCTGTGGAGACCACAGAGAAAGACCTAGTTCCCCACCTCATCGCGACCGGAGGCCTCACATCCTTTGAAAACTCCAGAGGTACGCGGAGATCAGTGCCTCCAAAGGAGACGATGCCTGACTCCTCGTGAAACTTGATAGGAGTCCCAGGATTGCTGTGGCACGTGGAAAGGCACCCTTGGTCTCCCACCTCGGATGGAGAGGCGTCCCAATTTCCCTGCCAAGCCTCGAGGAGAATCCCGAGTTGTCCCTCGCAACTAGGCAGGAGTCCTGACGTCGCTGAACAAACACTTGTGTAGAAGGGCCATTTCCATCGTAACTCGAGAATATACCCCAGGTTCCCGCCGCAACTCGAGAAAAACCATGATACTTCCCCCTCGCCCCGAGATGAGGCCCGATTCCCCTGCACTGCGTGCAGAGTAATTCCGTGTTGCACATCACACATGAAAGGAGCCTTGATTTCCATGATGGCACTTCAGAAAAACCCCAAGAACACTGTTTCAAGGCTAGAGGGATCCTGAGGTCACTGTAGCAACACGAAAGAGCTCCGTGGACCAAAAATCAACTGGAGATGAGAGGTTAGTCCCTGGCTTCGACTCCAGAGGAATACCACCTTACCACAAGCACCTCAAGAGGAGGCTTCTCTCAGCTCTAGGTAAGTGAGAGGGACCCTGAATTTGCGGCCTCAAGTGGAATGGAAACCGCGATGCCCTGACTCGAATTAAGGCCGGATATCCCTGCAGTGACTTGAATGCAGGCTCGTCTTGCATCTCCCAAGACGAAAGGATGTCTGAATCCCCTGTGGAGACCACAGAGAAAGACCTAGTTACCCACCTCTTCGCGACCGGAGGCCTCACATCCTTTGAAAACTCCAGAGGTACGCGGAGATCAGTGCCTCCAAAGGAGACGATGCCTGACTCCTCGTGAAACTTGATAGGAGTCCCAGGATTCCTGTGGCACGTGGAAAGGGACGCTTGCTCTCCCGCCTCAGCTGGAGAGGCGTCCCAATTGCCCTGCCAAGCCTCGAGGAGAATCCCGAGTTGTCAATCGCAACTAGGCAGGAGTCCTGACGTCGCTGAACAAACACGTGGGTGGAAGGGCCATCCCCGTCGTAACTCGAGAATATACCCCAGGTTCCCGCCGCAACTCGAGAAAAACCATGAGACTTCCCCCTCGCCGCGAGATGGGGCCCGATTCCCCTGCACTGCGTGCACAGCAATTCCGTGTTGCACATCACACATGAAAGGAGCCTTGATTTCCTTGATGGCACACCAGAGAAACCCCAAGAACACTGTTTCAAGGCTAGAGGGATCCTGAGGTCACTGTAGCAACACGAAAGAGCTCCGTGGACCAAAAATCAACTCGAGATGAGAGGTTAGTCCCTGGCTTCGACTCCAGAGGAATACCACCTTACCACAAGCACCTCAAGAGGAGACTTCTCTCAGCTCTAGGTATGTGAGAGGGACCCTGAGTTTGCGGCCTCAAGAGGAATGGACACCGCAAAGCCCTGACTCGAAATAAGGCCGGATATCCCTGCAGTGACTTGAATGCAGGCTCGTCTTGCATCTCCCAAGATGAAAGGATGTCTGAATCCCCTGTGGAGACCACAGAGAAAGACCTAGTTCCCCACCTCATCGCGACCGGAGGCCTCACATCCTTTGAAAACTCCAGAGGTACGCGGAGATCAGTGCCTCCAAAGGAGACGATGCCTGACTCCTCGTGAAACTTGATAGGAGTCCCAGGATTCCTGTGGCACGTGGAAAGGGACCCTTGGTCTCCCGCCTCAGCTGGAGAGGCGTCCCAATTGCCCTGCCAAGCCTCGAGGAGAATCCCGAGTTGTCCCTCGCAACTAGGCAGGAGTCCTGACGTCGCTGAACAAACACGTGGGTGGAAGGGCCATCCCCGTCGTAACTCGAGAATATACCCCAGGTTCCCGCCACAACTCGAGAAAAACCATGAGACTTCCCCCTCGCCGTTAGATGAGGCCTGATTCCCCTGCACTGCATGCAGAGCAATTCCGTGTTGCTCATCAAACAAAAAACGAGCCTTGATTTCCTTGATGGCACTCCAGAGAAACCCCAAGAACACTGTTTCAAGGCTAGAGGGATCCCGAGGTCACTGTAGCAACACGAAAGAGCTCCGTGGACCAAAAATCAACTCGAGATGAGAGGTTAGTCCCTGGCTTCGACTCCAGAGGAATACCACCTTACCACAAGCACCTCAAGAGGAGGCTTCTCTCAGCTCTAGGTATGTGAGAGGGACCCTGAGTTTGCGGCCTCAAGTGGAATGGAAACCGCGATGCCCTGACTCGAAATAAGGCCGGATATCCCTGCAGTGACTTGAATGCAGGCTCGTCTTGCATCTCCCAAGACGAAAGGATGTCTGAATCCCCTGTGGAGACCACAGAGAAAGACCTAGTTCCCCACCTCATCGCGACCGGAGGCCTCACATCCTTTGAAAACTCCAGAGGTACGCGGAGATCAGTGCCTCCAAAGGAGATGATGCCTGACTCCTCGTGAAACTTGATAGGAGTCCCAGGATTCCTGTGGCACGTGGAAAGGGACCCTTGGTCTCCCGCCTCAGCTGGAGAGGCGTCCCAATTGCCCTGCCAAGCCTCGAGGAGAATCCCGAGTTGTCCCTCGCAAGTAGGCAGGAGTCCTGACGTCGCTGAACAAACACGTGGGTGGAAGGGTCATCCCCGTCATAACTCGAGAATATACCCCAGGTTCCCGTCGCAACTCGAGAAAAACCATGAGATTTCCCCCTCACCGCGAGATGAGGCCCGATTCCCCTGCACTGCATGCAGAGCAATTCCGTGTTGCACATCAAACAAGAAAGGAGCCTTGATATCCTTGATGGCACTCCAGAGAAACCCCAAGAACACTGTTTCAAGGCTAGAGGGATCCTGAGGTCACTGTAGCAACACGAAAGAGCTCCGTGGACCAAAAATCAACTCGAGATGAGAGGTTAGTCCCTGGCTTCGACTCCAGAGGAATACCACCTTACCACAAGCACCTCAAGAGGAGGCTTCTCTCAGCTCTAGCTATGTGAGAGGGACCCTGAATTTGCGGCCTCAAGTGGAATGGACACCGCGATGCCATGACTCGAAATAAGGCCGAATATCCCTGCAGTGACTTGAATGCAGGTTCGTCTTGCATCTCAAAGATGAAAGGATGTCTGAATTCCCTGTGGAGACCACAGAGAAAGACCTAGTTCCCCACCTCATGGCGACCGAAGGCCTGAAATCCTTTGAAAACTCCAGAGGTATGCGGAGATCAGTGCCTCCAAAGGAGACGATGCCTGACTCCTCGTGAAACTTGATAGGAGTCCCAGGATTCCTGTGGCACGTGGAAAGGGACCCTTGGTCTCCCGCCTCAGCTGGAGAGGCGTCCCAATTGCCCTGCCAAGCCTCGAGGAGAATCCCGAGTTGTCCCTCGCAACTAGGCAGGAGTCTTGACGTCGCTGAAGAAACACGTGTGTGGAAGGGCCATCCCCGTCGTAACTCGAGAATATACCCCAGGTTCCCGCCGCAACTCGAGAAAAACCATGAGACTTCCCCCTCGCCGCGAGATGAGGCCCGATTCCCCTGCACTGTGTGCAGAGCAATTCCGTGTTGCACATCACACATGAAAGGAGCCTTGATTTCCTTGATGGCACTCCAGAGAAACCCCAAGAACACTGTTTCAAGGCTAGAGGGATCCTGAGGTCACTGTAGCAACACGAAAGAGCTCCCTGGACCAAAAATCAACTCGAGATGAGAGGTTAGTCACTGGCTTCGACTCCAGAGGTATACCACCTTACCACAAGCACCTCAAGAGTAGGCTTCTCTCAGCTCTAGGTATGTGAGAGGGACCCTGATTTTGCGGCCTCAAGTGGAATGGAAACCGCGATGCCCTGACTCGAAATAAGGCCGAATATCCCTGCAGTGACTTGAATGCAGGCTCGTCTTGCATCTCCCAAGATGAAAGGATGTCTGAATCCCCTGTGGAGACCACAGAGAAAGACCTAGTTCCCCACCTCATCGCGACCGGAGGCCTCACATCCTTTGAAAACTCCAGAGGTATGCGGAGATCAGTGCCTCCAAAGGAGACGATGCCTGACTCCTCGTGAAACTTGATAGGAGTCCCAGGATTCCTGTGGCACGTGGAAAGGGACCCTTGGTCTCCCGCCTCAGCTGGAGAGGCGTCCCAATTTCCCTGCCAAGCCTCGAGGAGAATCCCGAGTTGTCCCTCGCAGCTAGGCAGGAGTCCTGATGTCGCTGAAGAAACACGTGGGTGGAAGGGCCATCCCCGTCGTAACTCGAGAATATTCCCCAGGTTCCCGCCGCAACTCGAGAAAAACCATGAGACTTCCCCCTTGCCGCGAGATGAGTCCCGATTCCCCTGCAGTGCGTGCAGAGCAATTCCGTGTTGCACATCACACATGAAAGGAGCCTTGATTTCCTTGATGGCACTCCAGAGAAACCCCAAGAACACTGTTTCAAGGCTACAGGGATCCTGAGGTCGCTGTAGCAACACGAAAGAGCTCCGTGGACCAAAAATCAACTCGAGATGAGAGGTTAGTCCCTTGCTTCGACTCCAGAGGAATACCACCTTACCACAAGCACCTCAAGAGGAGGCTTCTCTCAGCTCTAGCTATGTGAGAGGGACCCTGAGTTTGCGGCCTCAAGTGGAATGGACACCGCGATGCTCTGGCTCGAAATAAGGCCGAATATCCCTGCAGTGATTTGAATGCAGGCTCGTCTTGCATCTCCCAAAACGAAAGGATGTCTGAATCACCTTTGTAGACCACAGAGAAAGACCTAGTTCCCCACCTCATGGCGACCGGAGGCCTCACATCCTTTGAAAATTCCAGAGGTACGCGGAGATCAGGGCCTCCAAAGGAGACGATGCCTGACTCCTCGTGAAACTTGATAGGAGTCCCAGGATTCCTGTGGCACGTGGAAAGGGATCCTTGGTCTCCCGCCTCAGCTGGAGAGGCGTCCCAATTGCCCTGCCAAGCCTCGAGGAGAATCCCGAGTTGTCCCTCGCAACTAGGCGGGAGTCCTGACGTCGCTGAACAAACACTTGGGTGGAAGGGCCATCCCCGTCGTAACTCGAGAATATACCCCAGGTTCCCGCCGCAACTCGAGAAAAACCATGAGACTTCCCCCTCGCCGCGAGATGAGGCCCGATTCCCCTGCACTGCGTGCAGAGCAATTCCGTGTTGCACATCACACATGAAAGGAGCCTTGATTTCCTTGATGGCACTCCAGAGAAACCCCAAGAACACTGTTTCAAGGCTAGAGGGATCCTGAGGTCACTGTAGCAACACGAAAGAGCTCCGTGGACCAAAAATCAACTCGAGATGAGAGGTTAGTCCCTGGCTTCGACTCCAGAGGAATACCACCTTGCACAAGCACCTCAAGAGGAGGCTTCTCTCAGCTCTAGGTATGTGAGAGGGAGCCTGACTGTGCGGCCTCAAATGGAATGGACACCGCGATGCCCTGACGCGAAATAAGGCCGGATATCCCTGCAGTGACTTGAATGCAGGCTCGTCTTGCATCTCCCAAGACGAAAGGATGTCTGAATCCCCCGTGGAGACCACAGAGAAAGACCTAGTTCCCCACCTCATCGCGACCGGAGGCCTCACATCCTTTGAAAATTCCAGAGGTACGCGGAGATCAGTGCATCCAAAGGAGACGATGCCTGACTCCTCGTGAAACTTGATAGGAGTCCCAGGATTCCTGTGGCACGTGGAAAGGGACCCTTGGTCTCCCGCCTCAGCTGGAGAGGCGTCCCAATTGCCCTGCCAAGCCTCGAGGAGAATCCCGAGTTGTCCCTCGCAACTAGGCAGGAGTCCTGACGTCGCTGAACAAACACGTGTGTGGAAGGGCCATCCCCTCGTAACTCGAGGATATTCCCCAGGTTCCCGCCGCAACTCGAGAAAAACCATGAGACTTCCCCCTCGCCACGAGATGAGGCCCGATTCCCCTGCACTGCGTGCAGAGCAATTCCATGTTGCACATCACACATGAAAGGAGCCTTGATTTCCTTGATGGCACTCCAGAGAAACCCCAAGAACACTGTTTCAAGGCTAGAGGGATCCTGAGGTCACTGTAGCAACACGAAAGAGCCCCGTGGACCAAAAACCAACTCGAGATGAGAGGTTAGTCCCTGGCTTCGACTCCAGAGGAATACCACCTTACCACAAGCACCTCAAGAGTAGGCTTCTCTCAGCTCTAGCTATGTGAGAGGGACCCTGAGTTTGCGGCCTCAAGTGGAATGGAGACCGCGATGCCCTGACTCGAAATAAGGCCGAATATCCCTGCAGTGACTTGAATGCAGGCTCGTCTTGCATCTCCCAAGATGAAAGGATGTCTGAATCCCCTGTGGAGACCACAGAGAAAGACCTAGTTCCCCACCTCATCGCGACCGGAGGCCTCACATCCTTTGAAAACTCCAGAGGTACGCGGAGATCAGTGCCTCCAAAGGAGACGATGCCTGACTCCTCGTGAAACTTGATAGGAGTCCCAGGATTCCTGTGGCACGTGGAAAGGGACCCTTGGTCTCCCGACTCAGCTGGAGAGGCGTCCCAATTGCCCTGCCAAGCCTCGAGGAGAATCCCGAGTTGTCCCTCGCAACTAGGCAGGAGTCCTGACGTCGCTGAACAAACACGTGGGTGGAAGGGCCATCCCCGTCGTAACTCGAGAATATACCCCAGGTTCCCGCCGCAACTCGAGAAAAACCATGAGACTTCCCCCTCGCCGCGAGATGAGGCCCGATTCCCCTGCACTGCGTGCAGAGCAATTCCGTGTTGCACATCACACATGAAAGGAGCCTTGATTTCCTTGATGGCACTCCAGAGAAACCCCAAGAACACTGTTTCAAGGCTAGAGGGATCCTGAGGTCACTGTAGCAACACGAAAGAGCTCCGTGGACCAAAAATCAACTCGAGATGAGAGGTTAGTCCCTGGCTTTGACTCCAGAGGAATACCACCTTGCACAAGCACCTCAAGAGGAGGCTTCTCTCAGCTCTAGGTATGTGAGAGGGACCCTGAGTTTGCGGCCTCAAATGGAATGGACACCGCGATGCCCTGACGCGAAATAAGGCCGGATATCCCTGCAGTGACTTGAATGCAGGCTCGTTTTGCATCTCCCAAGACGAAAGGATGTCTGAATCCCCTGTGGAGACCACAGAGAAAGATCTAGTTCCCCACCTCATCGCGACCGGAGGCCTCACATCCTTTGAAAATTCCAGAGGTACGCGGAGATGAGTGCCTCCAAAGGAGACGATGCCTGACTCCTCGTGAAACTTGATAGGAGTCCCAGGATTCCTGTGGCACGTGGAAAGGGACCCTTGGTCTCCCGCCTCAGCTGGAGAGGCGTCCCAATTGCCCTGCCAAGCCTCGAGGAGAACCACGAGTTGTCCCTCGCAACTAGGCAGGAGTCCTGACGTCGCTGAACTAACACGTGTGTGGAAGGGCCATCCCCATCGTAACTCGAGAATATACCCCAGGTTCCCGCCGCAACTCGAGAAAAACCATGAGACTTCCCCCTCGCTGCGAGATGAGGCCCGATTCCTCTGCACTGCGTGCAGAGCAATTCCGTGTTGCACATCACACATGAAAGGAGCCTTGATTTCCTTCATGGCACTCCAGAGAAACCCCAAGAACACTGTTTCTAGGCTAGAGGGATCCTGAGGTCACTGTAGCAACAGGAAAGAGCTCCGTGGACCAAAAATCAACTCGAGATGAGAGGTTAGTCCCTGGCTTCGACTCCAGAGGTATACCACCTTACCACAAGCACCTCAAGAGGAGGTTTCTCTCAGCTCTAGGTATGTGAGAGGGACCCTGATTTTTCGGCCTCAAGTGGAATGGACACCGCGATGCCCTCACTCGAAATAAGGCCGGATATCCCTGCAGTGACTTGAATGCAGGCTCGTCTTGCATCTCCCAAGACGAAAGGATGTCTGAATCCCCTGTGGAGACCACAGAGAAAGACCTAGTTCCCCACCTCATCGCGACCGGAGGCCTCACATCCTTTGAAAACTCCAGAGGTACGCGGAGATCAGTGCCTCCAAAGGAGACGATGCCTGACTCCTCGTGAGACTTGATAGGATTCCCAGGATTCCTGTGGCACGTGGAAAGGAACACTTGGTCTCCCGCCTCAGCTGGAGAGGCGTCCCAATTGCCCTGCCAAGCCTCGAGGAGAATCCCGAGTTGTCCCTCGCAACTAGGCAGGAGTCCTGACGTCGCTGAACAAACACGTGTGTGGAAGGGCCATCCCCTCGTAACTCGAGGATATTCCCCAGGTTCCCGCCGCAACTCGAGAAAAACCATGAGACTTCCCCCTCGCCGCGAGATGAGGCCCGATTCCCCTGCACTGCGTGCAGAGCAATTCCGTGTTGCACATCACACATGAAAGGAGCCTTGATTTCCTTGATGGCACTCCAGGGAAAACCCAAGAACACTGTTTCAAGGCAAGAGGGATCCTGAGGTCACTGTAGCAACACGAAAGAGCCCCGTGGACCAAAAATCAACTCGAGATGAGAGGTTAGTCCCTGGCTTCGACTCCAGAGGAATACCACCTTACCACAAGCACCTTAAGAGTAGGCTTCTCTCAGCTCTAGCTATGTGAGAGGGACCCTGAGTTTGCGGCCTCAAGTGGAATGGAGACCGCAATGCCCTGACTCGAAATAAGGCCGGATATCCCTGCAGTGACTTGAATGCAGGCTCGTCTTGCATCTCCCAAAATGAAAGGATGTCTGAATCCCCTGTGGAGACCACAGAGAAAGACCTAGTTCCCCACCTCATCGCGACCGGAGGCCTCACATCCTTTAAAAACTCCAGAGGTACGCGGAGATCAGTGCCTCCAAAGGAGACGATGCCTGACTCCTCGTGAAACTTGATAGGAGTCCCAGGATTCCTGTGGCACGTGGAAAGGGACCCTTGGTCTCCCGCCTCAGCTGGAGACGCGTCCCAATTGCCCTGCCCAGCCTCGAGGAGAATCCCGAGTTGTCCCTCGCGTCTAGGCAGGAGTCCTGCCGTCGCTGAACTAACACGTGTGTGGAAGGGCCATCCCCGTCGTAACTCGAGAATATACCCCAGGTTCCCGCCGCAACTCGAGAAAAACCATGAGACTTCTCCCTCGCCGCGAGATGAGACCCGATTCCCCTGCACTGCGTGCAGAGGAATTCCGTGTTGCACATCACACATGAAAGGAGCCTTGATTTCCTTGATGGCACTCCAGAGAAACCCCAAGAACACTGTTTCAAGGCTAGAGGGATCCTGAGGTCACTGTAGCAACACGAAAGAGCCCCGTGGCCCAAAAATCAACTCGAGATGAGAGGTTAGTCCCTGGCTTCGACTCCAGAGGAATACCACCTTACCACAAGCACCTCCAGAGGAGGCTTCTCTCAGCTCTAGCTATGTGAGAGGGACCCTGAGTTTGCGGCCTCAAGTGGAATGGAGACCGCGATGCCCTGACTCGAAATAAGGCCGGATATCCCTGCAGTGACTTGAATGCAGGCTCGTCTTGCATCTCCCAAGATGAAAAGATGTCTGAATCCCCTGTGGAGACCACAGAGAAAGACCTAGTTCCCCACCTCATCGCGACCGGAGGCCTCACATCCTTTGAAAACTCCAGAGGTATGCGGAGATCAGTGCCTCCAAAGGAGACGATGCCTGACTCCTCGTGAAACTTGATAGGAGTCCCAGGATTACTGTGGCACGTGGAAAGGGACCCTTGGTCTCCCGCCTCAGCTGGAGAGGCGTCCCAATTGCCCTGCCAAGCCTCGAGGAGAATCCCGAGTTGTCCCTCGCAACTAGGCAGGAGTCCTGACGTCGCTGAAGAAACACGTGTGTGGAAGGGCCATCCCCGTCGTAACTGGAGAATATACCCCAGGTTCCCGCCGCAACTCGAGAAAAACAAGGAGACTTCCCCCTCGACGCGAGATGAGGCCTGATTCCCCTGCCCTGCGTACAGAGCAATTCCGTGTTGCACATCACACGTGAAAGGAGCCTTGATTTCCTTGATGGCACTCCAGAGAAACCCCAAGAACACTGTTTCAAGGCTAGAGGGATCCTGAGGTCACTGTAGCAACACAAAAGATCTCCGTGGACCAAAAATCAACTCGAGATGAGAGGTTAGTCCCTGGCTTCGACTCCAGAGGAATACCACCTTACCACAAGCACCTCAAGAGGAGGCTTCTCTCAGCTCTAGGTATGTGAGAGGGACCCTGAGTTTGAGGCCTCAAGTGGAGTGGACACCGCGATGCCCTGACTCGAAATAAGGCCGGATATCCCTGCAGTGACTTGAATGCAGGCTCGTCTTGCATCTCCCAAGACAAAAGGATGTCTGAATCCCCTGTGGAGACCACAGAGAAAGACCTAGTTCCCCACCTCATCGCGACCGGAGGCCTCACATCCTTTGAAAGCTCCAGAGGTACGCGGAGATCAGTGCCTCCAAAGGAGACGATGCCTGACTCCTCGTGAAACTTGATAGGAGTCCCAGGATTCCTGTGGCTCCTGGAAAGGGACCCTTGGTCTCCCGCCTCAGCTGGAGAGGCGTCCCAATTGCCCTGCCAAGCCTCGAGGAGAATCCCGAGTTGTCCCATGCAACTAGGAAGGAGTCCTGACGTCGCTGAAGAAACACGTGTGTGGAAGGGCCATCCCCGTCGTAACTCGAGAATATACCCCAGGTTCCCGCCGCAACTCGAGAAAAACCATGAGACTTCCCCCTCGCCGCGAGATGAGGCCCGATTCCCCTGCACTGCGTGCAGAGCAATTCCGTGTTGCACATCACACATGAAAGGAGCCTTGATTTTCTTGGTGGCACTCCAGAGAAACCCCAAGAACACTGTTTCAAGGCTAAAGGGATCCTGAGGTCACTGTAGCAACACGAAAGAGCTCCATGGACCAAAAATCAACACGAGATGAGAGGTTAGTCCCTGGCTTCGACTCCAGAGGAATACCACCTCACCACAAGCACCTCAAGAGGAGGCTTCTCTCAGCTCTAGGTATGTGAGAGGGACCCTGAGTTTGCGGCCTCTAGTGGAATGGACACCCCGATACCCTGACTCGAAATAAGGCCGGATATCCCTGCAGTGACTTGAATGCAGGCTCGTCTTGCATCTCCCAAGACGAAAGGATGTCTGAATCCCCTGTGGAGACCACAGAGAAAGACCTAGTTCCCCACCTCATCGCGACCGGAGGCCTCACATCCTTTGAAAACTCCAGAGGTATGCGGAGATCAGTGCTTCCAAAGGAGACGATGCCTGACTCCTCGTGAAACTTGATAGGAGTCCCAGGATTCCTGTGGCACGTGGTAAGGGACCCTTGGTCTCCCGCCTCAGCTGGAGAGGCGTCCAAATTGCCCTGCCAAGCCTCAAGGAGAATCCCGAGTTCTCCCTCGCAACTAGGCAGGAGTCCTGTCGTCGCTGAACAAACACGTGGGTGGAAGGGCCATCCCGGTCGTAACTCGAGAATATTCCCCAGGTTCCCGCCGCAACTCGAGAAAAACCATGAGACTTCCCCCTCGCCACGAGATGAGGCCCGATTCCCATGCACTGCGTGCAGAGCAATTCCGTGTTGCACATCACATATGAAAGGAGCCTTGATTTACTTGATGGCTCTCCAGAGAAACCCCAAGAACACTGTTTCAAAGCTCGAGGGATCCTGAGGTCACTGTAGCAACACGAAAGAGCTCCGTGGACCAAAAATCAAGTCGAGATGAGAGGTTAGTCCCTGGCTTCGACTCCAGAGGAATACCACCTTACCACAAGCACCTCAAGCGGAGGGTTCTCTCAGCTCGAGGTATGTGAGAGGGACCCTGATTTTGCGGCCTCATGTGGAATGGACACTGCGATGCCGTGACGCGAAATAAGGCCGGATATCCCTGCAGTGACTTGAATGCAGGCTCGTCTTGCATCTCCCAAGATGAACGGATGTCTGAATACCCTGTGGAGACCACAGAAAAAGACCTAGTTTCCCACCTCATCGCGACCGGAGGCCTCACATCCTTTGAAAACTCCAGAGGTACGCGGAGATCAGTGCCTCCAAAGGAGACGAGGCCTGACTCCTCGTGAAACTTGATAGAAGTCCCAGGTCTCCTGTGGCACGTGGATAGGGACCCTTGGTCTCCCGCCTCAGCTGGAGAGGCGTCCCAATTGCCCTGCCAAGCCTCGAGGAGAATCCCGAGTTGTCCCTCGCAACTAAGCAGGAGTCCTGACGTCGCTGAACAAACACGTGTGTGGAAGGGCCATCCCCGTCGTAACTCGAGAATATACCCCTGGTTCCCGCCGCAACTCCAGAAAAACCATGAGACTTCCCCCTCGCCGCTAGATGAGGCCCGACTCCCCTGCACTGCGTGTAGAGCAATTCCGTGTTGCACATCACACATGAAAGGAGCCTTGATTTTCTTGTTGGCACTCCAGAGAAACCCCAAGAACACTGTTTCAAGGCTAGAGGGATCCTGAGGTCACTGTAGCGACACGAAAGAGATCCATGGACCAAAAATCAACACGAGATGAGAGGTTAGTCCCTGGCTTCGACTCCAGAGGAATACCACCTCACCACAAGCACCTCAAGAGGAGGCTTCTCTCAGCTCTAGGTATGTGAGAGGGACCCTGAGTTTGCGGCCTCAAGTGGAATGGACATCCCGATGCCCTGATTCGAAATAAGGCCGGATATCCCTGCAGTGACTTGAATGCAGGCTCGTCTTGCATCTCCCAAGACGAAAGGATGTCTGAATCCCCTGTGGAGACCACAGAGAAAGACCTACTTCCCCACCTCATCGCGACCGGAGGCCTCACATCCTTTGAAAACTCCAGAGGTATGCGGAGATCAGTGCCTCCAAAGGAGACGATGCCTGACTCCTCGTGAAACTTGATAGGAGTCCCAGGATTCCTGTGGCACGTGGTAAGGGACCCTTGGTCTCCCGCCTCAGCTGGAGAGGCGTCCCAATTGCCCTGCAAAGCCTCGAGGAGAATCCCGAGTTGTCCCTCGAAACTAGGCAGGAGTCCTGACGTCGCTGAACAAACACGTGGGTGGAAGGGCCATCCCCGTCGTAACTCGAGAATATACCCCAGGTTCCCGCCGCAACTCGAGAAAAACCATGAGACTTCCCCCTCGCCGCGAGATGAGGCCCGATTCCCCTGCACTGCGTGCAGAGCAATTCCGTGTTGCACATCACATATGAAAGGAGCCTTGATTTACTTGATGGCACTCCAGAGAAACCCCAAGAACACTGTTTCAATGCTCGAGGAATCCTGAGGTCACTGTAGCAACACGAAAGAGCTCCGTGGACCAAAAATCAACTCGAGATGAGAGGTTAGTCCCTGGCTTCGACTCCAGAGGAATACCACCTTACCACAAGCACCTCAAGAGGAGGCTTCTCTCAGCTCTAGGTATGTGAGAGGGACCCTGATTTTGCGGCCTCAAGTGGTATGGACACTGCGATGCCGTGACGCGAAATAAGGCCGGATATCCCTGCAGTGACTTGAATGCAGGCTCGTCTTGCATCTCCCAAGATGAAAGGATGTCTGAATACCCTGTGGAGACCACAGAGAAAGACCTAGTTCCCCACCTCATGGCGACCGGAGGCCTCACATCCTTTGAAAACTCCAGAGGTACGCGGAGATCAGTGCCTGCAAAGGAGACGATGCCTGACTGCTCGTGAAACTTGATAGGAGTCCCAGGATTCCTGTGGCACGTGGAAAGGGACACTTGGACTCCCGCCTCAGCTGGAGAGGCGTCCCAATTGCCCTGCCAAGCCTTGAGGAGAATCTCGAGTTGTTCCTCGCAACTAGGCAGGAGTCCTGCCATCGCTGAACAAACACGTGTATGTAAGTGCCATCCCCGTCGTAACTCGAGAATATACCCCAGGTTCCCGCCGCGTCTCGAGAAAAACCATGAGACTTCCCCCTCGCCGCGAGATGAGGCCCGATTCCCCTGCACTGTGTGCAGAGCAATTCCGTGTTGCACATCACATATGAAAGGAGCCTTGATTTCCTTGATGGCACTCCAGAGAAACCCCAAGAACACTGTTTCAAGGCTAGAGGGATCCTGAGGTCACTGTAGCAGCACGAAAGAGCTCCGTTGACCAAAAATCAACTCGAGATGAGAGGTTACTCCCTGGCTTCGACTCCAGAGGAATTCCACCTAACCACAAGCACCTCAAGAGGAGGCTTCTCTCAGCTCTAGGTATGTGAGAGGGACCCTGATTTTGCGGCCTCAAGTGGAATGGACACTGCGATGCCCTGACGCTAAATAAGGCCGGATATCCCTGCAGTGACTTGAATGCAGGCTCGTCTGGCATCTCC
Source organism: Cervus elaphus (assembly GCF_910594005.1). Lineage (NCBI taxonomy): Eukaryota > Metazoa > Chordata > Mammalia > Artiodactyla > Cervidae > Cervus > Cervus elaphus. The sequence goes on along the minus strand of NC_057815.1, from coordinate 1,229,047 downwards.
CAAGATGAAAGGATGTCTGAATAACCTGTGGAGACCACAGAGAAAGACCTAGTTCCCCACATCATGGCGATCTGAGGCCTCACATCCTTTGAAAACTCCAGAAGTACGCGGAGATCAGTGCCTCCAAATGAGACGAAACCTGACTCCTCGTGAAACTTGATAGGAGTCCCGGGATTCCTGTGGCACATGGAAAGGGACCCTTGGTCTCCCGCCTCAGCTGGAGAGGCGTCCCAATTGCCCTGCCAAGCCTCGAGGAGAATCCCGAGTTGTCCCTCGCAACTAGGCAGGAGTCCTGACGTCGCTGAACAAACACGTGGCTGGAAGGGCCATCCCCGTCGTAACTCGAGAATATACCCCAGGTTCCCATCGCAACTCGAGAAAAACCATGAGACTTCCCCCTCGCCGCGATATGAGGCCCAATTCCCCTGCACTGCGTGTAGAGCAATTCCGTGTTGCACATCACACATGAAAGGAGCCTTGATTTCCTTGATGGCACTCCAGAGAAACCCCAAGAACACTGTTTCAAGGCTAGAGGGATCCTGAGGTCACTGTAGCAACACGAAAGACCTCCGTGGACCAAAAATCAACTCGAGATGAGAGGTTAGTCCCTGCCTTCGACTCCAGAGGAATACCACCTTACCACAAGCACCTCAAGAGGAGGTTTCTCTCAGCTCTAGGTATGTGAGAGGGACCCTGAGATTGCGGCCTCAAGTGGAATGGACACCGCGATGCCCTGACTCGAAATAAGGCCGGATATCCCTGCAGTGACTTGAATCCAGGCTCGTCTTGCAACTCCCAAGACGAAAGGATGTCTGAATCCCCTGTGGAGACCACAGAGAAAGACCTAGTTCCCCACCTGATCGCGACCGGAGGTCTCACACCCTTTGAAAACTCCAGAGGTACGCGGAGATCAGTGCCTCCAAAGGAGACGATGCCTGACTCCTCGTGAAACTTGATAGGAGCCCCAGGATTCCTGTGCACGTGGAAAGGGACCCTGGGTCTCCCGCCTCAGGTGGAGAGGTGTCCCAATTGCCCTGTCAAGCCTCGAGGAGAATCCCGAGTTGTCCCTCGCAACTAGGCAGGAGTCCTGCCGTCGCTGAACAAACACGTGTTTGGAAGCGCCATCCCCGTCGTAACTCGAGAATATACCCCAGGTTCCCGCCGCAACTCGAGAAAAACCATGAGACTTCCCCCTCACCGGGAGATGAGGCCCGATTCCCCTGCACTGCGTGCAGAGCAATTCCGTGTTGCACATCACACATGAAAGGAGCCTTGATTTTCTTGGTGGCACTCCAGAGAAACCCCAGGAACACTCTTTCAAGGCTAGCGGGATCCTGAGGTCACTGTAGCAACACGAAAGAGCTCGTGGACCAACAATCAACTCGAGATGAGAGGTTAGTCCCTGGCTTCGACTCCAGAGGAATACCACCTTACCACAAGCACCTAAAGAGGAAGCTTCTCTCAGCTCTAGCTATGTTCGGAGTTTGCGGTCTCAAGTGGAATGGACACCGAGATGCCCTGACTCGAAATAAGGCCGGATATCCATGCAGTGACTTGAATGCAGGCTCGTCTTGCATCTCCCAAGACGAAAGGATGTCTGAATCCCCTGTGGAGACCACAGAGAAAGACCTAGTTCCCCACCTCATCGCGATCGGAGTCCTCACGTCCTTTGAAAACTCCAGAGGTACGCGGAGATCAGTGCCTCCAAAGGAGACGATGCCTGACTCCTCGTGAAACTTGATAGGAGTCCCAGGATTCCTGTGGCACGTGGAAAGGGACCCTTGGTCTCCCGCCTCAGCTGGAGAGGCGTCCCAATTGCCCTGCCAAGCCTCGAGGAGAATCCTCAGTTGTCCCTCGCAACTAGGCAGGAGTCCTGACGTCGCTGAACAAACACGTGTGTGGAAGGGCCATCCCCGTCGTAACTCGAGAATATACCCCAGGTTCCCGCCGCAACTCGAGAAAAACCATGAGACTTCCCCCTCGCTGCGATATGAGGCCCGATTCCCCTGCACTGTGTGCAGAGCAATTCCGTGTTGCACATCACACATGAAAGAAGCCTTGATTTCCTCGATGGCACTCCAGAGAAAACCCAAGAACACTGTTTCAAGGCTAGCGGGATCCTGAGGTCTCTGTAGCAACACGAAAGAGCTCGTGGACCAACAATCAACTCGAGATGAGAGGTTAGTCCCTGGCTTCGACTCCAGAGGAATACCACCTTACCACAAGCACCTCAAGAGGAGGCTTCTCTCAGCTCTAGCTATGTGCGGAGTTTGCGGTCTCAAGTGGAATGGACACCGAGATGCCCTGACTCGAAATAAGGCCGGATATCCCTGCAGTGACTTGAATGCAGGCTCGTCTTGCATCTCCTAAGACGAAAGGATGTCTGAATCCCCTGTGGAGACCACAGAAAAAGACCAGTTCCCCACCTCATCGCGACCGGAGTCCTCACGTCCTTTGAAAACTCCAGAGGTACGCGGAGATCAGTGACTCCAAAGGAGACGATGCCTGACTCCTCGTGAAACTTGATAGGAGTTCCAGGATTCCTGTGGCACGTGGAAAGGGACCCTTGGTCTACCGCCTCAGCTGGAGAGGCGTCCCAATTGCCCTGCCAAGCCTCGAGGAGAATCACGATTTGTCCCTCGAAACTAGGCAGGAGTCCTGACGTCGCTGAACAAACACGTGGGTGGAAGGACCATCCCCGTCGTAACTCGAGAATATACCCCAGGTTCCGGCCGCAACTCGAGAAAAACCATGAGACTTCCCCCTCGCCGCGATATGAGGCCCGATTTCCCTGCACTGCGTGCAGAGCAATTCAGTGTTGCTCATCACACATGAAAGGAGCCTTGATTTCCTTGATGGCACTCCAGAGAATCCCCAAGAACACTGTTTCAAGGCTTGAGGGATCCTGACGTCACTGTGCCACAGGAAAGAGCTCCGTGGCCCAAAAATCAACTCGAGATGAGAGGTTAGTCCCTGGCTTCGACTCCAGCAGAATACCACCTTAACACAAGCACCTCAAGAGGAGGGTTCTCTCAGCTCTAGGTATGTGAGAGGGACCCTGAGTTTGCGGCCTCAAGTGGAATGGACACCGCGATGCCCTGACTCGAAATAAGGCCGGATATCCCTGCAGTGACTTGAATGCAGGCTCGTCTTGCATCTCCCAAGATGAAAGGATGTCTGAATCCCCTGTGGAGACCACAGAGAAAGACCTAGTTCCCCACCTCATGGCGACCGGAGGCCTCACATCCTTTGAAAACTCCAGAGGTACGCGGAGATCAGTGCCTCCAAAGGAGACGATGCCTGACTCCTCGTGAAACTTGATAGGAGTCCCAGGATTCCTGTGGCACGTGGAAAGGGACCCTTGATCTCCAGCCTCAGCTGGAGAGGCGTCCCAATTGCCCTGCCAAGCCTCGAGGAGAATCCCGAGTTGTCCCTCGCAACTAGGCAGGAGTCCTGCCGTCGCTGAACAAACACGTGTGTGGAAGGGCCATCCCCGTCGTAACTCGAGAACATACCCCAGGTTCGCGCCACAACTCGAGAAAAACCATGAGACTTCCCCCTCGCCGCTAGATGAGGCTCGATTCTCCTGCACTGCATGCAGAGCAATTCCGTGTTGCACATCAAACATGAAAGGAGCCTTGATTTCCTTGATGGCACTCCAGAGAAACCCCAAGAACACTGTTTCAAGGCTAGAGGGATCCTGAGGTCACTGTAGCAACATGAAAGAGCTCCGTGGCCCAGAAATCAACTCGAGATGAGAGGTTAGACCCTGGCTTCGACTGCAGAGGAATACCACCTTACCACAAGCACCTCAAGAGGAGGCTTCTCTCAGCTCTAGGTATGTGAGAGGGACCCTGATTTTGCGGACTCAAGTGTAATGGACACTGCGATGCCCTGACGCGAAATAAGGCCGGATATCCCTGCAGTGACTTGAATGCAGGCTCGTAATGCATCTACCGAGATGAAAGGATGTCTGAATCCCCTGTGGAGACCACAGAGAAAGACCTATTTTCCCACCTCATTGCGACCGGAGGCCTCACATCCTTTGAAAACTTCAGAGGTCCGCGGAGATCAGTGCCTCCAAAGGAGACGATGCCTGACTCCTCATGAAACTTGATAGGAGTCCCAGTATTCCTGTGGCACGTGGAAAGGGAACCTTGGTCTCCCGCCTCAGCTGGAGAGGCGTCCCAATTGCTCTGCCAAGCCTCGAGCAGAATTCCGAGTTGTCCCTCGCAACTAGGCAGAAGTCCTGACGTCGCTGAACAAACACGTGGATGGAAAGGCCATCCCCGTCGTAACTCGAGAATATACCCCAGGTTCCCGCTGCAACTCGAGAAAAACCATGAGACTTCCCCCTCGCCGCGGGATGAGGCCTAATTCCCCTGCACTGCGTGCAGAGCAATTCCATGTTGCACATCACACATGAAAGGAGCCTTGATTTCCTTGATGGCACTCCACAGAAACCCCAAGAACACTGTTTCAAGGCTAGAGGGATCCTGAGGTCACTGTAGCAACAGGAAAGAGCTCCGTGGACCAAAAATCAACTCGAGATGAGAGGTTAGTCCCTGGCTTCGACTCCAGAGGAATACCACCTTACCTCAAGCACCTCAAGAGGAGGTTTCTCTCAGCTCTAGGTATGTGAGAGGGACCCTGATTTTTCGGCCTCAAGTGGAATGGAGACCGCGATGCCCTGACTCGAAATAAGGCCGAATATCCCTGCAGTGACTTGAATGCAGGCTCGTCTTGCATCTCCCAAGATGAAAGGATGTCTGAATCCCCTGTGGAGACCACAGAGAAAGACCTAGTTCCCCACCTCATCGCGACCGGAGGCCTCACATCCTTTGAAAACTCCAGAGGTACGCGGAGATCAGTGCCTCCAAAGGAGACGATGCCTGACTCCTCGTGAAACTTGATAGGAGTCCCAGGATTCCTGTGGCACGTGGAAAGGGACCCTTGGTCTCCCGACTCAGCTGGAGAGGCGTCCCAATTGCCCTGCCAAGCCTCGAGGAGAATCCCGAGTTGTCCCTCGCAACTAGGCAGGAGTCCTGACGTCGCTGAACAAACACGTGGGTGGAAGGGCCATCCCCGTCGTAACTCGAGAATATACCCCAGGTTCCCGCCGCAACTCGAGAAAAACCATGAGACTTCCCCCTCGCCGCGAGATGAGGCCCGATTCCCCTGCACTGCGTGCAGAGCAATTCCGTGTTGCACATCACACATGAAAGGAGCCTTGATTTCCTTGATGGCACTCCAGAGAAACCCCAAGAACACTGTTTCAAGGCTAGAGGGATCCTGAGGTCACTGTAGCAACACAAAAGAGCTCCGTGGACCAAAAATCAACTCGAGATGAGAGGTTAGTCCCTGGCTTTGACTCCAGAGGAATACCACCTTGCACAAGCACCTCAAGAGGAGGCTTCTCTCAGCTCTAGGTATGTGAGAGGGACCCTGAGTTTGCGGCCTCAAATGGAATGGACACCGCGATGCCCTGACGCGAAATAAGGCCGGATATCCCTGCAGTGACTTGAATGCAGGCTCGTTTTGCATCTCCCAAGACGAAAGGATGTCTGAATCCCCTGTGGAGACCACAGAGAAAGATCTAGTTCCCCACCTCATCGCGACCGGAGGCCTCACATCCTTTGAAAATTCCAGAGGTACGCGGAGATGAGTGCCTCCAAAGGAGACGATGCCTGACTCCTCGTGAAACTTGATAGGAGTCCCAGGATTCCTGTGGCACGTGGAAAGGGACCCTTGGTCTCCCGCCTCAGCTGGAGAGGCGTCCCAATTGCCCTGCCAAGCCTCGAGGAGAACCACGAGTTGTCCCTCGCAACTAGGCAGGAGTCCTGACGTCGCTGAACTAACACGTGTGTGGAAGGGCCATCCCCATCGTAACTCGAGAATATACCCCAGGTTCCCGCCGCAACTCGAGAAAAACCATGAGACTTCCCCCTCGCTGCGAGATGAGGCCCGATTCCTCTGCACTGCGGGCAGAGCAATTCCGTGTTGCACATCACACATGAAAGGATCCTTGATTTCCTTCATGGCACTCCAGAGAAACCCCAAGAACACTGTTTCTAGGCTAGAGGGATCCTGAGGTCACTGTAGCAACAGGAAAGAGCTCCGTGGACCAAAAATCAACTCGAGATGAGAGGTTAGTCCCTGGCTTCGACTCCAGAGGAATACCACCTTACCACAAGCACCTCAAGAGGAGGTTTCTCTCAGCTCTAGGTATGTGAGAGGGACCCTGATTTTTCGGCCTCAAGTGGAATGGACACCGCGATGCCCTGACTCGAAATAAGGCCGGATATCCCTGCAGTGACTTGAATGCAGGCTCGTCTTGCATCTCCCAAGACGAAAGGATGTCTGAATCCCCTGTGGAGACCACAGAGAAAGACCTAGTTCCCCACCTCATCGCGACCGGAGGCCTCACATCCTTTGAAAACTCCAGAGGTACGCGGAGATCAGTGCCTCCAACGGAGACGATGCCTGACTCCTCATGAAACTTGATAGGAGTCCCAGGATTCCTGTGGCACGTGGAAAGGAACACTTGGTCTCCCGCCTCAGCTGGAGAGGCGTCCCAATTGCCCTGCCAAGCCTCGAGGAGAATCCCGAGTTGTCCCTCGCAACTAGGCAGGAGTCCTGACGTCGCTGAACAAACACGTGTGTGGAAGGGCCATCCCCTCGTAACTCGAGGATATTCCCCAGGTTCCCGCCGCAACTCGAGAAAAACCATGAGACTTCCCCCTCGCCGCGAGATGAGGCCCGATTCCCCTGCACTGCGTGCAGAGCAATTCCGTGTTGCACATCACACATGAAAGGAGCCTTGATTTCCTTGATGGCACTCCAGGGAAAACCCAAGAACACTGTTTCAAGGCAAGAGGGATCCTGAGGTCACTGTAGCAACACGAAAGAGCCCCGTGGACCAAAAATCAACTCGAGATGAGAGGTTAGTCCCTGGCTTCGACTCCAGAGGAATACCACCTTACCACAAGCACCTTAAGAGTAGGCTTCTCTCAGCTCTAGCTATGTGAGAGGGACCCTGAGTTTGCGGCCTCAAGTGGAATGGAGACCGCAATGCCCTGACTCGAAATAAGGCCGGATATCCCTGCAGTGACTTGAATGCAGGCTCGTCTTGCATCTCCCAAGATGAAAGGATGTCTGAATCCCCTGTGGAGACCACAGAGAAAGACCTAGTTCCCCACCTCATCGCGACCGGAGGCCTCACATCCTTTAAAAACTCCAGAGGTACGCGGAGATCAGTGCCTCCAAAGGAGACGATGCCTGACTCCTCGTGAAACTTGATAGGAGTCCCAGGATTCCTGTGGCACGTGGAAAGGGACCCTTGGTCTCCCGCCTCAGCTGGAGACTCGTCCCAATTGCCCTGCCCAGCCTCGAGGAGAATCCCGAGTTGTCCCTCGCGTCTAGGTAGGAGTCCTGCCGTCGCTGAACTAACACGTGTGTGGAAGGGCCATCCCCGTCGTAACTCGAGAATATACCCCAGGTTCCCGCCGCAACTCGAGAAAAACCATGAGACTTCTCCCTCGCCGCGAGATGAGACCCGATTCCCCTGCACTGCGTGCAGAGGAATTCCGTGTTGCACATCACACATGAAAGGAGCCTTGATTTCCTTGATGGCACTCCAGAGAAACCCCAAGAACACTGTTTCAAGGCTAGAGGGATCCTGAGGTCACTGTAGCAACACGAAAGAGCCCCGTGGCCCAAAAATCAACTCGAGATGAGAGGTTAGTCCCTGGCTTCGACTCCAGAGGAATACCACCTTACCACAAGCACCTCCAGAGGAGGCTTCTCTCAGCTCTAGCTATGTGAGAGGGACCCTGAGTTTGCGGCCTCAAGTGGAATGGAGACCGCGATGCCCTGACTCGAAATAAGGCCGGATATCCCTGCAGTGACTTGAATGCAGGCTCGTCTTGCATCTCCCAAGATGAAAAGATGTCTGAATCCCCTGTGGAGACCACAGAGAAAGACCTAGTTCCCCACCTCATCGCGACCGGAGGCCTCACATCCTTTGAAAACTCCAGAGGTATGCGGAGATCAGTGCCTCCAAAGGAGACGATGCCTGACTCCTCGTGAAACTTGATAGGAGTCCCAGGATTCCTGTGGCACGTGGAAAGGGACACTTGGTCTCCCGCCTCAGCTGGAGAGGCGTCCCAATTGCCCTGCCAAGCCTCGAGGAGAATCCCGAGTTGTCCCTCGAAACTAGGCAGGAGTCCTGACGTCGCTGAAGAAACACGTGTGTGGAAGGGCCATCCCCGTCGTAACTGGAGAATATACCCCAGGTTCCCGCCGCAACTCGAGAAAAACAAGGAGACTTCCCCCTCGACGCGAGATGAGGCCTGATTCCCCTGCCCTGCGTACAGAGCAATTCCGTGTTGCACATCACACGTGAAAGGAGCCTTGATTTCCTTGATGGCACTCCAGAGAAACCCCAAGAACACTGTTTCAAGGCTAGAGGGATCCTGAGGTCACTGTAGCAACACAAAAGATCTCCGTGGACCAAAAATCAACTCGAGATGAGAGGTAGTCCCTGGCTTCGACTCCAGAGGAATACCACCTTACCACAAGCACCTCAAGAGGAGGCTTCTCTCAGCTCTAGGTATGTGAGAGGGACCCTGAGTTTGAGGCCTCAAGTGGAGTGGACACCGCGATGCCCTGACTCGAAATAAGGCCGGATATATCTGCAGTGACTTGAATGCAGGCTCGTCTTGCATCTCCCAAGACAAAAGGATGTCTGAATCCCCTGTGGAGACCACAGAGAAAGACCTAGTTCCCCACCTCATCGCGACCGGAGGCCTCACATCCTTTGAAAGCTCCAGAGGTACGCGGAGATCAGTGCCTCCAAAGGAGACGATGCCTGACTCCTCGTGAAACTTGATAGGAGTCCCAGGATTCCTGTGGCTCGTGGAAAGGGACCCTTGGTCTCCCGCCTCAGCTGGAGAGGCGTCCCAATTGCCCTGCCAAGCCTCGAGGAGAATCCCGAGTTGTCCCATGCAACTAGGAAGGAGTCCTGACGTCGCTGAAGAAACACGTGTGTGGAAGGGCCATCCCCGTCGTAACTCGAGAATATACCCCAGGTTCCCGCCGCAACTCGAGAAAAACCATGAGACTTCCCCCTCGCCGCGAGATGAGGCCCGATTCCCCTGCACTGCGTGCAGAGCAATTCCGTGTTGCACATCACACATGAAAGGAGCCTTGATTTTCTTGGTGGCACTCCAGAGAAACCCCAAGAACACTGTTTCAAGGCTAAAGGGATCCTGAGGTCACTGTAGCAACACGAAAGAGCTCCATGGACCAAAAATCAACACGAGATGAGAGGTTAGTCCCTGGCTTCGACTCCAGAGGAATACCACCTCACCACAAGCACCTCAAGAGGAGGCTTCTCTCAGCTCTAGGTATGTGAGAGGGACCCTGAGTTTGCGGCCTCTAGTGGAATGGACACCCCGATACCCTGACTCGAAATAAGGCCGGATATCCCTGCAGTGACTTGAATGCAGGCTCGTCTTGCATCTCCCAAGACGAAAGGATGTCTGAATCCCCTGTGGAGACCACAGAGAAAGACCTAGTTCCCCACCTCATCGCGACCGGAGGCCTCACATCCTTTGAAAACTCCAGAGGTATGCGGAGATCAGTGCTTCCAAAGGAGACGATGCCTGACTCCTCGTGAAACTTGATAGGAGTCCCAGGATTCCTGTGGCACGTGGTAAGGGACCCTTGGTCTCCCGCCTCAGCTGGAGAGGCGTCCAAATTGCCCTGCCAAGCCTCAAGGAGAATCCCGAGTTCTCCCTCGCAACTAGGCAGGAGTCCTGTCGTCGCTGAACAAACACGTGGGTGGAAGGGCCATCCCGGTCGTAACTCGAGAATATTCCCCAGGTTCCCGCCGCAACTCGAGAAAAACCATGAGACTTCCCCCTCGCCACGAGATGAGGCCCGATTCCCATGCACTGCGTGCAGAGCAATTCCGTGTTGCACATCACATATGAAAGGAGCCTTGATTTACTTGATGGCTCTCCAGAGAAACCCCAAGAACACTGTTTCAAAGCTCGAGGGATCCTGAGGTCACTGTAGCAACACGAAAGAGCTCCGTGGACCAAAAATCAAGTCGAGATGAGAGGTTAGTCCCTGGCTTCGACTCCAGAGGAATACCACCTTACCACAAGCACCTCAAGCGGAGGCTTCTCTCAGCTCGAGGTATGTGAGAGGGACCCTGATTTTGCGGCCTCAAGTGGAATGGACACTGCGATGCCGTGACGCGAAATAAGGCCGGATATCCCTGCAGTGACTTGAATGCAGGCTCGTCTTGCATCTCCCAAGATGAAAGGATGTCTGAATACCCTGTGGAGACCACAGAAAAAGACCTAGTTTCCCACCTCATCGCGACCGGAGGCCTCACATCCTTTGAAAACTCCAGAGGTACGCGGAGATCAGTGCCTCCAAAGGAGACGAGGCCTGACTCCTCGTGAAACTTGATAGAAGTCCCAGGTTTCCTGTGGCACGTGGATAGGGAACCTTGGTCTCCCGCCTCAGCTGGAGAGGCGTCCCAATTGCCCTGCCAAGCCTCGAGGAGAATCCCGAGTTGTCCCTCGCAACTAGGCAGGAGTCCTGACGTCGCTGAACAAACACGTGTGTGGAAGGGCCATCCCCGTCGTAACTCGAGAATATACCCCTGGTTCCCGCCGCAACTCCAGAAAAACCATGAGACTTCCCCCTCGCCGCTAGATGAGGCCCGACTCCCCTGCACTGCGTGCAGAGCAATTCCGTGTTGCACATCACACATGAAAGGAGCCTTGATTTTCTTGTTGGCACTCCAGAGAAACCCCAAGAACACTGTTTCAAGGCTAGAGGGATCCTGAGGTCACTGTAGCGACACGAAAGAGATCCATGGACCAAAAATCAACACGAGATGAGAGGTTAGTCCCTGGCTTCGACTCCAGAGGAATACCACCTCACCACAAGCACCTCAAGAGGAGGCTTCTCTCAGCTCTAGGTATGTGAGAGGGACCCTGAGTTTGCGGCCTCAAGTGGAATGGACATCCCGATGCCCTGATTCGAAATAAGGCCGGATATCCCTGCAGTGACTTGAATGCAGGCTCGTCTTGCATCTCCCAAGACGAAAGGATGTCTGAATCCCCTGTGGAGACCACAGAGAAAGACCTACTTCCCCACCTCATCGCGACCGGAGGCCTCACATCCTTTGAAAACTCCAGAGGTATGCGGAGATCAGTGCCTCCAAAGGAGACGATGCCTGACTCCTCGTGAAACTTGATAGGAGTCCCAGGATTCCTGTGGCACGTGGTAAGGGACCCTTGGTCTCCCGCCTCAGCTGGAGAGGCGTCCCAATTGCCCTGCCAAGCCTCGAGGAGAATCCCGAGTTGTCCCTCGAAACTAGGCAGGAGTCCTGACGTCGCTGAACAAACACGTGGGTGGAAGGGCCATCCCCGTCGTAACTCGAGAATATACCCCAGGTTCCCGCCGCAACTCGAGAAAAACCATGAGACTTCCCCCTCGCCGCGAGATGAGGCCCGATTCCCCTGCACTGCGTGCAGAGCAATTCCGTGTTGCACATCACATATGAAAGGAGCCTTGATTTACTTGATGGCACTCCAGAGAAACCCCAAGAACACTGTTTCAATGCTCGAGGAATCCTGAGGTCACTGTAGCAACACGAAAGAGCTCCGTGGACCAAAAATCAACTCGAGATGAGAGGTTAGTCCCTGGCTTCGACTCCAGAGGAATACCACCTTACCACAAGCACCTCAAGAGGAGGCTTCTCTCAGCTCTAGGTATGTGAGAGGGACCCTGATTTTGCGGCCTCAAGTGGAATGGACACTGCGATGCCGTGACGCGAAATAAGGCCGGATATCCCTGCAGTGACTTGAATGCAGGCTCGTCTTGCATCTCCCAAGATGAAAGGATGTCTGAATACCCTGTGGAGACCACAGAGAAAGACCTAGTTCCCCACCTCATGGCGACCGGAGGCCTCACATCCTTTGAAAACTCCAGAGGTACGCGGAGATCAGTGCCTCCAAAGGAGACGATGCCTGACTGCTCGTGAAACTTGATAGGAGTCCCAGGATTCCTGTGGCACGTGGAAAGGGACCCTTGGACTCCCGCCTCAGCTGGAGAGGCGTCCCAATTGCCCTGCCAAGCCTTGAGGAGAATCTCGTGTTGTTCCTCGCAACTAGGCAGGAGTCCTGCCATCGCTGAACAAACACGTGTATGAAAGGGCCATCCCCGTCGTAACTCGAGAATATACCCCAGGTTCCCGCCGCGTCTCGAGAAAAACCATGAGACTTCCCCCTCGCCGCGAGATGAGGCCCGATTCCCCTGCACTGTGTGCAGAGCAATTCCGTGTTGCACATCACATATGAAAGGAGCCTTGATTTCCTTGATGGCACTCCAGAGAAACCCCAAGAACACTGTTTCAAGGCTAGAGGGATCCTGAGGTCACTGTAGCAGCACGAAAGAGCTCCGTTGACCAAAAATCAACTCGAGATGACAGGTTACTCCCTGGCTTCGACTCCAGAGGAATTCCACCTAACCACAAGCACCTCAAGAGGAGGCTTCTCTCAGCTCTAGGTATGTGAGAGGGACCCTGATTTTGCGGCCTCAAGTGGAATGGACACTGCGATGCCCTGACGCTAAATAAGGCCGGATATCCCTGCAGTGACTTGAATGCAGGCTCGTCTGGCATCTCCCAAGATGAAAGGATGTCTGAATAACCTGTGGAGACCACAGAGAAAGACCTAGTTCCCCACATCATGGCGATCTGAGGCCTCACATCCTTTGAAAACTCCAGAAGTACGCGGAGATCAGTGCCTCCAAATGAGACGAAACCTGACTCCTCGTGAAACTTGATAGGAGTCCCGGGATTCCTGTGGCACATGGAAAGGGACCCTTGGTCTCCCGCCTCAGCTGGAGAGGCGTCCCAATTGCCCTGCCAAGCCTCGAGGAGAATCCCGAGTTGTCCCTCGCAACTAGGCAGGAGTCCTGACGTCGCTGAACAAACACGTGGCTGGAAGGGCCATCCCCGTCGTAACTCGAGAATATACCCCAGGTTCCCATCGCAACTCGAGAAAAACCATGAGACTTCCACCTCGCCGCGATATGAGGCCCGATTCCCCTGCACTGCGGGCAGAGCAATTCCGTGTTGCACATCACACATGAAAGGAGCCTTGATTTCCTTGATGGCACTCCAGAGAAACCCCAAGAACACTGTTTCAAGGCTAGAGGGATCCTGAGGTCACTGTAGCAACACGAAAGACCTCCGTGGACCAAAAATCAACTCGAGATGAGAGGTTAGTCCCTGCCTTCGACTCCAGAGGAATACCACCTTACCACAAGCACCTCAAGAGGAGGCTTCTCTCAGCTCTAGGTATGTGAGAGGGACCCTGAGATTGCGGCCTCAAGTGGAATGGACACCGCGATGCCCTGACTCGAAATAAGGCCGGATATCCCTGCAGTGACTTGAATCCAGGCTCGTCTTGCATCTCCCAAGACGAAAGGATGTCTGAATCCCCTGTGGAGACCACAGAGAAAGACCTAGTTCCCCACCTGATCGCGACCGGAGGCCTCACACCCTTTGAAAACTCCAGAGGTACGCGGAGATCAGTGCCTCCAAAGGAGACGATGCCTGACTCCTCGTGAAACTTGATAGGAGCCCCAGGATTCCTGTGCACGTGGAAAGGGACCCTGGGTCTCCCGCCTCAGGTGGAGAGGTGTCCCAATTGCCCTGTCAAGCCTCGAGGAGAATCCTCAGTTGTCCCTCGCAACTAGGCAGGAGTCCTGACGTCGCTGAACAAACACGTGTTTGGAAGCGCCATCCCCGTCGTAACTCGAGAATATACCCCAGGTTCCCGCCGCAACTCGAGAAAAACCATGAGACTTCCCCCTCGCTGCGATATGAGGCCCGATTCCCCTGCACTGTGTGCAGAGCAATTCCGTGTTGCACATCACACATGAAAGAAGCCTTGATTTCCTCGATGGCACTCCAGAGAAAACCCAAGAACACTGTTTCAAGGCTAGCGGGATCCTGAGGTCTCTGTAGCAACACGAAAGAGCTCGTGGACCAACAATCAACTCGAGATGAGAGGTTAGTCCCTGGCTTCGACTCCAGAGGAATACCACCTTACCACAAGCACCTCAAGAGGAGGCTTCTCTCAGCTCTAGCTATGTGCGGAGTTTGCGGTCTCAAGTGGAATGGACACCGAGATGCCCTGACTCGAAATAAGGCCGGATATCCCTGCAGTGACTTGAATGCAGGCTCGTCTTGCATCTCCTAAGACGAAAGGATGTCTGAATCCCCTGTGGAGACCACAGAAAAAGACCAGTTCCCCACCTCATCGCGACCGGAGTCCTCACGTCCTTTGAAAACTCCAGAGGTACGCGGAGATCAGTGACTCCAAAGGAGACGATGCCTGACTCCTCGTGAAACTTGATAGGAGTTCCAGGATTCCTGTGGCACGTGGAAAGGGACCCTTGGTCTACCGCCTCAGCTGGAGAGGCGTCCCAATTGCCCTGCCAAGCCTCGAGGAGAATCACGATTTGTCCCTCGAAACTAGGCAGGAGTCCTGACGTCGCTGAACAAACACGTGGGTGGAAGGACCATCCCCGTCGTAACTCGAGAATATACCCCAGGTTCCGGCCGCAACTCGAGAAAAACCATGAGACTTCCCCCTCGCCGCGATATGAGGCCCGATTTCCCTGCACTGCGTGCAGAGCAATTCAGTGTTGCACATCACACATGAAAGGAGCCTTGATTTCCTTGATGGCACTCCAGAGAATCCCCAAGAACACTGTTTCAAGGCTTGAGGGATCCTGACGTCACTGTGCCACAGGAAAGAGCTCCGTGGCCCAAAAATCAACTCGAGATGAGAGGTTAGTCCCTGGCTTCGACTCCAGCAGAATACCACCTTAACACAAGCACCTCAAGAGGAGGGTTCTCTCAGCTCTAGGTATGTGAGAGGGACCCTGAGTTTGCGGCCTCAAGTGGAATGGACACCGCGATGCCCTGACTCGAAATAAGGCCGGATATCCCTGCAGTGACTTGAATGCAGGCTCGTCTTGCATCTCCCAAGATGAAAGGATGTCTGAATCCCCTGTGGAGACCAGAGAGAAAGACCTAGTTCCCCACCTCATGGCGACCGGAGGCCTCACATCCTTTGAAAACTCCAGAGGTACGCGGAGATCAGTGCCTCCAAAGGAGACGATGCCTGACTCCTCGTGAAACTTGATAGGAGTCCCAGGATTCCTGTGGCACGTGGAAAGGGACCCTTGATCTCCAGCCTCAGCTGGAGAGGCGTCCCAATTGCCCTGCAAAGCCTCGAGGAGAATCCCGAGTTGTCCCTCGCAACTAGGCAGGAGTCCTGCCGTCGCTGAACAAACACGTGGCTGGAAGGGCCATCCCCGTCGTAACTCGAGAACATACCCCAAGGTCCCGCCGCAACTCGAGAAAAACCATGAGACTTCCCCCTCGCCGCTAGATGAGGCTCGATTCTCCTGCACTGCATGCAGAGCAATTCCGTGTTGCACATCAAACATGAAAGGAGCCTTGATTTCCTTGATGGCACTCCAGAGAAACCCCAAGAACACTGTTTCAAGGCTAGAGGGATCCTGAGGTCACTGTAGCAACATGAAAGAGCTCCGTGGCCCAGAAATCAACTCGAGATGAGAGGTTAGTCCCTGGCTTCGACTGCAGAGGAATACCACCTTACCACAAGCACCTCAAGAGGAGGCTTCTCTCAGCTCTAGGTATGTGAGAAGGACCCTGAGTTTGCGGCCTCAAGTGGAATGGACACCGCGATGCCCTGACTCGAAATAAGGCCGCATATCCCTGCAGTGACTTGAATGCAGGCTCGTCTTGCATCTCCCAAGACGAAAGGATATCTGAATCCCCTGTGGAGACCACAGAAAAAGACCTAGTTCCCACCTCATCACGACCGGAGGCCTCACATCCTTTGAAAACTCCAGAGGTACGCGGAGATCAGTGCCTCCAAAGGAGACGTTGCCTGACTCCTCGTGAAATTGATAGGAGTCCCAGGATTCCTGTTGCACGTGGAGAGGGACCCTTGGTCTCCCGCCTCAGCTGGAGAGGCGTCCCAATTGCCCTGCCAAGCCTCGAGGAGAATCCCGAGTTGTCCCTCGCAAGTAGGCAGGAGTCCTGACGTCGCTGAACAAACACGTGGGTGGAAGGGCCATCCCCGTCGTAACTCGAGAATATACCCCAGGTTCCCGCCGCAACTCGAGAAAAACCATGAGACTTCCCCCTCGTCCCGAGATGAGGCCCGATTCCCCTGCACTGCGTGCAGAGCAATTCCGTGTTGCACATCACACATGAAAGGAGCATTGATTTCCTTGATGGCACTCCAGAGAAACCCCAAGAACACTGTTTCAAGGCTAGAGGGATCCTGAGGTCATTGTAGCAACATGAAAGAGCTCCGTGGCCCAGAAATCAACTCGAGATGAGAGGTTAGTCCCTGGCTTCGACTGCAGAGGAATACCACCTTACCACAAGCACCTCAAGAGGAGGCTTCTCTCAGCTCTAGGTATGTGAGTGGGACCCTGAGCTTGCGGCCTCAAGTGGAATGGACACCGCGATGCCCCGACTCGAAATAAGGCCGGATATCCCTGCAGTGACTTGAATGCAGGCTCGTCTTGCATCTCCCAAGATGAAAGGATGTCTCAATCCCCTGTGGAGACCACAGAGAAAGACCTAATTCCCCACCTGATCGCGACCGGAGGCCTCACACCCTTTGAAAACTCCAGAGGTACGCGGAGATCAGTGCCTCCAAAGGAGACGATGCCTGACTCCTCGTGAAACTTGATAGGAGCCCCAGGATTCCTGTGCACGTGGAAAGGGACCCTGGGTCTCCCGCCTCAGGTGGAGAGGTGTCCCAATTGCCCTGTCAAGCCTCGAGGAGAATCCCGAGTTGTCCCTCGCAACTAGGCAGGAGTCCTGCCGTCGCTGAACAAACACGTGTTTGGAAGCGCCATCCCCGTCGTAACTCGAGAATATACCCCAGGTTCCCGCCGCAACTCGAGAAAAACCATGAGACTTCCCCCTCACCGGGAGATGAGGCCCGATTCCCCTGCACTGCGTGCAGAGCAATTCCGTGTTGCACATCACACATGAAAGGAGCCTTGATTTTCTTGGTGGCACTCCAGAGAAACCCCAAGAACACTCTTTCAAGGCTAGCGGGATCCTGAGGTCACTGTAGCAACACAAAAGAGCTCGTGGACCAACAATCAACTCGAGATGAGAGGTTAGTCCCTGGCTTCGACTCCAGAGGAATACCACCTTACCACAAGCACCTCAAGAGGAAGCTTCTCTCAGCTCTAGCTATGTTCGGAGTTTGCGGTCTCAAGTGGAATGGACACCGAGATGCCCTGACTCGAAATAAAGCCGGATATCCCTGCAGTGACTTGAATGCAGGCTCGTCTTGCATCTCCTAAGACGAAAGGATGTCTGAATCCCCTGTGGAGACCACAGAAAAAGACCTAGTTCCCCACCTCATCGCGATCGGAGTCCTCACGTCCTTTGAAAACTCCAGAGGTACGCGGAGATCAGTGACTCCAAAGGAGACGATGCCTGACTCCTCGTGAAACTTGATAGGAGTCCCAGGATTCCTGTGGCACGTGGAAAGGGACCCTTGGTCTCCCGCCTCAGCTGGAGAGGCGTCCCAATTGCCCTGCCAAGCCTCGAGGAGAATCCTCAGTTGTCCCTCGCAACTAGGCAGGAGTCCTGACGTCGCTGAACAAACACGTGGCTGGAAGGGCCATCCCCGTCGTAACTCGAGAATATACCCCAGGTTCCCGCCGCAACTCGAGAAAAACCATGAGACTTCCCCCTCGCTGCGATATGAGGCCCGATTCCCCTGCACTGCGTGCAGAGCAATTCAGTGTTGCACATCACACATGAAAGGAGCCTTGATTTCCTTGATGGCATTCCAGAGAAACCCCAAGAACACTGTTTCAAGGCTAGAGAGATCCTGAGGTCACTGTAGCAACACGAAAGACCTCCGTGGACCAAAAATCAACACGAGATGAGAGGTTAGTCCCTGCCTTCGACTCCAGAGGAATACCACCTTACCACAAGCACCTCAAGAGGAGGCTTCTCTCAGCTCCAGGTATGTGAGAGGGACCCTGAGTTTGCGGCCTCAAGTGGAACGGACACCGCGATGCCCTGACTCGAAATAAGGCCGGATATCCCTGCAGTGACTTGAATCCAGGCTCGTCTTGCATCTCCCAAGACGAAAGGATGTCTGAATCCCCTGTGGAGACCACAGAGAAAGACCTAGTTCCCCACCTGATCGCGACCGGAGGCCTCACACCCTTTGAAAACTCCAGAGGTACGCGGAGATCAGTGCCTCCAAAGGAGACGATGCCTGACTCCTCGTGAAACTTGATAGGAGCCCCAGGATTCCTGTGCACGTGGAAAGGGACCCTTGGTCTCCCGCCTCAGCTGGAGAGGTGTCCCAATTGAACTGTCAAGCCTCGAGGAGAATCCCGAGTTGTCCCTCGCAACTAGGCAGGAGTCCTGCCGTCACTGAACAAACACGTGTTTGGAAGCGCCATCCCCGTCGTAACTCGAGAATATACCCCAGGTTCCCGCCGCAACTCGAGAAAAACCATGAGACTTCCCCCTCACCACGATATGAGGCCCAATTCCCCTGCACTGTGTGCAGAGCAATTCCGTGTTGCACATCACACATGAAAGAAGCCTTGATTTCCTCGATGGCACTCCAGAGAAAACCCAAGAACACTGTTTCAAGGCTAGCGGGATCCTGAGGTCTCTGTAGCAACACGAAAGAGCTCGTGGACCAACAATCAACTCGAGATGAGAGGTTAGTCCCTGGCTTCGACTCCAGAGGAATACCACCTTACCACAAGCACCTCAAGAGGAGGCTTCTCTCAGCTCTAGCTATGTGCGGAGTTTGCGGTCTCAAGTGGAATGGACACCGAGATGCCCTGACTCGAAATAAGGCCGGATATCCCTGCAGTGACTTGAATGCAGGCTCGTCTTGCATCTCCTAAGACGAAAGGATGTCTGAATCCCCTGTGGAGACCACAGAAAAAGACCAGTTCCCCACCTCATCGCGACCGGAGTCCTCACGTCCTTTGAAAACTCCAGAGGTACGCGGAGATCAGTGACTCCAAAGGAGACGATGCCTGACTCCTCGTGAAACTTGATAGGAGTTCCAGGATTCCTGTGGCACGTGGAAAGGGACCCTTGGTCTACCGCCTCAGCTGGAGAGGCGTCCCAATTGCCCTGCCAAGCCTCGAGGAGAATCACGATTTGTCCCTCGAAACTAGGCAGGAGTCCTGACGTCGCTGAACAAACACGTGGGTGGAAGGACCATCCCCGTCGTAACTCGAGAATATACCCCAGGTTCCGGCCGCAACTCGAGAAAAACCATGAGACTTCCCCCTCGCCGCGATATGAGGCCCGATTTCCCTGCACTGCGTGCAGAGCAATTCAGTGTTGCACATCACACATGAAAGGAGCCTTGATTTCCTTGATGGCACTCCAGAGAATCCCCAAGAACACTGTTTCAAGGCTTGAGGGATCCTGACGTCACTGTGCCACAGGAAAGAGCTCCGTGGCCCAAAAATCAACTCGAGATGAGAGGTTAGTCCCTGGCTTCGACTCCAGCAGAATACCACCTTAACACAAGCACCTCAAGAGGAGGGTTCTCTCAGCTCTAGGTATGTGAGAGGGACCCTGAGTTTGCGGCCTCAAGTGGAATGGACACCGCGATGCCCTGACTCGAAATAAGGCCGGATATCCCTGCAGTGACTTGAATGCAGGCTCGTCTTGCATCTCCCAAGATGAAAGGATGTCTGAATCCCCTGTGGAGACCACAGAGAAAGACCTAGTTCCCCACCTCATGGCGACCGGAGGCCTCACATCCTTTGAAAACTCCAGAGGTACGCGGAGATCAGTGCCTCCAAAGGAGACGATGCCTGACTCCTCGTGAAACTTGATAGGAGTCCCAGGATTCCTGTGGCACGTGGAAAGGGACCCTTGATCTCCAGCCTCAGCTGGAGAGGCGTCCCAATTGCCCTGCAAAGCCTCGAGGAGAATCCCGAGTTGTCCCTCACAACTAGGCAGGAGTCCTGCCGTCGCTGAACAAACACGTGGCTGGAAGGGCCATCCCCGTCGTAACTCGAGAACATACCCCAAGGTCCCGCCGCAACTCGAGAAAAACCATGAGACTTCCCCCACGCCGCTAGATGAGGCTCGATTCTCCTGCACTGCATGCAGAGCAATTCCGTGTTGCACATCAAACATGAAAGGAGCCTTGATTTCCTTGATGGCACTCCAGAGAAACCCCAAGAACACTGTTTCAAGGCTAGAGGGATCCTGAGGTCACTGTAGCAACATGAAAGAGCTCCGTGGCCCAGAAATCAACTCGAGATGAGAGGTTAGTCCCTGGCTTCGACTGCAGAGGAATACCACCTTACCACAAGCACCTCAAGAGGAGGCTTCTCTCAGCTCTAGGTATGTGAGAGGGACCCTGATTTTGCGGACTCAAGTGTAATGGACACTGCGATGCCCTGACGCGAAATAAGGCCGGATATCCCTGCAGTGACTTGAATGCAGGCTCGTAATGCATCTACCGAGATGAAAGGATGTCTGAATCCCCTGTGGAGACCACAGAGAAAGACCTATTTTCCCACCTCATTGCGACCGGAGGCCTCACATCCTTTGAAAACTTCAGAGGTCCGCGGAGATCAGTGCCTCCAAAGGAGACGATGCCTGACTCCTCATGAAACTTGATAGGAGTCCCAGTATTCCTGTGGCACGTGGAAAGGGAACCTTGGTCTCCCGCCTCAGCTGGAGAGGCGTCCCAATTGCTCTGCCAAGCCTCGAGCAGAATTCCGAGTTGTCCCTCGCAACTAGGCAGAAGTCCTGACGTCGCTGAACAAACACGTGGATGGAAAGGCCATCCCCGTCGTAACTCGAGAATATACCCCAGGTTCCCGCTGCAACTCGAGAAAAACCATGAGACTTCCCACTCGCCGCGGGATGAGGCCTAATTCCCCTGCACTGCGTGCAGAGCAATTCCATGTTGCACATCACACATGAAAGGAGCCTTGATTTCCTTGATGGCACTCCACAGAAACCCCAAGAACACTGTTTCAAGGCTAGAGGGATCCTGAGGTCACTGTAGCAGCACGAAAGAGCTCCGTGGACCAAAAATCAACTCGAGATGAGAGGTTAGTCCCTGGCTTCGACTCCAGAGGAATACCACCTTACCACAAGCACCTCAAGAGGAGGCTTCTCTCAGCTCTAGGTATGTGAGAAGGACCCTGAGTTTGCGGCCTCAAGTGGAATGGACACCGCGATGCCCTGACTCGAAATAAGGCCGCATATCCCTGCAGTGACTTGAATGCAGGCTCGTCTTGCATCTCCCAAGACGAAAGGATATCTGAATCCCCTGTGGAGACCACAGAAAAAGACCTAGTTCCCCACATCATCGCGACCGGAGGCCTCACATCCTTTGAAAACTCCAGAGGTACGCGGAGATCAGTGCCTCCAAAGGAGACGATGCCTGACTCCTCGTGAAATTGATAGGAGTCCCAGGATTCCTGTTGCACGTGGAAAGGGACCCTTGGTCTCCCGCCTCAGCTGGAGAGGCGTCCCAATTGCCCTGCCAAGCCTCGAGGAGAATCCCGAGTTGTCCCTCGCAAGTAGGCAGGAGTCCTGACGTCGCTGAACAAACACGTGGGTGGAAGGGCCATCCCCGTCGTAACTCGAGAATATACCCCAGGTTCCCGCCGCAACTCGAGAAAAACCATGAGACTTCCCCCTCGTCCCGAGATGAGGCCCGATTCCCCTGCACTGCGTGCAGAGCAATTCCGTGTTGCACATCACACATGAAAGGAGCCTTGATTTCCTTGATGGCACTCCAGAGAAACCCCAAGAACACTGTTTCAAGGCTAGAGGGATCCTGAGGTCACTGTAGCAACATGAAAGAGCTCCGTGGCCCAGAAATCAACTCGAGATGAGAGGTTAGTCCCTGGCTTCGACTGCAGAGGAATACCACCTTACCACAAGCACCTCAAGAGGAGGCTTCTCTCAGCTCTAGGTATGTGAGTGGTACCCTGAGCTTGTGGCCTCAAGTGGAATGGACACCGCGATGCCCCGACTCGAAATAAGGCCGGATATCCCTGCAGTGACTTGAATGCAGGCTCGTCTTGCATCTCCCAAGATGAAAGGATGTCTCAATCCCCTGTGGAGACCACAGAGAAAGACCTAGTTCCCCACCTCATCGCGACCGGAGGCCTCACATCCTTTGAAAACTCCAGAGGTACGCGGAGATCAGTGCCTCCAAAGGAGACGATGCCTGACTCCTCGAGAAACTTGATAAGAGTCCCAGGATTCCTGTGGCACGTGGAAAGGGACACTTGGTCTCCCGCCTCAGCTGGAGAGGCGTCCCAATTGCCCTGCCAAGCCTCGAGGAGAATCCCGAGTTGTCCCTCGCAACCAGGCAGGAATCCTGACGTCGCTGAACAAACACGTGGCTGGAAGGGCCATCCCCGTCATAACTCGAGAATATACCTCAGGTTCCCGCCGCAACTCGAGAAAAACCATGAGACTTCCCAATCGCCGCGAGATGAGGCCCGATTCCCCTGCACTGCGTGCAGAGCAATTCAGTGTTTCACGTCACACATGAAAGGAGCCTTAATTTCCTTGATGGCACTCCAGAGAAACCCCAAGAACACTGTTTCAAGGCTAGAGGGATCCTGAGGTCACTGTAGCAACACGAAAGAGCTCCGTGGCCCAAAAATCAACTCGAGATGAGAGGTTAGTCCCTGGCTTCGACTCCAGAGGAATACCACCTTACCACAAGCACCTCAAGAGGAGGCTTCTCTCAGCTCTAGGTATGTGATAGGGACCCTGAGTTTGCGGCCTCAAGTGGAATGGACACCGCGATGCCCTGACTCGAAATAAGGCCGGATATCCCTGCAGTGACTTGAATGCAGGCTCGTCTTGCATCTCCCAAGACGAAAGAATGTCTAAATCCCCTGTGGAGATCACAGAGAAAGACCTAATTCCCCACCTCATAGTGACCGGAGGCCTCACATCCTTTGAAAACTCCAGAGGTACGCGGAGATCAGTGCCTCCAAAGGAGACAATGCCTGACTCCTCGTGAAACTTGATAGGAGTCCCAGGATTCCTTTGGCACGTGGAAAGGGACCCTTGGACTCCCGCCTCAGATGGAGAGGCGGCCCAATTGCCCTGCCAAGCCTCGAGGAGAATCCCGAGTTGTCCCTCGCAACTAGGCAGGAATCCTGACGTCGCTGAACAAACACGTGGCTGGAAGGGCCATCCCCGTCATAACTCGAGAATATACCGCAGGGTCCCGCCGCAACTCGAGATAAACCATGAGACTTCCCCCTCGCCGCGAGATGAGGCTCGATTCTCCGGCACTGCATGCAGAGCAATTCTGTGTTGCACATCACACATGAAAGGAGCCTTGATTTCCTTGATAGCACTCCAGAGAAACCCCAAGAACACTGTTTCAAGGGTAGAGGGATCCTGAGGTTTCTGTAGCAACAAGAAAGAGGTCCGTGGACCAAAAATCAACTCGAGATGAGAGGTTAGTCCCTGGCTTCGACTCCAGAGGAATACCACCTTACCACAAGCACCTAAATAGGAGGCTTCTCTCAGCTCTAGGTATGTGAGAGGGACCCTGAGTTTGCGGACTCAAGTGGAATGGACACTGCGATGCCCTGACGCGAAATAAGGCAGGATATCCCTGCAGTGAATTGAATGCAGGTTCGTCTTGCATCTCCCAAGATGAAAGGATGTCTGAATCCCCTCTGGAGACCACAGAGAAAGACCTAGTTACCCACCTCATCGCGACCGGAGGCCTCACATCCTTTGAAAACTCCCGAGGTACGCGGAGATCAGTGCCTCCAACGGAGACGATGCCTGACTCCTCGTGAAACTTGATAGGAGTCCCAGGATTCCTGTGGCACGTGGAGAGGGACCCTTGGTCTCCCGCCTCAGCTGGAGAGGCGTCCCAATTGCCCTGCCAAGCCTCGAGGAGAATCCCGAGTTGTCCCTCGCAACTAGGCAGGAGTCCTGCCGTCGATGAACAAACACGTAGGTGGAAGGGCCATCCCCGTCGTAACTCGAGAATATACCCCAGATTCCCGCCGCAACTCGAGAAAAACCATGAGAGTTCGCCCTCGCCGCGAGATGAGGCCCGATTCCCCTGCCCTGCGTGCAGAGCAATTCTGTGTAGCACATCACACATGAAAGGAGCGTTGATTTCCTTGATGGCACTCCAGAGAAACCCCAAGAAAACTGTTTCAAGGCTAGAGGGATCCTGAGGTCACTGTAGCCACACGAAAGAGCTCCGTGGACTAAGAATCAACTCGAGATGAGAGGTTAGTCCCTGGCTTCGACTCCAGAGGAATACCACCTTACCACAAGCACCTCAAGAGGAGGCTTCTCTCAGCTCTAGGTATGTGAGAGGGACCCTGAGTTTGCGGCCTCAAGTGGAATGGACATCGCGATGCCCTGACTCGAAATAGGGCCGGATATCCCTGCAGTGACTTGAATCCAGGCTCGTTTTGCATCTCCCAAGAAGAAAGGATGTCTGAATCCCCTGTGGAGACCACAGAGATAGACCTAGTTCCCCACTTGATCGCGACCGGAGGCCTCACATCCTTTGAAAACTCCAGAGGTACGCGGAGATCAGTGCCTCCAAAGGAGACGATGCCTGACTCCTCGTGAAACTTGATAGGAGTCCCAGGATTCCTGTGGCACGTGGAAAGGGACCCTTGGTCTCCCGCCTCAGCTGGAGAGGCGTCCCAATTGCCCTGCCAAGCCTCGAGGCGAATCCAGAGTTGTCCCTCGAAACTAGGCAGGAGTCCTTACGTCGCTAAACAAATACGTGGGTGGAAGGGCCATCCCCGTCGTAACTCGAGAATATACCTCAGGTTCCCGCCGCAACTCGAGAAAAACCATGAGACTTCCCAATCGCCGCGAGATGAGGCCCGATTCCCCTGCACTGCGTGCAGAGCAATTCAGTGTTTCACGTCACACATGAAAGGAGCCTTAATTTCCTTGATGGCGCTCCAGAGAAACCCCAAGAACACTGTTTCAAGGCTAGAGGGATCCTGAGGTCACTGTAGCAACACGAAAGAGCTCCGTGGCCCAAAAATCAACTCGAGATGAGAGGTTAGTCCCTGGCTTCGACTCCAGAGGAATACCACCTTACCACAAGCACCTCAAGAGGAGGCTTCTCTCAGCTCTAGGTATGTGATAGGGACCCTGAGTTTTCAGCCTCAAGTGGAATGGACACCGCGATGCCCTGACTCGAAATAAGGCCGGATATCCCTGCAGTGACTTGAATGCAGGCTCGTCTTGCATCTCCCAAGACGAAAGAATGTCTAAATCCCCTGTGGAGATCACAGAGAAAGACCTAATTCCCCACCTCATAGTGACCGGAGGCCTCACATCCTTTGAAAACTCCAGAGGTACGCGGAGATCAGTGCCTCCAAAGGAGACGATGCCTGACTCCTCGTGAAACTTGATAGGAGTCCCAGGATTCCTTTGGCACGTGGAAAGGGACCCTTGGACTCCCGCCTCAGATGGAGAGGCGGCCCAATTGCCCTGCCAAGCCTCGAGGAGAATCCCGAGTTGTCCCTCGCAACTAGGCAGGAGTCCTGACGTCGCTGAACAAACACGTGGCTGGAAGGGCCATCCCCGTCATAACTCGAGAATATACCGCAGGGTCCCGCCGCAACTCGAGATAAACCATGAGACTTCCCCCTCGCCGCGAGATGAGGCTCGATTCTCCGGCACTGCATGCAGAGCAATTCTGTGTTGCACATCACACATGAAAGGAGCCTTGATTTCCTTGATGGCCCTCCAGAGAAACCCCAAGAACACTGTTTCAAGGCTAGAGGGATCCTGAGGTTTCTGTAGCAACAAGAAAGAGGTCCGTGGACCAAAAATCAACTCGAGATGAGAGGTTAGTCCCTGGCTTCGACTCCAGAGGAATACCACCTTACCACAAGCACCTAAATAGGAGGCTTCTCTCAGCTCTAGGTATGTGAGAGGGACCCTGATTTTGCGGACTCAAGTGGAATGGACACTGCGATGCCCTGACTCGAAATAAGGCAGGATGTCCCTGCAGTGAATTGAATGCAGGCTCGTCTTGCATCTCCCAAGATGAAAGGATGTCTGAATCCCCTGTGGAGACCACAGAGAAAGACCTAGTTCCCCACCTCATCGCGACCGGAGGCCTCACATCCTTTGAAAACTCCAGAGGTACGCGGAGATCAGTGCCTCCAACGGAGACGATGCCTGACTCCTCGTGAAACTTGATAGGAGTCCCAGGATTCCTGTGGCACGTGGAAAGGGACCCTTGGTCTCCCGCCTCAGATGGAGAGGCGTCCCAATTGCCGTGCCAAGCCTCGAGGAGAATCGCGAGTTGTCCCTCACAACTAGGCAGGAGTCCTGACGTCCCTGAAGAAACACGTGTGTGGAAGGGCCATCCCCGTTGTAACTCGAGAATATACCTCAGGTTCCCGCCGCAACTCGAGAAAAACCATGAGACTTCCCTCTAGCCGTGAGATGAGGCCTGATTCCCTTGCCCTGCGTGCAGAGCAATTCCGTGTTGCACATCACACATGAAAGGAGCCTTGATTTCCTTGATGGCACTCCAGAGAAACCCCAAGAACACTGTTTCAAGGCTAGAGGGATCCTGACGTCACTGTAGCCACACGAAAGAGCTCCGTGGACCAAGAATCAACTCGAGATGAGAGGTTAGTCCCTGGCTTCGACTCCAGAGGAATTCCACCTTACCACAAGCACCTCAAGAGGAGGCTTCTCTCAGCTCTAGGTATGTGAGAGGGACCCTGAGTTTGCGGCCTCAAGTGGAATGGACACCGCGATGCCCTGACTCGAAATAAGGCCGGATATCCCTGCAGTGACTTGAATGCAGGCTCGTCTTGCATCTCCCAAGACGAAAGGATGTTTGAGTCCCCTGTGGAGACCACAGAGACAGACCTAGTTCCCCACCTCATCGCGACCGGAGGCCTCACATCCTTTGAAAACTCCAGAGGTATGCGGAGATCAGTGCCTCCAAAGGAGACGATGCCTGACTCCTCGTGAAACTTGATAGGAGTCCCAGGATTCCTGTGGCACGTGGAAAGGGACACTTGGTCTCCCGCCTCAGCTGGTGAGGCGTCCCAATTGTCCTGCCAAGCCTCGAGGAGAATCCCGAGTTGTCCCTCGCAACTAGGCAGGAGTCCTGACGTCGCTGAACAAACACGTGTGTGGAAGGGCCATCCCCGTCGTAACTCGAGAATATACCCCAGGTTCCCGCCGCAACTCGAGAAAAACCATGAGACTTCCCCCTCGCCGAGAGATGAGGCCCGATTCCCCTGCACTGTGTGCAGAGCAATTCAGTGATGCACATCACACATTAAAGGAGCCTTGATTTCCTTCATAGCACTCCAGACAAACCCCAAGAACACTGTTTCAAGGCTAGAGGGATCCTGACGTCACTGTAGCCACACGAAAGAGCTCCGTGGCCCAAAAATCAACTCGAGATGAGAGGTTAGTCCCTGGCTGCGACTCCAGAGGAATACCACCTTAACACAAGCACCTCAAGAGGAGGCTTCTCTCAGCTCTAGCTATGTGCTGAGTTTGCGGCCTCAAGTTGAATGGACACCGGGATGCCCTGACTCAAAATAAGGCCGGATATCCCTGCAGTGACGTGAATGCAGGCTCGTCTTGCATCTCCCAAGACGAAAGGATGTCTGAATCCCCTGTGGAGACCACAGAGAAAGACCTAGTTCCCCACCTCATAGTGACCGGAGGCCTCACATCCTTTGAAAACTCCAGAGGTACGCGGAGATCAGTGCCTCCAAAGGAGACGATGCCTGACTCCTCGTGAAACTTGATAGGAGTCCCAGAATTCCTGTGGCACGTGGAAATGGACCCTTGGCCTCCCGTCTCAGCTGGAGAGGGGTCCCAATTGCCCTGCCAAGCCTCGAGGAGAATCCCGAGTTGTCCCTCGCAACTAGGCAGGAGTCCTGACGTCGCTGAACAAACACGTGGCTGGAAGGGCCATCCCAGTCATAACTCGAGAATATACCGCAGGGTCCCGCCGCAACTCGAGAAAAACCATGAGACTTCCCCCTCGCCGCGAGATGAGGCTCGATTCTCCGGCACTACGTGCAGAGCAATTCCGTGTTGCACATCAAACATGAAGGGAGCCTTGATTTCCTTCATAGCACTCCAGACAAACCCCAAGAACACTGTTTCAAGGCTAGAGGGATCCTGAGGTCACTGTAGCCACACGAAAGAGCTCCGTGGCCCAAAAATCAACTCGAGATGAGAGGTTAGTCCCTGGCTGCGACTCCATAGGAATACCACCTTAACACAAGCACCTCAAGAGGAGGCTTCTCTCAGCTCTAGCTATGTGCTGAGTTTGCGGCCTCAAGTTGAATGGACACCGGGATGCCCTGACTCAAAATAAGGCCGGATATCCCTGCAGTGACGTGAATGCAGGCTCGTCTTGCATCTCCCAAGACGAAAGGATGTCCTAATCCCCTGTGGAGACCACAGAGAAAGACCTAGTTCCCCACCTCATAGTGACCGGAGGCCTCACATCCTTTGAAAACTCCAGAGGTACGCGGAGATCAGTGCCTCCAAAGGAGACGATGCCTGACTCCTCGTGAAACTTGATAGGAGTCCCAGAATTCCTGTGGCACGTGGAAATGGACCCTTGGCCTCCCGTCTCAGCTGGAGAGGGGTCCCAATTGCCCTGCCAAGCCTCGAGGAGAATCCCGAGTTGTCCCTCGCAACTAGGCAGGAGTCCTGACGTCGCTGAACAAACACGTGGCTGGAAGGGCCATCCCCGTCATAACTCGAGAATATACCGCAGGGTCCCGCCGCAACTCGAGAAAAACCATGAGACTTCCCCCTCGCCGCGAGATGAGGCTCGATTCTCCGGCACTGCGTGCAGAGCAATTCCGTGTTGCACATCAAACATAAAGGGAGCCTTGATTTCCTTGATGGCACTCCAGAGAAACCCCAAGAACACTGTTTCAAGGCTAGAGGGATCCTGAGGTTACTGTAGCAACAGGAAAGAGGTCCGTGGACCAAAAATCAACTCGAGATGAGAGGTTAGTCCCTGGCTTCGACTCCAGAGCAATACCACCTTACCACAAGCACCTCAAGAGGAGGCTTCTCTCAGCTCTAGGTATGTGAGAGGGACCCTGATTTTGCGGACTCAAGTGGAATGGACACTGCGATGCCCTGACGTGAAATAAGGCCGGATATCCCTGCAGTGACTTGAATGCAGGCTCGTCTTGCATCTCCCAAGATGAAAGGATGTCTGAATCCCCTGTGGAGACAACAGAGAAAGACCTAGTTCCCCACCTCATCGCGACCGGAGGCCTCACATCCTTTGAAAACTCCAGAGGTACGCGGAGATCAGTGCCTCCAACGGAGACGATGCCTGACTCCTCATGAAACTTGATAGGAGTCCCAGGATTCCTGTGGCACGTGGAAAGGGACCCTTGGTCTCCCGCCTCAGATGGACAGGCGTCCCAATTGCCGTGCCAAGCCTCGAGGAGAATCCCGAGTTGTTCCTCGCAACTAGGCAGGAGTCCTGACGTTACTGAACAAACACGTGGCTGGAAGGGCCATCCCCGTCGTAACTCGAGAATATACCCCAGGTTCCCGCCGCAAGTCGAGAAAAACCATGAGACTTCCCCCTCGCCGTGAGATGAGGCCTGATTCCCCTGCCCTGCGTCCAGAGCAATTCCGTGTTGCACATCACACATGAAAGGAGCCTTGATTTCCTTGATGGCACTCCAGAGAAACCCCAAGAACACTGTTTCAAGGCTAGAGGGATCCTGAGGTCACTGTAGCAACACGAAAGAGCTCCGTGGACCAAGAATCAACTCGAGATGAGAGGTTAGTCCCTGGCTTCGACTCCAGAGGAATTCCACCTTACCACAAGCACCTCAAGAGGAGGCTTCTCTCAGCTCTAGGTATGTGAGAGGGACCCTGAGTTTGCGGCCTCAAGTGGAATGGACACCACGATGCCCTGACGCGAAATAAGGCCGGATATCCCTGCAGTGACTTGAATGCAGGCTCGTCTTGCATCTCCCAAGACGAAAGGATGTCTGAATCCCCTGTGGAGACCACAGAGAAAGACCTAGTTCCCCACCTCATCGCGACCGGAGGCCTCACATCCTTTGAAAAGTCCAGAGGTACGCGGAGATCAGTGCCTCCAAAGGAGACGATGCCTGACTCCTCGTGAAACTTGATAGGAGTCCCAGGATTCCTGTGGCACGTGGAAAGGGACACTTGGTCTCCCGCCTCAACTGGAGAGGCGTCCCAATTGCCCTGCCAAGCCTCGAGGAGAATCCCGAGTTGTCCCTCGCAACTAGGCAGGAGTTCTGCCGTCGCTGAACAAACACGTGGGTGGAAGGGCCATCCCCGTCATAACTCGAGAATATACCCCAGATTCCCGCCGCAACTCGAGAAAAGCCATGAGACTTCCCCCTCGCCGCGAGATGAGGCCCGATTCCCTGCACTGTCGCAGAGCAATTCCGTGTTGCACATCACACATGAAAGGAGCCTTGATTTCCTTGATGGCACTCCAGAGAATCCCCAAGAACACTGTTTCAAGGCTAGCGGGATCCTGAGGTCACTGTAGCAACACGAAAGAGCTCCGTGGACCAACAATCAACTCGAGATGAGAGGTTAGTCCCTGGCTTCGACTCCAGAGGAATACCACCTTACCACAAGCACCTCAAGCGGAGGCTTCTCTCAGCTCTACCTATGTGCTGAGTTTGCGGTCTCAAGTGGAATGGACACCGAGATGCCCTGACTCGAAATAAGGCCGGATATCCCTGCAGTGACTTGAATGCAGGCTCGTCTTTCATCTCCCAAGACGAAAGGATGACTGAATCCCCTGTTGAGACCACAGAGAAAGACCTAGTTCCCCACCTCATCGCGACCGGAGGCCTCACGTCCTTTGAAAACTCCAGAGGTACGCGGAGATCAGTGCCTCCAAAGGAGACGATGCCTGACTCCACGTGAAACTTGATAGGAGTCCCAGGATTCCTGTGGCACGTGGAAAGGGACCCTTGGTCTCCCGCCTCAGCTGGAGAGGCGTCCCAATTGCCCTGCCAAGCCTCGAGGAGAATCTCGAGTTGTCCCTCCCAACTAGGCAGGAGTCCTGACGTCGCTGAACAAACTAATGGGTGGAAGGGCCATCCCCGTCGTAACTCGAGAATATACCCCAGGTTCCCGCCACAACTCGAGAAAAACCATGAGACTTCCCCCTCGCCGCGAGATGAGGCCCGATTCCCCTGCACTGCGTGCAGAGCAATTCCGTGTTGCACATCACACATGAAAGGAGTCTTGATTTCCTTCATGGCACTCCAGAGAAACCCCAAGAACACTGTTTCAAGGCTAGAGGGATCCAGACGTCACTGTAGCCACACGAAATAGCTCCGTGGCCCAAATATCAACTCGAGATGAGAGGTTAGTCCCTGGCTTCGACTCCAGAGGAAAACCACCTTACCACAAGCACCTCAAGAGGAGGCTTCTCTCAGCTCTAGGTATGTGAGAGGGAGCCTGACTTTGCGGCCTCAAGTGGAATGGACACCGCGATGCCCTGACTCGAAATAAGGCCGGATATCCCTGCAGTGACTTGAATGTAGGCTCGTCTTGCATCTCCCAAGATGAAAGGATGTCTGAATCCCCTGTGGAGACCACAGAGAAAGATCTAGTTCCCCACCTCATCGCGACCGGAGGCCTCACATCCTTTGAAAACTCCAGAGGTATGTGGAGATCAGTGCCTCCAAAGGAGACGATGCCTGACTCCTCGTGAAACTTGATAGGAGTCCCAGGATTCCTGTGGCACGTGGAAAGGGAACCTTGGTCTCCCGCCTCAGCTGGAGAGGCGTCCCAATTGCCCTGCCAAGCCTCGAGGAGAATCCCGAGTTGTCCCTCGCAACTAGGCAGGAGTCCTGACGTCGCTGAACAAACACGTGTGTGGAAGGGCCATCAACGTCGTAACTCGAGAATATACCCCACGTTCCCGCCGCAACTCGAGAAAAACCATGAGACTTCCCCCTCGCCGCGAGATGAGGCCTGATTCCCCTGCACTGCATGCAGAGCAATTCCGTGTTGCACATCACACATGAAAGGAGCCTTGATTTCCTTGATGGCACTCCAGAGAAACCCCAAGAACACTGTTTCCAGGCTAGAGGGATCCTGAGGTCACTGTAGCAACACGAAAGAGCTCCGTGGACCAAAAATCAACTCGAGATGAGGGGTTAGTCCCTAACTTCGACTCCAGAGGAATACCACCTTACCACAAGCACCTCAGGAGGAGGCTTCTCTCAGCTCTAGGTATGTGAGAGGGACCCTGAGATTGCAGCCTCAAGTGGAATGGACACCGCGATGCCCTGACGCGAAATAAGGCCGGATATCCCTGCAGTGACTAGAATGCAGGCTCGTCTTGCATCTCCCAAGAGGAAAGGATGTCTGAATCCCCTGTGGAGACCACAGAGAAAGATCTAGTTCCCCACCACATCGCGACCGGAGGCCTCACATCCTTTGAAAATTCCAGAGGTATGCGGAGATCAGTGCCTCCAAAGGAGACGATGCCTGACTCCTCATGAAACTTGATAGGAGTCCCAGGATTCCTGTGGCACGTGGAAAGGGACCCTTGGTCTCCCGCCTCAGCTGGAGAGGCGTCCCAATTGCCCTGCCAAGCCTCGAGGAGAATCCCGAGTTGTCCCTCGCAACTAGGCAGGAGTCCTGACGTCGCTGAACAAACACGTGGCTGGAAGGGGCATCCCCATCATAACTCGAAAATATAGCCCAGGTTCCCGCCGCAACTCGAGAAAAACCATGAGACTTCCCCCTCGCCGTGAGATGAGGCCCGATTCCCCTACACTGCATGCAGAGTAATTCCATGTTGCACATCACACATGAAAGGAGCCTTGATTTCCTTCATGGCACTCCAGAGAAACACCAAGAACACTGTTTCTAGGCTAGAGGGATCCTGAGGTCACTGTAGCAACACGAAAGAGCTCCGTGGACCAAAAATCAACTCGAGATGAGAGGTTAGTCCCTAACTTCGAATCCAGAGGAATACCACCTTACCTCAAGCACCTCAAGAGAAGGCTTCTCACAGCTCTATGTATGTGAGAGGGACCCTGAGTTTGCGGCCTCAAGTGGAATGGACAC
The DNA here is from genome assembly GCF_910594005.1 of Cervus elaphus. Lineage (NCBI taxonomy): Eukaryota > Metazoa > Chordata > Mammalia > Artiodactyla > Cervidae > Cervus > Cervus elaphus. The sequence continues at coordinate 1,195,782 of NC_057815.1, read as the reverse complement.
CGCGATGCCCTGACTCGAAATAAGGCCAGATATCACTGCAGTGACTTGAATGCAGGCTCGTCTTGCATCTCCCAAGATGAAAGGATGTCTGAATCCCCTGTGGAGACCACAGAAAAAGACCTAGTTCCCCACCTCATCCCGACCGGAGGCCTCACGTCCTTTGAAAATTCCAGAGGTACGCGGAGATCAGTGCCTCCAAAGGAGACGATGCCTGACTCCTCGTGAAACTTGATAGGAGTACCAGGATTCCTGTGGACGTGGAAAGGGACACTTGGTCTCCCGCCTCATTTGGAGAGGCGTCCCAATTGCCCTGCCAAGCCTCGAGCAGAATCCCGAGTTGTCCCTCGCAACTAGGCAGGAGTCCTGCCGTCGCTGAACAAACACGTGGGTGGAAGGGCCATCCCCGTCGTAACTCGAGAATACACCCCAGGTTCCCGCCGCAACTCGAGAAAAACCATGAGACTTCCCCCTCGCCACGAGATGAGGCCCGATTCCCCTGCACTGCGTGCAGAGCAATTCCGTGTTGCACATCACACATGAAAGGAGCCTTGATTTCCTTGATGGCACTCCAGAGAAACCCCAAGAACACTGTTTCAAGGCTAGAGGGATCCTGAGGTCACTGTAGCAACACGAAAGAGCTCTGTGGACCAAAAATCAACTCGAGATGAGAGGTTAGTCCGTGGCTTCGACTCCAGAGGAATACCACCTTACCACAAGCACCTCAAGAGGAGGCTTCTCTCAGCTCTAGGTATGTGAGAGGGACCCTGAGTTTCCGGCCTCAAGCGGAATGGACACCGTGATGCCCTGACTCGAAATAAGGCCGGATATCCCTGCAGTGACTTGAATGCAGGCTCGTCTTTCATCTCCCAAGACGAAAGGATGTCTGAATCCCCTGTGGAGACCACAGAGAAAGACCTAGTTCCCCACCTCATGGCGACCGGAGGCCTCACATCCTTTGAAAACTCCAGAGGTACGCGGAGATCAGTGCCTCCAAAGGAGACGATGCCTGACTCCACGTGAAACTTGATAGGAGTCCCAGGATTCCTGTGGCACGTGGAAAGGGACCCTTGGTCTCCCGCCTCAGCTGGAGAGGCGTCCCAATTGCCCTGCCAAGCCTCGAGGAGAATCTCGAGTTGTCCCTCGCAACTAGGCAGGAGTCCTGACGTCGCTGAAATAACAAATGGGTGGAAGGGCCATCCCCGTCGTAACTCGAGAATATACCCCAGGTTCCCGCCGCACCTCGAGAAAAACCATGAGACTTCCCCCTCGCCGCGAGATGAGGCCCGATTCCCCTGCACTGCGTGCAGAGCAATTCCGTGTTGCACATCACACATGAAAGGAGCCTTGATTTCCTTGATAGCACTCCAGAGAAACCCCAAGAACACTGTTTCAAGGATAGAGGGATCCTGACGTCACTGTAGCCACACGAAAGAACTCCGTGGACCAAAAATCAACTCGAGATGAGAGGTTAGTCCCTGGCTTCGACTCCAGAGGAAAACCACCTTAACACAAGCACCTCAAGAGGAGGCTTCTCTCAGCTCCAGGTATGTGAGAGGGAGCCTGACTTTGCGGCCTCAAGTGGAATGGACACTGCGATGCCCTGACTCGAAATAAGGCCGGATATCCCTGCAGTGACTTGAATGCAGGCTCGTCTTGCATCTCCCAAGATGAAAGGATGTCTGAATCCCCTGTGGAGACCTCAGAGAAAAATCTAGTTCCCCACCTCATCGCGACCGGAGGCCTCACATCCTTTGAAAACTCCAGAGGTACGCGGAGATCAGTGCCTCCAAAGGAGACGATGCCTGACTCCTCGTGAAACTTGATAGAAGTATCAGGATTCCTGTGGCACATGGAAAGGGACCCTTGGTCTCCCGCCTCAGCTGGAGAGGCGTCCCAGTTGCCTTGCCAAGCCTCGAGGAGAATCCTGAGTTGTCCCTCGCAACTAGGCAGGAGTCCTGACGTCGCTGAACAAACACGTGGCTGGAAGGGCCATCCCCGTCATAACTCGAGATTATACCCCAGGTTCCCGCCGCAACTCGAGAAAATCCATGAGACTTCCCCCTCGCTGCGAGATGAGGCCCGATTACCCTGTACTGCGTGCAGAGCAATTCCGTGTTGCACATCACACATGAAAGGAGCCTTGATTTCCTTGATGGCACTCCACAGAAACCCCAAAAACACTGTTTCCAGGCTAGAGGGATCCTGAGGTCACTGTAGCAACACGAAAGAGCTCCGTGGACCAGAAATCAACTCGAGATGAGAGGTTAGTCCCTGGCTTCGACTCCACAGGAATACCACCTTACCACAAGCACCTCAAGCGGAGGCTTCTCTCAGCTCTAGGTATGTGAGAGGGTCCCTGAGTTTGCGGCCTCAAGTGGAATGGGCACCGCGATGCCCTGACTCGAAATAAGGCCGGATATCCCTGCAGTGACTTGAATGCAGGCTTGTCTTGCATCTCCCAAGTGAAAGGATTCTGAATCCCCTGTGGAGACCACAGAGAAAGACTTAGTTCCCCACCTCATCGCGACCGGAGGCCTCACATCCTTTGAAAAATCCAGAGGTACGCGGAGATCAGTGCCTCCAAAGGAGACGATGCCTGACTCCTCGTGAAACTTGATAGGAGTCCCAGGATTCCTGTGCACGTGGAAAGGGACCCTTGGTCTCCCGCCTCACCTGGAGAGGCGTCCCAATTTCCCTGCCAAGCCTCGAGAAGAATCCCGAGTTGTCCCTCGCAACTAGGCAGGAGTCCTGCCGTCGCTGAACAAACACGTGGGTGGAAGGGCCATCCCCGTCGTAACTCGAGAATATACCCCAGGTTCCCGCCGCAACTCCTGAAAAACCATGAGACTTCCCCCTCGCCGCGAGATGAGGCCCGATTCCCCTGCACTGCGTGGAGAGCAATTCCGTGTTGCACATCACACATGGAAGGAGCCTTGATTTCCTTGATGGCACTCCAGAGAAACCCCAAGAACACTGTTTCAAGGCTAGCGGGATCCGGAGGTCATTGTAGCAACACGAAAGAGCTCCGTGGACCAACAATCAACTCGAGATGAGAGGTTAGTCCCTGGCTTCGACTCCAGAGGAATACCACCTTGCCACAAGCACCTCAAGAGGAGGCTTCTTTCAGCTCTACATATGTGCTGAGTTTGCGGTCTCAAGTGGAATGGACACCGCGATGCCCTGACTCGAAATAAAGCCAGATATCCCTGCAGTGACTTCAATGCAGGCTCGTCTTGCATCTCCCAAGATGAAAGGATGTCTGAATCCCCTGTGGAGACCACAGAAAAAGACCTAGTTCCCCACCTCATGTCGACCGGAGGCCTCACGTCCTTTGAAAACTCCAGAGGTACGCGGAGATCAGTGCCTCCAAAGGAGACGATGCCTGACTCCTCGTGAAACTTGATAGGAGTCCCAGGATTCCTGTGGCACGTGGAAAGGGACCCTTGGTCTCCCGCCTCATTTGGAGAGGCGTCCCAATTGCCCTGCCAAGCCTTGAGGAGAATCCCGAGTTGTCCCTCACAACTAGGCACGAGTCCTGCCGTCGCTGAACAAACACTTGGGTGGAAGGGCCATCCCCGTCGTAACTCGAGAATACACCGCAGTTTCCCGCCGCAACTCGAGAAAATCCATGAGACTTCCCCCTCGCTGCGAGATGAGGCCCGATTCCCCTGCATTGCGTGCAGAGCAATTCCGTGTTGCACATCACACATGAAAGGAGCCTTGATTTCCTTGTTGGCACTCCAGAGAAACCCCAAGAACACTGTTTCAAGGCTAGACGGATCCTGAGGTCACTGTAGCAACACGAAAGAGCTCTGTGGACCAGAAATCAACTTGAGATGAGAGGTTAGTCCCTGGCTTCGACTCCAGAGGAATACCACCTTACCACAAGCACCTCAAGCGGAGGCTTCTCTCAGCTCTAGGTATGTGAGAGGGACCCTGAGTTTGCGGCCTCAAGTGAAATGGACACCGCGATGCCCTGACGCGAAATAAGGCCGGATATCCCTGCAGTGACTTGAATGCAGGCTCGTCTTGCATCTCCCAAGATGAAAGGATTCTGAATCCCCTGTGGAGACCACAGAGAAAGACTTTGTTCCCCACCTCATCGCTACCGGAGGCCTCACATCCTTTGAAAACTCCAGAGGTACGCGGAGATCAGTGCCTCCAAAGGAGACGATGCCTGACTCCTCGTGAAACTTGATAGGAGTCCCAGGATTACTGTGGCACGTGGAAAGGGACCCTTGGTCTCCCGCCTCAGCTGGAGAGGCGTCCCAATTGCCCTGCCAAGCCTCGAGGAGAATCCCGAGTTGTCCCTCACAACTAGGCAGGAGTCCTGCCGTCGTTGAACTAACACGTGGTTGGAAGCGCCATCCCCGTCGTAACTCGAGAATATACCCCAGGTTCCCGCCGCAACTCCAGAAAATCCATGAGACTTCCCCCTCGCCGTGATATGAGGCCCGATTCCCCTGCACTGTGTCCAGAGCAATTCCGTGTTGCACATCACACATGAAAGGAGCCTTGATTTCCTTGATGGCACTCCAGAGAAAACCCAAGAACACTGTTTCAAGGCTAGCGGGATCCTGACGTCACTGTAGCAACACGAAAAAGCTCCGTGGACCAACAATCAACTCGAGATGAGAGGTTAGTCCCTGGCTTCGACTCCAGAGGAATACCACCTTACCACAAGCACCTCAAGAGGAGGTTTCTCTCAGCTCTACCTATGTGCTGAGTTTGCGGTCTCAAGTGGAATGGACACCGCGATGCCCTGACTCGAAATAAGGCCGGATATCCCTGCAGTGACTTGAATACAGGCTCGTCTTGTATCTCCCAAGATGAAAGGAAGTCTGAATCCCCTGTGGAGACCACAGAAAAAGACCTTGTTCCCCACCTCATCGCGAACGGAGGGCTCACGTCCTTTGAAAACTCCAGAGGTACGCGGAGATCAGTGCCTCCAAAGGAGACGATGCCTGACTCCTCGTGAAACTTGATAGGAGTCCCAGGATTCCTGTGGCACGTGGAAAGGGACACTTGGTCTCCCGCCTCAGCTGGAGAGGCGTCCCAATTGCCCTGCCAAGCCTCGAGGAGAATCCCGAGTTGTCCCTCGCAACTAGGCAGTAGTCCTGACGTCGCTGAACAAACACGTGGCTGGAAGGGCAATCCCCGTCATAACTCGAGAATAAACCCCAGGGTCCCGCCGCAACTCGAGAAAAACCATGAGACTTCCCCCTCGCCGCGAGATGAGGCCCGATTCCCCTGCACTGCGTGCAGAGCAATTCCGTGTTGCACATCACACATGAAAGGAGCCTTGATTTCCTTGATGGCACTCCAAAGAATCCCCAAGAACACTGTTTCAAGGCTAGAGGGATCCTGAGGTCACTGTAGCAACACGAAAGAGCTCCGTGGACCAAAAATCAACTCGAGATGAGAGGTTAGTCCCTGGCTTCGACTCCAGAGGAATACCACCTTACCACAAGCACCTCAAGAGGAGGCTTCTCTCAGCTCTAGGTATGTGAGAGGGACCCTGAGTTTGCGGCCTCAAGTGGAATGGACACCGCGATGCCCTGACGCGAAATAAGGCCGGATATCCCTGCAGTGACTAGAATGCAGGCTCGTCTTGCATCTCCCAAGATGAAAGGATGTCTGAATCCCCTGTGGAGACCACAGAAAAAAGACCTAGTTCCCCACCTCATGGCGACCGGAGGCCTCACGTCCTTTGAAAACTCCAGAGGTACGCGGAGATCAGTGCCTCCAAAGGAGACGATGCCTGACTCCTCGTGAAACTTGATAGGAGTCCCAGAATTCCTGTGGCACGTGGAAAGGGACCCTTGGTCTCCCGCCTCAGCTGGAGAGGCGTCCCAATTGCCCTGCCAAGCCTCGAGGAGAATCCCGAGTTGTCCCTCACAACTAGGCAGGAGTCCTGCCGTCGCTGAACAAACACGTGGGTGGAAGGGCCATCCCCGTCGTAACTCGAGAATACACCGCAGGTTCCCGCCGCAACTCGAGAAAAACCATGAGACTTCCCCCTCGCCGCGAGATGAGGCCCAATTCCCCTGCACTGCGTGCAGAGCAATTCCGTGTTGCACATCACACATGAAAGGAGCCTTGATTTCCTTGATGGCACTTCAGAGAAACCCCAAGAACACTGTTTCAAGGCTAGAGGGATCCTGAGGTCACTTTAGCAACACGAAAGAGCTCTGTGGACCAAAAATTAACTCGAGATGAGAGGTTAGTCCCTGGCTTCGACTCCAGAGGAATACCACCTTACCACAAGCACCTCAAGAGGAGGCTTCTCTCAGCTCTAGGTATGTGAGAGGGACCCTGAGTTTGCGGCCTCAAGTGGAATGGACACCGCGATGCCCTGACTCGAAATAAGGCCGGATATCCCTGCAGTGACTTGAATGCAGGCTCGTCTTGCATCTCCCAAGACGAAAGGATGTCTGAATCCCCTGTGGAGACCACAGAGAAAGACCTAGTTCACCACCTCATGGCGACCGGAGGCCTCACATCCTTTGAAAACTCCAGAGGTACGCGGAGATCAGTGCCTCCAAAGGAGACGATGCCTGACTCCACGTGAAACTTGATAGGAGTCCCAGGATTCCTGTGGCACGTGGAAAGGGACCCTTGGTCTCCCGCCTCAGCTGGAGAGGCGTCCCAATTGCCCTACCAAGCCTCGAGGAGAATCCCGAGTTGTCCCTCGCAACTAGGCAGGAGTCCTGACGTCGCTGAACAAACAAATGGGTGGAAGGGCCATCCCTGTCGTAACTCGAGAATATACCCCAGGTTCCCGCCGCAACTCGAGAAAAACCATGAGACTTCCCCCTCGCCGTGATATGAGGCCCGATTCCCCTGCACTGTGTCCAGAGCAATTCCGTGTTGCACATCACACATGAAAGGAGCCTTGATTTCCTTGATGGCACTCCAGAGAAAACCCAAGAACACTGTTTCAAGGCTAGCGAGATCCTGACGTCACTGTAGCAACACGAAAAAGCTCCGTGGACCAACAATCAACTTGAGATGAGAGGTTAGTCCCTGGCTTCGACTCCAGAGGAATACCACCTTACCACAAGCACCTCAAGAGAAGGTTTCTCTCAGCTCTACCTATGTGCTGAGTTTGCGGTCTCAAGTGGAATGGACACCGCGATGCCCTGACTCGAAATAAGGCCGGATATCCCTGCAGTGACTTGAATGCAGGCTCGTCTTGCATCTCCCAATACGAAAGGATGTCTGAATCCCCTGTGGAGACCTCAGAGAAAGATCTAGTTCCCCACCTCATCGCGACCGGAGGCCTCACATCCTTTGAAAACTCCAGAGGTACGCGGAGATCAGTGCCTCCAAAGGAGACGATGCCTGACTCCTCATGAAACTTGATAGGAGTCCCAGGATTCCTGTGGCACGTGGAAAGGGACCCTTGGTCCCCCGCCTCAGCTGCAGAGGCGTCCCAATTGCTCTGCCATGCCTCGAGCAGAATTCCGAGTTGTCCCTCGCAACTAGGCAGGAGTCCTGCCGCGCTGAACAAACACGTGGGTGGAAGGGCCATCCCCGTCGTAACTCGAGAATATACCCCAGGTTCCTGCCGCAACTCGAGAAAAACCATGAGACTTCCCCCTCGCCGCGAGATGAGGCCCGATTCCCCTGCACTGCGTGCAGAGCAATTCCGTGTTGCACATCACACATGAAAGGAGCCTTGATTTCCTTGATGGCACTCCAGAGAAACCCCAAGAACACTGTTTCAAGGCTAGAGGGATCCTGAGGTCACTGTAGCAACACGAAAGAGCTCCGTGGACCAAAAATCAACTCGAGATGAGAGGTTACTCCCTGGCTTCGACTCCAGAGGAATACCACCTTACCACAAGCACCTCAAGAGGAGGCTTCTCTCAGCTCTAGGTATGTGAGAGGGACCCTGAGTTTGCGGCCTCAAGTGGAATGGACACCGCGATGCCCTGACTCGAAATAAGGCCGGATATCCCTGCAGTGACTTGAATGCAGGCTCGTCTTGCATCTCCCAAGACGAAAGGATGTCTGAATCCCCTGTGGAGACAACAGAGAAAGACCTACTTCCCCACCTCATCGCGACCGGAGGCCTCACATCCGTTGAAAACTCCAGAGATATGCGGAGATCAGTGCCTCCAAAAAAGCCAATGCCTGACTCCTCGTCAAACATGATAGGAGTCCCAGGATTCCTGTGGCACGTGGAAAGGGACCCTTGGTCTCCCGCCTCAGCTGGAGAGGCGTCCCAATTGCCCTTCCAAGCCCCCAGGAGAATACCGAGTTGTCCCTCGCAACTAGGCAGGAGTCCTGACGTCGCTGAACAAACACGTGGGTGGAAGGGCCATCCCCGTCGTAACTCGAGAATATACCCCAGGTTCCCGCCATCACTCGAGAAAAACCATGAGACTTCCCCCTCGCCGCGAGATGAGGCCCGATTCCCCTGCACTGCGTGCAGAGCAATTCCGTGTTGCACATCACACATGAAAGGAGCCTTGATTTCCTTAATAGCACTCCAGAGAAACCCCAAGAACACTGTTTCAAGGCTAGAGGGATCCTGAGGTCACTGTAGCAACACGAAAGAGCTCCGTGGACCACAAATCAACTCGAGATGAGAGGTTAGTCCCTGGCTTCGACTCCAGAGGAATACCACCTTACCATAAGCACCTCAAGAGGAGGCTTCTCTCAGCTCTAGGTATGTGAGAGGGACCCTGAGTTTGTGGCCTCAAGTGGAATGGACACTGCGATGCCCTGACGCGAAATAAGGCCGGATATCCCTGCAGTGACTTGAATGCAGGCTCGTCTTGCATCTCCCAAGACGAAAGGATGTCTGAATCCCCTGTGGAGACCACAGAGAAAGACCTAGTTCCCCACCTCATCGCGACCGGAGGCCTCACATCCTTTGAAAACTCCAGAGGGACGCGGAGATCAGTGCCTCCAAAGCAGACGATGCCTGACTCCTCGTGAAACTTGATAGGAGTCCCAGGATTCCGGTGGCACGTGGAAAGGGACCGTTGGTCTCCCGCCTCAGCTGGAGAGACGTCCCAATTGCCCTGCCAAGCCTCGAGGAGAATCCCGAGTTGTCCCTCGCAACTAGCAAGGAGTCCTGACGTCGATGAACAAACACGTGGTTGGAAGGGCCATCCCCGTCGTAACTCGAGAATATACCCCAGGTTCCCGCCGCAACTCGAGAAAAACCATGAGACTTCCCCCTCGCCGCGAGATGAGGCCCGATTCCCCTGCACTGCGTGCAGAGCAATTCCGTGTTGCACATCAAACATGAAACGAGCCTTGATTTCCTTGGTGGCACTCCAGAGAAACCCCAAGAACACTGTTTCAAGGCTAGAGGGATCCTGAGGTCACTGTAGCAACACGAAAGAGCTCTGTGGACCAAAAATCAACTCGAGATGAGAGGTTACTCCCTGGCTTCGAATCCAGAGGAATACCACCTTACCACAAGCACCTCAAGAGGAGACTTCTCTCAGCTCTAGGGATGTGAGAGGGACCCTGAGTTTGCGGCCTCAAGTGGAATGGACACCGCGATGCCCTGACTCGAAATAAGACCGGATATCCCTGCAGTGACTTGAATGCAGGCTCGTATTGCATCTCCCAAGACGAAAGGATGTCTGAATCCCCTGTGGAGACCACAGAAAAAGACCTAGTTCCCCACCTCATCGCGACCGGAGTCTTCACATCCTTTGAAAACTCCAGAGGTACGCGGAGATCAGTGCCTCCAAAGGAGACGATGCCTGACTCCTCGTGAAACTTGATAGGAGTCCCAGGATTCCTGTGGCACGTGGAAAGGAACCCTTGGTCTCCCGCCTCAGCTGGAGAGGCGTCCCAATTGCCATGCCAAGCCTCGAGGAGAATCCCGAGTTGTCCCTCGCAACTAGGCAGGAGTCCTGACGTCGCTGAACAAACACGTGGCTGGAAGGGCCATCCCCGTCGTAACTCGAGAATATACCCCAGGTTCCCGCCGCAACTCGAGAAAAACCATGAGACTTCCCCCTCGCCGCGAGATGAGGCCCGATTCCCCTGCACTGCGTGCAGAGCAATTCCGTGTTGCACATCACACATGAAAGGAGCCTTGATTTCCTTGATGGCACTCCAGAGAAACCCCAAGAACACTGTTTCAAGGCTAGAGGGATCCTGAGGTCACTGTAGCAACACGAAAGAGCTCCGTGGACCAAAAATCAACTCGAGATGAGAGGTTAGTCCCTGGCTTCGACTCCAGAGGAATACCACCTTGCCACAAGCACCTCAAGAGGAGGCTTCTCTCAGCTCTAGCTATGTGAGAGGGACCCTGAGTTTGCGGCCTCAAGTAGAATGGACACCGCGATGCCCTGACTCGAAATAAGGCCGGATATCCCTGCAGTGACTTGAATGCAGGCTCGTCTTGCATCTCCCAAGACGAAAGGATGACTGAATCCCCTGTGGAGACCACAGAAAAAGACCTAGTTCCCCACCTCATCGCGACCGGAGGCCTCACATCCTTTGAAAACTCCAGAGGTACGCGGAGATCAGTGTCTCCAAAGGAGACGATGCCTGACTCCTCGTGACACTTGATAGGAGTCCCAGGATTCCTGTGGAACGTGGAAAGGGACCCTTGGTCTCCCGCCTCAGCTGGAGAGGCGTCCCAATTGCCCTGCCAAGCCTCGAGAAGAATCCCGAGTTGTCCCTAGCAACTAGGCAGGAGTTCTGCCGTCGCTGAACAAACACGTGGGTGGAAGGGCCATCCCCGTCATAACTCGAGAATATACCCCAGGTTCCCGCCGCAACTCGAGAAAAGCCATGAGACTTCCCCCTCGCCGCGAGATGAGGCCCGATTCCCTGCACTGTCGCAGAGCAATTCCATGTTGCACATCACACATGAAAGGAGCCTTGATTTCCTTGATGGCACTCCACAGAAACCCCAAGAACACTGTTTCAAGGCTAGCGGGATCCTGAGGTCACTGTAGCAACACGAAAGAGCTCCGTGGACCAACAATCAACTCGAGATGAGAGGTTAGTCCCTGGCTTCGACTCCAGAGGAATACCACCTTACCACAAGCACCTCAAGAGGAGGCTTCTCTCAGCTCTAGGTATGTGAGAGGGAGCCTGACTTTGCGGCCTCAAGTGGAATGGACACTGCGATGCCCTGACTAGAAATAAGGCCGAATATCCCTGCAGTGACTTGAATGCAGACACGTCTTGCATCTCCCAAGATGAAAGGATGTCTGAATCCCCTGTGGAGACCTCAGAGAAAGATCTAGTTCCCCACCTCATGGCGACCGGAGGCCTCACATCCTTTGAAAACTCCAGAGGTACGCGGAGATCAGTGCCTCCAAAGGAGACGATGCCTGACTCCTCGTGAAACTTGATAGAAGTACCAGGATTCCTGTGGCACATGGAAAGGGGCCCTTGGTCTCCCGCCTCAGGTGGAGAGGCGTCCCAATTGCCCTGCAAAGCCTCGAGGAGAATCTCGAGTTCTCCCTCGAAACTAGGCAGGAGTCCTGACGTCGCTGAACAAACAAATGGGTGGAAGGGCCATCCCCGTCGTAACTCGAGAATATACCCCAGGTTCCCGCCGCACCTCGAGAAAAACCATGAGACTTCCCCCTCGCCGCGAGATGAGGCCCGATTCCCCTGCACTGCGTGCAGAGCAATTCCGTGTTGCACATCACACATGAAAGGAGCCTTGATTTCCTTGATAGCACTCCAGAGAAACCCCAAGAACACTGTTTCTAGGATAGAGGGATCCAGAGGTCATTGTAGCAACACGAAAGAGCTCCGTGGACCAACAATCAACTCGAGATGAGAGGTTAGTCCCTGGCTTCGACTCCAGAGGAATACCACCTTGCCACAAGCACCTCAAGAGGAGGCTTCTTTCAGCTCTACATATGTGCTGAGTTTGCGGTCTCAAGTGGAATGGACACCGCGATGCCCTGACTCGAAATAAAGCCAGATACCCCTGCAGTGACTTCAATGCAGGCTCGTCTTGCATCTCCCAAGACGAAAGGATGTCTGAATCCCCTGTGGAGACCACAGAAAAAGACCTAGTTCCCCACCTCATGGCGACCGGAGGCCTCACATCCTTTGAAAACTCCAGAGGTACGCGGAGATCAGTGCCTCCAAAGGAGACGATGCCTGACTCCTCGTTAAACTTGATAGGAGTCCCAGGATTCCTGTGGCACGTGGAAAGGGACCCTTGGTCTCCCGCCTCAGCTGGAGAGGCGTCCCAATTGCCCTGCCAAGCCTCGAGGAGAATCCCGAGTTGTCCCTCACAACTAGGCAGGAGTCCTGCCGTCGCTGAACAAACACGTGGGTGGAAGGGCCATCCCCGTCGTAACTCGAGAATACACCCCAGGTTCCCGCCGCAAATCGAGAAAAACCATGAGACTTCCCCCTCGCCGCGAGATGAGGCCCGATTCCCCTGCACTGCGTGCAGAGCAATTCCGTGTTGCACATCACACATGAAAGGAGCCTTGATTTCCTTGATGGCACTTCAGAGAAACCCCAAGAACACTGTTTCAAGGCTAGAGGGATCCTGAGGTCACTGTAGCAACACGAAAGAGCTCTGTGGACCAAAAATCAACTCGAGATGAGAGGTTAGTCCCTGGCTTCGACTCCAGAGGAATACCACCTTACCACAAGCACCTCAAGAGGAGGCTTCTCTCAGCTCTAGGTATGTGAGAGGGACCCTGAGTTTGCGGCCTCAAGCGGAATGGACACCGCGATGCCCTGACTCGAAATAAGGCCGGATATCCCTGCAGTGACTTGAATGCAGGCTCGTCTTGCATCTCCCAAGACGAAAGGATGTCTGAATCCCCTGTGGAGACCACAGAGAAAGACCTAGTTCCCCACCTCATGGCGACCGGAGGCCTCACATCCTTTGAAAACTCCAGAGGTACGCGGAGATCAGTATCTCCAAAGGAGACGATGCCTGACTCCACGTGAAACTTGATAGGAGTCCCAGGATTCCTGTGGCACGTGGAAAGGGACCCTTGGTCTCCCGCCTCAGCTGGAGAGGCGTCCCAATTGCCCTACCAAGCCTCGAGGAGAATCCCGAGTTGTCCCTCCCAACTAGGCAGGAATCCTGACGTCGCTGAAAAAACAAATGGGTGGAAGGGCCATCCCCGTCGTAACTCGAGAATATACCCCAGGTTCCCGCCGCAACTCGAGAAAAACCATGAGACTTCCCCCTCGCCGCGAGATGAGGCCCGATTCCCCTGCACTGCGTGCAGAGCAATTCCGTGTTGCACATCACACATGAAAGGAGCCTTGATTTCCTTGATGGCACTCCAGAGAAACCCCAAAAACACTGTTTCCAGGCTAGAGGGATCCTGAGGTCACTGTAGCAACACGAAAGAGCTCCGTGGACCAGAAATCAACTTGAAATGAGAGGTTAGTCCCTGGCTTCGACTCCAGAGGAATACCACCTTACCACAAGCACCTCAAGCGGAGGCTTCTCTCAGCTCTAGGTATGTGAGAGGGACCCTGAGTTTGCGGCCTCAAGTGGAATGGACACCGCGATGCCCTGACTCGAAATAAGGCCGGATATCCCTGCAGTGACTTGAATGCAGGCTCGTCTTGCATCTCCCAAGATGAAAGGATTCTGAATCCCCTGTGGAGACCACAGAGAAAGACTTTGTTCCCCACCTCATCGCGACCGGAGGCCTCACATCCTTTGAAAACTCCAGAGGTACGCGGAGATCAGTGCCTCCAAAGGAGACGATGCCTGACTCCTCGTGAAACTTGATAGGAGTCCCAGGATTACTGTGGCACGTGGAAAGGGACCCTTGGTCTCCCGCCTCAGCTGGAGAGGCGTCCCAATTGCCCTGCCAAGCCTCGAGGAGAATCCCGAGTTGTCCCTCGCAACTAGGCAGGAGTCCTGCCGTCGTTGAACTAACACGTGGTTGGAAGCGCCATCCCCGTCGTAACTCGAGAATATACCCCAGGTTCCCGCCGCAACTCCAGAAAATCCATGAGACTTCCCCCTCGCCGTGATATGAGGCCCGATTCCCCTGCACTGTGTCCAGAGCAATTCCGTGTTGCACATCACACATGAAAGGAGCCTTGATTTCCTTGATGGCACTCCAGAGAAAACCCAAGAACACTGTTTCAAGGCTAGCGGGATCCTGACGTCACTGTAGCAACACGAAAAATCTCCGTGGACCAACAATCAACTCGAGATGAGAGGTTAGTCCCTGGCTTCGACTCCAGAGGAATACCACCTTACCACAAGCACCTCAAGAGGAGGTTTCTCTCAGCTCTACCTATGTGCTGAGTTTTCGGTCTCAAGTGGAATGGACACCGCGATGCCCTGACTCGAAGTAAGGCCGGATATCCCTGCAGTGACTTGAATACAGGCTCGTCTTGTATCTCCCAAGATGAAAGGAAGTCTGAATCCCCTGTGGAGACCACAGAAAAAGACCTAGTTCCCAACCTCATCGCGAACGGAGGGCTCACGTCCTTTGAAAACTCCAGAGGTACGCGGAGATCAGTGCCTCCAAAGGAGACGATGCCTGACTCCTCGTGAAACTTGATAGGAGTCCCAGGATTCCTGTGGCACGTGGAAAGGGACACTTGGTCTCCCGCCTCAGCTGGAGAGGCGTCCCAATTGCCCTGCCAAGCCTCGAGGAGAATCCCGAGTTGTCCCTCGAAACTAGGCAGGAGTCCTGACGTCGCTGAACAAACACGTGGCTGGAAGGGCAATCCCCGTCATAACTCGAGAATAAACCCCAGGGTACCGCCGCAACTCGAGAAAAACCATGAGACTACCCCCTCGCCGTGAGATGAGGCCCGATTCCCCTACACTGCATGCAGAGTAATTCCATGTTGCACATCACACATGAAAGGAGCCTTGATTTCCTTCATGGCACTCCAGAGAAACCCGAAGAACACTGTTTCAAGGCTAGAAGGATCCTGAGGTCAGTGTAGCTACACGAAAGAGCTCCGTGGCCCAAGAATCAACTCGAGATGAGAGGTTAGTCCCTGGCTTCGACTCCAGAGGAATACCACCTTACCACAAGCACCTCAAGAGGAGGCTTCTCTCAGCTCTAGGTATTTCAGAGGGACCCTGAGTTTGCGGCCTCAAGTGGAATGGACACTGCGATGCCCTGACGCGAAATAAGGCCGGGTAACCCTTCAGTGACTTGAATGCAGGCTCGTCTTGCATCTCCCAAGACGAAAGGATGTCTGAATCCCCTGTGGAGACCACAGAGAAAGACCTATTTCCCCACCTCATCGCGACCGGAGGCCTCACATCCTTTGAAAACTCCAGAGGTACGCGGAGATCAGTGCCTCCAAAGGAGACGATGCCTGACTCCTCGTGAAACTTGATAGGAGTCCCAGGATTCCTGTGGCACGTGGAAAGGGACCCTTGGTCTCCCGCCTCAGCTGGAGAGGCGTCCCAATTGCCCTGCGAAGCCTCGAGGAGAATCCCGAGTTGTCCCTCGCAACTAGGCAGGAGTCCTGACGTCGCTGAACAAACACGTGGGTGGAAGGGCCAACCCCGTCGTAACTCGAGAATATACCCCAGGTTCCCGCCGCAACTCGAGAAAAACCATGAGACTTCCCCCTCGCCGAGAGATGAGGCCCGATTCCCCTGCACTGCGTGCAGAGCATTTCCGTGTTGCACATCACACATGAAAGGAGCCTTGATTTCCTTGATGGCACTCCAGAGAAACCCCAAGAACACTGTTTCAAGGCTAGAGGGATCCTGAGGTCACTGTAGCAACACGAAAGAGCTCCGTGGACCAAAAATCAACTCGAGATGAGAGGTTAGTCCCTGGCTTCGACTCCAGAGGAATACCACCTAACCACAAGCACCTCAAGAGGAGGCTTCTTTCAGCTCTATGTATGTGAGAAGGACCCTGAGTTTGCGGCCTCAAGTGGAATGGACACCGCGATGCCCTGACTCGAAATAAGGCCGGATATCCCTGCAGTGACTTGAATGCAGGCTCGTCTTGTATCTCCCAAGATGAAAGGAAGTCTGAATCCCCTGTGGAGACCACAGAAAAAGACCTAGTTCCCCACCTCATCGCGAACGGAGGGCTCACATCCTTTGAAAACTCCAGAGGTACGCGGAGATCAGTGCCTCCAAAGGAGACGATGCCTGACTCCTCGTGAAACTTGATAGGAGTCCCAGGATTCCTGTGGCACGTGGAAAGGGACACTTGGTCTCCCGCCTCAGCTGGAGAGGCGTCCCAATTGCCCTGCCAAGCCTCGAGGAGAATCCCAAGTTGTCCCTCGCAACTAGGCAGGAGTCCTGACGTCACTGAACAAACACGTGGGTGAAAGGGCCATCCCCATCATAACTCGAGAATATAGCCCAGGTTCCCGCCGCAACTCGAGAAAAACCATGAGACTTCCCCCTCGCCGTGAGATGAGGCCCGATTCCCCTACACTGCATGTAGAGTAATTCCATGTTGCACATCACACATGAAAGGAGCCTTGATTTCCTTTATGGCACTCCAGAGAAACCCCAAGAACACTGTTTCAAGGCTAGAAGGATCCTGAGGTCAGTGTAGCTACACGAAAGATCTCCGTGGACCAAGAATCAACTCGAGATGAGAGGTTAGTCCCTGGCTTCGACTCCAGAGGAATACCACCTTACCACAAGCACCACAAGAGGAGGCTTCTCTCAGCTCTAGGTATTTCAGAGGGACCCTGAGTTTGCGGCCTCAAGTGGAATGGACACTGCGATGCCCTGACGCGAAATAAGGCCGGATATCCCTGCAGTGACTTGAATGCAGGCTCGTCTTGCATCTCCCAAGACGAAAGGATGTCTGAATCCCCTGTGGAGACCACAGAGAAAGACCTAGTTCCCCACCTCATCGCGACCGGAGGCCTCACATCCTTTGAAAACTCCAGAGGTACGCGGAGATCAGTGCCTCCAAAGGAGACGATGCCTGACTCCTTGTGAAACTTGATAGGAGTCCCAGGATTCCTGTGGCACATGGAAAGGGAACCTTGGTCTCCCTCATCAGCTGGAGAGGCGTCCCAATTGCCCTGCCAAGCCTCGAGGAGAATCCCGAGTTGTCCCTCGCAACTAGGCAGAAGTCCTGATGTCGCTGAACAAACACGTGGCTGGAAGGGCCATCCCCGTCATAACTCGAGAATATACCGCAGGGTCCCACCGCAACTCGAGAAAAACCATGAGACTTCCCCCTCGCCGCGAGATGAGGCTCGATTCTCTGGCACTGCATGCAGAGCAACTCCGTGTTGCACATCAAACATGAAAGGAGCCTTGATTTCCTTGATGGCACTCCAGAGAAACCCCAAGAACACTGTTTCAAGGCTAGAGGGATCCTGTGGTCACTGTAGCCACACGAAAGAGTTCCGTGGCCCAAAAATCAACTCGAGATGAGAGGTTAGTCCCTGGCTTCGACTCCAGAGGAATACCACCTTACCACAAGCACCTCAAGAGGAGGCTTCTCTCAGCTCTAGGTATGTGAGAGGGACCCTGATCTTGCGGCCTCAAGTGGAATGGACACCGCGATGCCCTGACGCGAAATAATGCCGGATATCCCTTCAGTGATTTGAATGCAGGCTCGTCTTGCATCTCCCAAGATGAAAGGATGTCTGAATCCCCTGTGGAGACCACAGAAAAAGACCTAGTTCCCCACCTCATCGCGACCAGAGGCCTCACATCCATTGAAAACTCCAGAGGTACGTGGAGATCAGTGCCTCCAAAGGTGACGATGCCTGACTCCTCGTGAAACTTGATAGGAGTCCCAGGATTCCTGTGGCACGTGGAAAGGGACCCTTGGTCTCCCGCCTCAGCTGGAGAGGCGTCCCAATTGCCCTGCCAAGCCTCGAGGAGAATCCCGAGTTGTCCCTCGCAACTAGGCAGGAGTCCTGACATCGCTGAACAAACACGTGGCTGGAAGGGCCATCCCCGTCGTAACTCGAGAATATACCCCAGGTTTCCGCCGCAACTCGAGGAAAACCATGAGACTTCCCCCTCGCCACGAGATGAGGACCGATTCCCCTGCACTGCGTGCAGAGCAATTCATTGTTGCACATCACACATGAAAGGAGCCTTGATTTCCTTGATGGCACTCCAGAGAAACCCCAAGAACACTGTTTCAAGGCTAGAGGGATCCTGAGGTCACTGTAGCCACAGGAAAGAGCTCCGTGGACCAAGAATCAACTCAAGATGAGAGGTTAGTCCCTGGCTTCGACTCCAGAGGAATACCACCTTACCACAAGCACCTCAAGAGGAGGCTTCTCTCAGCTTTAGGTATGTGAGAGGGACCCTGAGTTTGCGGCCTCAAGTGGAATGGACACCGCGATGCCCTGACTCGAAATAAGGTCAGATATCCCTGCAGTGACTTGAGGGCAGGCTCGTCTTGCATCTCCCAATACGAAAGGATGTCTGAATCCCCTGTGGAGACCTCAGAGAAAGATCTAGTTCCCCACCTCATCGCGACCGGAGGCCTCACATCCTTTGAAAACTCCAGAGGTACGCGGAGATCAGTGCCTCCAAAGGAGACGATGCCTGACTCCTCATGAAACTTGATAGGAGTCCCAGGATTCCTGTGGCACGTGGAAAGGGACCCTTGGTCCCCCGCCTCAGCTGCAGAGGCGTCCCAATTGCTCTGCCATGCCTCGAGCAGAATTCCGAGTTGTCCCTCGCAACTAGGCAGGAGTCCTGCCGCGCTGAACAAACACGTGGGTGGAAGGGCCATCCCCGTCGTAACTCGAGAATATACCCCAGGTTCCTGCCGCAACTCGAGAAAAACCATGAGACTTCCCCCTCGCCGCGAGATGAGGCCCGATTCCCCTGCACTGCGTGCAGAGCAATTCCGTGTTGCACATCACACATGAAAGGAGCCTTGATTTCCTTGATGGCACTCCAGAGAAACCCCAAGAACACTGTTTCAAGGCTAGAGGGATCCTGAGGTCACTGTAGCAACACGAAAGAGCTCCGTGGACCAAAAATCAACTCCAGATGAGAGGTTACTCCCTGGCTTCGACTCCAGAGGAATACCACCTTACCACAAGCACCTCAAGAGGAGGCTTCTCTCAGCTCTAGGTATGTGAGAGGGACCCTGAGTTTGCGGCCTCAAGTGGAATGGACACCGCGATGCCCTGACTCGAAATAAGGCCGGATATCCCTGCAGTGACTTGAATGCAGGCTCGTCTTGCATCTCCCAAGACGAAAGGATGTCTGAATCCCCTGTGGAGACAACAGAGAAAGACCTACTTCCCCACCTCATCGCGACCGGAGGCCTCACATCCGTTGAAAACTCCAGAGATATGTGGAGATCAGTGCCTCCAAAAAAGCCAATGCCTGACTCCTCGTCAAACATGATAGGAGTCCCAGGATTCCTGTGGCACGTGGAAAGGGACCCTTGGTCTCCCGCCTCAGCTGGAGAGGCGTCCCAATTGCCCTTCCAAGCCCCCAGGAGAATACCGAGTTGTCCCTCGCAACTAGGCAGGAGTCCTGACGTCGCTGAACAAACACGTGGGTGGAAGGGCCATCCCCGTCGTAACTCGAGAATATACCCCAGGTTCCCGCCATCACTCGAGAAAAACCATGAGACTTCCCCCTCGCCGCGAGATGAGGCCCGATTCCCCTGCACTGCGTGCAGAGCAATTCCGTGTTGCACATCACACATGAATGGAGCCTTGATTTCCTTAATAGCACTCCAGAGAAACCCCAAGAACACTGTTTCAAGGCTAGAGGGATCCTGAGGTCACTGTAGCAACACGAAAGAGCTCCGTGGACCACAAATCAACTCGAGATGAGAGGTTAGTCCCTGGCTTCGACTCCAGAGGAATACCACCTTACCATAAGCACCTCAAGAGGAGGCTTCTCTCAGCTCTAGGTATGTGAGAGGGACCCTGAGTTTGTGGCCTCAAGTGGAATGGACACTGCGATGCCCTGACGCGAAATAAGGCCGGATATCCCTGCAGTGACTTGAATGCAGGCTCGTCTTGCATCTCCCAAGACGAAAGGATGTCTGAATCCCCTGTGGAGACCACAGAGAAAGACCTAGTTCCCCACCTCATCGCGACCGGAGGCCTCACATCCTTTGAAAACTCCAGAGGGACGCGGAGATCAGTGCCTCCAAAGCAGACGATGCCTGACTCCTCGTGAAACTTGATAGGAGTCCCAGGATTCCGGTGGCACGTGGAAAGGGACCGTTGGTCTCCCGCCTCAGCTGGAGAGACGTCCCAATTGCCCTGCCAAGCCTCGAGGAGAATCCCGAGTTGTCCCTCGCAACTAGCAAGGAGTCCTGACGTCGATGAACAAACACGTGGTTGGAAGGGCCATCCCCGTCGTAACTCGAGAATATACCCCAGGTTCCCGCCGCAACTCGAGAAAAACACTGAGACTTCCCCCTCGCCGCGAGATGAGGCCCGATTCCCCTGCACTGCGTGCAGAGCAATTCCGTGTTGCACATCAAACATGAAACGAGCCTTGATTTCCTTGGTGGCACTCCAGAGAAACCCCAAGAACACTGTTTCAAGGCTAGAGGGATCCTGAGGTCACTGTAGCAACACGAAAGAGCTCTGTGGACCAAAAATCAACTCGAGATGAGAGGTTACTCCCTGGCTTCGAATCCAGAGGAATACCACCTTACCACAAGCACCTCAAGAGGAGACTTCTCTCAGCTCTAGGGATGTGAGAGGGACCCTGAGTTTGCGGCCTCAAGTGGAATGGACACCGCGATGCCCTGACTCGAAATAAGACCGGATATCCCTGCAGTGACTTGAATGCAGGCTCGTCTTGCATCTCCCAAGACGAAAGGATGTCTGAATCCCCTGTGGAGACCACAGAAAAAGACCTAGTTCCCCACCTCATCGCGACCGGAGTCTTCACATCCTTTGAAAACTCCAGAGGTACGCGGAGATCAGTATCTCCAAAGGAGACGATGCCTGACTCCTCGTGAAACTTGATAGGAGTCCCAGGATTCCTGTGGCACGTGGAAAGGAACCCTTGGTCTCCCGCCTCAGCTGGAGAGGCGTCCCAATTGCCATGCCAAGCCTCGAGGAGAATCCCGAGTTGTCCCTCGCAACTAGGCAGGAGTCCTGACGTCGCTGAACAAACACGTGGCTGGAAGGGCCATCCCCGTCGTAACTCGAGAATATACCCCAGGTTCCCGCCGCAACTCGAGAAAAACCATGAGACTTCCCCCTCGCCGCGAGATGAGGCCCGATTCCCCTGCACTGCGTGCAGAGCAATTCCGTGTTGCACATCACACATGAAAGGAGCCTTGATTTCCTTGATGGCACTCCAGAGAAACCCCAAGAACACTGTTTCAAGGCTAGAGGGATCCTGAGGTCACTGTAGCAACACGAAAGAACTCCGTGGACCAAAAATCAACTCGAGATGAGAGGTTAGTCCCTGGCTTCGACTCCAGAGGAATACCACCTTGCCACAATCACCTCAAGAGGAGGCTTCTCTCAGCTCTAGCTATGTGAGAGGGACCCTGAGTTTGCGGCCTCAAGTAGAATGGACACCGCGATGCCCTGACTCGAAATAAGGCCGGATATCCCTGCAGTGACTTGAATGCAGGCTCGTCTTGCATCTCCCAAGACGAAAGGATGACTGAATCCCCTGTGGAGACCACAGAAAAAGACCTAGTTACCCACCTCATCGCGACCGGAGGCCTCACATCCTTTGAAAACTCCAGAGGTACGCGGAGATCAGTGTCTCCAAAGGAGACGATGCCTGACTCCTCGTGACACTTGATAGGAGTCCCAGGATTCCTGTGGAACGTGGAAAGGGACCCTTGGTCTCCCGCCTCAGCTGGAGAGGCGTCCCAATTGCCCTGCCAAGCCTCGAGAAGAATCCCGAGTTGTCCCTAGCAACTAGGCAGGAGTTCTGCCGTCGCTGAACAAACACGTGGGTGGAAGGGCCATCCCCGTCATAACTCGAGAATATACCCCAGGTTCCCGCCGCAACTCGAGAAAAGCCATGAGACTTCCCCCTCGCCGCGAGATGAGGCCCGATTCCCTGCACTGTCGCAGAGCAATTCCATGTTGCACATCACACATGAAAGGAGCCTTGATTTCCTTGATGGCACTCCACAGAAACCCCAAGAACACTGTTTCAAGGCTAGCGGGATCCTGAGGTCACTGTAGCAACACGAAAGAGCTCCGTGGACCAACAATCAACTCGAGATGAGAGGTTAGTCCCTGGCTTCGACTCCAGAGGAATACCACCTTACCACAAGCACCTCAAGAGGAGGCTTCTCTCAGCTCTAGGTATGTGAGAGGGAGCCTGACTTTGCGGCCTCAAGTGGAATGGACACTGCGATGCCCTGACTAGAAATAAGGCCGAATATCCCTGCAGTGACTTGAATGCAGACACGTCTTGCATCTCCCAAAACGAAAGGATGTCTGAATCCCCTGTGGAGACCTCAGAGAAAGATCTAGTTCCCCACCTCATGGCGACCGGAGGCCTCACATCCTTTGAAAACTCCAGAGGTACGCGGAGATCAGTGCCTCCAAAGGAGACGATGCCTGACTCCTCGTGAAACTTGATAGAAGTACCAGGATTCCTGTGGCACATGGAAAGGGGCCCTTGGTCTCCCGCCTCAGGTGGAGAGGCGTCCCAATTGCCCTGCCAAGCCTCGAGGAGAATCTCGAGTTGTCCCTCGAAACTAGGCAGGAGTCCTGACGTCGCTGAACAAACAAATGGGTGGAAGGGCCATCCCCGTCGTAACTCGAGAATATACCCCAGGTTCCCGCCGCACCTCGAGAAAAACCATGAGACTTCCCCCTCGCCGCGAGATGAGGCCCGATTCCCCTGCACTGCGTGCAGAGCAATTCCGTGTTGCACATCACACATGAAAGGAGCCTTGATTTCCTTGATGGCACTCCAGAGAAACCCCAAGAACACTGTTTCTAGGATAGAGGGATCCAGAGGTCATTGTAGCAACACGAAAGAGCTCCGTGGACCAACAATCAACTCGAGATGAGAGGTTAGTCCCTGGCTTCGACTCCAGAGGAATACCACCTTGCCACAAGCACCTCAAGAGGAGGCTTCTTTCAGCTCTACATATGTGCTGAGTTTGCGGTCTCAAGTGGAATGGACACCGCGATGCCCTGACTCGAAATAAAGCCAGATACCCCTGCAGTGACTTCAATGCAGGCTCGTCTTGCATCTCCCAAGACGAAAGGATGTCTGAATCCCCTGTGGAGACCACAGAAAAAGACCTAGTTCCCCACCTCATGGCGACCGGAGGCCTCACATCCTTTGAAAACTCCAGAGGTACGCGGAGATCAGTGCCTCCAAAGGAGACGATGCCTGACTCCTCGTTAAACTTGATAGGAGTCCCAGGATTCCTGTGGCACGTGGAAAGGGACCCTTGGTCTCCCGCCTCAGCTGGAGAGGCGTCCCAATTGCCCTGCCAAGCCTCGAGGAGAATCCCGAGTTGTCCCTCACAACTAGGCAGGAGTCCTGCCGTCGCTGAACAAACACGTGGGTGGAAGGGCCATCCCCGTCGTAACTCGAGAATATACCCCAGGTTCCTGCCGCAACTCGAGAAAAACCATGAGACTTCCCCCTCGCCGCGAGATGAGGCCCGATTCCCCTGCACTGCGTGCAGAGCAATTCCGTGTTGCACATCACACATGAAAGGAGCCTTGATTTCCTTGATGGCACTTCAGAGAAACCCCAAGAACACTGTTTCAAGGCTAGAGGGATCCTGAGGTCACTGTAGCAACACGAAAGAGCTCTGTGGACCAAAAATCAACTCGAGATGAGAGGTTAGTCCCTGGCTTCGACTCCAGAGGAATACCACCTTACCACAAGCACCTCAAGAGGAGGCTTCTCTCAGCTCTAGGTATGTGAGAGGGACCCTGAGTTTGCGGCCTCAAGCGGAATGGACACCGCGATGCCCTGACTCGAAATAAGGCCGGATATCCCTGCAGTGACTTGAATGCAGGCTCGTCTTGCATCTCCCAAGACGAAAGGATGTCTGAATCCCCTGTGGAGACCACAGAGAAAGACCTAGTTCCCCACCTCATGGCGACCGGAGGCCTCACATCCTTTGAAAACTCCAGAGGTACGCGGAGATCAGTATCTCCAAAGGAGACGATGCCTGACTCCACGTGAAACTTGATAGGAGTCCCAGGATTCCTGTGGCACGTGGAAAGGGACCCTTGGTCTCCCGCCTCAGCTGGAGAGGCGTCCCAATTGCCCTACCAAGCCTCGAGGAGAATCCCGAGTTGTCCCTCCCAACTAGGCAGGAATCCTGACGTCGCTGAAAAAACAAATGGGTGGAAGGGCCATCCCCGTCGTAACTCGAGAATATACCCCAGGTTCCCGCCGCAACTCGAGAAAAACCATGAGACTTCCCCCTCGCCGCGAGATGAGGCCCGATTCCCCTGCACTGCGTGCAGAGCAATTCCGTGTTGCACATCACACATGAAAGGAGCCTTGATTTCCTTGATGGCACTCCAGAGAAACCCCAAAAACACTGTTTCCAGGCTAGAGGGATCCTGAGGTCACTGTAGCAACACGAAAGAGCTCCGTGGACCAGAAATCAACTTGAAATGAGAGGTTAGTCCCTGGCTTCGACTCCAGAGGAATACCACCTTACCACAAGCACCTCAAGCGGAGGCTTCTCTCAGCTCTAGGTATGTGAGAGGGACCCTGAGTTTGCGGCCTCAAGTGGAATGGACACCGCGATGCCCTGACTCGAAATAAGGCCGGATATCCCTGCAGTGACTTGAATGCAGGCTCGTCTTGCATCTCCAAAGATGAAAGGATTCTGAATCCCCTGTGGAGACCACAGAGAAAGACTTTGTTCCCCACCTCATCGCGACCGGAGGCCTCACATCCTTTGAAAACTCCAGAGGTACGCGGAGATCAGTGCCTCCAAAGGAGACGATGCCTGACTCCTCGTGAAACTTGATAGGAGTCCCAGGATTACTGTGGCACGTGGAAAGGGACCCTTGGTCTCCCGCCTCAGCTGGAGAGGCGTCCCAATTGCCCTGCCAAGCCTCGAGGAGAATCCCGAGTTGTCCCTCGCAACTAGGCAGGAGTCCTGCCGTCGTTGAACTAACACGTGGTTGGAAGCGCCATCCCCGTCGTAACTCGAGAATATACCCCAGGTTCCCGCCGCAACTCCAGAAAATCCATGAGACTTCCCCCTCGCCGTGATATGAGGCCCGATTCCCCTGCACTGTGTCCAGAGCAATTCCGTGTTGCACATCACACATGAAAGGAGCCTTGATTTCCTTGATGGCACTCCAGAGAAAACCCAAGAACACTGTTTCAAGGCTAGCGGGATCCTGACGTCACTGTAGCAACACGAAAAATCTCCGTGGACCAACAATCAACTCGAGATGAGAGGTTAGTCCCTGGCTTCGACTCCAGAGGAATACCACCTTACCACAAGCACCTCAAGAGGAGGTTTCTCTCAGCTCTACCTATGTGCTGAGTTTTCGGTCTCAAGTGGAATGGACACCGCGATGCCCTGACTCGAAGTAAGGCCGGATATCCCTGCAGTGACTTGAATACAGGCTCGTCTTGCATCTCCCAAGATGAAAGGAAGTCTGAATCCCCTGTGGAGACCACAGAAAAAGACCTAGTTCCCAACCTCATCGCGAACGGAGGGCTCACGTCCTTTGAAAACTCCAGAGGTACGCGGAGATCAGTGCCTCCAAAGGAGACGATGCCTGACTCCTCGTGAAACTTGATAGGAGTCCCAGGATTCCTGTGGCACGTGGAAAGGGACACTTGGTCTCCCGCCTCAGCTGGAGAGGCGTCCCAATTGCCCTGCCAAGCCTCGAGGAGAATGCCGAGTTGTCCCTCGAAACTAGGCAGGAGTCCTGACGTCGCTGAACAAACACGTGGCTGGAAGGGCAATCCCCGTCATAACTCGAGAATAAACCCCAGGGTACCGCCGCAACTCGAGAAAAACCATGAGACTTCCCCCTCGCCGCGAGATGAGGCCCGATTCCCCTGCACTGCGTGCAGAGCAATTCCATGTTGCACATCACACATGAAAGGAGCCTTGATTTCCTTGATGGCACTCCAAAGAATCCCCAAGAACACTGTTTCAAGGCTAGAGGGATCCTGAGGTCACTGTAGCAACACGAAAGAGCTCCGTGGACCAAAAATCAACTCGAGATGAGAGGTTAGTCCCTGGCTTCGACTCCAGAGGAATACCACCTTACCACAAGCACCTCAAGAGGAGGCTTCTCTCAGCTCTAGGTATGTGAGAGGGACCCTGAGTTTGCGGCCTCAAGTGGAATGGACACCGCGATGCCCTGACGCAAAATAAGGCCGGATATCCCTGCAGTGACTAGAATGCAGGCTCGTCTTGCATCTCCCAAGATGAAAGGATGTCTGAATCCCCTGTGGAGACCACAGAAAAAGACCTAGTTCCCCACCTCATCGCGACCGGAGGTCTCACGTCCTTTGAAAACTCCAGAGGTACGCGGAGATCAGTGCCTCCAAAGGAGACGATGCCTGACTCCACGTGAAACTTGATAGGAGTCCCAGGATTACTGTGGCACGTGGAAAGGGACCCTTGGTCTCCCGCCTCAGCTGGAGAGGCGTCCCAATTGCCCTACCAAGCCTCGAGGAGAATCCCGAGTTGTCCCTCGCAACTAGGCAGGAGTCCTGACGTCGCTGAACAAACAAATGGGTGGAAGGGCCATCCCCGTCGTAACTCGAGAATATACCCCAGGTTCCCGCCGCAACTCGAGAAAAACCATGAGACTTCCCCCTCGCCGCGAGATGAGGCCCGATTTCCCTGCACTGCGTGCAGAGCAATTCCGTGTTGCACATCACACATGAAAGGAGCCTTGATTTCCTTGATGGCACTCCAGAGAAACCCCAAGAACACTGTTTCAAGGATAGAGGGATCCTGAGGTCACTGTAGCCACACGAAAGAACTCCGTGGACCAAAAATCAACTCGAGATGAGAGGTTAGTCCCTAGCTTCGACTCCAGAGGAAAACCACCTTACCACAAGGACCTCAAGAGGAGGCTTCTCTCAGCTCTAGGTATGTGAGAGGGAGCCTGACTTTGCGGCCTCAAGTGGAATGGACACTGCGATGCCCTGACTCGAAATAAGGCCGGATATCCCTGCAGTGACTTGAATGCAGGCTCGTCTTGCATCTCCCAAGACGAAAGGATGTCTGAATCCCCTGTGGAGACCTCAGAGAAAGATCTAGTTCCCCACCTCATCGCGACCGGAGGCCTCACATCCTTTGAAAACTCCAGAGGTACGCGGAGATCAGTGCCTCCAAAGGAGACGATGCCTGACTCCTCGTGAAACTTGATAGAAGTATCAGGATTCCTGTGGCACATGGAAAGGGACCCTTGGTCTCCCGCCTCAGCTGGAGAGGCATCCCAGTTGCCCTGCCAAGCCTCGAGGAGAATCCCGAGTTGTCCCTCGCAACTAGGCAGGAGTCCTGACGTCGCTGAACAAACACGTGGCTGGAAGGGCCATCCCCGTCATAACTCGAGATTATACCCCAGGTTCCCTCCGCAACTCGAGAAAATCCATGAGACTTCCCCCTCGCTACGAGATGAGGCCCGATTCCCCTGCACTGCGTGCAGAGCAATTCCGTGTTGCACATCACACATGAAAGGAGCCTTGATTTCCTTGATGGCACTCCAGAGAAACCCCAAAAACACTGTTTCCAGACTAGAGGGATCCTGAGGTCACTGTAGCAACACGAAAGAGCTCCGTGGACCAGAAATCAACTTGAGATGAGAGGTTAGTCCCTGGCTTCGACTCCAGAGGAATACCACCTTACCACAAGCACCTCAAGCGGAGGCTTCTCTCAGCTCTAGGTATGTGAGAGGGACCCTGAGTTTGCGGCCTCAATTGGAATGGACACCGCGATGCCCTGACTCGAAATAAGGCCGGATATCCCTGCAGTGACTTGAATGCAGGCTCGTCTTGCATCTCCCATGATGAAAGGATTCTGAATCCCCTGTGGAGACCTCAGAGAAAGACTTTGTTCCCCACCTCATCGCGACCGGAGGCCTCACATCCTTTGAAAACTCCAGAGGTACGCGGAGATCAGTGCCTCCAAAGGAGACGATGCCTGACTCCTCGTGAAACTTGATAGGAGTCCCAGGATTACTGTGGCACGTGGAAAGGGACCCTTGGTCTCCCGCCTCAGCTGGAGAGGCGTCCCAATTGCCCTGCCAAGCCTCGAGGAGAATCCCGAGTTGTCCCTCGCAACTAGGCAGGAGTCCTGCCGTCGTTGAACTAACACGTGGTTGGAAGCGCCATCCCCGTCGTAACTCGAGAATATACCCCAGGTTCCCGCCGCAACTCCAGAAAATCCATGAGACTTCCCCCTCGCCGTGATATGAGGCCCGATTCCCCTGCACTGTGTCCAGAGCAATTCCGTGTTGCACATCACACATGAAAGGAGCCTTGATTTCCTTGATGGCACTCCAGAGAAAACCCAAGAACACTGTTTCAAGGCTAGCGGGATCCTGACGTCACTGTAGCAACACGAAAAATCTCCGTGGACCAACAATCAACTCGAGATGAGAGGTTAGTCCCTGGCTTCGACTCCAGAGGAATACCACCTTACCACAAGCACCTCAAGAGGAGGTTTCTCTCAGCTCTACCTATGTGCTGAGTTTTCGGTCTCAAGTGGAATGGACACCGCGATGCCCTGACTCGAAGTAAGGCCGGATATCCCTGCAGTGACTTGAATACAGGCTCGTCTTGTATCTCCCAAGATGAAAGGAAGTCTGAATCCCCTGTGGAGACCACAGAAAAAGACCTAGTTCCCAACCTCATCGCGAACGGAGGGCTCACGTCCTTTGAAAACTCCAGAGGTACGCGGAGATCAGTGCCTCCAAAGGAGACGATGCCTGACTCCTCGTGAAACTTGATAGGAGTCCCAGGATTCCTGTGGCACGTGGAAAGGGACACTTGGTCTCCCGCCTCAGCTGGAGAGGCGTCCCAATTGCCCTACCAAGCCTCGAGGAGAATCCCGAGTTGTCCCTCGCAACTAGGCAGTAGTCCTGACGTCGCTGAACAAACACGTGGCTGGAAGGGCAATCCCCGTCATAACTCGAGAATAAACCCCAGGGTCCCGCCGCAACTCGAGAAAAACCATGAGACTTCCCCCTCGCCGCGAGATGAGGCCCGATTCCCCTGCACTGCGTGCAGAGCAATTCCATGTTGCACATCACACATGAAAGGAGCCTTGATTTCCTTGATGGCACTCCAAAGAATCCCCAAGAACACTGTTTCAAGGCTAGAGGGATCCTGAGGTCACTGTAGCAACACGAAAGAGCTCCGTGGACCAAAAATCAACTCGAGATGAGAGCTTAGTCCCTGGCTTCGACTCCAGAGGAATACCACCTTACCACAAGCACCTCAAGAGGAGGCTTCTCTCAGCTCTAGGTATGTGAGAGGGACCCTGAGTTTGCGGCCTCAAGTGGAATGGACACCGCGATGCCCTGACGCAAAATAAGGCCGGATATCCCTGCAGTGACTAGAATGCAGGCTCGTCTTGCATCTCCCAAGATGAAAGGATGTCTGAATCCCCTGTGGAGACCACAGAAAAAGACCTAGTTCCCCACCTCATCGCGACCGGAGGTCTCACGTCCTTTGAAAACTCCAGAGGTACGCGGAGATCAGTGCCTCCAAAGGAGACGATGCCTGACTCCTCGTGAAACTTGATAGGAGTCCCAGGATTCCTGTGGCACGTGGAAAGGGACCCTTGGTCTCCCGCCTCAGCTGGAGAGGCGTCCCAATTGCCCTGCCAAGCCTCGAGGAGAATCCCGAGTTGTCCCTCACAACTAGGCAGGAGTCCTGCCGTCGCTGAACAAACACGTGGGTGGAAGGGCCATCCCCGTCATAACTCGAGAATACACCGCAGGTTCCCGCCGCAACTCGAGAAAAACCATGAGACTTCCCCCTCGCCGCGAGATGAGGCCCGATTCCCCTGCACTGCGTGCAGAGCAATTCCGTGTTGCACATCACACATGAAAGGAGCCTTGATTTCCTTGATGGCACTTCAGAGAAACCCCAAGAACACTGTTTCAAGGCTAGAGGGATCCTGAGGTCACTGTAGCAACACGAAAGAGCTCTGTGGACCAAAAATTAACTCGAGATGAGAGGTTAGTCCCTGGCTTCGACTCCAGAGGAATACCACCTTACCACAAGCACCTCAAGAGGAGGCTTCTCTCAGCTCTAGGTATGTGAGAGGGACCCTGAGTTTGCGGCCTCAAGCGGAATGGACACCGCGATGCCCTGACTCGAAATAAGGCCGGATATCCCTGCAGTGACTTGAATGCAGGCTCGTCTTGCATCTCCCAAGACGAAAGGATGTCTGAATCCCCTGTGGAGACCACAGAGAAAGACCTAGTTCCCCACTTCATGGCGACCGGAGGCCTCACATCCTTTGAAAACTCCAGAGGTACGCTGAGATCAGTGCCTCCAAAGGAGATGATGCCTGACTCCACGTGAAACTTGATAGGAGTCCCAGGATTACTGTGGCACCTGGAAAGGGACCCTTGGTCTCCCGCCTCAGCTGGAGAGGCGTCCCAATTGCCCTGCCAAGCCTCGAGGAGAATCCCGAGTTGTCCCTCGCAACTAGGCAGGAGTCCTGCCGTCGTTGAACTAACACGTGGTTGGAAGCGCCATCCCCGTCGTAACTCGAGAATATACCCCAGGTTCCCGCCGCAACTCCAGAAAATCCATGAGACTTTCCCCCTCGCCGTGATATGAGGCCCGATTCCCCTGCACTGTGTCCAGAGCAATTCCGTGTTGCACATCACACATGAAAGGAGCCTTGATTTCCTTGATGGCACTCCAGAGAAAACCCAAGAACACTGTTTCAAGGCTAGCGGGATCCTGACGTCACTGTAGCAACACGAAAAATCTCCGTGGACCAACAATCAACTCGAGATGAGAGGTTAGTCCCTGGCTTCGACTCCAGAGGAATACCACCTTACCACAAGCACCTCAAGAGGAGGTTTCTCTCAGCTCTACCTATGTGCTGAGTTTTCGGTCTCAAGTGGAATGGACACCGCGATGCCCTGACTCGAAGTAAGGCCGGATATCCCTGCAGTGACTTGAATACAGGCTCGTCTTGTATCTCCCAAGATGAAAGGAAGTCTGAATCCCCTGTGGAGACCACAGAAAAAGACCTAGTTCCCAACCTCATCGCGAACGGAGGGCTCACGTCCTTTGAAAACTCCAGAGGTACGCGGAGATCAGTGCCTCCAAAGGAGACGATGCCTGACTCCTCGTGAAACTTGACAGGAGTCCCAGGATTCCTGTGGCACGTGGAAAGGGACACTTGGTCTCCCGCCTCAGCTGGAGAGGCGTCCCAATTGCCCTGCCAAGCCTCGAGGAGAATCCCGAGTTGTCCCTCGAAACTAGGCAGGAGTCCTGACGTCGCTGAACAAACACGTGGCTGGAAGGGCAATCCCCGTCATAACTCGAGAATAAACCCCAGGGTACCGCCGCAACTCGAGAAAAACCATGAGACTACCCCCTCGCCGTGAGATGAGGCCCGATTCCCCTACACTGCATGCAGAGTAATTCCATGTTGCACATCACACATGAAAGGAGCCTTGATTTCCTTCATGGCACTCCAGAGAAACCCGAAGAACACTGTTTCAAGGCTAGAAGGATCCTGAGGTCAGTGTAGCTACACGAAAGAGCTCCGTGGCCCAAGAATCAACTCGAGATGAGAGGTTAGTCCCTGGCTTCGACTCCAGAGGAATACCACCTTACCACAAGCACCTCAAGAGGAGGCTTCTCTCAGCTCTAGGTATTTCAGAGGGACCCTGAGTTTGCGGCCTCAAGTGGAATGGACACTGCGATGCCCTGACGCGAAATAAGGCCGGATAACCCTTCAGTGACTTGAATGCAGGCTCGTCTTGCATCTCCCAAGACGAAAGGATGTCTGAATCCCCTGTGGAGACCACAGAGAAAGACCTATTTCCCCACCTCATCGCGACCGGAGGCCTCACATCCTTTGAAAACTCCAGAGGTACGCGGAGATCAGTGCCTCCAAAGGAGACGATGCCTGACTCCTCGTGAAACTTGATAGGAGTCCCAGGATTCCTGTGGCACGTGGAAAGGGACCCTTGGTCTCCCGCCTCAGCTGGAGAGGCGTCCCAATTGCCCTGCGAAGCCTCGAGGAGAATCCCGAGTTGTCCCTCGCAACTAGGCAGGAGTCCTGACGTCGCTGAACAAACACGTGGGTGGAAGGGCCAACCCCGTCGTAACTCGAGAATATACCCCAGGTTCCCGCCGCAACTCGAGAAAAACCATGAGACTTCCCCCTCGCCGAGAGATGAGGCCCGATTCCCCTGCACTGCGTGCAGAGCATTTCCGTGTTGCACATCACACATGAAAGGAGCCTTGATTTCCTTGATGGCACTCCAGAGAAACCCCAAGAACACTGTTTCAAGGCTAGAGGGATCCTGAGGTCACTGTAGCAACACGAAAGAGCTCCGTGGACCAAAAATCAACTCGAGATGAGAGGTTAGTCCCTGGCTTCGACTCCAGAGGAATACCACCTAACCACAAGCACCTCAAGAGGAGGCTTCTTTCAGCTCTATGTATGTGAGAAGGACCCTGAGTTTGCGGCCTCAAGTGGAATGGACACCGCGATGCCCTGACTCGAAATAAGGCCGGATATCCCTGCAGTGACTTGAATGCAGGCTCGTCTTGTATCTCCCAAGATGAAAGGAAGTCTGAATCCCCTGTGGAGACCACAGAAAAAGACCTAGTTCCCCACCTCATCGCGAACGGAGGGCTCACATCCTTTGAAAACTCCAGAGGTACGCGGAGATCAGTGCCTCCAAAGGAGACGATGCCTGACTCCTCGTGAAACTTGATAGGAGTCCCAGGATTCCTGTGGCACGTGGAAAGGGACACTTGGTCTCCCGCCTCAGCTGGAGAGGCGTCCCAATTGCCCTGCCAAGCCTCGAGGAGAATCCCAAGTTGTCCCTCGCAACTAGGCAGGAGTCCTGACGTCACTGAACAAACACGTGGGTGAAAGGGCCATCCCCATCATAACTCGAGAATATAGCCCAGGTTCCCGCCGCAACTCGAGAAAAACCATGAGACTTCCCCCTCGCCGTGAGATGAGGCCCGATTCCCCTACACTGCATGTAGAGTAATTCCATGTTGCACATCACACATGAAAGGAGCCTTGATTTCCTTTATGGCACTCCAGAGAAACCCCAAGAACACTGTTTCAAGGCTAGAAGGATCCTGAGGTCAGTGTAGCTACACGAAAGATCTCCGTGGACCAAGAATCAACTCGAGATGAGAGGTTAGTCCCTGGCTTCGACTCCAGAGGAATACCACCTTACCACAAGCACCACAAGAGGAGGCTTCTCTCAGCTCTAGGTATTTCAGAGGGACCCTGAGTTTGCGGCCTCAAGTGGAATGGACACTGCGATGCCCTGACGCGAAATAAGGCCGGATATCCCTGCAGTGACTTGAATGCAGGCTCGTCTTGCATCTCCCAAGACGAAAGGATGTCTGAATCCCCTGTGGAGACCACAGAGAAAGACCTAGTTCCCCACCTCATCGCGACCGGAGGCCTCACATCCTTTGAAAACTCCAGAGGTACGCGGAGATCACTGCCTCCAAAGGAGACGATGCCTGACTCCTTGTGAAACTTGATAGGAGTCCCAGGATTCCTGTGGCACATGGAAAGGGAACCTTGGTCTCCCTCATCAGCTGGAGAGGCGTCCCAATTGCCCTGCCAAGCCTCGAGGAGAATCCCGAGTTGTCCCTCGCAACTAGGCAGAAGTCCTGATGTCGCTGAACAAACACGTGGCTGGAAGGGCCATCCCCGTCATAACTCGAGAATATACCGCAGGGTCCCACCGCAACTCGAGAAAAACCATGAGACTTCCCCCTCGCCGCGAGATGAGGCTCGATTCTCTGGCACTGCATGCAGAGCAACTCCGTGTTGCACATCAAACATGAAAGGAGCCTTGATTTCCTTGATGGCACTCCAGAGAAACCCCAAGAACACTGTTTCAAGGCTAGAGGGATCCTGTGGTCACTGGAGCAACACGAAAGAGGTCCGTGGCCCAAAAATCAACTCGAGATGAGAGGTTAGTCCCTGGCTTCGACTCCAGAGGAATACCACCTTACCACAAGCACCTCAAGAGGAGGCTTCTCTCAGCTCTAGGTATGTGAGAGGGACCCTGATCTTGCGGCCTCAAGTGGAATGGACACCGCGATGCCCTGACGCGAAATAATGCCGGATATCCCTTCAGTGATTTGAATGCAGGCTCGTCTTGCATCTCCCAAGATGAAAGGATGTCTGAATCCCCTGTGGAGACCACAGAAAAAGACCTAGTTCCCCACCTCATCGCGACCAGAGGCCTCACATCCATTGAAAACTCCAGAGGTACGTGGAGATCAGTGCCTCCAAAGGTGACGATGCCTGACTCCTCGTGAAACTTGATAGGAGTCCCAGGATTCCTGTGGCACGTGGAAAGGGACCCTTGGTCTCCCGCCTCAGCTGGAGAGGCGTCCCAATTGCCCTGCCAAGCCTCGAGGAGAATCCCGAGTTGTCCCTCGCAACTAGGCAGGAGTCCTGACATCGCTGAACAAACACGTGGCTGGAAGGGCCATCCCCGTCGTAACTCGAGAATATACCCCAGGTTTCCGCCGCAACTCGAGGAAAACCATGAGACTTCCCCCTCGGCACGAGATGAGGACCGATTCCCCTGCACTGCGTGCAGAGCAATTCATTGTTGCACATCACACATGAAAGGAGCCTTGATTTCCTTGATGGCACTCCAGAGAAACCCCAAGAACACTGTTTCAAGGCTAGAGGGATCCTGAGGTCACTGTAGCCACAGGAAAGAGCTCCGTGGACCAAGAATCAACTCAAGATGAGAGGTTAGTCCCTGGCTTCGACTCCAGAGGAATACCACCTTACCACAAGCACCTCAAGAGGAGGCTTCTCTCAGCTTTAGGTATGTGAGAGGGACCCTGAGTTTGCGGCCTCAAGTGGAATGGACACCGCGATGCCCTGACTCGAAATAAGGTCAGATATCCCTGCAGTGACTTGAGGGCAGGCTCGTCTTGCATCTCCCAATACGAAAGGATGTCT
The DNA here is from genome assembly GCF_910594005.1 of Cervus elaphus. Classification (NCBI taxonomy): domain Eukaryota; kingdom Metazoa; phylum Chordata; class Mammalia; order Artiodactyla; family Cervidae; genus Cervus; species Cervus elaphus. The sequence continues at coordinate 1,160,761 of NC_057815.1, read as the reverse complement.
GAATCCCCTGTGGAGACCTCAGAGAAAGTTCTAGTTCCCCACCTCATCGCGACCGGCGGCCTCACATCCTTTGAAAACTCCAGAGGTACGCGGAGATCAGTGCCTCCAAAGGAGACGATGCCTGACTCCTCATGAAACTTGATAGGAGTCCCAGGATTCCTGTGGCACGTGGAAAGGGACCCTTGGTCCCCCGCCTCAGCTGCAGAGGCGTCCCAATTGCTCTGCCATGCCTCGAGCAGAATTCCGAGTTGTCCCTCGCAACTAGGCAGGAGTCCTGCCGCGCTGAACAAACACGTGGGTGGAAGGGCCATCCCCGTCGTAACTCGAGAATATACCCCAGGTTCCTGCCGCAACTCGAGAAAAACCATGAGACTTCCCCCTCGCCGCGAGATGAGGCCCGATTCCCCTGCACTGCGTGCAGAGCAATTCCGTGTTGCACATCACACATGAAAGTAGCCTTGATTTCCTTGATGGCACTCCAGAGAAACCCCAAGAACACTGTTTCAAGGCTAGAGGGATCCTGAGGTCACTGTAGCAACACGAAAGAGCTCCGTGGACCAAAAATCAACTCGAGATGAGAGGTTACTCCCTGGCTTCGACTCCAGAGGAATACCACCTTACCACAAGCACCTCAAGAGGAGGCTTCTCTCAGCTCTAGGTATGTGAGAGGGACCCTGAGTTTGCGGCCTCAAGTGGAATGGACACCGCGATGCCCTGACTCGAAATAAGGCCGGATATCCCTGCAGTGACTTGAATGCAGGCTCGTCTTGCATCTCCCAAGACGAAAGGTTGTCTGAATCCCCTGTGGAGACAACAGAGAAAGACCTACTTCCCCACCTCATCGCGACCGGAGGCCTCACATCCGTTGAAAACTCCAGAGATATGCGGAGATCAGTGCCTCCAAAAAAGCCAATGCCTGACTCCTCGTCAAACATGATAGGAGTCCCAGGATTCCTGTGGCACGTGGAAAGGGACCCTTGGTCTCCCGCCTCAGCTGGAGAGGCGTCCCAATTGCCCTGCCAAGCCCCCAGGAGAATACCGAGTTGTCCCTCGCAACTAGGCAGGAGTCCTGACGTCGCTGAACAAACACGTGGGTGGAAGGGCCATCCCCGTCGTAACTCGAGAATATACCCCAGGTTCCCGCCATCACTCGAGAAAAACCATGAGACTTCCCCCTCGCCGCGAGATGAGGCCCGATTCCCCTGCACTGCGTGCAGAGCAATTCCGTGTTGCACATCACACATGAATGGAGCCTTGATTTCCTTAATAGCACTCCAGAGAAACCCCAAGAACACTGTTTCAAGGCTAGAGGGATCCTGAGGTCACTGTAGCAACACGAAAGAGCTCCGTGGACCACAAATCAACTCGAGATGAGAGGTTAGTCCCTGGCTTCGACTCCAGAGGAATACCACCTTACCATAAGCACCTCAAGAGGAGGCTTCTCTCAGCTCTAGGTATGTGAGAGGGACCCTGAGTTTGTGGCCTCAAGTGGAATGGACACTGCGATGCCCTGACGCGAAATAAGGCCGGATATCCCTGCAGTGACTTGAATGCAGGCTCGTCTTGCATCTCCCAAGACGAAAGGATGTCTGAATCCCCTGTGGAGACCACAGAGAAAGACCTAGTTCCCCACCTCATCGCGACCGGAGGCCTCACATCCTTTGAAAACTCCAGAGGGACGCGGAGATCAGTGCCTCCAAAGCAGACGATGCCTGACTCCTCGTGAAACTTGATAGGAGTCCCAGGATTCCGGTGGCACGTGGAAAGGGACCGTTGGTCTCCCGCCTCAGCTGGAGAGACGTCCCAATTGCCCTGCCAAGCCTCGAGGAGAATCCCGAGTTGTCCCTCGCAACTAGCAAGGAGTCCTGACGTCGATGAACAAACACGTGGTTGGAAGGGCCATCCCCGTCGTAACTCGAGAATATACCCCAGGTTCCCGCCGCAACTCGAGAAAAACCATGAGACTTCCCCCTCGCCGCGAGATGAGGCCCGATTCCCCTGCACTGCGTGCAGAGCAATTCCGTGTTGCACATCAAACATGAAACGAGCCTTGATTTCCTTGGTGGCACTCCAGAGAAACCCCAAGAACACTGTTTCAAGGCTAGAGGGATCCTGAGGTCACTGTAGCAACACGAAAGAGCTCTGTGGACCAAAAATCAACTCGAGATGAGAGGTTACTCCCTGGCTTCGAATCCAGAGGAATACCACCTTACCACAAGCACCTCAAGAGGAGACTTCTCTCAGCTCTAGGGATGTGAGAGGGACCCTGAGTTTGCGGCCTCAAGTGGAATGGACACCGCGATGCCCTGACTCGAAATAAGACCGGATATCCCTGCAGTGACTTGAATGCAGGCTCGTCTTGCATCTCCCAAGACGAAAGGATGTCTGAATCCCCTGTGGAGACCACAGAAAAAGACCTAGTTCCCCACCTCATCGCGACCGGAGTCTTCACATCCTTTGAAAACTCCAGAGGTACGCGGAGATCAGTGCCTCCAAAGGAGACGATGCCTGACTCCTCGTGAAACTTGATAGGAGTCCCAGGATTCCTGTGGCACGTGGAAAGGAACGCTTGGTCTCCCGCCTCAGCTGGAGAGGCGTCCCAATTGCCATGCCAAGCCTCGAGGAGAATCCCGAGTTGTCCCTCGCAACTAGGCAGGAGTCCTGACGTCGCTGAACAAACACGTGGCTGGAAGGGCCATCCCCGTCGTAACTCGAGAATATACCCCAGGTTCCCGCCGCAACTCGAGAAAAACCATGAGACTTCCCCCTCGCCGCGAGATGAGGCCCGATTCCCCTGCACTGCGTGCAGAGCAATTCCGTGTTGCACATCACACATGAAAGGAGCCTTGATTTCCTTGATGGCACTCCAGAGAAACCCCAAGAACACTGTTTCAAGGCTAGAGGGATCCTGAGGTCACTGTAGCAACACGAAAGAGCTCCGTGGACCAAAAATCAACTCGAGATGAGAGGTTAGTCCCTGGCTTCGACTCCAGAGGAATACCACCTTGCCACAAGCACCTCAAGAGGAGGCTTCTCTCAGCTCTAGCTATGTGAGAGGGACCCTGAGTTTGCGGCCTCAAGTAGAATGGACACCGCGATGCCCTGACTCGAAATAAGGCCGGATATCCCTGCAGTGACTTGAATGCAGGCTCGTCTTGCATCTCCCAAGACGAAAGGATGACTGAATCCCCTGTGGAGACCACAGAAAAAGACCTAGTTCCCCACCTCATCGCGACCGGAGGCCTCACATCCTTTGAAAACTCCAGAGGTACGCGGAGATCAGTGCCTCCAAAGGAGACGATGCCTGACTCCTCGTGACACTTGATAGGAGTCCCAGGATTCCTGTGGAACGTGGAAAGGGACCCTTGGTCTCCCGCCTCAGCTGGAGAGGCGTCCCAATTGCCCTGCCAAGCCTCGAGAAGAATCCCGAGTTGTCCCTAGCAACTAGGCAGGAGTTCTGCCGTCGCTGAACAAACACGTGGGTGGAAGGGCCATCCCCGTCATAACTCGAGAATATACCCCAGGTTCCCGCCGCAACTCGAGAAAAGCCATGAGACTTCCCCCTCGCCGCGAGATGAGGCCCGATTCCCTGCACTGTCGCAGAGCAATTCCATGTTGCACATCACACATGAAAGGAGCCTTGATTTCCTTGATGGCACTCCACAGAAACCCCAAGAACACTGTTTCAAGGCTAGCGGGATCCTGAGGTCACTGTAGCAACACGAAAGAGCTCCGTGGACCAACAATCAACTCGAGATGAGAGGTTAGTCTCTGGCTTCGACTCCAGAGGAATACCACCTTACCACAAGCACCTCAAGAGGAGGCTTCTCTCAGCTCTAGGTATGTGAGAGGGAGCCTGACTTTGCGGCCTCAAGTGGAATGGACACTGCGATGCCCTGACTAGAAATAAGGCCGAATATCCCTGCAGTGACTTGAATGCAGACACGTCTTGCATCTCCCAAGATGAAAGGATGTCTGAATCCCCTGTGGAGACCTCAGAGAAAGATCTAGTTCCCCACCTCATGGCGACCGGAGGCCTCACATCCTTTGAAAACTCCAGAGGTACGCGGAGATCAGTGCCTCCAAAGGAGACGATGCCTGACTCCTCGTGAAACTTGATAGAAGTACCAGGATTCCTGTGGCACATGGAAAGGGGCCCTTGGTCTCCCGCCTCAGGTGGAGAGGCGTCCCAATTGCCCTGCCAAGCCTCGAGGAGAATCTCGAGTTCTCCCTCGAAACTAGGCAGGAGTCCTGACGTCGCTGAACAAACAAATGGGTGGAAGGGCCATCCCCGTCGTAACTCGAGAATATACCCCAGGTTCCCGCCGCACCTCGAGAAAAACCATGAGACTTCCCCCTCGCCGCGAGATGAGGCCCGATTCCCCTGCACTGCGTGCAGAGCAATTCCGTGTTGCACATCACACATGAAAGGAGCCTTGATTTCCTTGATAGCACTCCAGAGAAACCCCAAGAACACTGTTTCTAGGATAGAGGGATCCAGAGGTCATTGTAGCAACACGAAAGAGCTCCGTGGACCAACAATCAACTCGAGATGAGAGGTTAGTCCCTGGCTTCGACTCCAGAGGAATACCACCTTGCCACAAGCACCTCAAGAGGAGGCTTCTTTCAGCTCTACATATGTGCTGAGTTTGCGGTCTCAAGTGGAATGGACACCGCGATGCCCTGACTCGAAATAAAGCCAGATACCCCTGCAGTGACTTCAATGCAGGCTCGTCTTGCATCTCCCAAGACGAAAGGATGTCTGAATCCCCTGTGGAGACCACAGAAAAAGACCTAGTTCCCCACCTCATGGCGACCGGAGGCCTCACATCCTTTGAAAACTCCAGAGGTACGCGGAGATCAGTGCCTCCAAAGGAGACGATGCCTGACTCCTCGTTAAACTTGATAGGAGTCCCAGGATTCCTGTGGCACGTGGAAAGGGACCCTTGGTCTCCCGCCTCAGCTGGAGAGGCGTCCCAATTGCCCTGCCAAGCCTCGAGGAGAATCCCGAGTTGTCCCTCACAACTAGGCAGGAGTCCTGCCGTCGCTGAACAAACACGTGGGTGGAAGGGCCATCCCCGTCGTAACTCGAGAATACACCCCAGGTTCCCGCCGCAAATCGAGAAAAACCATGAGACTTCCCCCTCGCCGCGAGATGAGGCCCGATTCCCCTGCACTGCGTGCAGAGCAATTCCGTGTTGCACATCACACATGAAAGGAGCCTTGATTTCCTTGATGGCACTTCAGAGAAACCCCAAGAACACTGTTTCAAGGCTAGAGGGATCCTGAGGTCACTGTAGCAACACGAAAGAGCTCTGTGGACCAAAAATCAACTCGAGATGAGAGGTTAGTCCCTGGCTTCGACTCCAGAGGAATACCACCTTACCACAAGCACCTCAAGAGGAGGCTTCTCTCAGCTCTAGGTATGTGAGAGGGACCCTGAGTTTGCGGCCTCAAGCGGAATGGACACCGCGATGCCCTGACTCGAAATAAGGCCGGATATCCCTGCAGTGACTTGAATGCAGGCTCGTCTTGCATCTCCCAAGACGAAAGGATGTCTGAATCCCCTGTGGAGACCACAGAGAAAGACCTAGTTCCCCACCTCATGGCGACCGGAGGCCTCACATCCTTTGAAAACTCCAGAGGTACGCGGAGATCAGTATCTCCAAAGGAGACGATGCCTGACTCCACGTGAAACTTGATAGGAGTCCCAGGATTCCTGTGGCACGTGGAAAGGGACCCTTGGTCTCCCGCCTCAGCTGGAGAGGCGTCCCAATTGCCCTACCAAGCCTCGAGGAGAATCCCGAGTTGTCCCTCCCAACTAGGCAGGAATCCTGACGTCGCTGAAAAAACAAATGGGTGGAAGGGCCATCCCCGTCGTAACTCGAGAATATACCCCAGGTTCCCGCCGCAACTCGAGAAAAACCATGAGACTTCCCCCTCGCCGTGATATGAGGCCCGATTCCCCTGCACTGCGTGCAGAGCAATTCCGTGTTGCACATCACACATGAAAGGAGCCTTGATTTCCTTGATGGCACTCCAGAGAAAACCCAAGAACACTGTTTCAAGGCTAGCGGGATCCTGACGTCACTGTAGCAACACGAAAAATCTCCGTGGACCAACAATCAACTCGAGATGAGAGGTTAGTCCCTGGCTTCGACTCCAGAGGAATACCACCTTACCACAAGCACCTCAAGAGGAGGTTTCTCTCAGCTCTACCTATGTGCTGAGTTTTCGGTCTCAAGTGGAATGGACACCGCGATGCCCTGACTCGAAGTAAGGCCGGATATCCCTGCAGTGACTTGAATACAGGCTCGTCTTGTATCTCCCAAGATGAAAGGAAGTCTGAATCCCCTGTGGAGACCACAGAAAAAGACCTAGTTCCCAACCTCATCGCGAACGGAGGGCTCACGTCCTTTGAAAACTCCAGAGGTACGCGGAGATCAGTGCCTCCAAAGGAGACGATGCCTGACTCCTCGTGAAACTTGATAGGAGTCCCAGGATTCCTGTGGCACGTGGAAAGGGACACTTGGTCTCCCGCCTCAGCTGGAGAGGCGTCCCAATTGCCCTGCCAAGCCTCGAGGAGAATCCCGAGTTGTCCCTCGAAACTAGGCAGGAGTCCTGACGTCGCTGAACAAACACGTGGCTGGAAGGGCAATCCCCGTCATAACTCGAGAATAAACCCCAGGGTACCGCCGCAACTCGAGAAAAACCATGAGACTTCCCCCTCGCCGCGAGATGAGGCCCGATTCCCCTGCACTGCGTGCAGAGCAATTCCATGTTGCACATCACACATGAAAGGAGCCTTGATTTCCTTGATGGCACTCCAAAGAATCCCCAAGAACACTGTTTCAAGGCTAGAGGGATCCTGAGGTCACTGTAGCAACACGAAAGAGCTCCGTGGACCAAAAATCAACTCGAGATGAGAGGTTAGTCCCTGGCTTCGACTCCAGAGGAATACCACCTTACCACAAGCACCTCAAGAGGAGGCTTCTCTCAGCTCTAGGTATGTGAGAGGGACCCTGAGTTTAGGGCCTCAAGTGGAATGGACACCGCGATGCCCTGACGCAAAATAAGGCCGGATATCCCTGCAGTGACTAGAATGCAGGCTCGTCTTGCATCTCCCAAGATGAAAGGATGTCTGAATCCCCTGTGGAGACCACAGAAAAAGACCTAGTTCCCCACCTCATCGCGACCGGAGGTCTCACGTCCTTTGAAAACTCCAGAGGTACGCGGAGATCAGTGCCTCCAAAGGAGACGATGCCTGACTCCACGTGAAACTTGATAGGAGTCCCAGGATTACTGTGGCACGTGGAAAGGGACCCTTGGTCTCCCGCCTCAGCTGGAGAGGCGTCCCAATTGCCCTACCAAGCCTCGAGGAGAATCCCGAGTTGTCCCTCGCAACTAGGCAGGAGTCCTGACGTCGCTGAACAAACAAATGGGTGGAAGGGCCATCCCCGTCGTAACTCGAGAATATACCCCAGGTTCCCGCCGCAACTCGAGAAAAACCATGAGACTTCCCCCTCGCCGCGAGATGAGGCCCGATTTCCCTGCACTGCGTGCAGAGCAATTCCGTGTTGCACATCACACATGAAAGGAGCCTTGATTTCCTTGATGGCACTCCAGAGAAACCCCAAGAACACTGTTTCAAGGATAGAGGGATCCTGAGGTCACTGTAGCCACACGAAAGAACTCCGTGGACCAAAAATCAACTCGAGATGAGAGGTTAGTCCCTAGCTTCGACTCCAGAGGAAAACCACCTTACCACAAGGACCTCAAGAGGAGGCTTCTCTCAGCTCTAGGTATGTGAGAGGGAGCCTGACTTTGCGGCCTCAAGTGGAATGGACACTGCGATGCCCTGACTCGAAATAAGGCCGGATATCCCTGCAGTGACTTGAATGCAGGCTCGTCTTGCATCTCCCAAGACGAAAGGATGTCTGAATCCCCTGTGGAGACCTCAGAGAAAGATCTAGTTCCCCACCTCATCGCGACCGGAGGCCTCACATCCTTTGAAAACTCCAGAGGTACGCGGAGATCAGTGCCTCCAAAGGAGACGATGCCTGACTCCTCGTGAAACTTGATAGAAGTATCAGGATTCCTGTGGCACATGGAAAGGGACCCTTGGTCTCCCGCCTCAGCTGGAGAGGCATCCCAGTTGCCCTGCCAAGCCTCGAGGAGAATCCCGAGTTGTCCCTCGCAACTAGGCAGGAGTCCTGACGTCGCTGAACAAACACGTGGCTGGAAGGGCCATCCCCGTCATAACTCGAGATTATACCCCAGGTTCCCGCCGCAACTCGAGAAAAACCATGAGACTTCCCCCTCGCCGAGAGATGAGGCCCGATTCCCCTGCACTGCGTGCAGAGCATTTCCGTGTTGCAAATCACACATGAAAGGAGCCTTGATTTCCTTGATGGCACTCAAGAGAAACCCCAAGAACACTGTTTCAAGGCTAGAGGGATCCTGAGGTCACTGTAGCAACACGAAAGAGCTCTGTGGACCAAAAATCAACTCGAGATGAGAGGTTAGTCCCTGGCTTCGACTCCAGAGGAATACCACCTAACCACAAGCACCTCAAGAGGAGGCTTCTTTCAGCTCTATGTATGTGAGAGGGACCCTGAGTTTGCGGCCTCAAGTGGAATGGACACCGCGATGGTCTGGCTCGAAATAAGGCCTCATATCCCTGCAGTGACTTGAATGCAGGCTCGTCTTGCATCTCCCAAGACGAAAGAATGTCTGAATCCCCTGTGTAGACCACAGAGAAAGACCTAGTTCCCCACCTCATCGCGACCGGAGGCCTCACATCCTTTGAAAACTCCAGAGGTACGCGGAGATCAGTGCCTCCAAAGAAGACGATGCCTGACTCCTCGTGAAACTTGATAGGAGTCCCAGGATTCCTATGGCACGTGGAAAGGGACACTTGGTCTCCCGCCTCAGCTGGAGAGGCGTCCCAATTGCCCTGCCAAGCCTCGAGGAGAATCCCGAGTTGTCCCTCGCAACTAGGCAGGAGTTCTGACGTCGCTGAACAAACATGTGGGTGGAAGGGCCATCCCCGTTGTAACTCGAGAATATAACCCAGGTTCCCGCCGCAACTCGAGAAAAACCATGAGACTTCCCCCTCGCCGTGAGATGAGGCACGATTCCCCTGCACTGCATGCAGAGCAATTCCGTGTTGCACATCACACATGAAAGTAGCCTTGATTTCCTTGATAGCACACAAGAGAAACCCCAAGAACACTGTTTCAAGACTAGAGGGATCTGAGGTCACTGTAGCAACACGAAAGAGCTCCGTGGACCAAAAATCAACTCGAGATGAGAGGTTAGTCCCTGGCTTCGACTCCAGAGGAATACCACCTTACCACAAGCACCTCAAGAGGAGGCTTCTCTCAGCTCTAGGTATGTGAGAGGGACCCTGATTTTGCGGCCTCAAGTGGAATGGACACTGCGATGCCCTGACGCGAAATAAGGCCGGATATCCCTGCAGTGACTTGAATGCAGGCTCGTCTTGCATCTCCCAAGACGAAAGGATGTCTGAATCCCCTGTGGAGACCACAGAGAAAGACCTAGTTCCCCAGCTCATGGCGACCGGAGGCCTCACATCCTTTGAAAACTCCAGAGGTACTCGGAGATCAGTGCCTCCAAAGGAGACGATGCCTGACTCCTCGTGAAACTTGATAGGAGTCCCAGGATTCCTGTGGCACGTGGAAAGGGACCCTTGGTCTCCCGCCTCAGCTGGAGAGGCGTCCCAATTGCCCTGCCAAGCCTCGAGGAGAATCCCGAGTTGTCCCTCCCAACTAGGCAGGAGTCCTGACGTCGCTGAAGAAACACGTGTGTGGAAGGGCCATCCCTGTCGTAACTCGAGAATATACCCCAGGTTCCCGCCGCAACTCGAGAGAAACCATGAGACTTCCCCCTCGCCGCGAGATGAGTCCCAATTCCCCTGCACTGCGTGCAGAGCAATTCCATGTTGCACATCACACATGAAAGGAGCCTTGATTTCCTTGATGGCACTCCAGAGAAACCCCAACAACACTGTTTCAAGGCTAGAGGGATCCTGAGGTCACTGTAGCAACACGAAAGAGCTCTGTGGACCAAAAATCAACTCGAGATGAGAGGTTAGTCCCTGGCTTCGACTCCAGAGGAATACCACCTTACCACAAGCACCTCAAGAGGAGGCTTCTCTCAGCTCTAGGTATGTGAGAGGGACCCTGAGTTTGCTGCCTCAAGTGGAATGGAGACCGCGATGGCCTGACTCGAAATAAGGCCGGATATCCCTGCAGTGACTTGAATGCAGGCTCGTCTTGCATCTCCCAAGACGAAAGGATGTCTGAATCCCCTGTGGAGACCACAGAGAAAGACCTAGTTCTACACCTCATCGCGACCGGAGGCCTCACATCCTTTGAAAACTCCAGAGGTACGCGGAGATCAGTGCCTCCAAAGAAGACGATGCCTGACTCCTCGTGAAACTTGATAGGAGTCCCAGGATTCCTATGGCACGTGGAAAGGGACCCTTGGTCTCCCGCCTCAGCTGGAGAGGCGTCCCAATTGCCCTGCCAAGCCTCGAGGAGAATCCCGAGTTGTCCCTCGCAACTAGGCAGGAGTTCTGACATCGCTGAACAAACATGTGGGTGGAAGGGCCATCCCCGTTGTAACTCGAGAATATAACCCAGGTTCCCGCCGCAACTCGAGAAAAACCATGAGACTTCCCCCTCGCCGTGAGATGAGGCACGATTCCCCTGCACTGCATGCAGAGCAATTCCGTGTTGCACATCACACATGAAAGTAGCCTTGATTTCCTTGATAGCACACCAGAGAAACCCCAAGAACACTGTTTCAAGACTAGAGGGATCCTGAGGTCACTGTAGCAACACGAAAGAGCTCCGTGGACCAAAAATCAACTCGAGATGAGAGGTTAGTCCCTGGCTTCGACTCCAGAGGAATACCACCTTACCACAAGCACCTCAAGAGGAGGCTTCTCTCAGCTCTAGGTATGTGAGAGGGACCCTGATTTTGCGGCCTCAAGTGGAATGGACACTGCGTTGCCCTGACGCGAAATAAGGCCGGATATCCCTGCAGTGACTTGAATGCAGGCTCGTCTTGCATCTCCCAAGATGAAAGGATGTCTGAATCCCCTGTGGAGACCACAGAGAAAGACCTAGTTCCCCAGCTCATGGCGACCGGAGGCCTCACATCCTTTGAAAACTCCAGAGGTACTCGGAGATCAGTGCCTCCAAAGGAGACGCTGCCTGACTCCTCGTGAAACTTGATAGGAGTCCCAGGATTCCTGTGGCACGTGGAAAGGGACCCTTGGTCTCCCGCCTCAGCTGGAGAGGCGTCCCAATTGCCCTGCCAAGCCTCGAGGAGAATCCCGAGTTGTCCCTCGCAACTAGGCAGGAGTCCTGACGTCGCTGAAGAAACACGTGTGTGGAAGGGCCATCCCTGTCGTAACTCGAGAATATACCCCAGGTTCCCACCGCAACTCGAGAGAAACCATGAGACTTCCCCCTCGCCGCGAGATGAGTCCCGATTCCCCTGCACTGCGTGCAGAGCAATTCCATGTTGCACATCACACATGAAAGGAGCCTTGATTTCCTTGATGGCACTCCAGAGAAACCCCAACAAAACTGTTTCAAGGCTAGAGGGATCCTGAGGTCACTGTAGCAACACGAAAGAGCTCCGTGGACCAAAAATCAACTCGAGATGAGAGCTTAGTCCCTGGCTTCGACTCCAGAGGAATACCACCTTACCACAAGCACCTCAAGAGGAGGCTTCTCTCAGCTCTAGGTATGTGAGAGGGACCTTGAGTTTGCGGCCTCAAGTGGAATGGACACCGCGATGCCCTGACGCGAAATAAGGCCGGATATCCCTGCAGTGACTTGAATGCAGGCTCGTCTTGCATCTCCCAAGACGAAAGGATGTCTGAATCCCCTGTGGAGACCACAGAGAAAGACCTAGTTCCCCACCTCATCGCGACCGGAGGCCTCACATCCCTTGAAAACTCCAGAGGTACGCGGAGATCAGTGCCTCCAAAGGAGACGATGCCTGACTCCTCGTGAAACTTGATAGGAGTACCAGGATTCCTGTGGCACGTGGAAAGGGACCCTTGGTCTCCCGCCTCAGCTGGAGAGGCGTCCCAATTGCCCTGCCAAGCCTCGAGGAGAATCCCGAGTTGTCCCTCGCAACTAGGCAGGAGTCCTGACGTCGCTGAACTAACACGTGTGTGGAAGGGCCATCCCCGTCGTAACTCGAGAATATACTCCAGGTTCCCGCCGCAACTCGAGAAAAACCATGAGACTTCCCCCTCGCCGCGAGATGAGGCCCGATTCCCCTGCACTGCGTGCAGAGCAATTCCGTGTTGCACATCACACATGAAAGGAGCCTTGATTTCCTTGATGGCACTCCAGAGAAACCCCAAGAACACTGTTTCAAGGCTAGAGGGATCCTGAGGTCACTGTAGCAACACGAAAGAGCTCCGTGGACCAAAAATCAACTCGAGATGAGAGGTTAGTCCCTGGCTTCGACTCCAGAGGAATACCACCTTACCACAAGCACCTCAAGAGGAGGCTTCTCTCAGCTCTAGGTATGTGAGGGGACCCTGAGTTTGTGGCCTCAAGTGGAATGGAGACCGCGATGGCCTGACTCGAAATAAGGCCGGATATCCCTGCAGTGACTTGAATGCAGGCTCGTCTTGCATCTCCCAAGACGAAAGGATGTCTGAATCCCCTGTGGAGACCACAGAGAAAGACCTAGTTCCCCAGCTCATGGCGACCGGAGGCCTCACATCCCTTGAAAATTCCAGAGGTACGCGGAGATCAGTGCCTCCAAAGGAGACGATGCCTGACTCCTCGTGAAACTTGATAGGAGTCCCAGGATTCCTGTGGCACGTGGAAAGGGACCCTTGGTCTCCCGCCTCAGCTGGAGAGGCGACCCAATTGCCCTGCCAAGCCTCGAGGAGAATCCCGAGTTGTCCCTCGCAACTAGGCCGGAGTCCTGCCGTCGCTGAACTAACACGTGTGTGGAAGGGCCATCCCCTTCTTAACTCGAGAATATACCCCAGGTTCCCGCCGCAACTCGAGAAAAACCATGAGACTTCCCCCTCGCCGCGAGATGAGGCCCGATTCCCCTGCACTGCGTGCAGAGCAATTCCGTGTTGCACATCACACATGAAAGGAGCCTTGATTTCCTTGATGGCACTCCAGAGAAACCCCAAGAACACTGTTTCAAGACTAGAGGGATCCTGAGGTCACTGTAGCAACACGAAAGAGCTCCGTGGACCAAAAATCAACTCGAGATGAGAGGTTAGTCCCTGGCTTCGACTCCAGAGGAATACGACCTTACCACAAGCACCTCAAGAGGAGGCTTCTCTCAGCTCTAGGTATGTGAAAGGGACCCTGAGTTTGCGGCCTCAAGTGGAATGGACACCGCGATGCCCTGACGCGAAATAAGGCCGGATATCCCTGCAGTGACTTGAATGCAGGCTCGTCTTGCATCTCCCAAGACGAAAGGATGTCTGAATCCCCTGTGGAGACCACAGAGAAAGAACTAGTTCCCCACCTCATCGCGACCGGAGGCCTCACATCCCTTGAAAACTCCAGAGGTACGCGGAGATCAGTGCCTCCAAAGGAGACGATGCCTGACTCCTCGTGAAACTTGATAGGAGTCCCAGGATTCCTGTGGCACGTGGAAAGGGACCCTTGGTCTCCCGCCTCAGCTGGAGAGGCGTCCCAATTGCCCTGCCAAGCCTCGAGGAGAATCCCGAGTTGTCCCTCGCAACTAGGCAGGAGTCCTGACGTCGCTGAACAAACACGTGTGTGGAAGGGCCATCCCCGTCGTAACTCGAGAATATACCCCAGGTTCCCGCCGCAACTCGAGAGAAACCATGAGACTTCCCCCTCGCCGCGAGATGAGGCCCGATTCCCCTGCACTGCGTGCAGAGCAATTCCATGTTGCACATCACACATGAAAGGAGCCTTGATTTCCTTGATGGCACTCCAGAGAAACCCCAACAACACTGTTTCAAGGCTAGAGGTATCCTGAGGTCACTGTAGCAACACGAAAGAGCTCCGTGGACCAAAAATCAACTCGAGATGAGAGCTTAGTCCCTGGCTTCGACTCCAGAGGAATACCACCTTACCACAAGCACCTCAAGAGGAGGCTTCTCTCAGCTCTAGGTATGTGAGAGGGACCCTGAGTTTGCGGCCTCAAGTGGAATGGACACCGCGATGCCCTGACTCGAAATAAGGCCGGATATCCCTGCAGTGACTTGAATGCAGGCTCGTCTTGCATCTCCCAAGACGAAAGGATGTCTGAATCCCCTGTGGAGACCACAGAGAAAGACCTAGTTCCCCACCTCATCGCGACCGGAGGCCACACATCCCTTGAAAACTCCAGAGGTATGCAGAGATCAGTGCCTCCAAAGGAGACGATGCCTGACTCCTCGTGAAACTTGATAGGAGTCCCAGGATTCCTGTGGCACGTGGAAAGGGACCCTTGGTCTCCCGCCTCAGCTGGAGAGGCGTCCCAATTGCCCTGCCAAGCCTCGAGGAGAATCCCGAGTTGTCCCTCGCAACTAGGCAGGAGTCCTGACGTCGCTGAACTAACACGTGTGTGGAAGGGCCATCCCCGTCGTAACTCGAGAATATACCCCAGGTTCCCGCCGCAACTCGAGAAAAACCATGAGACTTCCCCCTCGCCACGAGATGAGGCCGGATTCCCCTGCACTGCGTGCAGAGCAATTCCGTGTTGCACATCACACATGAAAGGAGCCTTGATTTCCTTGATGGCACTCCAGAGAAACCCCAAGAACACTGTTTCAAGGCTAGAGGGATCCTGAGGTAACTGTAGCAACACGAAAGAGCTCCGTGGACCAAAAATCAACTCGAGATGAGAGGTTAGTCCCTGGCTTTGACTCCAGAGGAATACCACCTTACCACAAGCACCTCAAGAGGAGGCTTCTCTCAGCTCTCGGTATGTGAGAGGGACCCTGAGTTTGCGGCCTCAAGTGGAATGGACACCGCGATGGTCTGGCTCGAAATAAGGCCTCATATCCCTGCAGTGACTTGAATGCAGGCTCGTCTTGCATCTCCCAAGATGAAAGGATGTCTGAATCACCTGTGTAGACCACAGAGAAAGACCTATTTCCCCACCTCATCGCGACCGGAGGCCTCACATCCCTTGAAAACTCCAGAGGTACGCGGAGATCAGTGCCTCCAAAGAAGACGATGCCTGACTCCTCGTGAAACTTGATAGGGGTCCCAGGATTCCTGTGGCACGTGGAAAGGGACACTTGGTCTCCCGCCTCAGCTGGAGAGGCGTCCCAATTGCCCTGCCAAGCCTCGAGGAGAATCCCGAGTTGTCCCTCGCAACTAGGCAGGAGTTCTGACGTCGCTGAACAAACATGTGGGTGGAGGGGCCATCCCCGTCGTAACTCGAGAATATAACCCAGGTTCCCGTCGCAACTCGAGAAAAACCATGAGACTTCCCCCTCGCCGTGAGATGAGGCACGATTCCCCTGCACTGCATGCAGAGCAATTTCGTGTTGCACATCACACATGAAAGTAGCCTTGATTTCCTTGATGGCACTCCAGAGAAACCCCAAGAACACTGTTTCAAGGCTAGAGGGATCCTGAGGTCACTGTAGCAACACGAAAGAGCTCCGTGGACCAAAAATCAACTCGAGATGAGTGGTTAGTCCCTGGCTTCGACTCCAGAGGAATACCACCTTACCACAAGCACCTCAAGAGGAGGCTTCTCTCAGCTCTAGTTTTGTGAGAGGGACCCTGATTTTGCGGCCTCAAGTGGAATGGACACTGCGATGCCCTGACGCGAAATAAGGCCGGATATCCCTGCAGTGACTTGAATGCAGGCTCGTCTTGCATCTCCCAAGATGAAAGGATGTCTGAATCCCCTGTGGAGACCACAGAGAAAGACCTAGTTCCCCACCTCATGGCGACCGGAGGCCTTACATCCTTTGAAAACTCCAGAGGTACGCAGAGATCAGTTCCTCCAAAAGAGACGATGCCTGACTCCTCGTGAAACTTTATAGGAGTCCCAGGATTCCTGTGGCACGGGGAAAGGGACCCTTGGTCTCCCGCCTCAGCTGGAGAGGCGTCCCAATTGCCCTGCCAAGCCTCGAGGAGAATCCCGAGTTGTCCCTCGCAACTAGGCAGGAGTCCTGACGTCGCTGAACAAACACGTGTGTGGAAGGGCCATCCCCGTCGTAACTCGAGAATATACCCCAGGTTCCCGCCGCAACTCGAGAAAAACCATGAGACTTCCCCCTCGCCGCGAGATGAGGCCCGATTCCCCTGCACTGCGTGCAGAGCAATTCCGTATTGCACATCACACATGAAAGGAGCCTTGATTTCCTTGATGGCACTCCAGAGAAACCCCAAGAACACTGTTTCAAGGCTAGAGGGATCCTGACGTCACTGTAGCAACACAAAAGAGCTCCGTGGACCAGAAATCAACTCGAGATGAGAGGTTAGTCCCTGGCTTCGACTCCAGAGGAATACCACCTTACCACAAGCAGCTCAAGAGGAGGCTTCTCTCAGCTCTAGGTATGTGAGAGGGACCGTGAGTTTGCGGCCTCAAGTGGAATGGACACCGCGATGCCCTGACGCGAAATAAGGCCGGATATCCCTGCAGTGACTTGAATGCAGGCTCGTCTTGCATCTCCCAAAATGAACGAATGTCTGAATCCCCTGTGGAGACCACAGAGAAAGACCTAGTTCCCCACCTCATCGCGACCGGAGGCCTCACATCCCTTGAAAACTCCAGAGGTACGCGGAGATCAGTGCCTCCAAAGGAGACGATGCCTGACTACTCTTGAAACTTGATAGGAGTCCCAGGATTCCTGTGGCACGTGGAAAGGGACCCTTGGTCTCCCGCCTCAGCTGGAGAGGCGTCCCAATTGCCCTGCCAAGCCTCGAGGAGAATCCCGAGTTGTCCCTCGTAACTATGCAGGAGTCCTGACGTCGCTGAAGAAACACGTGTGTGGAAGGGCCATCCCCGTCGTAACTCGAGAATATTCCCCAGGTTCCCGCCGCAACTCGAGAAAAACCAGGAGACTTCCCCCTCGCCGCGAGATGAGGCCCGATTCCCCTGCACTGCGTGCAGAGCAATTCCGTGTTGCACATCACACATGAAAGGAGCCTTGATTTCCTTGATGGCACTCCAGAGAAACCCCAAGAACACTGTTTCAAGGCTAGAGGGATCCTGAGGTCACTGTAGCAACACGAAAGAGCTCCGTGGACCAAAAATCAACTCGAGATAAGAGGTTAGTCCCTGGCTTCGACTCCAGAGGAATACCACCTTACCACAAGCACCTCAAGAGGAGGCTTCTCTCAGCTCTAGGTATGTGAGAGGGACCGTGAGTTTGCGGCCTCAAGTGGAATGGACACCGCGATGCCCTGACGCGAAATAAGGCCGGATATCCCTGCAGTGACTTGAATGCAGGCTCGTCTTGCATCTCCCAAGACGAAAGGATGTCTGAATCCCCTGTGGAGACCACAGAGAAAGACCTAGTTCCCCACCTCATCGCGACCGGAGGCCTCACATCCCTTGAAAACTCCAGAGGTACGCGGAGATCAGTGCCTCCAAAGGAGACGATGCCTGACTCCTCGTGAAACTTGATAGGAGTACCAGGATTCCTGTGGCACGTGGAAAGGGACACTTGGTCTCCCGCCTCAGCTGGAGAGGCGTCCCAATTGCCCTGCCAAGCCTCGAGGAGAATCCCGAGTTGTCCCTCGCAACTAGGCAGGAGTCCTGCCGTCGCTGAACTAACACGTGTGTGGAAGGGCCATCCCCGTCGTAACTCGAGAATATACCCCAGGTTCCCGCCGCAACTCGAGAAAAACCATGAGACTTCCCCCTCGCCGCGAGATGAGGCCCGATTCCCCTGCACTGCGTGCAGAGCAATTCCGTGTTGCACATCACACATGAAAGGAGCCTTGATTTCCTTGATGGCACTCCAGAGAAACCCCAAGAACACTGTTTCAAGGCTAGAGGGATCCTGAGGTCACTGTAGCAACACGAAAGAGCTCCGTGGACCAAAAATCAACTCGAGATGAGAGGTTAGTCCCTGGCTTCGACTCCAGAGGAATACCACCTTACCACAAGCACCTCAAGAGGAGGCTTCTCTCAGCTCTAGATATGTGAGAGGGACCCTGAGTTTGCGGCCTCAAGTGGAATGGACACCGCGATGCCCTGACTCGAAATAAGGCCGGATATCCCTGCAGTGACTTGAATGCAGGCTCGTCTTGCATCTCCCAAACGAAAGGATATCTGAAACCCTTGTGGAGACCACAGAGAAAGACCTAGTTCCCCAACTCATCGCGACCGGAGGCCTCACATCCTTTGAAAACTCCAGAGGTACGCGGAGATCAGTGCCTCCAAAGGAGACGATGCCTGACTCCTATTGAAACTTGATAGGAGTCACAGGATTCCTGTGGCACGTGGAAAGGGAACCTTGGTCTCCCGCCTCAGCTGGAGAGGCGTCCCAATTGCCCTGCCAAGCCTCGAGGAGAATCCCGAGTTGTCCCTCGCAACTAGGCAGGAGTCCTGCCGTCGCTGAAGAAACACGTGTGTGGAAGGGCCATCCCCGTCGTAACTCGAGAATATACCCCAGGTTCCCGCCGCAACTCGAGAAAAACCATGAGACTTCCCCCTCGCCGCGAGATGAGGCCCGATTCCCCTGCACTGCGTGCAGAGCAATTCCGTGTTGCACATCACACATGAAAGGAGCCTTGATTTCCTTGATGGCACTCCAGAGAAACCCCAAGAACACTGTTTCAAGGCTGGAGGGATCCTGAGGTTCCTGTAGCAACACGAAAGAGATTCGTGGACCAAAAATCAACTCGAGATGAGAGGTTAGTCCCTGGCTTCAACTCCAGAGGAATACCACCTTACCACAAGCACCTCAAGAGCACGCTTATCTCAGCTCTAGGTATGTGAGAGGGACCCTGAGTTTGCGGCCTCAAGTGGAATGGAGACCGCGATGCCCTGACTCGAAATAAGGCCGGATATCCCTGCAGTGACTTGAATGCAGGCTCGTCTTGCATCTCCCAAGACGAAAGGATGTCTGAATCCTTTGTGGAGACCACAAGGAAACCTACTTCCCCACCTCATCGCGACCGGAGGCCTCACATCCTTTGAAAACTCCAGAGGTCCGCGGAGATCAGTGCCTCCAAAGGAGTCGATGCCTGACTCCTCGTGAAAACTGATAGGAGTCCCAGGATTCCTGTGGGACATGGAAAGGAAACCTTGGTCTACCGCCTCAGCTGGAGAGGCGTCCCAATTGTCCTGTCAAGCCTCGAGGAGAATCCCGAGTTGTCCCTCGCAACTAGGCAGGAGTCCTGACGTCGCTGAACAAACACGTGGGTGGAAGGGCCTTCCCCGTCGTACTTCGAGAATATAACCCAGG
The DNA here is from genome assembly GCF_910594005.1 of Cervus elaphus. Classification (NCBI taxonomy): domain Eukaryota; kingdom Metazoa; phylum Chordata; class Mammalia; order Artiodactyla; family Cervidae; genus Cervus; species Cervus elaphus. Next base: position 1,141,341 of record NC_057815.1, on the reverse strand, counting down.
TTCCTGCTGCAACTCGAGAAAAACCATGAGACTTCCCCCTCGCCGCGAGATGAGGCCCGATTCCCCTGCACTGCGTGCAGAGCAATTCCGTGTTGCACATCACACATGACAGGAGCCTGGATTTCCTTGACGGCACTCCAGCGAAACCCCAAGAACACTGTTTCAAGGCTAGAGGGATCCTGAGGTCACTGTAGCAACACGAAAGAGCTCCGTGGACCAAAAATCAACTCGAGATGAGAGGTTAGTCCCTGGCTTCGACTCCAGAGGAATACCACCTTACCACAAGCACCTCAAGAAGAGGCTTCTCTCAGCTCTAGGTATGTGAGAGGGATCCTGAGTTTGTGGCCTCAAGTGGAATGGAGACCGCGATGGCCTGACTTGAAATAAGGCCCGATATCCCTGCAGTGACTTGAATGCAGGCTCGTCTTGCATCTCCCAAGACGAAAGGATGTCTGAATCCCCTGTGGAGACCACAGAGAAAGACCTAGTTCCCCACCTCATCGCGACCGGAGGCCTCACATCCTTTGAAAACTCCAGAGGTACGCGGAGATCAGTGCCTCCAAAGGAGACGATGCCTGACTCCTCGTGAAACTTGATAGGATTCCCAGGATTACTGTGGCACGTGGAAAGGGACCCTTGGTCTCCCGCCTCAGCTGGAGAGGCGTCCCAATTGCCCTGCCAAGCCTCGAGGAGAATCCCGAGTTGTCCCTCGTAACTAGGCAGGAGTCCTGACGTCGCTGAAGAAACACGTGTGTGGAAGGGCCATCCCCGTCGTAACTCGAGAATATTCCCCAGGTTCCCGCCGCAACTGGAGAAAAACCATGAGACTTCCCCCTCGCCGCGAGATGAGGCCCGATTCCCCTGCACTGCGTGCAGAGCAATTCCGTGTTGCACATCACACATGAAAGGAGCCTTGATTTCCTTGATGGCACTCCAGAGAAACCCCAAGAACACTGTTTCAAGGCTAGAGGGATCCTGAGGTAACTGTAGCAACACGAAAGAGCTCCGTGGACCAAAAATCAACTCGAGATGAGAGGGTAGTCCCTGGCTTCGACTCCAGAGGAATACCACCTTACCACAAGCACCTCAAGAGGAGGCTTCTCTCAGCTCTAAGTATGTGAGAGGGACCCTGAGTTTGCGGCCTCAAGTGGAATGGACACCGCGATGCTCTGACTCGAAATAAGGCCGGATATCCCTGCAGTGACTTGAATGCAGGCTCGTCTTGAATCTCCCAAAATGAAAGGATGTCTGAATCCCCTGTGGAGACCACAGAGAAAGACCTAGTTCCCCACCTCATGACGACCGGAGGCCTCACATCCTTTGAAAACTCCAGAGGTACGCGGAGATCAGTGCCTCCAAAGGAGACGATGCCTAACTCCTCGTGAAACTTCATAGGAGTCCCAGGATTCCTGTGGCACGTGGAAAGGGACCCTTGGTCTCCCGCCTCACCTGGAGAGGCGTCCCAATTGCCCTGCCAAGCCTCGAGGAGAACCCCGAGATGTCACTCGCAACTAGGCAGGAGTCCTGACGTCGCTGAACAAACACGTGTGTGGAAGGGCCATCCCCGTCGTAACTCGAGAATATACCCCAGGTTCCCGCCGCAACACGAGAAAAACCATGAGACTTCCCCCTCGCCGCGAGATGAGGCCCGATTCCCCTGCACTGCTTGCAGAGCAATTCTGTGTTGCACATCACACATGAAAGGAGCCTTGATTTCCTTGATGGCACTCCAGAGAAACCCCAAGAACACTGTTTCAAAGCTAGAGGGATCCTGAGGTCACTGTAGCAACACGAAAGAGCTCCGTGGACCACAAATCAACTCGAGATGAGAGCTTAGTCCCTGGCTTCGACTCCAGAGGAATACCACCTTACCACAAGCACCTCAAGAGGAGGCTTCTCTCAGCTCTAGGTATGTGAGAGGGACCCTGATTTTGCGGCCTCAAGTGGAATGGACACCGCGATGCCCTGATTCGAAATAAGGCCGAATATCCCTGCAGTGACTTGAATGCAGGCTCGTCTTGCATCTCCGAAGATGAATGGATGACTGAGTCCCCTGTGGAGACCACAGAGAAAGACCTAGTTCCCCACCTCATGGCGACCGGAGGCCTCACATCCTTTGGAAACTCCAGAGGTACGCGGAGATCAGTGCCTCCAAAGGAGACGATGCCTTACTCCTCGTGAAACTTGATAGGAGTCCCAGGATTCCTGTAGCACGAGGAAAGGGACACTTGGTCTCCCGCCTCAGCTGGAGAGGCGTCCCAATTGCCCTGCCAAGCCTCGAGGAAAACACCGAGTTGTCCCTCGCAACTAGGCAGGTGTCCTGATGTCGCTGAACTAACACGGGTGTGGAAGGGCCATCCCCGTCGTACTTCGAGAATATACCCCAGGTTCCCGCCGCAACTCGAGAAAAACCATGAGACTTCCCCCTCGCCGCGAGGTGAGGCCCGATTCCCCTGCACTGCGTGCAGAGCAATTCCGTGTTGCACATCACACATGAAAGGAGCCTGGATTTCCTTGACGGCACTCCAGCGAAACCCCAAGAACACTGTTTCAAGGCTACAGGGATCCTGAGGTCACTGTAGCAACACGAAAGAGCTCCGTGGACCAAAAATCAACTCGAGATGAGAGCTTAGTCCCTGGCTTCGACTCCAGAGGAATACCACCTTACCACAAGCACCTCAAGAGGAGGCTTCTCTCAGCTCTAGGTATGTGAGAGAGACCGTGAGTTTGCGGCCTCAAGTGGAATGGACACCGCGATGCCCTGACGCGAAATAAGGCCGGATATCCCTGCAGTGACTTGAATGCAGGCTCGTCTTGCATCTCCCAAGACGAAAGGATGTCTGAATCCCCTGTGGAAACTACAGAGAAAGACCTAGTTCCCCACCTCATGGCGACCGGAGGCCTCACATCCCTTGAAAACTCCAGAGGTACGCGGAGATCAGTGCCTCCAAAGGAGACGATGCCTGACTCCTCGTGAAACTTGATAGGAGTCCCAGGATTCCTTGGCACGTGGAAAGGGACCCTTGGTCTCCCGCCTCAGCTGGAGAGGCGTCCCAATTGCCCTGCCAAGCCTCGAGGAGAATCCCAAGTTGTCCCTCGCAACTAGGCAGGAGTCCTGACGTCGCTGAACAAACACGTGTGTGGAAGGGCCATCCCCGTCATAACTCGAGAATATACCCCAGGTTCCCGCCGCAACTCGAGAAAAACCATGAGACTTCCCCCTCGCCGCGAGATGAGGCCCGATTCCCCTGCACTGCGTGCAGAGCAATTCCGTGTTGCACATCACACATGAAAGGAGCCTTGATTTCCTAGATGGCACTCCAAAGAAACCCCAAGAACACTGTTTCAAGGCTAGAGGGATCCTGAGGTCACTGTAGCAACACGAAAGAGCTCCGTGGACCACAAATCAACTCGAGATGAGAGGTTAGTCCCTGGCTTCGACTCCAGAGGAATACCACCTTACCACAAGCACCTCAAGAGGAGGCTTCTCTCAGCTCTAGGTATGTGAGAGGGACCCTGAGTTTGCGGCCTCAAGTGGAATGGACACCGCGACGCCCTGACTCGAAATAAGGCCGAATATCCCTGCAGTGACTTGAATGCAGGCTCGTCTTGCATCTCCCAAGACGAAAGGATATCTGAAACCCCTGTGGAGATCACAGAGAGAGACCTAGTTCCCCACCGCATGGCGACCGGAGGCCTCACATCCTTTGAAAACTCCAGAGGTACGCGGAGATCAGTGCCTCCAAAGGAGACGATGCCTGACTCCTCGTTAAACTTGATAGGGGTCCCAGAATTCCTGTCTCACGTGGAAAGGGACCCTTGGTCTCCCGTCTCAGCTGGAGATGCATCCCAATTGCCCTACCAAGCCTCGAGGAGAATCCCGAGTTGTCCCTCGCAACTAGGCAGGAGTCCTGACGTCGCTGAACAAACACGTGTGTGGAAGGGCCATCCCCGTCGTAACTCGAGAATATACCCCAGGTTCCCGCCGCAACTTGAGAAAAACCATGAGACTTCCCCCTCGCCGCGAGATGAGGCCCGATTCCCCTGCACTGCATGCAGAGCAATTCCGTGTTGCACATCACACATAAAAGGAGCCTTGATTTCCTTGTTGGCACTCCAGAGAATCCCCAAGAACACTGTTTCAAGGTAGAGGGATCCTGAGGTCACTGTAGCCACACAAAAGAGCTCCGTGGACCAAAAATCAACTCGAGATGAGAGGTTAGTCCCTGGCGTTGAATCCAGAGGAATACCACCTTACCACAAGCACCTCAAGAGGAGGCTTCTCTCAGCTCTAGGTATGTGAGAGGGACCCTGAGTTTGCGGCCTCAAGTGGAATGGACACCGTGATGCCCTGACTCGAAATAAGGCCGAATATCCCTGCAGTGACTTGAATGCAGGCTCGTCTTGCATCTCCCAAGATGAAAGGATGTCTGAATCCCCTGTGGAGACAACAGAGAAAACCTACTTCCCCACCTCATCGCGACCGGAGTCCTCACATCCTTTGAAAACTCCAGAGGTAAGCGGAGATCAGTGCCTCCAAAGGAGACGATGCCTGACTCCTCGTGAAACCTGATAGGAGTCCCAGGATTCCTGTGGCACATGGAAAGGGACCCTTGGTCTACCGCCTCAGCTGGAGAGGAGTCCCAATTTCCCTGCCAAGCCCCCAGGAGAATCGCGAGTTGTCCCTCGCAACTAGGCAGGAGTCCTGACGTCGCTGAACAAACACGTGGCCTGAAGGGCCATCCCCGTCGTAATTCGAGAATATACCCCAGGTTCCCGCCGCAACTCGAGAAAAACCCTGAGACTACCCCCTCGCCGCGAGTTGAGGCCCGATTCCCCTGCAATGCGGGCAGAGCAATTCCGTGTTGCACATCACACGTGAAAGGAGCCTTGATTTCCTTGATGGCACTCCAGAGAAACCCCAAGAACACTGTTTCAAGGCTAGAGGGATCCTGAGGTCACTGTAGCAACAAGAAAGAGCTCCCTGGACCAAAAATCCACTCGAGATGAGAGGTTAGTCCCTGGCTTCGACTCCAGAGGTATACCACCTTACCACAAGCACCTCAAGAGGAGGCTTCTCTCAGCTCTAGATATGTGAGAGGGACCCTGAGTTTGCGGCCTCAAGTGGAATGGACACCGCGATGCCCTGACTCGAAATAAGGCCGGATATCCCTGCAGTGACTTGAATGCAGGCTCATCTTGCATCTCCCAAACGAAAGGATATCTGAAACCCCTGTGGAGACCACAGAGAAAGACCTAGTTCCCCACCTCATCGCGACCGGAGGCCTCACATCCTTTGAAAACTCCAGAGGTACGCGGAGATCAGTGCCTCCAAAGGAGACGATGCCTTATTCCTCGTTAAACTTGATAGGAGTCCCAGGATTCCTGTGGCACGTGGAAAGGGACCATTGGTCTCCCGTCTCAGCTGGAGAGGCATCCCAATTGCCCTGCCAAGCCTCGAGGAGAATCCCGAGTTGTCCCTAGCAACTAGGCAGGAGTCCTGACGTCGTTGAACAAACACGTGGGTGGAAGGGCCATCCCCTTCGTAACTCGAGAATATACCCCAGGTTCACACAGCAACTCGATAAAAACCATGAGACTTCCCCCTCGCCGAAAAATGAGGCCCGATACCGTGCACTGCGTGCAGAGCAATTCCCTGTTGCACATCACACATGAAAGGAGCCTTGATTTCCTTGATGGCACTCCAGAGATACACCAAGAACACTGTTTCAAGGCTAGAGGGAAACTGAGGTCACTGTAGCAACAAGAAAGAGCTCCGTGGACCAAGAATCAACTCGAGATGAGAGGTTAGTCCCTGGCTTCGACTCCAGAGGAATACCACCTTACCACAAGCACCTCAAGAGGATGCTTCTCTCAGCTCTAGGTATGTGAGAGGGACCCTGAGTTTGCGGCCTCAAGTGGAATGGAGACCGCGATGCCCTGACTCGAAATAAGGCCGGATATCCCTGCAGTGACTTGAATGCAGGCTCGTCTTGCATCTCCCAAGACGAAAGGATGTCTGAATCCTTTGTGGAGGCCACAAGGAAACCTACTTCCCCACCTCATCGCGACCGGAGGCCTCACATCCTTTGAAAACTCCAGAGGTCCGCGGAGATCAGTGCCTCCAAAGGAGACGATGCCTGACTCCTCGTGAAACCTGATAGGAGTCCCAGGATTCCTGTGGGACATGGAAAGGAAACCTTGGTCTACCGCCTCAGCTGGAGAGGCGTCCCAATTGCCCTGCCAAGCCTCGAGGAGAATCCCGAGTTGTCCCTCGCAACTAGGCAGGAGTCCTGACGTCGCTGAACAAACACGTGGGTGGAAGGGCCATCCCCGTCGTAACTCGAGAATATACCCCAGGTTCCCGCCGCAACTCGAGAAAAACCATGAGACTTCCCCCTCGCCGCGAGATGAGGCCCGATTCCCCTGCACTGCGTGCAGAGCAATTCCGTGTTGCACATCACACATGAAAGGAGCCTTGATTTCCTTGAAGGCACTCCAGAGAAACCCCAAGAACACTGTTTCAAGGCTAGAGGGATCCTGAGGTCACTGTAGCAACACAAAAGAGCTCCGTGGACCAAAAATCAACTCGAGATGAGAGGTTAGTCCCTGGCTTCGACTCCAGAGGCATACCACCTTACCACAAGCACCTCAAGAGGAGGCTTCTCTCAGCTCTAGATATGTGAGAGGGACCCTGAGTTTGCGGCCGCAAGTGAAATGGACACCGCGATGCCCTGACTCGATATAAGGCCGGATATCCCTGCAGTGACTTGAATGCAGGCTCGTCTTGCATCTCCAAAACGAAAGGATATCTGAAACCCCTGTGGAGACCACAGAGAAAGACCTAGTTCCCCACCTCATTGCGACCGGAGGCCTCACATCCTTTGAAAGCCCCAGAGGTACGCGGAGATCAGTGCCTCCAAAGGAGACGATGCCTGACTCCTTGTTAAACTTGATAGGAGTCCCAGGATTCCTGTGGCACGTGGAAAGGGAACCTTGGTCTCCCGTCTCAGCTGGAGAGGCATCCCAATTGCCCTGCCAAGCCTCGAGGAGAATCCCGAGTTGTCCCTCGCAGCTAGGCAGGAGTCCTGACGTCGCTGAACAAACACGTGGGTGGAAGGGCCATCCCCTTTGTAACTCGAGAATATACCCCAGGTTCACACAGCAACTCGAGAAAAAAAATGAGACTTCCCCCTCGCCGAAAAATGAGGCCCGATACCGTGCACTGTGTGCAGAGCAATTCCGTGTTGCACATCACACATGAAAGGAGCCTTGATTTCCTTGATGGCACTCCAGAGAAACCCCAACAACACTGTTTCAAGGCTAGAGGGAAACTGAGGTCACTGTAGCAACACGAAAGAGCTCCGGGGACCAAGAATCAACTCGAGATGAGAGGTTAGTCCCTGGCTTCGACTCCAGAGGAATACCACCTTACCACAAGCATCTCAAGAGGAGGCTTCTCTCAGCTCTAGGTATGTGAGAGGGACCGTGAGTTTGCGGCCTCAAGTGGAATGGACACCGCGATGCCCTGACGAGAAATAAGGCCGGATATCCCTGCAGTGACTTGAATGCAGGCTCGTCTTGCATCTCCCAAGACGAAAGTATGTCTGAATCCCCTGTGGAAACCACAGAGAAAGACCTAGTTCCCCACCTCATCGCGACCGGAGGCCTCACATCCCTTGAAAACTCCAGAGGTACGCGGAGATCAGTTCCTCCAAAGGAGACGATGCCTGACTCCTCGTGAAACTTGATAGGAGTCCCAGGATTCCTGTGGCACGTGGAAAGGGACCCTTGGTCTCCCGCCTCAGCTGGAGAGGCGTCCCAATTGCCGTGCCAAGCCTCGAGGAGAATCCCGAGTTGTCCCTCTCAACTAGGCAGGATTCCTACCGTCGCTGAACTAACACGTGTGTGGAAGGGCCATCCCCGTCGTAACTCGAGAATATACCCCAGGTTCCCGCCGCAACTCGAGAAAAACCATGAGACTTCCCCCTCCCCGCGAGATGAGGCCCGATTCCCCTGCACTGCGGGTAGAGCAATTCCATGTTGCACATCACACATGAAAGGAGCCTTGATTTCCTTGATGGCACTCCAGAGAAACCCCAAGAACACTGTTTCAAGGCTAGAGGGATCCTGAGGTCACTGTAGCAACACGAAAGAGCTCCGTGGACGAAAAATCAACTCGAGATGAGAGGTTAGTCCCTGGCTTCGACTCCAGAGGAATATCACCTTAACACAAGCACCTCAAGAAGAGGCTTCTCTCAGCTCTAGGTATGTGAGAGGGACCCTGAGTTTGCGGCCTCAAGTGGAATGGACACCGAGATGCCCTGACTCGATATAAGGCCGGATATCCCTGCAGTGACTTGAATGCAGGCTCGTCTTGCATCTCCCAAGATGAAAGGATGTCTGAATCCCCTGTGGAGACCACAGAGAAAGACCTAGTTCCCCACCTCATAGCGACCGGAGGCCTCACATACTTTGAAAACTCCAGAGGTACACGGAGATCAGGGCCTCCAAAGGAGACGATGCCTGACTCCTCGTGAAACTTGATAGGAGTCCCAGGATTCCTGTGGCACGTGGAAAGGGACCCTTGGTCTCCCGCCTCAGCTGGAGAGGCGTCCCAATTGCCCTGCCAAGCCTCGAGGAAAACCCCGAGTTGTCCCTCGCAACTAGGCAGGTGTCCTGATGTCGCTGAAGAAACACGTGGGTGGAAGGGCCATCCCCGTCGTAACTCGAGAATATACCCCAGGTTCCCGCTGCAACTCGAGAAAAACCATGAGACTTCCCCCTCGCCGCGAGATGAGGCCCGATTCCCCTGCACTGCGTGCAGAGCAATTCCGTGTTGCACATCACACATGAAAGGAGCCTGGATTTCCGACGGCACTCCAGCGAAACCCCAAGAACACTGTTTCAAGGCTAGAGGGATCCTGAGGTCACTGTAGCAACACGAAAGAGCTCCGTGGACCAAAAATCAACTCGAGATGAGAGGTTAGTCCCTGGCTTCGACTCCAGAGGAATACCACCTTACCACAAGCACCTCAAGAGGAGGCTTCTCTCAGCTCTAGGTATGTGAGAGGGACCCTGATTTTGCAGCCTCAAGTGGAATGGACACTGCGATGCCCTGACGCGAAATAAGGCCGGATATTCCTGCAGTGACTTGAATGCAGGCTCGTCTTGCATCTCCCAAGATGAAAGGATGTCTGAATCCACTGTGGAGACCACAGAGAAAGACCTAGTTCCCCACTTCATGGCGACCGGAGGCCTCACATCCTTTGAAAACTCCAGAGGTACGCGGAGATCAGTTCCTCCAAAGGAGACGATGCCTGTCTCCTCGTGAAACTTTATAGGAGTCCCAGGATTCCTGTGGCACGTGGAAAGGGACCCTTGGTCTCCCGCCTCAGCTGGAGAGGCGTCCCAATTGCCCTGCCAAGCCTCGAGGAGAATCCCGAGTTGTCTCTCGCAACTCGGCAGGAGTCCTGACGTCGCTGAACAAACACGTGTGTGGAAGGGCCATCCCCGTCGTAACTCGAGAATATACCCCAGGTTCCCTCCGCAACTCGAGAAAAACCATGAGACTTCCCCCCTCGCCGCGAGATGAGGCCCGATTCCCCTGCACTGCATGCAGAGCAATTCCGTGTTGCACATCACACATGAAAGGAGCCTTGATTTCCTTGATGGCACTCCAGAGAAACCCCAAGAACACTGTTTCAAGGCTAGAGGGATCCTGAGGTCACTGTAGCAACACGAAAGAGCTCCGTGGACCAAAAATTAACTCGAGATGAGAGCTTAGTCCCTGGCTTCGACTCCAGAGGAACACCACCTTACCACAAGCACCTCAAGAGGAGGCTTCTCTCAGCTCTAGGTATGTGAGAGGGACCGTGAGTTTGCGGCCTCAAGTGGAATGGACACCGCGATGCCCTGACGCGAAATAATGCCGGATATCCCTGCAGTGACTTGAATGCAGGCTCGTCTTGCATCTTCCAAGACGAAAGGATGTCTGAATCCCCTGTGGAGACTACAGAGAAAGACCTAGTTCCCCAACTCATCGCGACCGAAGGTCTCATATCCTTTGAAAACTCCAGAGGTACGCGGAGATCAGTGCCTCCAAAGGAGACGATGCCTGACTCCTCGTGAAACTTGATAGGAGTCCCAGGATTCCTGTGGCACGTGGAAAGGGACCCTTGGTCTCCCGCCTCAGCTGGAGAGGCGTCCCAATTGCCGTGCCAAGCCTCGAGGAGAATCCCGAGTTGTCCCTCGCATCTAGGCAGGAGTCCTGAAGTCGCTGAACAAACAGGTGGGTTGAAGGGCCATCCCCGTCGTAACTCGAGAATATACCCCAGGTTCCCGCCGCAACTCGAGAAAAAGCATGAGACTTCCCCCTCGCCGCGAGATGAGGCCCGATTCCCCTGCACTGCATGCAGAGCAATTCCATGTTGCACATCACACATGAAAGGAGCCTTGATTTCCTTGATGGCACTCCAGAGAAACCCCAAGAACACTGTTTCAAGGCTAGAGGGATCCTGAGGTCACTGTAGCAACACGAAAGAGCTCCGTGGACCAAGAATCAACTCGAGATGAGAGGTTAGTCCCTGGCTTCGACTCCAGAGGAATACCACCTTACCACAAGCACCTCAAGAGGAGGCTTCTCTCAGCTCTAGCTATGTGAGAGGGACCCTGAGTTTGCGGCCGCAAGTGAAATGGACACCGCGATGCCCTGACTCGATATAAGGCCGGATATCCCTGCAGTGACTTGAATGCAGGCTCGTCTTGCATCTCCAAAACGAAAGGATATCTGAAACCCCTGTGGAGACCACAGAGAAAGACCTAGTTCCCCACCTCATTGCGACCGGAGGCCTCACATCCTTTGAAAGCCCCAGAGGTACGCGGAGATCAGTGCCTCCAAAGGAGACGATGCCTGACTCCTTGTTAAACTTGATAGGAGTCCCAGGATTCCTGTGGCACGTGGAAAGGGAACCTTGGTCTCCCGTCTCAGCTGGAGAGGCATCCCAATTGCCCTGCCAAGCCTCGAGGAGAATCCCGAGTTGTCCCTCGCAGCTAGGCAGGAGTCCTGACGTCGCTGAACAAACACGTGGGTGGAAGGGCCATCCCCTTTGTAACTCGAGAATATACCCCAGGTTCACACAGCAACTCGAGAAAAAAAATGAGACTTCCCCCTCGCCGAAAAATGAGGCCCGATACCGTGCACTGTGTGCAGAGCAATTCCGTGTTGCACATCACACATGAAAGGAGCCTTGATTTCCTTGATGGCACTCCAGAGAAACCCCAACAACACTGTTTCAAGGCTAGAGGGAAACTGAGGTCACTGTAGCAACACGAAAGAGCTCCGGGGACCAAGAATCAACTCGAGATGAGAGGTTAGTCCCTGGCTTCGACTCCAGAGGAATACCACCTTACCACAAGCATCTCAAGAGGAGGCTTCTCTCAGCTCTAGGTATGTGAGAGGGACCGTGAGTTTGCGGCCTCAAGTGGAATGGACACCGCGATGCCCTGACGAGAAATAAGGCCGGATATCCCTGCAGTGACTTGAATGCAGGCTCGTCTTGCATCTCCCAAGACGAAAGTATGTCTGAATCCCCTGTGGAAACCACAGAGAAAGACCTAGTTCCCCACCTCATCGCGACCGGAGGCCTCACATCCCTTGAAAACTCCAGAGGTACGCGGAGATCAGTTCCTCCAAAGGAGACGATGCCTGACTCCTCGTGAAACTTGATAGGAGTCCCAGGATTCCTGTGGCACGTGGAAAGGGACCCTTGGTCTCCCGCCTCAGCTGGAGAGGCGTCCCAATTGCCGTGCCAAGCCTCGAGGAGAATCCCGAGTTGTCCCTCTCAACTAGGCAGGATTCCTACCGTCGCTGAACTAACACGTGTGTGGAAGGGCCATCCCCGTCGTAACTCGAGAATATACCCCAGGTTCCCGCCGCAACTCGAGAAAAACCATGAGACTTCCCCCTCCCCGCGAGATGAGGCCCGATTCCCCTGCACTGCGGGTAGAGCAATTCCATGTTGCACATCACACATGAAAGGAGCCTTGATTTCCTTGATGGCACTCCAGAGAAACCCCAAGAACACTGTTTCAAGGCTAGAGGGATCCTGAGGTCACTGTAGCAACACGAAAGAGCTCCGTGGACGAAAAATCAACTCGAGATGAGAGGTTAGTCCCTGGCTTCGACTCCAGAGGAATATCACCTTAACACAAGCACCTCAAGAAGAGGCTTCTCTCAGCTCTAGGTATGTGAGAGGGACCCTGAGTTTGCGGCCTCAAGTGGAATGGACACCGAGATGCCCTGACTCGATATAAGGCCGGATATCCCTGCAGTGACTTGAATGCAGGCTCGTCTTGCATCTCCCAAGATGAAAGGATGTCTGAATCCCCTGTGGAGACCACAGAGAAAGACCTAGTTCCCCACCTCATAGCGACCGGAGGCCTCACATACTTTGAAAACTCCAGAGGTACACGGAGATCAGGGCCTCCAAAGGAGACGATGCCTGACTCCTCGTGAAACTTGATAGGAGTCCCAGGATTCCTGTGGCACGTGGAAAGGGACCCTTGGTCTCCCGCCTCAGCTGGAGAGGCGTCCCAATTGCCCTGCCAAGCCTCGAGGAAAACCCCGAGTTGTCCCTCGCAACTAGGCAGGTGTCCTGATGTCGCTGAAGAAACACGTGGGTGGAAGGGCCATCCCCGTCGTAACTCGAGAATATACCCCAGGTTCCCGCTGCAACTCGAGAAAAACCATGAGACTTCCCCCTCGCCGCGAGATGAGGCCCGATTCCCCTGCACTGCGTGCAGAGCAATTCCGTGTTGCACATCACACATGAAAGGAGCCTGGATTTCCGACGGCACTCCAGCGAAACCCCAAGAACACTGTTTCAAGGCTAGAGGGATCCTGAGGTCACTGTAGCAACACGAAAGAGCTCCGTGGACCAAAAATCAACTCGAGATGAGAGGTTAGTCCCTGGCTTCGACTCCAGAGGAATACCACCTTACCACAAGCACCTCAAGAGGAGGCTTCTCTCAGCTCTAGGTATGTGAGAGGGACCCTGATTTTGCAGCCTCAAGTGGAATGGACACTGCGATGCCCTGACGCGAAATAAGGCCGGATATTCCTGCAGTGACTTGAATGCAGGCTCGTCTTGCATCTCCCAAGATGAAAGGATGTCTGAATCCACTGTGGAGACCACAGAGAAAGACCTAGTTCCCCACTTCATGGCGACCGGAGGCCTCACATCCTTTGAAAACTCCAGAGGTACGCGGAGATCAGTTCCTCCAAAGGAGACGATGCCTGTCTCCTCGTGAAACTTTATAGGAGTCCCAGGATTCCTGTGGCACGTGGAAAGGGACCCTTGGTCTCCCGCCTCAGCTGGAGAGGCGTCCCAATTGCCCTGCCAAGCCTCGAGGAGAATCCCGAGTTGTCTCTCGCAACTCGGCAGGAGTCCTGACGTCGCTGAACAAACACGTGTGTGGAAGGGCCATCCCCGTCGTAACTCGAGAATATACCCCAGGTTCCCTCCGCAACTCGAGAAAAACCATGAGACTTCCCCCTCGCCGCGAGATGAGGCCCGATTCCCCTGCACTGCATGCAGAGCAATTCCGTGTTGCACATCACACATGAAAGGAGCCTTGATTTCCTTGATGGCACTCCAGAGAAACCCCAAGAACACTGTTTCAAGGCTAGAGGGATCCTGAGGTCACTGTAGCAACACGAAAGAGCTCCGTGGACCAAAAATTAACTCGAGATGAGAGCTTAGTCCCTGGCTTCGACTCCAGAGGAACACCACCTTACCACAAGCACCTCAAGAGGAGGCTTCTCTCAGCTCTAGGTATGTGAGAGGGACCGTGAGTTTGCGGCCTCAAGTGGAATGGACACCGCGATGCCCTGACGCGAAATAATGCCGGATATCCCTGCAGTGACTTGAATGCAGGCTCGTCTTGCATCTTCCAAGACGAAAGGATGTCTGAATCCCCTGTGGAGACTACAGAGAAAGACCTAGTTCCCCAACTCATCGCGACCGAAGGTCTCATATCCTTTGAAAACTCCAGAGGTACGCGGAGATCAGTGCCTCCAAAGGAGACGATGCCTGACTCCTCGTGAAACTTGATAGGAGTCCCAGGATTCCTGTGGCACGTGGAAAGGGACCCTTGGTCTCCCGCCTCAGCTGGAGAGGCGTCCCAATTGCCGTGCCAAGCCTCGAGGAGAATCCCGAGTTGTCCCTCGCATCTAGGCAGGAGTCCTGAAGTCGCTGAACAAACAGGTGGGTTGAAGGGCCATCCCCGTCGTAACTCGAGAATATACCCCAGGTTCCCGCCGCAACTCGAGAAAAAGCATGAGACTTCCCCCTCGCCGCGAGATGAGGCCCGATTCCCCTGCACTGCATGCAGAGCAATTCCATGTTGCACATCACACATGAAAGGAGCCTTGATTTCCTTGATGGCACTCCAGAGAAACCCCAAGAACACTGTTTCAAGGCTAGAGGGATCCTGAGGTCACTGTAGCAACACGAAAGAGCTCCGTGGACCAAGAATCAACTCGAGATGAGAGGTTAGTCCCTGGCTTCGACTCCAGAGGAATACCACCTTACCACAAGCACCTCAAGAGGAGGCTTCTCTCAGCTCTAGCTATGTGAGAGGGACCCTGAGTTTGCGGCCTCAAGTGGAATGGACACCACGATGCCCTGACTCGAAATAAGGCTGGATATCCCTGCAGTGACTTGAATGTAGGCTCGTCTTGCATCTCCCAAGATGAAAGGATGTCTGAATCCCCTGTGGAGACCACAGAGAAAGACCTAGTTCCCCACCTCATCGCGACCGGAGGCCTCAAATCCTTTGAAAACTCCAGAGTTACGCGGAAATCAGTGCCTCCAAAGGAGACGATGCCTGACTCCTCGTGAAACTTGATAGGAGTCCCAGGATTCCTGTGGCACGTGGAAAGGGACCCTTGGTCTCCCGCCTCAGCTGGAGAGGCGTCCCAATTGCCCTGCCAAGCCTCCAGGAGAATCCCGAGTTGTCCCTCGCAACTAGGCAGGAGTTCTGACGTCGCTGAACAAACATGTGGGTGGAAGGGCCATCCCCGTCGTAACTCGAGAATATACCCCAGGTTCCCGCCGCAACTCGAGAAAAACCATGAGACTTCCCCCTCGCCGCGAGATGAGGCACGATTCCCCTGCACTGCATGCAGAGCAGTTGCGTGTTGCACATCACACATGAAAGTAGCCTTGATTTCCTTGATGGCACTCCAGAGAAACCCCAAGAACACTGTTTCAAGGCTAGAGGGTTCCTGAGGTCACTGTAGCAAGACGAAAGAGCTCCGTGGACCAAAAATCAACTCGAGATGAGAGGTTAGTCCCTGGCTTCGACTCCAGAGGAATACCACCTTACCACAAGCACCTCAAGAGGAGGCTTCTCTCAGCTCTAGGTATGTGAGAGGGACCCTGATTTTGCAGCCTCAAGTGGAATGGACACTGCGATGCCCTGACGTGAAATAAGGCCGGATATCCCTGCAGTGACTTGAATGCAGGCTCGTCTTGCATCTCCCAAGATGAAAGGATGTCTGAATCCCCTGTGGAGACCACAGAGAAAGACCTAGTTCCCCACCTCATGGCGACCGGAGGCCTCACATCCTTTGAAAACTCCAGAGGTACGCGGAGATCAGTGCCTCCAAAGGAGACGATGCCTGACTCCTCGTGAAACTTTATAGGAGTCCCAGGATTCCTTGGCACGTGGAAAGGGACCCTTGGTCTCCCGCCTCAGCTGGAGAGGCGTC
The DNA here is from genome assembly GCF_910594005.1 of Cervus elaphus. Classification (NCBI taxonomy): domain Eukaryota; kingdom Metazoa; phylum Chordata; class Mammalia; order Artiodactyla; family Cervidae; genus Cervus; species Cervus elaphus. The sequence continues at coordinate 1,125,566 of NC_057815.1, read as the reverse complement.
CCAATTGCCCTGCCAAGCCTCGAGGAGAATCCCGAGTTGTCCCTCGCAACTAGGCAGGAGTTCTGACGTCGCTGAACAAACATGTGGGTGGAAGGGCCATCCCCGTCGTAACTCGAGAATATAGCCCAGGTTCCCGCCGCAACTCGAGAAAAATCATGAGAATTCGCCCTCGCCGTGAGATGAGGCACGATTCCCCTGCACTGCATGCAGAGCAATTCCGTGTTGCACATCAAACATGAAAGTAGCCTTGATTTCCTTGATAGCACTCCAGAGAAACCCCAAGAACACTGTTTCAAGGCTAGAGGGATCCTGAGGTCACTGTAGCAACACGAAAGAGCTCCGTGGACCAAAAATCAACTCGAGATGAGAGCTTAGTCCCTGGCTTCGACTCCAGAGGAATACCACCTTACCACAAGCACCTCAAGAGGAGGCTTCTCTCAGCTCTAGCTATGTGAGAGGGACCCTGAGTTTGCGGCCTCAAGTGGAATGGACACCGCGATGCCCTGAAGCGAAATAATGCCGGATATCCCTGCAGTGACTTGAATGCAGGCTCGTCTTGCATCTCCCAAGATGAAAGGATGTCTGAATCCCCTGTGGAGACCACAGGGAAAGACCTAGTTCCCCACCTCATCGCGACCGGAGGCCTCACATCCTTTGAAAACTCCAGAGGTACGCGGAGATCAGTGCCTCCAAAGGAGACGATGCCTGACTCCTCGTGAAACTTTATAGGAGTCCCAGGATTCCTGTGGCACGTGGAAAGGGACCCTTGGTCTCCCGCCTCAGCTGGAGAGGCGTCCCAATTGCCGTGCCAAGCCTCGAGGAGAATCCCGAGTTGTCCCTCGCATCTAGGCAGGAGTCCTGACGTCGCTGAACAAACACGTGGGTTGAAGGGCCATCCCCGTCGTAACTCGAGAATATACCCCAGGTTCCCGCCGCAACTCGAGAAAAAGCATGAGACTTCCCCCTCGCCGCGAGATGAGGCCCGATTCCCCTGCACTGCATGCAGAGCAATTCCATGTTGCACATCACACATGAAAGGAGCCTTGATTTCCTTGATGGCACTCCAGAGAAACCCCAAGAACACTGTTTCAATGCTAGAGGGATCCTGAGGTCACTGTAGCAACACGAAAGAGCTCCGTGGACCAAAAATCAACTCGAGATGAGAGGTTAGTCCCTGGCTTCGACTCCAGAGGAATACCACCTTACCACAAGCATCTCAAGAGAAGGCTTCTCTCAGCTGTAGCTATGTGAGAGGGACCCTGAGTTTGCGGCCTCAAGTGGAATGGACACCGGGATGCCCTGACTCGAAATAAGGATGGATATCCCTGCAGTGACTTGAATGCAGGCTCGTCTTGCATCTCCCAAGATGAAAGGATGTCTGAATCCCCTGTGGAGACCACAGAGAAAGACCTAGTTCCCCACCTCATGGCGACCGGAGGCCTCACATCCTTTGAAAACTCCAGAGGTACGCGGAGATCAGTGCCTCCAAAGGAGACGATGCCTGACTCCTCGTGAAACTTGATAGGAGTCCCAGGATTCCTGTGGCACGTGGAAAGGGACCCTTGGTCTCCCGCCTCAGCTGGAGAGGCGTCCCAATTGCCCTGCCAAGCCTCGAGGAGAATCCCGAGTTGTCCCTCGCAACTAGGCAGGAGTCCTGACGTCGCTGAACAAACACGTGTGTGGAAGGGCCATCCCCGTCGTAACTCGAGAATATTGCCCAGGTTCCCGCCACAACTCGAGAAAAACCATGAGACTTCCCCCTCGCCACGAGATGAGGCCCGATTCCCCTGCACTGCATGCAGAGCAATTCCGTGTTGCACATCACACATGAAAGGAGCCTTGATTTCCTTGATGGCACTCCAGAGAAACCCCAAGAACACTGTTTCAAGGCTAGAGGGATCCTGAGGTCACTGTAGCAACACGAAAGAGCTCCGTGAACCAAAACTCAACTCGAGATGAGAGGGTAGTCCCTGGCTTCGACTCCAGAGGAATACCACGTTACCACAAGCATCTCAAGAGGAGGCTTCTCTCAGCTCTAGGTATGTGAGAGGGACCCTGATTTTGCGGCCTCAAGTGGAATGGACACCGCGATGCTCTGACTCGAAATAAGGCCGGATATCCCTGCAGTGACTTGAATGCAGGCTCGTCTTGCATCTCCCAAAATGAAAGGATGTCTGAATCCCCTGTGGAGACCACAGAGAAAGACCTAGTTCCCCACCTCATGACGACCGGAGGCCTCACATCCTTTGAAAACTCCAGAGGTACGCGGAGATCAGTGCCTCCAAAGGAGACGATGCCTGACTCCTCGTGAGACTTTATAGGAGTCCCAGGATTCCTGTGGCACGTGGAAAGGGACCCTTGGTCTCCCGCCTCACCTGGAGAGGCGTCCCAATTGCCCTGCCAAGCCTCGAGGAGAACCCCGAGTTGTCCCTCGAAACTAGGCAGGAGTCCTGACGTCGCTGAAGAAACACGTGTGTGGAAGGGCCATCCCCGTCGTAACTCGAGAATATTCCCCAGGTTCCCGCCGCAACTCGAGAAAAACAATGAGACTTCCCCCTCGAAGCGAGATGAGGCCTGATTCCCCTGCACTGCGTGCAGAGCAATTCCGTGTTGCACATCACACATGAAAGGAGCCTTGATTTCCTTGATGGCACTCCAGAGAAACCCCAAGAACACTTTTTCAATGCCAGAGGGATCCTGAGGTCACTGTAGCAACACGAAAGAGCTCCGTGGACCAAAAATCAACTCGAGATGAGAGCTTAGTCCCTGGCTTCGACTCCAGAGGAATACCACCTTACCACAAGCACCTCAATAGGAGGCTTCTCTCAGCTCTAGGTATGTGAGAGGGACCCTGAGTTTGCGGCCTCAAGTGGAATGGACACCGCGATGCCCTGACTCGAAATAAGGCCGGATATCCCTGCAGTGACTTGAATGCAGGCTCGTCTTGCATCTCCCAAGACGAAAGGATGTCTGAATCCCCTGTGGAGACCACAGAGAAAGACCTAGTTCCCCACCTCATCGCGACCGGAGGCCTCACATCCTTTGAAAACTCCAGAGGTACGCGGAGATCAGTGCCTCCAAAGGAGTCGATGCCTGACTCCTCGTGAAACTTGATAGGAGTCCCAGGATTCCTGTGGCACGTGGAAAGGGACCCTTGGTCTCCCGCCTCAGCTGGAGAGGCGTCCCAATTGCCGTGCCAAGCCTCGAGGAGAATCCCGAGTTGTCCCTCGCATCTAGGCAGGAGTCCTGACGTCGCTGAACAAACACGTGGGTTGAAGGGCCATCCCCGTCGTAACTCGAGAATATACCCCAGGTTCCCGCCGCAACTCGAGAAAAAGCATGAGACTTCCCCCTCGCCGCGAGATGAGGCCCGATTCCCCTGCACTGCATGCAGAGCAATTCCGTGTTACACATCACACATGAAAGGAGCCTTGATTTCCTTGATGGCACTCCAGAGAAACCCCAAGAACACTGTTTCAATGCTAGAGGGATCCTGAGGTCACTGTAGCAACACGAAAGAGCTCCGTGGACCAAAAATCAACTCGAGATGAGAGGTTAGTCCCTGGCTTCAACTCCAGAGGAATACCACCTTACCACAAGCACCTCAAGAGAAGGCTTCTCTCAGCTGTAGCTATGTGAGAGGGACCCTGAGTTTGCGGCCTCAAGTGGAATGGACACCAGGATGCCCTGACTCGAAATAAGGATGGATATCCCTGCAGTGACTTGAATGCAGGCTCGTCGTGCATCTCCCAAGATGAAAGGATGTCTGAATCCCCTGTGGAGACCACAGAGAAAGACCTAGTTCCCCACCTCATCGCGACCGGAGGCCTCACATCCTTTGAAAACTCCAGAGGTACGCGGAGATCAGTGCCTCCAAAGGAGACGATGCCTGACTCCTCGTGAAACTTGATAGGAGTCCCAGGATTCCTGTGGCACGTGGAAAGGGACCCTTGGTCTCCCGCCTCAGCTGGAGAGGCGTCCCAATTGCCCTGCCAAGCCTCGAGGAGAATCCCGAGTTGTCCCTCGCAACTAGGCAGGAGTTCTGACGTCGCTGAACGAACACGTGGGTGGAAGGGCCATCCCCGTCGTAACTCGAGAATATAGCCCAGGTTCCCGCCGCAACTCGAGAAAAACCATGAGACTTCCCCCTCGCCGTGAGATGAGGCACGATTCCCCTGCACTGCATGCAGAGCAATTCCGTGTTGCACATCAAACATGAAAGTAGCCTTGATTTCCTTGATGGCACTCCAGAGAAACCCCAAGAACACTGTTTCAAGGCTAGAGGGATCCTGAGGTCACTGTAGCAACACGAAAGAGCTCCGTGGACCAAAACTCAACTCGAGATGAGAGGTTAGTCCCTGGCTTCGACTCCAGAGGAATACCACCTTACCACAAGCACCTCAAGAGGAGGCTTCTCTCAGCTCTAGCTATGTGAGAGGGACCCTGAGTTTGCGGCCTCAAGTGGAATGGACACCGCGATGCCCTGACGCGAAATAAGGCCGGATATCCCTGCAGTGACTTGAATGCAGGCTCGTCTTGCATCTCCCAAGATGAAAGGATGTCTGAATCCCCTGTGGAGACCACAGAGAAAGACTTAGTTCCCCACCTCATGGCGACCGGAGGCCTCACATCTTTTGAAAACTCCAGAGGTACGCGGAGATCAGTGCCTCCAAAGGAGACGATGCCTGACTCCTCGTGAAACTTTATAGGAGTCCCAGGATTCCTTGGCACGTGGAAAGGGACCCTTGGTTTCCCGCCTCAGCGGGAGAGGCGTCCCAAATGCCCTGCCAAGCCTCGAGGGGAATCCCAAGTTGTCCCTCGCAACTAGGCAGGAATCCTGACGTCGCTGAACAAACACGTGTGTGGAAGGGCCATCCCCGTCGTAACTCGAGAATATACCCCTGGTTCCCGCCGCAACTCGAGAAAAACCATGAGACTTCCCCCTCGCCGCGAGATGAGGCCCGATTCCCCTGCACTGCATGCAGAGCAATTCCGTGTTACACATCACACATGAAAGGAGCCTTGATTTCCTTGATGGCACTCCAGAGAAACCCCAAGAACACTGTTTCAAGGCTAGAGGGATCCTGAGGTCACTGTAGCAACACGAAAGAGCTCCGCGGACCAAAAATCAACTCGAGATGAGAGGTTAGTCCCTGGCTTTGACTCCAGAGGAATACCACCTTACCACAAGCACCTCAAGAGGAGGCTTCTCTCAGCTCTATGTATGTGAGAGGGACCCTGAGTTTGCGGCCTCAAGTGGAATGGAGACCGCGATGCCCTGACTCGAAATAAGGCCGGACATCCCTGCAGTGACTTGAATGCAGGCTCGTCTTGCATCTCCCAAGACGAAAGGATGTCTGAATCCCCTGTGGAGACCACAGAGAAAGACCTAGTTCCCCACCTCATGGCGACCGGAGGCCTCACATCCTTTGAAAATTCCAGAGGTACGCGGAGATCAGTGCCTCCAAAGGAGACGATGCCTGACTCCTCGTGAAACTTGATAGGAGTCCCAGGATTCCTGTGGCACGTGGAAAGGGACCCTTGGTCTCCCGCCTCAGCTGGAGAGGCGTCCCAATTGCCCTGCCAAGCCTCGAGGAGAATCCCGAGTTGTCCCTCGCAACTAGGCAGGAGTCTGACGTCGCTGAACAAACACGTGTGTGGAAGGGCCATCCCCGTCGTAACTCGAGAATATACCCCAGGTTCCCGCCGCAACTCGAGAAAAACCATGAGACTTCCCCCTCGCCGCGAGATGAGGCCCGATTCCCCTGCACTGCGTGCAGAGCAATTCCGTGTTGCACATCACACATGAAAGGAGCCTTGATTTCCTTGATGGCACTCCAGAGAAACCCCAAGAACACTGTTTCAAGGTTGAGGGATCCTGAGGTCACTGTAGCAACATGAAAGAGCTCCGTGGACCAAAAATCAACTCGAGATGAGAGGTTAGTCCCTGGCTTCGACTCCAGAGGAATACCACCTTACCACAAGCACCTCAAGAGGAGGCTTCTCTCAGCTCTATGTATGTGAGAGGGACCCTGAGTTTGCGGCCTCAAGTGGAATGGAGACCGCGATGCCCTGACTCGAAATAAGGCCGGACATCCCTGCAGTGACTTGAATGCAGGCTCGTCTTGCATCTCCCAAGACGAAAGGATGTCTGAATCCCCTGTGGAGACCACAGAGAAAGACCTAGTTCCCCACCTCATGGCGACCGGAGGCCTCACATCCTTTGAAAATTCCAGAGGTACGCGGAGATCAGTGCCTCCAAAGGAGACGATGCCTGACTCCTCGTGAAACTTGATAGGAGTCCCAGGATTCCTGTGGCACGTGGAAAGGGACCCTTGGTCTCCCGCCTCAGCTGGAGAGGCGTCCCAATTGCCCTGCCAAGCCTGGAGGAGAATCCCGAGTTGTCCCTCGCAACTAGGCAGGAGTCCTGACGTCGCTGAACAAACACGTGGGTGGAAGGGCCATCCCCGTCGTAACTCGAGAATATACCGCAGGTTCCCGCCGCAACTCGAGAAAAACCATGAGACTTCCCCCTCGCCGCGAGATGAGGCCCGATTCCCCTGCACTGCGGGCAGAGCAATTCCGTGTTGCACATCACACATGAAAGGAGCCTTGATTTCCTTGATGGCACTCCAGAGAAACCCCAAGAACACTGTTTCAAGGCTAGAGGGATCCTGAGGTCACTGTAGCAACACGAAAGAGCTCCGTGGACCAAAACTCAACTCGAGATGAGAGGTTAGTCCCTGGCTTCGACTCCAGAGGAATACCTCCTTACCACAAGCACCTCAAGAGGAGGCTTCTCTCAGCTCTAGCTATGTGAGAGGGACCCTGAGTTTGCGGCCTCAAGTGGAATGGACACCGCGATGCCCTGACGCGAAATAAGGCCGGATATCCCTGCAGTGACTTGAATGCAGGCTCGTCTTGCATCTCCCAAGATGAAAGGATGTCTGAATCCCCTGTGGAGACCACAGAGAAAGACTTAGTTCCCCACCTCATGGCGACCGGAGGCCTCACATCTTTTGAAAACTCCAGAGGTACGCGGAGATCAGTGCCTCCAAAGGAGACGATGCCTGACTCCTCGTGAAACTTTATAGGAGTCCCAGGATTCCTTGGCACGTGGAAAGGGACCCTTGGTTTCCCGCCTCAGCGGGAGAGGCGTCCCAAATGCCCTGCCAAGCCTCGAGGGGAATCCCAAGTTGTCCCTCGCAACTAGGCAGGAATCCTGACGTCGCTGAACAAACACGTGTGTGGAAGGGCCATCCCCGTCGTAACTCGAGAATATACCCCTGGTTCCCGCCGCAACTCGAGAAAAACCATGAGACTTCCCCCTCGCCGCGAGATGAGGCCCGATTCCCCTGCACTGCATGCAGAGCAATTCCGTGTTACACATCACACATGAAAGGAGCCTTGATTTCCTTGATGGCACTCCAGAGAAACCCCAAGAACACTGTTTCAAGGCTAGAGGGATCCTGAGGTCACTGTAGCAACACGAAAGAGCTCCGCGGACCAAAAATCAACTCGAGATGAGAGGTTAGTCCCTGGCTTTGACTCCAGAGGAATACCACCTTACCACAAGCACCTCAAGAGGAGGCTTCTCTCAGCTCTATGTATGTGAGAGGGACCCTGAGTTTGCGGCCTCAAGTGGAATGGAGACCGCGATGCCCTGACTCGAAATAAGGCCGGACATCCCTGCAGTGACTTGAATGCAGGCTCGTCTTGCATCTCCCAAGACGAAAGGATGTCTGAATCCCCTGTGGAGACCACAGAGAAAGACCTAGTTCCCCACCTCATGGCGACCGGAGGCCTCACATCCTTTGAAAATTCCAGAGGTACGCGGAGATCAGTGCCTCCAAAGGAGACGATGCCTGACTCCTCGTGAAACTTGATAGGAGTCCCAGGATTCCTGTGGCACGTGGAAAGGGACCCTTGGTCTCCCGCCTCAGCTGGAGAGGCGTCCCAATTGCCCTGCCAAGCCTCGAGGAGAATCCCGAGTTGTCCCTCGCAACTAGGCAGGAGTCTGACGTCGCTGAACAAACACGTGTGTGGAAGGGCCATCCCCGTCGTAACTCGAGAATATACCCCAGGTTCCCGCCGCAACTCGAGAAAAACCATGAGACTTCCCCCTCGCCGCGAGATGAGGCCCGATTCCCCTGCACTGCGTGCAGAGCAATTCCGTGTTGCACATCACACATGAAAGGAGCCTTGATTTCCTTGATGGCACTCCAGAGAAACCCCAAGAACACTGTTTCAAGGTTGAGGGATCCTGAGGTCACTGTAGCAACATGAAAGAGCTCCGTGGACCAAAAATCAACTCGAGATGAGAGGTTAGTCCCTGGCTTCGACTCCAGAGGAATACCACCTTACCACAAGCACCTCAAGAGGAGGCTTCTCTCAGCTCTATGTATGTGAGAGGGACCCTGAGTTTGCGGCCTCAAGTGGAATGGAGACCGCGATGCCCTGACTCGAAATAAGGCCGGATATCCCTGCAGTGACTTGAATGCAGGCTCGTCTTGCATCTCCCAAGACGAAAGGATGTCTGAATCCCCTGTGGAGACCACAGAGAAAGACCTAGTTCCCCACCTCATGGCGACCGGAGGCCTCACATCCTTTGAAAATTCCAGAGGTACGCGGAGATCAGTGCCTCCAAAGGAGACGATGCCTGACTCCTCGTGAAACTTGATAGGAGTCCCAGGATTCCTGTGGCACGTGGAAAGGGACCCTTGGTCTCCCGCCTCAGCTGGAGAGGCGTCCCAATTGCCCTGCCAAGCCTGGAGGAGAATCCCGAGTTGTCCCTCGCAACTAGGCAGGAGTCCTGACGTCGCTGAACAAACAAATGGGTGGAAGGGCCATCCCCGTCGTAACTCGAGAATATACCGCAGGTTCCCGCCGCAACTCGAGAAAAACCATGAGACTTCCCCCTCGCCGCGAGATGAGGCCCGATTCCCCTGCACTGCGGGCAGAGCAATTCCGTGTTGCACATCACACATGAAAGGAGCCTTGATTTCCTTGATGGCACTCCAGAGAAACCCCAAGAACACTGTTTCAAGGTTGAGGGATCCTGAGGTCACTGTAGCAACACGAAAGAGCTCCGTGGACCAAAAATCAACTCGAGATGAGAGGTTAGTCCCTGGCTTCGACTCCAGAGGAATACCACCTTACCACAAGCACCTCAAGAGGAGGCTTCTCTCAGGTCTAGGTATGTGAGAGGGACCCTGAGTTTGTGGCCTCAAGTGGAATGGAGACTGCGATGCCCTGACTCGAAATAGGCCGGATATCCCTGCAGTGACTTGAATGCAGGCTCGTCTTGCATCTCCCAAGATGAAAGGATGTCTGAATCCCCTGTGGAGACCACAGAGAAAGACCTAGTTCCCCACCTCATCGCGACCGGAGGCCTCACATCCTTTGAAAACTCCAGAGGTACGCGGAGATCAGTGCCTCCAAAGGAGACGATGCCTGACTCCTCGTGAAACTTGATAGGAGTCCCAGGATTCCTGTGGCACGTGGAAAGGGACCCTTTGTCTCCCACCTCAGCTGGAGAGGCGTCCCAATTGTCCTGCCAAGCCTCGAGGAGAACCCCGAGTTGTCCCTCGCAACTAGGCAGGAGTCTGACGTCGCTGAACAAACACGTGTGTGGAAGGGCCATCCCCGTCGTAACTCGAGAATATACCCCAGGTTCCCGCCGCAACTAGAGAAAAACCATGAGACTTCCCCCTCGCCACGAGATGAGGCCCGATTCCCCTGCACTGCATGCAGAGCAATTCCGTGTTGCACATCACACATGAAAGGAGCCTTGATTTCCTTGATGGCACTCCAGAGAAACGCCAAGAACACTGTTTCAAGGCTAGAGGGATCCTGAGGTCACTGTAGCAACATGAAAGACCTCCGTGGACCAAAAATCAACTCGAGATGAGAGGTTAGTCCCTGGCTTCGACTCCAGAGGAATACCACCTCACCACAAGCACCTCAAGAGGAGGCTTCTCTCAGCTCTCTGTATGTGAGAGGGACCCTGAGTTTGCGGCCTCAAGTGGAATGGAGACCGCGATGCCCTGACTCGAAATAAGGCCGGATATCCCTGCAGTGACTTGAATGCAGGCTCGTCTTGCATCTCCCAAGACGAAAGGATGTCTGAATCCCCTGTGGAGACCACAGAGAAAGACCTAGTTCCCCACCTCATCGCGACCGCAGGCCTCACATCCTTTGAAAACTCCAGAGGTACGCGGAGATCAGTGCCTCCAAAGGAGACGATGCCTGACTCCTCGTGAAACTTGATAGGAGTCCCAGGATTCCTGTTGCACGTGGAAAGGGACCCTTGGTCTCCCGCCTCAGCTGGAGAGGCGTCCCAATTGCCCTGCCAAGCCTCGAGGAGAATCCCGAATTGTCCCTCGTAACTAGGCAGGAGTCCTGACGTCGCTGAAGAAACACGAGTGTGGAAGGGCCATCCCCGTCGTAACTCGAGAATATACCCCAGGTTCCCGCCGCAACTCGAGAAAAACCATTAGACTTCCCCCTCGACACGAGATGAGGCCCGATTCCCCTGCACTGCGTGCAGAGCAATTCTGTGTTGCACATCACACATGAAAGGAGCCTTGATTTCCTTGATGGCACTCCAGAGAAACCCCAAGAACACTGTTTCAAGGTTGAGGGATCCTGAGGTCACTGTAGCAACATGAAAGAGCTCCGTGGACCAAAAATCAACTCGAGATGAGAGGTTAGTCCCTGGCTTCGACTCCAGAGGAATACCACCTTACCACAAGCACCTCAAGAGGAGGCTTCTCTCAGCTCTATGTATGTGAGAGGGACCCTGAGTTTGGGGCCTCAAGTGGAATGGAGACCGCGATGCCCTGACTCGAAATAAGGCCGGATATCCCTGCAGTGACTTGAATGCAGGCTCGTCTTGCATCTCCCAAGACGAAAGGATGTCTGAATCCCCTGTGGAGACCACAGAGAAAGACCTAATTCCCCACCTCATCGCGACCGGAGGCCTCACATCCTTTGAAAACTCCAGAGGTACGCGGAGATCAGTGCCTCCAAAGGAGACGATGCCTGACTCCTCTTGAAACTTGATAGGAGTCCCAGGATTCCTGTGGCACGTGGAAAGGGACCCTTGATCTCCCGCCTCAGCTGGAGAGGCGTCCCAATTGCCCTGCCAAGCCTCGAGGAGAATCCCGAGTTGTCCCTCGCAACTAGGCAGGAGTCTGACGTCGCTGAACAAACACGTGTGTGGAAAGGCCATCCCCGTCGTAACTCGAGAATATACCCCAGGTTCCCGCCGCAACTCGAGAAGAACCATGAGACTTCCCCCTAGCCGCGAGATGAGGCCCGATTCCCCTGCACTGCTTGCAGAGCAATTCCGTGTTGCACATCACACATGAAAGGAGCCTTGATTTCCTTGATGGCACTCCAGAGAAACGCCAAGAACACTGTTTCAAGGATAGAGGGATCCTGAGGTCACTGTAGCAACATGAAAGACCTCCGTGGACCAAAAATCAACTCGAGATGAGAGGTTAGTCCCTGGCTTCGACTCCAGAGGAATACCACCTTACCACAAGCACCTTAAGAGGAGGCTTCTCTTAGCTCTAGGTATGTGAGAGGGACCCTGAGTTTGCGGCCTCAAGTGGAATGGAGACCGCGTTGCCCTGACTCGAAATAAGGCCGGATATCCCTGCAGTGACTTGAATGCAGGCTCGTCTTGCATCTCCCAAGACGAAAGGATGTCTGAATCCCCTGTGGAGACCACAGAGAAAGACCTAGTTCCCCACCTCATCGCGACCGGAGGCCTCACATCCTTTGAAAACTCCAGAGGTACGCGGAGATCAGTGCCTCCAAAGGAGACGATGCCTGACTCCTCGTGAAACTTGATAGGAGTCCCAGGATTCCTGTGGCACGTGGAAAGGGACCCTTGGTCTCCCGCCTCAGGTGGAGAGGCGTCCCAATTGCCCTGCCAAGCCTCGAGGAGAATCCCGAGTTGTCCCTCGCAACTAGGCAGGAGTCCTGACGTCGTTGAAGAAACACGTGTGTGGAAGGGCCATTCCCGTCGTAACTCGAGAATATACCCCAGGTTCCCGCCGCAACTCGAGAAAAACCATGAGACTTCCCCCTCGCCACGAGATGAGGCCCGATTCCCCTGCACTGCGTGCAGAGCAATTCCGTGTTGCACATCACACATGAAAGGAGCCTTGATTTCCTTGATGGCACTCCAGAGAAACCCGAAGAACACTGTTTCAAGGCTAGAGGGATCCCGAGGTCACTGTAGCAACACGAAAGAGCTCCGTGGACCAACAATCAACTCGAGATGAGAGGTTAGTCCCTGGCTTCGACTCCAGAGGAATACCACCTTACCACAAGCACCTCAAGAGGAGGCTTCTCTCAGCTCTAGGTATATGAGAGGGACCCTGAGTTTGCGGCCTCAAGTGGAATGGAAACCGCGATGCCCTGACTCGAAATAAGGCCGGATATCCCTGCAGTGACTTGAATGCAGGCTCGTCTTGCATCTCCCAAGATGAAAGGATTTCTGAATCCCCTGTGGAGACCACAGAGAAAGACCTAGTTCCCCACCTCATCGCGACCAGAGGCCTCACATCCTTTGAAAATTCCAGAGGTACGCAGAGATCAGTGTCTCCAAAGGAGACGATGCCTGACTCCTCGTGAAACTTGATAGGAGTCCCAGGATTCCTGTGGCACGTGGAAAGGGACCCTTGGTCTCCCGCCTCAGCTGGAGAGGCGTCCCAATTGCCCTGCCAAGCCTCGAGGAGAACCCCGAGTTGTCCCTCGCAACTAGGCAGGAGTCCTGACTTCGCTGAACAAACACGTGTGTGGAAGGGCCATCCCCGTCGTAACTCGAGAATATCCCCAGGTTCCCGCCGCAACTCGAGAAAAACCATGAGACTTCCCCCTCGCCGCGAGATGAGGCCCGATTCCCCTGCACTGCGTGCAGAGCAATTCCGTGGTGCACATCACACATGAAAGGAGCCTTGATTTCCTTGATGGCACTCCAGAGAAACCCCAAGAACACTGTTTCAAGGCTAGAGGGATCCTGAGGTCACTGTAGCAACACGAAAGAGCTCCGTGGACCAAAAATCAACTCAAGATGAGAGCTTAGTTCCTGGCTTCGACTTCACAGGAATACCACCTTACCACAAGCACCTCAAGAGGAGGCTTCTCTCAGCTCTAGGCATGTGAGAGGGACCCTGAATTTGCGGCCTCCAGTGGAATGGACACCGCGATGCCCTGACTCGAAATAAGGCCGGATATCCCTGCAGTGACTTGAATGCAGGCTCGTCTTGCATCTCCCAAGACGAAAGGATGTCTGAATCCCCTGTGGAGACCACAGAGAAAGACCTAGTTCCCCACCTCATCGCGACCGGAGGCCTCACATCCTTTGAAAACTCCAGAGGTATGCGGAGATTAGTGCCTCCAAAGGAGACGATGCCTGACTCCTCGTGAAACTTGATAGGAGTCCCAGGATTCCTGTGGCACATGGAAAGGGACCCTTGGTCTCCCGCCTCAGCTGGAGAGGCGTCCCAATTGCCCTACCAAGCCTCGAGGAGAATCCCGAGTTGTCCCTCGCAACTAGGCAGGAGTCTGACGTCGCTGAACAAACACGTGTGTGGAAGGGCCATCCCCGTCGTAACTCGAGAATATACCCCAGGTTCCCGCGGCAACTCGAGAAAAACCATGAGACTTCCCCCTCGCCACGAGATGAGGCCCGATTCCCCTGCACTGCATGCAGAGCAATTCCGTGTTGCACATCACACATGAAAGGAGCCTTGATTTCCTTGATGGCACTCCAGAGAAACGCCAAGAACACTGTTTCAAGGATAGAGGGATCCTGAGGTCACTGTAGCAACATGAAAGAGCTCCGTGGACCAAAAATCAACTCGAGATGAGAGGTTAGTCCCTGGCTTCGACTCCAGAGGAATACCACCTTACCACAAGCACCTCAAGAGGAGGCTTCTCTCAGCTCTATGTATGTGAGAGGGACCCTGAGTTTGCGGCCTCAAGTGGAATGGACACCGCGATGCCCTGACTCGAAATAAGGCCGGATATCCCTGCAGTGACTTGAATGCAGGCTCGTCTTGCATCTCCCAAGACGAAAGGATGTCTGAATCCCCTGTGGAGACCACAGAGAAAGACCTAGTTCCCCACCTCATCGCGACCGGAGGCCTCACATCCTTTGAAAACTCCAGAGGTACGCGGAGATCAGTGCCTCCAAAGGAGACGATGCCTGACTCCTCGTGAAACTTGATAGGAGTCCCAGGATTCCTGTGGCACGTGGAAAGGGACCCTTGGTCTCCCGCCTCAGCTGGAGAGGCGTCCCAATTGCCCTGCCAAGCCTCGAGGAGAATCCCGAATTGTCCCTCGTAACTAGGCAGGAGTCCTGACGTCGCTGAAGAAACACGAGTGTGGAAGGGCCATCCCCGTCGTAACTCGAGAATATACCCCAGGTTCCCGCCGCAACTCGAGAAAAACCATGAGACTTCCCCCTCGACACGAGATGAGGCCCGATTCCCCTGCACTGCGTGCAGAGCAATTCTGTGTTGCAAATCACACATGAAAGGAGCCTTGATTTCCTTGATGACACTCCAGAGAAACCCCAAGAACACTGTTTCAAGGTTGAGGGATCCTGAGGTCACTGTAGCAACATGAAAGAGCTCCGTGGACCAAAAATCAACTCGAGATGAGAGGTTAGTCCCTGGCTTCGACTCCAGAGGAATACCACCTTACCACAAGCACCTCAAGAGGAGGCTTCTCTCAGCTCTAGGTATGTGAGAGGGACCCTGAGTTTGCGGCCTCAAGTGGAATGGAGACCGCGATGCCCTGACTCGAAATAAGGCCGGATATCCCTGCAGTGACTTGAATGCAGGCTCGTCTTGCATCTCCCAATATGAAAGGATGTCTGAGTCCCCTGTGGAGACCACAGAGAAAGACGTAGTTCCCCACCTCATCGCGACCGGAGGCCTCACATCCTTTGAAAACTCCAGAGGTACGCGGAGATCAGTGCCTCCAAAGGAGACGATGCCTGACTCCTCGTGAAACTTGATAGAAGTCCCAGGATTCCTGTGGCACGTGGAAAGGGACTCTTGGTCTCCCGCCTCAGCAGGAGAGGCGTCCCAATTGCCCTGCCAAGCCTCGAGGAGAATCCCGAGTTGTCCCTCGCAACTAGGCAGGAGTCCTGACGTCTCTGAACAAACACGTGAGTGGAAGGGCCATCCCCATCGTAACTCGATAATATAGCCCAGATTTCCGCCGCAACTCGAGAAAAACCATGAGACTTCAGCCTCGCCGCAAAATGAGGCCCAATATCCTGCACTACGTGCAGAGCAATTCCTTGTTGCACATCACACATGAAAGGAGCCTTGATTTCCTTGATGGCACTCCAGAGAAACCCCAAGAACACTGTTTCAAGGCTAGAGGGATCCAGAGGTCACTGTAGCCACACGAAAGAGCTCCGTTGACCAAGAATCAACTCGAGATGAGACGTTAGTCGCTGGCTTCGACTCCAGCGGAATACCACCTTACCACAAGCACCTCAAGAGGAGGCTTCTCTCAGCTCTAGGTATGTGAGAGGGACCCTGAGTTTGCGGCCTCAAGTGGAATGGACAACGCGATGCCCTGACTCGAAATAAGGCCGGATATCCCTGCAGTGACTTGAATGCAGGCTCGTCTTGCATCTCCCAAGACGAAAGGATGTCTGAATCCCCTGTGGAGACCACAGAGAAAGACCTAGTTCCCCACCTCATCGCGACCGGAGGCCACACATCCTTTGAAAACTCCAGAGGGACACGGAGATCAGTGCCTCCAAAGGAGACGATGCCTGACTCCTCGTGAGACTTGATAGGAGTCCCAGGATTCCTGTGCACGTGGAAAGGGACCCTTGGTCTCCCGCCTCAGCTGGAGAGGCGTCCCAATTGCCCTGCCAAGCCTCGAGGAGAATCCCGAGTTGTCCCTCGCAACTAGTCAGGAGTCCTGACGTCGCTGAACAAACACGTGGGTGGAAGGGCCATCCCCGTCGTAACTCGAGAATATACCCCAGGTTCCCGACGCAACTCGAGAAAAACCATGAGACTTCCCCCTCGCCGCGAGATGAGGCCCGATTCCCCTGCACTGCGTGCAGAGCAATTCCGTGTTGCACATCACACATGAAAGGAGCCTTGATTTCCTTGATGGCACTCCAGAGAAACCCCAAGAACACTGTTTCAAGGCTAGAGGGATCCTGAGGTCACTGTAGCCACCGAAAGAGCACCGTGGCCCAAAAATCAACTCGAGATGAGAGGATAGTCCCTGGCTTCGACTCCAGAGGAATACCACCTTAACACAAGCACTTCAAGAGGAGGCTTCTCTCAGCTCTAGGTATGTGAGAGGGACCCTGAGTTTGCAGCCTCAAGTCGAATGGACACCACGATGCCCTGACTCGAAATAAGGCCGGATATCCCTGCAGTGACTTGAATGCAGGCTCGTCTTGCATCTCCCAAGATGAAAGGATGTCTGAATCCCCTGTGGAGACCACAGAGAAAGACCTAGTTCCCCACCTCATGGCGACTGGAGGCCTCACATCCTTTGAAAACTCCAGAGGTACGCGGAGATCAGTGCCTCCAAAGGAGACGATGCCTGACTCCTCGTGAAACTTGATAGGAGTCCCAGGATTCCTGTGGCACATGGAAAGGGACCCTTGGTCTCCCGCCTCAGCTGGAGAGGCGTCCCAATTGCCCTGCCAAGCCTCGAGGAGAATCCCGAGTTGTCCCTCGCAACTAGGCAGGAGTCCTGACGTCGCTGAACAAACATGTGGGTGGAAGGGCCATCCCAGTCGTAACTCGAGAATATACCCCAGGTTCCCACCGCAACTCGAGAAAAACCATGAGACTTCCCCCTCGCCGCGAGATGAGGCCCGATTCCCCTGCACTGCGTGCAGAGCAATTCCGTGTTGCACATCACACATGAAAGGAGCCTTGATTTTCTTGGTGGCACTCCAGAGAACCCCCAAGAACACTGTTTCAAGGCTAGAGGGATCCTGAGGTCACTCTAGCAACACGAAAGAGCTCCGTGGACCACAAATCAACTCGAGATGAGAGGTTAGTCCCTGGCTTCGACTCCAGAGGAATACCACCTTACCACAAGCACCTCAAGAGGAGGCTTCTCTCAGCTCTAGCTATGTGCTGAGTTTGCAGCCTCAAGTGGAATGGACACCGCGATGCCCTGACTCGAAATAAGGCCGGATATCCCTGCAGTGACTTGAATGCAGGCTCGTCTTGCATCTCCCAAGACGAAAGGATGTCCGAATCCCCTGTGGAGACCACAGAAAAAGACCTAGTTCCCCACCTCATCGCGACCGGAGGCCTCACATCCTTTGAAAACTCCAGAGGTACGCGGAGATCAGTGCCTCCAAAGTAGACGATGCCTGACACCTCGTGAAACTTGATAGGAGTCCCAGGATTCCTGTGGCACGTGGAAAGGGACCCTTGGTCTCCCGCCTCAGCTGGAGAGGCGTCCCAATTGCCCTGCCAAGCCTCGAGGAGAATCCCGAGTTGTCCCTCGCAACTAGGCAGGAGTCCTGACGTCGCTGAACAAACACGTTTGTGGAAGGGCCATCCCCGTCGTAACTCGAGAATATACCCCTGGTTCCCGCCGCAACTCGAGAGAAACCATGAGATTTCCTCCTCACCGCGAGATGAGGCCTGATTCCCCTGCACTGCTTGCAGAGCAATTCCGTGTTGCACATCACACATGAAAGGAGCCTTGATTTCCTTGATGGCACTCCAGAGAAACCCCAAGAACACTGTTTCAAGGCTAGAGGGATCCTGAGGTCACTGTAGCAACACGAAAGACCTCCGTGGACCAAAAATCAACTCGAGATGAGAGGTTAGTCCCTGGCTTCGACTCCAGAGGAATACCACCTTACAACAAGCACCTCAAGAGGAGGCTTCTCTCAGCTCTAGGTATGTGAGAGGGACCCTGAGTTTGCGGCCTCAAGTGGAATGGACACCGCGATGCCCTGACTCGAAATAAGGCCGGATATCCCTGCAGTGACTTGAATGCAGGCTCGTCTTGCATCTCCCAAGACGAAAGGATGTCCGAATCCCCTGTGGAGACCACAGAGAAAGACCTAGTTCCCCACCTCATCGCGACCGGAGGCCTCACATCCTTTGAAAACTCCAGAGGTACGCGGAGATCAGTGCCTCCAAAGGAGACGATGCCTGACTCCTCGTGAAACTTGATAGGAGTCCCAGGATTCCTGTGGCACGTGGATAGGGACCCTTGGTCTCCCGCCTCAGCTGGAGAGGCGTCCCAATTGCCCTGCCAAGCCTCGAGGAGAATCCCGAGTTTTCCCTCGCCACTAGGCAGGAGTCCTGAAGTCACTGAACAAACACGTGGCTGGAAGGCCCATCCCCGTCATAACTCGAGAATATACCCCAGGGCCCCGCCGCAACTCGAGAAAAACCATGAGACTTCCCCCTCGCCACGAGTTGAGGCTCGATTCTCCTGCACTGCATGCAGAGCAATTCCGTGTTGCACATCAAACATGAAAGGAGCCTTGATTTCCTTGATGGCACTCCAGAGAAACCCCAAGAATATTTTTCAAGGCTAGAGGGATCCTGAGGTTACTGTAGCAACACGAAAGAGCTCCGTGGACCAAAAATCAACTCGAGATGAGAGGTTAGTCCCTGGCTTCGACTCCAGAGGAATACCACCTTACCACAAGCACCTCAAGAGGAGGCTTCTCTCAGCTCTAGCTATGTGCTGAGATTGCGGCCTCAAGTGGAATGGACACCGCGATGCCCTGACTCGAAATAAGGCCGGATATCCCTGCAGTGACTTGAACGCAGGCTGGTCTTACATCTCCCAAGACGAAAGGATGTCTGAATCCCCTGTGGAGACCACAGAGAAAGACCTAGTTCCCCACCTCATCGCGACCGGAGGCCTCACATCCTTTGAAAACTCCAGAGGTACGCGGAGATCATTGCCTCCAAAGGAGACGATGCCTGACTCCTCGTGAAATTTGATAGGAGTCCCAGGATTCCTGTGGCACGTGGAAAGGGACCCTTGGTCTCCCGCCTCAGCTGGAGAGGCGTCCCAATTGCCCTGCCCAGCCTCGAGGAGAATCCCGAGTTGTCCCTCGCAACTAGGAAGGAGTCCTGCCGTCGCTGAACAAACACGTGGGTGGAAGGGCCATCCCCGTCGTAACTCGAGAATATACCCCAGCTTCCCGCCGCAACTCGAGAAAAACCATGAGACTTCGCCCTCGCCACGAGATGAGGCCCGATTCCCCTGCACTGCGTGCAGAGCAATTCCGTGTTGCACATCACACATGAAAGGAGGCTTGATTTCCTTGATGGCACTCCAGAGAAACCCCAAGAATACTGTTTCAAGGCTAGAGGGATCCTGAGGTCACTGTAGCCACAAGAAAGAGCTCCGTGGACCAGAAATCAACTCGAGATGAGAGGTTAGTCCCTGGCTTCGACTCCAGAGGAATACCACCTTACCACAAGCACCTCAAGAGGAGGCTTCTCTCAGCTCTAGGTATGTGAGAGGGACCCTGAATTTGCGGCCTCAAGTGGAATGGACACCGCGATGCCCTGACTCGAAATAAGGCCGGATATCCCTGCATTGACTTGAATGCAGGCTCGTCTTGCATCTCCCAAGACGAAAGGATGTCTGAATCACCTGTGGAGGCCTCAGAGAAAGATCTAGTTCCCCACCTCATCGCGACCGGAGGCCTCACATCCTTTGAAAACTCCAGAGGTACGCGGAGATCAGTGCCTCCAAAGGAGACGATGCCTGACTCCTCGTGAAACTTGATAGGAGTCCCAGGACTCCTGTGGCACGTGGAAACGGACCCTTGGTCTCCCGCCTCAGCTGGAGAGGCATCGCAATTGCCCTGCCAAACCTCGAGGAGAATCCCGAGTTGTCCCTCGCAACTAGGCAGGAGTCCTGACGTCGCTGAACAAACAAATGGCTGGAAGGGCCATCCCCGTCATAACTCGAGAATATACCCCAGGGTCCCGCCGCAACTCGAGAAAAACCATGAGACTTCCCCCTCGTCGCGAGATGAGGTCCGATTCCCCTGCACTGCGTGCAGAGCAATTCCGTGTTGCACATCACACATGAAAGGAGACTTGATTTCCTTGATGGCACTCCAGAGAAACCCCAAGAACACTGTTTCAAGGCTAGAGGGATCCTGACGTCACTGTAGCCACACGAAAGAGCTCCGTGGGCCAAAAATCAACTCGAGATGAGAGGTTAGTCCCTGGCTTCGACTCCAGAGGAATACCACCTTACCACAAGCACCTCAAGAGGAGGCTTCTCTCAGCTCTAGGTATTTGAGAGGGACCCTGAGTTTGCGGCCTCAAGTGGAATGGACACTGCGATGCCCTGACTCGAAATAAGGCTGGATATCCCTGCAGTGACTTGAATGCAGGCTCGTCTTGCATCTCCCAAGACGAAAGGATGTCTGAATCCCCTGTGGAGACCGCAGAGAAAGACCTAGTTCCCCACCTCATCGCGACCGGAGGCCTCACATCCTTTGACAACTTCAGAGGAACTCGGAGATCAGTGCCTCCAAAGGAGACGATGCCTGACGCCTCGTGAAACTTGATAGGAGACCCAGGATTCCTGTGGCACGTGGAAAGGGACCCTTGGTCTCCCGCCTCAGCTGGAGAGGCGTCCCAATTGCCCTGCCAAGCCTCGAGGAGAATCCCGAGTTGTCCCTCACAACTAGGCAGGAGTCCTGACGTCGCTGAACAAACACGTTGGTGGAAGGGCCATCCCCGTCTTAACTCGAGAATATACCCCAGGTTCACGCCGCAACTCGAGAAAAACCATGAAACTTCCCCCTCGCTGCGATATGAGGCCCGATTCCCCTGCACTGTGTGCAGAGCATTTCCGAGTTGCACATCACACATAAAAGGAGCCTTGATTTCCTTGATGGCACTCCAGAGAAAACCCAAGAACACTGTTTCAAGGCTAGCGGGATCCTGAGGTCACTGTAGCAACACAAAAGAGCTCCGTGGACCAAAAATCAACTCGAGATGAGAGGTTCCTCCCTGGCTTCGACTCCAGAAGAATACCACCTGACCACAAGCACCTCAAGAGGAGGCTTCTCTCAGCTCTAGCTATGTGCTGAGTTTGCGGGCTCAAGTGGAATGGATACCGCGATGCCCTGACTCGAAATAAGGCCGGATATCCCTGCATTGACTTGAATGCAGGCTCGTCTTGCATCTCCCAAGACGAAAGGATGTCTGAATCACCTGTGGAGGCCTCAGAGAAAGATCTAGTTCCCCACCTCATCGCGACCGGAGGCCTCACATCCTATGAAAACTCCAGAGGTACGCGGAGATCAGTGCCTCCAAAGGAGACGATGCCTGACTCCTCGTGAAACTTGATAGGAGTCCCAGGACTCCTGTGACACGTGGAAACGGACCCTTGGTCTCCCGCCTCAGCTGGAGAGGCGTCCCAATTGCCCTGCCAAGCCTCGAGGAGAATCCCGAGTTGTCCCTCGCAACTAGGCAGGAGTCCTGACGTCGCTGAACAAACACGTGGGTGGAAGGGCCATCCCCGTCGTAACTCGAGAATATACCCCAGGTTCCCGCCGCAACTCGAGAAAAACCATGAGACTTCCCCCTCGCCGCGAGATGAGGCCCGATTCCCCTACACTGCATGCAGAGTAATTCCGAGTTGCACATCACACATGAAAGGAGCCTTGATTTCCTTGACGGCACTCCAGAGAAACCCCAAGAACACTGTTTCAAGGCTAGAAGGATCCTGAGGTCACTGTAGCAGCAGGAAAGAGCTCCGTGGACCAAAAATCAACTCGAGATGAGAGGTTAGTCCCTGGCTTCGACTCCAGAGGAATACCACCTTACCACAAGCACCTCAAGAGGAGGCTTCTCTCAGCTCTACCTATGTGCTGAGTTTGCGGTCTCAAGTGGAATGGACACCGCGATGCCCTGACTCGAAATAACGCCGGATATCCCTGCAGTGACTTGAATGCAGGCTCGTCTTGCATCTCCCAAGAGGAAAGGATGTCTGAATCCCCTGTGGAGACCACAGAAAAAGACCTAGTTCCCCACCTCATCGCGACCGGAGGCCTCACATCCTTTGAAAACTCCAGAGGTACGCGGAGATCAGTGCCTCCAAAGGAGACGATGCCTGACTCCTCGTGAAACTTGATAGGAGTCCCAGGATTCCTGTGGCACGTGGAAAGGGACCCTTGGTCTCCCGCCTCAGCTGGAGAGGCGTCCCAATTGCCCTGCCAAGCCTCGAGGAGAATTTCGAGTTGTCCCTCGCAACTAGGCAGGAGTCCTGACGTCGCTGAACAAACACGTGGCTGGAAGGGCCATCCCTGTCGTAACTCGAGAATATACCCCAGGTTCCCGCCGCAACTCGAGAAAAACCATGAGACATCCCACTCGCCGCGAGATGAGGCCCGATTCCCCTGCACTGCGTGCAGAGCAATTCCGTGTTGCACATCACACATGAAAGGAGCCTTGTTTTCCTTGATGGCACTCCAGAGAAAACCCAGGAACACTGTTTCAAGGCTAGAGGGATCCCGAGGTCACTGTAGCAACACGAAAGAGGTCCGTGGACCAAAAATCAACTCGAGATGAGAGGTTAGTCCCTGGCTTCGACTCCAGAGGAATACCACCTTAACAAAAGCACCTCAAGAGGAGGCTTCTCTCAGCTCTAGGTATGTGAGAGGGACCCTGATTTTGCGGACTCAAGTGTAATGGACACCGCGATGCCCTGACGCGAAATAAGGCCGGATATCCCTGCAGTGAATTGAATGCAGGCTCGTCATGCATCTCCCAAGATGAAAGGATGTCTGAATCCCCTGTGGAGACCACAGAGAAAGACCTAGTTCCCCACCTCATCGCGACCGGAGGCCTCACATCCTTTGAAAACTCCAGAGGTACGCGGAGATCAGTGCCTCCAAAGGAGACGATGCCTGACTCCTCGTGAAACTTGATAGGAGTCCCAGGATTCCTGTGGCACGTGGAAAGGGACCCTTGGTCTCCCGCCTCAGCTGGAGAGGCGTCCCAATTGCCCTGCCAAGCCTCGAGGAGAATCCCGAGTTGTCCCTCGCAATTAGGCAGGAGTCCTGACGTCGCTGAACAAACACGTGGGTGGAAGGGCCATCCCCGTCGTAACTCGAGAATATACCCCAGGTTCCCGCCGCAACTCGAGAAAAACCATGAGACTTCCCCCTCCCCGCGAGATGAGGCCTGATTCCCCTTCACTGCGTGCAGAGCAATTCCGTGTTGCACATCACACATGAAAGGAGCCTTGATTTCCTTGATGGCACTCCAGAGAAACCCCAAGAACCCTGTTACAAGGCTAGAGGGATCCTGAGGTCACTGTAGCAACATGAAAGAGCTCCGTGGACCAAAAATCAACTCGAGATGAGAGGTTAGTCCCTGGCTTCGACTCCAGAGGAATACCACCTTACCACAAGCACCTCAAGAGGAGGCTTCTCTCAGCTCTAGGTATGTGAGAGGGACCCTGAGTTTGCGGCCTCAAGTGGAATGAACACCGCGATGCCCTGACTCGAAATAAGGCCGGATATCCCGGCAGTGACTTGAATGCAGGCTCATCTTGCATCTCCCAAGATGAAAGGATGTCTGAATCCCCTGTGGAGACCACTGAAAAAGAACTAGTTCCCCACCTCATCGCAACCGGAGTCCTCACATCCTTTGAAAACTCCAGAGGTACGCGGAGATTAGTGCCTCCAAAGGAGACGATGCCTGACGCCTCGTGAAACTTGATAGGACTCCCAGGATTCCTGTGGCACGTGGAAAGGGACACTTGGTCTCCCGCCTCAGCTGGAGAGGCGTCCCAATTGCCCTGCCAAGCCTCGAGGAGAATCCCGAGTTGTCCCTCGCAACTAGGCAGGAGTCCTGACGTCGCTGAACAAACACGTGGGTGGAAGGGCCATCCCCGTCGTAACTCGAGAATATACCCCAGGTTCCCGCCGCAACTCGAGAAAAACCATGAGACTTCCCCCTCGCCGCGAGATGAGGCCCGATTCCCCTGCACTGCGTGCAGAGCAATTCCGTGTTGCACATCACACATGAAAGGAGCCTTGATTTCCTTGATGGCACTCCAGAGAAACCCCAAGAACCCTGTTACAAGGCTAGAGGGATGCTGAGGTCACTGTAGCAACATGAAAGAGCTCCGTGGACCAAAAATCAACTCGAGATGAGAGGTTAGTCCCTGGCTTCGACTCCAGAGGAATACCACCTTATCACAAGCACCTCAAGAGGAGGCTTCTCTCAGCTCTAGGTATGTGAGAGGGACCCTGAGTTTGCGGCCTCAAGTGGAATGAACACCGCGATGCCCTGACTCGAAATAAGGCCGGATATCCCTGCAGTGACTTGAATGCAGGCTCGTCTTGCATCTCCCAAGACTAAAGGATGTCTGAATCCCCTGTGGAGACCACAGAGAAAGACCTAATTCCCCACCTCATCGCGACCGGAGGCCTCACGTCCTTTGAAAACTCCACAGGTACGCAGAGATCAGTGCCTCCAAAGGAGACGATGCCTGACGCCTCGTGAAACTTGATAGGAGTCCCAGGACTCCTGTGGCACGTGGAAAGGGACCCTTGGTCTCCCGCCTCAGCTGGAGAGGCGTCCCAATTGCCCTGCCAAGCCTCGAGGAGAATCCCGAGTTGTCCCTCGCAACTAGGCAGGAGTCCTGACGTCGCTGAACAAACACGTGGGTGGAAGGGCCATCCCCGTCGTAACTCGGGAATATACCCCAGGTTCCCGCCGCAACTCGAGAAAAACCATGAGACTTCCCCCTCGCCGCGAGATGAGGCCCGATTCCCCTGCACTGCGTGCAGAGCAATTCCGTGTTGCACATCAAACATGAAAGGAGCCTTGATTTCCTTGATGGCACTCCAGAGAAACCCCAAGAACACTGTTTCAAGGCTAGAGGGATCCTGAGGTCACTGTAGCAACACGAAAGAGCTCCGTGGCCCAAAAATCAACTCGAGATGAGAGGTTAGTCCCTGGCTTCGACTCCAGAGGAATACCACCTTACCACAAGCACCTCAAGAGGAGGCTTCTCTCAGCTCTAGGTATGTGAGAGGGACCCTGAGTTTGCGGCCTCAAGTGGAATGGACACCGCGATGCCCTGACTCGAAATAAGGCCGGATATTCCTGCAGTGACTTGAATGCAGGCTCGTCTTGCATCTCCCAAGACGAAAGGATGTCTGAATCCCCTGTGGAGACCTCAGAGAAAGATCTAGTTCCCCACCTCATCACGACCGGAGCCTCACATCCTTTGAAAACTCCAGAGGTACGCGGAGATCTGTGCCTCCAAAGGAGACGATGCCTGACTCCTCGTGAAATTTGATAGGAGTCCCTGGATTCCTGTGGCACGTGGAAAGGGACCCTTGGTCTCCCGCCTCAGATGGAGAGGCGTCCCAATTGCCCTGCCAAGCCTCGAGGAGAATCCCGAGTTGTCCCTCGCAACTAGGCAGGAGTCCTGACGTCGCTGAACAAACACGTGGGTGGAAGGGCCATCCCCGTCGTAACTCGAGAATATACCCCAGGTTCCCGCCGCAACTCGAGAAAAACCATGAGACTTCCCCCTCGCCGCGAGATGAGGCCCGATTCCCCTACACTGCATGCAGAGTAATTCCGTGTTGCACATCACACATGAAAGGAGCCTTGATTTCCTTGATGGCACTCCAGAGAAACCCCAAGAACACTGTTTCAAGGCTAGAAGGATCCTGAGGTCACTGTAGCAGCAGGAAAGAGCTCCGTGGACCAAAAATCAACTCGAGATGAGAGGTTAGTCCCTGGCTTCGACTCCAGAGGAATACCACCTTACCACAAGCACCTCAAGAGGAGGCTTCTCGCAGCTCTAGCTATGTGCTGAGTTTGCGGCCTCAAGTGGAATGGATACCGCGATGCCCTGCCTCGAAATAAGGCCGGATATCCCTGCAGTGACTTGAATGCAGGCTCGTCTTGCATCTCCCAAGAGGAAAGGATGTCTGAATCCCCTGTGGAGACCACAGAAAAAGACCTAGTTCCCCACCTCATCGCGACCGGAGGCCTCACATCCTTTGAAAACTCCAGAGGTACGCGGAGATCAGTGCCTCCAAAGGAGACGATGCCTGACTCCTCGTGAAACTTGATAGGAGTCCCAGGATTCCTGTGGCACGTGGAAAGGGACCCTTGGTCTCCCGCCTCAGCTGGAGAGGCGTCCCAATTGCCCTGCCAAGCCTCGAGGAGAATTTCGAGTTGTCCCTCGCAACTAGGCAGGAGTCCTGACGTCGCTGAACAAACACGTGGCTGGAAGGGCCATCCCTGTCGTAACTCGAGAATATACCCCAGGTTCCCGCCGCAACTCGAGAAAAACCATGAGACATCCCACTCGCCGCGAGATGAGGCCCGATTCCCCTGCACTGCGTGCAGAGCAATTCCGTGTTGCACATCACACATGAAAGGAGCCTTGTTTTCCTTGATGGCACTCCAGAGAAAACCCAGGAACACTGTTTCAAGGCTAGAGGGATCCTGAGGTTACTGTAGCAACACGAAAGAGGTCCGTGGACCAAAAATCAACTCGAGATGAGAGGTTAGTCCCTGGCTTCGACTCCAGAGGAATACCACCTTACCAAAAGCACCTCAAGAGGAGGCTTCTCTCAGCTCTAGGTATGTGAGAGGGACCCTGAGTTTGCGGCCTCAAGTGGAATGGACAC
The DNA here is from genome assembly GCF_910594005.1 of Cervus elaphus. Lineage (NCBI taxonomy): Eukaryota > Metazoa > Chordata > Mammalia > Artiodactyla > Cervidae > Cervus > Cervus elaphus. Next base: position 1,098,868 of record NC_057815.1, on the reverse strand, counting down.
CGCGATGCCCTGACTCGAAATAAGGCCGGATATCCCTGCAGTGACTTGAATGCAGGCTCGTCTTGCATCTCCCAAGATGAACGGATGTCTGAATCCCCTGTGGAGACCACAGAGAAAGACCTACTTCCCCACTTCATCGCGACCGGAGGCCTCACATTCTTTGAAAACTTCTGAGGTACGCGGAGATCAGTGCCTCCAAAGGAGACGATGCCTGACTCCTCGTGAAACTTGATAGGAGTCCCAGGATTCCTGTGCACGTGGAAAGGGACGCTTGGTCTCCCGCCTCAGCTGGAGAGGCGTCCCAATTGCCCTGCCAAGCCTCGAGGAGAATCCCGAGTTGTCCCTCGCAATTAGGCAGGAGTCCTGACGTCGCTGAACAAACACGTGGGTGGAAGGGCCATCCCCGTCGTAACTCGAGAATATACCCCAGGTTCCCGCCGCAACTCGAGAAAAACCATGAGACTTCCCCCTCCCCGCGAGATGAGGCCCGATTCCCCTGCACTGCGTGCAGAGCAATTCCGTGTTGCACATCACACATGAAAGGAGCCTTGATTTCCTTCATGGCACTCCAGAGAAACCCCAAGAACCCTGTTACAAGGCTAGAGGGATCCTGAGGTCACTGTAGCAACATGAAAGAGCTCCGTGGACCAAAAATCAACTCGAGATGAGAGGTTCGTCCCTGGCTTCGACTCCAGAGGAATACCACCTTACCACAAGCACCTCAAGAGGAGGCTTCTCTCAGCTCTAGGTATGTGAGAGGGACCCTGAGTTTGCGGCCTCAAGTGGAATGAACACCGCGATGCCCTGACTCGAAATAAGGCCGGATATCCCTGCAGTGACTTGAATGCAGGCTCGTCTTGCATCTCCCAAGACGAAAGGATGTCTGAATCCCCTGTGGAGACCACAGAGAAAGACCTAGTTCCCCACCTCATCGCGACCGGAGGCCTCACGTCCTTTGAAAACTCCAGAGGTACGCAGAGATCAGTGCCTCCAAAGAAGACGATGCCTGACGCCTCGTGAAACTTGATAGGAGTCCCAGGATTCCTGTGGCACGTGGAAAGGGACCCTTGGTCTCCCGCCTCAGCTGGAGAGGCGTCCCAATTGCCCTGCCAAGCCTCGAGGAGAATCCCGAGTTGTCCCTCGCAACTAGGCAGGAGTCCTGCCGTTGTTGAACAAACACGTGTGTGGAAGGGCCATCCCCGTCGTAAATCGAGAATATACCCCAGGTTCCCGCCGCAACTCGAGAAAAACAATGAGACTTCACCCTCGCCGCGAGATGAGGCCCGATTCCCCGGCACTGCGTGCAGAGCAATTCCGTGTTGCACATCACACATGAAAGGAGCCTTGATTTCCTTGATGGCACTCCAGAGAAAACCCAAGAACACTGTTTCAAGGCTAGAGGGATCCTGAGGTCACTGTAGCAGCACGAAAGAGCTCCGTGGTCCAAAAATCAACTCGAGATGAGAGCTTATTCCCTGGCTTCGACTCCAGAGGAATACCACCTTACCACAAGCACCTCAAGTGGAGGCTTCTCTCAGCTCTAGGTATTGAGAGGGACCCTGAGTTTGCGGCCTCAAGTGGAATGGACACCGCGATGCACTGACGTGGAATAAGGCCAGATATCCCTGCAGTGACTTGAATGCAGGCTCGTCTTGCATCTCCCAAGATGAAAGGATGTCTGAATCCCCTGTGGAGACCACAGAGAAAGACCTAGTTCCCCACCTCATCGCGACCGGAGGCCTCACATCCTTTGAAAACTCCAGAGGTACGCGGAGATCAGTGCCTCCAAAGGAGACGATGCCTGACTCCTCGTGAAACTTGATAGGAGTCCCAGGATTCCGGTGGCACGTGGAAAGGGACCCTTGGTCTCCCGCCTCAGCTGGAGAGGCGTCCCAATTGCCCTGCCAAGCCTCGAGGAGAATCCCGAGTTGTCCCTCGCAACTAGCCAGGAGTACGGATGTCGCTGAAGAAACACGTGAGTGGAAGGGCCATCCCCGTCGTAACTCGAGAATATACCCCAGGTTCCCGCCGGAACTCGAGAAAAACCATGAGACTTCCCCCTCGCCGCGAGATGAGGCCCGATTCCCCTGCACTGCGTGCAGAGCAATTCCGTGTTGCACATCACACATGAAAGGAGCCTTGATTTCCTTGATGGCACTCCAGAGAAAACCCAAGAACACTGTTTCAAGGCTAGCGGGATCCTGAGGTCACTGTAGCAACACGAAAGAGCTCCGTGGACCAACAATCAACTCGAGATGAGAGGTTAGTCCCTGGCTTCGACTCCAGAGGAATACCACCTTACCACAAGCACCTCAAGAGGAGGCTTCTCTCAGCTCTACCTATGTGCTGAGTTTGCGGTCTCAAGTGGAATGGACACCGCGATGCCCTGACTCGAAATAAGGCCGGATATCCCTGCAGTGACTTGAATGCAGGCTCGTCTTGCATCTCCCAAGATGAAAGGATGTCTGAATCCCCTGTGGAGACCACAGAAAAAGAACTAGTTCCCCAGCTCATCGCGACCGGAGGCCTCACATCCTTTGAAAACTCCAGAGGTACGCGGAGATTAGTGCCTCCAAAGGAGACGATGCCTGACTCCTCGTGAAACTTGATAGGAGTCCCAGGATTCCTGTGGCACGTGGAAAGGGACACTTGGTCTCCCGCCTCAGCTGGAGAGGCGTCCCAATTGCCCTGCCAAGCCTCGAGGAGAATCCCGAGTTGTCCCTCGAAACTAGGCAGGACTCCTGACGTCGCTGAACAAACACGTGGGTGGAAGGGCCATCCCCGTCGTAACTCGAGAATATACCCCAGGTTCCCGCCGCAACTCGAGAAAAACCATGAGACTTCCCCCTCGCCGCGAGATGAGGCCCGATTCCCCTGCACTGCGTGCAGAGCAATTCCGTGTTGCACATCACACATGAAAGGAGCCTTGATTTCCCTGATGGCACTCCAGAGAAACCCCAAGAACACTGTTTCAAGGCTAGAGGGATTCTGAGGTCACTGTAGCAACACAAAAGAGCTCCGTGGACCAAAAATCAACTCGAGATGAGAGGTTAGTCCCTGGCTTCGACTCCAGAGGAATACCACCTTACCACAAGCACCTCAAGAGGAGGCTTCTCGCAGCTTTAGGTATGTGAGAGGGACCCTGAGTTTGCGGCCTCAAGTGGAATGAACACCGCAATGCCCTGACTCGAAATAAGGCCGGATATCCCTGCAGTGACTTGAATGCAGGCTCGTCTTGCATCTCCCAAGATGAAAGGATGTCTGAATCCCCTGTGGAGACCACAGAGAATGACCTAGTTCCCCACATCATCGCGACCGGAGGCCTCACATCCTTTGAAAACTCCAGAGGTACGCGGACATCAGTGCCTCCAAAGGAGACGATGCCTGACTCCTCGTGAAACTTGATAGGAGTCCCAGGATTCCTGTGGCACGTGGAAAGGGACCCTTGGTCTCCCGCCTCAGCTGGAGAGGCGTCCCAATTGCCCGGCCAAGCCTCGAGGAGAATCCCGAGTTGTCCCTCGCAACTAGACAGGAGTACTGATGTCGCTGAAGAAACACGTGAGTGGAAGGGCCATCCCCGTCGTAACTCGAGAATATACCCCAGGTTCCCGCCGCAACTCGAGAAAAACCATGAGACTTCCCCCCCGCCACGAGATGAGGCCTGATTCCCCTACACTGCGTGCAGAGCAATTCCGTGTTGCACATCACACATGAAAGGAGCCTTGATTTCCTTGATGGCACTCCAGAGAAAACCCAAGAACACTATTTCAAGGCTAGCGGGATCCTGAGGTCACTGTAGCAACACGAAAGAGCTCCGTGGACCAACAATCAACTCGAGATGAGAGGTTAGTCCCTGGCTTCGACTCCATAGGAATACCACCTTACCACAAGCACCTCAAGAGGAGGCTTCTCTCAGCTCTACCTATGTGCTGAGTTTGCGGTCTCAAGTGGAATGGACACCGCGATGCCCTGACTCGAAATAAGGCCGGATATCCCTGCAGTGACTTGAATGCAGGCTCATCTTGCATCTCCCAAGATGAAAGGATGTGTGAATCCCCTGTGGAGACCACTGAAAAAGAACTAGTTCCCCACCTCATCGCAACCGGAGTCCTCACATCCTTTGAAAACTCCAGAGGTACGCGGAGATTAGTGCCTCCAAAGGAGACGATGCCTGACTCCTCGTGAAACTTGATAGGAGTCCCAGGATTCCTGTGGCACGTGGAACGGGACACTTGGTCTCCCGCCTCAGCTGGAGAGGCGTCCCAATTGCCCTGCCAAGCCTCGAGGAGAATCCCGAGTTGTCCCTCGCAACTAGCCAGGAGTCCTGACGTCGCTGAACAAACACTTGGGTGGAAGGGCCATCCCCGTCGTAACTCGAGAATATACCCCAGGTTCCCACCGCAACTCGAGAAAAACCATGAGACTTCCCCCTCGCCGCGAGATGAGGCCCGATTCCCCTGCACTGCGTGCAGAGCAATTCCGTGTTGCACATCACACATGAAAGGAGCCTTGATTTCCTTGATGGCACTCCAGAGAAAACCCAAGAACACTGTTTCAAGGCTAGAGGTATCCTGAGGTCACTGTAGCAACACAAAAGAGCTCCATGGACCAAAAATCAACTCGAGATGAGAGGTTAGTCCCTGGCTTCGACTCCAGAGGAATACCACCTTACCACAAGCACCTCAAGAGGAGGCTTCTCTCAGCTCTAGGTATGTGAGAGGGACCCTGAGTTTGCGGCCTCAAGTGGAATGGACACCGCGATGCCCTGACTCGAAATAAGGCCGGATATCCCTGCAGTGACTTGAATGCAGGCTCGTCTTGCATCTCCCAAGACGAAAGGATGTCTGAATCCCCTGTGGAGACCACAGAGAAAGACCTACTTCCCCACTTCATCGCGACCGGAAGCCTCACATTCTTTGAAAACTTCTGAGGTACGCGGAGATCAGTGCCTCCAAAGGAGACGATGCCTGACTCCTCGTGAAACTTGATAGGAGTCCCAGGATTCCTGTGCACGTGGAAAGGGACCCTTGGTCTCCCGCCTCAGCTGGAGAGGCGTCCCAATTGCCCTGCCAAGCCTCGAGGAGAATTTCGAGTTGTCCCTCGCAACTAGGCAGGAGTCCTGACGTCGCTGAACAAACACGTGGGTGGAAGGGCCATCCCCGTCGTAACTCGAGAATATACCCCAGGTTCCCGCCGAAACTCGAGAAAAACCATGAGACATCCCCCTCGCCGCGAGATGAGGCCCGATTCCCCTGCACTGCATGCAGAGCAATTCCGTGTTGCACATCACACATGAAAGGAGCCTTGATTTCCTTGATGGCACTCCAGAGAAACCCCAGGAACACTGTTTCAAGGCTAGAGGGATCCTGAGGTTACTGTAGCAACACGAAAGAGGTCCGTGGGCAAAAATCAACTCGAGATGAGAGGTTAGTCCCTGGCTTCGACTCCAGAGGAATACCACCTTACCACAAGCACCTCAAGAGGAGGCTTCTTTCAGCTCTAGGTATGTGAGAGGGACCCTGATTTTGTGGCCTCAAGTGGAATGGACACCGCGATGCCCTGACGCGAAAACAGGCCGGATATCCCTGCAGTGACTTGAATGCAGGCTCGTCATGCATCTCCCAAGATGAAAGGATGTCTGAATCCCCTGTGGAGACCACAGAGAAAGACCAAGTTCCCCACCTCATCGCGACCGGAGGCCTCACATCCTTTGAAAACTCCAGAGGTACGCGGAGATCAGTGCCTCCAAAGGAGACGATGCCTGACTCCTCGTGAAACTTGATAGGAGTCCCAGGATTCCTGTGGCACGTGGAAAGGGACCCTTGGTCTCCCGCCTCAGCTGGAGAGGCGTCCCAATTGCCCTGCCAAGCCTCGAGGAGAATCCCGAGTTGTCCCTGGCAATTAGGCAGGAGTCCTGACGTCGCTGAACAAACACGTGGGTGGAAGGGCCATCCCCGTCGTAACTCGAGAATATACCCCAGGTTCCCGCCGCAACTCGAGAAAAACCATGAGACTTCCCCCTCGCCGCGAGATGAGGCCCGATTCCCCTGCACTGCGTGCAGAGCAATTCCGTGTTGCACATCACACATGAAAGGAGCCTTGATTTCCCTGATGGCACTCCAGAGAAACCCCAAGAACACTGTTTCAAGGCTAGAGGGATCCTGAGGTCACTGTAGCAACACAAAAGAGCTCCGTGGACCAAAAATCAACTCGAGATGAGAGGTTCGTCCCTGGCTTCGACTCCAGAGGAATACCACCTTACCACAAGCACCTCAAGAGGAGGCTTCTCGCAGCTCTAGGTATGTGAGAGGGACCCTGAGTTTGCGGCCTCAAGTGGAATGAACACCGCGATGCCCTGACTCGAAATAAGGCCGGATATCCCTGCAGTGACTTGAATGCAGGCTCGTCTTGCATCTCCCAAGACGAAAGGATGTCTGAATCCCCTGTGGAGACCACAGAGAAAGACCTAGTTCCCCACCTCATCGCGACCGGAGGCCTCACGTCCTTTGAAAACTCCAGAGGTACGCAGAGATCAGTGCCTCCAAAGAAGACGATGCCTGACGCCTCGTGAAACTTGATAGGAGTCCCAGGATTCCTGTGGCACGTGGAAAAGGACCCTTGGTCTCCCGCCTCAGCTGGAGAGGCGTCCCAATTGCCCTGCCAAGCCTCGAGGAGAATCCCGAGTTGTCCCTCGCAACTAGGCAGGAGTCCTGCCGTTGTTGAACAAACACGTGTGTGGAAGGGCCATCCCCGTCGTAAATCGAGAATATACCCCAGGTTCCCGCCGCAACTCGAGAAAAACCATGAGACTTCACCCTCGCCGCGAGATGAGGCCCGATTCCCCTGCACTGCGTGCAGAGCAATTCCGTGTTGCACATCACACATGAAAGGAGCCTTGATTTCCTTGATGGCACTCCAGAGAAAACCCAAGAACACTGTTTCAAGGCTAGAGGGATCCTGAGGTCACTATAGCAGCACGAAAGAGCTCCGTGGACCAAAAATCAACTCGAGATGAGAGCTTTTTCCCTGGCTTCGACTCCAGAGGAATACCACCTTACCACAAGCACCTCAAGTGGAGGCTTCTCTCAGCTCTAGGTATTGAGAGGGACCCTGAGTTTGCGGCCTCAAGTGGAATGGACACCGCGATGCACTGACGTGGAATAAGGCCAGATATCCCTGCAGTGACTTGAATGCAGGCTCGTCTTGCATCTCCCAAGATGAAAGGATGTCTGAATCCCCTGTGGAGACCACAGAGAAAGACCTAGTTCCCCACCTCATCGCGACCGGAGGCCTCACATCCTTTGAAAACTCCAGAGGTACGCGGAGATCAGTGCCTCCAAAGGAGACGATGCCTGACTCCTCGTGAAACTTGATAGGAGTCCCAGGATTCCGGTGGCACGTGGAAAGGGACCCTTGGTCTCCCGCCTCAGTTGGAGAGGCGTCCCAATTGCCCTGCCAAGCCTCGAGGAGAATCCCGAGTTGTCCCTCGCAACTAGCCAGGAGTACGGATGTCGCTGAAGAAACACGTGAGTGGAAGGGCCATCCCCGTCGTAACTCGAGAATATACCCCAGGTTCCCGCCGGAACTCGAGAAAAACCATGAGACGTCCCCCTCGCCGCGAGATGAGGCCCGATTCCCCTGCACTGCGTGCAGAGCAATTCCGTGTTGCACATCACACATGAAAGGAGCCTTGATTTCCTTGATGGCACTCCAGAGAAAACCCAAGAACACTGTTTCAAGGCTAGAGGGATCCTGAGGTCACTGTAGCAACACGAAAGAGCTCCGTGGACCAACAATCAACTCGAGATGAGAGGTTAGTCCCTGGCTTCGACTCCAGAGGAATACCACCTTACCACAAGCACCTCAAGAGGAGGCTTCTCTCAGCTCTACCTATGTGCTGAGTTTGCGGTCTCAAGTGGAATGGACACCGCGATGCCCTGACTCGAAATAAGGCCGGATATCCCTGCAGTGACTTGAATGCAGGCTCGTCTTGCATCTCCCAAGATGAAAGGATGTCTGAATCCCCTGTGGAGACCACAGAAAAAGAACTAGTTCCCCACCTCATCGCGACCGGAGTCCTCACGTCCTTTGAAAACTCCAGAGGTACGCGGAGATTAGTGCCTCCAAAGGAGACGATGCCTGACTCCTCGTGAAACTTGATAGGAGTCCCAGGATTCCTGTGGCACGTGGAAAGGGACACTTGGTCTCCCGCCTCAGCTGGAGAGGCGTCCCAATTGCCCTGCCAAGCCTCGAGGAGAATCCCGAGTTGTCCCTCGCAACTAGGCAGGAGTCCTGACGTCGCTGAACAAACACGTGGGTGGAAGGGCCATCCCCGTCGTAACTCGAGAATATACCCCAGGTTCCCGCCGCAACTCGAGAAAAACCATGAGACTTCCCCCTCGCCGCGAGATGAGGCCCGATTCCCCTGCACTGCGTGCAGAGCAATTCCGTGTTGCACATCACACATGAAAGGAGCCTTGATTTCCCTGATGGCACTCCAGAGAAACCCCAAGAACACTGTTTCAAGGCTAGAGGGATTCTGAGGTCACTGTAGCAACACAAAAGAGCTCCGTGGACCAAAAATCAACTCGAGATGAGAGGTTAGTCCCTGGCTTCGACTCCAGAGGAATACCACCTTACCACAAGCACCTCAAGAGGAGGCTTCTCGCAGCTTTAGGTATGTGAGAGGGACCCTGAGTTTGCGGCCTCAAGTGGAATGAACACCGCAATGCCCTGACTCGAAATAAGGCCGGATATCCCTGCAGTGACTTGAATGCAGGCTCGTCTTGCATCTCCCAAGACGAAAGGATGTCTGAATTCCCTGTGGAGACCACAGAGAAAGACCTAGTTCCCCACCTCATGGCGACCGGAGGCCTCACATCCTTTGAAAACTCCAGAGGTACGCGGAGATCAGTGCCTCCAAAGGAGACGATGCCTGACTCCTCATGAAACTTGATAGGAGTCCCAGGATCCCTGTGGCACGTGGAAAGGGACCCTTGGTCTCCCGCCTCAGATGGAGAGGCGTCCCAATTGCCCTGCCAAGCCTCGAGGAGAATCCCGAGTTGTCCCTCGCAACTAGGCAGGAGTCCTGACGTCGCTGAACAAACACGTGGCTGGAAGGGCCATCCCCGTCGTAACTCGAGAATATACCCCAGGTTCCCGCCGCAAGTCGAGAAAAACCATGAGACTTCCCCCTCGCCGTGAGATGAGGCCTGATTCCCCTGCCCTGCGTCCAGAGCAATTCCGTGTTGCACATCACACATGAAAGGAGCCTTGATTTCCTTGATGGCACTCCAGAGAATCCCCAAGAACACTGTTTCAAGGCTAGAGGGATCCTGAGGTCACTGTAGCAACACCAAAGAGCTCCGTGGACCAAGAATCAACTCGAGATGAGAGGTTAGTCTCTGGCTTCGACTCCAGAGGAATTCCACCTTACCACAAGCACCTCAAGAGGAGGCTTCTCTCAGCTCTTGGTATGTGAGAGGGACCCTGAGTTTGTGGCCTCAAGTGGAATGGACACCGCGATGCCCTGACTCGAAATAAGGCCGGATATCCCTGCAGTGACTTGAATGCAGGCTGGTCTTGCATCTCCCAAGACGAAAGGATGTCTGAATCCCCTGTGGAGACCACAGAGAAAGACCTAGTTCCCCACCTCATCGCGACCGGAGGCCTCACATCCTTTGAAAAATCCAGACGTATGCGGAGATCAGTGCCTCCAAAGGAGACAATGCCTGACTCCTCGTGAAACTTGATAGGAGTCCCAGGATTCCTGTGGCACGTGGAAAGGGACCCTTGGTCTCCCGCCTCAGCTGGTGAGGCGTCCCAATTGCCCTGCCAAGCCTCGAGGAGAATCCCGAGTTGTCCCTCGCAACTAGGCAGGAGTCCTGACGTCGCTGAACAAACACGTGTGTGGAAGGGCCATCCCCGTCGTAACTCGAGAATATACCCCAGGTTCCTGCCGCAACTCGAGAAAAACCATGAGACTTCCCCCTCGCCGAGAGATGAGGCCCGATTCCCCTGCACTGCGTGCAGAGCAATTCAGTGATGCACATCACACATGAAAGGACCCTTGATTTCCTTCATAACACTCCAGAGAAACCCCAAGAACACTGTTTCAAGACTAGAGGGATCCTGACGTCACTGTAGCCACACGAAAGAGCTCCGTGGCCCAATAATCAACACGAGATGAGAGATTAGTCCCTGGCTTCGACTCCAGAGGAATACCATCTTAACACAAGCATCTCAAGAGGAGGCTTCTCTCAGCTCTAGCTATGTGCTGAGTTTGCGGCCTCAAGTGGAATGGAAACCGCGATGCCCTGACTCGAAATAAGGCCGGATATCCCTGCAGTGACTTGAATGCAGGCTCGTCTTGCATCTCCCAAGACGAAAGGATGTCTGAATCCCCTGTGGAGACCACAGAGAAAGACCTAGTTCCCCACCTCATCGCGACCGGAGGCCTCACATCCTTTGAAAACTCCAGAGGTACGCGGAGATCAGTGACTCCAAAGTAGACGGTGCCTGACTCCTCGTGAAACTTGATAGGAGTCCCAGGATTCCTGTGGCACGTGGAAAGGGACCCTTGGTCTCCCGCCTCAGCTGGAGAGGCGTCCCAATTGCCCTGCCAAGCCTCGAGGAGAATCCCGAGTTGTCCCTCGCAGCTAGGCAGTAGTCCTGCCGTCGCTGAACAAACACGTGGGTGGAAGGGCCATCCCCGTCGTAACTCGAGAATATACTCCACGTTCCCGCCACAACTCGAGAAAAACCATGAGACTTCCCCCTCGCCGCGAGATGAGGCCCGATTCCCCTGCACTGCGTGCAGAGCAATTCCGTGTTGCACATCACACATGGAAGGAGCCTTGAGTTCCTTGATGGCACTCCAGAGAAACCCCAAGAACACTGTTTCAAGGCTAGAGGGATCCTGAGGTCACTGTAGCAACAGGAAAGAGCTCCATGGACCAAAAATCAACTCGAGATGAGAGGTTAGTCCCTGGCTTCGACTCCAGAGGTATACCACCTTACCACAAGCACCTCAAGAAGGGCTTCTCTCAGCTCTAGGTATGTGAGAGGGACCCTGAGTTTGCGGCCTCAAGTGGAATGGACACCGCGATGCCCTGACTCGAAATAAGGCCGGATATTCCTGCAGTGACTTGAATGCAGGCTCGTCTTGCCTCTCCCAAAATGAAAGGATGTCTGAATCACCTGTGTAGACCACAGAGAAAGACCTAGTTCCCCACCTCATCGCGACCGGAGGCCTCATATCCTTTGACAACTCCAGAGGTACGCGGAGATCAGTGCCTCCAAAGGAGACGATGCCTGACTCCTCGTGAAACTTGATAGGAGTCCCAGGATTCCTGTGGCACGTGGAAAGGGACCTTTGGTCTCCCGCCTCAGCTGGAGAGGCATCCCAATGGCCCTGCCAAGCCTCGAGGAGAATCCCGAGATATCCCTCGCAACTAGTCAGGAGTCCTGACGTCGCTGAACAAACACGTGGGTGGAAGGGCCATCCCCGTCGTAACTCGAGAATATACCCCAGGTTCCCGCCGCAACTCGAGAAAAACCATGAGACTTCCCCCTCGCCGCGAGATGAGGCCCGATTCCCCTGCACTGCGTGCAGAGCAATTCCGTGTTGCACATCACACATGAAAGGAGCCTTAATTTCCTTGATGGCACTCCAGAGAAACCCAAAGAACACTGTTTCAAGGCTAGAGGGATCCTGAGGTCAATGTAGCAACACGAAAGAGCTCCGTGGACCAAGAATCAACTCGAGATGAGAGGATAGTTCCTGGCTTCGACTCCAGAGGAATACCACCTTACCACAAGCACCTCAAGAGGAGGCTTCTCTCAGCTCTAGGTATGTGAGTGGGACCCTAATTTGCGGCCTCAAGTGGAATGGACACTGCGATGCCCTGACGTGAAATAAGGCCGGATATCCCTGCAGTGACTTGAATGCAGGCTCGTCTTGCATCTCCCAAGATGAACGAATGTCTGAATCCCCTGTGGAGACCACAGAGAAAAACCTAGTTTCCCACCTCATGGCGACCGGAGGCCTCACATCCTTTGAAAACTCCAGAGGTACGCGGAGATCAGTGCCTCCAAAGAAGACGATGCCTGACTCCTCGTGAAACTTGATAGAAGTCCCAGGTTTCCTGTGGCACGTGGATAGGGACCCTTGGTCTCCCGCCTCAGCTGGAGAGGCGTCCCAATTGCCCTGCCAAGCCTCGAGGAGAATCCCGAGTTGTCCCTCGCAACTAGGCAGGAGTCCTGACGTCGCTGAAGAAACACGTGGCTGGAAGGGCCATCCCCGTCGTAACTCGAGAATATACCCCAGGTTCCCGCCGCAAGTCGAGAAAAACCATGAGACTTCCCCCTCGCCGTGAGATGAGGCCTGATTCCCCTGCCCTGCGTCCAGAGCAATTCCGTGTTGCACATCACACATGAAAGGAGCCTTGATTTCCTTGATGGCACTCCAGAGAAACCCCAAGAACACTGTTTCAAGGCTAGAGGGATCCTGAGGTCACTGTAGCAACACGAAAGAGCTCCGTGGACCAAAAATCAACTCGAGATGAGAGGTTAGTCACTGGCTTCGACTCCAGAGGAATACCACCTTACCACAAGCACCTCAAGAGGAGGCTTCTCTCAGCTCTAGGTATGTGAGAGGGACCCTGAATTTGCGGCCTCAAGTGGAATGGACACCGCGATGCCCTGACTCGAAATAAGGCCGGATATCCCTGCAGTGACTTGAATGCAGGCTCGTCTTGCATCTCCCAAGACGAAAGGATGTCTGAATCCCCTGTGGAGACCACAGAGAAAGACCTAGTTTCCCACCTCATCGCGACCGGAAGCCTCACATCCTTTGAAAACTCCAGAGGTATGCGGAGATCAGTGCCTCCAAAGGAGACGATGCCTGACTCCTCGTGAAACTTGATAGGAGTCCCAGGATTCCTGTGGCACGTGGAAAGGGAACCTTGGTCTCCCCCTCAGCTGGAGAGGCGTCCCAATTGCCCTGCCAAGCCTCGAGGAGAATCCCGAGTTGTCCCTCGCAACTAGGCAGGAGTCCTGACGTCGCTGAACAAACACGTGGCTGGAAGGGCCATCCCCGTCGTAACTCGAGAATATACCCCAGGTTCCCGCCGCAACTCGAGAAAAACCATGAGACTTCCCGCTCGCCGAGAGATGAGGACAGATTCCCCTGCACTGCGTGCAGAGCAATTCAGTGATGCACATCACACATGAAAGGAGCCTTGATTTCCTTCATAGCACTCCAGAGAAACCCCAAGAACACTGTTTCAAGGCTAGAGGGATCCTGACGTCACTGTAGCCACACGAAAGAGCTCCGTGGCCCAAAAATCAACTCGAGATGAGAGGTTAGTCCCGGGCTTCGACTCCAGAGGAATACCACCTTAACACAAGCACCTCAAGAGGAGGCTTCTCTCAGCTCTAGCTATGTGCTGAGTTTGCGGCCTAAAGTGGAATGGACACCGAGATGCCCTGACTCGAAAAAAGGCCGGATATCCCTGCAGTGACTTGAATGAAGGCTCGTCTTGCATCTCCCAAGATGAAAGGATGTCTGAATCCCCTGTGGAGACCACAGAGAAGGACCTAGTTCCCCACCTCATAGTGACCGGAGGCCTCCATCCTTTGAAACTCCAGAGGTACGCGGAGATCAGTGCCTCCAAAGGAGACGATGCCTGACTCCTCGTGAAACTTGATAGGAGTCCCAGGATTCCTGCGGCTCGTGGAAAGGGACCCTTGGTCTCCCGCCTCAGCTGGAGAGGCGGCCCAATTGCCCTGCCAAGCCTCGAGGAGAATCCCGAGTTGTCCCTCGCAACTAGGCAGGAGTCCTGCCGTTGTTGAACAAACACGTGTGTGGAAGGGCCATCCCCGTCATAACTCGAGAATATACCGCAGGGTCCCGCCGCAACTTGAGAAAAACCATGAGACTTGCCCCTCGCCGTGAGATGAGGCTCGATTCTCCGGCACTGCATGCAGAGCAATTCCGTGTTGCATATCAAACATGAAAGGAGCCTTGATTTCCTTGATGGCACTCCAGAGAAACCCCAAGAACACTGTTTCAAGGCTAGCGGGATCCTGAGGTTACTGTAGCAACACGAAAGAGCTCCGTGGACCAAAAATCAACTCGAGATGAGAGGTTAGTCCCTGGCATCGACTCCAGAGGAATACCACCTTACCACAAGCACCTAAAGAGGAGGCTTCTCTCAGGTCTAAGTATGTGAGAGGGACCCTGAGTTTGCGGACTCAAGTGGAATGGACACTGCGATGCCCTGACGCGAAATAAGGCCGGATATCCCTGCAGTGAATTGAATGCAGGCTCGTCTTGCATCTCCCAAGATGAAAGGATGTCTGAATCCCGTGTGGAGAACACAGAGAAAGACATAGTTCCCCACCTCATGGCGACCGGAGGCCTCACATCCTTTGAAAACTCCAGAGGTACGCGGAGATCAGTGCCTCCAAAGGAGACGATGCCTGACTCCTCGTGAAACTTGATAGGAGTCCCAGGATTCCTGTGGCACGTGGAAAGGGACTCTTGGTCTCCCGCCTCAGATGGAGAGGCGTCCCAATTGCCCTGCCAAGCCTCGAGGAGAATCCCGAGTTGTCCCTCGCAACTAGGCAGGAGTCCTGACGTCGCTGAACAAACACGTGGCTGGAAGGGCCATCCCCGTCGTAACTCGAGAATATACCCCAGGTTCCCGCCGCAAGTCGAGAAAAACCATGAGACTTCCCCCTCGCCGTGAGATTAGGCCTCATTCCCCTGCCCTGCGTGCAGAGCAATTCAGTGATGCACATCACACATGAAAGGAGCCTTGATTTCCTTGATGCCACTCCAGAGAAACCCCAAGAACACTGTTTCAAGGCTAGAGGGATCCTGAGTTCACTGTAGCAACACGAAAGAGCTCCGTGGACCAAAAATCAACTCGAGATGAGAGGATAGTCCCTGGCTTCGACTCCAGAGGAATACCACCTTACCACAAGCACCTCAAGAGGAGGCTTCTCTCAGCTCTAGGTATGTGAGAGGGACCCTGAGTTTGCGGCCTCAAGTGGAATGGACACCGCGATGCCCTGACTCGAAATAAGGCCGGATATCCCTGCAGTGACTTGAATGCAGGCTCGTCTTGCATCTCCCAAGACGAAAGGATGTCTGAATTCCCTGTGGAGACCACAGAGAAAGACCTAGTTCCCCACCTCATGGCGACCGGAGGCCTCACATCCTTTGAAAACTCCAGAGGTACGCGGAGATCAGTGCCTCCAAAGGAGACGATGCCTGACTCCTCGTGAAACTTGATAGGAGTCCCAGGATTCCTGTGGCACGTGGAAAGGGAACCTTGGTCTCCCCCTCAGCTGGAGAGGCGTCCCAATTGCCCTGCCAAGCCTCGAGGAGAATCCCGAGTTGTCCCTCGCAACTAGGCAGGAGTCCTGACGTCGCTGAACAAACACGTGGCTGGAAGGGCCATCCCCGTCGTAACTCGAGAATATACCCCAGGTTCCCGCCGCAACTCGAGAAAAACCATGAGACTTCCCGCTCGCCGAGAGATGAGGACAGATTCCCCTGCACTGCGTGCAGAGCAATTCAGTGATGCACATCACACATGAAAGGAGCCTTGATTTCCTTCATAGCACTCCAGAGAAACCCCAAGAACACTGTTTCAAGGCTAGAGGGATCCTGACGTCACTGTAGCCACACGAAAGAGCTCCGTGGCCCAAAAATCAACTCGAGATGAGAGGTTAGTCCCGGGCTTCGACTCCAGAGGAATACCACCTTAACACAAGCACCTCAAGAGGAGGCTTCTCTCAGCTCTAGCTATGTGCTGAGTTTGCGGCTTAAAGTGGAATGGACACCGAGATGCCCTGACTCGAAAAAAGGCCGGATATCCCTGCAGTGACTTGAATGAAGGCTCGTCTTGCATCTCCCAAGATGAAAGGATGTCTGAATCCCCTGTGGAGACCACAGAGAAGGACCTAGTTCCCCACCTCATAGTGACCGGAGGCCTCCATCCTTTGAAACTCCAGAGGTACGCGGAGATCAGTGCCTCCAAAGGAGACGATGCCTGACTCCTCGTGAAACTTGATAGGAGTCCCAGGATTCCTGCGGCTCGTGGAAAGGGACCCTTGGTCTCCCGCCTCAGCTGGAGAGGCGGCCCAATTGCCCTGCCAAGCCTCGAGGAGAATCCCGAGTTGTCCCTCGCAACTAGGCAGGAGTCCTGCCGTTGTTGAACAAACACGTGTGTGGAAGGGCCATCCCCGTCATAACTCGAGAATATACCGCAGGGTCCCGCCGCAACTTGAGAAAAACCATGAGACTTGCCCCTCGCCGTGAGATGAGGCTCGATTCTCCGGCACTGCATGCAGAGCAATTCCGTGTTGCATATCAAACATGAAAGGAGCCTTGATTTCCTTGATGGCACTCCAGAGAAACCCCAAGAACACTGTTTCAAGGCTAGCGGGATCCTGAGGTTACTGTAGCAACACGAAAGAGCTCCGTGGACCAAAAATCAACTCGAGATGAGAGGTTAGTCCCTGGCATCGACTCCAGAGGAATACCACCTTACCACAAGCACCTAAAGAGGAGGCTTCTCTCAGGTCTAAGTATGTGAGAGGGACCCTGAGTTTGCGGACTCAAGTGGAATGGACACTGCGATGCCCTGACGCGAAATAAGGCCGGATATCCCTGCAGTGAATTGAATGCAGGCTCGTCTTGCATCTCCCAAGATGAAAGGATGTCTGAATCCCGTGTGGAGAACACAGAGAAAGACATAGTTCCCCACCTCATGGCGACCGGAGGCCTCACATCCTTTGAAAACTCCAGAGGTACGCGGAGATCAGTGCCTCCAAAGGAGACGATGCCTGACTCCTCGTGAAACTTGATAGGAGTCCCAGGATTCCTGTGGCACGTGGAAAGGGACTCTTGGTCTCCCGCCTCAGATGGAGAGGCGTCCCAATTGCCCTGCCAAGCCTCGAGGAGAATCCCGAGTTGTCCCTCGCAACTAGGCAGGAGTCCTGACGTCGCTGAACAAACACGTGGCTGGAAGGGCCATCCCCGTCGTAACTCGAGAATATACCCCAGGTTCCCGCCGCAAGTCGAGAAAAACCATGAGACTTCCCCCTCGCCGTGAGATTAGGCCTCATTCCCCTGCCCTGCGTGCAGAGCAATTCAGTGATGCACATCACACATGAAAGGAGCCTTGATTTCCTTGATGCCACTCCAGAGAAACCCCAAGAACACTGTTTCAAGGCTAGAGGGATCCTGAGTTCACTGTAGCAACACGAAAGAGCTCCGTGGACCAAAAATCAACTCGAGATGAGAGGATAGTCCCTGGCTTCGACTCCAGAGGAATACCACCTTACCACAAGCACCTCAAGAGGAGGCTTCTCTCAGCTCTAGGTATGTGAGAGGGACCCTGAGTTTGCGGCCTCAAGTGGAATGGACACCGCGATGCCCTGACTCGAAATAAGGCCGGATATCCCTGCAGTGACTTGAATGCAGGCTCGTCTTGCATCTCCCAAGACGAAAGGATGTCTGAATTCCCTGTGGAGACCACAGAGAAAGACCTAGTTCCCCACCTCATGGCGACCGGAGGCCTCACATCCTTTGAAAACTCCAGAGGTACGCGGAGATCAGTGCCTCCAAAGGAGACGATGCCTGACTCCTCGTGAAACTTGATAGGAGTCCCAGGATCCCTGTGGCACGTGGAAAGGGACCCTTGGTCTCCCGCCTCAGATGGAGAGGCGTCCCAATTGCCCTGCCAAGCCTCGAGGAGAATCCCGAGTTGTCCCTCGCAACTAGGCAGGAGTCCTGACGTCGCTGAACAAACACGTGGCTGGAAGGGCCATCCCCGTCGTAACTCGAGAATATACCCCAGGTTCCCGCCGCAAGTCGAGAAAAACCATGAGACTTCCCCCTCGCCGTGAGATGAGGCCTGATTCCCCTGCCCTGCGTCCAGAGCAATTCCGTGTTGCACATCACACATGAAAGGAACCTTGATTTCCTTGATGGCACTCCAGAGAATCCCCAAGAACACTGTTTCAAGGCTAGAGGGATCCTGAGGTCACTGTAGCAACACCAAAGAGCTCCGTGGACCAAGAATCAACTCGAGATGAGAGGTTAGTCTCTGGCTTCGACTCCAGAGGAATTCCACCTTACCACAAGCACCTCAAGAGGAGGCTTCTCTCAGCTCTTGGTATGTGAGAGGGACCCTGAGTTTGTGGCCTCAAGTGGAATGGACACCGCGATGCCCTGACTCGAAATAAGGCCGGATATCCCTGCAGTGACTTGAATGCAGGCTGGTCTTGCATCTCCCAAGACGAAAGGATGTCTGAATCCCCTGTGGAGACCACAGAGAAAGACCTAGTTCCCCACCTCATCGCGACCGGAGGCCTCACATCCTTTGAAAAATCCAGACGTATGCGGAGATCAGTGCCTCCAAAGGAGACAATGCCTGACTCCTCGTGAAAATTGATAGGAGTCCCAGGATTCCTGTGGCACGTGGAAAGGGACCCTTGGTCTCCCGCCTCAGCTGGTGAGGCGTCCCAATTGCCCTGCCAAGCCTCGAGGAGAATCCCGAGTTGTCCCTCGCAACTAGGCAGGAGTCCTGACGTCGCTGAACAAACTCGTGTGTGGAAGGGCCATCCCCGTCGTAACTCGAGAATATACCCCAGGTTCCTGCCGCAACTCGAGAAAAACCATGAGACTTCCCCCTCGCCGAGAGATGAGGCCCGATTCCCCTGCACTGCGTGCAGAGCAATTCAGTGATGCACATCACACATGAAAGGAGCCTTGATTTCCTTCATAACACTCCAGAGAAACCCCAAGAACACTGTTTCAAGGCTAGAGGGATCCTGACGTCACTGTAGCCACACGAAAGAGCTCCGTGGCCCAATAATCAACACGAGATGAGAGGTTAGTCCCTGGCTTCGACTCCAGAGGAATACCACCTTACCACAAGCACCTCAAGAGGAGGCTTCTCTCAGCTCTAGATATGTGAAAGGGACCCCGAGTTTGCGGCCTCAAGTGGAATGGACACCGCGATGCCCTGGCTCGAAATAAGGCCGGATATCCATGCAGTGACTTGAATGCAGGCTCGTCTTGCATCTCCCAAGACGAAAGGATGTCTGAATCCCCTGTGGAGACCACAGAGAAAGACCTAGTTCCCCACCTCATCGCGACGGGAGGCCTCACATCCTTTGAAAATTCCAGAGGTACGCGGAGATCAGTGCCTCCAAAGTAGATAATGCCTGACTCTTCGTGAAATTTGATAGGAGTCCCAGGATTCCTGTGGCACGTGGAAAGGGACCCTTGGTCTCCCGCCTCAGCTGGAGAGGCGTCCCAATTGCCCTGCCAAGCCTCGAGGAGAATCCCGAGTTGTCCCTCGCAACTAGGCAGGAGTCCGGACGTCGCTGAAGAAACACGTGGGTGGAAGGGCCATCCCCGTCGTAACTCGAGAATATACCCCAGGTTCCCGCCGCAACTCGAGAAAAACCATGAGACTTCCCCCTCGCCGCGAGATGAGGCCCGATTCCCCTGCAATACGTGCAGAGCAATTCGGTGTTGCACATCACACATGAAAGGAGCCTTGATTTCCTTGATGGCACTCCAGAGAAACCCCAAGAACACTGTTTCAAGGCTAGAGGGATCCTGAGGTCACTGTAGCAACACAAAAGAGCTCCGTGGACCAAAAATCAACTCGAGATGAGGGGTTAGTCCCTGGCTTCGACTCCAGAGGAAGACCACCTTACCACAAGCACCTCAAGAGGAGGCTTCTCTCAGCTCTAGGTATGTGAGAGGGACCCTGAGTTTGCGGCCTCAAGTGGAATGGACACCGTGATGCCCTGACTCGAAATAAGGCCGGATATCCCTGCAGTGACTTAAATGCATGCTCGCCTTGCATCTCCCAAGACGAAAGGATGTCTGAATCCCCTGTGGAGACCACAGAGAAAGACCTAGTTCCCCACCTCATCGCGACCGGAGGCCTCACATCCTTTGAAAACTCCAGAGGTACGCGGAGATCAGTGCCTCCAAAGGAGACGATGCCTGACTCCTCGTGAAACTTGATAGGAGTCCCAGGATTCATGTGGCACGTGGAAAGGGACCCTTGGTCTCCCGCCTCAGCTGCAGAGGCGTCCCAATTGCCCTGCCAAGCGTCGAGGAGAATCCCGAGTTGTCCCTCGCAACTAGGCAGAAGTCCTGACGTCGCTGAACAAACACGTGTGTGGACGGGCCATCCCCGTCGTAACTCGAGAATATACCCCAGGTTCCCGCTGCAACTCGAGAAAAACCATGAGACTTCCCTCTCGCCGCGAGATGAGACCCGATCCCCTACACTGCGTGCAGAGCAATTCCATGTGGCACATCACACATGAAAGGAGCCTTGATTTCCTTGATGGCACTCCAGAGAAACCCCAAGAACACTGTTTCAAGGCTAGAGGGATCCTGAGGTCACTGTAACAACTCAAAAGAGCTCCGTGGACCAAAAATCAACTCGAGATTAGGGGTTAGTCCCTGGCTTTGACTCCAGAGGAATACCACCTTACCACAAGCACCTCAAGAGGAGGCTTCTCTCAGCTCTAGGTATGTGAGAGGGACCCTGAATTTGCGGCCTCAAGTGGAATGAACACCGCGATGCCCTGACCCAAAATAAGGCCGGATATCCCTGCAGTGACTTGAATGCAGGCTCGTCTTGCATCTCCCAAGACGAAAGGATGTCTGAATCCCCTGTGGAGACCACAGAGAAAGACCTAGTTCCTCACCTCATCGCGACCGGAGGCCTCACATCCTTTGAAAACTCCAGAGGTACGCGGAGATCAGTGCCTCCAAAGGAGACGATGCCTGACTCCTCGTGAAACTCGATAGGAGTCCCAGGATTCCTGTGGCACGTGGAAAGGGACCCTTGGTCTCCCGCCTCAGCTGGAGAGTCGTCCCAATTGCCCTGCCAAGCCTCGAGGAGAATCCCGAGTTGTCCCTTGCAACTAGGCAGGAGTCCTGCCGTCGCTGAACAAACACGTGTGTGGAAGGGCCATCCCCGTCGTAACTCGAGAATATACCCCAGGTTCCCGCCGCAACTCGAGAAAAACCATGAGACTTCCCCCTCGCCGCGAGATGAGGCCCGATTCCCCTACACTGCGGGCAGAGCAATTCCGTGTTGCACATCACACATGAAAGGAGCCTTGATTTCCTTGATGGCACACCAGAGAAACCCCAAGAACACTGCATCAAGGCTAGAGGGATCCTGAGGTCACTGTAGCAACACAAAAGAGCTCCGTGGACCACAAATCAACTCGAGATGAGAGGTTAGTCCCTGGCTTTGACTCCAGAGGAATACCACCTTACCACAAGCACCTCAAGAGGAGGCTTCTCTCAGCTCTAGGTATGTGAGAGGGACCCTGAGTTTGCGGCCTCAAGTGGAATGGACACCGCGATGCCCTGACTCGAAATAAGGCCGGATATCCCTGCAGTGACTTGAATGCAGGCTCGTCTTGCATCTCCCAAGACGAACGGATGTCTGAATCCCCTGTGGAGACCACAGAGAAAGACCTAGTTCCCCACCTCATCGCGACCGGAGGCCTCACATCCTTTGAAAACTCCAGAGGTACGCGGAGATCAGTGCCTCCAAAGGAGACGATGCCTGACTCCTCGTGAAACTTGATAGGAGTCCCAGGATTCTTGTGGCACGTGGAAAGGGAGCCTTGGTCTTCCGCCTCAGCTGGAGAGGCGTCCCAATTGCCCTACCAAGCCTCGAGGAGAATCCCGAGTTGTCCCTCGCAACTAGGCCGGAGTCCTGCCGTCACTGAACAAACACGTGTGTGGAAGGGCCATCCCCGTCATAACTCGAGAATATACCCCGGGTTCCCACCGCAACTCGAGAAAAACCATGAGACTTCCCCCTTGCCGCGAGAAGAGGCCCGATTCCCCTGCACTGCGTGCAGAGCAATTCCGTGTTGCACATCACACATGAAAGGAGCCTTGATTTCCTTGATGGCACTCCAGAGAAACCCCAAGAACACTCTTTCAAGGCTAGAGGGAACCTGAGGTCACTGTAGCAACACGAAAGAGCTCCGTGGACCAAAAATCAACTCGAGATGAGAGGTTAGTCCCTGGCTTCGACTCCAGAGGAATACCACCTTACCACAAGCACCTCAAGAGGAGGCTTCTCTCAGCTCTAGGTATGTGAGAGGGACCCTGAGTTTGCGGCCTCAAGTGGAATGGACACCGCGATGCCCTGACTCGAAATAAGGCCGGATATCCCTGCAGTGACTTGAATGCAGGCTCGTCTTG
Organism: Cervus elaphus; assembly: GCF_910594005.1. Lineage (NCBI taxonomy): Eukaryota > Metazoa > Chordata > Mammalia > Artiodactyla > Cervidae > Cervus > Cervus elaphus. The sequence continues at coordinate 1,076,583 of NC_057815.1, read as the reverse complement.
CATCTCCCAAGACGAAAGGATGTCTGAATCCACTGTGGAGACCACAGAGAAAGACCTAGTTCCCCACCTCATCGCGACCGGAGGCCTCTCATCCTTTGAAAACTCCAGAGGTACGCGGAGATCAGTTCCTCCAAAGGAGACGATGCCTGACTCCTCGTGAAACTTGATAGGAGTCCCAGGATTCCTGTGGCACATGGAAAGGGACCCTTGGTCTCCCGCCTCAGCTGGAGAGGCGTCCCAATTGCCCTGCCAAGCCTCGAGGAGAATTCCGAGTTGTCCCTCGCAACTAGGCAGGAGTCCTGACATCGCTGAAGAAACACGTGAGTGGAAGGGCCATCCCAGTCGTAACTCGAGAATATACCACAGGTTCCCGCCGCAATTCGAGAAAAACCATGAGACTTCCCCCTCGCCGCGAGATGAGGCCTGATTCCCCTGCACTGCGTGCAAAGCAATTCCGTGTTGCACATCACACATGAAAGGAGCCTTGATTTCCTTGGTGGCACTCCAGAGAAACACCAAGAACACTCTTTCAAGCATAGACGGATCCTGAGGTCACTCTAGCTACACGAAAGAGCTCCGTGGACCAAAAATCAACTCGAGATGAGAGGTTAGTCCCTGGCTTCGACTCCAGAGGACTACCACCTTACGACAAGCACCTCAAGAGGAGGCTTCTCTCAGCTCTAGGTATGTGAGAGGGACCCTGAGTTGCGGCCTCAAGTGGAATGGACACCGCGATGCCCTGACTTGAAATAAGGCCGGATATCCCTGCAGTGACTTGAATGCAGGCTCGTCTTGCATCGCCCAAGACGAAAGGATGTCTGAATCCCCTGTGGAGACCACAGAGAAAGACCTAGTTCCCCACCTCATCGCGACGGGAGGCCTCACATCCTTTGAAAACTCCAGAGGTACGCGGAGATCAGTGACTCCAAAGGAGATGATGCCTGACTCTTCGTGAAACTTGATAGGAGTCCCAGGATTCCTGTGGCACGAGGAAAGGGAGCCTTGGTCTCCCGCCTCAGCTGGAGAGGCGTCCCAATTGCCCTGCCAAGCCTCGAGGAGAATCCCGAGTTGTCCCTCGCAACTAGGCAGAAGTCCTGACGTCGCTGAACAAACACGTGGGTGGAAGGGCCATCCCCGTCGTAACTCGAGAATATACCCCAGGTTCCCGCTGCAAATCGAGAAAAACCATGAGAATTCACTCTCGCCGCGAGATGAGGCCCGATCCCCTAAACTGCATGCAGAGCAATTCCATGTGGCACATCACACATGAAAGGAGCCTTGATTTCCTTGATGGCACTCCAGAGAAACCCCAAGAACACTGTTTCAAGGCTAGAGGGATCCTGAGGTCACTGTAGCAACTCAAAAGAGCTCCGTGGACCAAAAATCAACTCGAGATTAGGGGTTAGTCCCTGGCTTCGACTCCAGAGGAAGACCATCTTACCACACGCACCTCAAGAGGAGGCTTCTCTCAGCTCTAGGTATGTAAGAGGGACCCTGAGTTTGCGGCCTCAAGTGGAATGGACACCGCGATGCCCTGACTCGAAATAAGGCCGGATATCCCTGCAGTGACTTGAATGCAGGCTCGTCTTGCATCTCCCAAGAAGAAAGGATGTCTGAATCCCCTGTGGAGACCACAGAGAAAGACCTAGTTCCCCACCTCATCGCGACCGGAGGCCTCACATCCTTTGAAAACTCCAGAGGTATGCGGAGATCAGTGCCTCCAAAGGAGACGATGCCTGACTCCTCGTGAAACTTGATAGGAGTCCCAGGATTCCTGTGGCACGTGGAAAGGGACCCTTGGTCTCCCGCCTCAGCTGGAGAGGCGTCCCAATTGCCCTGCCAAGCCTCGAGGAGAATACCGAGTTGTCCCTCGCAACTAGGCAGGAGTCCGGCCGTCGCTGAACAAACACGTGTGTGGAAGGGCCATCCCCGTCGTAACTCGAGAATATACCCCAGGTTCCCGCCGCAACTCGAGAAAAAACATGAGACTTCCCCCTGGCCGCGAGATGAGGCCCGATTCCCCTACACTGCGGGCAGAGCAATTCCGTGTTGCACATCACACATGAAAGGAGCCTTGATTTCCTTGATGGCACTCCAGAGAAACCCCAAGAACACTGTTTCAAGTCTAGAGGGATCCTGAGGTCACTGTAGCTACACAAAAGAGCTCCGTGGACCACAAATCAACTCGAGATGAGAGGTTATTCCCTGGATTTGACTCCAGAGGAATACCACCTTACCACAAGCACCTCAAGAGGAGGCTTCTCTCAGCTCTAGGTATGTGAGAGGGACCCTGAGTTTGCGGCCTCAAGTGGAATGGACACCGCGATGCCCTGACTCGAAATAAGGCCGGATATCCCTGCAGTGACTTGAATGCAGGCTCGTCTTGCATCTCCCAAGACGAACGGATGTCTGAATCCCCTGTGGAGACCACAGAGAAAGACCTAGTTCCCCACCTCATCGCAACCGGAGGCCTCACATCCTTTGAAAACTCCAGAGGTATGCGGAGATCAGTGCCTCCAAAGGAGACGATGCCTGACTCCTCGTGAAACTTGATAGGAGTCCCAGGATTCTTGTGGCACGTGGAAAGGGAGCCTTGGTCTCCCGCCTCAGCTGGAGAGGCGTCCCAATTGCCCTGCCAAGCCTCGAGGAGAATCCCGAGTTGTCCATCGCAACTAGGCAGGAGTCCTGCCGTCACTGAACAAACACTTGGGTGGAAGGGCCATCCCCGTCATAACTCGAGAATATACCCCGGGTTCCCACCGCAACTCGAGAAAAACCATGAGACTTCCCCCTCGCCGCAAAATGAGGCCCGATTCCTGCACTGCGTGCAGAGCAATTCCCTGTTGCACATCACACATGAAAGGAGCCTTGATTTCCTTGATGACACTCCAGAGAAACCCCAAGAACACTGTTTCAAGGCTAGAGGGAACCTGAGGTCACTGTAGCAACACGAAAGAGCTCCGTGGACCAAAAATCAACTCGAGATGAGAGGTTAGTCCCTGGCTTCGACTCCAGAGGAATACCACCTTACCACAAGCACCTCAAGAGGAGGCTTCTCTCAGCTCTAGCTATGAGATAGGGACCCTGAGTTTGCGGCCTCAAGTGGAATGGACACTGCGATGACCTGAGTTGAAATAAGGCCGGATATCCCTGCAGTGACTTGAATGCAGGCTCGTCTTGCATCTCCTAAGACGAAAGGATGTCTGAATTCCCTGTGGAGACCACAGAGAAAGACCTAGTTCCCCACCTCATCGCGACGGGAGGCCTCACATCCTTTGAAAACTCCAGAGGTACGCGGAGATCAGTGACTCCAAAGGAGATGATGCCTGACTCTTCGTGAAACTTGATAGGAGTCCCAGGATTCCTGTGGCACGAGGAAAGGGAGCCTTGGTCTCCCGCCTCAGCTGGAGAGGCGTTCCAATTGCCCTGCCAAGCCTCGAGGAGAATCCCGAGTTGTCCCTCGCAACTAGGAAGGAGTCCGGACGTCGCTGAAGAAACACGTGGGTGGAAGGGCCATCCCCGTCGTAACTCGAGAATATAATCCAGGTTCCCGCCGCAACTCGAGAAAAACCATGAGACTTCCCCCTTGCCGCGAGATGAGGCCCGATTCCCCTGCACTGCATGCAGAGCAATTCCGTGTTGCACATCACACATGAAAGTAACCTTGATTTCCTTCATGGCACTCCAGAGAAATCCCAAGAACACTGTTTCCAGGCTAGAGGGATCCTGAGGTCACTGTAGCAACACGAAAGAGCTCCGTGGACCAAAAATCAACTCGAGATGAGGTGTAAGTCCCTGGCTTTGACTCCACAGGAATACCACCTTACCACAAGCACCTCAAGAGGAGGCTTCTCTCAGCTCTAGGTATGTGAGAGGGACCCTGAGTTTGCGGCCTCAAGTGGAATGGACACCGCGATGCCCTGACTCGAAATAAGGCCGGATATCCCTGCAGTGACTTGAATGCAGGCTCGTCTTGCATCTCCCAAGACGAACGGATGTCTGAATCCCCTGTGGAGACCACAGAGAAAGACCTAGTTCCCCACCTCATCGCGACCGGAGGCCTCACATCCTTTGATAACTCCAGAGGTACGCAGAGATCAGTGCCTCCAAAGGAGACGATGCCTGACTTCTCGTGAAACTTGATAGGAGTCCCAGGATTCCTGTGGCACGTGGAAAGGGACCCTTGGTCTCCCGCCTCAGCTGGAGAGGCGTCCCAATTGCCCTGCCAAGCCTCGAGGAGAATCCCGTGTTGTCCCTCGCAACTAGGCAGAAGTCCTGACGTCGCTGAACAAACACGTGGGTGGAAGGGCCATCCCCGTCGTAACTCGAGAATATACCCCAGGTTCCCGCTGCAAATCGAGAAAAACCATGAGAATTCACTCTCGCCGCGAGATGAGGCCCGATCCCCTAAACTGCATGCAGAGCAATTCCATGTGGCACATCACACATGAAAGGAGCCTTGATTTCCTTGATGGCACTCCAGAGAAACCCCAAGAACACTGTTTCAAGGCTAGAGGGATCCTGAGGTCACTGTAGCAACTCAAAAGAGTTCCGTGGACCAAAAATCAACTCGAGATTAGGGGTTAGTTCCTGGCTTCGACTCCAGAGGAAGACCATCTTACCACACGCACCTCAAGAGGAGGCTTCTCTCAGCTCTAGGTATGTAAGAGGGACCCTGAGTTTGCGGCCTCAAGTGGAATGGACACCGCGATGCCCTGACTCGAAATAAGGCCGGATATCCCTGCAGTGACTTGAATGCAGGCTCGTCTTGCATCTCCCAAGAAGAAAGGATGTCTGAATCCCCTGTGGAGACCACAGAGAAAGACCTAGTTCCCCACCTCATCGTGACCGGAGGCCTCACATCCTTTGAAAACTCCAGAGGTACGCGGAGATCAGTGCCTCCAAAGGAGACGATGCCTGACTCCTCGTGAAACTTGATAGGAGTCCCAGGATTCCTGTGGCACGTGGAAAGGGACCCTTGGTCTCCCGCCTCAGCTGGAGAGGCGTCCCAATTGCCCTGCCAAGCCTCGAGGAGAATCCCGAGTTGTCCCTTGCAACTAGGCAGGAGTCCGGCCGTCGCTGAACAAACACGTGTGTGGAAGGGCCATCCCCGTCGTAACTCGAGAATATACCCCAGGTTCCCGCTGCAAATCGAGAAAAACCATGAGAATTCACTCTCGCCGCGAGATGAGGCCCGATCCCCTAAACTGCATGCAGAGCAATTCCATGTGGCACATCACACATGAAAGGAGCCTTGATTTCCTTGATGGCACTCCAGAGAAAACCCAAGAACACTGTTTCAAGGCTAGAGGGATCCTGAGGTCACTGTAGCAACTCAAAAGAGTTCCGTGGACCAAAAATCAACTCGAGATTAGGGGTTAGTCCCTGGCTTCGACTCCAGAGGAAGACCATCTTACCACACGCACCTCAAGAGGAGGCTTCTCTCAGCTCTAGGTATGTAAGAGGGACCCTGAGTTTGCGGCCTCAAGTGGAATGGACACCGCGATGCCCTGACTCGAAATAAGGCCGGATATCCCTGCAGTGACTTGAATGCAGGCTCGTCTTGCATCTCCCAAGAAGAAAGGATGTCTGAATCCCCTGTGGAGACCACAGAGAAAGACCTAGTTCCCCACCTCATCGTGACCGGAGGCCTCACATCCTTTGAAAACTCCAGAGGTACGCGGAGATCAGTGCCTCCAAAGGAGACGATGCCTGACTCCTCGTGAAACTTGATAGGAGTCCCAGGATTCCTGTGGCACGTGGAAAGGGACCCTTCGTCTCCCGCCTCAGCTGGAGAGGCGTCCCAATTGCCCTGCCAAGCCTCGAGGAGAATCCCGAGTTGTCCCTTGCAACTAGGCAGGAGTCCGGCCGTCGCTGAACAAACACGTGTGTGGAAGGGCCATCCCCGTCGTAACTCGAGAATATACACCAGGTTCCCGCCCCAACTCGAGAAAAACCATGAGACTTCCCCCTGGCCGCGAGATGAGGCCCGATTCCCCTACACTGCGGGCAGAGCAATTCCGTGTGGCACATCACACATGAAAGGAGCCTTGATTTCCTTGATGGCACTCCAGAGAAACCCCAAGAACACTGTTTCAAGGCTAGAGGGATCCTGAGGTCACTGTAGCAACACAAAAGAGCTCCGTGGACCACAAATCAACTCGAGATGAGAGATTATTCCCTGGCTTTGACTCCAGAGGAATACCACCTTACCACAAGCACCTCAAGAGGAGGCTTCGCTCAGCTCTAGGTATGTGAGAGGGACCCTGAGTTTGCGGCCTCAAGTGGAATGGACACCGCGATGCCCTGACTCGAAATAAGGCCGGATATCCCTGCAGTGACTTGAATGCAGGCTCGTCTTGCATCTCCCAAGACGAACGGATGTCTGAATCCCCTGTGGAGACCACAGAGAAAGACCTAGTTCCCCACCTCATCGCAACCGGAGGCCTCACATCCTTTGAAAACTCCAGAGGTATGCGGAGATCAGTGCCTCCAAAGGAGACGATGCCTGACTCCTCGTGAAACTTGATAGGAGTCCCAGGATTCTTGTGGCACGTGGAAAGGGAGCCTTGGTCTCCCGCCTCAGCTGGAGAGGCGTCCCAATTGCCCTGCCAAGCCTCGAGGAGAATCCCGAGTTGTCCATCGCAACTAGGCAGAAGTCCTGACGTCACTGAACAAACACGTGGGTGGAAGGGCCATCCCCGTCATAACTCGAGAATATACCCCGGGTTCCCACCGCAACTCGAGAAAAACCATGAGACTTCCCCCTCGCCGCAAAATGAGGCCCGATTCCTGCACTGCGTGCAGAGCAATTCCCTGTTGCACATCACACATGAAAGGAGCCTTGATTTCCTTGATGGCACTCCAGAGAAACCCCAAGAACACTGTTTCAAGGCTAGAGGGAACCTGAGGTCACTGTAGCAACACGAAAGAGCTCCGTGGACCAAAAATCAACTCGAGATGAGAGGTTAGTCCCTGGCTTCGACTCCAGAGGAATACCACCTTACCACAAGCACCTCAAGAGGAGGCTTCTCTCAGCTCTAGCTATGAGATAGGGACCCTGAGTTTGCGGCCTCAAGTGGAATGGACACTGCGATGCCCTGACTTGAAATAAGGCCGGATATCCCTGCAGTGACTTGAATGCAGGCTCGTCTTGCATCTCCCAAGACGAAAGTATGTCTGAATCCCCTGTGGAGACAACAGAGAAAGACCTAGTTCCCCACCTCATCGCGACCGGAGGCCTCACATCCTTTGAAAACTCCTGAGGTACGCGGAGATCAGTGCCTCCAAAGGAGACGATGCCTGACTCCTCGTGAAACTTGATAGGAGTCCCAGGATTCCTGTGGCACGTGGAAAGGGAGCCTTGGTCTCCCGCTTCAGCTGGAGAGGCGTCCCAATTGCCCTGCCAAGCCTCCAGGAGAATCCCGAGTTGTCCATCGCAACTAGGCAGGAGTCCTGCCGTCACTGAAAAAACACGTGGGTGGAAGGGCCATCCCCGTCATAACTCGAGAATATACCCCGGGTTCCCACCGCAACTCGAGAAAAACCATGAGACTTCCCCCTCGCCGCAAAATGAGGCCCGATTCCTGCACTGCGTGCAGAGCAATTCCCTGTTGCACATCACACATGAAAAGAGCCTTGATTTCCTTGATGGCACTCCAGAGAAACCCCAAGAACACTGTTTCAAGGCTAGAGGGATCCAGAGGTCACTGTAGCAACACGAAAGAGCTCCGTGGACCAGAAATCTACTCGAGATAAGAGGTTAGTCCCTGGCTTCGACTCCAGAGGAATACCACCTTACCACAAGCACCTCAAGAGGAGGCTTCTCTCAGCTCTAGGTATGTGAGAGAGACCCTGAGTTTGCGGCCTCAAGTGGAATGGACACCGCGATGCCCTGGCTCGAAATAAGGCCGGATATCCCTGCAGTGACTTAAATGCATGCTCGCCTTGCATCTCCCAAGACGAAAGGATGTCTGAATCCCCTGTGGAGACCACAGAGAAAGACCTAGTTCCCCACCTCATCGCGACCGGAGGCCTCACATCCTTTGAAAACTCCAGAGGTACGCGGAGATCAGTGCCTCCAAAGGAGACGATGCCTGACTCCTCGTGAAACTTGATAGGAGTCCCAGGATTCATGTGGCACGTGGAAAGGGACCCTTGGTCTCCCGCCTCAGCTGCAGAGGCGTCCCAATTGCCCTGCCAAGCGTCGAGGAGAATCCCGAGTTGTCCCTCGCAACTAGGCAGAAGTCCTGACGTCGCTGAACAAACACGTGTGTGGACGGGCCATCCCCGTCGTAACTCGAGAATATACCCCAGGTTCCCGCTGCAACTCGAGAAAAACCATGAGACTTCCCTCTCGCCGCGAGATGAGACCCGATCCCCTACACTGCGTGCAGAGCAATTCCATGTGGCACATCACACATGAAAGGAGCCTTGATTTCCTTGATGGCACTCCAGAGAAACCCCAAGAACACTGTTTCAAGGCTAGAGGGATCCTGAGGTCACTGTAACAACTCAAAAGAGCTCCGTGGACCAAAAATCAACTCGAGATTAGGGGTTAGTCCCTGGCTTTGACTCCAGAGGAATACCACCTTACCACAAGCACCTCAAGAGGAGGCTTCTCTCAGCTCTAGGTATGTGAGAGGGACCCTGAATTTGCGGCCTCAAGTGGAATGAACACCGCGATGCCCTGACCCAAAATAAGGCCGGATATCCCTGCAGTGACTTGAATGCAGGCTCGTCTTGCATCTCCCAAGACGAAAGGATGTCTGAATCCCCTGTGGAGACCACAGAGAAAGACCTAGTTCCTCACCTCATCGCGACCGGAGGCCTCACATCCTTTGAAAACTCCAGAGGTACGCGGAGATCAGTGCCTCCAAAGGAGATGATGCCTGACTCCTCGTGAAACTCGATAGGAGTCCCAGGATTCCTGTGGCACGTGGAAAGGGACCCTTGGTCTCCCGCCTCAGCTGGAGAGTCGTCCCAATTGCCCTGCCAAGCCTCGAGGAGAATCCCGAGTTGTCCCTTGCAACTAGGCAGGAGTCCTGCCGTCGCTGAACAAACACGTGTGTGGAAGGGCCATCCCCGTCGTAACTCGAGAATATACCCCAGGTTCCCGCCGCAACTCGAGAAAAACCATGAGACTTCCCCCTCGCCGCGAGATGAGGCCCGATTCCCCTACACTGCGGGCAGAGCAATTCCGTGTTGCACATCACACATGAAAGGAGCCTTGATTTCCTTGATGGCACACCAGAGAAACCCCAAGAACACTGCATCAAGGCTAGAGGGATCCTGAGGTCACTGTAGCAACACAAAAGAGCTCCGTGGACCACAAATCAACTCGAGATGAGAGGTTAGTCCCTGGCTTTGACTCCAGAGGAATACCACCTTACCACAAGCACCTCAAGAGGAGGCTTCTCTCAGCTCTAGGTATGTGAGAGGGACCCTGAGTTTGCGGCCTCAAGTGGAATGGACACCGCGATGCCCTGACTCGAAATAAGGCCGGATATCCCTGCAGTGACTTGAATGCAGGCTCGTCTTGCATCTCCCAAGACGAACGGATGTCTGAATCCCCTGTGGAGACCACAGAGAAAGACCTAGTTCCCCACCTCATCGCGACCGGAGGCCTCACATCCTTTGAAAACTCCAGAGGTACGCGGAGATCAGTGCCTCCAAAGGAGACGATGCCTGACTCCTCGTGAAACTTGATAGGAGTCCCAGGATTCTTGTGGCACGTGGAAAGGGAGCCTTGGTCTTCCGCCTCAGCTGGAGAGGCGTCCCAATTGCCCTACCAAGCCTCGAGGAGAATCCCGAGTTGTCCCTCGCAACTAGGCCGGAGTCCTGCCGTCACTGAACAAACACGTGTGTGGAAGGGCCATCCCCGTCATAACTCGAGAATATACCCCGGGTTCCCACCGCAACTCGAGAAAAACCATGAGACTTCCCCCTTGCCGCAAAATGAGGCCCGATTCCTGTACTGCGTGCAGAGCAATTCCCTGTTGCACATCACACATGAAAGGAGCCTTGATTTCCTTGATGGCACTCCAGAGAAACCCCAAGAACACTCTTTCAAGGCTAGAGGGAACCTGAGGTCACTGTAGCAACACGAAAGAGCTCCGTGGACCAAAAATCAACTCGAGATGAGAGGTTAGTCCCTGGCTTCGACTCCAGAGGAATACCACCTTACCACAAGCACCTCAAGAGGAGGCTTCTCTCAGCTCTAGGTATGTGAGAGGGACCCTGAGTTTGCGGCCTCAAGTGGAATGGACACCGCGATGCCCTGACTCGAAATAAGGCCGGATATCCCTGCAGTGACTTGAATGCAGGCTCGTCTTGCATCTCCCAAGACGAAAGGATGTCTGAATCCACTGTGGAGACCACAGAGAAAGACCTAGTTCCCCACCTCATCGCGACCGGAGGCCTCTCATCCTTTGAAAACTCCAGAGGTACGCGGAGATCAGTTCCTCCAAAGGAGACGATGCCTGACTCCTCGTGAAACTTGATAGGAGTCCCAGGATTCCTGTGGCACATGGAAAGGGACCCTTGGTCTCCCGCCTCAGCTGGAGAGGCGTCCCAATTGCCCTGCCAAGCCTCGAGGAGAATTCCGAGTTGTCCCTCGCAACTAGGCAGGAGTCCTGACATCGCTGAAGAAACACGTGAGTGGAAGGGCCATCCCAGTCGTAACTCGAGAATATACCACAGGTTCCCGCCGCAATTCGAGAAAAACCATGAGACTTCCCCCTCGCCGCGAGATGAGGCCTGATTCCCCTGCACTGCGTGCAAAGCAATTCCGTGTTGCACATCACACATGAAAGGAGCCTTGATTTCCTTGGTGGCACTCCAGAGAAACACCAAGAACACTCTTTCAAGCATAGACGGATCCTGAGGTCACTCTAGCTACACGAAAGAGCTCCGTGGACCAAAAATCAACTCGAGATGAGAGGTTAGTCCCTGGCTTCGACTCCAGAGGACTACCACCTTACGACAAGCACCTCAAGAGGAGGCTTCTCTCAGCTCTAGGTATGTGAGAGGGACCCTGAGTTGCGGCCTCAAGTGGAATGGACACCGCGATGCCCTGACTTGAAATAAGGCCGGATATCCCTGCAGTGACTTGAATGCAGGCTCGTCTTGCATCGCCCAAGACGAAAGGATGTCTGAATCCCCTGTGGAGACCACAGAGAAAGACCTAGTTCCCCACCTCATCGCGACGGGAGGCCTCACATCCTTTGAAAACTCCAGAGGTACGCGGAGATCAGTGACTCCAAAGGAGATGATGCCTGACTCTTCGTGAAACTTGATAGGAGTCCCAGGATTCCTGTGGCACGAGGAAAGGGAGCCTTGGTCTCCCGCCTCAGCTGGAGAGGCGTCCCAATTGCCCTGCCAAGCCTCGAGGAGAATCCCGAGTTGTCCCTCGCAACTAGGCAGAAGTCCTGACGTCGCTGAACAAACACGTGGGTGGAAGGGCCATCCCCGTCGTAACTCGAGAATATACCCCAGGTTCCCGCTGCAAATCGAGAAAAACCATGAGAATTCACTCTCGCCGCGAGATGAGGCCCGATCCCCTAAACTGCATGCAGAGCAATTCCATGTGGCACATCACACATGAAAGGAGCCTTGATTTCCTTGATGGCACTCCAGAGAAACCCCAAGAACACTGTTTCAAGGCTAGAGGGATCCTGAGGTCACTGTAGCAACTCAAAAGAGCTCCGTGGACCAAAAATCAACTCGAGATTAGGGGTTAGTCCCTGGCTTCGACTCCAGAGGAAGACCATCTTACCACACGCACCTCAAGAGGAGGCTTCTCTCAGCTCTAGGTATGTAAGAGGGACCCTGAGTTTGCGGCCTCAAGTGGAATGGACACCGCGATGCCCTGACTCGAAATAAGGCCGGATATCCCTGCAGTGACTTGAATGCAGGCTCGTCTTGCATCTCCCAAGAAGAAAGGATGTCTGAATCCCCTGTGGAGACCACAGAGAAAGACCTAGTTCCCCACCTCATCGCGACCGGAGGCCTCACATCCTTTGAAAACTCCAGAGGTATGCGGAGATCAGTGCCTCCAAAGGAGACGATGCCTGACTCCTCGTGAAACTTGATAGGAGTCCCAGGATTCCTGTGGCACGTGGAAAGGGACCCTTGGTCTCCCGCCTCAGCTGGAGAGGCGTCCCAATTGCCCTGCCAAGCCTCGAGGAGAATACCGAGTTGTCCCTCGCAACTAGGCAGGAGTCCGGCCGTCGCTGAACAAACACGTGTGTGGAAGGGCCATCCCCGTCGTAACTCGAGAATATACCCCAGGTTCCCGCCGCAACTCGAGAAAAAACATGAGACTTCCCCCTGGCCGCGAGATGAGGCCCGATTCCCCTACACTGCGGGCAGAGCAATTCCGTGTTGCACATCACACATGAAAGGAGCCTTGATTTCCTTGATGGCACTCCAGAGAAACCCCAAGAACACTGTTTCAAGTCTAGAGGGATCCTGAGGTCACTGTAGCTACACAAAAGAGCTCCGTGGACCACAAATCAACTCGAGATGAGAGGTTATTCCCTGGATTTGACTCCAGAGGAATACCACCTTACCACAAGCACCTCAAGAGGAGGCTTCTCTCAGCTCTAGGTATGTGAGAGGGACCCTGAGTTTGCGGCCTCAAGTGGAATGGACACCGCGATGCCCTGACTCGAAATAAGGCCGGATATCCCTGCAGTGACTTGAATGCAGGCTCGTCTTGCATCTCCCAAGACGAACGGATGTCTGAATCCCCTGTGGAGACCACAGAGAAAGACCTAGTTCCCCACCCCATCGCAACCGGAGGCCTCACATCCTTTGAAAACTCCAGAGGTATGCGGAGATCAGTGCCTCCAAAGGAGACGATGCCTGACTCCTCGTGAAACTTGATAGGAGTCCCAGGATTCTTGTGGCACGTGGAAAGGGAGCCTTGGTCTCCCGCCTCAGCTGGAGAGGCGTCCCAATTGCCCTGCCAAGCCTCGAGGAGAATCCCGAGTTGTCCATCGCAACTAGGCAGGAGTCCTGCCGTCACTGAACAAACACTTGGGTGGAAGGGCCATCCCCGTCATAACTCGAGAATATACCCCGGGTTCCCACCGCAACTCGAGAAAAACCATGAGACTTCCCCCTCGCCGCAAAATGAGGCCCGATTCCTGCACTGCGTGCAGAGCAATTCCCTGTTGCACATCACACATGAAAGGAGCCTTGATTTCCTTGATGGCACTCCAGAGAAACCCCAAGAACACTGTTTCAAGGCTAGAGGGAACCTGAGGTCACTGTAGCAACACGAAAGAGCTCCGTGGACCAAAAATCAACTCGAGATGAGAGGTTAGTCCCTGGCTTCGACTCCAGAGGAATACCACCTTACCACAAGCACCTCAAGAGGAGGCTTCTCTCAGCTCTAGCTATGAGATAGGGACCCTGAGTTTGCGGCCTCAAGTGGAATGGACACTGCGATGACCTGAGTTGAAATAAGGCCGGATATCCCTGCAGTGACTTGAATGCAGGCTCGTCTTGCATCTCCTAAGACGAAAGGATGTCTGAATTCCCTGTGGAGACCACAGAGAAAGACCTAGTTCCCCACCTCATCGCGACGGGAGGCCTCACATCCTTTGAAAACTCCAGAGGTACGCGGAGATCAGTGACTCCAAAGGAGATGATGCCTGACTCTTCGTGAAACTTGATAGGAGTCCCAGGATTCCTGTGGCACGAGGAAAGGGAGCCTTGGTCTCCCGCCTCAGCTGGAGAGGCGTTCCAATTGCCCTGCCAAGCCTCGAGGAGAATCCCGAGTTGTCCCTCGCAACTAGGAAGGAGTCCGGACGTCGCTGAAGAAACACGTGGGTGGAAGGGCCATCCCCGTCGTAACTCGAGAATATAATCCAGGTTCCCGCCGCAACTCGAGAAAAACCATGAGACTTCCCCCTTGCCGCGAGATGAGGCCCGATTCCCCTGCACTGCATGCAGAGCAATTCCGTGTTGCACATCACACATGAAAGTAACCTTGATTTCCTTCATGGCACTCCAGAGAAATCCCAAGAACACTGTTTCCAGGCTAGAGGGATCCTGAGGTCACTGTAGCAACACGAAAGAGCTCCGTGGACCAAAAATCAACTCGAGATGAGGTGTAAGTCCCTGGCTTTGACTCCACAGGAATACCACCTTACCACAAGCACCTCAAGAGGAGGCTTCTCTCAGCTCTAGGTATGTGAGAGGGACCCTGAGTTTGCGGCCTCAAGTGGAATGGACACCGCGATGCCCTGACTCGAAATAAGGCCGGATATCCCTGCAGTGACTTGAATGCAGGCTCGTCTTGCATCTCCCAAGACGAACGGATGTCTGAATCCCCTGTGGAGACCACAGAGAAAGACCTAGTTCCCCACCTCATCGCGACCGGAGGCCTCACATCCTTTGATAACTCCAGAGGTACGCAGAGATCAGTGCCTCCAAAGGAGACGATGCCTGACTTCTCGTGAAACTTGATAGGAGTCCCAGGATTCCTGTGGCACGTGGAAAGGGACCCTTGGTCTCCCGCCTCAGCTGGAGAGGCGTCCCAATTGCCCTGCCAAGCCTCGAGGAGAATCCCGTGTTGTCCCTCGCAACTAGGCAGAAGTCCTGACGTCGCTGAACAAACACGTGGGTGGAAGGGCCATCCCCGTCGTAACTCGAGAATATACCCCAGGTTCCCGCTGCAAATCGAGAAAAACCATGAGAATTCACTCTCGCCGCGAGATGAGGCCCGATCCCCTAAACTGCATGCAGAGCAATTCCATGTGGCACATCACACATGAAAGGAGCCTTGATTTCCTTGATGGCACTCCAGAGAAACCCCAAGAACACTGTTTCAAGGCTAGAGGGATCCTGAGGTCACTGTAGCAACTCAAAAGAGTTCCGTGGACCAAAAATCAACTCGAGATTAGGGGTTAGTTCCTGGCTTCGACTCCAGAGGAAGACCATCTTACCACACGCACCTCAAGAGGAGGCTTCTCTCAGCTCTAGGTATGTAAGAGGGACCCTGAGTTTGCGGCCTCAAGTGGAATGGACACCGCGATGCCCTGACTCGAAATAAGGCCGGATATCCCTGCAGTGACTTGAATGCAGGCTCGTCTTGCATCTCCCAAGAAGAAAGGATGTCTGAATCCCCTGTGGAGACCACAGAGAAAGACCTAGTTCCCCACCTCATCGTGACCGGAGGCCTCACATCCTTTGAAAACTCCAGAGGTACGCGGAGATCAGTGCCTCCAAAGGAGACGATGCCTGACTCCTCGTGAAACTTGATAGGAGTCCCAGGATTCCTGTGGCACGTGGAAAGGGACCCTTGGTCTCCCGCCTCAGCTGGAGAGGCGTCCCAATTGCCCTGCCAAGCCTCGAGGAGAATCCCGAGTTGTCCCTTGCAACTAGGCAGGAGTCCGGCCGTCGCTGAACAAACACGTGTGTGGAAGGGCCATCCCCGTCGTAACTCGAGAATATACCCCAGGTTCCCGCTGCAAATCGAGAAAAACCATGAGAATTCACTCTCGCCGCGAGATGAGGCCCGATCCCCTAAACTGCATGCAGAGCAATTCCATGTGGCACATCACACATGAAAGGAGCCTTGATTTCCTTGATGGCACTCCAGAGAAAACCCAAGAACACTGTTTCAAGGCTAGAGGGATCCTGAGGTCACTGTAGCAACTCAAAAGAGTTCCGTGGACCAAAAATCAACTCGAGATTAGGGGTTAGTCCCTGGCTTCGACTCCAGAGGAAGACCATCTTACCACACGCACCTCAAGAGGAGGCTTCTCTCAGCTCTAGGTATGTAAGAGGGACCCTGAGTTTGCGGCCTCAAGTGGAATGGACACCGCGATGCCCTGACTCGAAATAAGGCCGGATATCCCTGCAGTGACTTGAATGCAGGCTCGTCTTGCATCTCCCAAGAAGAAAGGATGTCTGAATCCCCTGTGGAGACCACAGAGAAAGACCTAGTTCCCCACCTCATCGTGACCGGAGGCCTCACATCCTTTGAAAACTCCAGAGGTACGCGGAGATCAGTGCCTCCAAAGGAGACGATGCCTGACTCCTCGTGAAACTTGATAGGAGTCCCAGGATTCCTGTGGCACGTGGAAAGGGACCCTTCGTCTCCCGCCTCAGCTGGAGAGGCGTCCCAATTGCCCTGCCAAGCCTCGAGGAGAATCCCGAGTTGTCCCTTGCAACTAGGCAGGAGTCCGGCCGTCGCTGAACAAACACGTGTGTGGAAGGGCCATCCCCGTCGTAACTCGAGAATATACACCAGGTTCCCGCCCCAACTCGAGAAAAACCATGAGACTTCCCCCTGGCCGCGAGATGAGGCCCGATTCCCCTACACTGCGGGCAGAGCAATTCCGTGTGGCACATCACACATGAAAGGAGCCTTGATTTCCTTGATGGCACTCCAGAGAAACCCCAAGAACACTGTTTCAAGGCTAGAGGGATCCTGAGGTCACTGTAGCAACACAAAAGAGCTCCGTGGACCACAAATCAACTCGAGATGAGAGATTATTCCCTGGCTTTGACTCCAGAGGAATACCACCTTACCACAAGCACCTCAAGAGGAGGCTTCGCTCAGCTCTAGGTATGTGAGAGGGACCCTGAGTTTGCGGCCTCAAGTGGAATGGACACCGCGATGCCCTGACTCGAAATAAGGCCGGATATCCCTGCAGTGACTTGAATGCAGGCTCGTCTTGCATCTCCCAAGACGAACGGATGTCTGAATCCCCTGTGGAGACCACAGAGAAAGACCTAGTTCCCCACCTCATCGCAACCGGAGGCCTCACATCCTTTGAAACCTCCAGAGGTATGCGGAGATCAGTGCCTCCAAAGGAGACGATGCCTGACTCCTCGTGAAACTTGATAGGAGTCCCAGGATTCTTGTGGCACGTGGAAAGGGAGCCTTGGTCTCCCGCCTCAGCTGGAGAGGCGTCCCAATTGCCCTGCCAAGCCTCGAGGAGAATCCCGAGTTGTCCATCGCAACTAGGCAGAAGTCCTGACGTCACTGAACAAACACGTGGGTGGAAGGGCCATCCCCGTCATAACTCGAGAATATACCCCGGGTTCCCACCGCAACTCGAGAAAAACCATGAGACTTCCCCCTCGCCGCAAAATGAGGCCCGATTCCTGCACTGCGTGCAGAGCAATTCCCTGTTGCACATCACACATGAAAGGAGCCTTGATTTCCTTGATGGCACTCCAGAGAAACCCCAAGAACACTGTTTCAAGGCTAGAGGGAACCTGAGGTCACTGTAGCAACACGAAAGAGCTCCGTGGACCAAAAATCAACTCGAGATGAGAGGTTAGTCCCTGGCTTCGACTCCAGAGGAATACCACCTTACCACAAGCACCTCAAGAGGAGGCTTCTCTCAGCTCTAGCTATGAGATAGGGACCCTGAGTTTGCGGCCTCAAGTGGAATGGACACTGCGATGCCCTGACTTGAAATAAGGCCGGATATCCCTGCAGTGACTTGAATGCAGGCTCGTCTTGCATCTCCCAAGACGAAAGTATGTCTGAATCCCCTGTGGAGACAACAGAGAAAGACCTAGTTCCCCACCTCATCGCGACCGGAGGCCTCACATCCTTTGAAAACTCCTGAGGTACGCGGAGATCAGTGCCTCCAAAGGAGACGATGCCTGACTCCTCGTGAAACTTGATAGGAGTCCCAGGATTCCTGTGGCACGTGGAAAGGGAGCCTTGGTCTCCCGCTTCAGCTGGAGAGGCGTCCCAATTGCCCTGCCAAGCCTCCAGGAGAATCCCGAGTTGTCCATCGCAACTAGGCAGGAGTCCTGCCGTCACTGAAAAAACACGTGGGTGGAAGGGCCATCCCCGTCATAACTCGAGAATATACCCCGGGTTCCCACCGCAACTCGAGAAAAACCATGAGACTTCCCCCTCGCCGCAAAATGAGGCCCGATTCCTGCACTGCGTGCAGAGCAATTCCCTGTTGCACATCACACATGAAAAGAGCCTTGATTTCCTTGATGGCACTCCAGAGAAACCCCAAGAACACTGTTTCAAGGCTAGAGGGATCCAGAGGTCACTGTAGCAACAAAAAGAGCTCCGTGGACCAGAAATCTACTCGAGATAAGAGGTTAGTCCCTGGCTTCGACTCCAGAGGAATACCACCTTACCACAAGCACCTCAAGAGGAGGCTTCTCTCAGCTCTAGGTATGTGAGAGAGACCCTGAGTTTGCGGCCTCAAGTGGAATGGACACCGCGATGCCCTGGCTCGAAATAAGGCCGGATATCCCTGCAGTGACTTGAATGCAGGCTCGTCTTGCATCTCCTAAGACGAAAGGATGTCTGAATTCCCTGTGGAGACCACAGAGAAAGACCTAGTTCCCCACCTCATCGCGACCGGAGGCCTCACATCCTTTGAAAACTCCAGAGGTACGCGGAGATCAGTGCCTCCAAAGGAGACGATGCCTGACTCCTCGTGAAACTTGATAGGAGACCCAGGATTCCTGTGGCACGTGCAAAGGGACCCTTGGTCTCCCGCCTCAGCTGGAGAGGCGTCCCAATTGCCCTGCCAAGCCTCCAGGAGAATCCCGAGTTGTCCCTCGCAACTAGGCAGGAGTCCTGACGTCGCTGAACAAACACGTGGGTGGAAGGGCCATCCCCGTCGTAACTCGAGAATATACCCCAGGTTCCCGCCGCAACTCGAGAAAAACCATGAGACTTCCCCCTCGCCACGAGATGAGGCCCGATTCCCCTGCACTGCGTGCAGAGCAATTCCGTGTTGCACATCACACATGGAAGGAGCCTTGATTTCCTTGATGGGACTGCAGAGAAACCCCAAGAACACTGTTTCAAGGCTAGAGGGATCCTGAGGTCACTGTAGCAACACGAAAGAGCTCCGTGGACCAAAAATCAACTCGAGATGAGAGGTTAGTCCCTGGCTTCGACTCCAGAGGAATACCACCTTACCACAAGCACCTCAAGAGGAGGCTTCTCTCAGCTCTAGGTATGTGAGAGGGACCCTGAGTTTGCGGCCTCAAGTGGAATGGACACCGCGATGCCCTGACTCGAAATAAGGCCGGATATCCCTGTAGTGACTTGAATGCAGGCTCGTCTTGCATCTCCCAAGATGAAAGGATGTCTGAATCCCCTGTGGAGACCACAGAGAAAGACCTAGTTCCCCACCTCATCGCGACCGGATTCCTTACATCCTTTGAAAACTCCAGAGGTACGCGGAGATCAGTACCTCCAAAGGAGCCGATGCCTGACTCCTCGTGAAACTTGATAGGAGTCCCAGGATTCCTGTGGCACGTGGAAAGGGACCCTTGGTCTCCCGCCTCAGCTGGAGAGGCGTCCCAATTGCCCTGCCAAGCCTCGAGGAGAATCCCGAGTTGTCCCTCACAACTAGGCAGGAGTTCTGACGTCGCTGAAGAAACACGTGGGTGGAAGGGCCATCCCCGTCGTAACTCGAGAATATACCCCAGGTTGCCGCCGCAACTCGTGAAAAACCATGAGACTTCCCCCTCGCCGCGAGAAGAGGCCCGATTCCCCTGCACTGCGTGCAGAGCAATTCCGTGTTGCACATCACACATGAAAGGAGCCTTGATTTCCTTGATGGCACTCCAGAGAAACCCCAAGAACACTGTTTCAAGGTTGAGGGATCCTGAGGTCACTGTAGCAACACGAAAGAGCTCCGTGGACCAAAAATCAACTCGAGATGAGAGGTTAGTCCCTGGCTTCAACTCCAGAGGAATACCACCTTACCACAAGCACCTCAAGAGGAGGCTTCTCTCAGCTGTATGTATGTGAGAGGGACCCTGAGTTTGCTGCCTCAAATGGAATGGAGACCACGATGCCCTGACTCGAAATAAGGCCGGATATCCCTGCAGTGACTTGAATGCAGGCTCGTCTTGCATCTCCCAAGACGAAAGGATGTCTGAATCCCCTGTGGAGACCACAGAGAAAGACCTAGTTCCCCACCTCATCGCGACCGGAGGCCTCACATCCTTTGAAAACTCCAGAGGTACGCGGAGATCAGTGCCTCCAAAGGAGACGATGCCTGACTCCTCATGAAACTTGATAGGAGTCCCAGAATTCCTGTGGCACGTGGAAAGGGACCCTTGGTCTCCCGCCTCAGCTGGAGAGGCGTCCTAATTGCCCTGCCAAGCCTCGAGGAGAATCCCAAGTTGTCCCTCGCAACTAGGCAGGAGTCCTGACGTCGCTGAACAAACACGTGGGTGTAAAGGCCATCCCCGTCGTAACTCGAGAATATACCCCAGGTTCCCGCCGCAACTCGAGAAAAACCATGATACTTCCCCCTCGCCGCGAGATGAGGCCCGATTCCCCTGCACTGCGTGCAGAGCAATTCCGTGTTGCACATCACACATGAAAGGAGCCTTGATTTCCTTGATGGCACTCCAGAGAAACCCCAAGAACACTGTTTCAAGGCTGGAGGGATCCTGAGGTCCCTGTAGCAACACGAAAGAGCTCCGTGGACCAGGAATCAACTCGAGATGAGAGGTTAGTCCCTGGCTTCGACTCCAGAGGAATACCACCTTACCACAAGCACCTCAAGAGGAGGCTTCTCTCAGCTCTAGGTATGTGAGAGGGACCCTGAGTTTGCGGCCTCAAGTGGAATGGAGACCGCGATGCCCTGACTCGAAATAAGGCCGGATATCCCTGCAGTGACTTGAATGCAGGCTCGTCTTGCATCTCCCAAGACGAAAGGATGTCTGAATCCCCTGTGGAGACCACAGAGAAAGACCTAGTTCCCCACCTCATCGCGACCGGAGGCCTCACATCTTTTGAAAACTCCAGAGGTACGCGGAGATCAGTGCCTCCAAAGGAGACGATGCCTGACTCCTCGTGAAACTTGATAGGAGTCCCAGGATTCCTGTGGAACGTGGAAAGGGACACTTGGTCTCCCGCCTCAGCTGGAGAGGAGTCCCAAGTGCCCTGCCAAGCCTCGAGGAGAATCCCGAGTTGTCCCTCGCAACTAGGCAGGAGTCATGACGTCGCTGAACAAACACGTGGGTGGAAGGGCCATCCCCGTTGTAACTCGAGAATATACCCCAGGTTCCCACGGCACCTCGAGAAAAACCATGAGACTTCCCCCTGGCCGCGAGATGAGGCCCGATTCCCCTGCACTGCGTGCAGAGCAATTCCGTGTTGCACATCACACATGAAAGGAGACTTGATTTCCTTGATGGCACTCCAGAAAAACCCCAAGAACACTGTTTCAAGGCTAGAGGGATAGAGAGGTCACTGTAGCAAAACGAAAGAGCTCCGTGGACCAAAAATCAACTCGAGATGAGAGGTTAGTCCCTGGCTTCGACTCCAGAGGACTCCCACCTTACGACAAGCACCTCAAGAGGAGGCTTCTCTCAGCTCTAGGTATGTGAGAGGGACCCTGAGTTTGCGGCCTCAAGTGGAATGGACACCGCGATGCCCTGACTCGAAATAAGGCCGCATATCCCTGTAGTGACTTGAATGCAGGCTCGTCTTGCATCTCCCAAGATGAAAGGATGTCTGAATCCCCTGTGGAGACCACAGAGAAAGACCTAGTTCCCCACCTCATCGCGACCGGATTCCTTATATCCTTTGAAAACTCCAGAGGTACGCGGAGATCAGTACCTCCAAAGGAGCCGATGCCTGACTCCTCGTGAAACTTGATAGGAGTCCCAGGATTCCTGTGGCACGTGGAAAGGGACCCTTGGTCTCCCGCCTCAGCTGGAGAGGCGTCCCAATTGCCCTGCCAAGCCTCGAGGAGAATCCCGAGTTGTCCCTCGCAACTAGGCAGGAGTCCTGACGTCGCTGAAGAAACACGTGGGTGGAAGGGCCATCCCCGTCGTAACTCGAGAATATACCCCAGGTTCCCGCCGCAACTCGTGAAAAACCATGAGACTTCCCCCTCGCCGCGAGAAGAGGCCCGATTCCCCTGCACTGCGTGCAGAGCAATTCCGTGTTGCACATCACACATGAAAGGAGCCTTGATTTCCTTGATGGCACTCCAGAGAAACCCCAAGAACACTGTTTCAAGGTTGAGGGATCCTGAGGTCACTGTAGCAACACGAAAGAGCTCCGTGGACCAAAAATCAACTCGAGATGAGAGGTTAGTCCCTGGCTTCAACTCCAGAGGAATACCACCTTACCACAAGCACCTCAAGAGGAGGCTTCTCTCAGCTGTATGTATGTGAGAGGGACCCTGAGTTTGCTGCCTCAAATGGAATGGAGACCACGATGCCCTGACTCGAAATAAGGCCGGATATCCCTGCAGTGACTTGAATGCAGGCTCGTCTTGCATCTCCCAAGACGAAAGGATGTCTGAATCCCCTGTGGAGACCACAGAGAAAGACCTAGTTCCCCACCTCATCGCGACCGGAGGCCTCACATCCTTTGAAAACTCCAGAAGTACGCGGAGATCAGTGCCTCCAAAGGAGACGATGCCTGACTCCTCATGAAACTTGATAGGAGTCCCAGAATTCCTGTGGCACGTGGAAAGGGACCCTTGGTCTCCCGCCTCAGCTGGAGAGGCGTCCTAATTGCCCTGCCAAGCCTCGAGGAGAATCCCAAGTTGTCCCTCGCAACTAGGCAGGAGTCCTGACGTCGCTGAACAAACACGTGGGTGGAAAGGCCATCCCCGTCGTAACTCGAGAATATACCCCAGGTACCCGCCGCAACTCGAGAAAAACCATGATACTTCCCCCTCGCCGCGAGATGAGGCCCGATTCCCCTGCACTGCGTGCAGAGCAATTCCGTGTTGCACATCACACATGAAAGGAGCCTTGATTTCCTTGATGGCACTCCAGAGAAACCCCAAGAACACTGTTTCAAGGCTGGAGGGATCCTGAGGTCCTTGTAGCAGCACGAAAGACCTCCGTGGACCATGAATCAACTCGAGATGAGAGGTTAGTCCCTGGCTTCGACTCCAGAGGAATACCACCTTACCACAAGCACCTCAAGAGGAGGCTTCTCTCAGCTCTAGGTATGTGAGAGGGACCCTGAGTTTGCGGCCTCAAGTGGAATGGAGACCGCGATGCCCTGACTCGAAATAAGGCCGGATATCCCTGCAGTGACTTGAATGCAGGCTCGTCTTGCATCTCCCAAGACGAAAGGATGTCTGAATCCCCTGTGGAGACCACAGAGAAAGACCTAGTTCCCCACCTCATCGCGACCGGAGGCCTCACATCCTGTGAAAACTCCAGAGGTACGCGGAGATCAGTGCCTCCAAAGGAGACGATGCCTGACTCCTCGTGAAACTTGATAGGAGTCCCAGGATTCCTGTGGCACATGGAAACGGACCCTTGGTCTCCCGCCTCAGCTGGAGAGGCGTCCCAATTGCCCTGCCAAGCCTCGAGGAGAATCCCGAGTTGTCCCTCGCAACTAGGCAGGAGTCCTGACGTCGCTGAAGAAACACGTGTGTGGAAGGGCCATCCCCGTCGTAACTCGAGAATATACCCCAGGTTCCCGCCGCAACTCGAGAAAAACCATGAGACTTCCCCCTCGCCGCGAGATGAGGCCCGATTCCCCTGCACTGCGTGCAGAGCAATTCCGTGTTGCACATCACACATGAAAGGAGCCTTGATTTCCTTGATGGCACTCCAGAGAAACCCCAAGAACACTGTTTCAAGGCTAAAGGCATCCTGAGGTCACTGTAGCAACATGAAAGAGCTCCGTGGACCACAAATCAACTCGAGATGAGAGGTTAGTCCCTGGGTTCGACTCCAGAGGAATACCACCTTACCACAAGCATCTCAAGAGGAGGCTTCTCTCAGCTCTAGGTATGTGAGAGGGACCCTGATTTTGTGGCCTCAAGTGGAATGCACACCGCGACGCCCTTACTCGAAATAAGGCCGGATATCCCTGCAGTGACTTGAATGCAGGCTCGTCTTGCATCTCCCAAGACGAAAGGATGTCTGAATCCCCTGTTGAGGCCACAGAGAAAGACCTAGTTCCCCACCTCATCGCGACCGGAGGCCTCACATCTTTTGAAAACTCCAGAGGTACGCGGAGATCAGTGCCTCCAAAGGAGACGATGCCTGACTCCTCGTGAAACTTGATAGGAGTCCCAGGATTCCTGTGGAACGTGGAAAGGGACACTTGGTCTCCCGCCTCAGCTGGAGAGGAGTCCCAAGTGCCCTGCCAAGCCTCGAGGAGAATCCCGAGTTGTCCCTCGCAACTAGGCAGGAGTCATGACGTCGCTGAACAAACACGTGGGTGGAAGGGCCATCCCCGTTGTAACTCGAGAATATACCCCAGGTTCCCGCCGCACCTCGAGAAAAACCATGAGACTTCCCCCTGGCCGCGAGATGAGGCCCGATTCCCCTGCACTGCGTGCAGAGCAATTCCGTGTTGCACATCACACATGAAAGGAGCCTTGATTTCCTTGATGGCACTCCAGAAAAACCCCAAGAACACTGTTTCAAGGCTAGAGGGATCCTGAGGTTACTGTAGCAACACGAAAGAGCACCGTGATCAAAAATCAACTCAAGATGAGAGGTTATTCCCTGGCTTCGACTCCAGAGGAATACCACCTTACCACAAGCACCTCAAGAGGAGGCTTCTCTCAGCTCTAGGTATGTGAGAGGGACCTTAGTTTGCAGCCTCAAGTGGAATTGTCACCGCGATGCCCTGACTCGAAATAAGGCCGGATATCCCTGCAGTGACTTGAATGCAGGCTCGTCTTGCATCTCCCAAGACGAAAGGATGTCTGAATCCCCTGTGGAGACCACAGAGAAAGACCTAGTTCCCCACCTCATCGCGACCGGAGGCCTCACATCCTTTGATAACTCCAGAGGTACGCAGAGATCAGTGCCTCCAAAGGAGACGATGCCTGACTTCTCGTGAAACTTGATAGGAGTCCCAGGATTCCTGTGGCACGTGGAAAGGGACCCTTGGTCTCCCGCCTCAGCTGGAGAGGCGTCCCAATTGCCCTGCCAAGCCTCGAGGAGAATCCCGTGTTGTCCCTCGCAACTAGGCAGAAGTCCTGACGTCGCTGAACAAACACGTGGGTGGAAGGGCCATCCCCGTCGTAACTCGAGAATATACCCCAGGTTCCCGCTGCAAATCGAGAAAAACCATGAGAATTCACTCTCGCCGCGAGATGAGGCCCGATCCCCTAAACTGCATGCAGAGCAATTCCATGTGGCACATCACACATGAAAGGAGCCTTGATTTCCTTGATGGCACTCCAGAGAAACCCCAAGAACACTGTTTCAAGGCTAGAGGGATCCTGAGGTCACTGTAGCAACTCAAAAGAGTTCCGTGGACCAAAAATCAACTCGAGATTAGGTTTTAGTTCCTGGCTTCGACTCCAGAGGAAGACCATCTTACCACACGCACCTCAAGAGGAGGCTTCTCTCAGCTCTAGGTATGTAAGAGGGACCCTGAGTTTGCGGCCTCAAGTGGAATGGACACCGCGATGCCCTGACTCGAAATAAGGCCGGATATCCCTGCAGTGACTTGAATGCAGGCTCGTCTTGCATCTCCCAAGAAGAAAGGATGTCTGAATCCCCTGTGGAGACCACAGAGAAAGACCTAGTTCCCCACCTCATCGTGACCGGAGGCCTCACATCCTTTGAAAACTCCAGAGGTACGCGGAGATCAGTGCCTCCAAAGGAGACGATGCCTGACTCCTCGTGAAACTTGATAGGAGTCCCAGGATTCCTGTGGCACGTGGAAAGGGACCCTTGGTCTCCCGCCTCAGCTGGAGAGGCGTCCCAATTGCCCTGCCAAGCCTCGAGGAGAATCCCGAGTTGTCCCTTGCAACTAGGCAGGAGTCCGGCCGTCGCTGAACAAACACGTGTGTGGAAGGGCCATCCCCGTCGTAACTCGAGAATATACCCCAGGTTCCCGCTGCAAATCGAGAAAAACCATGAGAATTCACTCTCGCCGCGAGATGAGTCCCGATCCCCTAAACTGCATGCAGAGCAATTCCATGTGGCACATCACACATGAAAGGAGCCTTGATTTCCTTGATGGCACTCCAGAGAAAACCCAAGAACACTGTTTCAAGGCTAGAGGGATCCTGAGGTCACTGTAGCAACTCAAAAGAGTTCCGTGGACCAAAAATCAACTCGAGATTAGGGGTTAGTCCCTGGCTTCGACTCCAGAGGAAGACCATCTTACCACACGCACCTCAAGAGGAGGCTTCTCTCAGCTCTAGGTATGTAAGAGGGACCCTGAGTTTGCGGCCTCAAGTGGAATGGACACCGCGATGCCCTGACTCGAAATAAGGCCGGATATCCCTGCAGTGACTTGAATGCAGGCTCGTCTTGCATCTCCCAAGAAGAAAGGATGTCTGAATCCCCTGTGGAGACCACAGAGAAAGACCTAGTTCCCCACCTCATCGTGACCGGAGGCCTCACATCCTTTGAAAACTCCAGAGGTACGCGGAGATCAGTGCCTCCAAAGGAGACGATGCCTGACTCCTCGTGAAACTTGATAGGAGTCCCAGGATTCCTGTGGCACGTGGAAAGGGACCCTTGGTCTCCCGCCTCAGCTGGAGAGGCGTCCCAATTGCCCTGCCAAGCCTCGAGGAGAATCCCGAGTTGTCCCTTGCAACTAGGCAGGAGTCCGGCCGTCGCTGAACAAACACGTGTGTGGAAGGGCCATCCCCGTCGTAACTCGAGAATATACACCAGGTTCCCGCCCCAACTCGAGAAAAACCATGAGACTTCCCCCTGGCCGCGAGATGAGGCCCGATTCCCCTACACTGCGGGCAGAGCAATTCCGTGTGGCACATCACACATGAAAGGAGCCTTGATTTCCTTGATGGCACTCCAGAGAAACCCCAAGAACACTGTTTCAAGGCTAGAGGGATCCTGAGGTCACTGTAGCAACACAAAAGAGCTCCGTGGACCACAAATCAACTCGAGATGAGAGATTATTCCCTGGCTTTGACTCCAGAGGAATACCACCTTACCACAAGCACCTCAAGAGGAGGCTTCGCTCAGCTCTAGGTATGTGAGAGGGACCCTGAGTTTGCGGCCTCAAGTGGAATGGACACCGCGATGCCCTGACTCGAAATAAGGCCGGATATCCCTGCAGTGACTTGAATGCAGGCTCGTCTTGCATCTCCCAAGACGAACGGATGTCTGAATCCCCTGTGGAGACCACAGAGAAAGACCTAGTTCCCCACCTCATCGCAACCGGAGGCCTCACATCCTTTGAAAACTCCAGAGGTATGCGGAGATCAGTGCCTCCAAAGGAGACGATGCCTGACTCCTCGTGAAACTTGATAGGAGTCCCAGGATTCTTGTGGCACGTGGAAAGGGAGCCTTGGTCTCCCGCCTCAGCTGGAGAGGCGTCCCAATTGCCCTGCCAAGCCTCGAGGAGAATCCCGAGTTGTCCATCGCAACTAGGCAGAAGTCCTGACGTCACTGAACAAACACGTGGGTGGAAGGGCCATCCCCGTCATAACTCGAGAATATACCCCGGGTTCCCACCGCAACTCGAGAAAAACCATGAGACTTCCCCCTCGCCGCAAAATGAGGCCCGATTCCTGCACTGCGTGCAGAGCAATTCCCTGTTGCACATCACACATGAAAGGAGCCTTGATTTCCTTGATGGCACTCCAGAGAAACCCCAAGAACACTGTTTCAAGGCTAGAGGGAACCTGAGGTCACTGTAGCAACACGAAAGAGCTCCGTGGACCAAAAATCAACTCGAGATGAGAGGTTAGTCCCTGGCTTCGACTCCAGAGGAATACCACCTTACCACAAGCACCTCAAGAGGAGGCTTCTCTCAGCTCTAGCTATGAGATAGGGACCCTGAGTTTGCGGCCTCAAGTGGAATGGACACTGCGATGCCCTGACTTGAAATAAGGCCGGATATCCCTGCAGTGACTTGAATGCAGGCTCGTCTTGCATCTCCCAAGACGAAAGTATGTCTGAATCCCCTGTGGAGACAACAGAGAAAGACCTAGTTCCCCACCTCATCGCGACCGGAGGCCTCACATCCTTTGAAAACTCCTGAGGTACGCGGAGATCAGTGCCTCCAAAGGAGACGATGCCTGACTCCTCGTGAAACTTGATAGGAGTCCCAGGATTCCTGTGGCACGTGGAAAGGGAGCCTTGGTCTCCCGCTTCAGCTGGAGAGGCGTCCCAATTGCCCTGCCAAGCCTCCAGGAGAATCCCGAGTTGTCCATCGCAACTAGGCAGGAGTCCTGCCGTCACTGAAAAAACACGTGGGTGGAAGGGCCATCCCCGTCATAACTCGAGAATATACCCCGGGTTCCCACCGCAACTCGAGAAAAACCATGAGACTTCCCCCTCGCCGCAAAATGAGGCCCGATTCCTGCACTGCGTGCAGAGCAATTCCCTGTTGCACATCACACATGAAAAGAGCCTTGATTTCCTTGATGGCACTCCAGAGAAACCCCAAGAACACTGTTTCAAGGCTAGAGGGATCCAGAGGTCACTGTAGCAACACGAAAGAGCTCCGTGGACCAGAAATCTACTCGAGATGAGAGGTTAGTCCCTGGCTTCGACTCCAGAGGAATACCACCTTACCACAAGCACCTCAAGAGGAGGCTTCTCTCAGCTCTAGGTATGTGAGAGAGACCCTGAGTTTGCGGCCTCAAGTGGAATGGACACCGCGATGCCCTGGCTCGAAATAAGGCCGGATATCCCTGCAGTGACTTGAATGCAGGCTCGTCTTGCATCTCCTAAGACGAAAGGATGTCTGAATTCCCTGTGGAGACCACAGAGAAAGACCTAGTTCCCCACCTCATCGCGACCGGAGGCCTCACATCCTTTGAAAACTCCAGAGGTACGCGGAGATCAGTGCCTCCAAAGGAGACGATGCCTGACTCCTCGTGAAACTTGATAGGAGACCCAGGATTCCTGTGGCACGTGCAAAGGGACCCTTGGTCTCCCGCCTCAGCTGGAGAGGCGTCCCAATTGCCCTGCCAAGCCTCCAGGAGAATCCCGAGTTGTCCCTCGCAACTAGGCAGGAGTCCTGACGTCGCTGAACAAACACGTGGGTGGAAGGGCCATCCCCGTCGTAACTCGAGAATATACCCCAGGTTCCCGCCGCAACTCGAGAAAAACCATGAGACTTCCCCCTCGCCACGAGATGAGGCCCGATTCCCCTGCACTGCGTGCAGAGCAATTCCGTGTTGCACATCACACATGGAAGGAGCCTTGATTTCCTTGATGGGACTGCAGAGAAACCCCAAGAACACTGTTTCAAGGCTAGAGGGATCCTGAGGTCACTGTAGCAACACGAAAGAGCTCCGTGGACCAAAAATCAACTCGAGATGAGAGGTTAGTCCCTGGCTTCGACTCCAGAGGAATACCACCTTACCACAAGCACCTCAAGAGGAGGCTTCTCTCAGCTCTAGGTATGTGAGAGGGACCCTGAGTTTGCGGCCTCAAGTGGAATGGACACCGCGATGCCCTGACTCGAAATAAGGCCGGATATCCCTGTAGTGACTTGAATGCAGGCTCGTCTTGCATCTCCCAAGATGAAAGGATGTCTGAATCCCCTGTGGAGACCACAGAGAAAGACCTAGTTCCCCACCTCATCGCGACCGGATTCCTTACATCCTTTGAAAACTCCAGAGGTACGCGGAGATCAGTACCTCCAAAGGAGCCGATGCCTGACTCCTCGTGAAACTTGATGGGAGTCCCAGGATTCCTGTGGCACGTGGAAAGGGACCCTTGGTCTCCCGCCTCAGCTGGAGAGGCGTCCCAATTGCCCTGCCAAGCCTCGAGGAGAATCCCGAGTTGTCCCTCGCAACTAGGCAGGAGTTCTGACGTCGCTGAAGAAACACGTGGGTGGAAGGGCCATCCCCGTCGTAACTCGAGAATATACCCCAGGTTGCCGCCGCAACTCGTGAAAAACCATGAGACTTCCCCCTCGCCGCGAGAAGAGGCCCGATTCCCCTGCACTGCGTGCAGAGCAATTCCGTGTTGCACATCACACATGAAAGGAGCCTTGATTTCCTTGATGGCACTCCAGAGAAACCCCAAGAACACTGTTTCAAGGTTGAGGGATCCTGAGGTCACTGTAGCAACACGAAAGAGCTCCGTGGACCAAAAATCAACTCGAGATGAGAGGTTAGTCCCTGGCTTCAACTCCAGAGGAATACCACCTTACCACAAGCACCTCAAGAGGAGGCTTCTCTCAGCTGTATGTATGTGAGAGGGACCCTGAGTTTGCTGCCTCAAATGGAATGGAGACCACGATGCCCTGACTCGAAATAAGGCCGGATATCCCTGCAGTGACTTGAATGCAGGCTCGTCTTGCATCTCCCAAGTCGAAAGGATGTCTGAATCCCCTGTGGAGACCACAGAGAAAGACCTAGTTCCCCACCTCATCGCGACCGGAGGCCTCACATCCTTTGAAAACTCCAGAGGTACGCGGAGATCAGTGCCTCCAAAGGAGACGATGCCTGACTCCTCATGAAACTTGATAGGAGTCCCAGAATTCCTGTGGCACGTGGAAAGGGACCCTTGGTCTCCCGCCTCAGCTGGAGAGGCGTCCTAATTGCCCTGCCAAGCCTCGAGGAGAATCCCAAGTTGTCCCTCGCAACTAGGCAGGAGTCCTGACGTCGCTGAACAAACACGTGGGTGTAAAGGCCATCCCCGTCGTAACTCGAGAATATACCCCAGGTTCCCGCCGCAACTCGAGAAAAACCATGATACTTCCCCCTCGCCGCGAGATGAGGCCCGATTCCCCTGCACTGCGTGCAGAGCAATTCCGTGTTGCACATCACACATGAAAGGAGCCTTGATTTCCTTGATGGCACTCCAGAGAAACCCCAAGAACACTGTTTCAAGGCTGGAGGGATCCTGAGGTCCCTGTAGCAACACGAAAGAGCTCCGTGGACCAGGAATCAACTCGAGATGAGAGGTTAGTCCCTGGCTTCGACTCCAGAGGAATACCACCTTACCACAAGCACCTCAAGAGGAGGCTTCTCTCAGCTCTAGGTATGTGAGAGGGACCCTGAGTTTGCGGCCTCAAGTGGAATGGAGACCGCGATGCCCTGACTCGAAATAAGGCCGGATATCCCTGCAGTGACTTGAATGCAGGCTCGTCTTGCATCTCCCAAGACGAAAGGATGTCTGAATCCCCTGTGGAGACCACAGAGAAAGACCTAGTTCCCCACCTCATCGCGACCGGAGGCCTCACATCTTTTGAAAACTCCAGAGGTACGCGGAGATCAGTGCCTCCAAAGGAGACGATGCCTGACTCCTCGTGAAACTTGATAGGAGTCCCAGGATTCCTGTGGAACGTGGAAAGGGACACTTGGTCTCCCGCCTCAGCTGGAGAGGAGTCCCAAGTGCCCTGCCAAGCCTCGAGGAGAATCCCGAGTTGTCCCTCGCAACTAGGCAGGAGTCATGACGTCGCTGAACAAACACGTGGGTGGAAGGGCCATCCCCGTCGTAACTCGAGAATATACCCCAGGTTCCCACGGCACCTCGAGAAAAACCATGAGACTTCCCCCTGGCCGCGAGATGAGGCCCGATTCCCCTGCACTGCGTGCAGAGCAATTCCGTGTTGCACATCACACATGAAAGGAGACTTGATTTCCTTGATGGCACTCCAGAAAAACCCCAAGAACACTGTTTCAAGGCTAGAGGGATAGAGAGGTCACTGTAGCAAAACGAAAGAGCTCCGTGGACCAAAAATCAACTCGAGATGAGAGGTTAGTCCCTGGCTTCGACTCCAGAGGACTCCCACCTTACGACAAGCACCTCAAGAGGAGGCTTCTCTCAGCTCTAGGTATGTGAGAGGGACCCTGAGTTTGCGGCCTCAAGTGGAATGGACACCGCGATGCCCTGACTCGAAATAAGGCCGCATATCCCTGTAGTGACTTGAATGCAGGCTCGTCTTGCATCTCCCAAGATGAAAGGATGTCTGAATCCCCTGTGGAGACCACAGAGAAAGACCTAGTTCCCCACCTCATCGCGACCGGATTCCTTATATCCTTTGAAAACTCCAGAGGTACGCGGAGATCAGTACCTCCAAAGGAGCCGATGCCTGACTCCTCGTGAAACTTGATAGGAGTCCCAGGATTCCTGTGGCACGTGGAAAGGGACCCTTGGTCTCCCGCCTCAGCTGGAGAGGCGTCCCAATTGCCCTGCCAAGCCTCGAGGAGAATCCCGAGTTGTCCCTCGCAACTAGGCAGGAGTCCTGACGTCGCTGAAGAAACACGTGGGTGGAAGGGCCATCCCCGTCGTAACTCGAGAATATACCCCAGGTTCCCGCCGCAACTCGTGAAAAACCATGAGACTTCCCCCTCGCCGCGAGAAGAGGCCCGATTCCCCTGCACTGCGTGCAGAGCAATTCCGTGTTGCACATCACACATGAAAGGAGCCTTGATTTCCTTGATGGCACTCCAGAGAAACCCCAAGAACACTGTTTCAAGGCTAGAGGGATCCTGAGGTCACTGTAGCAACACGAAAGAGCTCCGTGGACCAAAAATCAACTCGAGATGAGAGGTTAGTCCCTGGCTTCAACTCCAGAGGAATACCACCTTACCACAAGCACCTCAAGAGGAGGCTTCTCTCAGCTGTATGTATGTGAGAGGGACCCTGAGTTTGCTGCCTCAAATGGAATGGAGACCACGATGCCCTGACTCGAAATAAGGCCGGATATCCCTGCAGTGACTTGAATGCAGGCTCGTCTTGCATCTCCCAAGACGAAAGGATGTCTGAATCCCCTGTGGAGACCACAGAGAAAGACCTAGTTCCCCACCTCATCGCGACCGGAGGCCTCACATCCTTTGAAAACTCCAGAGGTACGCGGAGATCAGTGCCTCCAAAGGAGACGATGCCTGACTCCTCATGAAACTTGATAGGAGTCCCAGAATTCCTGTGGCACGTGGAAAGGGACCCTTGGTCTCCCGCCTCAGCTGGAGAGGCGTCCTAATTGCCCTGCCAAGCCTCGAGGAGAATCCCAAGTTGTCCCTCGCAACTAGGCAGGAGTCCTGACGTCGCTGAACAAACACGTGGGTGGAAAGGCCATCCCCGTCGTAACTCGAGAATATACCCCAGGTACCCGCCGCAACTCGAGAAAAACCATGATACTTCCCCCTCGCCGCGAGATGAGGCCCGATTCCCCTGCACTGCGTGCAGAGCAATTCCGTGTTGCACATCACACATGAAAGGAGCCTTGATTTCCTTGATGGCACTCCAGAGAAACCCCAAGAACACTGTTTCAAGGCTGGAGGGATCCTGAGGTCCTTGTAGCAGCACGAAAGACCTCCGTGGACCATGAATCAACTCGAGATGAGAGGTTAGTCCCTGGCTTCGACTCCAGAGGAATACCACCTTACCACAAGCACCTCAAGAGGAGGCTTCTCTCAGCTCTAGGTATGTGAGAGGGACCCTGAGTTTGCGGCCTCAAGTGGAATGGAGACCGCGATGCCCTGACTCGAAATAAGGCCGGATATCCCTGCAGTGACTTGAATGCAGGCTCGTCTTGCATCTCCCAAGACGAAAGGATGTCTGAATCCCCTGTGGAGACCACAGAGAAAGACCTAGTTCCCCACCTCATCGCGACCGGAGGCCTCACATCCTGTGAAAACTCCAGAGGTACGCGGAGATCAGTGCCTCCAAAGGAGACGATGCCTGACTCCTCGTGAAACTTGATAGGAGTCCCAGGATTCCTGTGGCACATGGAAACGGACCCTTGGTCTCCCGCCTCAGCTGGAGAGGCGTCCCAATTGCCCTGCCAAGCCTCGAGGAGAATCCCGAGTTGTCCCTCGCAACTAGGCAGGAGTCCTGACGTCGCTGAAGAAACACGTGTGTGGAAGGGCCATCCCCGTCGTAACTCGAGAATATACCCCAGGTTCCCGCCGCAACTCGAGAAAAACCATGAGACTTCCCCCTCGCCGCGAGATGAGGCCCGATTCCCCTGCACTGCGTGCAGAGCAATTCCGTGTTGCACATCACACATGAAAGGAGCCTTGATTTCCTTGATGGCACTCCAGAGAAACCCCAAGAACACTGTTTCAAGGCTAAAGGCATCCTGAGGTCACTGTAGCAACATGAAAGAGCTCCGTGGACCACAAATCAACTCGAGATGAGAGGTTAGTCCCTGGGTTCGACTCCAGAGGAATACCACCTTACCACAAGCATCTCAAGAGGAGGCTTCTCTCAGCTCTAGGTATGTGAGAGGGACCCTGATTTTGTGGCCTCAAGTGGAATGCACACCGCGACGCCCTGACTCGAAATAAGGCCGGATATCCCTGCAGTGACTTGAATGCAGGCTCGTCTTGCATCTCCCAAGACGAAAGGATGTCTGAATCCCCTGTTGAGGCCACAGAGAAAGACCTAGTTCCCCACCTCATCGCGACCGGAGGCCTCACATCTTTTGAAAATTCCAGAGGTACGCGGAGATCAGTGCCTCCAAAGGAGACGATGCCTGACTCCTCGTGAAACTTGATAGGAGTCCCAGGATTCCTGTGGAACGTGGAAAGGGACACTTGGTCTCCCGCCTCAGCTGGAGAGGAGTCCCAAGTGCCCTGCCAAGCCTCGAGGAGAATCCCGAGTTGTCCCTCGCAACTAGGCAGGAGTCATGACGTCGCTGAACAAACACGTGGGTGGAAGGGCCATCCCCGTTGTAACTCGAGAATATACCCCAGGTTCCCGCCGCACCTCGAGAAAAACCATGAGACTTCCCCCTGGCCGCGAGATGAGGCCCGATTCCCCTGCACTGCGTGCAGAGCAATTCCGTGTTGCACATCACACATGAAAGGAGCCTTGATTTCCTTGATGGCACTCCAGAGAAACCCCAAGAACACTGTTTCAAGGTTGAGTGATCCTGAGGTCACTGCAGCAACACGAAACAGCTCCGTGGACCAAAAATCAACCCGAGATGAGAGGTTAGTCCCTGGCTTCAACTCCAGAGGAATACCACCTTACCACAAGCACCTCAAGAGGAGGCTTCTCTCAGCTGTATGTATGTGAGAGGGACCCTGAGTTTGCTGCCTCAAATGGAATGGAGACCACGATGCCCTGACTCGAAATAAGGCCGGATATCCCTGCAGTGACTTGAATGCAGGCTCGTCTTGCATCTCCCAAGACGAAAGGATGTCTGAATCCCCTGTGGAGACCACAGAGAAAGACCTAGTTCCCCACCTCATCGCGACCGGAGGCCTCACATCCTTTGAAAACTCCAGAGGTACGCGGAGATCAGTGCCTCCAAAGAAGACGATGCCTGACTCCTCATGAAACTTGATAGGAGTCCCAGAATTCCTGTGGCACGTGGAAAGGGACCCTTGGTCTCCCGCCTCAGCTGGAGAGGCGTCCTAATTGCCCTGCCAAGCCTCGAGGAGAATCCCAAGTTGTCCCTCGCAACTAGGCAGGAGTCCTGACGTCGCTGAACAAACACGTGGGTGGAAGGGCCATCCCCGTCGTAACTCGAGAATATACCCCAGGTTCCCGCCGCAACTCGAGAAAAACCATGATACTTCCCCCTCGCCGCGAGATGAGGCCCGATTCCCCTGCACTGCGTGCAGAGCAATTCTGTGTTGCACATCACACATGAAAGGAGCCTTGATTTCCTTGATGGCACTCCAGAGAAACCCCAAGAACACTGTTTCAAGGCTGGAGGGATCCTGAGGTCACTCTAGCAACACGAAAGAGCTCCGTGAACCACAAATCAACTCGAGATGAGGGGTTAGTCCCTGGCTTCAACTCCAGAGGAATACCACCTTACCACAAGCACCTCAAGAGGAGGCTTCTCTCCGCTCTAGGTATGTGAGAGGGACCCTGAGTTTGCGGCCTCAAGTAAAATGGACACCGCGATGCCCTGGCTCGAAATAAGGACGGATATCCCTGCAGTGACTTGAATGCAGGCTCGTCTTGCATCTCCCAAGACGAAAGGATGTCTGAATCCCCTGTGGAGACCACAGAGAAAGACCTAGTTCCCCACCTCATCGCGACCGGAGGCCTCACATCCTGTGAAAACTCCAGAGGTACGCGGAGATCAGTGCCTCCAAAGGAGACGATGCCTGACTCCTCGTGAAACTTGATAGGAGTCCCAGGATTCCTGTGGCACATGGAAACGGACCCTTGGTCTCCCGCCTCAGCTGGAGAGGCGTCCCAATTGCCCTGCCAAGCCTCGAGGAGAATCCCGAGTTGTCCCTCGCAACTAGGCAGGAGTCCTGACGTCGCTGAAGAAACACGTGTGTGGAAGGGCCATCCCCGTCGTAACTCGAGAATATACCCCAGGTTCCCGCCGCAACTCGAGAAAAACCATGAGACTTCCCCCTCGCCGCGAGATGAGGCCCGATTCCCCTGCACTGCGTGCAGAGCAATTCCGTGTTGCACATCACACATGAAAGGAGCCTTGATTTCCTTGATGGCACTCCAGAGAAACCCCAAGAACACTGTTTCAAGGCTGGAGGGATCCTGAGGTCCCTGTAGCAGCACGAAAGAGCTCCGTGGACCATGAATCAACTCGAGATGAGAGGTTAGTCCCTGGTTTCGACTCCAGAGGAATACCACCTTACCACAAGCACCTCAAGAGGAGGCTTTTCTCAGCTCTAGGTATGTGAGAGGGACCCTGAGTTTGCGGCCTCAAGTGGAATGGAGACCGCGATGCCCTGACTCGAAATAAGGCCGGATATCCCTGCAGTGACTTGAATGCAGGCTCGTCTTGCATCTCCCAAGACGAAAGGATGTCTGAATCCCCTGTGGAGACCACAGAGAAAGACCTAGTTCCCCACCTCATCGCGACCGGAGGCCTCACATCCTTTGAAAACTCCAGAGGTATGCGGAGATCAGTGCCTCCAAAGGAGACGATGCCTGACTCCTCGTGAAACTTGATAGGAGTCCCAGGATTCCTGTGGCACGTGGAAAGGGAACCTGGGTCTCCTGCCTCAGCTGGAGAGGCGTCGCAATTGCCCTGCCAAGCCTCGAGGAGAATCCCGAGTTGTCCCTCGCAACTAGGCAGGAGTCCTGACGTGGCTGAACAAACACGTGGGTGGAAGGGCCATCCCCGTCGTAACTCGAGAATATACCCCAGGTTCCCGCCGCAACTCGAGAAAAACCATGAGACTTCCCCCTCGCCGCGAGATGAGGCCCGATTCCCCTGCACTGCGTGCAGAGCAATTCCGTGTTGCACATCACACATGAAAGGAGCCTTGATTTCCTTGATGGCACTCCAGAGAAACCCCAAGAACACTGTTTCAAGGTTGAGTGATCCTGAGGTCACTGCAGCAACACGAAACAGCTCCGTGGACCAAAAATCAACCCGAGATGAGAGGTTAGTCCCTGGCTTCAACTCCAGAGGAATACCACCTTACCACAAGCACCTCAAGAGGAGGCTTCTCTCAGCTGTATGTATGTGAGAGGGACCCTGAGTTTGCTGCCTCAAATGGAATGGAAACCACGATGCCCTGACTCGAAATAAGGCCGGATATCCCTGCAGTGACTTGAATGCAGGCTCGTCTTGCATCTCCCAAGACGAAAGGATGTCTGAATCCCCTGTGGAGACCACAGAGAAAGACCTAGTTCCCCACCTCATCGCGACCGGAGGCCTCACATCCTTTGAAAACTCCAGAGGTACGCGGAGATCAGTGCCTCCAAAGAAGACGATGCCTGACTCCTCATGAAACTTGATAGGAGTCCCAGAATTCCTGTGGCACGTGGAAAGGGACCCTTGGTCTCCCGCCTCAGCTGGAGAGGCGTCCTAATTGCCCTGCCAAGCCTCGAGGAGAATCCCAAGTTGTCCCTCGCAACTAGGCAGGAGTCCTGACGTCGCTGAACAAACACGTGGGTGGAAGGGCCATCCCCGTCGTAACTCGAGAATATACCCCAGGTTCCCGCCGCAACTCGAGAAAAACCATGATACTTCCCCCTCGCCGCGAGATGAGGCCCGATTCCCCTGCACTGCGTGCAGAGCAATTCTGTGTTGCACATCACACATGAAAGGAGCCTTGATTTCCTTGATGGCACTCCAGAGAAACCCCAAGAACACTGTTTCAAGGCTGGAGGGATCCTGAGGTCCCTGTAGCAGCACGAAAGAGCTTCGTGGACCATGAATCAACTCGAGATGAGGGGTTAGTCCCTGGTTTCGACTCCAGAGGAATACCACCTTACCACAAGCACCTCAAGAGGAGGCTTCTCTCAGCTCTAGGTATGTGAGAGGGACCCTGAGTTTGCGGCCTCAAGTGGAATGGAGACCGCGATGCCCTGACTCGAAATAAGGCCGGATATCCCTGCAGTGACTTGAATGCAGGCTCGTCTTGCATCTCCCAAGACGAAAGGATGTCTGAATCCCCTGTGGAGACCACAGAGAAAGACCTAGTTCCCCACCTCATCGCGACCGGAGGCCTCACATCCTTTGAAAACTCCAGAGGTATGCGGAGATCAGTGCCTCCAAAGGAGACGATGCCTGACTCCTCGTGAAACTTGATAGGAGTCCCAGGATTCCTGTGGCACGTGGAAAGGGAACCTGGGTCTCCTGCCTCAGCTGGAGAGGCGTCGCAATTCCCTGCCAAGCCTCGAGGAGAATCCCGAGTTGTCCCTCGCAACTAGGCAGGAGTCCTGACGTCGCTGAACAAACACGTGGGTGGAAGGGCCATCCCCGTCGTAACTCGAGAATATACCCCAGGTTTCCGCCGCAACTCGAGAAAAACCATGAGACTTCCCCCTCGCCGCGAGATGAGGCCCGATTCCCCTGCACTGCGTGCAGAGCAATTCCGTGTTGCACATCACACATGAAAGGAGCCTTGATTTCCTTGATGGCACTCCAGAGAAACCCCAAGAACACTGTTTCAAGGCTAGAGGGATCCTGAGGTCACTCTAGCAACACGAAAGAGCTCCGTGAACCACAAATCAACTCGAGATGAGAGGTTAGTCCCTGGCTTCAACTCCAGAGGAATACCACCTTACCACAAGCACCTCAAGAGGAGGCTTCTCTCAGCTCTAGCTATGTGAGAGGGACCCTGAGTTTGCAGCCTCAAGTGGAATGGACACCGCGATTCCCTGACGCGAAATAAGGCCGGATATCCCTGCAGTGACTTGAATGCAGGCTCGTCTTGCATCTCCCAAGACGAAAGGATTTCTGAATCCCCTGTGGAGACCACAGAGAATGATCTAGTTCCCCACGTCATCGCGACCGGAGGACTCACATCCTTTGAAATCTCCAGAGGTACACGGAGATCAGTGCCTCCAAAGGAGACGATGCCTGACTCCTCGTGAAACTTGATAGGAGTCCCAGGATTCCTGTGGCACGTGGAAAGGGACAGTTGGTCTCCCGCCTCAGGTGGAGAGGCGTCCCAATTGCCCTGCCAAGCCTCGAGGAGTATCCCGAGTTGTCCCTCGCAACTAGGCAGGAGTCCTGACGTCGCTGAACAAACACGTGGGTGGAAGGGCCATCCCCGTCGTAACTCGAGAATATACCCCAGGCTCCCGCCGCAACTCGAGAAAAACCATGAGACTTCCCCCTGGCCGCGAGATGAGGCCCGATTCCCCTGCACTGCGTGCAGAGCAATTCCGTGTTGCACATCACACATGAAAGGAGCCTTGATTTCCTTGATGGCACTCCAGAGAAACCCCAAGAACACTGTTTCAAGGCTGGAGGCATCCTGAGGTCCCTGTAGCAGCACGAAAGAGCTCCGTGGACCAAAAATCAACTCGAGATGAGAGGTTAGTCCCTGGCTTCGACTCCAGAGGAATACCACCTTACCACAAGCACCTCAAGAGGAGGCTTCTCTCAGCTCTAGGTATGTGAGAGGGACCCTGAGTTTGCGGCCTCAAGTAAAATGGACACCGCGATGCCCTGGCTCGAAATAAGGACGGATATCCCTGCAGTGACTTGAATGCAGGCTCGTCTTGCATCTCCCAAGACGAAAGGATGTCTGAATCCCCTGTGGAGACCACAGAGAAAGACCTAGTTCCCCACCTCATCGCGACCGGAGGCCTCACATCCTGTGAAAACTCCAGAGGTACGCGGAGATCAGTGCCTCCAAAGGAGACGATGCCTGACTCCTCGTGAAACTTGATAGGAGTCCCAGGATTCCTGTGGCACATGGAAACGGACCCTTGATCTCCCGCCTCAGCTGGAGAGGCGTCCCTATTGCCCTGCCAAGCCTCGAGGAGAATCCCGAGTTGTCCCTCGCAACTAGGCAGGAGTCCTGACGTCGCTGAAGAAACACGTGGGTGGAAGGGCCATCCCCGTCGTAACTCGAGAATATACCCCAGGTTCCCGCCGCAACTCGAGAAAAACCATGAGACTTCCCCCTCGCCGCGAGATGAGGCCCGATTCCCCTGCACTGCGTGCAGAGCAATTCCGTGTTGCACATCACACATGAAAGGAGCCTTGATTTCCTTGATGGCACTCCAGAGAAACCCCAAGAACACTG
The DNA here is from genome assembly GCF_910594005.1 of Cervus elaphus. Classification (NCBI taxonomy): domain Eukaryota; kingdom Metazoa; phylum Chordata; class Mammalia; order Artiodactyla; family Cervidae; genus Cervus; species Cervus elaphus. The sequence goes on along the minus strand of NC_057815.1, from coordinate 1,036,294 downwards.
TTTCAAGGCTGGAGGGATCCTGAGGTCCCTGTAGCAGCACGAAAGAGCTCCGTGGACCATGAATCAACTCGAGATGAGAGGTTAGTCCCTGGTTTCGACTCCAGAGGAATACCACCTTACCACAAGCACCTCAAGAGGAGGCTTTTCTCAGCTCTAGGTATGTGAGAGGGACCCTGAGTTTGCGGCCTCAAGTGGAATGGAGACCGCGATGCCCTGACTCGAAATAAGGCCGGATATCCCTGCAGTGACTTGAATGCAGGCTCGTCTTGCATCTCCCAAGACGAAAGGATGTCTGAATCCCCTGTGGAGACCACAGAGAAAGACCTAGTTCCCCACCTCATCGCGAACGGAGGCCTCACATCCTTTGAAAACTCCAGAGGTATGCGGAGATCAGTGCCTCCAAAGGAGACGATGCCTGACTCCTCGTGAAACTTGATAGGAGTCCCAGGATTCCTGTGGCACGTGGAAAGGGAACCTGGGTCTCCTGCCTCAGCTGGAGAGGCGTCGCAATTGCCCTGCCAAGCCTCGAGGAGAATCCCGAGTTGTCCCTCGCAACTAGGCAGGAGTCCTGACGTGGCTGAACAAACACGTGGGTGGAAGGGCCATCCCCGTCGTAACTCGAGAATATACCCCAGGTTCCCGCCGCAACTCGAGAAAAACCATGAGACTTCCCCCTCGCCGCGAGATGAGGCCCGATTCCCCTGCACTGCGTGCAGAGCAATTCCGTGTTGCACATCACACATGAAAGGAGCCTTGATTTCCTTGATGGCACTCCAGAGAAACCCCAAGAACACTGTTTCAAGGTTGAGTGATCCTGAGGTCACTGCAGCAACACGAAACAGCTCCGTGGACCAAAAATCAACCCGAGATGAGAGGTTAGTCCCTGGCTTCAACTCCAGAGGAATACCAACTTACCACAAGCACCTCAAGAGGAGGCTTCTCTCAGCTGTATGTATGTGAGAGGGACCCTGAGTTTGCTGCCTCAAATGGAATGGAGACCACGATGCCCTGACTCGAAATAAGGCCGGATATCCCTCCAGTGACTTGAATGCAGGCTCGTCTTGCATCTCCCAAGACGAAAGGATGTCTGAATCCCCTGTGGAGACCACAGAGAAAGACCTAGTTCCCCACCTCATCGCGACCGGAGGCCTCACATCCTTTGAAAACTCCAGAGGTACGCGGAGATCAGTGCCTCCAAAGAAGACGATGCCTGACTCCTCATGAAACTTGATAGGAGTCCCAGAATTCCTGTGGCACGTGGAAAGGGACCCTTGGTCTCCCGCCTCAGCTGGAGAGGCGTCCTAATTGCCCTGCCAAGCCTCGAGGAGAATCCCAAGTTGTCCCTCGCAACTAGGCAGGAGTCCTGACGTCGCTGAACAAACACGTGGGTGGAAGGGCCATCCCCGTCGTAACTCGAGAATATACCCCAGGTTCCCGCCGCAACTCGAGAAAAACCATGATACTTCCCCCTCGCCGCGAGATGAGGCCCGATTCCCCTGCACTGCGTGCAGAGCAATTCTGTGTTGCACATCACACATGAAAGGAGCCTTGATTTCCTTGATGGCACTCCAGAGAAACCCCAAGAACACTGTTTCAAGGCTGGAGGGATCCTGAGGTCCCTGTAGCAGCACGAAAGAGCTTCGTGGACCATGAATCAACTCGAGATGAGGGGTTAGTCCCTGGTTTCGACTCCAGAGGAATACCACCTTACCACAAGCACCTCAAGAGGAGGCTTCTCTCAGCTCTAGGTATGTGAGAGGGACCCTGAGTTTGCGGCCTCAAGTGGAATGGAGACCGCGATGCCCTGACTCGAAATAAGGCCGGATATCCCTGCAGTGACTTGAATGCAGGCTCGTCTTGCATCTCCCAAGACGAAAGGATGTCTGAATCCCCTGTGGAGACCACAGAGAAAGACCTAGTTCCCCACCTCATCGCGACCGGAGGCCTCACATCCTTTGAAAACTCCAGAGGTATGCGGAGATCAGTGCCTCCAAAGGAGACGATGCCTGACTCCTCGTGAAACTTGATAGGAGTCCCAGGATTCCTGTGGCACGTGGAAAGGGAACCTGGGTCTCCTGCCTCAGCTGGAGAGGCGTCGCAATTCCCTGCCAAGCCTCGAGGAGAATCCCGAGTTGTCCCTCGCAACTAGGCAGGAGTCCTGACGTCGCTGAACAAACACGTGGGTGGAAGGGCCATCCCCGTCGTAACTCGAGAATATACCCCAGGTTTCCGCCGCAACTCGAGAAAAACCATGAGACTTCCCCCTCGCCGCGAGATGAGGCCCGATTCCCCTGCACTGCGTGCAGAGCAATTCCGTGTTGCACATCACACATGAAAGAAGCCTTGATTTCCTTGATGGCACTCCAGAGAAACCCCAAGAACACTGTTTCAAGGCTAGAGGGATCCTGAGGTCACTCTAGCAACACGAAAGAGCTCCGTGAACCACAAATCAACTCGAGATGAGAGGTTAGTCCCTGGCTTCAACTCCAGAGGAATACCAAATTACCACAAGCACCTCAAGAGGAGGCTTCTCTCAGCTCTAGCTATGTGAGAGGGACCCTGAGTTTGCGGCCTCAAGTGGAATGGACACCGCGATTCCCTGACGCGAAATAAGGCCGGATATCCCTGCAGTGACTTGAATGCAGGCTCGTCTTGCATCTCCCAAGACGAAAGGATTTCTGAATCCCCTGTGGAGACCACAGAGAATGATCTAGTTCCCCACGTCATCGCGACCGGAGGCCTCACATCCTTTGAAATCTCCAGAGGTACACGGAGATCAGTGCCTCCAAAGGAGACGATGCCTGACTCCTCGTGAAACTTGATAGGAGTCCCAGGATTCCTGTGGCACGTGGAAAGGGACAGTTGGTCTCCCGCCTCAGGTGGAGAGGCGTCCCAATTGCCCTGCCAAGCCTCGAGGAGTATCCCGAGTTGTCCCTCGCAACTAGGCAGGAGTCCTGACGTCGCTGAACAAACACGTGGGTGGAAGGGCCATCCCCGTCGTAACTCGAGAATATACCCCAGGTTCCCGCCGCAACTCGAGAAAAACCATGAGACTTCCCCCTGGCCGCGAGATGAGGCCCGATTCCCCTGCACTGCGTGCAGAGCAATTCCGTGTTGCACATCACACATGAAAGAAGCCTTGATTTCCTTGATGGCACTCCAGAGAAACCCCAAGAACACTGTTTCAAGGCTGGAGGCATCCTGAGGTCCCTGTAGCAGCACGAAAGAGCTCCGTGGACCAAAAATCAACACGAGATGAGAGGTTAGTCCCTGGCTTCGACTCCAGAGGAATACCACCTTACCACAAGCACCTCAAGAGGAGGCTTCTCTCAGCTCTAGGTATGTGAGAGGGACCCTGAGTTTGCGGCCTCAAGTAAAATGGACACCGCGATGCCCTGGCTCGAAATAAGGACGGATATCCCTGCAGTGACTTGAATGCAGGCTCGTCTTGCATCTCCCAAGACGAAAGGATGTCTGAATCCCCTGTGGAGACCACAGAGAAAGACCTAGTTCCCCACCTCATCGCGACCGGAGGCCTCACATCCTGTGAAAACTCCAGAGGTACGCGGAGATCAGTGCCTCCAAAGGAGACGATGCCTGACTCCTCGTGAAACTTGATAGGAGTCCCAGGATTCCTGTGGCACATGGAAACGGACACTTGGTCTCCCGCCTCAGCTGGAGAGGCGTCCCTATTGCCCTGCCAAGCCTCGAGGAGAATCCCGAGTTGTCCCTCGCAACTAGGCAGGAGTCCTGAGGTCGCTGAAGAAACACGTGTGTGGAAGGGCCATCCCCGTCGTAACTCGAGAATATACCCCAGGTTCCCGCCGCAACTCGAGAAAAACCATGAGACTTCCCCCTCGCCGCGAGATGAGGCCCGATTCCCCTGCACTGCGTGCAGAGCAATTCCGTGTTGCACATCACACATGAAAGGAGCCTTGATTTCCTTGATGGCACTCCAGAGAAACCCCAAGAACACTGTTTCAAGGCTGGAGGGATCCTGAGGTCCCTGTAGCAGCACGAAAGAGCTCCGTGGACCATGAATCAACTCGAGATGAGAGGTTAGTCCCTGGTTTCGACTCCAGAGGAATACCACCTTACCACAAGCACCTCAAGAGGAGGCTTTTCTCAGCTCTAGGTATGTGAGAGGGACCCTGAGTTTGCGGCCTCAAGTGGAATGGAGACCGCGATGCCCTGACTCGAAATAAGGCCGGATATCCCTGCAGTGACTTGAATGCAGGCTCGTCTTGCATCTCCCAAGACGAAAGGATGTCTGAATCCCCTGTGGAGACCACAGAGAAAGACCTAGTTCCCCACCTCATCGCGACCGGAGGCCTCACATCCTTTGAAAACTCCAGAGGTATGCGGAGATCAGTGCCTCCAAAGGAGACGATGCCTGACTCCTCGTGAAACTTGATAGGAGTCCCAGGATTCCTGTGGCACGTGGAAAGGGAACCTGGGTCTCCTGCCTCAGCTGGAGAGGCGTCGCAATTGCCCTGCCAAGCCTCGAGGAGAATCCCGAGTTGTCCCTCGCAACTAGGCAGGAGTCCTGACGTCGCTGAACAAACACGTGGGTGGAAGGGCCATCCCCGTCGTAACTCGAGAATATACCCCAGGTTCCCGCCGCAACTCGTGAAAAACCATGAGACTTCCCCCTCGCCGCGAGATGAGGCCCGATTCCCCTGCACTGCGTGCAGAGCAATTCCGTGTTGCACATCACACATGAAAGGAGCCTTGATTTCCTTGATGGCACTCCAGAGAAACCCCAAGAACACTGTTTCAAGGCTAGCGGGATCCTGAGGTCACTCTAGCAACACGAAAGAGCTCCATGGACCACAAATCAACTCGAGATGAGAGGTTAGTCCCTGGCTTCGACTCCAGAGGAATACCACCTTACCAAAAGCACCTCAAGAGGAGGCTTCTCTCAGCTCTAGATATGTGAGAGGGACCCTGAGTTTGCGGCCTCAAGTGGAATGGACACCGCGATTCCCTGACGCGAAATAAGGCCGGATATCCCTGCAGTGACTTGAATGCAGGCTCGTCTTGCATCTCCCAAGACGAAAGGATTTCTGAATCCCCTGTGGAGACCACAGAGAATGATCTAGTTCCCCACGTCATCGCGACCGGAGGCCTCACATCCTTTGAAAACTCCAGAGGTACACGGAGATCAGTGCCTCCAAAGGAGACGATGCCTGACTCCTCGTGAAACTTGATAGGAGTCCCAGGATTCCTGTGGCACGTGGAAAGGGACACTTGGTCTCCCGCCTCAGGTGGAGAGGCGTCCCAATTGCCCTGCCAAGCCTCGAGGAGTATCCCGAGTTGTCCCTCGCAACTAGGCAGGAGTCCTGACGTCGCTGAACAAACACGTGGGTGGAAGGGCCATCCCCGTCGTAACTCGAGAATATACCCCAGGTTCCCGCCGCAACTCGAGAAAAACCATGAGACTTCCCCCTCGCCGCGAGATGAGGCCCGATTCCCCTGCACTGCGTGCAGAGCAATTCCGTGTTGCACATCACACATGAAAGGAGCCTTGATTTCCTTGATGGCACTCCAGAGAAACCCCAAGAACACTGTTTCAAGGCTGGAGGCATCCTGAGGTCCCTGTAGCAGCACGAAAGAGCTCCGTGGACCAAAAATCAACACGAGATGAGAGGTTAGTCCCTGGCTTCGACTCCAGAGGAATACCACCTTACCACAAGCACCTCAAGAGGAGGCTTCTCTCAGCTCTAGGTATGTGAGAGGGACCCTGAGTTTGCGGCCTCAAGTAAAATGGACACCGCGATGCCCTGGCTCGAAATAAGGACGGATATCCCTGCAGTGACTTGAATGCAGGCTCGTCTTGCATCTCCCAAGACGAAAGGATGTCTGAATCCCCTGTGGAGACCACAGAGAAAGACCTAGTTCCCCACCTCATCGCGACCGGAGGCCTCACATCCTGTGAAAACTCCAGAGGTACGCGGAGATCAGTGCCTCCAAAGGAGACGATGCCTGACTCCTCGTGAAACTTGATAGGAGTCCCAGGATTCCTGTGGCACATGGAAACGGACCCTTGGTCTCCCGCCTCAGCTGGAGAGGCGTCCCTATTGCCCTGCCAAGCCTCGAGGAGAATCCCGAGTTGTCCCTCGCAACTAGGCAGGAGTCCTGAGGTCGCTGAAGAAACACGTGTGTGGAAGGGCCATCCCCGTCGTAACTCGAGAATATACCCCAGGTTCCCGCCGCAACTCGAGAAAAACCATGAGACTTCCCCCTCGCCGCGAGATGAGGCCCGATTCCCCTGCACTGCGTGCAGAGCAATTCCGTGTTGCACATCACACATGAAAGGAGCCTTGATTTCCTTGATGGCACTCCAGAGAAACCCCAAGAACACTGTTTCAAGGCTGGAGGGATCCTGAGGTCCCTGTAGCAGCACGAAAGAGCTCCGTGGACCATGAATCAACTCGAGATGAGAGGTTAGTCCCTGGTTTCGACTCCAGAGGAATACCACCTTACCACAAGCACCTCAAGAGGAGGCTTTTCTCAGCTCTAGGTATGTGAGAGGGACCCTGAGTTTGCGGCCTCAAGTGGAATGGAGACCGCGATGCCCTGACTCGAAATAAGGCCGGATATCCCTGCAGTGACTTGAATGCAGGCTCGTCTTGCATCTCCCAAGACGAAAGGATGTCTGAATCCCCTGTGGAGACCACAGAGAAAGACCTAGTTCCCCACCTCATCGCGACCGGAGGCCTCACATCCTTTGAAAACTCCAGAGGTATGCGGAGATCAGTGCCTCCAAAGGAGACGATGCCTGACTCCTCGTGAAACTTGATAGGAGTTCCAGGATTCCTGTGGCACGTGGAAAGGGAACCTGGGTCTCCTGCCTCAGCTGGAGAGGCGTCGCAATTGCCCTGCCAAGCCTCGAGGAGAATCCCGAGTTGTCCCTCGCAACTAGGCAGGAGTCCTGACGTCGCTGAACAAACACGTGGGTGGAAGGGCCATCCCCGTCGTAACTCGAGAATATACCCCAGGTTCCCGCCGCAACTCGTGAAAAACCATGAGACTTCCCCCTCGCCGCGAGATGAGGCCCGATTCCCCTGCACTGCGTGCAGAGCAATTCCGTGTTGCACATCACACATGAAAGGAGCCTTGATTTCCTTGATGGCACTCCAGAGAAACCCCAAGAACACTGTTTCAAGGCTAGCGGGATCCTGAGGTCACTCTAGCAACACGAAAGAGCTCCATGGACCACAAATCAACTCGAGATGAGAGGTTAGTCCCTGGCTTCGACTCCAGAGGAATACCACCTTACCACAAGCACCTCAAGAGGAGGCTTCTCTCAGCTCTAGATATGTGAGAGGGACCCTGAGTTTGCGGCCTCAAGTGGAATGGACACCGCGATTCCCTGACGCGAAATAAGGCCGGATATCCCTGCAGTGACTTGAATGCAGGCTCGTCTTGCATCTCCCAAGACGAAAGGATTTCTGAATCCCCTGTGGAGACCACAGAGAATGATCTAGTTCCCCACGTCATCGCGACCGGAGGCCTCACATCCTTTGAAAACTCCAGAGGTACACGGAGATCAGTGCCTCCAAAGGAGACGATGCCTGACTCCTCGTGAAACTTGATAGGAGTCCCAGGATTCCTGTGGCACGTGGAAAGGGACACTTGGTCTCCCGCCTCAGGTGGAGAGGCGTCCCAATTGCCCTGCCAAGCCTCGAGGAGTATCCCGAGTTGTCCCTCGCAACTAGGCAGGAGTCCTGACGTCGCTGAACAAACACGTGGGTGGAAGGGCCATCCCCGTCGTAACTCGAGAATATACCACAGGTTCCCGCCGCAACTCGAGAAAAACCATGAGACTTCCCCCTCGCCGCGAGATGAGGCCCGATTCCCCTGCACTGCGTGCAGAGCAATTTCGTGTTGCACATCACACATGAAAGGAGCCTTGATTTCCTTGATGGCACTCCAGAGAAACCCCAAGAACACTGTTTCAAGGCTGGAGGGATCCTGAGGTCCCTGTAGCAGCACGAAAGAGCTCCGTGGACCATGAATCAACTCGAGATGAGAGGTTAGTCCCTGGCTTCGACTCCAGAGGAATACCACCTTACCACAAGCACCTCAAGAGGAGGCTTCTCTCAGCTCTAGGTATGTGAGAGGGACCCTGAGTTTGCGGCCTCAAGTGGAATGGAGACCGCGATGCCCTGACTCGAAATAAGGCCGGATATCCCTGCAGTGACTTGAATGCAGGCTCGTCTTGCATCTCCCAAGACGAAAGGATGTCTGAATCCCCTGTGGAGACCACAGAGAATGACCTAGTTCCCCAGCTCATCGCCACCGGAGGCCTCACATCCTTTGAAAACTCCAGAGGTACGCGGAGATCAGTGCCTCCAAAGGAGACGATGCCTGACTCCTCGTGAAACTTGATAGGAGTCACAGGATTCCTGTGCACGTGGAAAGGGACCCTTGGTCTCCCGCCTCAGCTGGAGAGGCGTCCCAATTGCCCTGCCAAGCCTCGAGGAGAATCCCGAGTTGTCCCTCGCAACTAGGCAGGAGTCCTGACGTCGCTGAAGAAACACGTGTGTGGAAGGGCCATCCCCGTCGTAACTCGAGAATATACCCCAGGTTCCCGCCGCAACTCGAGAAAAACCATGAGACTTCCCCCTCGCCGCGAGATGAGGCCCGATTCCCCTGCACTGCGTGCAGAGCAATTCCGTGTTGCACATCACACATGAAAGGAGCCTTGATTTCCTTGATGGCACTCCAGAGAAACCCCAAGAACACTGTTTCAAGGTTGAGGAATCCTGAGGTCACTGTAGCAACATGAAAGAGTTCCGTGGCCCAATAATCAACTCGAGATGAGAGGTTAGTCCCTGGCTTCGATTTCAGAGGAATACCACCTTACCACAAACACCTCAAGAGGAGGCTTCTCTCAGCTCTATGTATGTGAGAGGGACCCTGAGTTTGCGGCCTCAAGTGGAATGGACACCGCGATGCCCTGACTAGAAATAAGGCCGGATATCCCTGCAGTGACTTGAATGCAAGCTCGTCTTGCATCTCCCAAGACGAAAGGATGTCTGAATCCCCTGTGGAGACCACAGAGAAAGACCTAGTTCACCACCTCATCGCGACTGGAGGCCTCACATCCTTTGAAAACTCCAGAGGTACGCGGAGATCAGTGCCTTCAAAGGAGACGATGCCTGACTCCTCGTGAAACTTGATTGGAGTCCCAGGATTCCTGCGGCACGTGGAAAGGGACTTTGGTCTCCCACCTCAGCTGGAGAGGCGTCCCAATTGCCCTGCCAAGCCTCGAGGAGAATCCCGAGTGGTCCCTCACAACTAGGCAGGAGTCCTGACGTCGCTGAAGAAACACGTGTGTGGAAGGGCCATCCCCGTCGTAACTCGAGAATATACCCCAGGCTCCCGCCGCAACTCGAGAAAAACCATGAGACTTCCCCCTCGCCGCGAGATGAGGCCCGATTCCCCTGCACTGCGTGCAGAGCAATTCCGTGTTGCACATCACACATGAAAGGAGCCTTGATTTCCTTGATGGCACTCCAGAGAAACCCCAAGAACACTGTTTCAAGGCTAGAGGGATGCTGAGGTCACTGTAGCAACACGAAAGAGTTCCGTGGACCAAAAATCAACTCGAGATGAGAGGTTAGTCCCAGGCTTCGACTCCAGGGGAATACCACCTTACCACAAGCACCTCAAGAGGAGGCTTCTCTCAGCTCTAGGTATGTGAGAGGGACCCTGATTTTGCGGCCTCAATTGGAATGGACACTGCAATGCCCTGACGCAAAATAAGGCCGGATATCCCTGCAGTGACTTGAATGCAGGCTCGTCTTGCATCTCCCAAGATGAACGGATGTCTGAATCCCCTGTGGAGACCGCAGAGAAAGACCTAGTTCCCCTCCTCATCGCGACCGGAGGCCTCACATCCTTTGAAAACTCCAGAGGTACGCGGAGATCAGTGCCTCCAAAGGAGAAAATGCCTGACTCCTCGTGAAACTTGATAGGAGTCCCAGGATCCCTGTGGCACGTGGAAAGGGATCCTTGGTCTCCCGACTCAGCGGAAGGGTCGTCCCAATTTCCCTGCAAAGCCTCGAGGAGAATCCCGAGTTGTCCCTCGCAACTAGGCAGGAGTCCTGACATGGCTGAACAAACACGTGGGTGGAAGGGCCATCCCCGTGGTAACTCGAGAATATACCCCAGGTTCTCATCGCAACTCGAGAAAAATCATGAGACTTCCCCCTCGACGCAAAATAAGGACCGATACCCTGCACTGCGTGCAGAGCAATTCCGTGTTGCCCATCACACATGAAAGGAGCCTTGATTTCCTTGATGGCACTCCAGAGAAACCCCAAGAACACTGTTTCAAGGCTAGAGGGATCCTGAGGTCACTGTAGCAACACGAAAGAGCTCCGTGGACAAAAAGTCAACTCGAGATGAGAGGTTAGTCCCTGGCTTCGACTCCAGGGGAATACCACCTTACCACAAGCACTTCAAGAGGAGGCTTCTCTCAGCTGTAGGTATGTGAGAGGAATCCTGAGTTTGCGGCCTCAAGTGGAACGGAGACCGCGATGCCCTGACTCGAAATAAGGCCGGATATCCCTGCAGTGACTTGAATGCAGGCTCGTCTTGCATCTCCCAAGATTAAAGGATGTCTGAATCCCGTGTGGAGACCGCAGAGAAAGACCTAGTTCCCCACCTCATCGCGACCGGAGGCCTCACATCCTTTGAAAATTCCAGTGGTTCGCGGAGATCAGTGCCTCCAAAGGAGACGATGCCTGACTCCTCGTGAAACTTGATTGGAGTCCCAGGATTCCTGCGGCACGTGGAAAGGGACTTTGGTCTCCCACCTCAGCTGGAGAGGCGTCCCAATTGCCCTGCCAAGCCTCGAGGAGAATCCCGAGTGGTCCCTCACAACTAGGCAGGAGTCCTGACGTCGCTGAACAAACACGTGGGTGGAAGGGCCATCCCCGTCGTAACTCGAGAATATACCCCAGGCTCCCGCCGCAACTCGAGAAAAACCATGAGACTTCCCCCTCGCCGCGAGATGAGGCCCGATTCCCCTGCACTGCGTGCAGAGCAATTCCGTGTTGCACATCACACATGAAAGGAGCCTTGATTTCCTTGATGGCACTCCAGAGAAACCCCAAGAACACTGTTTCAAGGCTAGAGGGATGCTGAGGTCACTGTAGGAACACGAAAGAGCTCCGTGGACCAAAAATCAACTCGAGATGAGAGGTTAGTCCCAGGCTTCGACTCCAGGGGAATACCACCTTACCACAAGTACCTCAAGAGGAGGCTTCTCTCAGCTCTAGGTATGTGAGAGGGACCCTGATTTTGCGGCCTCAATTGGAATGGACACTGCAATGCCCTGACGCAAAATAAGGCCGGATATCCCTGCAGTGACTTGAATGCAGGCTCGTCTTGCATCTCCCAAGATGAACGGATGTCTGAATCCCCTGTGGAGACCGCAGAGAAAGACCTAGTTCCCCTCCTCATCGCGACCGGAGGCCTCACATCCTTTGAAAACTCCAGAGGTACGCGGAGATCAGTGCCTCCAAAGGAGACAATGCCTGACTCCTCGTGAAACTTGATAGGAGTCCCAGGATCCCTGTGGCACGTGGAAAGGGATCCTTGGTCTCCCGACTCAGCGGAAGGGTCGTCCCAATTTCCCTGCAAAGCCTCGAGGAGAATCCCGAGTTGTCCCTCGCAACTAGGCAGGAGTCCTGACATGGCTGAACAAACACGTGGGTGGAAGGGCCATCCCCGTGGTAACTCGAGAATATACCCCAGGTTCTCATCACAACTCGAGAAAAATCATGAGACTTCCCCCTCGACGCAAAATAAGGACCGATACCCTGCACTGCGTGCAGAGCAATTCCGTGTTGCCCATCACACATGAAAGGAGCCTTGATTTCCTTGATGGCACTCCAGAGAAACCCCAAGAACACTGTTTCAAGGCTAGAGGGATCCTGAGGTCACTGTAGCAACACGAAAGAGCTCCGTGGACAAAAAGTCAACTCGAGATGAGAGGTTAGTCCCTGGCTTCGACTCCAGGGGAATACCACCATACCACAAGCACTTCAAGAGGAGGCTTCTCTCAGCTGTAGGTATGTGAGAGGAATCCTGAGTTTGCGGCCTCAAGTGGAACGGAGACCGCGATGCCCTGACTCGAAATAAGGCCGGATATCCCTGCAGTGACTTGAATGCAGGCTCGTCTTGCATCTCCCAAGATTAAAGGATGTCTGAATCCCGTGTGGAGACCGCAGAGAAAGACCTAGTTCCCCACCTCATCGCGACCGGAGGCCTCACATCCTTTGAAAATTCCAGTGGTTCGCGGAGATCAGTGCCTCCAAAGGAGACGATGCCTGACTCCTCGTGAAACTTGATAGGAGTCCCCGGATTCCTGTGGCACGTGGAAAGGGACCCTTGGTCTCCCGCCTCAGCTGGAGAGGCGTCCCAATTGCCCTGCCAAGCCTCGAGGAGAATACCGAGTTGTCCCTCGCAACTAGGCAGGAGTCTGACGTTGCTGAACAAACACGTGGGTGGAAGGGCCATCCCCGTCGTAACTCGAGAATATACCCCAGGTTACCATCGCAACTCGAGAAAAACCATTAGACTTCCCCCTCGCCGCAAAATGAGGTCCAATACCCTGCACTGCGTGCAGAGCAATTCCGTGTTGCACATCACACATGAAAGGAGCCTTGATTTCCTTGATGGCACTCCAGAGAAACCCCAAGAACACTGTTTCAAGGTTGAGGGATCCTGAGGTCACTGTAGCAACACGAAAGAGCTCCGTGGACCAAAAATCAACTCGAGATGAGAGGTTAGTCCCTGGCTTCGACTCCAGAGGAATACCACCTTACCACAAGCACTTCAAGAGGAGGCTTCTCTCAGCTCTAGGTATATGAGAGGGACCCTGAGTTTGCGGCCTCAAGTGGAACGGAGACCGCGATGCCCTGACTCGAAATAAGGCCGGATATCCCTGCAGTGACTTGAATGCAGGCTCGTCTTGCATCTCCCAAGATTAAAGGATGTCTGAATCCCCTGTGGAGACCGCAGAGAAAGAACTAGTTCCCCACCTCATGGCGACCGGAGGCCTCACATCCTTTGAAAACTCCAGAGGTACGCGGAGATCAGTGCCTCCAAAGGAGACGATGCCTGACTCCTCGTGAAACTTGATAGGAGTCCCCGGATTCCTGTGGCACGTGGAAAGGGACACTTGTTCTCCCGCCTCAGCTGGAGAGGCGTCCCAATTGCCCTGCCAAGCCTCGAGGAGAATCCCGAGTTGTCCCTCGCAAGTAGGCAGGAGTCCTGACGTCGCTGAACAAACACGTGTGTGGAAGGGCCATCCCCTTCGTAACTCGAGAATATACCCCAGGTTCCCGCCGCAACTCGAGAAAAACCATGATACTTCCCCCTCGCCGCGAGATGAGGCCCGATTCCCTTTCACTGCGTGCAGAGCAATTCCGTGTTACACATCACACATGAAAGGAGCCTTGATTTCCTTGATGGCACTCCAGAGAAACCCCAAGAACACTGTTTCAAGGTTGAGGGATCCTGAGGTCGCTGTAGCAACATGAAAGAGTTCCGTGGACCAAAAATCAACTCGAGATGAGAGGTTAGTCCCTGGCTTCGATTCCAGAGGAATACCACCTTACCACAAGCACCTCAAGAGGAGGCTTCTCTCAGCTCTATGTATGTGAGAGGGACCCTGAGTTTGCGGCCTCAAGTGGAATGGACACCGCGATGCCCTGACTCGAAATAAGGCCGGATATCCCTGCAGTGACTTGAATGCAGGCTCCTCTTGCATCTCCCAAGACGAAAGGATTTCTGAATCCCCTGTGGAGACCACAGAGAAAGACCTAGTTCCCCACCTCATCGCGACCGGAGGCCTCACATCCCTTGAAAACTCCAGAGGTACGAGGAGATCAGTGCCTCCAAAGGAGACGATGCCTGACTCCTCGTGAAACTTGATAGGAGTCCCAGGATTCCTGTGGCACGTGGAAAGGGACTTTGGTCTCCCACCTCAGCTGGAGAGGCGTCCCAATTGCCCTGCCAAGCCTCGAGGAGAATCCCGAGTTGTCCCTCGCAACTGGGCAGGAGTCCTGACGTCGCTGAACAAACACGTGGGTGGAAGGGCCATCCCCGTCGTAACTCGAGAATATACCCCAGGCTCCCGCCGCAACTCGAGAAAAACCATGAGACTTCCCCCTCGCCGCGAGATGAGGCCCGATTCCCCTGCACTGCGTGCAGAGCAATTCCGTGTTGCACATCACACATGAAAGGAGCCTTGATTTCCTTGATGGCACTCCAGAGAAACCCCAAGAACACTGTTTCAAGGCTAGAGGGATGCTGAGGTCACTGTAGCAACACGAAAGAGCTCCGTGGACCAAAAATCAACTCGAGATGAGAGGTTAGTCCCAGGCTTCGGCTCCAGGGGAATACCAGTTTACCACAAGCACCTCAAGAGGAGGCTTCTCTCAGCTCTAGGTATGTGAGAGGGACCCTGATTTTGCGGCCTCAATTGGAATGGACACTGCAATGCCCTGACGCAAAATAAGGCCGGATATCCCTGCAGTGACTTGAATGCAGGCTCGTCTTGCATCTCCCAAGATGAACGGATGTCTGAATCCCCTGTGGAGACCGCACAGAAAGACCTAGTTCCCCACCTCATCGCGACCGGAGGCCTCACATCCTTTGAAAACTCCAGAGGTACGCGGAGATCAGTGCCTCCAAAGGAGACAATGCCTGACTCCTCGTGAAACTTGATAGGAGTCCCAGGATCCCTGTGGCACGTGGAAAGGGATCCTTGGTCTCTCGACTCAGCGGAAGAGTCCTCCCAATTGCCCTGCAAAGCCTCGAGGAGAATCCCGAGTTGTCCCTCGCAACTAGGCCGGAGTCCTGACGTGGCTGAACAAACACGTGGGTGGAAGGGCCATCCCCGACGTAACTCGAGAATATACCCCAGGCTCCCGCCGCAACTCGAGAAAAACCATGAGACTTCCCCCTCGCCGCGAGATGAGGCCTGATTCCCCTGCACTGCGTGCAGAGCAATTCCGTGTTGCACATCACACATGAAAGGAGCCTTCATTTGCTTCATGGCACTCCAGAGAAACCCCAAGAACACTGTGTCAAGGCTAGAGGATCCTGAGGTCACTGAACCAACACGAAAGAGCTCCGTGGACCAAGAATCAACTCGAGATGAGAGGTTATTCCCTGGCTTCGTCTCCAGAGGAATACCACCTTACCACGAGCACCTCAAGAGGAGGCTTCTCTCAGCTCTAGGTATGTGAGAGGGACCCTGATCATGCGGCCTCGAGTGGAATGGACACTGCGATGCCCTGACTCGAAATCAGGCCGGATATCCCTGCAGTGACTTGAATGCAGGCTCGTCTTGCATCTCCCAAGATGAAAGGATGTCTGAATCCCCTGTGGAGACCACAGAGAAAGACCTAGTTCCCCACCTCATCGCGACCGGAGGCCTCACATCCTTTGAAAACTCCAGAGGTACGCGGAGAACAGTGCCTCCAAAGGAGACGATGCCTGACTCCTCGTGAAACTTGATAGGAATCCCAGGATTCCTGTGCACGTGGAAAGGGACCCTTGGTCTCCCGCCTCAGCTGGAGAGGCGTCCCAATTGCCCTGCCAAGCCTCGAGGAGAATCCCGAGTTGTCCGTCGCAACTAGGCAGGAGTCCTGCCGTCGCTGAACACACACGTGGTTGGAAGGGCCATCCCCGTCGTAACTCGAGAATATACCCCAGGTTCCCGTCACAACTCGAGAAAAACCATGAGACTTCCCCCTCACCGCGATATGAGGCCCGATTCCCCTGCATTGCGTGCAGAGCAATTCGGTGTTGCACATCACACATGAAAGGAACCTTGATTTCCTTGATGGCACTCCAGAGAAACCCCAAGAACACTGTTTCAAGGCTAGGGGGATCCTGAGGTCACTGTAGCAACAGGAATGAGCTCCGTGGACCAACAATCAACTCGAGATGAGAGGTTAGTCCCTGGCTTCGAATCCAGAGGAATACCACCTTACCACAAGCACCTCAAGAGGAGGCTTCTCTCAGCTCTAGCTATGTGCTGAGTTTGCGGCCTCAAGTGGAATGGACACCGCGATGCCCTGACTCGAAATAAGGCCGGATATCCCTGCAGTGACTTGAATGCAGGCTCGTCTTGCATCTCCCAAGACGAAAGGATGTCCGAATCCCCTGTGGAGACCACAGAAAAAGACCTAGTTCCCCACCTCATCGCGACCGGAGGCCTCACATCCTTTGAAAACTCCGGAGGTACACGGAGATCAGTGCCTCCAAAGGAGATGATGCCTGACTCCTCGTGTAACTTGATAGGAGTCCCAGGATTCCTGTGGCACGTGGAAAGGGACCCTTGGTCTCCCGCCTCAGCTGGAGAGGCGTCCCGATTGCCCTGCCAAGCCTCGAGGAGAATCCCGAGTTGTCCCTCGCAACTAGGCAGGAGTCCTGCCGTCGCTGAACAAACACGTGGGTGGAAGGGCCATCCTCGTCGTAACTCGAGAATATATACCAGGTTCCCGCCGCAACTCGAGAAAAACCATGAGACTTCCCCCTCGACGCGAGATGAGGCCCGATTCCCCTGCACTGCGTGCAGAGCAATTCCGTGTTGCACATCACACATGAAAGGAGCCTTGATTTCCTTGATGGCACTCCAGAGAAACCCCAAGAACACTGTTTCAAGGCTAGTGGGATCCTGAGGTCACTGTAGCAGCACGAAAGAGCTCCGTGGACCACAAATCAACTCGAGATGAGAGGTTAGTCCCTGGCTTCGACTCCAGAGGAATACCACCTTACCACAAGCACCTCAAGAGGAGGCTTCTCTCAGCTCTAGGTATGTGAGAGGGACCCTGAGTTTGCGGCCTCAAGTGGAATGGACACTGCAATGCCCTGACGCGAAATAAGGCCGTATAACCCTGCAGTGACTTGAATGCAGGCTCGTCTTGCATCTCCCAAGATGAACGGATGTCTGAATCCCCTGTGGAGACCGCACAGAAAGACCTAGTTCCCCACCTCATGGCGACCGGAGGCCTCACATCCTTTGAAAACTCCAGAGGTACGCGGAGATCAGTGCCTCCAAAGGAGACGATGCCTGACTCCTCGTGAAACTTGATAGGAGTCCCCAGATTCCTGTGGCACGTGGAAAGGGACCCTTGGTCTCCCGCCTCAGCTGGAGAGGCGTCCCAATTGCCCTGCTAAGCCTCGAGGATAATCCCGAGTTGTCCCTCGCAACTAGGCAGGTGTCTGACGTCGCTGAACAAACACGTGGGTGGAAGGGCCATCCCCGTCGTAACTCGAGAATATACCCCAGGTTCCCATCGCAACTCGAGAAAAACCATTAGACTTCCCCCTCGCGGCGAGATGAGGCCCGATTCCCCTGCACGGCATGCAGAGCAATTCCGTGTTGTACATCACACATGAAAGGAGCCTTGATTTCCTTGATGGCACTCCAGAGAAAACCCAAGAACACTGTTTCAAGGCTAGAGGGATCCTGAGGTCACTGTAGCAAAAAGAAAGAGCTCCGTGGACCACAAATCAACTCGAGATGAGAGGTTAGTCCCTGGCTTCGACTCCAGAGGAATACCACCTTACCACAAGCACCTCAAGAGGAGGCTTCTCTCAGCTCTACGTATGTTAGAGGGACCCTGAGTTTGCGGCCTCAAGTGGAATGGACACCGCGATGCACTGACGTGAAATAAGGCTGATATCCCTGCAGTGACTTGAATGCAGGCTCGTCTTGCATCTCCCAAGACGAAAGGATGTCTGAATCCCCTGTGGAGACCACAGAGAAAGACCTAGTTCCCCACCTCATCGCGACCTGAGGCCTCACATCCTTTGAAAACTCCAGAGGTACGCGGAGATCAGTGCCTCCAAAGGAGACGATGCCTGACTCCAGTGAAACTTAATAGGAGTCCCAGGATTCCTGTGGCACGTGGAAAGGAACCCTTGGTTTCCCGCCTCAGCTGGAGAGGCGTCCCAATTGCCCTGCCAAGCCTCGAGGAGAATCCCGAGTTGTCCCTCGCAACTAGGCAGGAGTCCTGCCGTCGCTGAACAAACACGTGTGTGGAAGGCCCATCCCCGTCGTTACTCGAGAATATACCCCAGGTTCCCGCCGCAACTCGAGAAAAACAATGAGACTTCCCCCTCGCCGCGAGATGAGGCCCGATTCCCCTGCACTGCGTGCAGAGCAATTCCGTGTTGCACATCACACATGAAAGGAGCCTTGATTTCCTTGATGGCACTCCAGAGAAACCCCAAGAACACTGTTTCAAGGCTAGAGGGATCCTGAGGTCACTGTAGCAACACGAAAGAGCTCCGTGGACCAAGAATCAACTCGAGATGAGAGGTTAGTCCCTGGCTTCGACTCCAGAGGAATACCACCTTACCACAAGCACCTCAAGAGGAGGCTTCTCTCAGCTCTAGGTATGTGAGAGGGACCCTGAGTTTGCGGCCTCAAGTGGAATGGACACCGCGATGCCCTGACTCGAAATAAGGCCGGATATCCCTGCAGTGACTTGAATGCAGGCTCGTCTTGCATCTCCCAAGACGAAAGGATGTCTGAATCCCCTGTGGAGACCACAGAGAAAGACCTAGTTCCCCACCTCATCGCGACCGGAGGCCTCACATCCTTTGAAAACTCCACAGGTACGCGGAGATTAGTGCATCCAAAGGAGACGATGCCTGACTCCTCGTGAAACTTGATAGGAGTCCCAGGATTCCTGTGGCACGTGGAAAGGGACACTTGGTCTCCCGCCTCAGCTGGAGAGGCGTCCCAATTGCCCTGCCAAGCCTCGAGGAGAATCCCCAGTTGTCCCTCACAACTAGGCAGGAGTCCTGACGTCGCTGAACAAACACGTGTGTGGAAGGGCCATCCCCGTCGTAACTCGAGAATATACCCCAGGTTCCCGCCGCAACTCGAGAAAAACCATGAGACTTCCCCCTCGCCGCGAGATGAGGCCCGATTCCCCTGCACTGCGTGCAGAGAAATTCCGTGTTGCACATCACACATGAAAGGAGCCTTGATTTCCTTGGTGGCACTCCAGAGAAACCCCAACAACACTGTTTCAAGGCTAGAGGGATCCTGAGGTCACTGTAGCAACACGAAAGAGCTCCGTGGACCAAAAATCAACTCGAGATGAGAGGTTAGTCCCTGGCTTCGACTCCAGAGGAATACCACCTAACCACAAGCACCTCAAGAGGAGGCTTCTCTCAGCTCTAGGTATGTGAGAGGGACCCTGAGTTTGCGGCCTCAAGTGGAATGGACTCCGCGATGCCCTGACTCGAAATAAGGCCGGATATCCCTGCAGTGACTTGAATGCAGGCTCGTCTTGCATCTCCCAAGATGAAAGGATGTCTGAATCCCCTGTGGAGACCACAGAGAAAGACCTAGTTCACCACCTCATCGCGACCGGAGGCCTCACATCCTTTGAAAACTCCAGAGGTACGCGGAGATCAGTGCCTCCAAAGGAGACGATGCCTGACTCCTCGTGAAACTTGACAGGAGTCCCAGAATACCTGTGCACGTGGAAAGGGACCCTTGGTCTCCCGCCTCAGCTGGAGAGGCGTCCCAATTGTCCTGCCAAGCCTCGAGGAGAATCCCGAGTTGTCCCTCGCAACTAGGCAGGAGTCCTGCCGTCGCTGAACAAACACGTGTGTGGAAGGGCCATCCCCGTCGTAACTCGAGAATATACCCCAGGTTCCCTTCGCAACTCGAGAAAAACCATGAGACTTCCCCCTCGCCGCGAGATGAGGCCCGATTCCCCTGCACTACGTGCAGAGCAATTCCGTGTTGCACATCACACATGAAAGGAGCCTTGATTTCCTTGATGACACTCCAGAGAAACCCCAAGAACACTGTTTCAAGGCTAGAGGGATCCTGAGGTCACTGTAGCAACACGAAAGAGCTCCGTGGACCAACAATCAACTCGAGATGAGAGGTTAGTCCCTAACTTCGACTCCAGAGGAATACCACCTTACCACAAGCACCTCAAGAGGAGGCTTCTCTCAGCTCTAGGTATGTGAGAGGGACCCTGAGTTTGCGGCCTCAAATGGAATGGATACTGCGATGCCCTGACGCGAAATAAGGCCGGATATCCCTGCAGTGACTTGAATGCAGGCTCGTCTTGCATCTCCCAAGATGAAAGGATGTCTGAATCCCCTGTGGAGACAACAGAGAAAAACCTAGTTCCCCACCTCATCGGGACCGGAGGCCTCACATCCTTTGAAAACTCCAGAGGTACGCGGAGATCAGTGCCTCCAAAGGAGACGATGCCTGACTCCTCGTGAAACTTGACAGGAGTCCCAGAAAACCTGTGGAACGTGGAAAGGGACACTTGGTCTCCCGCCTCAGGTGGAGAGGCGTCCCAATTGCCCTGCCAAGCCTCGAGGAGAATCCCGAGTTGTCCCTCGCAACTAGGCAGGTGTCCAGCCGTCGCTGAACAAACACGTGGGTGGAAGGGCCATCCCCGTCGTAACTCGAGAATATACCCCAGGTTCCCGCCGCAATTCGAGAAAAACCATGAGACTTCCCCCTCGCCGCGAGATGAGGCCCGATTCCCCTGCACTGCATGCAGAGCAATTCCGTGTTGCACATCACACATGAAAGGAGCCTTGATTTCCTTGGTGGCACTCCAGAGAAACCCCAACAACCCTGTTTCAAGGCTAGAGGGATCCTGAGGTCACTGTAGCAACACGAAAGAGCTCCGTGGACCAAAAATCAACTCTAGATGAGAGGTTA
Organism: Cervus elaphus; assembly: GCF_910594005.1. Taxonomy (NCBI): domain Eukaryota; kingdom Metazoa; phylum Chordata; class Mammalia; order Artiodactyla; family Cervidae; genus Cervus; species Cervus elaphus. The sequence continues at coordinate 1,015,542 of NC_057815.1, read as the reverse complement.
GTCCCTGGCTTCGAATCCAGAGGAATACCACCTCACCACAAGCACCTCAAGAGGAGGGTTCTCTCAGCTCTAGGTATGTGAGAGGGACCCTGAATTTGCGGCCTCAAGTGGAATGGACACTGCGATGCCCTGACTCGAAATAAAGCCGGATATCCCTGCAGTGACTTGAATGCAGGCTCGTCTTGCATCTCCCAAGACGAAAGGATGTCTGAATCCCCTGTGGAGACCACAGAGAATGACCTAGTTCCCCAGCTCATCGCCACCGGAGGCCTCACATCCTTTGAAAACTCCAGAGGTACGCGGAGATCAGTGCCTCCAAAGGAGACGATGCCTGACTCCTCGTGAAACTTGATAGGAGTCACAGGATTCCTGTGCACGTGGAAAGGGACCCTTGGTCTCCCGCCTCAGCTGGAGAGGCGTCCCAATTGCCCTGCCAAGCCTCGAGGAGAATCCCGAGTTGTCCCTCGCAACTAGGCAGGAGTCCTGACGTCGCTGAAGAAACACGTGTGTGGAAGGGCCATCCCCGTCGTAACTCGAGAATATACCCCAGGTTCCCGCCGCAACTCGAGAAAAACCATGAGACTTCCCCCTCGCCGCGAGATGAGGCTCGATTCCCCTGCACTGCGTGCAGAGCAATTCCGTCTTGCACATCACACATGAAAGGAGCCTTGATTTCCTTGATGGCACTCCAGAGAAACCCCAAGAACACTGTTTCAAGGTTGAGGGATCCTGAGGTCACTGTAGCAACATGAAAGAGTTCCGTGGCCCAATAATCAACTCGAGATGAGAGGTTAGTCCCTGGCTTCGATTCCAGAGGAATACCACCTTACCACAAACACCTCAAGAGGAGGCTTCTCTCAGCTCTATGTATGTGAGAGGGACCCTGAGTTTGCGGCCTCAAGTGGAATGGACACCGCGATGCCCTGACTAGAAATAAGGCCGGATATCCCTGCAGTGACTTGAATGCAAGCTCGTCTTGCATCTCCCAAGACGAAAGGATGTGTGAATCCCCTGTGGAGACCACAGAGAAAGACCTAGTTCACCACCTCATCGCGACTGGAGGCCTCACATCCTTTGAAAACTCCAGAGGTACGCGGAGATCAGTGCCTTCAAAGGAGACGATGCCTGACTCCTCGTGAAACTTGATTGGAGTCCCAGGATTCCTGCGGCACGTGGAAAGGGACTTTGGTCTCCCACCTCAGCTGGAGAGGCGTCCCAATTGCCCTGCCAAGCCTCGAGGAGAATCCCGAGTGGTCCCTCACAACTAGGCAGGAGTCCTGACGTCGCTGAAGAAACACGTGTGTGGAAGGGCCATCCCCGTCGTAACTCGAGAATATACCCCAGGCTCCCGCCGCAACTCGAGAAAAACCATGAGACTTCCCCCTCGCCGCGAGATGAGGCCCGATTCCCCTGCACTGCGTGCAGAGCAATTCCGTGTTGCACATCACACATGAAAGGAGCCTTGATTTCCTTGATGGCACTCCAGAGAAACCCCAAGAACACTGTTTCAAGGCTAGAGGGATGCTGAGGTCACTGTAGCAACACGAAAGAGTTCCGTGGACCAAAAATCAACTCGAGATGAGAGGTTAGTCCCAGGCTTCGACTCCAGGGGAATACCACCTTACCACAAGCACCTCAAGAGGAGGCTTCTCTCAGCTCTAGGTATGTGAGAGGGACCCTGATTTTGCGGCCTCAATTGGAATGGACACTGCAGTGCCCTGACGCAAAATAAGGCCGGATATCCCTGCAGTGACTTGAATGCAGGCTCGTCTTGCATCTCCCAAGATGAACGGATGTCTGAATCCCCTGTGGAGACCGCAGAGAAAGACCTAGTTCCCCTCCTCATCGCGACCGGAGGCCTCACATCCTTTGAAAACTCCAGAGGTACGCGGAGATCAGTGCCTCCAAAGGAGACAATGCCTGACTCCTCGTGAAACTTGATAGGAGTCCCAGGATCCCTGTGGCACGTGGAAAGGGATCCTTGGTCTCCCGACTCAGCGGAAGGGTCGTCCCAATTTCCCTGCAAAGCCTCGAGGAGAATCCCGAGTTGTCCCTCGCAACTAGGCAGGAGTCCTGACATGGCTGAACAAACACGTGGGTGGAAGGGCCATCCCCGTGGTAACTCGAGAATATACCCCAGGTTCTCATCGCAACTCGAGAAAAATCATGAGACTTCCCCCTCGACGCAAAATAAGGACCGATACCCTGCACTGCGTGCAGAGCAATTCCGTGTTGCCCATCACACGTGAAAGGAGCCTTGATTTCCTTGATGGCACTCCAGAGAAACCCCAAGAACACTGTTTCAAGGCTAGAGGGATCCTGAGGTCACTGTAGCAACACGAAAGAGCTCCGTGGACAAAAAGTCAAATCGAGATGAGAGGTTAGTCCCTGGCTTCGACTCCAGGGGAATACCACCTTACCACAAGCACTTCAAGAGGAGGCTTCTCTCAGCTGTAGGTATGTGAGAGGAATCCTGAGTTTGCGGCCTCAAGTGGAACGGAGACCGCGATGCCCTGACTCGAAATAAGGCCGGATATCCCTGCAGTGACTTGAATGCAGGCTCGTCTTGCATCTCCCAAGATTAAAGGATGTCTGAATCCCGTGTGGAGACCGCAGAGAAAGACCTAGTTCCCCACCTCATCGCGACCGGAGGCCTCACATCCTTTGAAAATTCCAGTGGTTCGCGGAGATCAGTGCCTCCAAAGGAGACGATGCCTGACTCCTCGTGAAACTTGATTGGAGTCCCAGGATTCCTGCGGCACGTGGAAAGGGACTTTGGTCTCCCACCTCAGCTGGAGAGGCGTCCCAATTGCCCTGCCAAGCCTCGAGGAGAATCCCGAGTGGTCCCTCACAACTAGGCAGGAGTCCTGACGTCGCTGAACAAACACGTGGGTGGAAGGGCCATCCCCGTCGTAACTCGAGAATATACCCCAGGCTCCCGCCGCAACTCGAGAAAAACCATGAGACTTCCCCCTCGCCGCGAGATGAGGCCCGATTCCCCTGCACTGCGTGCAGAACAATTCCGTGTTGCACATCACACATGAAAGGAGCCTTGATTTCCTTGATGGCACTCCAGAGAAACCCCAAGAACACTGTTTCAAGGCTAGAGGGATGCTGAGGTCACTGTAGGAACACGAAAGAGCTCCGTGGACCAAAAATCAACTCGAGATGAGAGGTTAGTCCCAGGCTTCGACTCCAGGGGAATACCACCTTACCACAAGTACCTCAAGAGGAGGCTTCTCTCAGCTCTAGGTATGTGAGAGGGACCCTGATTTTGCGGCCTCAATTGGAATGGACACTGCAATGCCCTGACGCAAAATAAGGCCGGATATCCCTGCAGTGACTTGAATGCAGGCTCGTCTTGCATCTCCCAAGATGAACGGATGTCTGAATCCCCTGTGGAGACCGCAGAGAAAGACCTAGTTCCCCTCCTCATCGCGACCGGAGGCCTCACATCCTTTGAAAACTCCAGAGGTACGCGGAGATCAGTGCCTCCAAAGGAGACAATGCCTGACTCCTCGTGAAACTTGATAGGAGTCCCAGGATCCCTGTGGCACGTGGAAAGGGATCCTTGGTCTCCCGACTCAGCGGAAGGGTCGTCCCAATTTCCCTGCAAAGCCTCGAGGAGAATCCCGAGTTGTCCCTCGCAACTAGGCAGGAGTCCTGACATGGCTGAACAAACACGTGGGTGGAAGGGCCATCCCCGTGGTAACTCGAGAATATACCCCAGGTTCTCATCACAACTCGAGAAAAATCATGAGACTTCCCCCTCGACGCAAAATAAGGACCGATACCCTGCACTGCGTGCAGAGCAATTCCGTGTTGCCCATCACACATGAAAGGAGCCTTGATTTCCTTGATGGCACTCCAGAGAAACCCCAAGAACACTGTTTCAAGGCTAGAGGGATCCTGAGGTCACTGTAGCAACACGAAAGAGCTCCGTGGACAAAAAGTCAACTCGAGATGAGAGGTTAGTCCCTGGCTTCGACTCCAGGGGAATACCACCATACCACAAGCACTTCAAGAGGAGGCTTCTCTCAGCTGTAGGTATGTGAGAGGAATCCTGAGTTTGCGGCCTCAAGTGGAACGGAGACCGCGATGCCCTGACTCGAAATAAGGCCGGATATCCCTGCAGTGACTTGAATGCAGGCTCGTCTTGCATCTCCCAAGATTAAAGGATGTCTGAATCCCGTGTGGAGACCGCAGAGAAAGACCTAGTTCCCCACCTCATCGCGACCGGAGGCCTCACATCCTTTGAAAATTCCAGTGGTTCGCGGAGATCAGTGCCTCCAAAGGAGACGATGCCTGACTCCTCGTGAAACTTGATAGGAGTCCCCGGATTCCTGTGGCACGTGGAAAGGGACCCTTGGTCTCCCGCCTCAGCTGGAGAGGCGTCCCAATTGCCCTGCCAAGCCTCGAGGAGAATACCGAGTTGTCCCTCGCAACTAGGCAGGAGTCTGACGTTGCTGAACAAACACGTGGGTGGAAGGGCCATCCCCGTCGTAACTCGAGAATATACCCCAGGTTACCATCGCAACTCGAGAAAAACCATTAGACTTCCCCCTCGCCGCAAAATGAGGTCCAATACCCTGCACTGCGTGCAGAGCAATTCCGTGTTGCACATCACACATGAAAGGAGCCTTGATTTCCTTGATGGCACTCCAGAGAAACCCCAAGAACACTGTTTCAAGGTTGAGGGATCCTGAGGTCACTGTAGCAACACGAAAGAGCTCCGTGGACCAAAAATCAACTCGAGATGAGAGGTTAGTCCCTGGCTTCGACTCCAGAGGAATACCACCTTACCACAAGCACTTCAAGAGGAGGCTTCTCTCAGCTCTAGGTATATGAGAGGGACCCTGAGTTTGCGGCCTCAAGTGGAACGGAGACCGCGATGCCCTGACTCGAAATAAGGCCGGATATCCCTGCAGTGACTTGAATGCAGGCTCGTCTTGCATCTCCCAAGATTAAAGGATGTCTGAATCCCCTGTGGAGACCGCAGAGAAAGAACTAGTTCCCCACCTCATGGCGACCGGAGGCCTCACATCCTTTGAAAACTCCAGAGGTACGCGGAGATCAGTGCCTCCAAAGGAGACGATGCCTGACTCCTCGTGAAACTTGATAGGAGTCCCCGGATTCCTGTGGCACGTGGAAAGGGACACTTGTTCTCCCGCCTCAGCTGGAGAGGCGTCCCAATTGCCCTGCCAAGCCTCGAGGAGAATCCCGAGTTGTCCCTCGCAAGTAGGCAGGAGTCCTGACGTCGCTGAACAAACACGTGTGTGGAAGGGCCATCCCCTTCGTAACTCGAGAATATACCCCAGGTTCCCGCCGCAACTCGAAAAAAACCATGATACTTCCCCCTCGCCGCGAGATGAGGCCCGATTCCCTTTCACTGCGTGCAGAGCAATTCCGTGTTACACATCACACATGAAAGGAGCCTTGATTTCCTTGATGGCACTCCAGAGAAACCCCAAGAACACTGTTTCAAGGTTGAGGGATCCTGAGGTCGCTGTAGCAACATGAAAGAGTTCCGTGGACCAAAAATCAACTCGAGATGAGAGGTTAGTCCCTGGCTTCGATTCCAGAGGAATACCACCTTACCACAAGCACCTCAAGAGGAGGCTTCTCTCAGCTCTATGTATGTGAGAGGGACCCTGAGTTTGCGGCCTCAAGTGGAATGGACACCGCGATGCCCTGACTCGAAATAAGGCCGGATATCCCTGCAGTGACTTGAATGCAGGCTCCTCTTGCATCTCCCAAGACGAAAGGATTTCTGAATCCCCTGTGGAGACCACAGAGAAAGACCTAGTTCCCCACCTCATCGCGACCGGAGGCCTCACATCCCTTGAAAACTCCAGAGGTACGAGGAGATCAGTGCCTCCAAAGGAGACGATGCCTGACTCCTCGTGAAACTTGATAGGAGTCCCAGGATTCCTGTGGCACGTGGAAAGGGACTTTGGTCTCCCACCTCAGCTGGAGAGGCGTCACAATTGCCCTGCCAAGCCTCGAGGAGAATCCCGAGTTGTCCCTCGCAACTGGGCAGGAGTCCTGACGTCGCTGAACAAACACGTGGGTGGAAGGGCCATCCCCGTCGTAACTCGAGAATATACCCCAGGCTCCCGCCGCAACTCGAGAAAAACCATGAGACTTCCCCCTCGCCGCGAGATGAGGCCCGATTCCCCTGCACTGCGTGCAGAGCAATTCCGTGTTGCACATCACACATGAAAGGAGCCTTGATTTCCTTGATGGCACTCCAGAGAAACCCCAAGAACACTGTTTCAAGGCTAGAGGGATGCTGAGGTCACTGTAGCAACACGAAAGAGCTCCGTGGACCAAAAATCAACTCGAGATGAGAGGTTAGTCCCAGGCTTCGGCTCCAGGGGAATACCAGTTTACCACAAGCACCTCAAGAGGAGGCTTCTCTCAGCTCTAGGTATGTGAGAGGGACCCTGATTTTGCGGCCTCAATTGGAATGGACACTGCAATGCCCTGACGCAAAATAAGGCCGGATATCCCTGCAGTGACTTGAATGCAGGCTCGTCTTGCATCTCCCAAGATGAACGGATGTCTGAATCCCCTGTGGAGACCGCACAGAAAGACCTAGTTCCCCACCTCATCGCGACCGGAGGCCTCACATCCTTTGAAAACTCCAGAGGTACGCGGAGATCAGTGCCTCCAAAGGAGACAATGCCTGACTCCTCGTGAAACTTGATAGGAGTCCCAGGATCCCTGTGGCACGTGGAAAGGGATCCTTGGTCTCTCGACTCAGCGGAAGAGTCCTCCCAATTGCCCTGCAAAGCCTCGAGGAGAATCCCGAGTTGTCCCTCGCAACTAGGCCGGAGTCCTGACGTGGCTGAACAAACACGTGGGTGGAAGGGCCATCCCCGACGTAACTCGAGAATATACCCCAGGCTCCCGCCGCAACTCGAGAAAAACCATGAGACTTCCCCCTCGCCGCGAGATGAGGCCTGATTCCCCTGCACTGCGTGCAGAGCAATTCCGTGTTGCACATCACACATGAAAGGAGCCTTCATTTGCTTCATGGCACTCCAGAGAAACCCCAAGAACACTGTGTCAAGGCTAGAGGATCCTGAGGTCACTGAACCAACACGAAAGAGCTCCGTGGACCAAGAATCAACTCGAGATGAGAGGTTATTCCCTGGCTTCGTCTCCAGAGGAATACCACCTTACCACGAGCACCTCAAGAGGAGGCTTCTCTCAGCTCTAGGTATGTGAGAGGGACCCTGATCATGCGGCCTCGAGTGGAATGGACACTGCGATGCCCTGACTCGAAATCAGGCCGGATATCCCTGCAGTGACTTGAATGCAGGCTCGTCTTGCATCTCCCAAGATGAAAGGATGTCTGAATCCCCTGTGGAGACCACAGAGAAAGACCTAGTTCCCCACCTCATCGCGACCGGAGGCCTCACATCCTTTGAAAACTCCAGAGGTACGCGGAGAACAGTGCCTCCAAAGGAGACGATGCCTGACTCCTCGTGAAACTTGATAGGAATCCCAGGATTCCTGTGCACGTGGAAAGGGACCCTTGGTCTCCCGCCTCAGCTGGAGAGGCGTCCCAATTGCCCTGCCAAGCCTCGAGGAGAATCCCGAGTTGTCCGTCGCAACTAGGCAGGAGTCCTGCCGTCGCTGAACACACACGTGGTTGGAAGGGCCATCCCCGTCGTAACTCGAGAATATACCCCAGGTTCCCGTCACAACTCGAGAAAAACCATGAGACTTCCCCCTCACCGCGATATGAGGCCCGATTCCCCTGCACTGCGTGCAGAGCAATTCCGTGTTGCACATCACACATGAAAGGAACCTTGATTTCCTTGATGGCACTCCAGAGAAACCCCAAGAACACTGTTTCAAGGCTAGGGGGATCCTGAGGTCACTGTAGCAACAGGAATGAGCTCCGTGGACCAACAATCAACTCGAGATGAGAGGTTAGTCCCTGGCTTCGAATCCAGAGGAATACCACCTTACCACAAGCACCTCAAGAGGAGGCTTCTCTCAGCTCTAGCTATGTGCTGAGTTTGCGGCCTCAAGTGGAATGGACACCGCGATGCCCTGACTCGAAATAAGGCCGGATATCCCTGCAGTGACTTGAATGCAGGTTCGTCTTGCATCTCCCAAGACGAAAGGATGTCCGAATCCCCTGTGGAGACCACAGAAAAAGACCTAGTTCCCCACCTCATCGCGACCGGAGGCCTCACATCCTTTGAAAACTCCGGAGGTACACGGAGATCAGTGCCTCCAAAGGAGATGATGCCTGACTCCTCGTGTAACTTGATAGGAGTCCCAGGATTCCTGTGGCACGTGGAAAGGGACCCTTGGTCTCCCGCCTCAGCTGGAAAGGCGTCCCGATTGCCCTGCCAAGCCTCGAGGAGAATCCCGAGTTGTCCCTCGCAACTAGGTAGGAGTCCTGCCGTCGCTGAACAAACACGTGGGTGGAAGGGCCATCCTCGTCGTAACTCGAGAATATATACCAGGTTCCCGCCGCAACTCGAGAAAAACCATGAGACTTCCCCCTCGACGCGAGATGAGGCCCGATTCCCCTGCACTGCGTGCAGAGCAATTCCGTGTTGCACATCACACATGAAAGGAGCCTTGATTTCCTTGATGGCACTCCAGAGAAACCCCAAGAACACTGTTTCAAGGCTAGTGGGATCCTGAGGTCACTGTAGCAGCACGAAAGAGCTCCGTGGACCACAAATCAACTCAAGATGAGAGGTTAGTCCCTGGCTTCGACTCCAGAGGAATACCACCTTACCACAAGCACCTCAAGAGGAGGCTTCTCTCAGCTCTAGGTATGTGAGAGGGACCCTGAGTTTGCGGCCTCAAGTGGAATGGACACTGCAATGCCCTGACGCGAAATAAGGCCGTATAACCCTGCAGTGACTTGAATGCAGGCTCGTCTTGCATCTCCCAAGATGAACGGATGTCTGAATCCCCTGTGGAGACCGCACAGAAAGACCTAGTTCCCCACCTCATGGCGACCGGAGGCCTCACATCCTTTGAAAACTCCAGAGGTACGCGGAGATCAGTGCCTCCAAAGGAGACGATGCCTGACTCCTCGTGAAACTTGATAGGAGTCCCCAGATTCCTGTGGCACGTGGAAAGGGACCCTTGGTCTCCCGCCTCAGCTGGAGAGGCGTCCCAATTGCCCTGCTAAGCCTCGAGGATAATCCCGAGTTGTCCCTCGCAACTAGGCAGGTGTCTGACGTCGCTGAACAAACACGTGGGTGGAAGGGCCATCCCCGTCGTAACTCGAGAATATACCCCAGGTTCCCATCGCAACTCGAGAAAAACCATTAGACTTCCCCCTCGGGGCGAGATGAGGCCCGATTCCCCTGCACGGCATGCAGAGCAATTCCGTGTTGTACATCACACATGAAAGGAGCCTTGATTTCCTTGATGGCACTCCAGAGAAACCCCAAGAACACTGTTTCCAGGCTAGAGGGATCCTGAGGTCACTGTAGCAAAAAGAAAGAGCTCCGTGGACCACAAATCAACTCGAGATGAGAGGTTAGTCCCTGGCTTCGACTCCAGAGGAATACCACCTTACCACAAGCACCTCAAGAGGAGGCTTCTCTCAGCTCTACGTATGTTAGAGGGACCCTGAGTTTGCGGCCTCAAGTGGAATGGACACCGCGATGCACTGACGTGAAATAAGGCTGATATCCCTGCAGTGACTTGAATGCAGGCTCGTCTTGCATCTCCCAAGACGAAAGGATGTCTGAATCCCCTGTGGAGACCACAGAGAAAGACCTAGTTCCCCACCTCATCGCGACCTGAGGCCTCACATCCTTTGAAAACTCCAGAGGTACGCGGAGATCAGTGCCTCCAAAGGAGACGATGCCTGACTCCAGTGAAACTTAATAGGAGTCCCAGGATTCCTGTGGCACGTGGAAAGGAACCCTTGGTTTCCCGCCTCAGCTGGAGAGGCGTCCCAATTGCCCTGCCAAGCCTCGAGGAGAATCCCGAGTTGTCCCTCGCAACTAGGCAGGAGTCCTGCCGTCGCTGAACAAACACGTGTGTGGAAGGCCCATCCCCGTCGTTACTCGAGAATATACCCCAGGTTCCCGCCGCAACTCGAGAAAAACAATGAGACTTCCCCCTCGCCGCGAGATGAGGCCCGATTCCCCTGCACTGCGTGCAGAGCAATTCCGTGTTGCACATCACACATGAAAGGAGCCTTGATTTCCTTGATGGCACTCCAGAGAAACCCCAAGAACACTGTTTCCAGGCTAGAGGGATCCTGAGGTCACTGTAGCAACACGAAAGAGCTCCGTGGACCAAGAATCAACTCGAGATGAGAGGTTAGTCCCTGGCTTCGACTCCAGAGGAATACCACCTTACCACAAGCACCTCAAGAGGAGGCTTCTCTCAGCTCTAGGTATGTGAGAGGGACCCTGAGTTTGCGGCCTCAAGTGGAATGGACACCGCGATGCCCTGACTCGAAATAAGGCCGGATATCCCTGCAGTGACTTGAATGCAGGCTCGTCTTGCATCTCCCAAGACGAAAGGATGTCTGAATCCCCTGTGGAGACCACAGAGAAAGACCTAGTTCCCCACCTCATCGCGACCGGAGGCCTCACATCCTTTGAAAACTCCACAGGTACGCGGAGATTAGTGCATCCAAAGGAGACGATGCCTGACTCCTCGTGAAACTTGATAGGAGTCCCAGGATTCCTGTGGCACGTGGAAAGGGACACTTGGTCTCCCACCTCAGCTGGAGAGGCGTCCCAATTGCCCTGCCAAGCCTCGAGGAGAATCCCCAGTTGTCCCTCGCAACTAGGCAGGAGTCCTGACGTCGCTGAACAAACACGTGTGTGGAAGGGCCATCCCCGTCGTAACTCGAGAATATACCCCAGGTTCCCGCCGCAACTCGAGAAAAACCATGAGACTTCCCCCTCGCCGCGAGATGAGGCCCGATTCCCCTGCACTGCGTGCAGAGAAATTCCGTGTTGCACATCACACATGAAAGGAGCCTTGATTTCCTTGGTGGCACTCCAGAGAAACCCCAACAACACTGTTTCAAGGCTAGAGGGATCCTGAGGTCACTGTAGCAACACGAAAGAGCTCCGTGGACCAAAAATCAACTCGAGATGAGAGGTTAGTCCCTGGCTTCGACTCCAGAGGAATACCACCTAACCACAAGCACCTCAAGAGGAGGCTTCTCTCAGCTCTAGGTATGTGAGAGGGACCCTGAGTTTGCGGCCTCAAGTGGAATGGACTCCGCGATGCCCTGACTCGAAATAAGGCCGGATATCCCTGCAGTGACTTGAATGCAGGCTCGTCTTGCATCTCCCAAGATGAAAGGATGTCTGAATCCCCTGTGGAGACCACAGAGAAAGACCTAGTTCACCACCTCATCGCGACCGGAGGCCTCACATCCTTTGAAAACTCCAGAGGTACGCGGAGATCAGTGCCTCCAAAGGAGACGATGCCTGACTCCTCGTGAAACTTGACAGGAGTCCCAGAATACCTGTGCACGTGGAAAGGGACCCTTGGTCTCCCGCCTCAGCTGGAGAGGCGTCCCAATTGTCCTGCCAAGCCTCGAGGAGAATCCCGAGTTGTCCCTCGCAACTAGGCAGGAGTCCTGCCGTCGCTGAACAAACACGTGTGTGGAAGGGCCATCCCCGTCGTAACTCGAGAATATACCCCAGGTTCCCTTCGCAACTCGAGAAAAACCATGAGACTTCCCCCTCGCCGCGAGATGAGGCCCGATTCCCCTGCACTACGTGCAGAGCAATTCCGTGTTGCACATCACACATGAAAGGAGCCTTGATTTCCTTGATGACACTCCAGAGAAACCCCAAGAACACTGTTTCAAGGCTAGAGGGATCCTGAGGTCACTGTAGCAACACGAAAGAGCTCCGTGGACCAACAATCAACTCGAGATGAGAGGTTAGTCCCTAACTTCGACTCCAGAGGAATACCACCTTACCACAAGCACCTCAAGAGGAGGCTTCTCTCAGCTCTAGGTATGTGAGAGGGACCCTGAGTTTGCGGCCTCAAATGGAATGGATACTGCGATGCCCTGACGCGAAATAAGGCCGGATATCCCTGCAGTGACTTGAATGCAGGCTCGTCTTGCATCTCCCAAGATGAAAGGATGTCTGAATCCCCTGTGGAGACAACAGAGAAAAACCTAGTTCCCCACCTCATCGGGACCGGAGGCCTCACATCCTTTGAAAACTCCAGAGGTACGCGGAGATCAGTGCCTCCAAAGGAGACGATGCCTGACTCCTCGTGAAACTTGACAGGAGTCCCAGAAAACCTGTGGAACGTGGAAAGGGACACTTGGTCTCCCGCCTCAGCTGGAGAGGCGTCCCAATTGCCCTGCCAAGCCTCGAGGAGAATCCCGAGTTGTCCCTCGCAACTAGGCAGGTGTCCAGCCGTCGCTGAACAAACACGTGGGTGGAAGGGCCATCCCCGTCGTAACTCGAGAATATACCCCAGGTTCCCGCCGCAATTCGAGAAAAACCATGAGACTTCCCCCTCGCCGCGAGATGAGGCCCGATTCCCCTGCACTGCATGCAGAGCAATTCCGTGTTGCACATCACACATGAAAGGAGCCTTGATTTCCTTGGTGGCACTCCAGAGAAACCCCAACAACCCTGTTTCAAGGCTAGAGGGATCCTGAGGTCACTGTAGCAACACGAAAGAGCTCCGTGGACAAAAAGTCAACTCGAGATGAGAGGTTAGTCCCTGGCTTCGACTCCAGAGGAATACCACCTCACCACAAGCACCTCAAGAGGAGGGTTCTCTCAGCTCTAGGTATGTGAGAGGGACCCTGAATTTGCGGCCTCAAGTGGAATGGACACTGCGATGCCCTGACTCGAAATAAAGCCGGATATCCCTGCAGTGACTTGAATGCAGGCTCGTCTTGCATCTCCCAAGACGAAAGGATGTCTGAATCCCCTGTGGAGACCACAGAGAAAGACCTAGTTCCCCACCTCATCGCGACCGTAGGCCTCACATCATTGAAAACTCCAGAGGTACGCGGAGATCAGTGCCTCCAAAGGAGACGATGCCTGACTCCTCGTGAAACTTGATAGGAGTCCCAGGATTCCTGTGGCACGTGGAAAGCGACACTTGGTCTCCCGCCTCAGCTGGAGAGGCGTCCCAATTGCCCTGCCAAGCCTCGAGGAGAATCCCGAGTTGTCCCTCGCAACTAGGCAGTAGTCCTGACGTCGCTGAACAAACAAGTGGGTGGAAGGGCCATCCCCGTCGTAACTCGAGAATATACCCCAGGTTCCCGCCGCAACTCGAGAAAAACCATGAGACTTCCCCCTCGCCGCGAGATGAGGCCCGATTCCCTTGCACTGCGTGCAGAGCAATTCCGTGTTGCACATCACACATGAAAGGAGCCTTGATTTCCTTGATGGCACTCCAGAGAAACCCCAGGAACAATGTTTCAAGGCCAGAGGGATGCTGAGGTCACTGTAGCAACACGAAAGAGCTCCATAGACCAAAAATCAACTCGAGATGAGAGGTTAGTCCCTGGCTTCGACTCCAGAAGAATACCACCTTACCACAAGCACCTCAAGAGGAGGCTTCTCTCAGCTCTAGGTATGTGAGAGGGACCCTGAGTTTGCGGCCTCAAGTGGAATGGACACCCCGATGCCCTGGCTCGAAATAAGGCCGGATATCCCTGCAGTGACTTGAATGCAGGCTCGTCTTGCATCTCCCAAGACGAAAGGATGCCTGAATCCCCTGTGGATACCACAGAGAATGACCTACTTCCCCACCTCATAGCGAACGGAGGCCTCACATCGTTTGAAAACCTCAGAGGTACGCAGAGATCAGTGCCTGCAAAGGAGAGGAAGCCTGACTCCTCGTGAAACTTGATACTAGTCCCAGAATACCTGTGCACGTGGAAAGGGACCCTTGGTCTCCCGCCTCAGCTGGAGAGGCGTCCCAGTTGCCCTGCCAAGCCTCGAGGAGAATCCCGAGTTGTCCCTATCAACTAGGCAGGAGTCCTGCAGTCGCTGAACAAACACGTGGGTGTAAGGGCCATCCCCGTCGTAACTCGAGAATATACCCCAGGTTCCCGCCGCAACTCGAGAAAAACCATGAGACTTCCCCCTCGCCGCGAGATGAGGCCCGATTCCCCTGCACTGCGTGCAGAGCAATTCCGTGTTGCACATCACACATGAAAGGACCCTTGATTTCCTTGATGGCACTCCAGAGAAACCCCAAGAACACTGTTTCAAGGCTAGAGGGATCCTGAGGTCAATGTAGCAACACGAAAGAGCTCCGTGGACCAAAAATCAACTCGAGATGAGAGGTTAGTCCCTGGCTTCGACTCCAGAGGAATACCACCTTACCACAAGCACCTCAAGAGGAGGCTTCTCTCAGCTCTAGGTATGTGAGAGGGACCCTGAGTTTGCGGCCTCAAGTGGAATGGACACCGCGATGCCCTGACTCGAAATAAGGCCGGATATCCCTGCAGTGACTTGAATGCAGGCTCGTCTTGCATCTCCCAAGACGAAAGGATGTCTGAATCCCCTGTGGAGACCACAGAGAATGACTTACTTCCCCACCTCATCGCGACCGGAGGCCTCACATCCTTTGAAAACTTCAAAGGTACGCAGAGATCAGTGCCTCCAAAGGAGACGATGCCTGACTCCTCGTGAAACTTGATAGGAGTCCCAGGATTCCTGTGCACGTGGAAAGGGACCCTTGGTCTCCCGCCTCAGCTGGAGAGGCGTCCCAATTGCCCTGCCAAGCCTCGAGGAGAATCCCGAGTTGTCCCTCGCAACTAGGCAGGAGTCCTGACGTTGCTGAACAAACACGTGGGTGGAAGGGCCATCCCCGTCGTAACTCGAGAATATACCCCAGGTTCCCACCGCAACTCGAGAAAAACCATGAGACTTCCCCCTCGCCGCGAGATGAGGCCCGATTCCCCTGCACTGCGTGCAGAGCAATTCCGTGTTGCACATCACACATGAAAGGAGCCTTGATTTACTTGGTGGCACTCCAGAGAAACCCCAAGAACACTGTTTCAAGGCTAGAGGGCTCCTGAGGTCACTGTAGCAACACGAAAGAGCTCCGTGGACCACAAATCAACTCGAGATGAGAGGTTAGTCCCTAACTTCGACTCCAGAGGAATACCACCTTACCACAAGCACCTCAAGAGGAGGCTTCTCTCAGCTCTAGGTATGTGAGAGGGACCCTGAGTTTGCGGCCTCAAGTGGAATGGACACTGCGATGCACTGACCCGAAATAAAGCCGGATATCCCTGCAGTGACTTGAATGCAGGCTCGTCTTGCATCTCCCAAGACGAAAGGATGTCTGAATCCCCTGTGGAGACCACAGAGAAAGACCTAGTTCCCCACCTCATCGCGACCGGAGGCCTCACATCCTTTGAAAACTCCAGAGGTACGCGGAGATCAGTGCCTCCAAAGGAGACGATGCCTGACTCCTCGTGAAACTTGATAGGAGTCCCAGGATTCCTGTGGCACGTGGAAAGCGACCCTTGGTCTCCCGCCTCAGCTGGAGAGGTGTCCCAATTGCCCTGCCAAGCCTCGAGCAGAATCCCGAGTTGTCCCTGGCAACTAGGCAGTAGTCCTGACGTTGCTGAACAAACACGTGGGTGGAAGGGCCATCCCCGTCGTAACTCGAGAATATACCCCAGGTTCCCGCCGCAACTCGAGAAAAACCATGAGACTTCCCCCTTGCCGCGAGATGAGGCCCGATTCCCCTGCACTACGTGCAGAGCAATTCCGTGTTGCACATCACACATGAAAGGAGCCTTGATTTCCTTGATGGCACTCCAGAGAAACCCCAAGAACACTGTTTCAAGGCCAGAGGGATCCTGAGGTCACTGTAGCAACACGAAAGAGCTCCATAGACCAAAAATCAACTCGAGATGAGAGCTTAGTCCCTGGCTTCGACTCCAGAAGAATACCACCTTACCACAAGCACCTCAAGAGGAGGCTTCTCTCAGCTCTAGGTATGTGAGAGGGACCCTGAGTTTGCGGCCTCAAGTGGAATGGACACCGCGATGCCCTGACTCGAAATAAGGCCGGATATCCCTGCAGTGACTTGAATGCAGGCTCGTCTTGCATCTCCCAAGACGAAAGGATGTCTGAATCCCCTGTGGAGACCACAGAGAAAGACCTAGTTCCCCACCTCATTCGGAACGGAGGCCTCACATCCTTTGAAAACTCCAGAGGTACGCAGAGATCAGTGCCTCCAAAGGAGACGAAGCCTGACTCCTCGTGAAACTTGACAGGAGTCCCAGAATACCTGTGCACGTGGAAAGGGACCCTTGGTCTCCCGCCTCAGCTGGAGAGGCGTCCCAATTGCCCTGCCAAGCCTCGAGGAGAATCCCGAGTTGTCCCTCGCAAATAGGCAGGAGTCCCGACGTCGCTGAACAAACACGTGGGTGGAAGGGCCATCCCCGTCGTAACTCGAGAATATACCCCAGGTTCCCGCCGCAACTCGAGAAAAACCATGAGACTTCCCCCTCGCCGCGAGATGAGGCCCGATTCCCCTGCACTGCGTTCAGAGCAATTCCGTGTTGCACATCACACATGAAAGGACCCTTGATTTCCTTGATGGCACTCCAGAGAAACCCCAAGAACACTGTTTCAAGGCTAGAGGGATCCTGAGGTCACTGTAGCAACAGGAATGAGCTCCGTGGACCAAGAATCAACTCGAGATGAGAGGATAGTCCCTGGCTTCGACTCCAGAGGAATACCACCTTACCAAAAGCACCTCAAGAGGAGGCTTCTCTCAGCTCTAGGTATGTGAGAGGGACCCTGATTTTGCTGCCTCAAGTGGAATGGACACTGCGATGCCCTGACTCGAAATAAGCCCGGATATCCCTGCAGTGACTTGAATGCAGGCTCGTCTTGCATCTCCCAAGACGAAAGGATGTCTGAATCCCCTGTGGAGACCACAGAGAAAGACCTAGTTCCCCACCTCATCGCGACCGGAGGCCTCACATCCTTTGAAAACTCCAGAGGTACGCGGAGGTCAGTGCCTCCAAAGGAGACGATGCCTGACTCCTCGTGAAACTTGATAGGAGTCCCAGGATTCCTGTGGAACTTGGAAAGGGACACTTGGTCTCCCGCCTCAGCTGGAGAGGCGTCGCAATTGCCCTGCCAAGCCTCGAGGAGAATCCCGAGTTGTCCCTCGCAACTAGGCAGGAGTCCTGCCGTCGCTGAACAAACACGTGGGTGGAAGGGCCATCCCCGCCGTAACTCGAGAATATACCCCAGGTTCCCGCCGCAACTCGAGAAAAATCATGAGACTTCGCCCTCGCCGCGAGATGAGGCCCGATTCCCCTGCACTGCGTGCAGAGCAATTCCGTGTTGCACATCACACATGAAAGGAGCCTTGATTTCCTTGATGGTACTCCAGAGAAACCCCAACAACTCTGTTTCAAGGCTAGAGGGATCCTGATGTCACTGTAGCAACACGAAAGAGCTCCGTGGACCAAAAATCAACTCTAGATGAGAGGTTAGTCCCTGGCTTCGACCCCAGAGGAATACCACCTTACCACAAGCACCTCAAGAGGAGGCTTCTCTCAGCTCTAGGTACGTGAGAGGGATCCTGAGTTTGCGGCCTCAAGTGGAATGGACACCGCGATGCCCTGACTCGAAATAAGGCCGGATATCCCTGCAGTGACTTGAATGCAGGCTCGTCTTGCATCTCCCAAGACGAAAGGATGTCTGAATCCCCTGTGGAGACCACAGAGAAAGACCTAGTTCCCCACCTCATCGCGACCGGAGGCCTCACATCCTTTGAAAACTCCAGAGGTATACGGAGATCAGTGCCTCCAAAGGAGACGATGCCTGACTCCTCGTGAAACTTGATAGGAGTCCCAGGATTCCTGTGGTACGTGGAAAGGGACCCTTGGTCTCCGCCTCAGCTGGAGAGGCGTCCCAATTGCCCTGCCAAGCCTCGAGGAGAATCCCGAGTTGTCCCTATCAACTAGGCAGGAGTCCTGCAGTCGATGAACAAACACGTGGGTGTAAGGGCCATCCCCGTCGTAACTCGAGAATATACCCCAGGTTCCCGCCGCAACTCGAGAAAAACCATGAGACTTCCCCCTCGCCGCGAGATGAGGCCCGATTCCCCTGCACTGCGTGCAGAGCAATTCCGTGTTGCACATCACACATGAAAGGACCCTTGATTTCCTTGATGGCACTCCAGAGAAACCCCAAGAACACTGTTTCAAGGCTAGAGGGATCCTGAGGTCAATGTAGCAACACGAAAGAGCTCCGTGGACCAAAAATCAACTCGAGATGAGAGGTTAGTCCCTGGCTTCGACTCCAGAGGAATACCACCTTACCACAAGCACCTCAAGAGGAGGCTTCTCTCAGCTCTAGGTATGTGAGAGGGACCCTGAGTTTGCGGCCTCAAGTGGAATGGACACCGCGATGCCCTGACTCGAAATAAGGCCGGATATCCCTGCAGTGACTTGAATGCAGGCTCGTCTTGCATCTCCCAAGACGAAAGGATGTCTGAATCCCCTGTGGAGACCACAGAGAATGACTTACTTCCCCACCTCATCGCGAACGGAGGCCTCACATCCTTTGAAAACTTCAAAGGTACGCAGAGATCAGTGCCTCCAAAGGAGACGATGCCTGACTCCTCGTGAAACTTGATAGGAGTCCCAGGATTCCTGTGGCACGTGGAAAGCGACCCTTGGTCTCCCGCCTCAGCTGGAGAGGTGTCCCAATTGCCCTGCCAAGCCTCGAGCAGAATCCCGAGTTGTCCCTGGCAACTAGGCAGTAGTCCTGACGTCGCTGACCAAACAAGTGGGTGGAAGGGCCATCCCCGTCGTAACTCGAGAATATACCCCAGGTTCCCGCCGCAACTCGAGAAAAACCATGAGACTTCCCCCTTGCCGCGAGATGAGGCCCGATTCCCCTGCACTACGTGCAGAGCAATTCCGTGTTGCACATCACACATGAAAGGAGCCTTGATTTCCTTGATGGCACTCCAGAGAAACCCCAAGAACACTGTTTCAAGGCCAGAGGGATCCTGAGGTCACTGTAGCAACACGAAAGAGCTCCATAGACCAAAAATCAACTCGAGATGAGAGCTTAGTCCCTGGCTTCGACTCCAGAAGAATACCACCTTACCACAAGCACCTCAAGAGGAGGCTTCTCTCAGCTCTAGGTATGTGAGAGGGACCCTGAGTTTGCGGCCTCAAGTGGAATGGACACCGCGATGCCCTGACTCGAAATAAGGCCGGATATCCCTGCAGTGACTTGAATGCAGGCTCGTCTTGCATCTCCCAAGACGAAAGGATGTCTGAATCCCCTGTGGAGACCACAGAGAATGACCTAGTTCCCCACCTCATTCGGAACGGAGGCCTCACATCCTTTGAAAACTTCAGAGGTACGCAGAGATCAGTGCCTCCAAAGGAGACAAAGCCTGACTCCTCGTGAAACTTGACAGGAGTCCCAGAATACCTGTGCACGTGGAAAGGGACCCTTGGTCTCCCGCCTCAGCTGGAGAGGCGTCCCAATTGCCCTGCCAAGCCTCGAGGAGAATCCCGAGTTGTCCCTCGCAACTAGGCAGGAGTCCTGACGTCGCTGAACAAACACGTGGGTGGAAGGGCCATCCCCGTCGTAACTCGAGAATATACCCCAGGTTCCCGCCGCAACTCGAGAAAAACCATGAGACTTCCCCCTCGCCGCGAGATGAGGCCCGATTCCCCTGCACTGCGTGCAGAGCAATTCCGTGTTGCACATCACACATGAAAGGAGCCTTGATTTCCTTGGTGGCACTCCAGAGAAACCCCAACAACACTGTTTCAAGGCTAGAGGGATCCTGAGGTCACTGTAGCAACACGAAAGAGCTCCGTGGACCAAAAATCAACTCGAGATGAGAGGTTAGTCCCTGGCTTCGACTCCAGAGGAATACCACCTTACCACAAGCACCTCAAGAGGAGGCTTCTCTCAGCTCAAGGTATGTGAGAGGGACCCTGAGTTTGCGGCCTCAAGTGGAATGGACACCCCGATGCCCTGACTCGAAATAAGGCCGGATATCCCTGCAGTGACTTGAATGCAGGCTCGTCTTGCATCTCCCAAGACGAAAGGATGTCTGAATCCCCTGTGGAGACCACAGAGAAAGACCTAGTTCCCCACCTCATCGCGACCGGAGGCCTCACATCCTTTGAAAACTCCAGAGGTACGCGGAGGTCAGTGCCTCCAAAGGAGACGATGCCTGACTCCTCGTGAAACTTGATAGGAGTCCCAGGATTCCTGTGGAACGTGGAAAGGGACCCTTGGTCTCCTGCCTCAGCTGGAGAGGCGTCCCAATTGCCCTGCCAAGCCTCGAGGAGAATCCCGAGTTGTCCCTCGCAACTAGGCAGGAGTCCTGCCGTCGCTGAACAAACACGTGGGTGGAAGGGCCATCCCCGCCGTAACTCGAGAATATACCCCAGGTTCCAGCCGCAACTCGAGAAAAATCATGAGACTTCCCCCTCGCCGCGAGATGAGGCCCGATTCCCCTGCACTGCGTGCAGAGCAATTCCGTGTTGCACATCACACATGAAAGGAGCCTTGATTTTCTTGATGGCACTCCAGAGAAACCCCAAGAACACTGTTTCAAGGCTAGAGGGATCCTGAGGTCACTGTAGCAACATGAAAGAGCTCCGTGGACCAAAAATCAACTCTAGATGAGAGGTTAGTCCCTGGCTTCGACCCCAGAGGAATACCACCTTACCACAAGCACCTCAAGAGGAGGCTTCTCTCAGCTCTAGGTATGTGCTGAGTTTGCGGCCTCAAGTGGAATGGACACCGCGATGCCCTGACTCGAAATAAGGCCGGATATCCCTGCAGTGACTTGAATGCAGGCTCGTCTTGCATCTCCCAAGACGTAAGGATGTCTGAATCCCCTGTGGAGGCCACAGAGAAAGACCTAGTTCCCCACCTCATCGCGACCTGAGGCCTCACATCCTTTGAAAACTTCAGAGATACGCGGAGATCAGTGCCTCCAAAGGAAACGATGCCTGACTCCTCGTGAAACTTGATAGGAGTTCCAGGATTCCTGTGCACGTGGAAAGGGACCCTTGGTCTCCCGCCTCAGCTGGAGAGGCGTCCCAATTGCCCTGCCAAGCCTCGAGGAGAATCCCGAGTTGTCCGTCGCAACTAGGCAGGAGTCCTGCCGTCGCTGAACACACACGTGGTTGGAAGGGCCATCCCCGTCGTAACTCGAGAATATACAACAGGTTCCCGCCACAACTCGAGAAAAACCATGAGACTTCCCCCTCGCCGCGAGATGAGGCCCGATTCCCCTGCACTGCGTGCAAAGCAATTCCGTGTTGCACATCACACATGAAAGGAGCCTTAATTTCCTTGATGGCACTCCAGAGAAACCCCAAGAACACTGTTTCAAAGCTAGAGGGATCCTGAGGTCACTGTAGCAACAGGAAAGAGCTCCGTGGACCAAAAATCAACTCGAGATGAGAGGTTAGTCCCTGGCTTCGACTCCAGAGGAATACCACCTTACCACAAGCAGCTCAAGAGGAGGCTTCTCTCAGCTCTAGGTATGTGAGAGGGACCCTGCGTGTGCGGCCTCAAGTGGAATGGACACTGCGATATCCTGCCTCGAAATAAAGCCGGATATCCCTGCAGTGACTTGAATGCAGGCTCGTCTTGCATCTCCCAAGACGAAAGGATGTCTGAATCCCCTGTGGAGACCACAGAGAAAGACCTAGTTCCGCACCTCATCGCGACCGGAAGCCTTACATCTTTTGAAAACTCCAGAGGTACGCGGAGATCAGTGCTTCCAAAGGAGACGATGCCTGACTCCTCGTGAAACTTGATAGGAGTCCCAGGATTCCTGTGGCACGTGGAAAGGGACCCTTGGTCTCCCGCCTCAGCTGGAGAGGCGTCCCAATTGCCCTGCCAAGCCTTGAGGAGAATCCCGAGTTGTCCCTCGCAACTAGGCAGTAGTCCTGATGTCGCTGAACAAACAAGTGGGTGGAAGGGCCATCCCCGTCGTAACTCGAGAATATACCCCAGGTTCCCGCCGCAACTCGAGGAAAACCATGAGACTTCCCCCTCGCCGCGAGATGAGGCCCGATTCCCCTGCACTGCGTGCAGAGCAATTCCGTGTTGCACATCACACATGAAAGGACCCTTGATTTCCTTGATGGCACTCCAGAGAAACCCCAAGAACACTGTTTCAAGGCTGGAGGGATCCTGAGGTCACTGTAGCAACACGAAAGAGCTCCGTGGACCAAAAATCAACTCGAGATGAGAGGTTAGTCCCTGGCTTCGACTCCAGAGGAATACCACCTTACCACAAGCACCTCAAGAGGAGGCTTCTCTCAGCTCTAGGTATGTGAGAGGGACCCTGAGTTTGCGGCCTCAAGTGGAATGGACACCGCGATGCCCTGACTCGAAATAAGGCCGGATATCCCTGCAGTGACTTGAATGCAGGCTCGTCTTGCATCTCCCAAGACGAAAGGATGTTTGAATCCCCTGTGGAGACCACAGAGAATGACCTACTCCCCCACCTCATCGCGAACGGAGGCCTCACATCCTTTGAAAACTTCAGAGCTACGCGGAGGTCAGTGCCTCCAAAGGAGACGATGCCTGACTCCTCGTGAAACTTGATAGGAGTCCCAGAATACCTGTGCACATGGAATGGGACCCTTGGTTTCCCGCCTCAGCTGGAGAGGCGTCCCAATTGCCCTGCCAAGCCTCGAGGAGAATCCCGAGTTGTCCCTCGCAACTAGGCAGGAGTCCTGACGTCGCTGAACAAACACGTGGGTGGAAGGGCCATCCCCGTCGTAACTCGAGAATATACCCCAGGTTCCCGCCGCAACTCGAGAAAAACCATGAGACTTCCCACTCACCGCGATATGAGGCCCGATTCCCCTGAACTGCATGCAGAGCAATTCCGTGTTGCACATCACACATGAAAGGACCCTTGATTTCCTTGATGGCACTCCAGAGAAACCCCAAGAACACTGTTTCAAGGCTGAAGGGATCCTGAGGTCTCTGTAGCAGCACGAAAGAGCTCCGTGGACCATGAATCAACTCGAGATGAGAGGTTAGTCCCTGGCTTCGACTCCAGAGGAATACCACCTTACCACAAGCACCTCAAGAGGAGGCTTCTCTCAGCTCTAGGTATGTGAGAGGGACCCTGAGTTTGCGGCCTCAAGAGGAATGGAGACCGCGATGCCCTGACTCGAAATAAGGCCGGATATCCCTGCAGTGACTTGAATGCAGGCTCGTCTTGCATCTCCCAAGACGAAAGGATGTCTGAATCCCCTGTGGAGACCACAGAGAAAGACCTAGTTCCCCACCTCATCGCGACCGGAGGCCTCACATCCTTTGAAAACTCCAGAGGTACGCGGAGATCAGTGCCTCCAAAGGAGACGATGCCTGACTCCTCGTGAAACTTGATAGGAGTCCCAGGATTCCTGTGGCACGTGGAAAGGGACCCTTGGTCTCCAGCCTCAGCTGGAGAGGCGTCGCAATTGCCCTGCCAAGCCTCAAGGAGAATCCCGAGTTGTCCCTCGCAACTAGGCAGGAGTCCTGACGTCGCTGAACAAACACGTGGGTGGAAGGGCCATCCCCGTCGTAACTCGAGAATATACCCCAGGATCCCGCCGCAACTCGAAAAAAACCATGAGACTTCCCCCTCGCCGCGAGATGAGGCGCGATTCCCCTGCACTGCGTGCAGAGCAATTCCGTGTTGCACATCAAACATGAAAGGAGCCTTGATTTCCTTGATGGCACTCCAGAGAAACCCCAAGAACACTGTTTCAAGGCTAGATGGATCCTGAGGTCACTGTAGCAACACGAAAGAGCTCCGTGGACCAAAAATCAACTCGAGATGAGAGGTTAGTCCCTGGCTTCGACTCCAGAGGAATACCACCTTACCACAAGCACCTCAAGAGGAGGCTTCTCTCAGCTCTAGGTATGTGAGAGGGACCCTGAGTTTGCGGCCTCAAGTGGAATGGACACCGCGATGCCCTGACTCGAAATAAGGCCGGATATCCCTGCAGTGACTTGAATGCAGGCTCGTCTTGCATTTCCCAAGACGAAAGGATGTCTGAATCCCCTGTGGAACCACAGAAGAAGACCTAGTTCCCCACCTCATCGCGACCGGAGGCCTCACATCCTTTGAAAACTCCAGAGGTATGGGGAGATCAGTGCCTCCAAAGGAGACGATGCCTGACTCCTCGTGAAACTTGATAGGAGTCCCAGGATTCCTGTGGCACGTGGAAAGGGACTCTTGCTCTCCCACCTCAGCTGGAGAGGCGTCCCAATTGCCCTGCCAAGCCTCAAGGAGAATCCGGAGTTGTCCCTCCCAACTAGGCAGGAGTCCTGACGTCGCGGAACAAACACGTGGGTGGAAGGGCCATCCCCGTCGTAACTCGAGAATATACCCCAGGTTCCCGCCGCAACTCGAGAAAAACCATGAGACTTCCCCCTCGCCGCGAGATGAGGCCCGATTCCCCTGCACTGCGTGCAGAGCAATTCCGTGTTGCACATCACACATGAAAGAAGCCTTGATTTCCTTGATGGCACTCCAGAGAAACCCCAAGAACACTGTTTCAAGGTTGAGGGATCCTGAGGTCACTGTAGCAACACGAAAGAGCTCCGTGGACCAAAAATCAACTCGAGATGAGAGGTTAGTCCCTGGCTTCGACTCCAGAGGAATACCACCTTACCACAAGCACCTCAAGAGGAGGCTTCTCTCAGCTCTAGCTATGTGAGAGGCACCGTGAGTTTGCGGCCTCAAGTGGAATGGAGACCGCGATGCCCTGACTCGAAATAAGGCCGGATATCCCTGCAGTGACTTGAATGCAGGCTCGTCGTGCATCTCCCAAGACGAAAGCATGTCTGAATCCCCTGTGGAGACCACAGAGAAAGACCAAGTTCCCCACCTCATGGCGAGCGGAGGCCTCACATCCTTCGAAAACTCCAGAGGTACGCGGAGATCAGTGCCTCCAAAGGAGACGAATCCTGACTCCTCGTGAAACTTGATAGGAATCCCAGGATTCCTGTGGCACGTGGAAAGGGACCCTTGGTCTCCCGCCTCAGCTGGAGAGGCGTCCCAATTGCCCTGCCAAGCCTCGAGGAGAATCCCGAGTTGTCCCTCGCAACTAGGCAGGAGTCCTCACATCGCTGAACAAACACGTGTCTGGAAGGGCCATCCCCGTCGTAACTCGAGAATATACCCCAGGTTCCCGCCGCAACTCGAGAAAAACCATGAGACTTCCCCCTCGCCTCAAGATGAGGCCCGATTCCCCTGCACTTCGTGCAGAGTAATTCCGTGTTGCACATCACACATGAAAGGAGCCTTGATTTCCTTGATGGCACTCCAGAGAAACCCCAAGAACACTGTTTCAAGGCTAGCGGGATCCTGAGGTCACTGTAGCAACACGAAAGAGCTCCGTGGACCAAAAATCAACTCGAGATGAGAGGTTCGTCCCTGGCTTTGACTCCAGAGGAATACCACCTTACCACAAGCACCTCAAGAGGAGGCTTCTCTCAGCTCTAGGTATGTGAGAGGAACCCAGATTTTGCGGCCTCAAGTGGAATGGACACCGCGATGCCCTAACTCGAAATAAGGCCGGATATCCCTGCAGTGAGTTGAATGCAGGTTCGTCTTGCATCTCCCAAGACGAAAGGATGTCTGAATCCCTTGTGGAGACCACAGAGAAAGACCTAATTCCCCACCTCATCGCGACCTGAGGCCTCACATCCTTTGAAAACTCCAGAGGTACGCGGAGATCAGTGCCTCCAAAGGAGACGATGCCTGACTCCTCGTGAAACTTGATAGGAGTCCCAGGATTCCTGTGGCACGTGGAAAGGGACCCTTGGTTTCCCGCCTCAGCTGGAGAGGCGTCCCAATTGCCCTGCCAAGCCTCGAGGAGAATCCCGAGTTGTCCCTCGCAACTAGGCAGGAGTCCTGACGTCGTTAAACAAACACGTGGGTGGAAGGGCCATCCCCAACGTAACTCGAGAATATACCCCAGATTCCCGCTGCAACTCGAGAAAAACCATGAGACTTCCCCCTCGCCGCGAGATGAGGCCCGATTCCCCTGCACTGCGTGCAGAGCAATTCCGTGTTGCACATCACACATGAAAGGAGCCTTGATTTCCTTGATGGGACTCCAGGGAATCCCTAAGAATACTGTTTTAAGGCTAGAGGGATCCTGAGGTCACTGTAGCAACACGAAAGAGCTCCGTGGACCAAGAATCAACTCGAGATGAGAGGTTAGTCCCTGGCTTCGACTCCAGAGGAATACCACCTTACCACAAGCACCTCAAGAGGAGGCTTCTCTCAGCTCTAGGTATGTGAGAGGGACTCTGAGTTTGCGGCCTCAAGTGGAATGGACACCGCGATGCCCTGACTCGAAATAAGGCCGGATATCCCTGCAGTGACTTGAATGCAGGCTCGTCTTGCATCTCCCAAGACGTAAGGATGTCTGAATCCCCTGTGGAGGCCACAGACAAAGACCTAGTTCCCCACCTCATCGCGACCTGAGGCCTCACATCCTTTGAAAACTTCAGAGATACGCGGAGATCAGTGCCTCCAAAGGAAACGATGCCTGACTCCTCGTGAAACTTGATAGGAGTTCCAGGATTCCTGTGCACGTGGAAAGGGACCCTTGGTCTCCCGCCTCAGCTGGAGAGGCGTCCCAATTGCCCTGCCAAGCCTCGAGGAGAATCCCGAGTTGTCCGTCGCAACTAGGCAGGAGTCCTGCCGTCGCTGAACACACACGTGGTTGGAAGGGCCATCCCCGTCGTAACTCGAGAATATACAACAGGTTCCCGCCACAACTCGAGAAAAACCATGAGACTTCCCCCTCACCGCGATATGAGGCCCGATTCCCCTGCACTGCGTGCAGAGCAATTCGGTGTTGCACATCACACATGAAAGGAGCCTTGATTTCCTTAATGGCACTCCAGAGAAACCCCAAGAACACTGTTTCAAGGATAGGGGGATCCTGAGGTCACTGTAGCAACAGGAATGAGCTCCGTGGACCAACAATCAACTCGAGATGAGAGGTTAGTCCCTGGCTTCGACTCCAGAGGAATACCACCTTACCACAAGCACCTCAAGAGGAGGCTTCTCTCAGCTCTAGGTATGTGCTGAGTTTGCGGCCTCAAGTGGAATGGACACTGCGATGCCCTGACTCGAAATAAGGCCAGATATCCCTGCAGTGACTTGAATGCAGGCTCGTCTTGCATCTCCCAAGACGAAAGGATGTCCGAATCCCCTGTGGAGACCACAGAAAAAGACCTAGTTCCCCACCTCATCGCGACCGGAGGCCTCACATCCTTTGAAAACTCCAGAGGTACACGGAGATCAGTGCCTCCAAAGGAGATGATGCCTGACTCCTCGTGTAACTTGATAGGAGTCCCAGGATTCCTGTGGCACGTGGAAAGGGACCCTTGGTCTCCCGCCTCAGCTGGAGAGGCGTCCCAATTGCCCTGCCAAGCCTAGAGGAGAATCCCGAGTTGTCCCACGCAACTAGGCAGGAGTCCTGACGTCGCTGAACAAACACGTGGGTGGAAGGGCCATCCTCGTCGTAACTCGAGAATATACCCCAGGTTCCCTCCGCAACTCGAGAAAAACCATGAGACTTCCCCCTCGCCGCGAGATGAGGCCCGATTCCCCTGCACTGCGTGCAGAGCAATTCCGTGTTGCACATCACACATGAAAGGAGCCTTAATTTCCTAGATGGCACTCCAGGGAAACCCCAAGAACACTGTTTCAAAGCTAGAGGGATCCTGAGGTCACTGTAGCAACAGGAAAGAGCTCCGTGGACCAAAAATCAACTCGAGATGAGAGGTTAGTCCCTGGCTTCGACTCCAGAGGAATACCACCTTACCACAAGCAGCTCAAGAGGAGGCTTCTCTCAGCTCAAGGTATGTGAGAGGGACCCTGCGTGTGCGGCCTCAAGTGGAATGGACACTGCGATGCACTGACCCGAAATAAAGCCGGATATCCCTGCAGTGACTTGAATGCAGGCTCGTCTTGCATCTCCCAAGACGAAAGGATGTCTGAATCCCCTGTGGAGACCACAGAGAAAGACCTAGTTCCGCACCTCATCGCGACCGGAAGCCTTACATCTTTTGAAAACTCCAGAGGTACGCGGAGATCAGTGCTTCCAAAGGAGACGATGCCTGACTCCTCGTGAAACTTGATAGGCGTCCCAGGATTCCTGTGGCACGTGGAAAGGGACCCTTGGTCTCCCGCCTCAGCTGGAGAGGCGTCCCAATTGCCCTGCCAAGCCTCGAGGAGAATCCCGAGTTGTCCCTCGCAACTAGGCAGTAGTCCTGATGTCGCTGAACAAACAAGTGGGTGGAAGGGCCATCCCCGTCGTAACTCGAGAATATACCCCAGGTTCCCGCCGCAACTCGAGGAAAACCATGAGACTTCCCCCTCGCCGCGAGATGAGGCCCGATTCCCCTGCTCTGCGTGCAGAGCAATTCCGTGTTGCACATCACACATGAAAGGACCCTTGATTTCCTTGATGGCACTCCAGAGAAACCCCAAGAACACTGTTTCAAGGCTGGAGGGATCCTGAGGTCACTGTAGCAACACGAAAGAGCTCCGTGGACCAAAAATCAACTCGAGATGAGAGGTTAGTCCCTGGCTTCGACTCCAGAGGAATACCACCTTACCACAAGCACCTCAAGAGGAGGCTTCTCTCAGCTCTAGGTATGTGAGAGGGACCCTGAGTTTGCGGCCTCAAGTGGAATGGACACCGCGATGCCCTGACTCGAAATAAGGCCGGATATCCCTGCAGTGACTTGAATGCAGGCTCGTCTTGCATCTCCCAAGACGAAAGGATGTTTGAATCCCCTGTGGAGACCACAGACAATGACCTACTTCCCCACCTCATCGCGAACGGAGGCCTCACATACTTTGAAAACTTCAGAGCTACGCGGAGGTCAGTGCCTCCAAAGGAGACGATGCCTGACTCCTCGTGAAACTTGATAGGAGTCCCAGAATACCTGTGCACATGGAATGGGACCCTTGGTTTCCCGCCTCAGCTGGAGAGGCGTCCCAATTGCCCTGCCAAGCCTCGAGGAGAATCCCGAGTTGTCCCTCGCAACTAGGCAGGAGTCCTGACGTCGCTGAACAAACACGTGGGTGGAAGGGCCATCCCCGTCGTAACTCGAGAATATATCCCAGGTTCCCGCCGCAACTCGAGAAAAACCATGAGACTTCCCACTCCCCGCGATATGAGGCCCGATTCCCCTGAACTGCATGCAGAGCAATTCCGTGTTGCACATCACACATGAAAGGACCCTTGATTTCCTTGATGGCACTCCAGAGAAACCCCAAGAACACTGTTTCAAGGCTGAAGGGATCCTGAGGTCTCTGTAGCAGCACGAAAGAGCTCCGTGGACCATGAATCAACTCGAGATGAGAGGTTAGTCCCTGGCTTCGACTCCAGAGGAATACCACCTTACCACAAGCACCTCAAGAGGAGGCTTCTCTCAGCTCTAGGTATGTGAGAGGGACCCTGAGTTTGCGGCCTCAAGAGGAATGGAGACCGCGATGCCCTGACTCGAAATAAGGCCGGATATCCCTGCAGTGACTTGAATGCAGGCTCGTCTTGCATCTCCCAAGACGAAAGGATGTCTGAATCCCCTGTGGAGACCACAGAGAAAGACCTAGTTCCCCACCTCATCGCGACCGGAGGCCTCACATCCTTTGAAAACTCCAGAGGTACGCGGAGATCAGTGCCTCCAAAGGAGACGATGCCTGACTCCTCGTGAAACTTGATAGGAGTCCCAGGATTCCTGTGGCACGTGGAAAGGGACCCTTGGTCTCCAGCCTCAGCTGGAGAGGCGTCGCAATTGCCCTGCCAAGCCTCAAGGAGAATCCCGAGTTGTCCCTCGCAACTAGGCAGGAGTCCTGACGTCGCTGAACAAACACGTGGGTGGAAGGGCCATCCCCGTCGTAACTCGAGAATATACCCCAGGATCCCGCCGCAACTCGAAAAAAACCATGAGACTTCCCCCTCGCCGCGAGATGAGGCGCGATTCCCCTGCACTGCGTGCAGAGCAATTCCGTGTTGCACATCAAACATGAAAGGAGCCTTGATTTCCTTGATGGCACTCCAGAAAAACCCCAAGAACACTGTTTCAAGGCTAGATGGATCCTGAGGTCACTGTAGCAACACGAAAGAGCTCCGTGGACCAAAAATCAACTCGAGATGAGAGGTTAGTCCCTGGCTTCGACTCCAGAGGAATACCACCTTACCACAAGCACCTCAAGAGGAGGCTTCTCTCAGCTCTAGGTATGTGAGAGGGACCCTGAGTTTGCGGCCTCAAGTGGAATGGACACCGCGATGCCCTGACTCGAAATAAGGCCGGATATCCCTGCAGTGACTTGAATGCAGGCTCGTCTTGCATTTCCCAAGACGAAAGGATGTCTGAATCCCCTGTGGAACCACAGAAGAAGACCTAGTTCCCCACCTCATCGCGACCAGAGGCCTCACATCCTTTGAAAACTCCAGAGGTATGGGGAGATCAGTGCCTCCAAAGGAGACGATGCCTGACTCCTCGTGAAACTTGATAGGAGTCCCAGGATTCCTGTGGCACGTGGAAAGGGACTCTTGCTCTCCCACCTCAGCTGGAGAGGCGTCCCAATTGCCCTGCCAAGCCTCAAGGAGAATCCGGAGTTGTCCCTCCCAACTAGGCAGGAGTCCTGACGTCGCGGAACAAACACGTGGGTGGAAGGGCCATCCCCGTCGTAACTCGAGAATATACCCCAGGTTCCCGCCGCAACTCGAGAAAAACCATGAGACTTCCCCCTCGCCGCGAGATGAGGCCCGATTCCCCTGCACTGCGTGCAGAGCAATTCCGTGTTGCACATCACACATGAAAGGAGCCTTGATTTCCTTGATGGCACTCCAGAGAAACCCCAAGAACACTGTTTCAAGGTTGAGGGATCCTGAGGTCACTGTAGCAACACGAAAGAGCTCCGTGGACCAAAAATCAACTCGAGATGAGAGGTTAGTCCCTGGCTTCGACTCCAGAGGAATACCACCTTACCACAAGCACCTCAAGAGGAGGCTTCTCTCAGCTCTAGCTATGTGAGAGGCACCGTGAGTTTGCGGCCTCAAGTGGAATGGAGACCGCGATGCCCTGACTCGAAATAAGGCCGGATATCCCTGCAGTGACTTGAATGCAGGCTCGTCGTGCATCTCCCAAGACGAAAGCATGTCTGAATCCCCTGTGGAGACCACAGCGAAAGACCTAGTTCCCCACCTCATGGCGAGCGGAGGCCTCACATCCTTTGAAAATTCCAGAGGTACGCGGAGATCAGTGCCTCCAAAGGAGACGATGCCTGACTCCTCGTGAAACTTGATAGGAGTCCCAGGATTCCTGTGGCACGTGGAAAGGGACACTTGGTCTCCCGCCTCAGCTGGAGAGGCGTCCCAATTGCCCTGCCAAGCCTCGAGGAGAATCCCGAGTTGTCCCTCACAACTAGGCAGGAGTCTGACGTCGCTGAACTAACACGTGTGTGGAAGGGCCATCCCCGTCGTAACTCGAGAATATACCGCAGGTTCCCGCCGCAACTCGAGAAAAACCATGAGACTTCCCCCTCGCCGCGAGATGAGGCCCGATTCCCCTGCACTGCGTGCAGAGCAATTCTGTGTTGCACATCACACATGAAAGGAGCCTTGATTTCCTTGATGGCACTCCAGAGAAACCCCAAGAACACTGTTTCAAGGTTGAGGGATCCTGAGGTAACTGTAGCAACACGAAAGAGCTCCGTGGACCAAAAATCAACTGGAGATGAGAGGTTAGTCACTGGCTTCGACTCCAGAGGAATACCATCTTATCACAAGCACCTCAAGAGGAGGCTTCTCTCAGCTCTAGGTATGTGAGAGGGACCCTGAGTTTGCGGCCTCAAGTGGAATGGACACCGCGATGCCCTGACTCGAAATAAGGCCAGATATCCCTGCAGTGACTTGAATGCAGGCTCGTCTTGCATCTCCCAAGACGAAAGGATGTCTGATTCCCCTGTGGACACCACAGAGAAAGACCTAGTTCCCCACCTCATGGCGACCGGAGGCCTCACATCCTTTGAAAACTCCAGAGGTACGCGGAGATCAGTGCCTCCAAAGGAGACGATGCCTGACTCCTCGTGAAACTTGATAGGAGTCCCAGGATTCCTGTGGCACGTGGAAAGGGACCCTTGGTCTCCCGCCTCAGCTGGAGAGGCGTCCCAATTGCCCTGCCAAGCCTCGAGGAGAATCCCGAGTTGTCCCTCGCAACTAGGCAGGAGTCCTGACGTCGCTGAACAAACACCTGTGTGGAAGGGCCATCCCCGTCGTTACTCGAGAATATACCCCAGCTTCCAATCGCAACTCAAGAAAAACCATTAGACTTCCCCCTCGCCGAAAAATGAGGCCCGATACCCTGCACTGCGTGCAGAGCAATTCCGTGTTGCACATCACACAAGAAAGGAGCCTTGATTTCCTTGATGGCACTCCAGAGAAACCCCAAGAACACTGTTTCAAGGCTAGAGGGATCCTGAGGTCACTGTAGCAACACGAAAGAGTTCCGTGGACCAAAAATCAACTCGAGATGAGAGGTTAGTCCCTGGCTTCGACTCCAGAGGAATACCACCTTACCACAAGCACCTCAAGAGGAGGCTTCTCTCAGCTCTATGTATGTGAGAGGGACCCTGAGTTTGCGGCCTCAAGTGGAATGGACACCGCCATGCCCTGACTCGAAATAAGGCCGGATATCCCAGCAGTGACTTGAATGCAGGCTCGTCTTGCATCTCCCAAGACGAAAGGATGATTGATTCCCCTGTGGAGACCACAGAGAAAGACCTAGTTCCCCATCTCATCGCGACCGGAGGCCTCACATCCTTTGAAAACTCCAGAGGTACGCGGAGATCAGTGCCTCCAAAGGAGACGAATCCTGACTCCTCGTGAAACTTGATAGGAATCCCAGGATTCCTGTGGCACGTGGAAAGGGACCCTTGGTCTCCCGCCTCAGCTGGAGAGGCGTCCCAATTGCCCTGCCAAGCCTCGAGGAGAATCCCGAGTTGTCCCTCGCAACTAGGCAGGAGTCCTGACGTGGCTGAACAAACACGTGGGTGGAAGGGCCATCCCCGTCGTAACTCGAGAATATACCCTTTGGTTCCCGCCGCAACTCGAGAAAAACCATGAGACTTCCCCCTCGCCGCGAAATGAGGGCCGATTCTCCTGCACTGTGTGCAGAGCAATTTCGTGTTGCACATCACACATGAAAGGAGCCTTGATATCCTTGGTGGCACTCCAGAGAAACCCCAACAACACTGTTTCAAGGCTAGAGGGATCCTGAGGTCAATGTAGCAACACGAAAGAGCTCCGTGGACCAAAAATCAACTCGAGATGAGAGGTTAGTCCCTGGCTTCGACTCCAGAGGAATACCACCTCACCACAAGCACCTCAAGAGGAGGCTTCTCTCAGCTCTAGGTATGTGAGAGGGACCCTGAGTGTGCGGCCTCAAGTGGAATGGACACTGCGATATCCTGACTCGAAATAAGGCCGGATATCCCTGCAGTGACTTGAATGCAGGCTTGTCTTGCATCTCCCAAGACGAAAGGATGTCTGAATCCCCTGTGGAGACCACAGAGAATGACCTACTTCCCCACCTCATCTCGATCGGAGGCCTCACATCCTTTGAAAACTTCAGAGGTACGCGGAGATCAGTGCCTCCAAAGGAGACGATGCCTGACTCCTCGTGAAACTTGATAGGAGTCCCAGAATACCTGTGCACGTGGAATGGGACCCTTGGTCTCCCGCCTCAGCTGGAGAGGCGTCCCAATTGCCCTGCCAAGCCTCGAGGATAATCCCGAGTTGTCCCTCGCAACTAGGCAGGAGTCCTGACTTTGCTGAACAAACACGAGGGTGGAAGGGCCATCCCCGTCGTAACTCGAGAATATACCCCAGGTTCCCACCGCAACTCGAGAAAAACCATGAGACTTCCCACTCCCTGCGATATGAGGCCCGATTCCCCTGCACTGCGTGCAGAGCAATTCCGTGTTGCACATCACACATGAAAGGAGCCTTGATTTACTTGGTGGCACTCCAGAGAAACCCCAAGAACACTGTTTCAAGGCTAGAGGGCTCCTGAGGTCACTGTAGCAACACGAAAGAGCTCCGTGGACCACAAATCAACTCGAGATGAGAGGTTAGTCCCTAACTTCGACTCCAGAGGAATACCACCTTACCACAAGCACCTCAAGAGGAGGCTTCTCTCAGCTCTAGGTATGTGAGAGGGACCCTGAGTTTGCGGCCTCAAGTGGAATGGACACTGCGATGCACTGACCCGAAATAAAGCCGGATATCCCTGCAGTGACTTGAATGCAGGCTCGTCTTGCATCTCCCAAGACGAAAGGATGTCTGAATCCCCTGTGGAGACCACAGAGAATGACCTAGTTCCCCACCTCATCGCGACCGGAGGCCTCACATCCTTTGAAAACTCCAGAGGTACGCAGAGATCAGTGCCTCCAAAGGAGACGAAGCCTGACTCCTCGTGAAACTTGACAGGAGTCCCAGAATACCTGTGCACGTGGAAAGGGACCCTTGGTCTCCCGCCTCAGCTGGAGAGGCGTCCCAATTGCCCTGCCAAGCCTCGAGGAGAATCCCGAGTTGTCCCTCGCAAATAGGCAGGAGTCCCGACGTCGCTGAACAAACACGTGGGTGGAAGGGCCATCCCCGTCGTAACTCGAGAATATACCCCAGGTTCCCGCCGCAACTCGAGAAAAACCATGAGACTACCCCCTCGCCGCGAGATGAGGCCCGATTCCCCTGCACTGCGTTCAGAGCAATTCCGTGTTGCACATCACACATGAAAGGACCCTTGATTTTCTTGATGGCACTCCAGAGAAACCCCAAGAACACTGTTTCAAGGCTAGAGGGATCCTGAGGTCACTGTAGCAACACGAAAGAGCTCCGTGGACCAAGAATCAACTCGAGATGAGAGGATAGTCCCTGGCTTCGACTCCAGAGGAATACCACCTTACCAAAAGCACCTCAAGAGGAGGCTTCTCTCAGCTCTAGGTATGTGAGAGGGACCCTGATTTTGCTGCCTCAAGTGGAATGGACACTGCGATGCCCTGACTCGAAATAAGCCCGGATATCCCTGCAGTGACTTGAATGCAGGCTCGTCTTGCATCTCCCAAGACGAAAGGATGTCTGAATCCCCTGTGGAGACCACAGAGAAAGACCTAGTTCCCCACCTCATCGCGACCGGAGGCCTCACATCCTTTGAAAACTCCAGAGGTACGCGGAGGTCAGTGCCTCCAAAGGAGACGATGCCTGACTCCTCGTGAAACTTGATAGGAGTCCCAGGATTCCTGTGGAACGTGGAAAGGGACACTTGGTCTCCCGCCTCAGCTGGAGAGGCGTCCCAATTGCCCTGCCAAGCCTCGAGGAGAATCCCGAGTTGTCCCTATCAACTAGGCAGGAGTCCTGCAGTCGCTGAACAAACACGTGGGTGGAAGGGCCATCCCCGTCGTAACTCGAGAATATACCCCAGGTTCCCGCCGCAACTCGAGAAAAACCATGAGACTTCCCCCTCGCCGCGAGATGAGGCCCGATTCCCCTGCACTGCGTGCAGAGCAATTCCGTGTTGCACATCACACATGAAAGGACCTTTGATTTCCTTGATGGCACTCCAGAGAAACCCCAAGAACACTGTTTCAAGGCTAGAGGGATCCTGAGGTCAATGTAGCAACACGAAAGAGCTCCGTGGACCAAAAATCAACTCGAGATGAGAGGTTAGTCCCTGGCTTCGACTCCAGAGGAATACCACCTCACCACAAGCACCTCAAGAGGAGGCTTCTCTCAGCTCTAGGTATGTGAGAGGGACCCTGAGTGTGCGGCCTCAAGTGGAATGGACATTGCGATATCCTGACTCGAAATAAGGCCGGATATCCCTGCAGTGACTTGAATGCAGGCTTGTCTTGCATCTCCCAAGACGAAAGGATGTCTGAATCCCCTGTGGAGACCACAGAGAATGACCTACTTCCCCACCTCATCGCGATCGGAGGCCTCACATCCTTTGAAAACTTCAGAGGTACGCGGAGATCAGTGCCTCCAAAGGAGACGATGCCTGACTCCTCGTGAAACTTGATAGGAGTCCCAGAATACCTGTGCACGTGGAATGGGACCCTTGGTCTCCCGCCTCAGCTGGAGAGGCGTCCCAATTGCCCTGCCAAGCCTCGAGGATAATCCCGAGTTGTCCCTCGCAACTAGGCAGGAGTCCTGACTTTGCTGAACAAACACGAGGGTGGAAGGGCCATCCCCGTCGTAACTCGAGAATATACCCCAGGTTCCCACCGCAACTCGAGAAAAACCATGAGACTTCCCACTCCCTGCGATATGAGGCCCGATTCCCCTGCACTGCGTGCAGAGCAATTCCGTGTTGCACATCACACATGAAAGGAGCCTTGATTTACTTGGTGGCACTCCAGAGAAACCCCAAGAACACTGTTTCAAGGTTGAGGGATCCTGAGGTCACTGTAGCAACACGAAAGAGCTCCGTGGACCAAAAATCAACTCGAGATGAGAGGTTAGTCCCTGGCTTCGACTCCAGAGGAATACCACCTTACCACAAGCACCTCAAGAGGAGGCTTCTCTCAGCTCTAGCTATGTGAGAGGCACCGTGAGTTTGCGGCCTCAAGTGGAATGGAGACCGCGATGCCCTGACTCGAAATAAGGCCGGATATCCCTGCAGTGACTTGAATGCAGGCTCGTCGTGCATCTCCCAAGACGAAAGCATGTCTGAATCCCCTGTGGAGACCACAGAGAAAGACCTAGTTCCCCACCTCATGGCGAGCGGAGGCCTCACATCCTTTGAAAATTCCAGAGGTACGCGGAGATCAGTGCCTCCAAAGGAGACGATGCCTGACTCCTCGTGAAACTTGATAGGAGTCCCAGGATTCCTGTGGCACGTGGAAAGGGACACTTGGTCTCCCGCCTCAGCTGGAGAGGCGTCCCAATTGCCCTGCCAAGCCTCGAGGAGAATCCCGAGTTGTCCCTCACAACTAGGCAGGAGTCTGACGTCGCTGAACTAACACGTGTGTGGAAGGGCCATCCCCGTCGTAACTCGAGAATATACCGCAGGTTCCCGCCGCAACTCGAGAAAAACCATGAGACTTCCCCCTCGCCGCGAGATGAGGCCCGATTCCCCTGCACTGCGTGCAGAGCAATTCTGTGTTGCACATCACACATGAAAGGAGCCTTGATTTCCTTGATGGCACTCCAGAGAAACCCCAAGAACACTGTTTCAAGGTTGAGGGATCCTGAGGTAACTGTAGCAACACGAAAGAGCTCCGTGGACCAAAAATCAACTGGAGATGAGAGGTTAGTCACTGGCTTCGACTCCAGAGGAATACCATCTTATCACAAGCACCTCAAGAGGAGGCTTCTCTCAGCTCTAGGTATGTGAGAGGGACCCTGAGTTTGCGGCCTCAAGTGGAATGGACACCGCGATGCCCTGACTCGAAATAAGGCCAGATATCCCTGCAGTGACTTGAATGCAGGCTCGTCTTGCATCTCCCAAGACGAAAGGATGTCTGATTCCCCTGTGGACACCACAGAGAAAGACCTAGTTCCCCACCTCATGGCGACCGGAGGCCTCACATCCTTTGAAAACTCCAGAGGTACGCGGAGATCAGTGCCTCCAAAGGAGACGATGCCTGACTCCTCGTGAAACTTGATAGGAGTCCCAGGATTCCTGTGGCACGTGGAAAGGGACCCTTGGTCTCCCGCCTCAGCTGGAGAGGCGTCCCAATTGCCCTGCCAAGCCTCGAGGAGAATCCCGAGTTGTCCCTCGCAACTAGGCAGGAGTCCTGACGTCGCTGAACAAACACCTGTGTGGAAGGGCCATCCCCGTCGTTACTCGAGAATATACCCCAGCTTCCAATCGCAACTCAAGAAAAACCATTAGACTTCCCCCTCGCCGAAAAATGAGGCCCGATACCCTGCACTGCGTGCAGAGCAATTCCGTGTTGCACATCACACAAGAAAGGAGCCTTGATTTCCTTGATGGCACTCCAGAGAAACCCCAAGAACACTGTTTCAAGGCTAGAGGGATCCTGAGGTCACTGTAGCAACACGAAAGAGTTCCGTGGACCAAAAATCAACTCGAGATGAGAGGTTAGTCCCTGGCTTCGACTCCAGAGGAATACCACCTTACCACAAGCACCTCAAGAGGAGGCTTCTCTCAGCTCTAGGTATGTGAGAGGGACCCTGAGTTTGCGGCCTCAAGTGGAATGGACACTGCGATGCACTGACCCGAAATAAAGCCGGATATCCCTGCAGTGACTTGAATGCAGGCTCGTCTTGCATCTCCCAAGACGAAAGGATGTCTGAATCCCCTGTGGAGACCACAGAGAATGAACTAGTTCCCCACCTCATCGCGACCGGAGGCCTCACATCCTTTGAAAACTCCAGAGGTACGCAGAGATCAGTGCCTCCAAAGGAGACGAAGCCTGACTCCTCGTGAAACTTGACAGGAGTCCCAGAATACCTGTGCACGTGGAAAGGGACCCTTGGTCTCCCGCCTCAGCTGGAGAGGCGTCCCAATTGCCCTGCCAAGCCTCGAGGAGAATCCCGAGTTGTCCCTCGCAAATAGGCAGGAGTCCCGACGTCGCTGAACAAACACGTGGGTGGAAGGGCCATCCCCGTCGTAACTCGAGAATATACCCCAGGTTCCCGCCGCAACTCGAGAAAAACCATGAGACTTCCCCCTCGCCGCGAGATGAGGCCCGATTCCCCTGCACTGCGTTCAGAGCAATTCCGTGTTGCACATCACACATGAAAGGACCCTTGATTTTCTTGATGGCACTCCAGAGAAACCCCAAGAACACTGTTTCAAGGCTAGAGGGATCCTGAGGTCACTGTAGCAACACGAAAGAGCTCCGTGGACCAAGAATCAACTCGAGATGAGAGGATAGTCCCTGGCTTCGACTCCAGAGGAATACCACCTTACCAAAAGCACCTCAAGAGGAGGCTTCTCTCAGCTCTAGGTATGTGAGAGGGACCCTGATTTTGCTGCCTCAAGTGGAATGGACACTGCGATGCCCTGACTCGAAATAAGCCCGGATATCCCTGCAGTGACTTGAATGCAGGCTCGTCTTGCATCTCCCAAGACGAAAGGATGTCTGAATCCCCTGTGGAGACCACAGAGAAAGACCTAGTTCCCCACCTCATCGCGACCGGAGGCCTCACATCCTTTGAAAACTCCAGAGGTACGCGGAGGTCAGTGCCTCCAAAGGAGACGATGCCTGACTCCTCGTGAAACTTGATAGGAGTCCCAGGATTCCTGTGGAACGTGGAAAGGGACACTTGGTCTCCCGCCTCAGCTGGAGAGGCGTCGCAATTGCCCTGCCAAGCCTCGAGGAGAATCCCGAGTTGTCCCTCGCAACTAGGCAGGAGTCCTGCCGTCGCTGAACAAACACGTGGGTGGAAGGGCCATCCCCGCCGTAACTCGAGAATATACCCCAGGTTCCCGCCGCAACTCGAGAAAAATCATGAGACTTCGCCTTCGCCGCGAGATGAGGCCCGATTCCCCTGCACTGCGTGCAGAGCAATTCCGTGTTGCACATCACACATGAAAGGAGCCTTGATTTCCTTGATGGTACTCCAGACAAACCCCAACAACTCTGTTTCAAGGCTAGAGGGATCCTGAGGTCACTGTAGCAACACGAAAGAGCTCCGTGGACCAAAAATCAACTCTAGATGAGAGGTTAGTCCCTGGCTTCGACCCCAGAGGAATACCACCTTACCACAAGCACCTCAAGAGGAGGCTTCTCTCAGCTCTAGGTACGTGAGAGGGATCCTGAGTTTGCGGCCTCAAGTGGAATGGACACCGCGATGCCCTGACTCGAAATAAGGCCGGATATCCCTGCAGTGACTTGAATGCAGGCTCGTCTTGCATTTCCCAAGACGAAAGGATGTCTGAATCCCCTGTGGAGACCACAGAGAAAGACCTAGTTCCCCACCTCATCGCGACCGGAGGCCTCACATCCTTTGAAAACTCCAGAGGTATACGGAGATCAGTGCCTCCAAAGGAGACGATGCCTGACTCCTCGTGAAACTTGATAGGAGTCCCAGGATTCCTGTGGTACGTGGAAAGGGACCCTTGGTCTCCGCCTCAGCTGGAGAGGCGTCCCAATTGCCCTGCCAAGCCTCGAGGAGAATCCCGAGTTGTCCCTATCAACTAGGCAGGAGTCCTGCAGTCGCTGAACAAACACGTGGGTGGAAGGGCCATCCCCGTCGTAACTCGAGAATATACCCCAGGTTCCCGCCGCAACTCGAGAAAAACCATGAGACTTCCCCCTCGCCGCGAGATGAGGCCCGATTCCCCTGCACTGCGTGCAGAGCAATTCCGTGTTGCACATCACACATGAAAGGACCCTTGATTTCCTTGATGGCACTCCAGAGAAACCCCAAGAACACTGTTTCAAGGCTAGAGGGATCCTGAGGTCAATGTAGCAACACGAAAGAGCTCCGTGGACCAAAAATCAACTCGAGATGAGAGGTTAGTCCCTGGCTTCGACTCCAGAGGAATACCACCTCACCACAAGCACCTCAAGAGGAGGCTTCTCTCAGCTCTAGGTATGTGAGAGGGACCCTGAGTGTGCGGCCTCAAGTGGAATGGACATTGCGATATCCTGACTCGAAATAAGGCCGGATATCCCTGCAGTGACTTGAATGCAGGCTTGTCTTGCATCTCCCAAGACGAAAGGATGTCTGAATCCCCTGTGGAGACCACAGAGAATGACCTACTTCCCCACCTCATCGCGATCGGAGGCCTCACATCCTTTGAAAACTTCAGAGGTACGCGGAGATCAGTGCCTCCAAAGGAGACGATGCCTGACTCCTCGTGAAACTTGATAGGAGTCCCAGAATACCTGTGCACGTGGAATGGGACCCTTGGTCTCCCGCCTCAGCTGGAGAGGCGTCCCAATTGCCCTGCCAAGCCTCGAGGATAATCCCGAGTTGTCCCTCGCAACTAGGCAGGAGTCCTGACTTTGCTGAACAAA
This sequence comes from Cervus elaphus, assembly GCF_910594005.1. Lineage (NCBI taxonomy): Eukaryota > Metazoa > Chordata > Mammalia > Artiodactyla > Cervidae > Cervus > Cervus elaphus. The sequence goes on along the minus strand of NC_057815.1, from coordinate 974,514 downwards.
CACGAGGGTGGAAGGGCCATCCCCGTCGTAACTCGAGAATATACCCCAGGTTCCCACCGCAACTCGAGAAAAACCATGAGACTTCCCACTCCCTGCGATATGAGGCCCGATTCCCCTGCACTGCGTGCAGAGCAATTCCGTGTTGCACATCACACATGAAAGGAGCCTTGATTTACTTGGTGGCACTCCAGAGAAACCCCAAGAACACTGTTTCAAGGCTAAAGGGCTCCTGAGGTCACTGTAGCAACACGAAAGAGCTCCGTGGACCACAAATCAACTCGAGATGAGAGGTTAGTCCCTAACTTCGACTCCAGAGGAATACCACCTTACCACAAGCACCTCAAGAGGAGGCTTCTCTCAGCTCTAGGTATGTGAGAGGGACCCTGAGTTTGCGGCCTCAAGTGGAATGGACACTGCGATGCACTGACCCGAAATAAAGCCGGATATCCCTGCAGTGACTTGAATGCAGGCTCGTCTTGCATCTCCCAAGACGAAAGGATGTCTGAATCCCCTGTGGAGACCACAGAGAAAGACCTAGTTCCCCACCTCATCGCGACCGGAGGCCTCACATCCTTTGAAAACTCCAGAGGTACGCGGAGATCAGTGCCTCCAAAGGAGACGATGCCTGACTCCTCGTGAAACTTGATAGGAGTCCCAGGATTCCTGTGGCACGTGGAAAGCGACCCTTGGTCTCCCGCCTCAGCTGGAGAGGTGTCCCAATTGCCCTGCCAAGCCTCGAGCAGAATCTCGAGTTGTCCCTGGCAACTAGGCAGTAGTCCTGACGTCGCTGACCAAACAAGTGGGTGGAAGGGCCATCCCCGTCGTAACTCGAGAATATACCCCAGGTTCCCGCCGCAACTCGAGAAAAACCATGAGACTTCCCCCTTGCCGCGAGATGAGGCCCGATTCCCCTGCACTACGTGCAGAGCAATTCTGTGTTGCACATCACACATGAAAGGAGCCTTGATTTCCTTGATGGCACTCCAGAGAAACCCCAAGAACACTGTTTCAAGGCCAGAGGGATCCTGAGGTCACTGTAGCAACACGAAAGAGCTCCATAGACCAAAAATCAACTCGAGATGAGAGCTTATTCCCTGGCTTCGACTCCAGAAGAATACCACCTTACCACAAGCACCTCAAGAGGAGGCTTCTCTCAGCTCTAGGTATGTGAGAGGGACCCTGAGTTTGCGGCCTCAAGTGGAATGGACACCGCGATGCCCTGACTCGAAATAAGGCCGGATATCCCTGCAGTGACTTGAATGCAGGCTCGTCTTGCATCTCCCAAGACGAAAGGATGTCTGAATCCCCTGTGGAGACCACAGAGAATGACCTAGTTCCCCACCTCATTCGGAACGGAGGCCTCACATCCTTTGAAAACTTCAGAGGTACGCAGAGATCAGTGCCTCCAAAGGAGACAAAGCCTGACTCCTCGTGAAACTTGACAGGAGTCCCAGAATACCTGTGCACGTGGAAAGGGACCCTTGGTCTCCCGCCTCAGCTGGAGAGGCGTCCCAATTGCCCTGCCAAGCCTCGAGGAGAATCCCGAGTTGTCCCTCGCAACTAGGCAGGAGTCCTGACGTCGCTGAACAAATACGTGGTTGGAAGGGCCATTCCCGTCGTAACTCGAGAATATACCCCAGGTTCCCGCCGCAACTCGAGAAAAACCATGAGACTTCCCCCTCGCCGCGAGATGAGGCCCGATTCCCCTGCACTGCGTGCAGAGCAATTCCGTGTTGCACATCACACATGAAAGGAGCCTTGATTTCCTTGGTGGCACTCCAGAGAAACCCCAACAACACTGTTTCAAGGCTAGAGGGATCCTGAGGTCACTGTAGCAACACGAAAGAGCTCCGTGGACCAAAAATCAACTCGAGATGAGAGGTTAGTCCCTGGCTTCGACTCCAGAGGAATACCACCTTACCACAAGCACCTCAAGAGGAGGCTTCTCTCAGCTCAAGGTATGTGAGAGGGACCCTGAGTTTGCGGCCTCAAGTGGAATGGACACCCCGATGCCCTGACTCGAAATAAGGCCGGATATCCCTGCAGTGACTTGAATGCAGGCTCGTCTTGCATCTCCCAAGACGAAAGGATGTCTGAATCCCCTGTGGAGACCACAGAGAAAGACCTAGTTCCCCACCTCATCGCCACCGGAGGCCTCACATCCTTTGAAAACTCCAGAGGTACGCGGAGGTCAGTGCCTCCAAAGGAGACGATGCCTGACTCCTCGTGAAACTTGATAGGAGTCCCAGGATTCCTGTGGAACGTGGAAAGGGACCCTTGGTCTCCTGCCTCAGCTGGAGAGGCGTCCCAATTGCCCTGCCAAGCCTCGAGGAGAATCCCGAGTTGTCCCTCGCAACTAGGCAGGAGTCCTGCCGTCGCTGAACAAACACGTGGGTGGAAGGGCCATCCCCGCCGCAACTCGAGAATATACCCCAGGTTCCAGCCGCAACTCGAGAAAAATCATGAGACTTCCCCCTCGCCGCGAGATGAGGCCCGATTCCCCTGCACTGCGTGCAGAGCAATTCCGTGTTGCACATCACACATGAAAGGAGCCTTGATTTCCTTGATGGTACTCCAGAGAAACCCCAACAACACTGTTTCAAGGCTAGAGGGATCCTGAGGTCACTGTAGCAACATGAAAGAGCTCCGTGGACCAAAAATCAACTCTAGATGAGAGGTTAGTCCCTGGCTTCGACCCCAGAGGAATACCACCTTACCACAAGCACCTCAAGAGGAGGCTTCTCTCAGCTCTAGGTACGTGAGAGGGATCCTGAGTTTGCGGCCTCAAGTGGAATGGACACCGCGATGCCCTGACTCGAAATAAGGCCGGATATCCCTGCAGTGACTTGAATGCAGGCTCGTCTTGCATCTCCCAAGACGAAAGGATGTCTGAATCCCCTGTGGAGACAACAGAGAAAGACCTAGTTCCCCACCTCATCGCGACCGGAGGCCTCACATCCTTTGAAAACTCCAGAGGTACGCGGAGATCAGTGCCTCCAAAGGAGACGATGCCTGACTCCTCGGGAAACTTGATAGGAGTCCCAGGATTCCTGTGGCACGTGGAAAGGGACTCTTGGTCTCCCGCCTCAGCTGGAGAGGCGTCCCAATTGCCCTGCCAAGCCTCGAGGAGAATCCCGAGTTGTCCCTCGCAACTAGGCAGGAGTCCTGACGTCGCTGAACAAACACGTGGGTGGAAGGGCCATCCCCGTCGTAACTCGAGAATATACCACAGGTTCCCGCCGCTACACGAGAAAAACCATGAGACTTCCCCCTTGCCGCGAGATGAGGCCCGATTCCCCTGCACTGCGTGCAGAGCAATTCCGTGTTGCACATCACACATGAAAGGAGCCTTAATTTCCTTGATGGCACTCCAGAGAAACCCCAAGAACACTGTTTCAAAGCTAGAGGGATCCTGAGGTCACTGTAGCAACAGGAAAGAGCTCCGTGGACCAAAAATCAACTCGAGATGAGAGGTTAGTCTCTGGCTTCGACTCCAGAGGAATACCACCTTACCACAAGCAGCTCAAGAGGAGGCTTCTCTCAGCTCAAGGTATGTGAGAGGGACCCTGCGTGTGCGGCCTCAAGTGGAATGGACACTGCGATATCCTGACTCGAAATAAAGCCGGATATCCCTGCAGTGACTTGAATGCAGGCTCGTCTTGCATCTCCCAAGACGAAAGGATGTCTGAATCCCCTGTGGAGACCACAGAGAAAGACCTAGTTCCGCACCTCATCGCGACCGGAAGCCTTACATCTTTTGAAAACTCCAGAGGTACGCGGAGATCAGTGCTTCCAAAGGAGACGATGCCTGACTCCTCGTGAAACTTGATAGGAGTCCCAGGATTCCTGTGGCACGTGGAAAGGGACCCTTGATCTCCCGCCTCAGCTGGAGAGGCGTCCCAATTGCCCTGCCAAGCCTCGAGGAGAATCCCGAGTTGTCCCTCCCAACTAGGCAGGAGTCCTGACGTCGCGGAACAAACACGTGGGTGGAAGGGCCATCCCCGTCGTAACTCGAGAATATACCCCAGGTTCCCGCCGCAACTCGAGAAAAACCATGAGACTTCCCCCTCGCCGCGAGATGAGGCCCGATTCCCCTGCACTGCGTGCAGAGCAATTCCGTGTTGCACATCACACATGAAAGAAGCCTTGATTTCCTTGATGGCACTCCAGAGAAACCCCAAGAACACTGTTTCAAGGTTGAGGGATCCTGAGGTCACTGTAGCAACACGAAAGAGCTCCGTGGACCAAAAATCAACTCGAGATGAGAGGTTAGTCCCTGGCTTCGACTCCAGAGGAATACCACCTTACCACAAGCACCTCAAGAGGAGGCTTCTCTCAGCTCTAGCTATGTGAGAGGCACCGTGAGTTTGCGGCCTCAAGTGGAATGGAGACCGCGATGCCCTGACTAGAAATAAGGCCGGATATCCCTGCAGTGACTTGAATGCAGGCTCGTCGTGCATCTCCCAAGACGAAAGCATGTCTGAATCCCCTGTGGAGACCACAGAGAAAGACCAAGTTCCCCACCTCATGGCGAGCGGAGGCCTCACATCCTTCGAAAACTCCAGAGGTACGCGGAGATCAGTGCCTCCAAAGGAGACGATGCCTGACTCCTCGTGAAACTTGATAGGAGTCCCAGGATTCCTGTGGCACGTGGAATGGGACACTTGGTCTCCCGCCTCAGCTGGAGAGGCGTCCCAATTGCCCTGCCAAGCCTCGAGGAGAATCCCGAGTTGTCCCTCACAACTAGGCAGGAGTCTGACGTCGCTGAACTAACACGTGTGTGGAAGGGCCATCCCCGTCGTAACTCGAGAATATACCGCAGGTTCCCGCCGCAACTCGAGAAAAACCATGAGACTTCACCCTCGCCGCGAGATGAGGCCCGATTCCCCTGCACTGCGTGCAGAGCAATTCTGTGTTGCACATCACACATGAAAGGAGCCTTGATTTCCTTGATGGCACTCCAGAGAAACCCCAAGAACACTGTTTCAAGGTTGAGGGATCCTGAGGTCACTGTAGCAACACGAAAGAGCTCCGTGGACCAAAAATCAACTGGAGATGAGAGGTTAGTCCCTGGCTTCGACTCCAGAGGAATACCATCTTATCACAAGCACCTCAAGAGGAGGCTTCTCTCAGCTCTAGGTATGTGAGAGGGACCCTGAGTTTGCGGCCTCAAGTGGAATGGACACCGCGATGCCCCGACTCGAAATAAGGCCAGATATCCCTGCAGTGACTTGAATGCAGGCTCGTCTTGCATCTCCCAAGACGAAAGGATGTCTGAATCCCCTGTGGACACCACAGAGAAAGACCTAGTTCCCCACCTCATGGCGACCGGAGGCCTCACATCCTTTGAAAACTCCAGAGGTACGCGGAGATCAGTGCCTCCAAAGGAGACGATGCCTGACTCCTCGTGAAACTTGATAGGAGTCCCAGGATTCCTGTGGCACGTGGAAAGGGAGCCTTGGTCTCCCGCCTCAGCTGGAGAGGCGTCCCAATTGCCCTGCCAAGCCTCGAGGAGAATCCCGAGTTGTCCCTCGCAACTAGGCAGGAGTCCTGACGTCGCTGAACAAACACCTGTGTGGAAGGGCCATCCCCGTCGTTACTCGAGAATATACCCCAGCTTCCAATCGCAACTCAAGAAAAACCATTAGACTTCCCCCTCGCCGCAAAATGTGGCCCGATACCCTGCACTGCGTGCAGAGCAATTCCGTGTTGCACATCACACATGAAAGGAGCCTTGATTTCCTTGATGGCACTCCAGAGAAACCCCAAGAACACTGTTTCAAGGCTAGAGGGATCCTGAGGTCACTGTAGCAACACGAAAGAGTTCCGTGGACCAAAAATCAACTCGAGATGAGAGGTTAGTCCCTGGCTTCGACTCCAGAGGAATACCACCTTACCACAAGCACCTCAAGAGGAGGCTTCTCTCAGCTCTATGTATGTGAGAGGGACCCTGAGTTTGCGGCCTCAAGTGGAATGGACACCGCCATGCCCTGACTCGAAATAAGGCCGGATATCCCAGCAGTGACTTGAATGCAGGCTCGTCTTGCATCTCCCAAGACGAAAGGATGATTGATTCCCCTGTGGAGACCACAGAGAAAGACCTAGTTCCCCATCTCATCGCGACCGGAGGCCTCACATCCTTTGAAAACTCCAGAGGTACGCGGAGATCAGTGCCTCCAAAGGAGACGAATCCTGACTCCTCGTGAAACTTGATAGGAATCCCAGGATTCCTGTGGCACGTGGAAAGGGACCCTTGGTCTCCCGCCTCAGCTGGAGAGGCGTCCCAATTGCCCTGCCAAGCCTCGAGGAGAATCCCGAGTTGTCCCTCGCAACTAGGCAGGAGTCCTCACATCGCTGAACAAACACGTGTCTGGAAGGGCCATCCCCGTCGTAACTCGAGAATATACCCCAGGTTCCCGCCGCAACTCGAGAAAAACCATGAGACTTCCCCCTCGCCTCAAGATGAGGCCCGATTCCCCTGCACTTCGTGCAGAGTAATTCCGTGTTGCACATCACACATGAAAGGAGCCTTGATTTCCTTGATGGCACTCCAGAGAAACCCCAAGAACACTGTTTCAAGGCTAGCGGGATCCTGAGGTCACTGTAGCAACACGAAAGAGCTCCGTGGACCAAAAATCAACTCGAGATGAGAGGTTCGTCCCTGGCTTTGACTCCAGAGGAATACCACCTTACCACAAGCACCTCAAGAGGAGGCTTCTCTCAGCTCTAGGTATGTGAGAGGAACCCAGAGTTTGCGGCCTCAAGTGGAATGGACACCGCGATGCCCTAACTCGAAATAAGGCCGGATATCCCTGCAGTGAGTTGAATGCAGGTTCGTCTTGCATCTCCCAAGACGAAAGGATGTCTGAATCCCTTGTGGAGACCACAGAGAAAGACCTAATTCCCCACCTCATCGCGACCTGAGGCCTCACATCCTTTGAAAACTCCAGAGGTACGCGGAGATCAGTGCCTCCAAAGGAGACGATGCCTGACTCCTCGTGAAACTTGATAGGAGTCCCAGGATTCCTGTGGCACGTGGAAAGGGACCCTTGGTTTCCCGCCTCAGCTGGAGAGGCGTCCCAATTGCCCTGCCAAGCCTCGAGAAGAATCCCGAGTTGTCCCTCGCAACTAGGCAGGAGTCCTGACGTCGTTGAACAAACACGTGGGTGGAAGGGCCATCCCCAACGTAACTCGAGAATATACCCCAGATTCCCGCCGCAACTCGAGAAAAACCATGAGACTTCCCCCTCGCCGCGAGATGAGGCCCGATTCCCCTGCACTGCGTGCAGAGCAATTCCGTGTTGCACATCACACATGAAAGGAGCCTTGATTTCCTTGATGGGACTCCAGGGAATCCCTAAGAATACTGTTTCAAGGCTAGAGGGATCCTGAGGTCACTGTAGCAACACGAAAGAGCTCCGTGGACCAAGAATCAACTCGAGATGAGAGGTTAGTCCCTGGCTTCGACTCCAGAGGAATACCACCTTACCACAAGCACCTCAAGAGGAGGCTTCTCTCAGCTCTAGGTATGTGAGAGGGACTCTGAGTTTGCGGCCTCAAGTGGAATGGACACCGCGATGCCCTGACTCGAAATAAGGCCGGATATCCCTGCAGTGACTTGAATGCAGGCTCGTCTTGCATCTCCCAAGACGTAAGGATGTCTGAATCCCCTGTGGAGGCCACAGAGAAAGACCTAGTTCCCCACCTCATCGCGACCTGAGGCCTCACATCCTTTGAAAACTTCAGAGATACGCGGAGATCAGTGCCTCCAAAGGAAACGATGCCTGACTCCTCGTGAAACTTGATAGGAGTTCCAGGATTCCTGTGCACGTGGAAAGGGACCCTTGGTCTCCCGCCTCAGCTGGAGAGGCGTCCCAATTGCCCTGCCAAGCCTCGAGGAGAATCCCGAGTTGTCCCTCGCAACTAGGCAGGAGTCCTGCCGTCGCTGAACACACACGTGGTTGGAAGGGCCATCCCCGTCGTAACTCGAGAATATACAACAGGTTCCCGCCACAACTCGAGAAAAACCATGAGACTTCCCCCTCACCGCGATATGAGGCCCGATTCCCCTGTACTGCGTGCAGAGCAATTCGGTGTTGCACATCACACATGAAAGGAGCCTTGATTTCCTTAATGGCACTCCAGAGAAACCCCAAGAACACTGTTTCAAGGATAGGGGGATCCTGAGGTCACTGTAGCAACAGGAATGAGCTCCGTGGACCAACAATCAACTCGAGATGAGAGGTTAGTCCCTGGCTTCGACTCCAGAGGAATACCACCTTACCACAAGCACCTCAAGAGGAGGCTTCTCTCAGCTCTAGGTATGTGCTGAGTTTGCGGCCTCAAGTGGAATGGACACTGCGATGCCCTGACTCGAAATAAGGCCGGATATCCCTGCAGTGACTTGAATGCAGGCTCGTCTTGCATCTCCCAAGACGAAAGGATGTCCGAATCCCCTGTGGAGACCACAGAAAAAGACCTAGTTCCCCACCTCATCGCGACCGGAGGCCTCACATCCTTTGAAAACTCCAGAGGTACACGGAGATCAGTGCCTCCAAAGGAGATGATGCCTGACTCCTCGTGTAACTTGATAGGAGTCCCAGGATTCCTGTGGCACGTGGAAAGGGACCCTTGGTCTCCCGCCTCAGCTGGAGAGGCGTCCCAATTGCCCTGCCAAGCCTAGAGGAGAATCCCGAGTTGTCCCACGCAACTAGGCAGGAGTCCTGACGTCGCTGAACAAACACGTGGGTGGAAGGGACATCCTCGTCGTAACTCGAGAATATACCCCAGGTTCCCTCCGCAACTCGAGAAAAACCATGAGACTTCCCCCTCGCCGCGAGATGAGGCCCGATTCCCCTGCACTGCGTGCAGAGCAATTCCGTGTTGCACATCACACATGAAAGGAGCCTTAATTTCCTTGATGGCACTCCAGGGAAACCCCAAGAACACTGTTTCAAAGCTAGAGGGATCCTGAGGTCACTGTAGCAACAGGAAAGAGCTCCGTGGACCAAAAATCAACTCGAGATGAGAGGTTAGTCCCTGGCTTCGACTCCAGAGGAATACCACCTTACCACAAGCACCTCAAGAGGAGGCTTCTCTCAGCTCAAGGTATGTGAGAGGGACCCTGCGTGTGCGGCCTTAAGTGGAATGGACACTGCGATATCCTGACTCGAAATAAAGCCGGATATCCCTGCAGTGACTTGAATGCAGGCTCGTCTTGCATCTCCCAAGACGAAAGGATGTCTGAATCCCCTGTGGAGACCACAGAGAAAGACCTAGTTCCGCACCTCATCGCGACCGGAAGCCTTACATCTTTTGAAAACTCCAGAGGTACGCGGAGATCAGTGCTTCCAAAGGAGACGATGCCTGACTCCTCGTGAAACTTGATAGGCGTCCCAGGATTCCTGTGGCACGTGGAAAGGGACCCTTGGTCTCCCGCCTCAGCTGGAGAGGCGTCCCAATTGCCCTGCCAAGCCTCGAGGAGAATCCCGAGTTGTCCCTCGCAACTAGGCAGTAGTCCTGATTTCGCTGAACAAACAAGTGGGTGGAAGGGCCATCCCCGTCGTAACTCGAGAATATACCCCAGGTTCCCGCCGCAACTCGAGGAAAACCATGAGACTTCCCCCTCGCCGCGAGATGAGGCCCGATTCCCCTGCACTGCGTGCAGAGCAATTCCGTGTTGCACATCACACATGAAAGGACCCTTGATTTCCTTGATGGCACTCCAGAGAAACCCCAAGAACACTGTTTCAAGGCTGGAGGGATCCGGAGGTCACTGTAGCAACACGAAAGAGCTCCGTGGACCAAAAATCAACTCGAGATGAGAGGTTAGTCCCTGGCTTCGACTCCAGAGGAATACCACCTTACCACAAGCACCTCAAGAGGAGGCTTCTCTCAGCTCTAGGTATGTGAGAGGGACCCTGAGTTTGCGGCCTCAAGTGGAATGGACACCGCGATGCCCTGACTCGAAATAAGGCCGGATATCCCTGCAGTGACTTGAATGCAGGCTCGTCTTGCATCTCCCAAGACGAAAGGATGTTTGAATCCCCTGTGGAGACCACAGACAGTGACCTACTTCCCCACCTCATCGCGAACGGAGGCCTCACATCCTTTGAAAACTTCAGAGCTACGCGGAGGTCAGTGCCTCCAAAGGAGACGATGCCTGACTCCTCGTGAAACTTGATAGGAGTCCCAGAATACCTGTGCACATGGAATGGGACCCTTGGTTTCCCGCCTCAGCTGGAGAGGCGTCCCAATTGCCCTGCCAAGCCTCGAGGAGAATCCCGAGTTGTCCCTCGCAACTAGGCAGGAGTCCTGACGTCGCTGAACAAACACGTGGGTGGAAGGGCCATCCCCGTCGTAACTCGAGAATATATCCCAGGTTCCCGCCGCAACTCGAGAAAAACCATGAGACTTCCCACTCCCCGCGATATGAGGCCCGATTCCCCTGAACTGCATGCAGAGCAATTCCGTGTTGCACATCACACATGAAAGGACCCTTGATTTCCTTGATGGCACTCCAGAGAAACCCCAAGAACACTGTTTCAAGGCTGAAGGGATCCTGAGGTCTCTGTAGCAGCACGAAAGAGCTCCGTGGACCATGAATCAACTCGAGATGAGAGGTTAGTCCCTGGCTTCGACTCCAGAGGAATACCACCTTACCACAAGCACCTCAAGAGGAGGCTTCTCTCAGCTCTAGGTATGTGAGAGGGACCCTGAGTTTGCGGCCTCAAGAGGAATGGAGACCGCGATGCCCTGACTCGAAATAAGGCCGGATATCCCTGCAGTGACTTGAATGCAGGCTCGTCTTGCATCTCCCAAGACGAAAGGATGTCTGAATCCCCTGTGGAGACCACAGAGAAAGACCTAGTTCCCCACCTCATCGCGACCGGAGGCCTCACATCCTTTGAAAACTCCAGAGGTACGCGGAGATCAGTGCCTCCAAAGGAGACGATGCCTGACTCCTCGTGAAACTTGATAGGAGTCCCAGGATTCCTGTGGCACGTGGAAAGGGACCCTTGGTCTCCAGCCTCAGCTGGAGAGGCGTCGCAATTGCCCTGCCAAGCCTCAAGGAGAATCCCGAGTTGTCCCTCGCAACTAGGCAGGAGTCCTGACGTCGCTGAACAAACACGTGGGTGGAAGGGCCATCCCCGTCGTAACTCGAGAATATACCCCAGGATCCCGCCGCAACTCGAAAAAAACCATGAGACTTCCCCCTCGCCGCTAGATGAGGCGCGATTCCCCTGCACTGCGTGCAGAGCAATTCCGTGTTGCACATCAAACATGAAAGGAGCCTTGATTTCCTTGATGGCACTCCAGAGAATCCCCAAGAACACTGTTTCAAGGCTAGATGGATCCTGAGGTCACTGTAGCAACACGAAAGAGCTCCGTGGACCAAAAATCAACTCGAGATGAGAGGTTAGTCCCTGGCTTCGACTCCAGAGGAATACCACCTTACCACAAGCACCTCAAGAGGAGGCTTCTCTCAGCTCTAGGTATGTGAGAGGGACCCTGAGTTTGCGGCCTCAAGTGGAATGGACACCGCGATGCCCTGACTCGAAATAAGGCCGGATATCCCTGCAGTGACTTGAATGCAGGCTCGTCTTGCATTTCCCAAGACGAAAGGATGTCTGAATCCCCTGTGGAACCACAGAAGAAGACCTAGTTCCCCACCTCATCGCGACCAGAGGCCTCACATCCTTTGAAAACTCCAGAGGTATGGGGAGATCAGTGCCTCCAAAGGAGACGATGCCTGACTCCTCGTGAAACTTGATAGGAGTCCCAGGATTCCTGTGGCACGTGGAAAGGGACTCTTGCTCTCCCACCTCAGCTGGAGAGGCGTCCCAATTGCCCTGCCAAGCCTCAAGGAGAATCCGGAGTTGTCCCTCCCAACTAGGCAGGAGTCCTGACGTCGCGGAACAAACACGTGGGTGGAAGGGCCATCCCCGTCGTAACTCGAGAATATACCCCAGGTTCCCGCCGCAACTCGAGAAAAACCATGAGACTTCCCCCTCGCCGCGAGATGAGGCCCGATTCCCCTGCACTGCGTGCAGAGCAATTCCGTGTTGCACATCACACATGAAAGGAGCCTTGATTTCCTTGATGGCACTCCAGAGAAACCCCAAGAACACTGTTTCAAGGTTGAGGGATCCTGAGGTCACTGTAGCAACACGAAAGAGCTCCGTGGACCAAAAATCAACTCGAGATGAGAGGTTAGTCCCTGGCTTCGACTCCAGAGGAATACCACCTTACCACAAGCACCTCAAGAGGAGGCTTCTCTCAGCTCTAGCTATGTGAGAGGCACCGTGAGTTTGCGGCCTCAAGTGGAATGGACACCGCGATGCCCTGACTCGAAATAAGGCCGGATATCCCTGCAGTGACTTGAATGCAGGCTCGTCGTGCATCTCCCAAGACGAAAGCATGTCTGAATCCCCTGTGGAGACCACAGAGAAAGACCTAGTTCCCCACCTCATGGCGAGCGGAGGCCTCACATCCTTTGAAAACTCCAGAGGTACGCGGAGATCAGTGCCTCCAAAGGAGACGATGCCTGACTCCTCGTGAAACTTGATAGGAGTCCCAGGATTCCTGTGGCACGTGGAAAGGGACACTTGGTCTCCCGCCTCAGCTGGAGAGGCGTCCCAATTGCCCTGCCAAGCCTCGAGGAGAATCCCGAGTTGTCCCTCACAACTAGGCAGGAGTCTGACGTCGCTGAACTAACACGTGTGTGGAAGGGCCATCCCCGTTGTAACTCGAGAATATACCGCAGGTTCCCGCCGCAACTCGAGAAAAACCATGAGACTTCCCCCTCGCCGCGAGATGAGGCCCGATTCCCCTGCACTGCGTGCAGAGCAATTCTGTGTTGCACATCACACATGAAAGGAGCCTTGATTTCCTTGATGGCACTCCAGAGAAACCCCAAGAACACTGTTTCAAGGTTGAGGGATCCTGAGGTAACTGTAGCAACACGAAAGAGCTCCGTGGACCAAAAATCAACTGGAGATGAGAGGTTAGTCACTGGCTTCGACTCCAGAGGAATACCATCTTATCACAAGCACCTCAAGAGGAGGCTTCTCTCAGCTCTAGGTATGTGAGAGGGACCCTGAGTTTGCGGCCTCAAGTGGAATGGACACCGCGATGCCCTGACTCGAAATACGGCCAGATATCCCTGCAGTGACTTGAATGCAGGCTCGTCTTGCATCTCCCAAGACGAAAGGATGTCTGATTCCCCTGTGGACACCACAGAGAAAGACCTAGTTCCCCACCTCATGGCGACCGGAGGCCTCACATCCTTTGAAAACTCCAGAGGTACGCGGAGATCAGTGCCTCCAAAGGAGACGATGCCTGACTCCTCGTGAAACTTGATAGGAGTCCCAGGATTCCTGTGGCACGTGGAAAGGGACACTTGGTCTCCCGCCTCAGCTGGAGAGGCGTCCCAATTGCCCTGCCAAGCCTCGAGGAGAATCCCGAGTTGTCCCTCGCAACTAGGCAGGAGTCCTGACGTCGCTGAACAAACACCTGTGTGGAAGGGCCATCCCCGTCGTTACTCGAGAATATACCCCAGCTTCCAATCGCAACTCAAGAAAAACCATTAGACTTCCCCCTCGCCGAAAAATGAGGCCCGATACCCTGCACTGCGTGCAGAGCAATTCCGTGTTGCACATCACACAAGAAAGGAGCCTTGATTTCCTTGATGGCACTCCAGAGAAACCCCAAGAACACTGTTTCAAGGCTAGAGGGATCCTGAGGTCACTGTAGCAACACGAAAGAGTTCCGTGGACCAAAAATCAACTCGAGATGAGAGGTTAGTCCCTGGCTTCGACTCCAGAGGAATACCACCTTACCACAAGCACCTCAAGAGGAGGCTTCTCTCAGCTCTATGTATGTGAGAGGGACCCTGAGTTTGCGGCCTCAAGTGGAATGGACACCGCCATGCCCTGACTCGAAATAAGGCCGGATATCCCAGCAGTGACTTGAATGCAGGCTCGTCTTGCATCTCCCAAGACGAAAGGATGATTGATTCCCCTGTGGAGACCACAGAGAAAGACCTAGTTCCCCATCTCATCGCGACCGGAGGCCTCACATCCTTTGAAAACTCCAGAGGTACGCGGAGATCAGTGCCTCCAAAGGAGACGAATCCTGACTCCTCGTGAAACTTGATAGGAATCCCAGGATTCCTGTGGCACGTGGAAAGGGACCCTTGGTCTCCCGCCTCAGCTGGAGAGGCGTCCCAATTGCCCTGCCAAGCCTCGAGGAGAATCCCGAGTTGTCCCTCGCAACTAGGCAGGAGTCCTGACGTTGCTGAACAAACACGTGGGTGGAAGGGCCATCCCCGTCGTAACTCGAGAATATACCCTTTGGTTCCCGCCGCAACTCGAGAAAAACCATGAGACTTCCCCCTCGCCGCGAAATGAGGCCCGATTCTCCTGCACTGTGTGCAGAGCAATTTCGTGTTGCACATCACACATGAAAAGAGCCTTGATTTCCTTGGTGGCACTCCAGAGAAACCCCAACAACACTGTTTCAAGGCTAGAGGGATCCTGAGGTCAATGTAGCAACACGAAAGAGCTCCGTGGACCAAAAATCAACTCGAGATGAGAGGTTAGTCCCTGGCTTCGACTCCAGAGGAATACCACCTCACCACAAGCACCTCAAGAGGAGGCTTCTCTCAGCTCTAGGTATGTGAGAGGGACCCTGAGTTTGCGGCCTCAAGTGGAATGGACACTGCGATATCCTGACTCGAAATAAGGCCGGATATCCCTGCAGTGACTTGAATGCAGGCTTGTCTTGCATCTCCCAAGACGAAAGGATGTCTGAATCCCCTGTGGAGACCACAGAGAATGACCTACTTCCCCACCTCATCTCGATCGGAGGCCTCACATCCTTTGAAAACTTCAGAGGTACGCGGAGATCAGTGCCTCCAAAGGAGACGATGCCTGACTCCTCGTGAAACTTGATAGGAGTCCCAGAATACCTGTGCACGTGGAATGGGACCCTTGGTCTCCCGCCTCAGCTGGAGAGGCGTCCCAATTGCCCTGCCAAGCCTCGAGGATAATCCCGAGTTGTCCCTCGCAACTAGGCAGGAGTCCTGACTTTGCTGAACAAACACGAGGGTGGAAGGGCCATCCCCGTCGTAACTCGAGAATATACCCCAGGTTCCCACCGCAACTCGAGAAAAACCATGAGACTTCCCACTCCCTGCGATATGAGGCCCGATTCCCCTGCACTGCGTGCAGAGCAATTCCGTGTTGCACATCACACATGAAAGGAGCCTTGATTTACTTGGTGGCACTCCAGAGAAACCCCAAGAACACTGTTTCAAGGCTAGAGGGCTCCTGAGGTCACTGTAGCAACACGAAAGAGCTCCGTGGACCACAAATCAACTCGAGATGAGAGGTTAGTCCCTAACTTCGACTCCAGAGGAATACCACCTTACCACAAGCACCTCAAGAGGAGGCTTCTCTCAGCTCTAGGTATGTGAGAGGGACCCTGAGTTTGCGGCCTCAAGTGGAATGGACACTGCGATGCACTGACCCGAAATAAAGCCGGATATCCCTGCAGTGACTTGAATGCAGGCTCGTCTTGCATCTCCCAAGACGAAAGGATGTCTGAATCCCCTGTGGAGACCACAGAGAAAGACCTAGTTCCCCACCTCATCGCGACCGGAGGCCTCACATCCTTTGAAAACTCCAGAGGTACGCGGAGATCAGTGCCTCCAAAGGAGACGATGCCTGACTCCTCGTGAAACTTGATAGGAGTCCCAGGATTCCTGTGGCACGTGGAAAGCGACACTTGGTCTCCCGCCTCAGCTGGAGAGGTGTCCCAATTGCCCTGCCAAGCCTCGAGCAGAATCCCGAGTTGTCCCTGGCAACTAGGCAGTAGTCCTGACGTTGCTGAACAAACACGTGGGTGGAAGGGCCATCCCCGTCGTAACTCGAGAATATACCCCAGGTTCCCGCCGCAACTCGAGAAAAACCATGAGACTTCCCCCTTGCCGCGAGATGAGGCCCGATTCCCCTGCACTACGTGCAGAGCAATTCCGTGTTGCACATCACACATGAAAGGAGCCTTGATTTCCTTGATGGCACTCCAGAGAAACCCCAAGAACACTGTTTCAAGGCCAGAGGGATCCTGAGGTCACTGTAGCAACACGAAAGAGCTCCATAGACCAAAAATCAACTCGAGATGAGAGCTTAGTCCCTGGCTTCGACTCCAGAAGAATACCACCTTACCACAAGCACCTCAAGAGGAGGCTTCTCTCAGCTCTAGGTATGTGAGAGGGACCCTGAGTTTGCGGCCTCAAGTGGAATGGACACCGCGATGCCCTGACTCGAAATAAGGCCGGATATCCCTGCAGTGACTTGAATGCAGGCTCGTCTTGCATCTCCCAAGACGAAAGGATGTCTGAATCCCCTGTGGAGACCACAGAGAATGACCTAGTTCCCCACCTCATTCGGAACGGAGGCCTCACATCCTTTGAAAACTCCAGAGGTACGCAGAGATCAGTGCCTCCAAAGGAGACGAAGCCTGACTCCTCGTGAAACTTGACAGGAGTCCCAGAATACCTGTGCACGTGGAAAGGGACCCTTGGTCTCCCGCCTCAGCTGGAGAGGCGTCCCAATTGCCCTGCCAAGCCTCGAGGAGAATCCCGAGTTGTCCCTCGCAAATAGGCAGGAGTCCCGACGTCGCTGAACAAACACGTGGGTGGAAGGGCCATCCCCGTCGTAACTCGAGAATATACCCCAGGTTCCCGCCGCAACTCGAGAAAAACCATGAGACTTCCCCCTCGCCGCGAGATGAGGCCCGATTCCCCTGCACTGCGTTCAGAGCAATTCCGTGTTGCACATCACACATGAAAGGACCCTTGATTTCCTTGATGGCACTCCAGAGAAACCCCAAGAACACTGTTTCAAGGCTAGAGGGATCCTGAGGTCACTGTAGCAACACGAAAGAGCTCCGTGGACCAAGAATCAACTCGAGATGAGAGGATAGTCCCTGGCTTCGACTCCAGAGGAATACCACCTTACCAAAAGCACCTCAAGAGGAGGCTTCTCTCAGCTCTAGGTACGTGAGAGGGATCCTGAGTTTGCGGCCTCAAGTGGAATGGACACCGCGATGCCCTGACTCGAAATAAGGCCGGATATCCCTGCAGTGACTTGAATGCAGGCTCGTCTTGCATCTCCCAAGACGAAAGGATGTCTGAATCCCCTGTGGAGACCACAGAGAAAGACCTAGTTCCCCACCTCATCGCGACCGGAGGCCTCACATCCTTTGAAAACTCCAGAGGTATACGGAGATCAGTGCCTCCAAAGGAGACGATGCCTGACTCCTCGTGAAACTTGATAGGAGTCCCAGGATTCCTGTGGTACGTGGAAAGGGACCCTTGGTCTCCGCCTCAGCTGGAGAGGTGTCCCAATTGCCCTGCCAAGCCTCGAGGAGAATCCCGAGTTGTCCCTATCAACTAGGCAGGAGTCCTGCAGTCGCTGAACAAACACGTGTGTGTAAGGGCCATCCCCGTCGTAACTCGAGAATATACCCCAGGTTCCCGCCGCAACTCGAGAAAAACCATGAGACTTCCCCCTCGCCGCGAGATGAGGCCCGATTCCCCTGCACTGCGTGCAGAGCAATTCCGTGTTGCTCATCACACATGAAAGGACCCTTGATTTCCTTGATGGCACTCCAGAGAAACCCCAAGAACACTGTTTCAAGGCTAGAGGGATCCTGAGGTCAATGTAGCAACACGAAAGAGCTCCGTGGACCAAAAATCAACTCGAGATGAGAGGTTAGTCCCTGGCTTCGACTCCAGAGGAATACCACCTTACCACAAGCACCTCAAGAGGAGGCTTCTCTCAGCTCTAGGTATGTGAGAGGGACCCTGAGTTTGCGGCCTCAAGTGGAATGGACACCGCGATGCCCTGACTCGAAATAAGGCCGGATATCCCTGCAGTGCATTGAATGCAGGCTCGTCTTGCATCTCCCAAGACGAAAGGATGTCTGAATCCCCTGTGGAGACCACAGAGAATGACTTACTTCCCCACCTCATCGCGAACGGAGGACTCACATCCTTTGAAAACTTCAAAGGTACGCAGAGATCAGTGCCTCCAAAGGAGACGATGCCTGACTCCTCGTGAAACTTGATAGGAGTCCCAGGATTCCTGTGCACGTGGAAAGGGACCCTTGGTCTCCCGCCTCAGCTGGAGAGGCGTCCCAATTGCCCTGCCAAGCCTCGAGGAGAATCCCGAGTTGTCCCTCGCAACTAGGCAGGAGTCCTGACGTTGCTGAACAAACACGTGGGTGGAAGGTCCATCCCCGTCGTAACTCGAGAATATACCCCTTGGTTCCCGGCGCAACTCGAGAAAAACCATGAGACTTCCCCCTCGCCGCGAGATGAGGCCCGATTCCCCTGCACTGCGTGCAGAGCAATTTCGTGTTGCACATCACACATGAAAGGAGCCTTGATTTCCTTGATGGCACTCCAGAGAAACCCCAAGAACACTGTTTCAAGGCTAGAGGGATCCTGAGGTCAATGTAGCAACACGAAAGAGCTCCGTGGACCAAAAATCACCTCGAGAGGAGAGGTTAGTCCCTGGCTTCGACTCCAGAGGAATACCACCTCACCACAAGCACCTCAAGAGGAGGCTTCTCTCAGCTCTAGGTATGTGAGAGGGACCCTGAGTGTGCGGCCTCAAGTGGAATGGACATTGCGATATCCTGACTCGAAATAAGGCCGGATATCCCTGCAGTGACTTGAATGCAGGCTTGTCTTGCATCTCCCAAGACGAAAGGATGTCTGAATCCCCTGTGGAGACCACAGAGAAAGACCTAGTTCCCCACCTCATCGCGACCGGAGGCCTCACATCCTTTGAAAACTTCAGAGGTACGCGGAGATCAGTGCCTCCAAAGGAGACGATGCCTGACTCCTCGTGAAACTTGATAGGAGTCCCAGAATACCTGTGCACGTGGAATGGGACCCTTGGTCTCCCGTCTCAGCTGGAGAGGCGTCCCAATTGCCCTGCCAAGCCTCGAGGATAATCCCGAGTTGTCCCTCGCAACTAGGCAGGAGTCCTGACTTTGCTGAACAAACACGAGGGTGGAAGGGCCATCCCCGTCGTAACTCGAGAATATACCCCAGGTTCCCGCCGCAACTCGAGAAAAACCATGAGACTTCCCACTCCCTGCGATATGAGGCCCGATTCCCCTGCACTGCGTGCAGAGCAATTCCGTGTTGCACATCACACATGAAAGGAGCCTTGATTTCCTTGGTGGCACTCCAGAGAAACCCCAAGAACACTGTTTCAAGGCTAAAGGGCTCCTGAGGTCACTGTAGCAACACGAAAGAGCTCCGTGGACCACAAATCAACTCGAGATGAGAGGTTAGTCCCTAACTTCGACTCCAGAGGAATACCACCTTACCACAAGCACCTCAAGAGGAGGCTTCTCTCAGCTCTAGGTATGTGAGAGGGACCCTGAATTTGCGGCCTCAAGTGGAATGGACACTGCGATGCCCTGACTCGAAATAAGGCCGGATATCCCTGCAGTGACTTGAATGCAGGCTCGTCTTGCATCTCCCAAGACGAAAGGATGTCTGAATCCCCTGTGGAGACCACAGAGAAAGACCTAGTTCCCCACCTCATCGCGACCGGAGGCCTCACATCCTTTGAAAACTTCAGAGGTACGCAGAGATCAGTGCCTCCAAAGGAGACAAAGCCTGACTCCTCGTGAAACTTGACAGGAGTCCCAGAATACCTGTGCACGTGGAAAGGGACCCTTGGTCTCCCGCCTCAGCTGGAGAGGCGTCCCAATTGCCCTGCCAAGCCTCGAGGAGAATCCCGAGTTGTCCCTCGCAACTAGGCAGGAGTCCTGACGTCGCTGAACAAATACGTGGTTGGAAGGGCCATCCCCGTCGTAACTCGAGAATATACCCCAGGTTCCCGCCGCAACTCGAGAAAAACCATGAGACTTCCCCCTCGCCGCGAGATGAGGCCCGATTCCCCTGCACTGCGTGCAGAGCAATTCCGTGTTGCACATCACACATGAAAGGAGCCTTGATTTCCTTGGTGGCACTCCAGAGAAACCCCAACAACACTGTTTCAAGGCTAGAGGGATCCTGAGGTCACTGTAGCAACACGAAAGAGCTCCGTGGACCAAAAATCAACTCGAGATGAGAGGTTAGTCCCTGGCTTCGACTCCAGAGGAATACCACCTTACCACAAGCACGTCAAGAGGAGGCTTCTCTCAGCTCAAGGTATGTGAGAGGGACCCTGAGTTTGCGGCCTCAAGTGGAATGGACACCCCGATGCCCTGACTCGAAATAAGGCCGGATATCCCTGCAGTGACTTGAATGCAGGCTCGTCTTGCATCTCCCAAGACGAAAGGATGTCTGAATCCCCTGTGGAGACCACAGAGAAAGACCTAGTTCCCCACCTCATCGCGACCGGAGGCCTCACATCCTTTGAAAACTCCAGAGGTACGCGGAGGTCAGTGCCTCCAAAGGAGACGATGCCTGACTCCTCGTGAAACTTGATAGGAGTCCCAGGATTCCTGTGGAACGTGGAAAGGGACCCTTGGTCTCCTGCCTCAGCTGGAGAGGCGTCCCAATTGCCCTGCCAAGCCTCGAGGAGAATCCCGAGTTGTCCCTCGCAACTAGGCAGGAGTCCTGCCGTCGCTGAACAAACACGTGGGTGGAAGGGCCATCCCCGCAGCAACTCGAGAATATACCCCAGGTTCCAGCCGCAACTCGAGAAAAATCATGAGACTTCCCCCTCGCCGCGAGATGAGGCCCGATTCCCCTGCACTGCGTGCAGAGCAATTCCGTGTTGCACATCACACATGAATGGAGCCTTGATTTCCTTGATGGTACTCCAGAGAAACCCCAACAACACTGTTTCAAGGCTAGAGGGATCCTGAGGTCACTGTAGCAACATGAAAGAGCTCCGTGGACCAAAAATCAACTCTAGATGAGAGGTTAGTCCCTGGCTTCGACCCCAGAGGAATACCACCTTACCACAAGCACCTCAAGAGGAGGCTTCTCTCAGCTCTAGGTACGTGAGAGGGATCCTGAGTTTGCGGCCTCAAGTGGAATGGACACCGCGATGCCCTGACTCGAAATAAGGCCGGATATCCCTGCAGTGACTTGAATGCAGGCTCGTCTTGCATCTCCCAAGACGAAAGGATGTCTGAATCCCCTGTGGAGACAACAGAGAAAGACCTAGTTCCCCACCTCATCGCGACCGGAGGCCTCACATCCTTTGAAAACTCCACAGGTACGCGGAGATCAGTGCCTCCAAAGGAGACGATGCCTGACTCCTCGGGAAACTTGATAGGAGTCCCAGGATTCCTGTGGCACGTGGAAAGGGACTCTTGGTCTCCCGCCTCAGCTGGAGAGGCGTCCCAATTGCCCTGCCAAGCCTCGAGGAGAATCCCGAGTTGTCCCTCGCAACTAGGCAGTAGTCCTGACGTCGCTGAACAAACACGTGGGTGGAAGGGCCATCCCCGTCGTAACTCGAGAATATACCACAGGTTCCCGCCGCTACACGAGAAAAACCATGAGACTTCCCCCTTGCCGCGAGATGAGGCCCGATTCCCCTGCACTGCGTGCAGAGCAATTCCGTGTTGCACATCACACATGAAAGGAGCCTTAATTTCCTTGATGGCACTCCAGAGAAACCCCAAGAACACTGTTTCAAAGCTAGAGGGATCCTGAGGTCACTGTAGCAACAGGAAAGAGCTCCGTGGACCAAAAATCAACTCGAGATGAGAGGTTAGTCCCTGGCTTCGACTCCAGAGGAATACCACCTTACCACAAGCAGCTCAAGAGGAGGCTTCTCTCAGCTCAAGGTATGTGAGAGGCACCCTGCGTGTGCGGCCTCAAGTGGAATGGACACTGCGATATCCTGACTCGAAATAAAGCCGGATATCCCTGCAGTGACTTGAATGCAGGCTCGTCTTGCATCTCCCAAGACGAAAGGATGTCTGAATCCCCTGTGGAGACCACAGAGAAAGACCTAGTTCCGCACCTCATCGCGACCGGAAGCCTTACATCTTTTGAAAACTCCAGAGGTACGCGGAGATCAGTGCTTCCAAAGGAGACGATGCCTGACTCCTCGTGAAACTTGATAGGAGTCCCAGGATTCCTGTGGCACGTGGAAAGGGACCCTTGGTCTCCCGCCTCAGCTGGAGAGGCGTCCCAATTGCCCTGCCAAGCCTCGAGGAGAATCCCGAGTTGTCCCTCGCAACTAGGCAGTAGTCCTGATGTCGCTGAACAAACAAGTGGGTGGAAGGGCCATCCCCGTCGTAACTCGAGAATATACCCCAGGTTCCCGCCGCAACTCGAGGAAAACCATGAGACTTCCCCCTCGCCGCGAGATGAGGCCCGATTCCCCTGCACTGCGTGCAGAGCAATTCCGTGTTGCACATCACACATGAAAGGACCCTTGATTTCCTTGATGGCACTCCAGAGAAACCCCAAGAACACTGTTTCAAGGCTGGAGGGATCCTGAGGTCACTGTAGCAACACGAAAGAGCTCCGTGGACCAAAAATCAACTCGAGATGAGAGGTTAGTCCCTGGCTTCGAATCCAGAGGAATACCACCGTACCACAAGCACCTCAAGAGGAGGCTTCTCTCAGCTCTAGGTATGTGAGAGGGACCCTGAGTTTGCGGCCTCAAGTGGAATGGACACCGCGATGCCCTGACTCGAAATAAGGCCGGATATCCCTGCAGTGACTTGAATGCAGGCTCGTCTTGCATCTCCCAAGACGAAAGGATGTTTGAATCCCCTGTGGAGATCACAGAGAATGACCTACTTCCCCACCTCATCGCGAACGGAGGCCTCACATCCTTTGAAAACTTCAGAGCTACGCGGAGGTCAGTGCCTCCAAAGGAGACGATGCCTGACTCCTCGTGAAACTTGATAGGAGTCCCAGAATAACTGTGCACATGGAATGGGACCCTTGGTTTCCCGCCTCAGCTGGAGAGGCGTCCCAATTGCCCTGCCAAGCCTCGAGGAGAATCCCGAGTTGTCCCTCGCAACTAGGCAGGAGTCCTGACGTCGCTGAACAAACACGTGGGTGGAAGGGCCATCCCCGTCGTAACTCGAGAATATACCCCAGGTTCCCGCCGCAACTCGAGAAAAACCATGAGACTTCCCACTCCCCGCGATATGAGGCCCGATTCCCCTGAACTGCATGCAGAGCAATTCCGTGTTGCACATCACACATGAAAGGACCCTTGATTTCCTTGATGGCACTCCAGAGAAACCCTAAGAACACTGTTTCAAGGCTGAAGGGATCCTGAGGTCTCTGTAGCAGCACGAAAGAGCTCCGTGGACCATGAATCAACTCGAGATGAGAGGTTAGTCCCTGGCTTCGACTCCAGAGGAATACCACCTTACCACAAGCACCTCAAGAGGAGGCTTCTCTCAGCTCTAGGTATGTGAGAGGGACCCTGAGTTTGCGGCCTCAAGAGGAATGGAGACCGCGATGCCCTGACTCGAAATAAGGCCGGATATCCCTGCAGTGACTTGAATGCAGGCTCGTCTTGCATCTCCCAAGACGAAAGGATGTCTGAATCCCCTGTGGAGACCACAGAGAAAGACCTAGTTCCCCACCTCATCGCGACCGGAGGCCTCACATCCTTTGAAAACTCCAGAGGTACGCGGAGATCAGTGCCTCCAAAGGAGACGATGCCTGACTCCTCGTGAAACTTGATAGGAGTCCCAGGATTCCTGTGGCACGTGGAAAGGGACCCTTGGTCTCCAGCCTGAGCTGGAGAGGCGTCGCAATTGCCCTGCCAAGCCTCAAGGAGAATCCCGAGTTGTCCCTCGCAACTAGGCAGGAGTCCTGACGTCGCTGAACAAACACGTGGGTGGAAGGGCCATCCCCGTCGTAACTCGAGAATATACCCCAGGATTCCGCCGCAACTCGAAAAAAACCATGAGACTTCCCCCTCGCCGCGAGATGAGGCGCGATTCCCCTGCACTGCGTGCAGAGCAATTCCGTGTTGCACATCAAACATGAAAGGAGCCTTGATTTCCTTGATGGCACTCCAGAGAAACCCCAAGAACACTGTTTCAAGGCTAGATGGATCCTGAGGTCACTGTAGCAACACGAAAGAGCTCCGTGGACCAAAAATCAACTCGAGATGAGAGGTTAGTCCCTGGCTTCGACTCCAGAGGAATACCACCTTACCACAAGCACCTCAAGAGGAGGCTTCTCTCAGCTCTAGGTATGTGAGAGGGACCCTGAGTTTGCGGCCTCAAGTGGAATGGACACCGCGATGCCCTGACTCGAAATAAGGCCGGATATCCCTGCAGTGACTTGAATGCAGGCTCGTCTTGCATTTCCCAAGACGAAAGGATGTCTGAATCCCCTGTGGAACCACAGAAGAAGACCTAGTTCCCCACCTCATCGCGACCGGAGGCCTCACATCCTTTGAAAACTCCAGAGGTATGGGGAGATCAGTGCCTCCAAAGGAGACGATGCCTGACTCCTCGTGAAACTTGATAGGAGTCCCAGGATTCCTGTGGCACGTGGAAAGGGACTCTTGCTCTCCCACCTCAGCTGGAGAGGCGTCCCAATTGCCCTGCCAAGCCTCAAGGAGAATCCGGAGTTGTCCCTCCCAACTAGGCAGGAGTCCTGACGTCGCGGAACAAACACGTGGGTGGAAGGGCCATCCCCGTCGTAACTCGAGAATATACCCCAGGTTCCCGCCGCAACTCGAGAAAAACCATGAGACTTCCCCCTCGCCGCGAGATGAGGCCCGATTCCCCTGCACTGCGTGCAGAGCAATTCCGTGTTGCACATCACACATGAAAGAAGCCTTGATTTCCTTGATGGCACTCCAGAGAAACCCCAAGAACACTGTTTCAAGGTTGAGGGATCCTGAGGTCACTGTAGCAACACGAAAGAGCTCCGTGGACCAAAAATCAACTCGAGATGAGAGGTTAGTCCCTGGCTTCGACTCCAGAGGAATACCACCTTACCACAAGCACCTCAAGAGGAGGCTTCTCTCAGCTCTAGCTATGTGAGAGGCACCGTGAGTTTGCGGCCTCAAGTGGAATGGAGACCGCGATGCCCTGACTCGAAATAAGGCCGGATATCCCTGCAGTGACTTGAATGCAGGCTCGTCGTGCATCTCCCAAGACGAAAGCATGTCTGAATCCCCTGTGGAGACCACAGAGAAAGACCTAGTTCCCCACCTCATGGCGAGCGGAGGCCTCACATCCTTTGAAAACTCCAGAGGTACGCGGAGATCAGTGCCTCCAAAGGAGACGATGCCTGACTCCTCGTGAAACTTGATAGGAGTCCCAGGATTCCTGTGGCACGTGGAAAGGGACACTTGGTCTCCCGCCTCAGCTGGAGAGGCGTCCCAATTGCCCTGCCAAGCCTCGAGGAGAATCCCGAGTTGTCCCTCACAACTAGGCAGGAGTCTGACGTCGCTGAACTAACACGTGTGTGGAAGGGCCATCCCCGTCGTAACTCGAGAATATACCGCAGGTTCCCGCCGCAACTCGAGAAAAACCATGAGACTTCCCCCTCGCCGCGAGATGAGGCCCGATTCCCCTGCACTGCGTGCAGAGCAATTCTGTGTTGCACATCACACATGAAAGGAGCCTTGATTTCCTTGATGGCACTCCAGAGAAACCCCAAGAACACTGTTTCAAGGTTGAGGGATCCTGAGGTCACTGTAGCAACACGAAAGAGCTCCGTGGACCAAAAATCAACTCGAGATGAGAGGTTAGTCCCTGGCTTCGACTCCAGAGGAATACCACCGTACCACAAGCACCTCAAGAGGAGGCTTCTCTCAGCTCTAGGTATGTGAGAGGGACCCTGAG
This sequence comes from Cervus elaphus, assembly GCF_910594005.1. Classification (NCBI taxonomy): domain Eukaryota; kingdom Metazoa; phylum Chordata; class Mammalia; order Artiodactyla; family Cervidae; genus Cervus; species Cervus elaphus. The sequence goes on along the minus strand of NC_057815.1, from coordinate 948,684 downwards.
TTTGCGGCCTCAAGTGGAATGGACACCGCGATGCCCTGACTCGAAATAAGGCCGGATATCCCTGCAGTGACTTGAATGCAGGCTCGTCTTGCATCTCCCAAGACGAAAGGATGTTTGAATCCCCTGTGGAGATCACAGAGAATGACCTACTTCCCCACCTCATCGCGAACGGAGGCCTCACATCCTTTGAAAACTTCAGAGCTACGCGGAGGTCAGTGCCTCCAAAGGAGACGATGCCTGACTCCTCGTGAAACTTGATAGGAGTCCCAGAATAACTGTGCACATGGAATGGGACCCTTGGTTTCCCGCCTCAGCTGGAGAGGCGTCCCAATTGCCCTGCCAAGCCTCGAGGAGAATCCCGAGTTGTCCCTCGCAACTAGGCAGGAGTCCTGACGTCGCTGAACAAACACGTGGGTGGAAGGGCCATCCCCGTCGTAACTCGAGAATATACCCCAGGTTCCCGCCGCAACTCGAGAAAAACCATGAGACTTCCCACTCCCCGCGATATGAGGCCCGATTCCCCTGAACTGCATGCAGAGCAATTCCGTGTTGCACATCACACATGAAAGGACCCTTGATTTCCTTGATGGCACTCCAGAGAAACCCCAAGAACACTGTTTCAAGGCTGAAGGGATCCTGAGGTCTCTGTAGCAGCACGAAAGAGCTCCGTGGACCATGAATCAACTCGAGATGAGAGGTTAGTCCCTGGCTTCGACTCCAGAGGAATACCACCTTACCACAAGCACCTCAAGAGGAGGCTTCTCTCAGCTCTAGGTATGTGAGAGGGACCCTGAGTTTGCGGCCTCAAGAGGAATGGAGACCGCGATGCCCTGACTCGAAATAAGGCCGGATATCCCTGCAGTGACTTGAATGCAGGCTCGTCTTGCATCTCCCAAGACGAAAGGATGTCTGAATCCCCTGTGGAGACCACAGAGAAAGACCTAGTTCCCCACCTCATCGCGACCGGAGGCCTCACATCCTTTGAAAACTCCAGAGGTACGCGGAGATCAGTGCCTCCAAAGGAGACGATGCCTGACTCCTCGTGAAACTTGATAGGAGTCCCAGGATTCCTGTGGCACGTGGAAAGGGACCCTTGGTCTCCAGCCTCAGCTGGAGAGGCGTCGCAATTGCCCTGCCAAGCCTCAAGGAGAATCCCGAGTTGTCCCTCGCAACTAGGCAGGAGTCCTGACGTCGCTGAACAAACACGTGGGTGGAAGGGCCATCCCCGTCGTAACTCGAGAATATACCCCAGGATCCCGCCGCAACTCGAAAAAAACCATGAGACTTCCCCCTCGCCGCGAGATGAGGCGCGATTCCCCTGCACTGCGTGCAGAGCAATTCCGTGTTGCACATCACACATGAAAGGAGCCTTGATTTCCTTGATGGTACTCCAGAGAAACCCCAAGAACACTGTTTCAAGGCTAGAGGGATCCTGAGGTCACTGTAGCAACACGAAAGAGCTCCGTGGACCAAAAATCAACTCGAGATGAGAGGTTAGTCCCTGGCTTCGACTCCAGAGGAATACCACCTTACCACAAGCACCTCAAGAGGAGGCTTCTCTCAGCTCTAGGTATGTGAGAGGGACCCTGAGTTTGCGGCCTCAAGTGGAATGGACACCGCGATGCCCTGACTCGAAATAAGGCCGGATATCCCTGCAGTGACTTGAATGCAGGCTTGTCTTGCATTTCCCAAGACGAAAGGATGTCTGAATCCCCTGTGGAACCACAGAAGAAGACCTAGTTCCCCACCTCATCGCGACCGGATGCCTCACATCCTTTGAAAACTCCAGAGGTATGGGGAGATCAGTGCCTCCAAAGGAGACGATGCCTGACTCCTCGTGAAACTTGATAGGAGTCCCAGGATTCCTGTGGCACGTGGAAAGGGACTCTTGCTCTCCCACCTCAGCTGGAGAGGCGTCCCAATTGCCCTGCCAAGCCTCAAGGAGAATCCGGAGTTGTCCCTCCCAACTAGGCAGGAGTCCTGACGTCGCGGAACAAACACGTGGGTGGAAGGGCCATCCCCGTCGTAACTCGAGAATATACCCCAGGTTCCCGCCGCAACTCGAGAAAAACCATGAGACTTCCCCCTCGCCGCGAGATGAGGCCCGATTCCCCTGCACTGCGTGCAGAGCAATTCCGTGTTGCACATCACACATGAAAGAAGCCTTGATTTCCTTGATGGCACTCCAGAGAAACCCCAAGAACACTGTTTCAAGGTTGAGGGATCCTGAGGTCACTGTAGCAACACGAAAGAGCTCCGTGGACCAAAAATCAACTCGAGATGAGAGGTTAGTCCCTGGCTTCGACTCCAGAGGAATACCACCTTACCACAAGCACCTCAAGAGGAGGCTTCTCTCAGCTCTAGCTATGTGAGAGGCACCGTGAGTTTGCGGCCTCAAGTGGAATGGAGACCGCGATGCCCTGACTCGAAATAAGGCCGGATATCCCTGCAGTGACTTGAATGCAGGCTCGTCGTGCATCTCCCAAGACGAAAGCATGTCTGAATCCCCTGTGGAGACCACAGAGAAAGACCTAGTTCCCCACCTCATGGCGAGCGGAGGCCTCACATCCTTTGAAAACTCCAGAGGTACGCGGAGATCAGTGCCTCCAAAGGAGACGATGCCTGACTCCTCGTGAAACTTGATAGGAGTCCCAGGATTCCTGTGGCACGTGGAAAGGGACACTTGGTCTCCCGCCTCAGCTGGAGAGGCGTCCCAATTGCCCTGCCAAGCCTCGAGGAGAATCCCGAGTTGTCCCTCACAACTAGGCAGGAGTCTGACGTCGCTGAACTAACACGTGTGTGGAAGGGCCATCCCCGTCGTAACTCGAGAATATACCGCAGGTTCCCGCCGCAACTCGAGAAAAACCATGAGACTTCCCCCTCGCCGCGAGATGAGGCCCGATTCCCCTGCACTGCGTGCAGAGCAATTCTGTGTTGCACATCACACATGAAAGGAGCCTTGATTTCCTTGATGGCACTCCAGAGAAACCCCAAGAACACTGTTTCAAGGTTGAGGGATCCTGAGGTCACTGTAGCAACACGAAAGAGCTCCGTGGACCAAAAATCAACTGGAGATGAGAGGTTAGTCCCTGGCTTCGACTCCAGAGGAATACCATCTTATCACAAGCACCTCAAGAGGAGGCTTCTCTCAGCTCTAGGTATGTGAGAGGGACCCTGAGTTTGCGGCCTCAAGTGGAATGGACACCGCGATGCCCTGACTCGAAATAAGGCCAGATATCCCTGCAGTGACTTGAATGCAGGCTCATCTTGCATCTCCCAAGACGAAAGGATGTCTGAATCCCCTGTGGACACCACAGAGAAAGACCTAGTTCCCCACCTCATGGCGACCGGAGGCCTCACATCCTTTGAAAACTCCAGAGGTACGCGGAGATCAGTGCCTCCAAAGGAGACGATGCCTGACTCCTCGTGAAACTTGATAGGAGTCCCAGGATTCCTGTGGCACGTGGAAAGGGAGCCTTGGTCTCCCGCCTCAGCTGGAGAGGCGTCCCAATTGCCCTGCCAAGCCTCGAGGAGAATCCCGAGTTGTCCCTCGCAACTAGGCAGGAGTCCTGACGTCGCTGAACAAACACCTGTGTGGAAGGGCCATCCCCGTCGTTACTCGAGAATATACCCCAGCTTCCAATCGCAACTCAAGAAAAACCATTAGACTTCCCCCTCGCCGCAAAATGAGGCCCGATACCCTGCACTGCGTGCAGAGCAATTCCGTGTTGCACATCACACATGAAAGGACCCTTGATTTCCTTGATGGCACTCCAGAGAAACCCCAAGAACACTGTTTCAAGGCTAGAGGGATCCTGAGGTCACTGTAGCAACACGAAAGAGTTCCGTGGACCAAAAATCAACTCGAGATGAGAGGTTAGTCCCTGGCTTCGACTCCAGAGGAATACCACCTTACCACAAGCACCTCAAGAGGAGGCTTCTCTCAGCTCTATGTATGTGAGAGGGACCCTGAGTTTGCGGCCTCAAGTGGAATGGACACCGCCATGCCCTGACTCGAAATAAGGCCGGATATCCCAGCAGTGACTTGAATGCAGGCTCGTCTTGCATCTCCCAAGACGAAAGGATGATTGATTCCCCTGTGGAGACCACAGAGAAAGACCTAGTTCCCCATCTCATCGCGACCGGAGGCCTCACATCCTTTGAAAACTCCAGAGGTACGCGGAGATCAGTGCCTCCAAAGGAGACGAATCCTGACTCCTCGTGAAACTTGATAGGAATCCCAGGATTCCTGTGGCACGTGGAAAGGGACCCTTGGTCTCCCGCCTCAGCTGGAGAGGCGTCCCAATTGCCCTGCCAAGCCTCGAGGAGAATCCCGAGTTGTCCCTCGCAACTAGGCAGGAGTCCTCACATCGCTGAACAAACACGTGTCTGGAAGGGCCATCCCCGTCGTAACTCGAGAATATACCCCAGGTTCCCGCCGCAACTCGAGAAAAACCATGAGACTTCCCCCTCGCCTCAAGATGAGGCCCGATTCCCCTGCACTTCGTGCAGAGTAATTCCGTGTTGCACATCACACATGAAAGGAGCCTTGATTTCCTTGATGGCACTCCAGAGAAACCCCAAGAACACTGTTTCAAGGCTAGCGGGATCCTGAGGTCACTGTAGCAACACGAAAGAGCTCCGTGGACCAAAAATCAACTCGAGATGAGAGGTTCGTCCCTGACTTTGACTCCAGAGGAATACCACCTTACCACAAGCACGTCAAGAGGAGGCTTCTCTCAGCTCAAGGTATGTGAGAGGGACCCTGAGTTTGCGGCCTCAAGTGGAATGGACACCCCGATGCCCTGACTCGAAATAAGGCCGGATATCCCTGCAGTGACTTGAATGCAGGCTCGTCTTGCATCTCCCAAGACGAAAGGATGTCTGAATCCCCTGTGGAGACCACAGAGAAAGACCTAGTTCCCCACCTCATCGCGACCGGAGGCCTCACATCCTTTGAAAACTCCAGAGGTACGCGGAGGTCAGTGCCTCCAAAGGAGACGATGCCTGACTCCTCGTGAAACTTGATAGGAGTCCCAGGATTCCTGTGGAACGTGGAAAGGGACCCTTGGTCTCCTGCCTCAGCTGGAGAGGCGTCCCAATTGCCCTGCCAAGCCTCGAGGAGAATCCCGAGTTGTCCCTCGCAACTAGGCAGGAGTCCTGCCGTCGCTGAACAAACACGTGGGTGGAAGGGCCATCCCCGCCGCAACTCGAGAATATACCCCAGGTTCCAGCCGCAACTCGAGAAAAATCATGAGACTTCCCCCTCGCCGCGAGATGAGGCCCGATTCCCCTGCACTGCGTGCAGAGCAATTCCGTGTTGCACATCACACATGAATGGAGCCTTGATTTCCTTGATGGTACTCCAGAGAAACCCCAACAACACTGTTTCAAGGCTAGAGGGATCCTGAGGTCACTGTAGCAACATGAAAGAGCTCCGTGGACCAAAAATCAACTCTAGATGAGAGGTTAGTCCCTGGCTTCGACCCCAGAGGAATACCACCTTACCACAAGCACCTCAAGAGGAGGCTTCTCTCAGCTCTAGGTACGTGAGAGGGATCCTGAGTTTGCGGCCTCAAGTGGAATGGACACCGCGATGCCCTGACTCGAAATAAGGCCGGATATCCCTGCAGTGACTTGAATGCAGGCTCGTCTTGCATCTCCCAAGACGAAAGGATGTCTGAATCCCCTGTGGAGACAACAGAGAAAGACCTAGTTCCCCACCTCATCGCGACCGGAGGCCTCACATCCTTTGAAAACTCCACAGGTACGCGGAGATCAGTGCCTCCAAAGGAGACGATGCCTGACTCCTCGGGAAACTTGATAGGAGTCCCAGGATTCCTGTGGCACGTGGAAAGGGACTCTTGGTCTCCCGCCTCAGCTGGAGAGGCGTCCCAATTGCCCTGCCAAGCCTCGAGGAGAATCCCGAGTTGTCCCTCGCAACTAGGCAGTAGTCCTGACGTCGCTGAACAAACACGTGGGTGGAAGGGCCATCCCCGTCGTAACTCGAGAATATACCACAGGTTCCCGCCGCTACACGAGAAAAACCATGAGACTTCCCCCTTGCCGCGAGATGAGGCCCGATTCCCCTGCACTGCGTGCAGAGCAATTCCGTGTTGCACATCACACATGAAAGGAGCCTTAATTTCCTTGATGGCACTCCAGAGAAACCCCAAGAACACTGTTTCAAAGCTAGAGGGATCCTGAGGTCACTGTAGCAACAGGAAAGAGCTCCGTGGACCAAAAATCAACTCGAGATGAGAGGTTAGTCCCTGGCTTCGACTCCAGAGGAATACCACCTTACCACAAGCAGCTCAAGAGGAGGCTTCTCTCAGCTCAAGGTATGTGAGAGGCACCCTGCGTGTGCGGCCTCAAGTGGAATGGACACTGCGATATCCTGACTCGAAATAAAGCCGGATATCCCTGCAGTGACTTGAATGCAGGCTCGTCTTGCATCTCCCAAGACGAAAGGATGTCTGAATCCCCTGTGGAGACCACAGAGAAAGACCTAGTTCCGCACCTCATCGCGACCGGAAGCCTTACATCTTTTGAAAACTCCAGAGGTACGCGGAGATCAGTGCTTCCAAAGGAGACGATGCCTGACTCCTCGTGAAACTTGATAGGAGTCCCAGGATTCCTGTGGCACGTGGAAAGGGACCCTTGGTCTCCCGCCTCAGCTGGAGAGGCGTCCCAATTGCCCTGCCAAGCCTCGAGGAGAATCCCGAGTTGTCCCTCGCAACTAGGCAGTAGTCCTGATGTCGCTGAACAAACAAGTGGGTGGAAGGGCCATCCCCGTCGTAACTCGAGAATATACCCCAGGTTCCCGCCGCAACTCGAGGAAAACCATGAGACTTCCCCCTCGCCGCGAGATGAGGCCCGATTCCCCTGCACTGCGTGCAGAGCAATTCCGTGTTGCACATCACACATGAAAGGACCCTTGATTTCCTTGATGGCACTCCAGAGAAACCCCAAGAACACTGTTTCAAGGCTGGAGGGATCCTGAGGTCACTGTAGCAACACGAAAGAGCTCCGTGGACCAAAAATCAACTCGAGATGAGAGGTTAGTCCCTGGCTTCGAATCCAGAGGAATACCACCGTACCACAAGCACCTCAAGAGGAGGCTTCTCTCAGCTCTAGGTATGTGAGAGGGACCCTGAGTTTGCGGCCTCAAGTGGAATGGACACCGCGATGCCCTGACTCGAAATAAGGCCGGATATCCCTGCAGTGACTTGAATGCAGGCTCGTCTTGCATCTCCCAAGACGAAAGGATGTTTGAATCCCCTGTGGAGATCACAGAGAATGACCTACTTCCCCACCTCATCGCGAACGGAGGCCTCACATCCTTTGAAAACTTCAGAGCTACGCGGAGGTCAGTGCCTCCAAAGGAGACGATGCCTGACTCCTCGTGAAACTTGATAGGAGTCCCAGAATAACTGTGCACATGGAATGGGACCCTTGGTTTCCCGCCTCAGCTGGAGAGGCGTCCCAATTGCCCTGCCAAGCCTCGAGGAGAATCCCGAGTTGTCCCTCGCAACTAGGCAGGAGTCCTGACGTCGCTGAACAAACACGTGGGTGGAAGGGCCATCCCCGTCGTAACTCGAGAATATACCCCAGGTTCCCGCCGCAACTCGAGAAAAACCATGAGACTTCCCACTCCCCGCGATATGAGGCCCGATTCCCCTGAACTGCATGCAGAGCAATTCCGTGTTGCACATCACACATGAAAGGACCCTTGATTTCCTTGATGGCACTCCAGAGAAACCCTAAGAACACTGTTTCAAGGCTGAAGGGATCCTGAGGTCTCTGTAGCAGCACGAAAGAGCTCCGTGGACCATGAATCAACTCGAGATGAGAGGTTAGTCCCTGGCTTCGACTCCAGAGGAATACCACCTTACCACAAGCACCTCAAGAGGAGGCTTCTCTCAGCTCTAGGTATGTGAGAGGGACCCTGAGTTTGCGGCCTCAAGAGGAATGGAGACCGCGATGCCCTGACTCGAAATAAGGCCGGATATCCCTGCAGTGACTTGAATGCAGGCTCGTCTTGCATCTCCCAAGACGAAAGGATGTCTGAATCCCCTGTGGAGACCACAGAGAAAGACCTAGTTCCCCACCTCATCGCGACCGGAGGCCTCACATCCTTTGAAAACTCCAGAGGTACGCGGAGATCAGTGCCTCCAAAGGAGACGATGCCTGACTCCTCGTGAAACTTGATAGGAGTCCCAGGATTCCTGTGGCACGTGGAAAGGGACCCTTGGTCTCCAGCCTGAGCTGGAGAGGCGTCGCAATTGCCCTGCCAAGCCTCAAGGAGAATCCCGAGTTGTCCCTCGCAACTAGGCAGGAGTCCTGACGTCGCTGAACAAACACGTGGGTGGAAGGGCCATCCCCGTCGTAACTCGAGAATATACCCCAGGATTCCGCCGCAACTCGAAAAAAACCATGAGACTTCCCCCTCGCCGCGAGATGAGGCGCGATTCCCCTGCACTGCGTGCAGAGCAATTCCGTGTTGCACATCAAACATGAAAGGAGCCTTGATTTCCTTGATGGCACTCCAGAGAAACCCCAAGAACACTGTTTCAAGGCTAGATGGATCCTGAGGTCACTGTAGCAACACGAAAGAGCTCCGTGGACCAAAAATCAACTCGAGATGAGAGGTTAGTCCCTGGCTTCGACTCCAGAGGAATACCACCTTACCACAAGCACCTCAAGAGGAGGCTTCTCTCAGCTCTAGGTATGTGAGAGGGACCCTGAGTTTGCGGCCTCAAGTGGAATGGACACCGCGATGCCCTGACTCGAAATAAGGCCGGATATCCCTGCAGTGACTTGAATGCAGGCTCGTCTTGCATTTCCCAAGACGAAAGGATGTCTGAATCCCCTGTGGAACCACAGAAGAAGACCTAGTTCCCCACCTCATCGCGACCGGAGGCCTCACATCCTTTGAAAACTCCAGAGGTATGGGGAGATCAGTGCCTCCAAAGGAGACGATGCCTGACTCCTCGTGAAACTTGATAGGAGTCCCAGGATTCCTGTGGCACGTGGAAAGGGACTCTTGCTCTCCCACCTCAGCTGGAGAGGCGTCCCAATTGCCCTGCCAAGCCTCAAGGAGAATCCGGAGTTGTCCCTCCCAACTAGGCAGGAGTCCTGACGTCGCGGAACAAACACGTGGGTGGAAGGGCCATCCCCGTCGTAACTCGAGAATATACCCCAGGTTCCCGCCGCAACTCGAGAAAAACCATGAGACTTCCCCCTCGCCGCGAGATGAGGCCCGATTCCCCTGCACTGCGTGCAGAGCAATTCCGTGTTGCACATCACACATGAAAGAAGCCTTGATTTCCTTGATGGCACTCCAGAGAAACCCCAAGAACACTGTTTCAAGGTTGAGGGATCCTGAGGTCACTGTAGCAACACGAAAGAGCTCCGTGGACCAAAAATCAACTCGAGATGAGAGGTTAGTCCCTGGCTTCGACTCCAGAGGAATACCACCTTACCACAAGCACCTCAAGAGGAGGCTTCTCTCAGCTCTAGCTATGTGAGAGGCACCGTGAGTTTGCGGCCTCAAGTGGAATGGAGACCGCGATGCCCTGACTCGAAATAAGGCCGGATATCCCTGCAGTGACTTGAATGCAGGCTCGTCGTGCATCTCCCAAGACGAAAGCATGTCTGAATCCCCTGTGGAGACCACAGAGAAAGACCTAGTTCCCCACCTCATGGCGAGCGGAGGCCTCACATCCTTTGAAAACTCCAGAGGTACGCGGAGATCAGTGCCTCCAAAGGAGACGATGCCTGACTCCTCGTGAAACTTGATAGGAGTCCCAGGATTCCTGTGGCACGTGGAAAGGGACACTTGGTCTCCCGCCTCAGCTGGAGAGGCGTCCCAATTGCCCTGCCAAGCCTCGAGGAGAATCCCGAGTTGTCCCTCACAACTAGGCAGGAGTCTGACGTCGCTGAACTAACACGTGTGTGGAAGGGCCATCCCCGTCGTAACTCGAGAATATACCGCAGGTTCCCGCCGCAACTCGAGAAAAACCATGAGACTTCCCCCTCGCCGCGAGATGAGGCCCGATTCCCCTGCACTGCGTGCAGAGCAATTCTGTGTTGCACATCACACATGAAAGGAGCCTTGATTTCCTTGATGGCACTCCAGAGAAACCCCAAGAACACTGTTTCAAGGTTGAGGGATCCTGAGGTCACTGTAGCAACACGAAAGAGCTCCGTGGACCAAAAATCAACTCGAGATGAGAGGTTAGTCCCTGGCTTCGACTCCAGAGGAATACCACCGTACCACAAGCACCTCAAGAGGAGGCTTCTCTCAGCTCTAGGTATGTGAGAGGGACCCTGAGTTTGCGGCCTCAAGTGGAATGGACACCGCGATGCCCTGACTCGAAATAAGGCCGGATATCCCTGCAGTGACTTGAATGCAGGCTCGTCTTGCATCTCCCAAGACGAAAGGATGTTTGAATCCCCTGTGGAGATCACAGAGAATGACCTACTTCCCCACCTCATCGCGAACGGAGGCCTCACATCCTTTGAAAACTTCAGAGCTACGCGGAGGTCAGTGCCTCCAAAGGAGACGATGCCTGACTCCTCGTGAAACTTGATAGGAGTCCCAGAATAACTGTGCACATGGAATGGGACCCTTGGTTTCCCGCCTCAGCTGGAGAGGCGTCCCAATTGCCCTGCCAAGCCTCGAGGAGAATCCCGAGTTGTCCCTCGCAACTAGGCAGGAGTCCTGACGTCGCTGAACAAACACGTGGGTGGAAGGGCCATCCCCGTCGTAACTCGAGAATATACCCCAGGTTCCCGCCGCAACTCGAGAAAAACCATGAGACTTCCCACTCCCCGCGATATGAGGCCCGATTCCCCTGAACTGCATGCAGAGCAATTCCGTGTTGCACATCACACATGAAAGGACCCTTGATTTCCTTGATGGCACTCCAGAGAAACCCCAAGAACACTGTTTCAAGGCTGAAGGGATCCTGAGGTCTCTGTAGCAGCACGAAAGAGCTCCGTGGACCATGAATCAACTCGAGATGAGAGGTTAGTCCCTGGCTTCGACTCCAGAGGAATACCACCTTACCACAAGCACCTCAAGAGGAGGCTTCTCTCAGCTCTAGGTATGTGAGAGGGACCCTGAGTTTGCGGCCTCAAGAGGAATGGAGACCGCGATGCCCTGACTCGAAATAAGGCCGGATATCCCTGCAGTGACTTGAATGCAGGCTCGTCTTGCATCTCCCAAGACGAAAGGATGTCTGAATCCCCTGTGGAGACCACAGAGAAAGACCTAGTTCCCCACCTCATCGCGACCGGAGGCCTCACATCCTTTGAAAACTCCAGAGGTACGCGGAGATCAGTGCCTCCAAAGGAGACGATGCCTGACTCCTCGTGAAACTTGATAGGAGTCCCAGGATTCCTGTGGCACGTGGAAAGGGACCCTTGGTCTCCAGCCTCAGCTGGAGAGGCGTCGCAATTGCCCTGCCAAGCCTCAAGGAGAATCCCGAGTTGTCCCTCGCAACTAGGCAGGAGTCCTGACGTCGCTGAACAAACACGTGGGTGGAAGGGCCATCCCCGTCGTAACTCGAGAATATACCCCAGGATCCCGCCGCAACTCGAAAAAAACCATGAGACTTCCCCCTCGCCGCGAGATGAGGCGCGATTCCCCTGCACTGCGTGCAGAGCAATTCCGTGTTGCACATCACACATGAAAGGAGCCTTGATTTCCTTGATGGTACTCCAGAGAAACCCCAAGAACACTGTTTCAAGGCTAGAGGGATCCTGAGGTCACTGTAGCAACACGAAAGAGCTCCGTGGACCAAAAATCAACTCGAGATGAGAGGTTAGTCCCTGGCTTCGACTCCAGAGGAATACCACCTTACCACAAGCACCTCAAGAGGAGGCTTCTCTCAGCTCTAGGTATGTGAGAGGGACCCTGAGTTTGCGGCCTCAAGTGGAATGGACACCGCGATGCCCTGACTCGAAATAAGGCCGGATATCCCTGCAGTGACTTGAATGCAGGCTTGTCTTGCATTTCCCAAGACGAAAGGATGTCTGAATCCCCTGTGGAACCACAGAAGAAGACCTAGTTCCCCACCTCATCGCGACCGGATGCCTCACATCCTTTGAAAACTCCAGAGGTATGGGGAGATCAGTGCCTCCAAAGGAGACGATGCCTGACTCCTCGTGAAACTTGATAGGAGTCCCAGGATTCCTGTGGCACGTGGAAAGGGACTCTTGCTCTCCCACCTCAGCTGGAGAGGCGTCCCAATTGCCCTGCCAAGCCTCAAGGAGAATCCGGAGTTGTCCCTCCCAACTAGGCAGGAGTCCTGACGTCGCGGAACAAACACGTGGGTGGAAGGGCCATCCCCGTCGTAACTCGAGAATATACCCCAGGTTCCCGCCGCAACTCGAGAAAAACCATGAGACTTCCCCCTCGCCGCGAGATGAGGCCCGATTCCCCTGCACTGCGTGCAGAGCAATTCCGTGTTGCACATCACACATGAAAGAAGCCTTGATTTCCTTGATGGCACTCCAGAGAAACCCCAAGAACACTGTTTCAAGGTTGAGGGATCCTGAGGTCACTGTAGCAACACGAAAGAGCTCCGTGGACCAAAAATCAACTCGAGATGAGAGGTTAGTCCCTGGCTTCGACTCCAGAGGAATACCACCTTACCACAAGCACCTCAAGAGGAGGCTTCTCTCAGCTCTAGCTATGTGAGAGGCACCGTGAGTTTGCGGCCTCAAGTGGAATGGAGACCGCGATGCCCTGACTCGAAATAAGGCCGGATATCCCTGCAGTGACTTGAATGCAGGCTCGTCGTGCATCTCCCAAGACGAAAGCATGTCTGAATCCCCTGTGGAGACCACAGAGAAAGACCTAGTTCCCCACCTCATGGCGAGCGGAGGCCTCACATCCTTTGAAAACTCCAGAGGTACGCGGAGATCAGTGCCTCCAAAGGAGACGATGCCTGACTCCTCGTGAAACTTGATAGGAGTCCCAGGATTCCTGTGGCACGTGGAAAGGGACACTTGGTCTCCCGCCTCAGCTGGAGAGGCGTCCCAATTGCCCTGCCAAGCCTCGAGGAGAATCCCGAGTTGTCCCTCACAACTAGGCAGGAGTCTGACGTCGCTGAACTAACACGTGTGTGGAAGGGCCATCCCCGTCGTAACTCGAGAATATACCGCAGGTTCCCGCCGCAACTCGAGAAAAACCATGAGACTTCCCCCTCGCCGCGAGATGAGGCCCGATTCCCCTGCACTGCGTGCAGAGCAATTCTGTGTTGCACATCACACATGAAAGGAGCCTTGATTTCCTTGATGGCACTCCAGAGAAACCCCAAGAACACTGTTTCAAGGTTGAGGGATCCTGAGGTCACTGTAGCAACACGAAAGAGCTCCGTGGACCAAAAATCAACTAGAGATGAGAGGTTAGTCCCTGGCTTCGACTCCAGAGGAATACCATCTTATCACAAGCACCTCAAGAGGAGGCTTCTCTCAGCTCTAGGTATGTGAGAGGGACCCTGAGTTTGCGGCCTCAAGTGGAATGGACACCGCGATGCCCTGACTCGAAATAAGGCCAGATATCCCTGCAGTGACTTGAATGCAGGCTCATCTTGCATCTCCCAAGACGAAAGGATGTCTGAATCCCCTGTGGACACCACAGAGAAAGACCTAGTTCCCCACCTCATGGCGACCGGAGGCCTCACATCCTTTGAAAACTCCAGAGGTACGCGGAGATCAGTGCCTCCAAAGGAGACGATGCCTGACTCCTCGTGAAACTTGATAGGAGTCCCAGGATTCCTGTGGCACGTGGAAAGGGAGCCTTGGTCTCCCGCCTCAGCTGGAGAGGCGTCCCAATTGCCCTGCCAAGCCTCGAGGAGAATCCCGAGTTGTCCCTCGCAACTAGGCAGGAGTCCTGACGTCGCTGAACAAACACCTGTGTGGAAGGGCCATCCCCGTCGTTACTCGAGAATATACCCCAGCTTCCAATCGCAACTCAAGAAAAACCATTAGACTTCCCCCTCGCCGCAAAATGAGGCCCGATACCCTGCACTGCGTGCAGAGCAATTCCGTGTTGCACATCACACATGAAAGGACCCTTGATTTCCTTGATGGCACTCCAGAGAAACCCCAAGAACACTGTTTCAAGGCTAGAGGGATCCTGAGGTCACTGTAGCAACACGAAAGAGTTCCGTGGACCAAAAATCAACTCGAGATGAGAGGTTAGTCCCTGGCTTCGACTCCAGAGGAATACCACCTTACCACAAGCACCTCAAGAGGAGGCTTCTCTCAGCTCTATGTATGTGAGAGGGACCCTGAGTTTGCGGCCTCAAGTGGAATGGACACCGCCATGCCCTGACTCGAAATAAGGCCGGATATCCCAGCAGTGACTTGAATGCAGGCTCGTCTTGCATCTCCCAAGACGAAAGGATGATTGATTCCCCTGTGGAGACCACAGAGAAAGACCTAGTTCCCCATCTCATCGCGACCGGAGGCCTCACATCCTTTGAAAACTCCAGAGGTACGCGGAGATCAGTGCCTCCAAAGGAGACGAATCCTGACTCCTCGTGAAACTTGATAGGAATCCCAGGATTCCTGTGGCACGTGGAAAGGGACCCTTGGTCTCCCGCCTCAGCTGGAGAGGCGTCCCAATTGCCCTGCCAAGCCTCGAGGAGAATCCCGAGTTGTCCCTCGCAACTAGGCAGGAGTCCTCACATCGCTGAACAAACACGTGTCTGGAAGGGCCATCCCCGTCGTAACTCGAGAATATACCCCAGGTTCCCGCCGCAACTCGAGAAAAACCATGAGACTTCCCCCTCGCCTCAAGATGAGGCCCGATTCCCCTGCACTTCGTGCAGAGTAATTCCGTGTTGCACATCACACATGAAAGGAGCCTTGATTTCCTTGATGGCACTCCAGAGAAACCCCAAGAACACTGTTTCAAGGCTAGCGGGATCCTGAGGTCACTGTAGCAACACGAAAGAGCTCCGTGGACCAAAAATCAACTCGAGATGAGAGGTTCGTCCCTGACTTTGACTCCAGAGGAATACCACCTTACCACAAGCACCTCAAGAGGAGGCTTTTCTCAGCTCTAGGTATGTGAGAGGAACCCAGAGTTTGCGGCCTCAAGTGGAATGGACACCGCGATGCCCTAACTCGAAATAAGGCCGGATATCCCTGCAGTGAGTTGAATGCAGGTTCGTCTTGCATCTCCCAAGACGAAAGGATGTCTGAATCCCTTGTGGAGACCACAGAGAAAGACCTAATTCCCCACCTCATCGCGACCTGAGGCCTCACATCCTTTGAAAACTCCAGAGGTACGCGGAGATCAGTGCCTCCAAAGGAGACGATGCCTGACTCCTCGTGAAACTTGATAGGAGTCCCAGGATTCCTGTGGCACGTGGAAAGGGACACTTGGTTTCCCGCCTCAGCTGGAGAGGCGTCCCAATTGCCCTGCGAAGCCTCGAGAAGAATCCCGAGTTGTCCCTCGCAACTAGGCAGGAGTCCTGACGTCGTTGAACAAACACGTGGGTGGAAGGGCCATCCCCAACGTAACTCGAGAATATACCCCAGATTCCCGCCGCAACTCGAGAAAAACCATGAGACTTCCCCCTCGCCGCGAGATGAGGCCCGATTCCCCTGCACTGCGTGCAGAGCAATTCCGTGTTGCACATCACACATGAAAGGAGCCTTGATTTCCTTGATGGGACTCCAGGGAATCCCTAAGAATACTGTTCCAAGGCTAGAGGGATCCTGAGGTCACTGTAGCAACGCGAAAGAGCTCCGTGGACCAAGAATCAACTCGAGATGAGAGGTTAGTCCCTGGCTTCGACTCCAGAGGAATACCACCTTACCACAAGCACCTCAAGAGGAGGCTTCTCTCAGCTCTAGGTATGTGAGAGGGACCCTGAGTTTGCGGCCTCAAGAGGAATGGACACCGCGATGCCCTGACTCGAAATAAGGCCGGATATCCCTGCAGTGACTTGAATGCAGGCTCGTCTTGCATCTCCCAAGACGTAAGGATGTCTGAATCCCCTGTGGAGGCCACAGAGAAAGACCTAGTTCCCCACCTCATCGCGACCTGAGGCCTCACATCCTTTGAAAACTTCAGAGATACGCGGAGATCAGTGCCTCCAAAGGAAACGATGCCTGACTCCTCGTGAAACTTGATAGGAGTTCCAGGATTCCTGTGCACGTGGAAAGGGACACTTGGTCTCCCGCCTCAGCTGGAGAGGCGTCCCAATTGCCCTGCCAAGCCTCGAGGAGAATCCCGAGTTGTCCGTCGCAACTAGGCAGGAGTCCTGCCGTCGCTGAACACACACGTGGTTGGAAGGGCCATCCCCGTCGTAACTCGAGAATATACAACAGGTTCCCGCCACAACTCGAGAAAAACCATGAGACTTCCCCCTCACCGCGATATGAGGCCCGATTCCCCTGCACTGCGTGCAGAGCAATTCGGTGTTGCACATCACACATGAAAGGAGCCTTGATTTCCTTAATGGCACTCCAGAGAAACCCCAAGAACACTGTTTCAAGGATAGGGGGATCCTGAGGTCACTGTAGTAACAGGAATGAGCTCCGTGGACCAACAATCAACTCGAGATGAGAGGTTAGTCCCTGGCTTCGACTCCAGAGGAATACCACCTTACCACAAGCACCTCAAGAGGAGGCTTCTCTCAGCTCTAGGTATGTGCTGAGTTTGCGGCCTCAAGTGGAATGGACACTGCGATGCCCTGACTCGAAATAAGGCCGGATATCCCTGCAGTGACTTGAATGCAGGCTCGTCTTGCATCTCCCAAGACGAAAGGATGTCTGAATCCCCTGTGGAGACCACAGAGAAAGACCTAGTTCCCCACCTCATGGCCACCGGAGGCCTCACATCCTTTGAAAACTCCAGAGGTACGCGGAGATCAGTGCCTCCAAAGGAGACGATGCCTGACTCCTCGTGAAACTTGATAGGAGTCCCAGGATTCCTGTGGCACGTGGAAAGGGACCCTTGGTCTCCAGCCTCAGCTGGAGAGGCGTCGCAATTGCCCTGCCAAGCCTCAAGGAGAATCCCGAGTTGTTCCTCGCAACTAGGCAGGAGTCCTGACGTCGCTGAACAAACACGTGGGTGGAAGGGCCATCCCCGTCGTAACTCGAGAATATACCCCAGGATCCCGCCGCAACTCGAAAAAAACCATGAGACTTCCCCCTCGCCGCGAGATGAGGCGCGATTCCCCTGCACTGCGTGCAGAGCAATTCCGTGTTGCACATCAAACATGAAAGGAGCCTTGATTTCCTTGATGGCACTCCAGAGAAACCCCAAGAACACTGTTTCAAGGCTAGATGGATCCTGAGGTCACTGTAGCAACACGAAAGAGCTCCGTGGACCAAAAATCAACTCGAGATGAGAGGTTAGTCCCTGGCTTCGACTCCAGAGGAATACCACCTTACCACAAGCACCTCAAGAGGAGGCTTCTCTCAGCTCTAGGTATGTGAGAGGGACCCTGAGTTTGCGGCCTCAAGTGGAATGGACACCGCGATGCCCTGACTCGAAATAAGGCCGGATATCCCTGCAGTGACTTGAATGCAGGCTCGTCTTGCATTTCCCAAGACGAAAGGATGTCTGAATCCCCTGTGGAACCACAGAAGAAGACCTAGTTCCCCACCTCATCGCGACCGGAGGCCTCACATCCTTTGAAAACTCCAGAGGTATGGGGAGATCAGTGCCTCCAAAGGAGACGATGCCTGACTCCTCGTGAAACTTGATAGGAGTCCCAGGATTCCTGTGGCACGTGGAAAGGGACTCTTGCTCTCCCACCTCAGCTGGAGAGGCGTCCCAATTGCCCTGCCAAGCCTCAAGGAGAATCCGGAATTGTCCCTCCCAACTAGGCAGGAGGCTGACGTCGCGGAACAAACACGTGGGTGGAAGGGCCATCCCCGTCGTAACTCGAGAATAAACCCCAGGTTCCCGCCGCAACTCGAGAAAAACCATGAGACTTCCCCCTCGCCGCGAGATGAGGCCCGATTCCCCTGCACTGCGTGCAGAGCAATTCCGTGTTGCACATCACACATGAAAGGAGCCTTGATTTCCTTGATGGCACTCCAGAGAAACCCCAAGAACACTGTTTCAAGGTTGAGGGATCCTGAGGTCACTGTAGCAACACGAAAGAGCTCCGTGGACCAAAAATCAACTCGAGATGAGAGGTTAGTCCCTGGCTTCGACTCCAGAGGAATACCACCTTACCACAAGCACCTCAAGAGGAGGCTTCTCTCAGCTCTAGCTATGTGAGAGGCACCGTGAGTTTGCGGCCTCAAGTGGAATGGAGACCGCGATGCCCTGACTCGAAATAAGGCCGGATATCCCTGCAGTGACTTGAATGCAGGCTCGTCGTGCATCTCCCAAGACGAAAGCATGTCTGAATCCCCTGTGGAGACCACAGAGAAAGACCTAGTTCCCCACCTCATGGCGAGCGGAGGCCTCACATCCTTTGAAAACTCCAGAGGTACGCGGAGATCAGTGCCTCCAAAGGAGACGATGCCTGACTCCTCGTGAAACTTGATAGGAGTCCCAGGATTCCTGTGGCACGTGGAAAGGGACACTTGGTCTCCCGCCTCAGCTGGAGAGGCGTCCCAATTGCCCTGCCAAGCCTCGAGGAGAATCCCGAGTTGTCCCTCACAACTAGGCAGGAGTCTGACGTCGCTGAACTAACACGTGTGTGGAAGGGCCATCCCCGTCGTAACTCGAGAATATACCGCAGGTTCCCGCCGCAACTCGAGAAAAACCATGAGACTTCCCCCTCGCCGCGAGATGAGGCCCGATTCCCCTGCACTGCGTGCAGAGCAATTCTGTGTTGCACATCACACATGAAAGGAGCCTTGATTTCCTTGATGGCACTCCAGAGAAACCCCAAGAACACTGTTTCAAGGTTGAGGGATCCTGAGGTAACTGTAGCAACACGAAAGAGCTCCGTGGACCAAAAATCAACTGGAGATGAGAGGTTAGTCACTGGCTTCGACTCCAGAGGAATACCATCTTATCACAAGCACCTCAAGAGGAGGCTTCTCTCAGCTCTAGGTATGTGAGAGGGACCCTGAGTTTGCGGCCTCAAGTGGAATGGACACCGCGATGCCCTGACTCGAAATAAGGCCAGATATCCCTGCAGTGACTTGAATGCAGGCTCGTCTTGCATCTCCCAAGACGAAAGGATGTCTGATTCCCCTGTGGACACCACAGAGAAAGACCTAGTTCCCCACCTCATGGCGACCGGAGGCCTCACATCCTTTGAAAATTCCAGAGGTACGCGGAGATCAGTGCCTCCAAAGGAGACGATGCCTGACTCCTCGTGAAACTTGATAGGAGTCCCAGGAATCCTGTGGCACGTGGAAAGGGACCCTTGGTCTCCCGCCTCAGCTGGAGAGGCGTCCCAATTGCCCTGCCAAGCCTCGAGGAGAATCCCGAGTTGTCCCTCGCAACTAGGCAGGAGTCCTGACGTCGCTGAACAAACACCTCTGTGGAAGGGCCATCCCCGTCGTTACTCGAGAATATACCCCAGCTTCCAATCGCAACTCAAGAAAAACCATTAGACTTCCCCCTCGCCGAAAAATGAGGCCCGATACCCTGCACTGCGTGCAGAGCAATTCCGTGTTGCACATCACACAAGAAAGGAGCCTTGATTTCCTTGATGGCACTCCAGAGAAACCCCAAGAACACTGTTTCAAGGCTAGAGGGATCCTGAGGTCACTGTAGCAACACGAAAGAGTTCCGTGGACCAAAAATCAACTCGAGATGAGAGGTTAGTCCCTGGCTTCGACTCCAGAGGAATACCACCTTACCACAAGCACCTCAAGAGGAGGCTTCTCTCAGCTCTATGTATGTGAGAGGGACCCTGAGTTTGCGGCCTCAAGTGGAATGGACACCGCCATGCCCTGACTCGAAATAAGGCCGGATATCCCAGCAGTGACTTGAATGCAGGCTCGTCTTGCATCTCCCAAGACGAAAGGATGATTGATTCCCCTGTGGAGACCACAGAGAAAGACCTAGTTCCCCATCTCATCGCGACCGGAGGCCTCACATCCTTTGAAAACTCCAGAGGTACGCGGAGATCAGTGCCTCCAAAGGAGACGAATCCTGACTCCTCGTGAAACTTGATAGGAATCCCAGGATTCCTGTGGCACGTGGAAAGGGACCCTTGGTCTCCCGCCTCAGCTGGAGAGGCGTCCCAATTGCCCTGCCAAGCCTCGAGGAGAATCCCGAGTTGTCCCTCGCAACTAGGCAGGAGTCCTCACATCGCTGAACAAACACGTGTCTGGAAGGGCCATCCCCGTCGTAACTCGAGAATATACCCCAGGTTCCCGCCGCAACTCGAGAAAAACCATGAGACTTCCCCCTCGCCGCGAGATGAGGCACGATTCCCCTGCACTGCGTGCAGAGCAATTCCGTGTTGCACATCACACATGAAAGGAGCCTTGATTTCCTTGATGGGACTCCAGGGAATCCCCAAGAATACTGTTTCAAGGCTAGAGGGATCCTGAGGTCACTGTAGCAACACGAAAGAGCTCCGTGGACCAAGAATCAACTCGAGATGAGAGGTTAGTCCCTGGCTTCGACTCCAGGGGAATACCACCTTACCACAAGCACCTCAAGAGGAGGCTTCTCTCAGCTCTAGGTATGTGAGAGGGACCCTGAGTTTGCGGCCTCAAGTGGAATGGACACCGCGATGCCCTGACTCGAAATAAGGCCGGATATCCCTGCAGTGACTTGAATGCAGGCTCGTCTTGCATCTCCCAAGACGTAAGGATGTCTGAATCCCCTGTGGAGGCCACAGAGAAAGACCTAGTTCCCCACCTCATCGCGACCTGAGGCCTCACATCCTTTGAAAACTTCAGAGATACGCGGAGATCTGTGCCTCCAAAGGAAACGATGCCTGACTCCTCGTGAAACTTGATAGGAGTTCCAGGATTCCTGTGCACGTGGAAAGGGACCCTTGGTCTCCCGCCTCAGCTGGAGAGGCGTCCCAATTGCCCTGCCAAGCCTCGAGGAGAATCCCGAGTTATCCGTCGCAACTAGGCAGGAGTCCTGCCGTCGCTGAACACACACGTGGTTGGAAGGGCCATCCCCGTCGTAACTCGAGAATATACAACAGGTTCCCGCCACAACTCGAGAAAAACCATGAGACTTCCCCCTCACCGCGATATGAGGCCCGATTCCCCTGCACTGCGTGCAGAGCAATTCGGTGTTGTACATCACACATGAAAGGAGCCTTGATTTCCTTGATCGCACTCCAGAGAAACCCCAAGAACACTGTTTCAAGGCTAGGGGGATCCTGAGGTCACTGTAGCAACAGGAATGAGCTCCGTGGACCAACAATCAACTCGAGATGAGAGGTTAGTCCCTGGCTTCGACTCCAGAGGAATACCACCTTACCACAAGCACCTCAAGAGGAGGCTTCTCTCAGCTCTAGGTATGTGCTGAGCTTGCGGCCTCAAGTGGAATGGACACTGCGATGCCCTGACTCGAAATAAGGCCGGATATCCCTGCAGTGACTTGAATGCAGGCTCGTCTTGCATCTCCCAAGACGAAAGGATGTCCGAATCCCCTGTGGAGACCACAGAAAAAGACCTAGTTCCCCACCTCATCGCGACCGGAGGCCTCACATCCTTTGAAAACTCCAGAGGAACACGGAGATCAGTGCCTCCAAAGGAGATGATGCCTGACTCCTCGTGTAACTTGATAGGAGTCCCAGGATTCCTGTGGCACGTGGAAAGGGACCCTTGGTCTCCCGCCTCAGCTGGAGAGGCGTCCCAATTGCCCTGCCAAGCCTAGAGGAGAATCCCGAGTTGTCCCACGCAACTAGGCAGGAGTCCTGTCGTCGCTGAACAAACACGTGGGTGGAAGGGCCATCCTCGTCGTAACTCGAGAATATACCCCAGGTTCCCTCCGCAACTCGAGAAAAACCATGAGACTTCCCCCTCGCCGCGAGATGAGGCCCGATTCCCCTGCACTGCGTGCAGAGCAATTCCGTGTTGCACATCACACATGAAAGGAGCCTTGATTTCCTTGATGGCACTCCAGAGAAACCCCAAGAACACTGTTTCAAGGCTAGTGGGATCCTGAGGTCACTGTAGCAGCACGAAAGAGCTCCGTGGACCACAAATCAACTCGAGATGAGAGGTTAGTCCCTGGCTTCGACTCCAGAGGAATACCACCTTACCACAAGCACCTCAAGAGGAGGCTTCTCTCAGCTCTAGGTATGTGAGAGGGACCCTGATTATGCGGCCTCAAGTGGAATGGACACTGCGATGCCCTGACTCGAAATCAGGCCGAATATCCCTGCAGTGACTTGAATGCAGGCTCGTCTTACATCTCCCAAGATGAAAGGATGTCTGAAACCCCTGTGGAGACCACAGAGAAAGACCTAGTTCCCCATCTCATCGCGACCGGAGGCCTCACATCCTTTGAAAACTCCAGAGGTACGCGGAGATCAGTGCCTCCAAAGGAGACGATGCCTGACTCCTCGTGAAACTTGATAGGAGTCGCAGGATTCCTGTGGCACGTGGAAAGGGACCCTTGGTCTCCCGCCTCAGCTGGAGAGGCGTCCCAGTTGCCCTGCCAAGCCTCGAGGAGAATGCCGAGTTGTCCCTCACAACTAGGCAGGAGTCCTGACGTCGCTGAACAAACACGTGGGTGGAAGGGCCATCCCCGTCGTAACTCGAGAATATACCCCAGGTTCCCGCCGTAACTCGAGAAAAACCATGAGACTTCCCCCTCGCCGCCAGATGAGGCCCGATTCCCCTGCACTGCGTGCAGAGCAATTCCGTGTTGCACATCACACATGAAAGGAGCCTTGATTTCCTTGGTGGCACTCCAGAGAAAACCCAAGAACACTGTTTCAAAGCTAGAGGGATCCTGAGGTCACTGTAGCAACAGGAAAGAGCTCCGTGGACCAAAAATCAACTCGAGATGAGAGGTTAGTCCCTGGCTTCGACTCCAGAGGAATACCACCTCACCACAAGCACCTCAAGAGGAGGCTTCTCTCAGCTCTAGGTATGTGAGAGGGACCCTGAATTTGCGGCCTCAAGTGGAATGGACACTGCGATGCACTGACCCAAAATAAAGTCGGATATCCCTGCAGTGACTTGAATGCAGGCTCGTCTTGCATCTCCCAAGACGAAAGGATGTCTGAATCCCCTGTGGAGACCACAGAGAAAGACCTAGTTCCCCACCTCATCGCGACCGGAGGCCTCACATCCTTTGAAAACTCCAGAGGTACGCGGAGATCAGTGCCTCCAAAGGAGACGATGCCTGACTCCTCGGGAAACTTGATAGGAGTCCCAGGATTCCTGTGGCACGTGGAAAGGAACCCTTGGTCTCCCACCTCAGCTGGAGAGGTGTCCCAATTGCCCTGCCAAGCCTCGAGGAGAATCCCGAGTTGTCCTTCGCAACTAGGCAGGAGTCCTGCCGTCGCTGAACAAACACGTGTGTGGAAGGCCCATCCCCGTCGTTACTCGAGTATATACCCCAGGTTCACGCCGCAACTCGAGAAAAACCATGAGACTTCCCCCTCGCCGCGAGATGAGGCCCGATTCCCCTGCACTGCGTGCAGAGCAATTCCGTGTTGCACATCACACATGAAAGGAGCCTTGATTTCCTTGATGGCACTCCAGAGAAACCCCAAGAACACTGTTTCAAGGCTAGAGGGATCCTGAGGTCACTGTAGCAACACGAAAGAGCTCCGTGGACCAGGAATCAACTCGAGATGAGAGGTTAGTCCCTGGCTTCGACTCCAGAGGAATACCACCTTACCACAAGCACCTCAAGAGGAGGCTTCTCTCAGATCTAGGTATGTGAGAGGGACCCTGAGTTTGCGGCCTCAAGTGGAATGGACACCGCGATGCCCTGACTCAAAATAAGGCCGGATATCCCTGCAGTGACTTGAATGCAGGCTCGTCTTGCATCTCCCAAGACGAAAGGATGTCTGAATCCCCTGTGGAGACCACAGAGAAAGACCTAGTTCCCAACCTCATCGCGACCGGAGGCCTCACATCCTTTGAAAACTCCAGAGGTACGCGGAGATCAGTGCCTCCAAAGGAGACGATGCCTGACTCCTCGTGAAACTTGATAGGAGTCCCAGGATTCCTGTGGCACGTGGAAAGGGACACTTGGTCTCCCGCCTCAGCTGGAGAGGCGTCCCAGTTGCCCTGCCAAGCCTCGAGGAGAATCCCGAGTTGTCCCTCACAACTAGGCAGGAGTCCTGACGTCGCTGAACAAACACGTGGGTGGAAGGGCCATCCCCTTCGTAACTCGAGAATATACCCCAGGTTCCCGCCGCAACTCGTGAAAAACCATGAGACTTCCCCCTCGCCGCGAGATGAGGCCCGATTCCCCTGCACTGCGTGCAGAGCAATTCCGTGTTGCACATCACACATGAAAGAAGCCTTGATTTCCTCGATGGCACTCCAGACAAAACCCAAGAACAGTGTTTCAAGGCTAGAGGGATCCTGAGGTCACTGTAGCAACATGAAAGAGCTCCGGGGACCAAAAATCAACTCGAGATGAGAGGTTAGTCCCTGGCTTCGACTCCAGAGGAATACCACCTAACCACAAGCACCTCAAGAGGAGGCTTCTCTCAGCTCTAGGTATGTGAGAGGGACCCTGAGTTTGCGGCCTCAAGTGGAATGGACACCGCGATGCCCTGACGATAAATAAGGCCGGATATCCCTGCAGTGACTTGAATGCAGGCTCGTCTTGCATCTCCCAAGACGAAAGGATGTCTGAATCCCCTGTGGAGACCACAGAGAAAGACCTAGTTCCCCACCTCATCGCGACCGGAGGCCTCACATCCTTTGAAAACTTCAGAGGTACGTGGAGATCAGTGCCTCCAAAGGAGACGATGCCTGACTCCTCGTGAAACTTGATAGGAGTCCCAGGATTCCTGTGGCACGTGGAAAGGAACAGTTGGTCTCCCGCCTCAGCTGGAGAGGCGTCCCAATTGCCCTGCCAAGCCTCGAGGAGAATCCCGAGTTGTCCCTCGCAACTATGCAGGAGTCCTGACTTGGCTGAACAAACACGTGGGTGGAAGCGCCATCCCCGTACTAACTCAAGAATATACCCCAGGTTCCCGCCGCAACTCGAGAAAAACCATGAGACTTCCCCCTCGCCGCGAGATGAGGCCCGATTCCCCTGCACTGCGTGCAGAGCAATTCCGTGTTGCACATCACACATGAAAGGAGCCTTGATTTCCTTGATGGCACTCCAGAGAAACCCCAAGAACACTGTTTCAAGGCTAGAGGGATCCTGAGGTCACTGTAGTAACACGAAAGAGCTCCGTGGACCAAAAATCAACTCGAGATGAGAGGTTAGTCCCTGGCTTCGACTCCAGGGGAATACCACCTTACCACAAGCACCTCAAGAGGAGGCTTCTCTCAGCCTTAGGTATGTGAGAGGGACCCTGAGTTTGCGGCCTCAAGTGGAATGGACCCTGCAATGCCCTGACGCGAAATAAGGCCGTATAACCCTGCAGTGACTTGAATGCAGGCTCGTCTTGCATCTCCCAAGATGAACGGATGTCTGAATCCCCTGTGGAGACCACAGAGAAAGACCTAGTTCCCCACCTCATCGCGACCTGAGGCCTCACATCCTTTGAAAACTCCAGAGGTACGGGGAGATCAGTGCCTTCAAAGGAGACGATGCCTGACTCCAGTGAAACTTAATAGGAGTCCCAGGATTCCTGTGGCACGTGGAAAGGAACCCTTGGTCTCCCGCCTCAGCTGGAGAGGCGTCCCAATTGCCCTGCCAAGCCTCGAGGCGAATCCCGAGTTGTCCCTCGCAACTAGGCAGGAGTCCTGCCGTCGCTGAACAAACACGTGTGTGGAAGGCCCATCCGCGTCGTTACTCGAGTATATACCCCAGGTTCACGCCGCAACTCGAGAAAAACCATGAGACTTCCCCCTCGCCGCGAGATGAGGCCCGATTCCCCTGCACTGCGTGCAGAGCAATTCCGTGTTGCACATCACACATGAAAGGAGCCTTGATTTCCTTGGTGGCACTCCAGAGAAACCCCAAGAACACTGTTTCAAGGCTAGAGGGATCCTGAGGTCACTGTAGCAACACGAAAGAGCTCCGTGGACCAGGAATCAACTCGAGATGAGAGGTTAGTCCCTGGCTTCGACTCCAGAGGAATACCACCTTACCACAAGCACCTCAAGAGGAGGCTTCTCTCAGATCTAGGTATGTGAGAGGGACCCTGAGTTTGCGGCCTCAAGTGGAATGGACACCGCGATGCCCTGACTCAAAATAAGGCCGGATATCCCTGCAGTGACTTGAATGCCGGCTCGTCTTGCATCTCCCAAGACGAAAGGATGTCTGAATCCCCTGTGGAGACCACAGAGAAAGACCTAGTTCCCCACCTCATCGCGACCGGAGGCCTCACATCCTTTGAAAACTCCAGAGGTACGCGGAGATCAGTGCCTCCAAAGGAGACGATGCCTGACTCCTCGTGAAACTTGATAGGAGTCCCAGGATTCCTGTGGCACGTGGAAAGGGACCCTTGGTCTCCCGCCTCAGCTGGAGAGGCGTCCCAGTTGCCCTGCCAAGCCTCGAGGAGAATCCCGAGTTGTCCCTCACAACTAGGCAGGAGTCCTGACGTCGCTGAACAAACACGTGGGTGGAAGGGCCATCCCCTTCGTAACTCGAGAATATACCCCAGGTTCCCGCCGCAACTCGTGAAAAACCATGAGACTTCCCCCTCGCCGCGAGATGAGGCCCGATTCCCCTGCACTGCGTGCAGAGCAATTCCGTGTTGCACATCACACATGAAAGAAGCCTTGATTTCCTCGATGGCACTCCAGACAAAACCCAAGAACAGTGTTTCAAGGCTAGAGGGATCCTGAGGTCACTGTAGCAACATGAAAGAGCTCCAGGGACCAAAAATCAACTCGAGATGAGAGGTTAGTCCCTGGCTTCGACTCCAGAGGAATACCACCTAACCACAAGCACCTCAAGAGGAGGCTTCTCTCAGCTCTAGGTATGTGAGAGGGACCCTGAGTTTGCGGCCTCAAGTGGAATGGACACCGCGATGCCCTGACGATAAATAAGGCCGGATATCCCTGCAGTGACTTGAATGCAGGCTCGTCTTGCATCTCCCAAGACGAAATGATGTCTGAATCCCCTGTGGAGACCACAGAGAAAGACCTAGTTCCCCACCTCATCGCGACCGGAGGCCTCACATCCTTTGAAAATTCCAGAGGTACGCGGAGATCAGTGCCTCCAAAGGAGACGATGCCTGACTCCTCGTGAAACTTGACAGGAGTCCCAGAATACCTGTGCACGTGGAAAGGGACCCTTAGTCTCCCGCCTCAGCTGGAGAGGCGTCCCAATTGTCCTGCCAAGCCTCGAGGAGAATCCCGAGTTGTCCCTCGCAACTAGGCAGGAGTCGTGACGTCGCTGAACAAACACGTGGGTGGAAGGGCAATCCCCGTCGTTACTCGAGAATATACCACAGGTTCCCGCCGCAACTCGAGAAAAACCATGAGACTTCCCCCTCGCCGCGAGATGAGGCCCGATTCCCCTGCACTGCGTGCAGAGCAATTCTGTGTTGCACATCACACATGAAAGGAGACTTGATTTCCTTGATGGCACTCCAGAGAAACCCCAAGAACACTGTTTCAAGGTTGAGGGATCCTGAGGTCACTGTAGCAACACGAAAGAGCTCCTTGGACGAAAAATCAACTCGAGATGAGAGGCTAGTCCCTGGCTTCGACTCCAGAGGAATACCACCTTACCACAAGCACCTCAAGAGGAGGCTTCTCTCAGCTCTAGGTATGTGAGAGGGACCCTGAATTTGCGGCCTCAAGTGGAATGGAGACCGCGATGCCCTGACTAGAAATAAGGCCGGATATCCATGCAGTGACTTGAATGCAGGCTCGTCTTGCATCTCCCAAGACGAAAGGATGTCTGAATCCCCTGTGGAGACCACAGAGAAAGACGTAGTTCCCCACCTCATGGCGACCGGAGGCCTCACATCCTTTGAAAACTCCAGAGGTACGCGGAGATCAGTGCCTCCAAAGGAGACGATGCCTGACTCCTCGTGAAACTTGACAGGAGTCCCAGGATTCCTGTGGCACGTGGAAAGGGACACTTGGTCTCCCAACTCAGCTGGAGAGGCGTCCCAATTGCCCTGCCAAGCCTCGAGGAGAATCCCGAGTTGTCCCTCGCAACTAGGCAGGAGTCCTGACGTCGCTGAACAAACACGTGGGTGGAAGGGCCATCCCCGTCGTAACTCGAGAATATACCCCAGGTTCGCGCCGCAACTCGAGAAAAACCATGAGACTTCCCCCTCGCTGCGAGATGAGGCCCGATTCCCCTGCACTGCGTGCAAAGCAATTCCGTGTTGCACATCACACATGAAAGGAGTCTTAATTTCCTTGATGGCACTCCAGAGAAACCCAAAGAACAGTGTTTCAAGGCTACAGGGATCCTGAGGTCACTGTAGCAACACGAAAGAGCTCCGTGGACCAAGAATCAACTCGAGATGAGAGGTTAGTCCCTGGCTTCGACTCCAGAGGAATACCACCTTACCACAAGCACCTCAAGAGGAGGCTTCTCTCAGCTCTAGGTATGTGAGAGGGACCCTGAGTTTGCGGCCTCAAGTGGAATGGACACCGCGATGCCCTGACTCGAAATAAGGCCGGATATCCCTGCAGTGACTTGAATGTAGGCTCGTCTTGCATCTCCCAAAATGAACGAATGTCTGAATCCCCTGTGGAGACCACAGAGAAAGACCTAGTTTCCCACCTCATGGCGACCGGAGGCCTCACATCCTTTGAAAACTCCAGAGGTACGTGGAGATCAGTGCCTCCAAAGGAGACGATGCCTGACTCCTCGTGAAACAAGATAGGAGTCCCAGGATTCCTGTGGCACGTGGATAGGGACCCTTGGTCTCCCGCCTCAGCTGGAGAGGCGTCCCAATTGCCCTGCCAAGCCTCGAGGAGAATCCCGAGTTGTCCCTCACAACTAGGCAGGAGTCCTGACGTCGCTGAACAAACACGTGTGTGGAAGAGCCATCCCCGTCGTAACTCGAGAATATAACCCAGGTTCCCGCCGCAACTCGAGAAAAACCATGAGACTTCCCCCTCGCCGCGAGATGAGGCCTGATTCTCCTGCACTGCGTGCAGAGCAATTCCGTGTTGCACATCACACATGAAAGGAGCCTTGATTTCCTTGATGGCACTCCAGAGAAACCCCAACAACACTATTTCAAGGCTAGAGGGATCCTAAGGTCACTGTAGCAACACGAAAGTGCTCCGTGGACCAAAAATCAACTCGAGATGAGAGGTTAGTCCCTGGCTTCGACTCCAGAGGAATACCACCTTACTACAAGCACCTCAAGAGGAGGCTTCTCTCAGCTCTAGCTATGTGAGAGGGACCCTGAGTTTGCGGCCTCAAGTGGAATGGACACCGTGATGCCCTGACTCGAAATAAGGCCGGATATCCCTGCAGTGACTTGAATGCAGGCTCGTCTTGCATCTCCCAAGATGAAAGGATGTCTGAATCCCCTGTGGAGGCCACAGAGAAAGACCTAGTTCCCCACCTCATGGCGACCGGAGGCCTCACATCCTTTGAAAACTCTAGAGGTACGCGGAGATCAGTGCCTCCAAAGGAGACGATGCCTGACTCCTCGTGAAACTTGATAGGAGTCCCAGGATTGCTCTGGCACGTGGAAAGGGACCCTTGGTCTCCCGCCTCAGCTGGAGTGGCGTCCCAATTGCCGTGCCAAGCCTCGAGGAGAATCCCGACTTGTCCCTCGCAACTAGGCAGGAGTCCTGACGTCGCTGAACAAACACGTGGGTCGAAAGGCCATCCCCGTCGTAACTCGAGAATATACCCCAGGTTCCCGCCGCAACTCGAGAAAAACCATGAGACTTCCCCCTCGCTGCGAGATGAGGCCTGATTCCCCTGCACTGCGTGCAGAGCAATTCCGTGTTGCACATCACACATGAAAGGAGCCTTGATTTCCTTGATGGCACTCCAGAGAAACCCCAAGAACACTGTTTCAAGGCTAGAGGATCCTGAGGTCACTGAAGCAACACGAAAGAGCTCCGTGGACCATGAATCAACTCGCGATGAGAGGTTATTCCCTGGCTTCGACTCCAGAGGAATACCACCTTACCACGAGCACCTCAAGAGGAGGCTTCTCTCAGCTCTAGGTATGTGAGAGGGACCCTGATTATGCGGCCTCGAGTGGAATGGACACTGCGATGCCCTGACTCGAAATCAGGCCGGATATCATTGCAGTGACTTGAATGCCGGCTCGTCTTGCATCTCCCAAGATGAAAGGATGTCCGAATCCCCTGTGGAGACCACAGAGAAAGACCTAGTTCCCCATCTCATTGCGACCGGAGGCCTCACATCCTTTGAAAATTCCAAAGGTACGCGAAGATCAGTGCCTCCAAAGGAGACGATGCCTGACTCCTCGTGAAATTTGATAGGAGTCCCAGGATTCCTGAGGCACGTGGAATGGGACACTTGGTCTCCCGCCTCAGCTGGAGACGCGTCCCAATTGCCCTGCCAAGCCTCGAGGAGAATCCCGAGTTGTCCCTCGCAACTAGGCAGGAGTCCTGACATCGCTGAACAAACACGTGTCTGGAAGGGCCATCCCCGTCGTAACTCGAGAATATACCCCAGGTTCCCGCCGCAACTCGAGAAAAACCATGAGACTTCCCCCTCGCCTCAAGATGAGGCCCGATTCCCCTGCACTTCGTGCAGAGTAATTCCGTGTTGCACATCACACATGAAAGGAGCCTTGATTTCCTTGATGGCACTCCAGAGAAACCCCAAGAACACTGTTTCAAGGCTAGCGGGATC
Source organism: Cervus elaphus (assembly GCF_910594005.1). Taxonomy (NCBI): domain Eukaryota; kingdom Metazoa; phylum Chordata; class Mammalia; order Artiodactyla; family Cervidae; genus Cervus; species Cervus elaphus. Next base: position 917,846 of record NC_057815.1, on the reverse strand, counting down.
CTGAGGTCACTGTAGCAACACGACAGAGCTCCGTGTACCAAAAATCAACTCGAGATGAGAGGTTCGTCCCTGGCTTTGACTCCAGAGGAATACCACCTTACCACAAGCACCTCAAGAGGAGGCTTCTCTCAGCTCTATGTATGTGAGAGGGACCCTGAGTTTGCGGCCTCAAGTGGAATGGAGACTGCGATGCCCTGACTCGAAATAAGGCCGGATATCCCTGCAGTGACTTGAATGCAGGCTCGTCTTGCATCTCCCAAGACGAACGGATGTCTGAATCCCCTGTGGAGACAACAGAGAAAGACCTAGTTCCCCACCTCATCGCGACCGGGGGCCTCACATCCTTTGAAAACTCCAGAGGTACGCGGAGATCAGTGCCTCCAAAGGAGACGATGCCTGACTCCTCGTGAAACTTGATAGGAGTCCCAGGATTCCTGTGGCACGTGGAAAGGGACCCTTGGTCTCCCACCTCAGGTGGAGAGGCGTCCCAATTGCCCTGCCAAGCCTCGAGGAGAATCCCGAGTTGTCCTTCGCAACTAGGCAGGAGTCCTGATGTCGCTGAACAAGCACGTGGGTGGAAGGGCCATCCCCGTCGTAACTCGAGAATATAGCCCAGGTTCCCGCCGCAACTCGAGAAAAACCATGAGACTTCCCCCTCGCCGCGAGATGAGGCCCGATTCCCCTGCACTGCGTGCAGAGCAATTCCGTGTTGCACATCACACATGAAAGGAGTCTTAATTTCCTTGATGGCACTCCAGAGAAACCCAAAGAACAGTGTTTCAAGGCTAGAGGGATCCTGAGGTCACTGTAGCAACACGAAAGAGCTCCGTGGACCAAGAAGCAACTCGAGATGAGAGGTTAGTCCCTGGCTTCGACTCCAGAGGAATACCACCTTACCACAAGCACCTCAAGAGGAGGCTTCTCTCAGCTCTAGGTATGTGAGAGGGACCCTGAGTTTGCGGCCTCAAGTGGAATGGACACCGCGATGCCCTGACTCGAAATAAGGCCGGATATCCCTGCAGTGACTTGGATGTAGGCTCGTCTTGCATCTCCCAAAATGAAAGAATGTCTGAATCCCCTGTGGAGACCACAGAGAAAGACCTAGTTTCCCACCTCATGGCGACCGGAGGCCTCACATCCTTTGAAAACTCCAGAGGTACGCGGAGATCAGTGCCTCCAAAGGAGACGATGCCTGACTCCTCGTGAAACAAGATAGGAGTCCCAGGATTCCTGTGGCACGTGGATAGGGACCCTTGGTCTCCCGCCTCAGCTGGAGAGGCGTCCCAATTGCCCTGCCAAGCCTCGAGGAGAATCCCGAGTTGTCCCTCGCAACTAGGCAGGAGTCCTGACGTCGCTGAACAAACACGTGTGTGGAAGAGCCATCCCCGTCGTAACTCGAGAATATACCCCAGGTTCCCGCCGCAACTCGAGAAAAACCATGAGACTTCCCCCTCGCCGCGAGATGAGGCCTGATTCTCCTGCACTGCGTGCAGAGCAATTCCGTGATGCACATCACACATGAAAGGAGCCTTGATTTCCTTGATGGCACTCCAGAGAAACCCCAACAACACTATTTCAAGGCTAGAGGGATCCTAAGGTCACTGTAGCAACACGAAAGTGCTCCGTGGACCAAAAATCAACTCGAGATGAGAGGTTAGTCCCTGGCTTCGACTCCAGAGGAATACCACCTTACTACAAGCACCTCAAGAGGAGGCTTCTTTCAGCTCTAGCTATGTGAGAGGGACCCTGATTATGCGGCCTCGAGTGGAATGGACACTGCGATGCCCTGACTCGAAATCAGGCCGGATATCATTGCAGTGACTTGAATGCCGGCTCGTCTTGCATCTCCCAAAATGAAAGGATGTCCGAATCCCCTGTGGAGACCACAGAGAAAGACCTAGTTCCCCATCTCATTGCGACCGGAGGCCTCACATCCTTTGAAAATTCCAAAGGTACGCGGACATCAGTGCCTCCAAAGGAGACGATGCCTGACTCCTCGTGAAACTTGATAGGAGTCCCAGGATTCCTGAGGCACGTGGAAAGGGACCCTTGGTCTCCCGCCTCAGCTGGAGACGCGTCCCAATTGCCCTGCCAAGCCTCGAGGAGAATCCCGAGTTTTCCCTCGCAACTAGGCAGGAGTCCTGACATCGCTGAACAAACACGTGTCTGGAAGGGCCATCCCCGTCGTAACTCGAGAATATACCCCAGGTTCCCGCCGCAACTCGAGAAAAACCATGAGACTTCCCCCTCGCCGCGAGATGAGGCCCGATTCCCCTGCACTGCGTGCAAAGTAATTCCGTGTTGCACATCACACATGAAAGGAGCCTTGATTTCCTTGATGGCACTCCAGAGAAAACCCAAGAACACTGTTTCAAGGCTAGAGGGATCCTGAGGTCACTGTAGCAACAAGAAAGAGCTCCGTGGACCACAAATCAACTCAAGATGAGAGGTTAGTACCTGGCTTCGACTCCAGAGGAACACCACCTTACCACAAGCACCTCAAGAGGAGGCTTCTCTCAGCTCAAGGTATGTTAGAGGGACCCTGAGTTTGCGGCCTCAAGTGGAATGGACACCGCGATGCACTGACGTGAAATAAGGCCGATATCCCTGCAGTGACTTGAATGCAGGCTCGTCTTGCATCTCCCAAGACGAAAGGATGTCTGAATCCCCTGTGGAGACCACAGAGAAAGACCTAGTTCCCCACCTCATCGCGACCGGAGGCCTCACATCCTTTGAAAACTCCAGAGGTACGGGGAGATCAGTGCCTTCAAAGGAGACGATGCCTGACTCCAGTGAAACTTAATAGGAGTCCCAGGATTCCTGTGGCACGTGGAAAGGAACCCTTGGTCTCCCGCCTCAGCTGGAGAGGCGTCCCAATTGCCCTGCCAAGCCTCGAGGAGAATCCCGAGTTGTGCCTCGCAACTAGGCAGGAGTCCTGCCGTCGCTGAACAAACACGTGTGTGGAAGGCCCATCCCCGTCGTTACTCGAGAATATACCCCAGGTTCACGCCGCAACTCGAGAAAAACCATGAGACTTCCCCCTCGCCGCGAGATGAGGCCCGATTCCCCTGCACTGCGTGCAGAGCAATTCCGTGTTGCACATCACACATGAAAGGAGCCTTGATTTCCTTGATGGCACTCCAGAGAAACCCCAAGAACACTGTTTCAAGGCTAGAGGGATCCTGAGGTCACTGTAGCAACACGAAAGAGCTCCGTGGACCAAGAATCAACTCGAGATGAGAGGTTCGTCCCTGGCTTTGACTCCAGAGGAATACCACCTTACCACAAGCACCTCAAGAGGAGGCTTCTCTCAGATCTAGGTATGTGAGAGGGACCCTGAGTTTGCGGCCTCAAGTGGAATGGACACCGCGATGCCCTGACGCGCAATAAGGCCGGATATCCCTGCAGTGACTTGAATGCAGGCTCGTCTTGCATCTCCCAAGACGAAAGGATGTCTGAATCCCATGTGGAGACCACAGAGAAAGACCTAGTTCCCCACCTCATCGCGACCGGAGGCCTCACATCCTTTGAAAACTCCAGAGGTACGCGGAGATCAGTGCCTCCAAAGGAGACGATGCCTGACTCCTCGTGAAACTTGACAGGAGTCCCAGGATTCCTGTGGCACGTGGAAAGGGACACTTGGTCTCCCACCTCAGCTGGAGAGGCGTCCCAATTGCCCTGCCAAGCCTCGAGGAGAATCCCGAGTTGTCCCTCGCAACTAGGCAGGAGTCCTGACGTCGCTGAACAAACACGTGGGTGGAAGGGCCATCCCCGTCGTAACTCGAGAATATACCCCAGGTTCCCGCCGCAACTCGAGAAAAACCATGAGACTTCCCCCTCGCCGCGAGATGAGGCCCGATTCCCCTGCACTGCGTGCAGAGCAATTCCGTGTTGCACATCACACATGAAAGGAGTCTTAATTTCCTTGATGGCACTCCAGAGAAACCCAAAGAACAGTGTTTCAAGGCTAGAGGGATCCTGAGGTCACTGTAGCAACACGAAAGAGCTCCGTGGACCAGGAATCAACTCGAGATGAGAGGTTAGTCCCTGGCTTCGACTCCAGAGGAATACCACCTTACCACAAGCACCTCAAGAGGAGGCTTCTCTCAGATCTAGGTATGTGAGAGGGACCCTGAGTTTGCGGCCTCAAGTGGAATGGACACCGCGATGCCCTGACTCAAAATAAGGCCGGATATCCCTGCAGTGACTTGAATGCCGGCTCGTCTTGCATCTCCCAAGACGAAAGGATGTCTGAATCCCCTGTGGAGACCACAGAGAAAGACCTAGTTCCCCACCTCATCGCGACCGGAGGCCTCACATCCTTTGAAAACTCCAGAGGTACGCGGAGATCAGTGCCTCCAAAGGAGACGATGCCTGACTCCTCGTGAAACTTGATAGGAGTCCCAGGATTCCTGTGGCACGTGGAAAGGGACCCTTGGTCTCCCGCCTCAGCTGGAGAGGCGTCCCAGTTGCCCTGCCAAGCCTCGAGGAGAATCCCGAGTTGTCCCTCACAACTAGGCAGGAGTCCTGACGTCGCTGAACAAACACGTGGGTGGAAGGGCCATCCCCTTCGTAACTCGAGAATATACCCCAGGTTCCCGCCGCAACTCGTGAAAAACCATGAGACTTCCCCCTCGCCGCGAGATGAGGCCCGATTCCCCTGCACTGCGTGCAGAGCAATTCCGTGTTGCACATCACACATGAAAGAAGCCTTGATTTCCTCGATGGCACTCCAGACAAAACCCAAGAACAGTGTTTCAAGGCTAGAGGGATCCTGAGGTCACTGTAGCAACATGAAAGAGCTCCAGGGACCAAAAATCAACTCGAGATGAGAGGTTAGTCCCTGGCTTCGACTCCAGAGGAATACCACCTAACCACAAGCACCTCAAGAGGAGGCTTCTCTCAGCTCTAGGTATGTGAGAGGGACCCTGAGTTTGCGGCCTCAAGTGGAATGGACACCGCGATGCCCTGACGATAAATAAGGCCGGATATCCCTGCAGTGACTTGAATGCAGGCTCGTCTTGCACCTCCCAAGACGAAATGATGTCTGAATCCCCTGTGGAGACCACAGAGAAAGACCTAGTTCCCCACCTCATCGCGACCGGAGGCCTCACATCCTTTGAAAATTCCAGAGGTACGCGGAGATCAGTGCCTCCAAAGGAGACGATGCCTGACTCCTCGTGAAACTTGACAGGAGTCCCAGAATACCTGTGCACGTGGAAAGGGACCCTTAGTCTCCCGCCTCAGCTGGAGAGGCGTCCCAATTGTCCTGCCAAGCCTCGAGGAGAATCCCGAGTTGTCCCTCGCAACTAGGCAGGAGTCGTGACGTCGCTGAACAAACACGTGGGTGGAAGGGCAATCCCCGTCGTTACTCGAGAATATACCACAGGTTCCCGCCGCAACTCGAGAAAAACCATGAGACTTCCCCCTCGCCGCGAGATGAGGCCCGATTCCCCTGCACTGCGTGCAGAGCAATTCTGTGTTGCACATCACACATGAAAGGAGACTTGATTTCCTTGATGGCACTCCAGAGAAACCCCAAGAACACTGTTTCAAGGTTGAGGGATCCTGAGGTCACTGTAGCAACACGAAAGAGCTCCTTGGACGAAAAATCAACTCGAGATGAGAGGCTAGTCCCTGGCTTCGACTCCAGAGGAATACCACCTTACCACAAGCACCTCAAGAGGAGGCTTCTCTCAGCTCTATGTATGTGAGAGGGACCCTGAATTTGCGGCCTCAAGTGGAATGGAGACCGCGATGCCCTGACTAGAAATAAGGCCGGATATCCATGCAGTGACTTGAATGCAGGCTCGTCTTGCATCTCCCAAGACGAAAGGATGTCTGAATCCCCTGTGGAGACCACAGAGCAAGACGTAGTTCCCCACCTCATGGCGACCGGAGGCCTCACATCCTTTGAAAACTCCAGAGGTACGCGGAGATCAGTGCCTCCAAAGGAGACGATGCCTGACTCCTCGTGAAACTTGACAGGAGTCCCAGGATTCCTGTCGCACGTGGAAAGGGACACTTGGTCTCCCAACTCAGCTGGAGAGGCGTCCCAATTGCCCTGCCAAGCCTCGAGGAGAATCCCGAGTTGTCCCTCGCAACTAGGCAGGAGTCCTGACGTCGCTGAACAAACACGTGGGTGGAAGGGCCATCCCCGTCGTAACTCGAGAATATACCCCAGGTTCGCGCCGCAACTCGAGAAAAACCATGAGACTTCCCCCTCGCCGCGAGATGAGGCCCGATTCCCCTGCACTGCGTGCAAAGCAATTCCGTGTTGCACATCACACATGAAAGGAGTCTTAATTTCCTTGATGGCACTCCAGAGAAACCCAAAGAACAGTGTTTCAAGGCTACAGGGATCCTGAGGTCACTGTAGCAACACGAAAGAGCTCCGTGGACCAAGAATCAACTCGAGATGAGAGGTTAGTCCCTGGCTTCGACTCCAGAGGAATACCACCTTACCACAAGCACCTCAAGAGGAGGCTTCTCTCAGCTCTAGGTATGTGAGAGGGACCCTGAGTTTGCGGCCTCAAGTGGAATGGACACCGCGATGCCCTGACTCGAAATAAGGCCGGATATCCCTGCAGTGACTTGAATGTAGGCTCGTCTTGCATCTCCCAAAATGAACGAATGTCTGAATCCCCTGTGGAGACCACAGAGAAAGACCTAGTTTCCCACCTCATGGCGACCGGAGGCCTCACATCCTTTGAAAACTCCAGAGGTACGTGGAGATCAGTGCCTCCAAAGGAGACGATGCCTGACTCCTCGTGAAACAAGATAGGAGTCCCAGGATTCCTGTGGCACGTGGATAGGGACCCTTGGTCTCCCGCCTCAGCTGGAGAGGCGTCCCAATTGCCCTGCCAAGCCTCGAGGAGAATCCCGAGTTGTCCCTCACAACTAGGCAGGAGTCCTGACGTCGCTGAACAAACACGTGTGTGGAAGAGCCATCCCCGTCGTAACTCGAGAATATAACCCAGGTTCCCGCCGCAACTCGAGAAAAACCATGAGACTTCCCCCTCGCCGCGAGATGAGGCCTGATTCTCCTGCACTGCGTGCAGAGCAATTCCGTGTTGCACATCACACATGAAAGGAGCCTTGATTTCCTTGATGGCACTCCAGAGAAACCCCAACAACACTATTTCAAGGCTAGAGGGATCCTAAGGTCACTGTAGCAACACGAAAGTGCTCCGTGGACCAAAAATCAACTCGAGATGAGAGGTTAGTCCCTGGCTTCGACTCCAGAGGAATACCACCTTACTACAAGCACCTCAGAGGAGGCTTCTCTCAGCTCTAGCTATGTGAGAGGGACCCTGAGTTTGCGGCCTCAAGTGGAATGGACACCGTGATGCCCTGACTCGAAATAAGGCCGGATATCCCTGCAGTGACTTGAATGCAGGCTCGTCTTGCATCTCCCAAGATGAAAGGATGTCTGAATCCCCTGTGGAGGCCACAGAGAAAGACCTAGTTCCCCACCTCATGGCGACCGGAGGCCTCACATCCTTTGAAAACTCCAGAGGTACGCGGAGATCAGTGCCTCCAAAGGAGACGATGCCTGACTCCTCGTGAAACTTGATAGGAGTCCCAGGATTGCTCTGGCACGTGGAAAGGGACCCTTGGTCTCCCGCCTCAGCTGGAGTGGCGTCCCAATTGCCCTGCCAAGCCTCGAGGAGAATCCCGACTTGTCCCTCGCAACTAGGCAGGAGTCCTGACGTCGCTGAACAAACACGTGGGTCGAAAGGCCATCCCCGTCGTAACTCGAGAATATACCCCAGGTTCCCGCCGCAACTCGAGAAAAACCATGAGACTTCCCCCTCGCTGCGAGATGAGGCCTGATTCCCCTGCACTGCGTGCAGAGCAATTCCGTGTTGCACATCACACATGAAAGGAGCCTTGATTTCCTTGATGGCACTCCAGAGAAACCCCAAGAACACTGTTTCAAGGCTAGAGGATCCTGAGGTCACTGAAGCAACACGAAAGAGCTCCGTGGACCATGAATCAACACGCGATGAGAGGTTATTCCCTGGCTTCGACTCCAGAGGAATACCACCTTACCACGAGCACCTCAAGAGGAGGCTTCTCTCAGCTCTAGGTATGTGAGAGGGACCCTGATTATGCGGCCTCGAGTGGAATGGACACTGCGATGCCCTGACTCGAAATCAGGCCGGATATCATTGCAGTGACTTGAATGCCGGCTCGTCTTGCATCTCCCAAGATGAAAGGATGTCCGAATCCCCTGTGGAGACCACAGAGAAAGACCTAGTTCCCCATCTCATTGCGACCGGAGGCCTCACATCCTTTGAAAATTCCAAAGGTACGCGGAGATCAGTGCCTCCAAAGGAGACGATGCCTGACTCCTCGTGAAATTTGATAGGAGTCCCAGGATTCCTGAGGCACGTGGAATGGGACACTTGGTCTCCCGCCTCAGCTGGAGACGCGTCCCAATTGCCCTGCCAAGCCTCGAGGAGAATCCCGAGTTGTCCCTCGCAACTAGGCAGGAGTCCTGACATCGCTGAACAAACACGTGTCTGGAAGGGCCATCCCCGTCGTAACTCGAGAATATACCCCAGGTTCCCGCCGCAACTCGAGAAAAACCATGAGACTTCCCCCTCGCCTCAAGATGAGGCCCGATTCCCCTGCACTTCGTGCAGAGTAATTCCGTGTTGCACATCACACATGAAAGGAGCCTTGATTTCCTTGATGGCACTCCAGAGAAACCCCAAGAACACTGTTTCAAGGCTAGCGGGATCCTGAGGTCACTGTAGCAACACGACAGAGCTCCGTGTACCAAAAATCAACTCGAGATGAGAGGTTCGTCCCTGGCTTTGACTCCAGAGGAATACCACCTTACCACAAGCACCTCAAGAGGAGGCTTCTCTCAGCTCTATGTATGTGAGAGGGACCCTGAGTTTGCGGCCTCAAGTGGAATGGAGACTGCGATGCCCTGACTCGAAATAAGGCCGGATATCCCTGCAGTGACTTGAATGCAGGCTCGTCTTGCATCTCCCAAGACGAACGGATGTCTGAATCCCCTGTGGAGACAACAGAGAAAGACCTAGTTCCCCACCTCATCGCGACCGGGGGCCTCACATCCTTTGAAAACTCCAGAGGTACGCGGAGATCAGTGCCTCCAAAGGAGACGATGCCTGACTCCTCGTGAAACTTGATAGGAGTCCCAGGATTCCTGTGGCACGTGGAAAGGGACCCTTGGTCTCCCACCTCAGGTGGAGAGGCGTCCCAATTGCCCTGCCAAGCCTCGAGGAGAATCCCGAGTTGTCCTTCGCAACTAGGCAGGAGTCCTGATGTCGCTGAACAAGCACGTGGGTGGAAGGGCCATCCCCGTCGTAACTCGAGAATATAGCCCAGGTTCCCGCCGCAACTCGAGAAAAACCATGAGACTTCCCCCTCGCCGCGAGATGAGGCCCGATTCCCCTGCACTGCGTGCAGAGCAATTCCGTGTTGCACATCACACATGAAAGGAGTCTTAATTTCCTTGATGGCACTCCAGAGAAACCCAAAGAACAGTGTTTCAAGGCTAGAGGGATCCTGAGGTCACTGTAGCAACACGAAAGAGCTCCGTGGACCAAGAAGCAACTCGAGATGAGAGGTTAGTCCCTGGCTTCGACTCCAGAGGAATACCACCTTACCACAAGCACCTCAAGAGGAGGCTTCTCTCAGCTCTAGGTATGTGAGAGGGACCCTGAGTTTGCGGCCTCAAGTGGAATGGACACCGCGATGCCCTGACTCGAAATAAGGCCGGATATCCCTGCAGTGACTTGGATGTAGGCTCGTCTTGCATCTCCCAAAATGAAAGAATGTCTGAATCCCCTGTGGAGACCACAGAGAAAGACCTAGTTTCCCACCTCATGGCGACCGGAGGCCTCACATCCTTTGAAAACTCCAGAGGTACGCGGAGATCAGTGCCTCCAAAGGAGACGATGCCTGACTCCTCGTGAAACAAGATAGGAGTCCCAGGAATCCTGTGGCACGTGGATAGGGACCCTTGGTCTCCCGCCTCAGCTGGAGAGGCGTCCCAATTGCCCTGCCAAGCCTCGAGGAGAATCCCGAGTTGTCCCTCGCAACTAGGCAGGAGTCCTGACGTCGCTGAACAAACACGTGTGTGGAAGAGCCATCCCCGTCGTAACTCGAGAATATACCCCAGGTTCCCGCCGCAACTCGAGAAAAACCATGAGACTTCCCCCTCGCCGCGAGATGAGGCCTGATTCTCCTGCACTGCGTGCAGAGCAATTCCGTGATGCACATCACACATGAAAGGAGCCTTGATTTCCTTGATGGCACTCCAGAGAAACCCCAACAACACTATTTCAAGGCTAGAGGGATCCTAAGGTCACTGTAGCAACACGAAAGTGCTCCGTGGACCAAAAATCAACTCGAGATGAGAGGTTAGTCCCTGGCTTCGACTCCAGAGGAATACCACCTTACTACAAGCACCTCAAGAGGAGGCTTCTTTCAGCTCTAGCTATGTGAGAGGGACCCTGATTATGCGGCCTCGAGTGGAATGGACACTGCGATGCCCTGACTCGAAATCAGGCCGGATATCATTGCAGTGACTTGAATGCCGGCTCGTCTTGCATCTCCCAAAATGAAAGGATGTCCGAATCCCCTGTGGAGACCACAGAGAAAGACCTAGTTCCCCATCTCATTGCGACCGGAGGCCTCACATCCTTTGAAAATTCCAAAGGTACGCGGACATCAGTGCCTCCAAAGGAGACGATGCCTGACTCCTCGTGAAACTTGATAGGAGTCCCAGGATTCCTGAGGCACGTGGAAAGGGACCCTTGGTCTCCCGCCTCAGCTGGAGACGCGTCCCAATTGCCCTGCCAAGCCTCGAGGAGAATCCCGAGTTTTCCCTCGCAACTAGGCAGGAGTCCTGACATCGCTGAACAAACACGTGTCTGGAAGGGCCATCCCCGTCGTAACTCGAGAATATACCCCAGGTTCCCGCCGCAACTCGAGAAAAACCATGAGACTTCCCCCTCGCCGCGAGATGAGGCCCGATTCCCCTGCACTGCGTGCAAAGTAATTCCGTGTTGCACATCACACATGAAAGGAGCCTTGATTTCCTTGATGGCACTCCAGAGAAAACCCAAGAACACTGTTTCAAGGCTAGAGGGATCCTGAGGTCACTGTAGCAACAAGAAAGAGCTCCGTAGACCACAAATCAACTCAAGATGAGAGGTTAGTACCTGGCTTCGACTCCAGAGGAATACCACCTTACCACAAGCACCTCAAGAGGAGGCTTCTCTCAGCTCAAGGTATGTTAGAGGGACCCTGAGTTTGCGGCCTCAAGTGGAATGGACACCGCGATGCACTGACGTGAAATAAGGCCGATATCCCTGCAGTGACTTGAATGCAGGCTCGTCTTGCATCTCCCAAGACGAAAGGATGTCTGAATCCCCTGTGGAGACCACAGAGAAAGACCTAGTTCCCCACCTCATCGCGACCGGAGGCCTCACATCCTTTGAAAACTCCAGAGGTACGGGGAGATCAGTGCCTTCAAAGGAGACGATGCCTGACTCCAGTGAAACTTAATAGGAGTCCCAGGATTCCTGTGGCACGTGGAAAGGAACCCTTGGTCTCCCGCCTCAGCTGGAGAGGCGTCCCAATTGCCCTGCCAAGCCTCGAGGAGAATCCCGAGTTGTGCCTCGCAACTAGGCAGGAGTCCTGCCGTCGCTGAACAAACACGTGTGTGGAAGGCCCATCCCCGTCGTTACTCGAGAATATACCCCAGGTTCACGCCGCAACTCGAGAAAAACCATGAGACTTCCCCCTCGCAGGGAGATGAGGCCCGATTCCCCTGCACTGCGTGCAGAGCAATTCCGTGTTGCACATCACACATGAAAGGAGCCTTGATTTCCTTGATGGCACTCCAGAGAAACCCCAAGAACACTGTTTCAAGGCTAGAGGGATCCTGAGGTCACTGTAGCAACACGAAAGAGCTCCGTGGACCAAGAATCAACTCGAGATGAGAGGTTAGTCCCTGGCTTCGACTCCAGAGGAATACCACCTTACCACAAGCACCTCAAGAGGAGGCTTCTCTCAGATCTAGGTATGTGAGAGGGACCCTGAGTTTGCGGCCTCAAGTGGAATGGACACCGCGATGCCCTGACTCGCAATAAGGCCGGATATCCCTGCAGTGACTTGAATGCAGGCTCGTCTTGCATCTCCCAAGACGAAAGGATGTCTGAATCCCATGTGGAGACCACAGAGAAAGACCTAGTTCCCCACCTCATCGCGACCGGAGGCCTCACATCCTTTGAAAACTCCAGAGGTACGCGGAGATCAGTGCCTCCAAAGGAGACGATGCCTGACTCCTCGTGAAACTTGACAGGAGTCCCAGGATTCCTGTGGCACGTGGAAAGGGACACTTGGTCTCCCACCTCAGCTGGAGAGGCGTCCCAATTGCCCTGCCAAGCCTCGAGGAGAATCCCGAGTTGTCCCTCGCAACTAGGCAGGAGTCCTGACGTCGCTGAACAAACACGTGGGTGGAAGGGCCATCCCCGTCGTAACTCGAGAATATACCCCAGGTTCCCGCCGCAACTCGAGAAAAACCATGAGACTTCCCCCTCGCCGCGAGATGAGGCCCGATTCCCCTGCACTGCGTGCAGAGCAATTCCGTGTTGCACATCACACATGAAAGGAGTCTTAATTTCCTTGATGGCACTCCAGAGAAACCCAAAGAACAGTGTTTCAAGGCTAGAGGGATCCTGAGGTCACTGTAGCAACACGAAAGAGCTCCGTGGACCAAGAATCAACTCGAGATGAGAGGTTAGTCCCTGGCTTCGACTCCAGAGGAATACCACCTTACCACAAGCACCTCAAGAGGAGGCTTCTCTCAGCTCTAGGTATGTGAGAGGGTCCCTGAGTTTGCGGCCTCAAGTGGAATGGACACCGCGATGCCCTGACTCGAAATCAGGCCGGATATCATTGCAGTGACTTGAATGCCGGCTCGTCTTGCATCTCCCAAGACGAACGGATGTCTGAATCCCCTGTGGAGACAACAGAGAAAGACCTAGTTCCCCACGTCATCGCGACCGGGGGCCTCACATCCTTTGAAAACTCCAGAGGTACGCGGAGATCAGTGCCTCCAAAGGAGACGATGCCTGACTCCTCGTGAAACTTGATAGGAGTCCCAGGATTCCTGAGGCACGTGGAAAGGGACACTTGGTCTCCCGCCTCAGCTGGAGAGGCGTCCCAATTGCCCTGCCAAGCCTCGAGGAGAATCCCGAGTTGTCCCTCGCAACTAGGCAGGAGTCCTGACATCGCTGAACAAACACGTGTCTGGAAGGGCCATCCCCGTCGTAACTCGAGAATATACCCCAGGTTCCCGCCGCAACTCGAGAAAAACCATGAGACTTCCCCCTCGCCTCAAGATGAGGCCCGATTCCCCTGCACTTCGTGCAGAGTAATTCCGTGTTGCACATCACACATGAAAGGAGCCTTGATTTCCTTGATGGCACTCCAGAGAAACCCCAAGAACACTGTTTCAAGGCTAGCAGGATCCTGAGGTCACTGTAGCTACACGACAGAGCTCCGTGTACCAAAAATCAACTCGAGATGAGAGGTTCGTCCCTGGCTTTGACTCCAGAGGAATACCACCTTACCACAAGCACCTCAAGAGGAGGCTTCTCTCAGCTCTATGTATGTGAGAGGGACCCTGAGTTTGCGGCCTCAAGTGGAATGGAGACTGCGATGCCCTGACTCGAAATAAGGCCGGATATCCCTGCAGTGACTTGAATGCAGGCTCGTCTTGCATCTCCCAAGACGAACGGATGTCTGAATCCCCTGTGGAGACAACAGAGAAAGACCTAGTTCCCCACCTCATCGCGACCGGGGGCCTCACATCCTTTGAAAACTCCAGAGGTACGCGGAGATCAGTGCCTCCAAAGGAGACGATGCCTGACTCCTCGTGAAACTTGATAGGAGTCCCAGGATTCCTGTGGCATGTGGAAAGGGACCCTTGGTCTCCCACCTCAGGTGGAGAGGCGTCCCAATTGCCCTGCCAAGCCTCGAGGAGAATCCCGAGTTGTCCTTCGCAACTAGGCAGGAGTCCTGATGTCGCTGAACAAACACGTGGGTGGAAGGGCCATCCCCGTCGTAACTCGAGAATATAGCCCAGGTTCCCGCCGCAACTCGAGAAAAACCATGAGACTTCCCCCTCGCCGCGAGATGAGGCCCGATTCCCCTGCACTGCGTGCAGAGCAATTCCGTGTTGCACATCACACATGAAAGGAGTCTTAATTTCCTTGATGGCACTCCAGAGAAACCCAAAGAACAGTGTTTCAAGGCTAGAGGGATCCTGAGGTCACTGTAGCAACACGAAAGAGCTCCGTGGACCAAGAAGCAACTCGAGATGAGAGGTTAGTCCCTGGCTTCGACTCCAGAGGAATACCACCTTACCACAAGCACCTCAAGAGGAGGCTTCTCTCAGCTCTAGGTATGTGAGAGGGACCCTGAGTTTGCGGCCTCAAGTGGAATGGACACCGCGATGCCCTGACTCGAAATAAGGCCGGATATCCCTGCAGTGACTTGGATGTAGGCTCGTCTTGCATCTCCCAAAATGAAAGAATGTCTGAATCCCCTGTGGAGACCACAGAGAAAGACCTAGTTTCCCACCTCATGGCGACCGGAGGCCTCACATCCTTTGAAAACTCCAGAGGTACGCGGAGATCAGTGCCTCCAAAGGAGACGATGCCTGACTCCTCGTGAAACAAGATAGGAGTCCCAGGATTCCTGTGGCACGTGGATAGGGACCCTTGGTCTCCCGCCTCAGCTGGAGAGGCGTCCCAATTGCCCTGCCAAGCCTCGAGGAGAATCCCGAGTTGTCCCTCGCAACTAGGCAGGAGTCCTGACGTTGCTGAACAAACACGTGTGTGGAAGAGCCATCCCCGTCGTAACTCGAGAATATACCCCAGGTTCCTGCCGCAACTCGAGAAAAACCATGAGACTTCCCCCTCGCCGCGAGATGAGGCCTGATTCTCCTGCACTGCGTGCAGAGCAATTCCGTGATGCACATCACACATGAAAGGAGCCTTGATTTCCTTGATGGCACTCCAGAGAAACCCCAACAACACTATTTCAAGGCTAGAGGGATCCTAAGGTCACTGTAGCAACACGAAAGTGCTCCGTGGACCAAAAATCAACTCGAGATGAGAGGTTAGTCCCTGGCTTCGACTCCAGAGGAATACCACCTTACTACAAGCACCTCAAGAGGAGGCTTCTTTCAGCTCTAGCTATGTGAGAGGGACCCTGATTATGCGGCCTTGAGTGGAATGGACACTGCGATGCCCTGACTCGAAATCAGGCCGGATATCATTGCAGTGACTTGAATGCCGGCTCGTCTTGCATCTCCCAAAATGAAAGGATGTCCGAATCCCCTGTGGAGACCACAGAGAAAGACCTAGTTCCCCATCTCATTGCGACCGGAGGCCTCACATCCTTTGAAAATTCCAAAGGTACGCGGACATCAGTGCCTCCAAAGGAGACGATGCCTGACTCCTCGTGAAACTTGATAGGAGTCCCAGGATTCCTGAGGCACGTGGAAAGGGACCCTTGGTCTCCCGCCTCAGCTGGAGACGCGTCCCAATTGCCCTGCCAAGCCTCGAGGAGAATCCCGAGTTTTCCCTCGCAACTAGGCAGGAGTCCTGACATCGCTGAACAAACACGTGTCTGGAAGGGCCATCCCCGTCGTAACTCGAGAATATACCCCAGGTTCCCGCCGCAACTCGAGAAAAACCATGAGACTTCCCCCTCGCCTCAAGATGAGGCCCGATTCCCCTACACTTCGTGCGGAGTAATTCCGTGTTGCACATCACACATGAAAGGAGCCTTGATTTCCTTGATGGCACTCCAGAGAAAACCCAAGAACACTGTTTCAAGGCTAGAGGGATCCTGAGGTCACTGTAGCAACAAGAAAGAGCTCCGTGGACCACAAATCAACTCAAGATGAGAGGTTAGTACCTGGCTTCGACTCCAGAGGAATACCACCTTACCACAAGCACCTCAAGAGGAGGCTTCTCTCAGCTCAAGGTATGTTAGAGGGACCCTGAGTTTGCGGCCTCAAGTGGAATGGACACCGCGATGCACTGACGTGAAATAAGGCCGATATCCCTGCAGTGACTTGAATGCAGGCTCGTCTTGCATCTCCCAAGACGAAAGGATGTCTGAATCCCCTGTGGAGACCACAGAGAAAGACCTAGTTCCCCACCTCATCGCGACCTGAGGCCTCACATCCTTTGAAAACTCCAGAGGTACGGGGAGATCAGTGCCTTCAAAGGAGACGATGCCTGACTCCAGTGAAACTTAATAGGAGTCCCAGGATTCCTGTGGCACGTGGAAAGGAACCCTTGGTCTCCCGCCTCAGCTGGAGAGGCGTCCCAATTGCCCTGCCAAGCCTCGAGGAGAATCCCGAGTTGTCCCTCGCAACTAGGCAGGAGTCCTGCCGTCGCTGAACAAACACGTGTGTAGAAGAGCCATCCCCGTCGTTACTCGAGAATATACCGCAGGTTCCCGCCGCAACTCGAGAAAAACCATGAGACTTCCCCCTCGCAGCGAGATGAGGCCCGATTCCCCTGCACTGCGTGCAGAGCAATTCCGTGTTGCACATCACACATGAAAGGAGCCTTGATTTCCTTGATGGCACTCCAGAGAAACCCCAAGAACACTGTTTCAAGGCTAGAGGGATCCTGAGGTCACTGTAGCAACACGAAAGAGCTCCGTGGACCAAGAATCAACTCGAGATGAGAGGTTAGTCCCTGGCTTCGACTCCAGAGGAATACCACCTTACCACAAGCACCTCAAGAGGAGGCTTCTCTCAGATCTAGGTATGTGAGAGGGACCCTGAGTTTGCGGCCTCAAGTGGAATGGACACCGCGATGCCCTGACTCGCAATAAGGCCGGATATCCCTGCGGTGACTTGAATGCAGGCTCGTCTTGCATCTCCCAAGACGAAAGGATGTCTGAATCCCCTGTGGAGACCACAGAGAAAGACCTAGTTCCCCACCTCATCGCGACCGGAGGCCTCACATCCTTTGAAAACTCCAGAGGTACGCGGAGATCAGTGCCTCCAAAGGAGACGATGCCTGACTCCTCGTGAAACTTGACAGGAGTCCCAGGATTCCTGTGGCACGTGGAAAGGGACACTTGGTCTCCCACCTCAGCTGGAGAGGCGTCCCAATTGCCCTGCCAAGCCTCGAGGAGAATCCCGAGTTGTCCCTCGCAACTAGGCAGGAGTCCTGACGTCGCTGAACAAACACGTGGGTGGAAGGGCCATCCCCGTCGTAACTCGAGAATATACCCCAGGTTCCCGCCGCAACTCGAGAAAAACCATGAGACTTCCCCCTCGCCGCGAGATGAGGCCCGATTCCCCTGCACTGCGTGCAGAGCAATTCCGTGTTGCACATCACACATGAAAGGAGTCTTAATTTCCTTGATGGCACTCCAGAGAAACCCAAAGAACAGTGTTTCAAGGCTAGAGGGATCCTGAGGTCACTGTAGCAACACGAAAGAGCTCCGTGGACCAAGAATCAACTCGAGATGAGAGGTTAGTCCCTGGCTTCGACTCCAGAGGAATACCACCTTACCACAAGCACCTCAAGAGGAGGCTTCTCTCAGCTCTAGGTATGTGAGAGGGTCCCTGAGTTTGCGGCCTCAAGTGGAATGGACACCGCGATGCCCTGACTCGAAATCAGGCCGGATATCATTGCAGTGACTTGAATGCCGGCTCGTCTTGCATCTCCCAAGACGAACGGATGTCTGAATCCCCTGTGGAGACAACAGAGAAAGACCTAGTTCCCCACGTCATCGCGACCGGGGGCCTCACATCCTTTGAAAACTCCAGAGGTACGCGGA
The DNA here is from genome assembly GCF_910594005.1 of Cervus elaphus. Classification (NCBI taxonomy): domain Eukaryota; kingdom Metazoa; phylum Chordata; class Mammalia; order Artiodactyla; family Cervidae; genus Cervus; species Cervus elaphus. The sequence goes on along the minus strand of NC_057815.1, from coordinate 899,975 downwards.
GATCAGTGCCTCCAAAGGAGACGATGCCTGACTCCTCGTGAAACTTGATAGGAGTCCCAGGATTCCTGAGGCACGTGGAAAGGGACACTTGGTCTCCCGCCTCAGCTGGAGAGGCGTCCCAATTGCCCTGCCAAGCCTCGAGGAGAATCCCGAGTTGTCCCTCGCAACTAGGCAGGAGTCCTGACATCGCTGAACAAACACGTGTCTGGAAGGGCCATCCCCGTCGTAACTCGAGAATATACCCCAGGTTCCCGCCGCAACTCGAGAAAAACCATGAGACTTCCCCCTCGCCTCAAGATGAGGCCCGATTCCCCTGCACTTCGTGCAGAGTAATTCCGTGTTGCACATCACACATGAAAGGAGCCTTGATTTCCTTGATGGCACTCCAGAGAAACCCCAAGAACACTGTTTCAAGGCTAGCAGGATCCTGAGGTCACTGTAGCTACACGACAGAGCTCCGTGTACCAAAAATCAACTCGAGATGAGAGGTTCGTCCCTGGCTTTGACTCCAGAGGAATACCACCTTACCACAAGCACCTCAAGAGGAGGCTTCTCTCAGCTCTATGTATGTGAGAGGGACCCTGAGTTTGCGGCCTCAAGTGGAATGGAGACTGCGATGCCCTGACTCGAAATAAGGCCGGATATCCCTGCAGTGACTTGAATGCAGGCTCGTCTTGCATCTCCCAAGACGAACGGATGTCTGAATCCCCTGTGGAGACAACAGAGAAAGACCTAGTTCCCCACCTCATCGCGACCGGGGGCCTCACATCCTTTGAAAACTCCAGAGGTACGCGGAGATCAGTGCCTCCAAAGGAGACGATGCCTGACTCCTCGTGAAACTTGATAGGAGTCCCAGGATTCCTGTGGCATGTGGAAAGGGACCCTTGGTCTCCCACCTCAGGTGGAGAGGCGTCCCAATTGCCCTGCCAAGCCTCGAGGAGAATCCCGAGTTGTCCTTCGCAACTAGGCAGGAGTCCTGATGTCGCTGAACAAACACGTGGGTGGAAGGGCCATCCCCGTCGTAACTCGAGAATATAGCCCAGGTTCCCGCCGCAACTCGAGAAAAACCATGAGACTTCCCCCTCGCCGCGAGATGAGGCCCGATTCCCCTGCACTGCGTGCAGAGCAATTCCGTGTTGCACATCACACATGAAAGGAGTCTTAATTTCCTTGATGGCACTCCAGAGAAACCCAAAGAACAGTGTTTCAAGGCTAGAGGGATCCTGAGGTCACTGTAGCAACACGAAAGAGCTCCGTGGACCAAGAAGCAACTCGAGATGAGAGGTTAGTCCCTGGCTTCGACTCCAGAGGAATACCACCTTACCACAAGCACCTCAAGAGGAGGCTTCTCTCAGCTCTAGGTATGTGAGAGGGACCCTGAGTTTGCGGCCTCAAGTGGAATGGACACCGCGATGCCCTGACTCGAAATAAGGCCGGATATCCCTGCAGTGACTTGGATGTAGGCTCGTCTTGCATCTCCCAAAATGAAAGAATGTCTGAATCCCCTGTGGAGACCACAGAGAAAGACCTAGTTTCCCACCTCATGGCGACCGGAGGCCTCACATCCTTTGAAAACTCCAGAGGTACGCGGAGATCAGTGCCTCCAAAGGAGACGATGCCTGACTCCTCGTGAAACAAGATAGGAGTCCCAGGATTCCTGTGGCACGTGGATAGGGACCCTTGGTCTCCCGCCTCAGCTGGAGAGGCGTCCCAATTGCCCTGCCAAGCCTCGAGGAGAATCCCGAGTTGTCCCTCGCAACTAGGCAGGAGTCCTGACGTTGCTGAACAAACACGTGTGTGGAAGAGCCATCCCCGTCGTAACTCGAGAATATACCCCAGGTTCCTGCCGCAACTCGAGAAAAACCATGAGACTTCCCCCTCGCCGCGAGATGAGGCCTGATTCTCCTGCACTGCGTGCAGAGCAATTCCGTGATGCACATCACACATGAAAGGAGCCTTGATTTCCTTGATGGCACTCCAGAGAAACCCCAACAACACTATTTCAAGGCTAGAGGGATCCTAAGGTCACTGTAGCAACACGAAAGTGCTCCGTGGACCAAAAATCAACTCGAGATGAGAGGTTAGTCCCTGGCTTCGACTCCAGAGGAATACCACCTTACTACAAGCACCTCAAGAGGAGGCTTCTTTCAGCTCTAGCTATGTGAGAGGGACCCTGATTATGCGGCCTTGAGTGGAATGGACACTGCGATGCCCTGACTCGAAATCAGGCCGGATATCATTGCAGTGACTTGAATGCCGGCTCGTCTTGCATCTCCCAAAATGAAAGGATGTCCGAATCCCCTGTGGAGACCACAGAGAAAGACCTAGTTCCCCATCTCATTGCGACCGGAGGCCTCACATCCTTTGAAAATTCCAAAGGTACGCGGACATCAGTGCCTCCAAAGGAGACGATGCCTGACTCCTCGTGAAACTTGATAGGAGTCCCAGGATTCCTGAGGCACGTGGAAAGGGACCCTTGGTCTCCCGCCTCAGCTGGAGACGCGTCCCAATTGCCCTGCCAAGCCTCGAGGAGAATCCCGAGTTTTCCCTCGCAACTAGGCAGGAGTCCTGACATCGCTGAACAAACACGTGTCTGGAAGGGCCATCCCCGTCGTAACTCGAGAATATACCCCAGGTTCCCGCCGCAACTCGAGAAAAACCATGAGACTTCCCCCTCGCCTCAAGATGAGGCCCGATTCCCCTGCACTTCGTGCGGAGTAATTCCGTGTTGCACATCACACATGAAAGGAGCCTTGATTTCCTTGATGGCACTCCAGAGAAAACCCAAGAACACTGTTTCAAGGCTAGAGGGATCCTGAGGTCACTGTAGCAACAAGAAAGAGCTCCGTGGACCACAAATCAACTCAAGATGAGAGGTTAGTACCTGGCTTCGACTCCAGAGGAATACCACCTTACCACAAGCACCTCAAGAGGAGGCTTCTCTCAGCTCAAGGTATGTTAGAGGGACCCTGAGTTTGCGGCCTCAAGTGGAATGGACACCGCGATGCACTGACGTGAAATAAGGCCGATATCCCTGCAGTGACTTGAATGCAGGCTCGTCTTGCATCTCCCAAGACGAAAGGATGTCTGAATCCCCTGTGGAGACCACAGAGAAAGACCTAGTTCCCCACCTCATCGCGACCTGAGGCCTCACATCCTTTGAAAACTCCAGAGGTACGGGGAGATCAGTGCCTTCAAAGGAGACGATGCCTGACTCCAGTGAAACTTAATAGGAGTCCCAGGATTCCTGTGGCACGTGGAAAGGAACCCTTGGTCTCCCGCCTCAGCTGGAGAGGCGTCCCAATTGCCCGGCCAAGCCTCGAGGAGAATCCCGAGTTGTCCCTCGCAACTAGGCAGGAGTCCTGCCGTCGCTGAACAAACACGTGTGTGGAAGGCCCATCCCCGTCGTTACTCGAGAATATACCCCAGGTTCACGCCGCAACTCGAGAAAAACCATGAGACTTCCCCCTCGCAGCGAGATGAGGCCCGATTCCCCTGCACTGCGTGCAGAGCAATTCCGTGTTGCACATCACACATGAAAGGAGCCTTGATTTCCTTGATGGCACTCCAGAGAAACCCCAAGAACACTGTTTCAAGGCTAGAGGGATCCTGAGGTCACTGTAGCAACACGAAAGAGCTCCGTGGACCAAGAATCAACTCGAGATGAGAGGTTAGTCCCTGGCTTCGACTCCAGAGGAATACCACCTTACCACAAGCACCTCAAGAGGAGGCTTCTCTCAGATCTAGGTATGTGAGAGGGACCCTGAGTTTGCGGCCTCAAGTGGAATGGACACCGCGATGCCCTGACTCGCAATAAGGCCGGATATCCCTGCGGTGACTTGAATGCAGGCTCGTCTTGCATCTCCCAAGACGAAAGGATGTCTGAATCCCCTGTGGAGACCACAGAGAAAGACCTAGTTCCCCACCTCATCGCGACCGGAGGCCTCACATCCTTTGAAAACTCCAGAGGTACGCGGAGATCAGTGCCTCCAAAGGAGACGATGCCTGACTCCTCGTGAAACTTGACAGGAGTCCCAGGATTCCTGTGGCACGTGGAAAGGGACACTTGGTCTCCCACCTCAGCTGGAGAGGCGTCCCAATTGCCCTGCCAAGCCTCGAGGAGAATCCCGAGTTGTCCCTCGCAACTAGGCAGGAGTCCTGACGTCGCTGAACAAACACGTGGGTGGAAGGGCCATCCCCGTCGTAACTCGAGAATATACCCCAGGTTCCCGCCGCAACTCGAGAAAAACCATGAGACTTCCCCCTCGCCGCGAGATGAGGCCCGATTCCCCTGCACTGCGTGCAGAGCAATTCCGTGTTGCACATCACACATGAAAGGAGTCTTAATTTCCTTGATGGCACTCCAGAGAAACCCAAAGAACAGTGTTTCAAGGCTAGAGGGATCCTGAGGTCACTGTAGCAACACGAAAGAGCTCCGTGGACCAAGAATCAACTCGAGATGAGAGGTTAGTCCCTGGCTTCGACTCCAGAGGAATACCACCTTACCACAAGCACCTCAAGAGGAGGCTTCTCTCAGCTCTAGGTATGTGAGAGGGACCCTGAGTTTGCGGCCTCAAGTGGAATGGACACCGCGATGCCCTGACTCGAAATAAGGCCGGATATCCCTGCAGTGACTTGAATGTAGGCTCGTCTTTCATCTCCCAAAATGAACGAATGTCTGAATCCCCTGTGGAGACCACAGAGAAAGACCTAGTTTCCCACCTCATGGGGACCGGAGGCCTCACATCCTTTGAAAACTCCAGAGGTACGCGGAGATCAGTGCCTCCAAAGGAGACGATGCCTGACTCCTCGTGAAACAAGATAGGAGTCCCAGGATTCCTGTGGCACGTGGATAGGGACCCTTGGTCTCCCGCCTCAGCTGGAGAGGCGTCCCAATTGCCCTGCCAAGCCTCGAGGAGAATCCCGAGTTGTCCCTCGCAACTAGGCAGGAGTCCTGACGTCGCTGAACAAACACGTGGCTGGAAGGGACATCCCCGTCGTAACTCGAGAATATACCCCGGTTCCCGCCGCAACTCGAGAAAAACCATGAGACTTCCCCCTCGCCGCGAGATGAGGCCTGATTCCCCTGCACTGCGTGCAGAGCAATTCCGTGTTGCACATCACACGTGAAAGGGGCCTTGATTTCCTTGATGGCACTCCAGAGAAACCCCAAGAACACTGTTTCAAGGCTAGAGGATCCTGAGGTCACTGAAGCAACACGAAAGAGCTCCGTGGACCAAGAAGCAACTCGAGATGAGAGGTTAGTCCCTGGCTTCGACTCCAGAGGAATACCACCTTACCACAAGCACCTCAAGAGGAGGCTTCTCTCAGCTCTAGGTATGTGAGAGGGACCCTGAGTTTGCGGCCTCGAGTGGAATGGACACTGCGATGCCCTGACTCGAAATCAGGCCGGATATCATTGCAGTGACTTGAATGCCGGCTCGTCTTGCATCTCCCAAAATGAAAGGATGTCCGAATCCCCTGTGGAGACCACAGAGAAAGACCTAGTTCCCCATCTCATTGCGACCGGAGGCCTCACATCCTTTGAAAATTCCAAAGGTACGCGGAGATCAGTGCCTCCAAAGGAGACGATGCCTGACTCCTCGTGAAACTTGATAGGAGTCCCAGGAATCCTGAGGAACGTGGAAAGGGACCCTTGGTCTCCCGCCTCAGCTGGAGACGCGTCCCAATTGCCCTGCCAAGCCTCGAGGAGAATCCCGAGTTGTCCCTCGCAACTAGGCAGGAGTCCTGACATCGCTGAACAAACACGTGTCTGGAAGGGCCATCCCCGTCGTAACTCGAGAATATACCCCAGGTTCCCGCCGCAACTCGAGAAAAACCATGAGACTTCCCCCTCGCCTCAAGATGAGGCCCGATTCCCCTGCACTTCGTGCGGAGTAATTCCGTGTTGCACATCACACATGAAAGGAGCCTTGATTTCCTTGATGGCACTCCAGAGAAAACCCAAGAACACTGTTTCAAGGCTATAGGGATCCTGAGGTCACTGTAGCAACAAGAAAGAGCTCCGTGGACCACAAATCAACTCAAGATGAGAGGTTAGTACCTGGCTTCGACTCCAGAGGAATACCACCTTACCACAAGCACCTCAAGAGGAGGCTTCTCTCAGCTCAAGGTATGTTAGAGGGACCCTGAGTTTGCGGCCTCAAGTGGAATGGACACCGCGATGCCCTGACTCGAAATAAGGCCGATATCCCTGCAGTGACTTGAATGCAGGCTCGTCTTGCATCTCCCAAGACGAAAGGATGTCTGAATCCCCTGTGGAGACCACAGAGAAAGACCTAGTTCCCCACCTCATCGCGACCTGAGGCCTCACATCCTTTGAAAACTCCAGAGGTACGGGGAGATCAGTGCCTTCAAAGGAGAGGATGCCTGACTCCAGTGAAACTTAATAGGAGTCCCAGGATTCCTGTGGCCCGTGGAAAGGAACCCTTGGTCTCCCGCCTCAGCTTGAGAGGCGTCCCAATTGCCCTGCCAAGCCTCGAGGAGAATCCCGAGTTGTCCCTCGCAACTAGGCAGGAGTCCTGCCGTCGCTGAACAAACACGTGTGTGAAAGGCCCATCCCCGTCGTTACTCGAGAATATACCCCAGGTTCACGCCGCAACTCGAGAAAAACCATGAGACTTCCCCCTCGCAGCGAGATGAGGCCCGATTCCCCTGCACTGCGTGCAGAGCAATTCCGTGTTGCACATCACACATGAAAGGAGCCTTGATTTCCTTGATGGCACTCCAGAGAAACCCCAAGAACACTGTTTCAAGGCTAGAGGGATCCTGAGGTCACTGTAGCAACACGAAAGAGCTCCGTGGACCAAGAACCAACTCGAGATGAGAGGTTAGTCCCTGGCTTCGACTCCAGAGGAATACCACCTTACCACAAGCACCTCAAGAGGAGGCTTCTCTCAGATCTAGGTATGTGAGAGGGACCCTGAGTTTGCGGCCTCAAGTGGAATGGACACCGCGATGCCCTGACTCGCAATAAGGCCGGATATCCCTGCAGTTACTTGAATGCAGGCTCGTCTTGCATCTCCCAAGACGAAAGGATGTCTGAATCCCCTGTGGAGACCACAGAGAAAGACCTAGTTCCCCACCTTATCGCGACCGGAGGCCTCACATCCTTTGAAAACTCCAGAGGTACGCGGAGATCAGTGCCTCCAAAGGAGACGATGCCTGACTCCTCGTGAAACTTGACAGGAGTCCCAGGATTCCTGTGGCACGTGGAAAGGGACCCTTGGTCTCCCACCTCAGCTGGAGAGGCGTCCCAATTGCCCTGCCAAGACTCGAGGAGAATCCCGAGTTGTCCCTCGCAACTAGGCAGGAGTCCTGACGTCGCTGAACAAACACGTGGGTGGAAGGGCCATCCCCGTCGTAACTCGAGAATATACCCCAGGTTCCCGCCGCAACTCGAGAAAAACCATGAGACTTCCCCCTCGCCGCGAGATGAGGCCCGATTCCCCTGCACTGCGTGCAGAGCAATTCCGTGTTGCACATCACACATGAAAGGAGTCTTAATTTCCTTGATGTCACTCCAGAGAAACCCAAAGAACAGTGTTTCAAGGCTAGAGGGATCCTGAGGTCACTGTAGCAACACGAAAGAGCTCCGTGGACCAAGAATCAACTCGAGATGAGAGGTTAGTCCCTGGCTTCGACTCCAGAGGAATACCACCTTACCACAAGCACCTCAAGAGGAGGCTTCTCTCAGATCTAGGTATGTGAGAGGGACCCTGAGTTTGCGGCCTCAAGTGGAATGGACACCGCGATGCCCTGACTCGAAATAAGGCCGGATATCCCTGCAGTGACTTGAATGTAGGCTCGTCTTTCATCTCCCAAAATGAACGAATGTCTGAATCCCCTGTGGAGACCACAGAGAAAGACCTAGTTTCCCACCTCATGGCGACCGGAGGCCTCACATCCTTTAAAAACTCCAGAGGTACGCGGAGATCAGTGCCTCCAAAGGAGACGATGCCTGACTCCTCGTGAAACTTGATAGGAGTCCCAGGATTCCTGTGGCACGTGGATAGGGACCCTTGGTCTCCCGCCTCAGCTGGAGAGGCGTCCCAATTGCCCTGCCAAGCCTCGAGGAGAATCCCGAGTTGTCCCTCGCAACTAGGCAGGAGTCCTGACGTCGCTGAACAAACACGTGGCTGGAAGGGACATCCCCGTCGTAACTCGAGAATATACCCCGGTTCCCGCCGCAACTCGAGAAAAACCATGAGACTTCCCCCTCGCCGCGAGATGAGGCCTGATTCCCCTGCACTGCGTGCAGAGCAATTCCGTGTTGCACATCACACATGAAAGGAGCCTTGATTTCCTTGATGGCACTCCAGAGAAACCCCAAGAACACTGTTTCAAGGCTAGAGGATCCTGAGGTCACTGAAGCAACACGAAAGTGCTCCGTGGACCATGAATCAACTCGAGATGAGAGGTTATTCCCTGGCTTCGACTCCAGAGGAATACCACCTTACCACAAGCACCTCAAGAGGAGGCTTCTCTCAGCTCTAGGTATGTGAGAGGGACCCTGATTATGCGGCCTCGAGTGGAATGGACACTGCGATGCCCTGACTCGAAATCAGGCCGGATATCATTGCAGTGACTTGAATGCCGGCTCGTCTTGCATCTCCCAAGATGAAAGGATGTCTGAATCCCCTGTGGAGACCACAGAGAAAGACCTAGTTCCCCATCTCATTGCGACCGGAGGCCTCACATCCTTTGAAAATTCCAAAGGTACGCGGAGATCAGTGCCTCCAAAGGAGACGATGCCTGACTCCTCGTGAAACTTGATAGGAGTCCCAGGATTCCTGAGGCACGTGGAAAGGGACACTTGGTCTCCCGCCTCAGCTGGAGACGCGTCCCAATTGCCCTGCCAAGCCTCGAGGAGAATCCCGAGTTGTCCCTCGCAACTAGGCAGGAGTCCTGACATCGCTGAACAAACACGTGTCTGGAAGGGCCATCCCCGTCGTAACTCGAGAATATACCCCAGGTTCCCGCCGCAACTCGAGAAAAACCATGAGACTTCCCCCTCGCCTCAAGATGAGGCCCGATTCCCCTGCACTTCGTGCAGAGTAATTCCGTGTTGCACATTACACATGAAAGGAGCCTTGATTTCCTTGATGGCACTCCAGAGAAACCCCAAGAACACTGTTTCAAGGCTAGCGGGATCCTGAGGTCACTGTAGCAACACGAAAGAGCTCCGTGGACCAAAAATCAACTCGAGATGAGAGGTTCGTCCCTGGCTTTGACTCCAGAGGAATACCACCTTACCACAAGCACCTCAAGAGGAGGCTTCTCTCAGCTCTATGTATGTGAGAGGGACCCTGAGTTTGCGGCCTCAAGTGGAATGGAGACTGCGATGCCCTGACTCGAAATAAGGCCGGATATCCCTGCAGTGACTTGAATGCAGGCTCGTCTTGCATCTCCCAAGATGAACGGATGTCTGAATCCCCTGTGGAGACAACAGAGAAAGACCTAGTTCCCCACCTCATCGCGACCGGAGGCCTCACATCCTTTGAAAACTCCAGAGGTACGCGGAGATTAGTGCCTCCAAAGGAGACGATGCCTGACTCCTCGTGAAACTTGATAGGAGTCCCAGGATTCCTGTGGCATGTGGAAAGGGACCCTTGGTCTCCCACCTCAGCTGGAGAGGCGTCCCAATTGCCCTGCCAAGCCTCGAGGAGAATCCCGAGTTGTCCCTCGCAACTAGGCAGGAGTCCTGATGTCGCTGAACAAACACGTGGGTGGAAGGGCCATCCCCATCGTAACTCGAGAATATACCCCAGGTTCCCGCCGCAACTCGAGAAAAACCATGAGACTTCCCCCTCACCGCGAGATGAGGCCCGATTCCCCTGCACTGCGTGCAGAGCAATTCCGTGTTGCACATCACACATGAAAGGAGTCTTAATTTCCTTGATGGCACTCCAGAGAAACCCAAAGAACAGTGTTTCAAGGCTAGAGGTATCCTGAGGTCACTGTAGCAACACGAAAGAGCTCCGTGGACCAAGAATCAACTCGAGATGAGAGGTTAGTCCCTGGCTTCGACTCCAGAGGAATACCACCTTACCACAAGCACCTCAAGAGGAGGCTTCTCTCAGCTCTAGGTATGTGAGAGGGACCCTGAGTTTGCGGCCTCAAGTGGAATGGACACCGCGATGCCCTGACTCGAAATAAGGCCGGATATCCCTGCAGTGACTTGAATGTAGGCTCGTCTTGCATCTCCCAAAATGAACGAATGTCTGAATCCCCTGTGGAGACCACAGAGAAAGACCTAGTCTCCCACCTCATGGCGACCGGAGGCCTCACATCCTTTGAAAACTCCAGAGGTACGCGGAGATTGTGCCTCCAAAGGAGACGATGCCTGACTCCTCGTGAAACAAGATAGGAGTCCCAGGATTCCTGTGGCACGTGGAAAGGGACTCTTGGTCTCCCGCCTCAGCTGGAGAGGCGTCCCAATTGCCCTGCCAAGCCTCGAGGAGAATCCCGAGTTGTCCCTCGCAACTAGGCAGGAGTCCTGACGTCGCTGAACAAACACGTGTGTGGAAGAGCCATCCCCGTCGTAACTCGAGAATATACCCCAGGTTCCCGCCGCAACTCGAGAAAAACCATGAGACTTCCCCCTCGCCGCGAGATGAGGCCTGATTCTCCTGCACTGCGTGCAGAGCAATTCCGTGATGCACATCACACATGAAAGGAGCCTTGATTTCCTTGATGGCACGCCAGAGAAAACCCAAGAACACTGTTTCAAGGCTAGAGGGATCCTGAGGTCACTGTAGCAACAAGAAAGAGCTCCGTGGACCACAAATCAACTCAAGATGAGAGGTTAGTACCTGGCTTCGACTCCAGAGGAATACCACCTTACCACAAGCACCTCAAGAGGAGGCTTCTCTCAGCTCAAGGTATTTTAGAGGGACCTTGAATTTGCGGCCTCAAGTGGAATGGACACCGCGATGCACTGACGTGAAATAAGGCCGATATCCCTGCAGTGACTTGAATGCAGGCTCGTCTTGCATCTCCCAAGACGAAACGATGTCTGAATCCCCTTTGGAGACCACAGAGAAAGACCTAGTTCCCCACCTCATCGCGACCTGAGGCCTCACATCCTTTGAAAACTCCAGGGTTACGGGGAGATCAGAGCCTTCAAAGGAGACGATGCCTGACTCCAGTGAAACTTAATAGGAGTCCCAGGATTCCTGTGGCACGTGGAAAGGAACCCTTGGTCTCCCGCCTCAGCTGGAGAGGCGTCCCAATTGCCCTGCCAAGCCTCGAGGAGAATCCCGAGTTGTCCCTCGCAACTAGGCAGGAGTCCTGCCTTCGCTGAACAAACACGTGTGTGGAAGGCCCATCCCCGTCGTTACTCGAGAATATACCCCAGGTTCACGCCGCAACTCGAGAAAAACCATGAGACTTCCCCCTCGCAGCGAGATGAGGCCCGATTCCCCTGCACTGCGTGCAGAGCAATTCCGTGTTGCACATCACACATGAAAGGAGCCTTGATTTCCTTGATGGCACTCCAGAGAAACCCCAAGAACACTGTTTCAAGGCTAGAGGGATCCTGAGGTCACTGTAGCAACACGAAAGAGCTCCGTGGACCAAGAATCAACTCGAGATGAGAGGTTAGTCCCTGGCCTCGACTCCAGAGGAATACCACCTTACCACAAGCACCTCAAGAGGAGGCTTCTCTCAGATCTAGGTATGTGAGAGGGACCCTGAGTTTGCGGCCTCAAGTGGAATGGACACCGCGATGCCCTGACTCGAAATAAGGCTGGATATCCCTGCAGTGACTTGAATGCAGGCTCGTCTTGCATCTCCCAAGACGAAAGGATGTCTGAATCCCCTTGGAGACCACAGAGAAAGACCTAGTTCCCCACCTCATCGCGACCGGAGGCCTCACATCCTTTGAAAACTCCAGAGGTACGCGGAGATCAGTGCCTCCAAAGGAGACGATGCCTGACTCCTCGTGAAACTTGATAGGAGTCCCAGGATTCCTGTGGCACGTGGAAAGGAACCCTTGGTCTCCCGCCTCAGCTGGAGAGCCGTCCCAGTTGCCCTGCCAAGCCTCGAGGAGAATGCCGAGTTATCCCTCACAACTAGGCAGGAGTCCTGACGTCGCTGAACAAACACGTGGGTGGAAGGGCCATCCCCGTCGTAACTCGAGAATATACCCCAGGTTCCCGCCGCAACTCGAGAAAAACCATGAGACTTCCCCCTCGCCGCCAGATGAGGCCCGATTCCCCTGCACTGCGTGCAGAACAATTCTGTGTTGCACATCACACATGAAAGGAGCCTTGATTTCCTTGGTGGCACTCCAGAGAAACCCCAAGAACACTGTTTCAAGGCTAGAGGGATCCTGAGGTCACTGTAGCAACACGAAAGAGCTCCGTGGACCAAAAATCAACTCTAGATGAGAGGTTAGTCCCTGGCTTCGACTCCAGAGGAATACCACCTCACCACAAGCACCTCAAGAGGAGGCTTCTCTCAGCTCTAGATATGTGAGAGGGACCCTGAATTTGCGGCCTCAAGTGGAATGGACACTGCGATGCACTGACCCAAACTAAAGCCGGATATCCCTGCAGTGACTTGAATGCAGGCTCGTCTTGCATCTCCCAAGACGAAAGGATGTCTGAATCCCCTGTGGAGACCACAGAGAAAGACCTAGTTCCCCACCTCATGGCGACCGGAGGCCTCACATCCTTTGAAAACTCCAGAGGTACGCGGAGATCAGTGCCTCCAAAGGAGACGATGCCTGACTCCTCGTGAAACTTGATAGGAGTCCCAGGATTCCTGTGGCACATGGAAAGCGACCCTTGGTCTCCCGCCTCAGCTGGAGACGTGTCCCAATTGCCCTGCCAAGCCTCGAGGAGAATCCCGAGTTGTCCCTCGCAACTAGGCAGGAGTCCTGCCGTCGCTGAACAAACACGTGTGTGGAAGGCCCATCCCCGTCGTTACTCGAGAATATACCCCAGGTTCACGCCGCAACTCGAGAAAAACCATGAGACTTCCCCCTCGCCGCGAGATGAGGCCCGATTCCCCTGCACTGCGTGCAGAGCAATTCCGTGTTGCACATCACACATGAAAGGAGCCTTGATTTCCTTGATGGCACTCCAGAGAAACCCCAAGAACACTGTTTCAAGGCTAGAGGGATCCTGAGGTCACTGTAGCAAAACAAAAGAGCTCCGTGGACCAAGAATCAACTCGAGATGAGAGGTTAGTCCCTGGCTTCGACTCCAGAGGAATACCACCTTACCACAAGCACCTCAAGAGGAGGCTTCTCTCAGATCTAGGTATGTGAGAGGGACCCTGAGTTTGCGGCCTCAAGTGGAATGGACACCGCGATGCCCTGACTCGAAATAAGGCCGGATATCCCTGCAGTGACTTGAATGCAGGCTCGTCTTGCATCTCCCAAGACGAAAGGTTGTCTGAATCCCCTGTGGAGACCACAGAGAAAGACCTAGTTCCCCACCTCATCGCGACCGGAGGCCTCACATCCTTTGAAAACTCCAGAGGTACGCGGAGATCAGTGCCTCCAAAGGAGACGATGCCTGCCTCCTCGTGAAACTTGACAGGAGTCCCAGAATACCTGTGCACGTGGAAAGGGACCCTTGGTCTCCCACCTCAGCTGGAGAGGCGTCCCAATAGTCCTGCCAAGCCTCGAGGAGAATCCCGAGTTGTCCCTCGCAACTAGGCAGGAGTCCTGACGTCGCTGAACAAACACGTGGGTGGAAGGGCAATCCCTGTCGTAACTCGAGAATATACCCCAGGTTCCCGCCGCAACTCGAGAAAAACCATGAGACTTCCCCCTCGCCGCCAGATGAGGCCCGATTCCCCTGCACTGCGTGCAGAGCAATTCCGTGTTGCACATCACACATGAAAGAAGCCTTGATTTCCTCGATGGCACTCCAGAGAAAACCCAAGAACACTGTTTCAAGGCTAGAGGGATCCTGAGGTCACTGTACCAACATGAAAGAGCTCCGTGGACCAAAAATCAACTCTAGATGAGAGGTTAGTCCCTGGCTTCGACTCCAGAGGAATACCACCTCACCACAAGCACCTCAAGAGGAGGCTTCTCTCAGCTCTAGGTATGTGAGAGGGACCCTGAATTTGCGGCCTCAAGTGGAATGGACACTGCGATGCCCTGACTCGAAATAAAGCCGGATATCCCTGCAGTGACTTGAATGCAGGCTCGTCTTGCATCTCCCAAGATGAAAGGATGTCTGAATCCCCTGTGGAGACCACAGAGAAAGACCTAGTTCCCCACCTCATCGCGACCGGAGGCCTCACATCCTTTGAAAACTCCAGAGGTACGCGGAGATCAGTGCCTCCAAAGGAGACGATGCCTGACTCCTCGTGAAACTTGATAGGAGTCCCAGGATTCCTGTGGCACGTGGAAAGCGACCCTTGGTCTCCCGCCTCAGCTGGAGAGGCGTCCCAATTGCCCTGCCAAGCCTCGAGGAGAATCCCGAGTTGTCCCTCGCAACTAGGCAGGAGTCCTGACGTCGCTGAACAAAGAAGTGGGTGGAAGGGCCATCCCCGTCGTAACTCGAGAATATACCCCAGGTTCCCGCCGCAACTCGAGAAAAACCATGAGACTTCCCCCTCGCCGCGAGATGAGGCCCGATTCCCCTGCACTGCGTGCAGAGTAATTCCGTGTTGCACATCACACATGAAAGGAGCCTTGATTTCCTTGATGGCACTCCAGAGAAACCCCAAGAACACTGTTTCAAGGCCAGAGGGATCCTGAGGTCACTGTAGCAACACGAAAGAGCTCCATAGACCAAAAATCAACTCGAGATGAGAGGTGAGTCCCTGGCTTCGACTCCAGAGGAATACCACCTTACCACAAGCACCTCAAGAGGAGGCTTCTCACAGCTCTAGGTATGTGAGAGGGACCCTGAGTTTGCGGCCTCAAGTGGAATAGACACCGCGATGCCCTGACGCTAAATAAGGCCGGATATCCCTGCAGTGACTTGAATGCAGGCTCGTCTTGCATCTCCCAAGACGAAAGGATGTCTGAATCCCCTGTGGAGACCACAGAGAATGACCTACTTCCCCACCTCATCGCGATCGGAGGCCTCACATCCTTTGAAAACTTCAAAGGTACACAGAGATCAGTGACTCCAAAGGAGACGATGCCTGACTCCTCGTGAAACTTGATAGGAGTCCCAGGATTCCTGTGCACGTGGAAAGGGACCCTTGGTCTCCCGCCTCAGCTGGAGAGGCGTCCCAATTGCCCTGCCAAGCCTCGAGGAGAATCCCGAGTTGTCCCTTGCAACTAGGCAGGAGTCCTGCCGTCGCTGAACAAACACGTGGGTGGAAGGGCCATCCCCGTCGTAACTCGAGAATATACCCCAGGTTCCCGCCGCAACTCGAGAAAAACCATGAGACTTCCCCCTCGCCGCGAGATGAGGCCCGATTCCCCTGCACTGCGTGCAGAGCAATTTCGTGTTGCACATCACACATGAAAGGAGCCTTGATTTCCTTGGTGGCACTCCAGAGAATCCCCAACAACACTGTTTCAAGGCTAGAGGGATCCTGAGGTCACTGTAGCAACACGAAAGAGCTCCGTGGACCAAAAATCAACTCGAGATGAGAGGTTAGTCCCTGGCTTCGACTCCAGAGGAATACCACCTCAGCACAAGCACCTCAAGAGGAGGCTTCTCTCAGCTCTAGGTATGTGAGAGGGACCCTGAGTGTGCGGCCTCAAGTGGAATGGAGACCGCGATGCCCTGACTCGAAATAAGGCCGGATATCCCTGCAGTGACTTGAATGCAGGCTCGTCTTGCATCTCCCAAGACGAAAGGATGTCTGAATCCCCTGTGGAGACCACAGAGAATGACCTACTTCCCCACCTCATCGCGATCGGAGGCCTCACATACTTTGAAAACTTCAGAGGTACGCGGAGATCAGTGCCTCCAAAGGAGACGATGCCTGACTCCTCGTGAAACTTGATAGGAGTCCCAGAATACCTGTGCACGTGGAATGGGACACTTGGTCTCCCGCCTCAGCTGGAGAGGCGTCCCAATTGCCCTGCCAAGCGTCGAGGAGAATCCCGAGTTGTCCCTCGCAACTAGGCAGGAGTCCTGACTTTGCTGAACAAACACGAGGGTGGAAGGGCCATCCCCGTCGTAACTCGAGAATATATCCCAGGTTTCCACCGCAACTCGAGAAAAACCATGAGACTTCCCACTCCCCGCGATATGAGGCCCGATTCCCCTGCACTGCGTGCAGAGCAATTCCGTGTTGCACATCACACATGAAAGAAGCCTTGATTTCCTTGGTGGCACTCCAGAGAAACCCCAACAACACTGTTTCACGGCTAGAGGGCTCCTGAGGTCACTGTAGCAACACGAAAGAGCTCCGTGGACCACAAATCAACTCGAGATGAGAGGTTAGTCCCTGGCTTCGACTCCAGAGGAATACCACCTCACCACAAGCACCTCAAGAGGAGGCTTCTCTCAGCTCTAGGTATGTGAGAGGGACCCTAAGTTTGCGGCCTCTAGTGGAATGGACACTGCGATGCCCTGACTCGAAATAAAGCCGGTTATCCCTGCAGTGACTTGAATGCAGGCTCGTCTTCCATCTCCCAAGACGAAAGGATGTCTGAATCCCCTGTGGAGACCACAGAGAAAGATGTAGTTCCCCACCTCATCGCGACCGGAGGCCTCACATCCTTTGAAAACTCCAGAGGTACGCGGAGATCAGTGCCTCCAAAGGAGACGATGCCTGACTCCTCGTGAAACTTGATAGGAGTCCCAGGATTCCTGTGGCACGTGGAAAGGGACCCTTGGTCTCCCGCCTCAGTTGGAGAGGCGTCCCAATTGCCCTGCCAAGCCTCGAGGAGAATCACGAGTTGTCCCTATCAACTAGGCAGGAGTCCTGCCGTCGCTGAACAAACACGTGGGTGGAAGGGCCATCCCCATCGTAACTCGAGAATATACCCCAGGTTCCCGCCACAACTCGAGAAAAACCATGAGACTTCCCCCTCGCCGCGAGATGAGGCCCGATTCCCCTGCACTGCGTGCAGAGCAATTCCGTGTTGCACATCACACATGAAAGGAGCCTTGATTTCCTTGATGGCACTCCAGAGAAACCCCAAGAACACTGTTTCAAGGCTAGAGGGATCCTGAGGTCACTGTAACAACACGAAAGAGCTCCGTGGACCAAAAATCAACTCGAGATGAGAGGTTAGTCCCTAACTTCGACTCCAGAGGAATACCACCTTACCACAAGCACCTCAAGAGGAGGCTTCTCTCAGCTCTACGTATGTGAGAGGGACCCTGAGTTTGCGGCCTCAAATGGAATGGACACTGCGATGCACTGACGCGAAATAAGGCGGGATATCCCTGAAGTGACTTGAATGCAGGCTCGTCTTGCATCTCCCAAGATGAAAGGATGTCTGAATCCCCTGTGGAGACCACAGAGAAAGACCTAGTTCACCACCTCATCACGACCGGAGGCATCACATCCTTTGAAAACTCCAGAGGTACGCGGAGATCATTGCCTCCAAAGGACACGATGCCTGACTAATCGTGAAACTTGACAGGAGTCCCAGAATACCTGTGCACGTGGAAAGGGACCCTTGGTCTCCCGCCTCAGCTGGAGAGGCGTCCCAATTGCCCTGCCAAGCCTCGAGGAGAATCCCGAGTTGTCCCTCGCAACTAGGCAGGAGTCCTGCCGTCGCTGAACAAACACGTCGGTGGAAGGGCCATCCCCGTCGTAACTCGAGAATATACCCCAGGTTCCCGCCGCAACTCGAGAAAAACCATGAGACTTCCCCCTCGCCGCGAGATGAGGCCCGATTCCCCTGCACTGCGTGCAGAGCAATTCCGTGTTGCACATCACACATGAAAGGAGCCTTGATTTCCTTGGTGGCACTCCAGAGAAACCCCAAGAACACTGTTTCAAGGCTAGAGGGATCCTGAGGTCACTGTAGCAACACGAAAGAGCTCCGTGGACCAAAAATCAACTCTAGATGAGAGGTTAGTCCCTGGCTTCGACTCCAGAGGAATACCACCTCACCACAAGCACCTCAAGAGGAGGCTTCTCTCAGCTCTAGGTATGTGAGAGGGACCCTGAATTTGCGGCCTCAAGTGGAATGGACACTGCGATGCACTGACCCAAAATAAAGCCGGATATCCCTGCAGTGACTGAATGCAGGCTCGTCTTGCATCTCCCAAGACGAAAGGATGTCTGAATCCCCTGTGGAGACCACAGAGAAAGACCTAGTTCCCCACCTCATCGCGACCGGAGGCCTCACATCCTTTGAAAACTCCAGAGGTACGCGGAGATCAGTGCCTCCAAAGGAGACGGATGCCTGACTCCTCGGGAAACTTGATAGGAGTCCCAGGATTCCTGTGGCACGTGGAAAGCGACCCTTGGTCTAGCGCCTCAGCTGGAGAGGCGTCCCAATTGCCCTGCCAAGCCTCGAGGAGAATCCCGAGTTGTCCCTCGCAACTAGGCAGTAGTCCTGACGTCGCTGAACAAACAAGTGGGTGGAAGGGGCCATCCCCGTCGTAACTCGAGAATATACCCCAGGTTCCCGCCGCAACTCGAGAAAAACCATGAGACTTCCCCCTCGCCACGAGATGAGGCCCGATTCCCCTGCACTGCGTGCAGAGCAATTCCGTGTTGCACATCACACATGAAAGGAGCCTTGATTTCCTTGATGGCACTCCAGAGAAACGCCAAGAACAATGTTTCAAGGCCAGGCGGATGCTGAGGTCACTGTAGCAACACGAAAGAGCTCCATAGACCAAAAATCAACTCGAGATGAGAGGTTAGTCCCTGGCATCGACTCCAGAGGAATACCACCTTACCACAAGCACCTCAAGAGGAGGCTTCTCTCAGCTCTAGGTATGTGAGGGGGACCCTGAGTTTGCGGCCTCAAGTGGAATGGACACCGCGATGCCCTGACTCGAAATAAGGCCGGATATCCCTGCAGTGACTTGAATGCAGGCTCGTCTTGCATCTCCCAAGACGAAAGGATGTCTGAATCCCCTGTGGAGACCACAGAGAAAGACCTAGTTCCCCACCTCATCGCGAACGGAGGCCTCACATCCTTTGAAAACTTCAAAGGTACGCAGAGATCAGTGCCTCCAAAGGAGACGATGCCTGACTCCTCGTGAAACTTGATAGGAGTCCCAGGATTCCTGTGCACGTGGAAAGGGACCCTTGGTCTCCCGCCTCAGCTGGAGAGGCGTCCCAATTGCCCTGCCAAGCCTCGAGGGAGAATCCCGAGTTGTCCCTCGCAACTAGGCAGGAGTCCTGCCGTCGCTGAACAAACACGTGGGTGGAAGGGCCATCCCCGTCGTAACTCGAGAATATACCCCAGGTTCCCGCCGCAACTCGAGAAAAACCAAGAGACTTCCCCCTCGCCGCGAGATGAGGCCCGATTCCCCTGCACTGCGTGCAGAGCAATCCGTGTTGCACATCACACATGAAAGGAGCCTTGATTTCCTTGGTGGCACTCCAGAGAAACCCCAAGAACACTGTTTCAAGGCTAGAGGGATCCCTGAGGTCACTGTAGCAACACGAAAGAGCTCCGTGGACCAAAAATCAACTCTAGATGAGAGGTTAGTCCCTGGCTTCGACTCCAGAGGAATACCACCTCACCACAAGCACCTCAAGAGGAGGCTTCTCTCAGCTCTAGGTATGTGAGAGGGGACCCTGAATTTGCGGCCTCAAGTGGAATGGACACTGCGATGCACTGACCCGAAATAAAGCCGGATATCCCTGCAGTGACTTGAATGCAGGCTCGTCTTGCATCTCCCAAGACGAAAGGATGTCTGAATCCCCTGTGGAGACCACAGAGAAAGACCTAGTTCCCCACCTCATCGCGACCGGAGGCCTCACATCCTTTGAAAACTCCAGAGGTACGCGGAGATCAGTGCCTCCAAAGGAGACGATGCCTGACTCCTCGGGAAACTTGATAGGAGTCCCAGGATTCCTGTGGCACGTGGAAAGCGACCCTTGGTCTCCCGCCTCAGCTGGAGAGGCGTCCCAATTGCCCTGCCAAGCCTCGAGGAGAATCCCGAGTTGTCCCTCGCAACTAGGCAGTAGTCCTGACTTCGCTGAACAAACAAGTGGGTGGAAGGGCCATCCCCGTCGTAACTCGAGAATATACCCCAGGTTCCCGCCGCAACTCGAGAAAAACCATGAGACTTCCCCCCTCGCCACGAGATGAGGCCGATTCCCCTGCACTGCGTGCAGAGCAATTCCGTGTTGCACATCACACATGAAAGGAGCCTTGATTTCCTTGATGGCACTCCAGAGAAACCCCAAGAACAATGTTTCAAGGCCAGAGGGATGCTGAGGTCACTGTAGCAACACGAAAGAGCTCCATAGACCAAAAATCAACTCGAGATGAGAGGTTAGTCCCTGGCTTCGACTCCAGAGGAATACCACCTCACCACAAGCACCTCAAGAGGAGGCTTCTCTCAGCTCTAGGTATGTGAGAGGGACCCTGAGTGTGCGGCCTCAAGTGAATGGACACTGCGATATCCTGACTCGAAATAAGGCCGGATATCCCTGCAGTGACTTGAATGCAGGCTCGTCTTGCATCTCCCAAGACGAAAGGATGTCTGAATCCCCTGTGGAGACCACAGAGAAAGACCTAGTTCCCCACCTCATGGCGACCGGAGGCCTCACATCCTTTGAAAACTCCAGAGGTACGCGGAGATCAGTGCCTCCAAAGGAGACGATGCCTGACTCCTCGTGAAACTTGATAGGAGTCCCAGGATTCCTGTGCACGTGGACAGGGACCCTTGGTCTCCCGCCTCAGCTGGAGAAGCGTCCCAATTGCCCTGCCAAGCCTCGAGGAGAATCCCGAGTTGTCCCTCGCAACTAGGCAGGAGTCCTGACTTTGCTGAAAAAACACGAGGGTGGAAGGGCCATCCCCGTCGTAACTCGAGAATATACCCCAGGTTCCCACCGCAACTCGAGAAAAACCATGAGACTTCCCACTCCCCGTGATATGAGGCCCGATTCCCCTGCACTGCGTGCAGAGCAATTCCGTGTTGCACATCACACATGAAAGAAGCCTTGATTTCCTTGGTGGCACTCCAGAGAAACCCCAAGAACACTGTTTCAAGGCTAGAGGGCTCCTGAGGTCACTGTAGCAACACGAAAGAGCTCCGTGGACCACAAATCAACTCGAGATGAGAGGTTAGTCCCTGGCTCCGACTCCAGAGGAATACCACCTCACCACAAGCACCTCAAGAGGAGGCTTCTCCCAGCTCTAGGTATGTGAGAGGGACCCTAAGTTTGCGGCCTCAAGTGGAATGGACACTGCGATGCCCTGACTCGAAATAAAGCCGGATATCCCTGCAGTGACTTGAATGCAGGCTCGTCTTCCATCTCCCAAGACGAAAGGATGTCTGAATCCCCTGTGGAGACCACAGAGAAAGATGTAGTTCCCCACCTCATCGCGACCGGAGGCCTCACATCCTTTGAAAACTCCAGAGGCACGCTGAGATCAGTGCCTCCAAAGGAGACGATGCCTGACTCCTCGTGAAACTTGATAGGAGTCCCAGGATTCCTGTGGCACGTGGAAAGGGACCCTTGGTCTCCCGCCTCAGTTGGAGAGGCGTCCCAATTGCCCTGCCAAGCCTCGAGGAGAATCCCGAGTTGTCCCTATCAACTAGGCAGGAGTCCTGCAGTCTCTGAAGAAACACTTGGGTGTAAGAGCCATCCCCGTCGTAACTCGGGAATATACCCCAGGTTCCCGCCGCAACTCGAGAAAAACCATGAGACTTCCCCCTCACCGCGAGATGAGGCCCGATTCCCCTGCACTGCGTGCAGAGCAATTCCGTGTTGCACATCACACATGAAAGGAGCCTTGATTTCCTTGATGGCACTCCAGAGAAACCCCAAGAACAATGTTTCAAGGCCAGAGGGATGCTGAGGTCACTGTAGCAACACGAAAGAGCTCCATAGACCAAAAATCAACTCGAGATGAGAGGTTAGTCCCTGGCATCGACTCCAGAGGAATACCACCTTACCACAAGCACCTCAAGAGGAGGCTTCTCTCAGCTCTAGGTATGTGAGAGGGACCCTGAGTTTGCGGCCTCAAGTGGAATGGACACCGCGATGCCCTGACTCGAAATAAGGCCGGATATCCCTGCAGTGACTTGAATGCAGGCTCGTCTTGCATCTCCCAAGACGAAAGGATGTCTGAATCCCCTGTGGAGACCACAGAGAATGACCTACTTCCCCACCTCATCGCGACCGGAGGCCTCACATCCTTTGAAAACTTCAAAGGTACGCAGAGATCAGTGCCTCCAAAGGAGACGATGCCTGACTCCTCGTGAAACTTGATAGGAGTCCCAGGATTCCTGTGCACGTGGAAAGGGACCCTTGGTCTCCCGCCTCAGCTGGAGAGGCGTCCCAATTGCCCTGCCAAGCCTCGAGGAGAATCCCGAGTTGTCCCTCGCAACTAGGCAGGAGTCCTGCCGTCGCTGAACAAACACGTCGGTGGAAGGGCCATCCCCGTCGTAACTCGAGAATATACCCCAGGTTCCCGCCGCAACTCGAGAAAAACCATGAGACTTCCCCCTCGCCGCGAGATGAGGCCCGATTCCCCTGCACTGCGTGCAGAGCAATTCCGTGTTGCACATCACACATGAAAGGAGCCTTGATTTCCTTGGTGGCACTCCAGAGAAACCCCAAGAACACTGTTTCAAGGCTAGAGGGATCCTGAGGTCACTGTAGCAACACGAAAGAGCTCCGTGGACCAAAAATCAACTCTAGATGAGAGGTTAGTCCCTGGCTTCGACTCCAGAGGAATACCACCTCACCACAAGCACCTCAAGAGGAGGCTTCTCTCAGCTCTAGGTATGTGAGAGGGACCCTGAATTTGCGGCCTCAAGTGGAATGGACACTGCGATGCACTGACCCGAAATAAAGCCGGATATCCCTGCAGTGACTTGAATGCAGGCTCGTCTTGCATCTCCCAAGACGAAAGGATGTCTGAATCCCCTGTGGAGACCACAGAGAAAGACCTAGTTCCCCACCTCATCGCGACCGGAGGCCTCACATCCTTTGAAAACTCCAGAGGTACGCGGAGATCAGTGCCTCCAAAGGAGACGATGCCTGACTCCTCGGGAAACTTGATAGGAGTCCCAGGATTCCTGTGGCACGTGGAAAGCGACCCTTGGTCTCCCGCCTCAGCTGGAGAGGCGTCCCAATTGCCCTGCCAAGCCTCGAGGAGAATCCCGAGTTGTCCCTCGCAACTAGGCAGTAGTCCTGACGTCGCTGAACAAACAAGTGGGTGGAAGGGCCATCCCCGTCGTAACTCGAGAATATACCCCAGGTTCCCGCCGCAACTCGAGAAAAACCATGAGACTTCCCCCTCGCCACGAGATGAGGCCCGATTCCCCTGCACTGCGTGCAGAGCAATTCCGTGTTGCACATCACACATGAAAGGAGCCTTGATTTCCTTGATGGCACTCCAGAGAAACCCCAAGAACACTGTTTCAAGGCCAGAGGGATGCTGAGGTCACTGTAGCAACACGAAAGAGCTCCATAGACCAAAAATCAACTCGAGATGAGAGGTTAGTCCCTGGCATCGACTCCAGAGGAATACCACCTTACCACAAGCACCTCAAGAGGAGGCTTCTCTCAGCTCTAGGTATGTGATAGGGACCCTGAGTTTGCGGCCTCAAGTGGAATGGACACCGCGATGCCCTGACTCGAAATAAGGCCGGATATCCCTGCAGTGACTTGAATGCAGGCTCGTCTTGCATCTCCCAAGACGAAAGGATGTCTGAATCCCCTGTGGAGACCGCAGAGAAAGACCTACTTCCCCACCTCATCGCGACCGGAGGCCTCACATCCTTTGAAAACTTCAAAGGTACGCAGAGATCAGTGCCTCCAAAGGAGACGATGCCTGACTCCTCGTGAAACTTGATAGGAGTCCCAGGATTCCTGTGCACGTGGAAAGGGACCCTTGGTCTCCCGCCTCAGCTGGAGAGGCGTCCCAATTGCCCTGCCAAGCCTCGAGGAGAATCCCGAGTTGTCCCTCGCAACTAGGCAGGAGTCCTGACGTCGCTGAACAAACACGTCGGTGGAAGGGAAATCCCCGTCGTAACTCGAGAATATACCCCAGGTTCCCGCCGCAACTCGAGAAAAACCATGAGACTTCCCCCTCGCCGCGAGATGAGGCCCGATTCCCCTGCACTGCGTGCAGAGCAATTCCGTGTTGCACATCACACATGAAAGGAGCCTTGATTTCCTTGGTGGCACTCCAGAGAAACCCCAAGAACACTGTTTCAAGGCTAGAGGGATCCTGAGGTCACTGTAGCAACACGAAAGAGCTCCGTGGACCAAAAATCAACTCTAGATGAGAGGTTAGTCCCTGGCTTCGACTCCAGAGGAATACCACCTCACCACAAGCACCTCAAGAGGAGGCTTCTCTCAGCTCTAGGTATGTGAGAGGGACCCTGAATTTGCGGCCTCAAGTGGAATGGACACCGCGATGCCCTGACTCGAAATAAGGCCGGATATCCCTGCAGTGACTTGAATGCAGGCTCGTCTTGCATCTCCCAAGACGAAAGGATGTCTGAATCCCCTGTGGAGACCACAGAGAATGACCTACTTCCCCACCTCATCGCGACCGGAGGCCTCACATCCTTTGAAAACTTCAAAGGTACGCAGAGATCAGTGCCTCCAAAGGAGACGATGCCTGACTCCTCGTGAAACTTGATAGGAGTCCCAGGATTCCTGTGCACGTGGAAAGGAACCCTTGGTCTCCCGCCTCAGCTGGAGAGGCGTCCCAATTGCCCTGCCAAGCCTCGAGGAGAATCCCGAGTTGTCCCTCGCAACTAGGCAGGAGTCCTGACGTTGCTGAACAAACACGTGGGTGGAAGGGCCATCCCCGTCGTAACTCGAGAATATACCCCAGGTTCCCGCCGCAACTCGGGAAAAACCATGAGACTTACCCCTCGCCGCGAGATGAGGCCCGATTCCCCTGCACTGCGTGCAGAGCAATTTCGTGTTGCACATCACACATGAAAGGAGCCTTGATTTCCTTGGTGGCACTCCAGAGAAACCCCAACAACACTGTGTCAAGGCTAGAGGGATCCTGAGGTCACTGTAGCAACACGAAAGAGCTCCGTGGACCAAAAATCAACTCTAGATGAGAGGTTAGTCCCTGGCTTCGACTCCAGAGGAATACCACCTCACCACAAGCACCTCAAGAGGAGGCTTCTCTCAGATCTAGGTATGTGAGAGGGACCCTGAGTGTGCGGCCTCAAGTGGAATGGACACTGCGATATCCTGACTCGAAATAAGGCCGGATATCCCTGCAGTGACTTGAATGCAGGCTCGTCTTGCATCTCCCAAGACGAAAGGATGTCTGAATCCCCTGTGGAGACCACAGAGAAAGACCTAGTTCCCCACCTCATCGCGACCGGAGGCCTCACATCCTTTGAAAACTCCAGAGGTACGCGGAGATCAGTGCCTCCAAAGGAGACGATGCCTGACTCCTCGTGAAACTTGATAGGAGTCCCAGGATTCCTGTGCACGTGGAAAGGGACCCTTGGTCTCCCGCCTCAGCTGGAGAAGCGTCCCAATTGCCCTGCCAAGCCTCGAGGAGAATCCCGAGTTGTCCCTCGCAACTAGGCAGGAGTCCTGACTTTGCGGAAAAAACACGAGGGTGGAAGGGCCATCCCCGTCGTAACTCGAGAATATACCCCAGGTTCCCACCGCAACTCGAGAAAAACCATGAGACTTCCCACTCCCCGTGATATGAGGCCCGATTCGCTGCACTGCGTGCAGAGCAATTCCGTGTTGCACATCACACATGAAAGAAGCCTTGATTTCCTTGGTGGCACTCCAGAGAAACCCCAACAACACTGTTTCAAGGCTAGAGGGATCCTGAGGTCACTGTAGCAACACGAAAGAGCTCCGTGGACCACAAATCAACTCGAGATGAGAGGTTAGTCCCTGGCTTCGACTCCAGAGGAATACCACCTCACCACAAGCACCTCAAGAGGAGGCTTCTCCCAGCTCTAGGTATGTGAGAGGGACCCTAAGTTTGCGGCCTCAAGTGGAATGGACACTGCGATGCCCTGACTCGAAATAAAGCCGGATATCCCTGCAGTGACTTGAATGCAGGCTCGTCTTCCATCTCCCAAGACGAAAGGATGTCTGAATCCCCTGTGGAGACCACAGAGAAAGATGTAGTTCCCCACCTCATCGCGACCGGAGGCCTCACATCCTTTGAAAACTCCAGAGGTACGCTGAGATCAGTGCCTCCAAAGGAGATGATGCCTGACTCCTCGTGAAACTTGATAGGAGTCCCAGGATTCCTGTGGCACGTGGAAAGGGACCCTTGGTCTCCCGCCTCAGTTGGAGAGGCGTCCCAATTGCCCTGCCAAGCCTCGAGGAGAATCCCGAGTTGTCCCTATCAACTAGGCAGGAGTCCTGCAGTCTCTGAAGAAACACTTGGGTGTAAGAGCCATCCCCGTCGTAACTCGGGAATATACCCCAGGTTCCCGCCGCAACTCGAGAAAAACCATGAGACTTCCCCCTCACCGCGAGATGAGGCCCGATTCCCCTGCACTGCGTGCAGAGCAATTCCGTGTTGCACATCACACATGAAAGGAGCCTTGATTTCCTTGATGGCACTCCAGAGAAACCCCAAGAACACTGTTTCAAGGCTAGAGGGATCCTGAGGTCACTGAAACAACACAAAAGAGCTCCGTGGACCAAAAATCAACTCGAGATGAGAGGTTAGTCCCTGGCTTCGACTCCAGAGGAATACCACCTTACCACAAGCACCTCAAGAGGAGGCTTCTCTCAGCTCTAGGTATGTGAGAGGGACCCTGAGTTTGCGGCCTCAAGTGGAATGGACACCGCGATGCCCTGACTCGAAATAAGGCCGGATATCCCTGCAGTGACTTGAATGCAGGCTCGTCTTGCATCTCCCAAGACGAAAGGATGTCTGAATCCCCTGTGGAGACCACAGAGAATGACCTTCTTCCCCACCTCATCGCGACCGGAGACCTCACATCCTTTGAAAATTTCAGATGTACGCGGAGATCAGTGCCTCCAAAGGAGACGATGCCTGACTCCTCGTGAAACTTGATAGGAGTCCCAGAATACCTGTGCACGTGGAATGGGACCCTTGGTTTCCCGCCTCAGCTGGAGAGGCGTCCCAATTGCCCTGCCAAGCCTCGAGGAGAATCCCGAGTTGTCCCTCGCAACTAGGCAGGAGTCCTGACGTCGCTGAACAAACAAGTGTGTGGAAGGGCCATCCCCGTCGTAACTCGAGAATATACCCCAGGTTCCCGCTGCAACTCGAGAAAAACCATGAGACTTCCCACTCCCCGCGATATGAGGCCCGATTCCCCTGCACTGCGTGCAGAGCAATTCCGTGTTGCACATCACACATGAAAGGAGCCTTGATTTCCTTGGTGGCACTCCAGAGAAACCCCAAGAACACTGTTTCAAGGCTAGAGGGATCCTGAGGTCACTCTAGCAACATGAAAGAGCTCTGTGGACCAAAAATCAACTCGAGATGAGAGGTTAGTCCCTGGCTTCGACCCCAGAGGAATACCACCTTACCACAAGCACCTCAAGAGGAGGCTTCTCTCAGCTCTAGGTACGTGAGAGGGATCCTGAGTTTGCGGCCTCAAGTGGAATGGACACCGCGATGCCCTGACTCGAAATCAGGCCGGATATCCCTGCAGTCACTTGAATGCAGGCTCGTCTTGCATCTCCCAAGATGAAAGGATGTCTGAATCCCCTGTGGAGACCACAGAGAAAGACCTAGTTCCCCACCTCATCGTGACCGGAGGCCTCACATCCTTTGAAAACTCCAGAGGTACGCGTAGATCAGTGCCTCCAAAGGAAACGATGCCTGACTCCTCGTGAAACCTGATACGAGTCCCAGGATTCCTGTGGCACGTGGAAAGGGACCCATGGTCTCCCGCCTCAGCTGGAGAGGCGTCGCAATTTCCCTGCCAAGCCTCGAGGAGAATCCCGAGTTGTCCCTCGCAACTAGGCAGGAGTCCTGCCGTCGCTGAACAAACACGTGGGTGGAAGGGCCATCCCCGTCGTAACTCGAGAATATACCGCAGGTTCCCGCCGCAACACGAGAAAAACCATGAGACTTCGCCCTCGCCGCGAGATGAGGCCAGATTCCCCTGCACTGCGTGGAGAGAAATTCCGTGTTGCACATCACACATGAAAGGAGCCTTAATTTCCTTGATGGCACTCCAGAGAAACCCCAAGAACACTGTTTCAAGGCTGGAGGGATCCTGAGGTCACTGTAGCAACACGAAAGAGCTCCGTGGACCAAAAATCAACTCGAGATGAGAGGTTAGTCCCTGGCATCGACTCCAGAGGAATACCACCTCACCACAAGCACCTCAAGTGGAGGCTTCTCTCAGCTCTAGGTATGTGAGAGGGACCCTTAGTTTGCGGCCTCAAGTGAAATGGACACTGCGATGCCCTGACGAGAAATAAGGCCGGATATCCCTGCAGTGACCTGAATGCAGGCTCGTCTTGCATCTCCCAGGATGAAAGGATGTCTCTATCCCCTGTGGAGACCACAGAGAAAGACCTTGTTCCCCACCTCATCGCGACCGGAGGCCTCACATCCTTTGAAAACTCCAGAGGTATGCGGAGATCAGTGCCTCCAAAGGAGACGATGCCTGACTCCTCGTGAAACTTGATAGGAGTCCCAGGATTCCTGTGGCACGTGGAAAGGGACCTTTGGTCTCCCTCCTCGGCTTGAGAGGCGTCCCAATTTCCCTGCAAAGCCTCGAGGAGAATCCCGATTTGACCCTCGTAAATAGGCAGGAGTCCTGCCATCGCTGAACAAACACGTGTGTAGAAGAGCCATCCCCGTCGTTACTCGAGAATATACCGCAGGTTCCCGCCGCAACACGAGAAAAACCATGAGACTTCCCCCTCGCCGCGAGATGAGGCCCGATTCCCCTGCACTGCGTGCAGAGCAATTCCGTGTTGCACATCACACATGAAAGGAGCCTTGATTTCCTTGATGGCACTCCAGAGAAACCCCAAGAACACTGTTTCAAGGCTAGAGGGATCCTGAGGTCACTGTAGGAACACGAAAGAGCTCCGTGGACCAAAAATCAACTCAAGATGAGAGGTTAGTCCCTGGCTTCGACTCCAGAGGAATACCACCTTACCACAAGCACCTCAAGAGGAGGCTTCTCTTAGCTCTATGTATGTGAGAGGGACCCTGAGTTTGCGGACTCAAGTGGAATGGAGACCGCGATGCCCTGACTCGAAATAAGGCCGGATATCCCTGTAGTGACTTGAAGGCAGGCTCGTCTTGCATCTCCCAAGACGAAAGTATGTCTGAATCCCCTGAGGAGACCACAGAGAAAGACCTAGTTCCCCACCTCATCGGGACCGGAGGCCTCACATCCTTTGAAAACTCCAGAGGTACGCGGAGATCAGTGCCTCCAAAGGAGACGATGCCTGACTCCTCGTGAAACTTGATAGGAGTCCCAGGATTCCTGTGGCACGTGGAAAGGGACCCTTGGTCTCCCGCCTCAGCTGGAGAGGCGTCCCAATTGCCCTGCCAAGCCTCGAGGAGAATCCCGAGTTGTCCCTCGCAACTAGGCAGGAGTCCTGCCGTCGCTGAACAAACACGTGGGTGGAAGGGCCATCCCCGTCGTAACTCGAGAATATACCCCAGGTTCCCGCCGCAACTCGAGAAAAACCATGAGACTTCCCCCTCGCCGCGAGATGAGGCCCGATTCCCCTGCACTGCGTGCAGAGCAATTCCGTGTTGCACATCACACATGAAAGGAGCCTTGATTTCCTTGATGGCACTCCAGAGAAACCCCAAGAACACTGTTTCAAGGCTAGAGGGATCCTGAGGTCACTGTAGCAACATGAAAGAGGTCCGTGGACCAAAAATCAACTCGAGATGAGAGGTTAGTCCCTGGCTTCGACTCCAGAGGAATACCACCTTACCACAAGCACCTCAAGAGGAGGCTTCTCTCAGCTCTACGTATGTGAGAGGGACCCTGAGTTTGCGGCCTCAAGTGGAATGGACACCGCGATGCCCTGACGCGAAATAAGGCCGCATATCCCTGCAGTGACTTGAATGCAGGCTCGTCTTGCATCTCCCAAGATGAAAGGATGTCTGAATCCCCTGTGGAGACCGCAGAGAAAGACCTAGTTCCCAACCTCATGGCGACCGGAGGCCTCACATCCTTTGAAAACTCCAGAGGTCCGCAGAGATCAGTGCCTCCAAAGGAGACGATGCCTGACTCCTCGTGAAACTTGATAGGAGTCCCAGGATTCCTGTGGCACGTGGAAAGGGACCCTTGGTCTCCACCTCAGCTGGAGAGGCGTCCCAATTGCCCTGCCAAGCCTCGAGGAGAATCCCGAGTTGTCCCTCGCAACTAGGCAGGAGTCCTGACGTCGCTGAACAAACACGTGGGTGGAAGGGCCATCCCCGTCGTAACTCGAGAATATACCCCAGGTTCCCGCCGCAACTCGAGAAAAACCATGAGACTTCCCCCTTGCCGCGAGATGAGGCCCGATTCCCCTGCACTGCGTGCAGAGCAATTCCGTGTTGCACATCACACATGAAAGGAGCCTTGATTTCCTTGATGGCACTCCAGAGAAACCCCAAGAACACTGTTTCAAGGCTAGAGGGATCCTGAGGTCACTGTAGCAACACGAAAGAGCTCCGTGGACGAAAAATCAACTCGAGATGAGAGGTTAGTCCCTGGCTTCGACTCCAGAGGAATACCACCTTACCACATGCACCTCAAGAGGAGGCTTCTCTCAGCTCTAGGTATGTGAGAGGAACCCTGAGTTTGCGCCCACAAGTGGAATGGACACCGCGATTCCCTTACGCGAAATAAGGCCGGATATCCCTGCAGTGACTTGAATTCAGGCTCGTCTTGCATCTCCCAAGACGAAAGGATGTCTGAATCCCCTGTGGAGACCACTGAGAATGACCTAGTTCCCCACCTCATCGCGACTGGAGGCCTCACATTCTTTGAAAACTCCAGAGGTACGCGGAGATCAGTGCCTCCAAAGGAGACGATGCCTGACTCCTCGTGAAACTTGATAGGAGTCCCAGGATTCCTGTGGCACGTGGAAAGGGACACTTGGTCTCCCGCCTCAGCTGGAGAGGCATCCCAATTGCCCTGCCAAGCCTCGAGGAGATTCCCGAGTTGTCCCTCGCAACTAGGCAGGAGTCCTGACGTCGCTGAACAAACACGTGGGTGGAAGGGCCATCCCCGTCGTAACTCGAGAATATACCCCAGGTTCCCGCCGCAACTCGAGAAAAACCATGAGACTTCCCCCTCGCCGCGAGATGAGGCCCGATTCCCCTGCACTGCGTGCAGAGCAATTCCGTGTTGCACATCACACATGAAAGGAGCCTTGATTTCCTTGATGGCACTCCAGAGAAACCCCAAGAACACTGTTTCAAGGCTGGAGGGATCCTGAGGTCCCTGTAGCAGCACGAAAGAGATCCGTGGACCATGAATCAACTCGAGATGAGAGGTTAGTCCCTGGGTTCGACTCCAGAGGAATACCACCTTACCACAAGCACCTCAAGAGGAGGCTTCTCTCAGCTCTATGTACGTGAGAGGGAGCCTGAATTTGCGGCCTCAAGTGGAATGGACACCGCGATGCCCTGACGCGAAATAAGGCCGGATATCCCTGCAGTGACTTGAATGCAGGCTCGTCTTGCATCTCCCAAGATGAAAGGATGTCTGAATCCCCTGTGGAGACCGCAGAGAAAGACCTAGTTCCCCACCTCATGGCGACCGGAGGCCTCACATCCTTTGAAAACTCCAGAGGTCCGCGGAGATCAGTGCCTCCAAAGGAGACGATGCCTGACTCCTCGTGAAACTTGATAGGAGTCCCAGGATTCCTGTGGCACGTGGAAAGGGACCCTTGGTCTCCACCTCAGCTGGAGAGGCGTCCCAATTGCCCTGCCAAGCCTCGAGGAGAATCCCGAGTTGTCCCTCGCAACTAGGCAGGAGTCCTGACGTCGCTGAACAAACACGTGGGTGGAAGGGCCATCCCCGTCATAACTCGAGAATATACCCCAGGTTCCCGCCGCAACTCGAGAAAAACCATGAGACTTCCCCCTCGCCGCGAGATGAGGCCCGATTCCCCTGCACTGCGTGCAGTGCACTACCGTGTTGCACATCACACATGAAAGGACCCTTGATTTCCTTGATGGCACTCCAGAGAAACCCCAAGAACACTGTTTCAAGGCTGGAGGGATCCTGAGGTCCCTATAGCAGCACGAAAGAGCTCCGTGGACCATGAATCAACTCGAGATGAGAGGTTAGTCCCTGGGTTCGACTCCAGAGGAATACCACCTTACCACAAGCACCTCAAGAGGAGGCTTCTCTCAGCTCTAGGTATGTGAGAGGGACCCTGAGTTTGCGGCCTCAAGTGGAATGAACACCGCGTTGCCCTGACGCGAAATAATCCCGGACATCCCTGCAGTGACTTGAATGCAGGCTCGTCGTGCATCTCCCAAGACGAAAGGATGTCTGAATCCCCTGTGGAGACCACAGAGAAAGACCTAGTTCCCCACCTCATCGCGACCGGAGGCCTCACATCCTTTGAAAACTCCAGAGGTACGCGGAGATCAGTGCCTGCAAAGGAGACGATGCCTGACTCCTCGTGAAACTTGATAGGAGTCCCAGGATTCCTGTGGCACGTGGAAAGGGACCCTTGGTCTCCCGCCTCAGCTGGAGAGGCGTCCCAATTGCCCTGCCAAGCCTCGAGGAGAATCCCGAGTTGTCCCTCGCAACTAGGCAGGAGTCCTGCCGTCGCTGAACAAACACGTGGGTGGAAGGGCCATCCCCGTCGTAACTCGAGAGTATACCCCAGGTTCCCGCCGCAACTCGAGAAAAACCATGAGACTTCCCCCTCGCCTCGAGATGAGGCCCGATTCCCCTGCACTGCGTGCAGAGCAATTCCGTGTTGCACATCACACATGAAAGGAGCCTTGATTTCCTTGATGGCACTCCAGAGAAACCCCAAGAACACTGTTTCAAGGCTAGAGGGATCCTGAGGTCACTGTAGCAACATGAAAGAGGTCCGTGGACCAAAAATCAACTCGAGATGAGAGGTTAGTCCCTGGCTTCGACTCCAGAGGAATACCACCTTACCACAAGCACCTCAAGAGGAGGCTTCTCTCAGCTCTAGGTATGTGAGAGGGACCCTGAGTTTGCGGCCTCAAGTGGAATGGACACCGCGATGCCCTGACGCGAAATAAGGCCGCATATCCCTGCAGTGACTTGAATGCAGGCTCGTCTTGCATCTCCCAAGACGAAAGGATGTCTGAATCCCCTGTGGAGACCACAGAGAAAGACCTAGTTCCCCACCTCATCGCGACCGGAGGCCTCACATCCTTTGAAAACTCCAGAGGTACGCGGAGATCAGTGCCTCCAAAGGAGACGATGCCTGACTCCTCGTGAAACTTGATAGGAGTCCCAGGATTCCTGTGGCACGTGGAAAGGGACCCTTGGTCTTCCGCCTCAGCTGGAGAGGCGTCCCAATTGCCCTGCCAAGCCTCGAGGAGAATCCCGAGTTGTCCCTCGCAACTAGGCAGGAGTCCTTCCGTCGCTGAACTAACACGTGTGTAGAAGGGCCATCCCCGTCGTAACTCGAGAATATACCCCAGGTTCCCACCTCAACTCGAGAAAAACCATGAGACTTCCCCCTCACCGCGAGATGAGGCCCGATACCCCTGCACTGCATGCAGAGCAATTCTGTGTTGCACATCACATATGAAAGGAGCCTTGATTTCCTTGATGGCACTCCAGAGAAACCCCAAGAACACTGTTTCAAGGTTGAGGGATCCTGAGGTCACAGTAGCAGCACGAACGAGCTCCGTGGACCAAAAATCAACTCGAGATGAGAGGTTAGTCCCTGGCTTCGACTCCAGAGGAATACCACCTTACCACAAGCACCTCAAGAGGAGGCTTCTCTCAGCTCTATGTATATGAGAGGGACCCTGAGTTTGCGGCCTCAAGTGGAATGGAGACCGCGATGCCCTGACTCGAAATAAGGCCGGATATACCTGCAGTGACTTGAATGCAGGCTCGTCTTGCATCTCCCAAGACGAAAGGATGTCTGAATCCCCTGTGGAGACCACAGAGAAAGACCTAGTTCCCCACCTCATGGCGACCGGAGGCCTCACATCCTTTGAAAACTCCAGAGGTACGCGGAGATCAGTGCCTCCAAAGGAGACGATGCCTAACTTCTCGTGAAACTTGATAGGAGTCACAGGATTTCTGTGGCACGTGGAAAGGGACACTTGGTCTCCCGCCTCAGCTGGAGAGGCGTCCCAATTGCCCTGCCAAGCCTCGAGGAGATTCCCGAGTTGTCCCTCCCAACTAGGCAGGAGTCCTGACGTCGCTGAACAAACACGTGTGTGGAAGGGCCATCCCCGTCGTAACTCGAGAATATACCCGAGGTTCCCGCCGCAACTCGAGAAAAACCATGAGACTTCCCCCTCGCCGCGAGATGAGGCCCGATTCCCCTGCACTGCGTGCAGAGCAATTCCGTGTTGCACATCACACATGAAAGGAGCCTTGATTTCCTTGATGGCACTCCAGAGAAACCCCAAGAACACTGTTTCAAGGCTGGAGGGATCCTGAGGTCCCTGTAGCAGCACGAAAGAGCTCCGTGGACCATGAATCAACTCGAGATGAGAGGTTAGTCCCTGGCTTCGACTCCAGAGGAATACCACCTTACCACAAGCACCTCAAGAGGAGGCTTCTCTCAGCTCTAGGTATGTGAGAGGGACCCTGAGTTTGCGGCCTCAAGTGGAATGGACACCGCG
Organism: Cervus elaphus; assembly: GCF_910594005.1. Taxonomy (NCBI): domain Eukaryota; kingdom Metazoa; phylum Chordata; class Mammalia; order Artiodactyla; family Cervidae; genus Cervus; species Cervus elaphus. The sequence goes on along the minus strand of NC_057815.1, from coordinate 865,156 downwards.
ATGCCCTGACGCGAAATAATCCCGGATATCCCTGCAGTGACTTGAATGCAGGCTCGTCTTGCATCTCCCAAGACGAAAGGATGTCTGAATCCCCTTTGGAGACCACAGAGAAAGACCTAGTTCCCCACCTCATCGCGACCGGAGGCCTCACATCCTTTGAAAACTCCAGAGGTACGCGGAGATCAGTGCCTCCAAAGGAGACGATGCCTGACTCCTCGTGAAACTTGATAGGAGTCCCAGGATTCCTGTGGCACGTGGAAAGGGATCCTTGGTCTCCCGCCTCAGCTGGATAGGCGTCCCAATTGCCCTGCCAAGCCTCGAGGAGAATCCCGAGTTGTCCCTCGCAACTAGGCAGGAGTCCTTCCGTCGCTGAACTAACACGAGTGTGGAAGGGCCATCCCCGTCTTAACTCGAGAATATACCCCAGGTTCCCGCCGCAACTCGAGAAAAACCATGAGACTTCCCCCTCGCCGCGAGATGAGTCCCGATTCCCCTGCACTGCATGCAGAGCAATTCTGTGTTGCACATCACAGGTGAAAGGAGCCTTGATTTCCTTGATGGCACTCCAGAGAAACCCCAAGAACACTGTTTCAAGGCTGGAGGGATCCTGAGGTCACTGTAGCAACACGAAAGAGCTCCGTCGACCATGAATCAACTCGAGATGAGAGGTTAGTCCCTGGCTTCGACTCCAGAGGAATACCACCTTACCACAAGCACCTCAAGAGGAGGCTTCTCTCAGCTCTAGGTATGTGAGAGGGACAATGAGTTTGCGGCCTCAAGTGGAATGGAGACCGCGATGCCCTGACGCGAAATAAGGCCGGATATCCCTGCAGTGACTTGAATGCAGGCTCGTCTTGCATCTCCCAAGACGAAAGGATGTCTGAATCCCCTGTGGAGACCACAGAGAATGACCTAGTTCCCCACCTCATCGCGACCGGAGGCCTCACATCCTTTGAAAACTCCAGAGGTACGCGGAGATCAGTGCCTCCAAAGGAGACGATGCCTGACTCCTCGGGAAACTTGATAGGAGTCCCAGGATTCCTGTGGCACTTGGAAAGGGACCCTTGGTCTCCCGCCTCAGCTGGAGAGGCGTCCCAATTGCCCTGCCAAGCCTCGAGGAGAATCCCGAGTTGTCCCTCGCAACTAGGCAGGAGTCCTGACGTCGCTGAACAAACACGTGGGTGGAAGGGCCATCCCCGTCGTAACTCGAGAATATACCCCAGGTTCCCGCCGCAACTCGAGAAAAACCATGAGACATCCCCCTCGCCGCGAGATGAGGCCCGATTCCCCTGCACTGCGTGCAGAGCAATTCTGTGTTGCACATCACACATGAAAGGAGCCTTGATTTTCTTGATGGCACTCCAGAGAAACCCCAAGAACACTGTTTCAAGGTTGAGGGATCCTGAGGTCACTGTAGCAGCACGAAAGAGCTCCGTGGACCAAAAATCAACTCGAGATGAGAGGTTAGTCCCTGGCTTCGACTCCAGAGGAATACCACCTTACCACAAGCACCTCAAGAGGAGGCTTCTCTCAGCTCTATGTATGTGAGAGAGACCCTGAGTTTGCGGCCTCAAGTGGAATGGACACCGCGATGCCCTGCCGCGAAATAAGGTGGGATATCCCTGCAGTGACTTGAATGCAGGCTCGTCTTGCATCTCCCAAGACGAAAGGATGTCTGAATCCCCTGTTGAGACCACAGAGAAAGACCTAGTTCCCCACCTCATCGCGACCGGAGGCCTCACATCCCTTGAAAACTCCAGAGGTACGCGGAGATCAGTGCCTCCAAAGGAGACGATGCCTGACTCCTCGTGAAACTTGATAGGAGTCCCAGGATTCCTGTGCACGTGGAAAGGGACCCTTGGTCTTCCGCCTCAGCTGGAGAGGCGTCCCAATTGCCCTGCCAAGCCTCGAGGAGAACCCCGAGTTGTCCCTCGCAACTAGGCAGGAGTCCTGACGTCGCTGAACAAACACGTGGTTGGAATTGCCATCCCCGTCGTAACTCGAAAATATACCCCAGGTTCCCGCCGCAACTCGAGAAAAACCATGAGACTTCCCCCTCGCCGCGAGATGAGGCCCGATTCCCCTGCACTGCGTGCAGAGCAATTCCGTGTTGCACATCACACATGAAAGGAGCCTTGATTTCCTTGACGGCACTCCAGAGAAACCCCAAGAACACTGTTTCAAGGCTAGAGGGATCCTGAGGTCACTGTAGCAACACGAAGGAGCTCCGTGGACCAAAAATCAACTCGAGATGAGAGGTTAGTCCCTGGCTTCGACTCCAGAGGAATACCACCTTACCACAAGCACCTCAAGAGGAGGCTTCTGTCAGCTCTAGGTATGTGAGAGGGACCCTGATTTTGCGGCCTCAACTGGAATGGACACTGCGATGCCCTGACTCGAAATAAGGCCGGATATCCCTGCAGTGACTTGAATGCAGGCTCGTCTTGCATCTCCCAAGATGAAAGGATGTCTGAATCCCCTGTGGAGACCACAGAGAAAGACCTAGTTCCGCACCTCACGGCGACCGGAGGCCTCACATCCTTTGAAAACTCCAGAGGTACGCGGAGATCAGTGCCTCCAAAGGAGACGATGCCTGACTCCTCGTGAAACTTGATAGGAGTCCCAGGATTCCTGTGGCACGTGGAAAGGGACCCTTGGTCTCCCGCCTCAGCTGGAGAGGCGTCCCAATTGCCCTGCCAAGCCTCGAGGAGAATCTCGAGTTGTCCCTCGCAACTAGGCAGGAGTCCTGCCGTAGCTGAACAAACACGTGGGTGGAAGGGCCATCCCCGTCGTAACTCGAGAATATACCCCAGGTTCCCGCCGCAACTCGAGAAAAACCATGAGACTTCCCCCCTCGCCCGAGATGAGGCCCGATTCCCCTGCACTGCGTGCAGAGCAATTCCGTGTTGCACATCACACATGAAAGGAGCCTTGATTTCCTTGACGGCACTCCAGCGAAACCTCAAGAACACTGTTTCAAGGCTAGAGGGATCCTGAGGTCACTGTAGCAACACGAAAGAGCACCGTGGAACAAAAATCAACTCGAGATGAGAGCTTAGTCCCTGGCTTCGACTCCAGAGGAATACCACCTTACCACAAGCACCTCAAGAGGAGGCTTCTATCAGCTCTAGGTATGTAAACGGAACCCTGAGTTTGCAGCCTCAAGTGGAATGGACACCGCGTTGCCCTGACGCGAAATAAGGCCGGATATCCCTGCAGTGACTTGAATGCAGGCTCGTCTTGCATCTCCCAAGATGAAAGGATGTCTGAATTCCCTGTGGAGACCACAGAGAAAGACCTAGTTCCCCACCTCATCGGGACCGGAGGCCTCACATCCTTTGAAACCTCCAGAGGCACGCAGAGATCAGTGCCTCCAAAGGAGACGATGCGTGACTCCTCGTGAAACTTGATAGGAGTCCCAGGATTCCTGTGGCACGTGGAAAGAGACCCTTGGTCTCCCGCCTCAGCTGGAGAGGCGTCCCAATTGCCCTGCCAAGCCTCGAGGAGAATCCGAGTTGTCCCTCGTAAGTAGGCAGGAGTCCTGCCGTCGCTGAACTAACACGTGTGTGGAAGGGCCATCCCCGTAGTAAACTCGAGAATATACCCCAGGTTCCTGCCGCAACTCGAGAAAAACCATGAGACTTCCCCCTCGCCGCGAGATGAAGCCCAATTCCCCTGCACTGCGTGCAGAGCAATTCCGTGTTGCACATCACACATGAAAGGAGCCTTAATTTCCTTGATGGCACTCCAGAGAAACCCCAAGAACACTGTTCAAGGCTAGAGGATCCTGAGGTCACTGTAGCAACACGAAAGAGCTCCGTGGACCAACAATCAACTCGAGATGAGAGGTTAGTCCCTGGCTTCGACTCCAGAGGAATACCACCTTACCACAAGCACCTCAAGAGGAGGCTTCTCTCAGCTCTAGGTATGTGCTGAGTTTGCGGCCTCAAGTGGAATGGACACCGCGATGCCCTGACTCGAAATAAGGCTGGATATCCCTGCAGTGACTTGAATGCAGGCTCGTCTTGCATCTCCGAAGACGAACGGATGTCTGAATCCCCTGTGGAGACCACAGAGAAAGACCTAGTTCCCCACCTCTTAGTGACCGGAGGCCTCACATCCTTTGAAAACTCCAGAGGTACGCGGAGATCAGTGCCTCCAAAGGAGACGATGCCTGACTCCTCGTGAAAATTGATCGGAGTCCCAGGATTCCTGTGGCACGTGGAAAGGGACACTTGGTCTCCCGCCTCAGCTCGAGAGGCATCCCAATTGCCCTGCCAAGCCTCGAGGAGGATCCCGAGTTGTCCCTCGCAACTAGGCAGGAGTCCTGACGTCGCTGAACAAACACGTGGCTGGAAGGGCCATCCCCGTCATAACTCGAGAATATACCGCAGGGTCCCGCCGCAACTCGAGAAAAACCATGAGACTTCCCCCCTCGCCGCGAGATGAGGCTGGATTCTCCTGCACTGCATGCAGAGCAATTCCGTGTTGCACATCAAACATGAAAGGAGCCTTGATTTCCTTGATGGCACTCCAGAGAAACCCCAAGAACACTGTTTCAAGGCTAGAGGGATCCTGAGGTCACTGTAGCAACACGAAAGAGGTCCGTGGACCAAAAATCAACTCGGGATGAGAGGTTAGTCCCTGGCTTCGACTCCAGAGGAATACCACCTTAACACAAGCACCTCAAGAGGAGGCTTCTCTCAGCTCTAGGTATGTGAGAGGGACCCTGATTTTGCGGCCTCAAATGGAATGGACACCGCGATGCCCTGACTCAAAACAAGGCCGGATATCCCTGCAGTGACTTGAATGCAGGCTCGTCTTGCATCTCCCAAGACGAAAGGATGTCTGAATCCCTTGTGGAGACCACAGAGAAAGACCTAGTTCCCCACCTCATCGCGACCGGAGGCCTCACATCCTTTGAAAAACTCCAGAGTACGCGGAGATCAGTGCCTTCAAAGGAGACGATGCCTGACTCCTCGTGAAACTTGATAGGAGTCCCAGGATTCCTGTGGCACATGGAAAGGGACCCTTGGTCTCCCGCCTCAGCTGGAGAGGCGTCCCAATTGCCCTGCGAAGCCTCGAGGAGAATCCCGAGTTGTCCCTCGCAACGAGGCAGGAGTCCTGCCATCACTAAACAAACACGTGGGTGGAAGGGCCATCCCCGTCGTAACTCGAGAATATACCCCAGGTTCCCGCCGCAACTCGAGAAAAACCATGAGACTTCCCCCTCGCCGCGAGATGAGGCCCGATTCCCCTGCACTGCGTGCAGAGCAATTCCGTGTTGCACATCACACATGAAAGGAGCCTTGATTTCCTTGATGGCACTCCAGAGAAAGCCCAAGAACACTGTTTCAAGGCTAGAGGGATCCTGAGGTCACTGTGGCAACACGAAAGATCTCCGTGGACCACAAATCAATAGCAGATGAGAGGTTAGTCCCTGGCTTCGACTCCAGAGGAATACCACCTTACCACAAGTACCTCAAGAGGAGGCTTCTCTCAGCTCTAGGTATGTGCTGAGTTTGCGGCCTCAAGTGGAATGGACACCGCGATGCCCTGACTCGAAATAAGGCCGGATATCCCTGCAGTGACTTGAATGCAGGCTCGTCTTGCATCTCCCAAGACGAACGGATGTCTGAATCCCCTGTGGAGACCACAGAGAAAGACCTAGTTCCCCACCTCATAGTGACCGGAGGCTTCACATCCTTTGAAAACTCCAGAGGTACGCGGAGATCAGTGCATCCAAAGGAGACGATGACTAACTCCTCGTGAAACTTGATCGGAGTCCCAGGATTCCTGTGGCACGTGGAAAGGGACCCTTGGTCTCCCGCCTCAGCTGGAGAGGCGTCCCAATTGCCCTGCCAAGCCTCGAGGAGAATCCCGAGTTGTCCCTCCCAACCAGGCAGGAGCCTGCCGTCGCTGAACAAACACGTGGGTGGAAGGGCCATCCCTGTCGTAACTCGAGAATATACCCCAGGTTCCCGCCGCAACTCGAGAAAAACCATGAGACTTCCCCCTCGCCGCGAGATGAGGCCCGATTCCCCTGCACTGCGTGCAGAGCAATTCCGTGTTGCACATCACATATGAAAGGAGCCTTGATTTCCTTGATGGCACTCCAGAGAAACCCCAAGAACACTGTTTCAAGGCTCGAGGGATCCTGAGATCACTGTAGCAACACGAAAGAGCTCCGTGGACCAAAAATCAACTCGAGATGAGAGGTTAGTCCCTAACTTCGACTCCAGAGGAATACCACCTTACCACAAGCACCTCAAGAGGAGGCTTCTCTCAGCTCTAGGTATGTGAGAGGGACCCTGATTATGCGGCCTCAAGAGGAATGGACACTGCGATGCCCTGACGCGAAATAAGGCCGGATATCCATGCAGTGACTTGAATGCAGGCTCGTCTTGCATCTCCCAAGATGAAAGGATTTCTGAATCCCCTGTGGAGACCACAGAGAAAGACCTAGTTCCCCACCTCATGGCGACCGGAGGCCTCACATCCTTTGAAAACTCCAGAGGTACGCGGAGATCAGTGCCTCCAAAGGAGACGATGCCTGACTCCTCGTGAAACTTGATAGGAGTCCCAGGATTCCTGTGGCACGTGGAAAGGGACCCTTGGTCTCCCGCCTCAGCTGGAGAGGCGTCCCAATTGCCCTGCCAAGCCTCGAGGAGAATCCCGAGTTGTCCCTCGCAACTAGGCAGGAGTCCTGCCGTCGCTGAACAAACACGTGGGTGGAAGGGCCATCCCCGTCGTAACTCGAGAATATACCCCAGGTTCCCGCCGCAATTCGAGAGAAACCATCAGACTTCCCCCTCGCCGGGAGATGAGGCCCGATTCCCCTGCACTGCGTGCAGAGCAATTCCGTGTTGCACATCACATATGAAAGGAGCCTTGATTTCCTTGATGGCACTCCAGAGAAACCCCAAGAACACTGTTTCAAGGCTCGAGGGATCCTGAGGTCACTGTAGCAACACGAAAGAGCTCCGTGGACCAACAATCAACTCGAGATGAGAGGTTAGTCCCTAACTTCGACTCCAGAGGAATACCACCTTACCACAAGCACCTCAAGAGGAGGCTTCTCTCAGCTCTAGCTATGTGAGAGGGACCCTGATTATGCGGCCTCAAGAGGAATGGACACTGCGATGCCCTGACGCGAAATAAGGCCGGATATCCTTGCAGTGACTTGAATGCAGGCTCGTCTTGCATCTCCCAAGATGAAAGGATGTCTGAATCCCCTGTGGAGACCACAGAGAAAGACCTTGTTCCCCACCTCATGGCGACCGGAGGCCTCACATCCTTTGAAAACTCCAGAGGTACGCGGAGATCAGTGCCTCCAAAGGAGACGATGCCTGACTCCTCGTGAAACTTGACAGGAGTCCCAGGATTCCTGTGGCACGTGGAAAGGGACCCTTGGTCTCCCGCCTCAGCTGTAGAGGCGTCCCAATTGCCCTGCCAAGCCTCGAGGAGAATCTCGAGTTGTCCCTCGCAACTAGGCAGGAGTCCTGAGTCGCTGAACAAACACGTGTGTGTAAGGGCCATCCCCGTCGTAACTCGAGAATATACCCCAGGTTCCCGCCGCAACTCGAGAAAAACCATGAGACTTCCCCCTCGCCGCGAGATGAGGCCTGATTCCCCTGCCCTGCGTGCAGAGCAATTCCGTGTTGCACATCACACATGAAAGGAGCCTTGATTTCCTTGATGGCACTCCAGAGAAACCCCAAGAACACTGTTTCAAGGCTAGAGGGATCCTGAGGTCACTGTAGCAACACGAAAGAGCTCCGTGGACCAAAAATCAACTCGAGATGAGAGGTTAGTCCCTGGCTTCGACTCCAGAGGAATACCACCTTACCACAAGCACCTCAAGAGGAGGCTTCTCTCAGCTCTAGGTATGTGAGAGGGACCCTGAGTTTGCGGCCTCAAGTGGAATGGACACCGCGATGCCCTGACTCGAAATAAGGCCGGATATCCCTGCAGTGACTTGAATGCAGGCTCGTCTTGCATCTCCCAAGACGAAAGGATGTCTGAATCCCCTGTGGAGACCACAGAGAAAGACCTAGTTCCCCACCTCATCGCGACGGGAGGCCTCACATCCTTTGAAAATTCCAGAGGTACGCGGAGACCACTGCCTCCAAAGGAGACGATGCCTGACTCCTCGTGAAACTTGATAGGAGTCCCAGGATTCCTGTGGCACATGGAAAGGGACCCTTGGTCTCCCGCCTCAGCTGGAGAGGCGTCCCAATTGCCCTGCCAAGCCTCGAGGAGAATCCCGAGTTGTCCCTCGCAACTAGGCAGGAGTCCTGACGTCGCTGAACAAACACGGGGGTGGACGGGCCATCCCCATTGTAACTCGAGAATATACCCCAGGTTCTCTCCGCAACTCGAGAAAAACCATGAGACTTTCCCCTCGCCGCGAGATGAGGCCCGATTCCCCTGCACTGCGTGCAGAGCAATTCCGTCTTGCACATCACACATGAAAGGAGCCTTGATTTCCTTAATGGCACTCCAGAGAAACCCCAAGAACACTGTTTCAAGGCTAGAGGGATCCTGAGGTCACTGTAGCAACACGAAAGAGCTCTGTGGAACAAAAATCAACTCGAGATGAGAGGTTAGTCCCTGGCTTCGACTCCAGAGAAATACCACCTTACCACAAGCACCTCAAGAGGAGGCTTCTCTCAGATCTAGGTATGTGCTGAGTTTGCGGCCTCAAGTGGAGTGGACACCGCGATGCCCTGACTCGAAATAAGGCCGGATATCCCTGCAGTGACTTGAATGCAGGCTCGTCTTGCATCTCCCAAGACGAACGGATGTCTGAATCCCCTGTGGAGACCACAGAGAAAGACCTAGTCCCCCACCTCATAGTGACCAGAGGCCTCACATCCTTTGAAAACTCCAGAGGTACGCGGAGATCAGTGCCTCCAAAGGAGACGATGCCTGACTCCTCGTGAAACTTGATCGGAGTCCCAGGATTCCTGTGGCACGTGGAAAGGGACCCTTGGTCTCCCGCCTCAGCTGGAGAGGCGTCCCAATTGCCCTGCCATGCCTCGAGGAGAATCCCGAGTTGTCCCTCGCAACTAGGCAGGAGTCCTGACGTCGCTGAACAAACACGTTGCTGGAAGGGCCATCCCCGTCATAACTCGAGAATATACCGCAGTGTCCCGCCGCAATTCGAGAAAAACCATGAGACTTCCCCCTCGCCGCGAGATGAGGCTGGATTCTCCTGCACTGCATGCAGAGCAATTCCATGTTGCACATCAAACATGAAAGGAGCCTTGATTTCCTTGATGGCACTCCAGAGAAACCCCAAGAAAACTGTTTCAAGGCTAGAGGGATCCTGAGGTTACTGTAGCAACATGAAAGAGGTCCGTGGACCAAAAATCAACTCGAGATGAGAGGTTAGTCCCTGTCTTCGACTCCAGAGGAATACCACCTTACCACAAGCACCTGAAGAGGAGGCTTCTCTCAGCTCTAGGTATGTGAGAGGGACCCTGATTTTGCGGCCTCAAGAGGAATGGACACTGCGATGCCCTGACGCGAAATAAGGCCGGATATCCCTGCAGTGACTTGAATGCAGGCTCGTCTTGCATCTCCCAAGATGAAAGGATGTCTGAATCCCCTGTGGAGACCACAGAGAAAGACCTTGTTCCCCACCTCATGGCGACCGGAGGCCTCACATCCTTTGAAAACTCCAGAGGTACGCGGAGATCAGTGCCTCCAAAGGAGACGATGCCTGACTCCTCGTGAAACTTGATAGGAGTCCCAGGATTCCTGTGGCATGTGGAAAGGGACCCTTGGTCTCCCGCCTCAGCTGGAGAGGCGTCCCAATTGCCCTGCCAAGCCTCGAGGAGAATCTCGAGTTGTCCCTCGCAACTAGGCAGGAGTCCTGACGTCGCTGAACAAACACGTGTGTGTAAGGGCCATCCCCGTCGTAACTCGAGAATATACCCCAGGTTCCCACCGCAACTCGATAAAAACCATGAGACTTCCCCCTCGCCGCGAGATGAGGCCTGATTCCCCTACCCTCCGTGCAGAGCAATTCCGTGTTGCACATCACACATGAAAGGAGCCTTGATTTCCTTGATGGCACTCCAGAGAAACCCCAAGAACACTGTTTCAAGGCTAGAGGGATCCTGAGGTCACTGTAGCAACACGAAAGAGCTCCGTGGACCAAGAATCAACTCGAGATGAGAGGTTAGTCCCTAGCTTCGACTCCAGAGGAATACCACCTTACCACAAGCACCTCAAGAGGAGGCTTCTCTCAGCTCTAGGTATGTGAGAGGGACCCTGAGTGTGCGGCCTCAAGTGGAATGGAGACCGCGATGCCCTGACTCGAAATAAGGCCGGATATCCCTGCAGTGACTTGAATGCAGGCTCGTCTTGCATCTCCCAAGATGAAAGGATGTCTGAATCCCCTGTGGAGACCACAGAGAAAGACCTAGTTCCCCACCTCATCGCGACCGGAGGCCTCACATCCTTTGAAAATTTCAGAGGTTCGCGGAGATCAGTGCCTCCAATGGAGACGATGCCTGACTCCTCGTGAAACTTGATAGGAGTCCCAGGATTCCTGTGGCACGTGGAAAGGGACCCTTGGTCTCCCGCCTCAGCTGGAGAGGCGTCCCAATTGCCCTGCCAAGCCTCGAGGAGAATCCCGAGTTGTCCCTCGCAACTAGGCAGGAGTCCTTCCGTCGCTGAACAAACACGTGGTTGGAAGCGCCATCCCCGTCGTAACTCGAGAATATAACCCAGGTTCCCGCCGCAACTCCAGAAAAACCATGAAACTTCCCCCTTGCCGCGATATGAGGCCTGATTCCCCTGCACTGTGTGCAGAGCAATACCGTGTTGCACATCACACATGAAAGGAGCCTTGATTTCCTTGATGGCACTCCAGAGAAAACCCAAGAACACTGTTTCAAGGCTAGAGGGATCCTGAGGTCACTGTAGCAACACGAAAGAGCTCCGTGGACCAACAATCAACTCGAGATGAGAGGTTAGTCCCTGGCTTCGACTCCAGAGGAATACCACCTTACCACAAGCACCTCAAGAGGAGGCTTCTCTCAGCTCTAGGTATGTGAGAGGGACCCTGATTTTGCGGACTCAAGTGGAATGGAAACTGCGATGCCCTGACGCGAAATAAGGCCAGATATCCCTGCAGTGACTTGAATGCAGGCTCGTCTTGCATCTCCCAAGATGAAAGGATGTCTGAATCCCCTGTGGAGACCACAGAGAAAGACCTACTTCCCCACCTCATCGCGACCGTAGGCCTCACATCCTTTGAAAACTTCAGAGGTACGTGGAGATCAGTGCCTCCAAAGGAGACTATGCCTGACTCCTCGTGAAACTTGATAGGAGTCCCAGGATTCCTGTGGCACGTGGAAAGGGACAGCTGGTCTCCCGCCTCAGCTGAAGAGGCGTCCCAATTGCCCTGCCAAGCCTCGAGGAGAATCCCGAGTTGTCCCTCGCAACTAGGCAGGAGTCCTGCCGTCGCTGAACAAACACGTGTGTGGAAGGGCCATCCCCGTCGTAACTCGAGATTATACACCAGGTTCCCGCCGCAACTCCAGAAAAACCATGAGACATCCCCCCCACCGCGAGATGTGGCCCGATTCTCCTGCCCTGCGTGCAGAGCAATTCCGTGTTGCACATCACACGTGAAAGGAGCCTTGATTTCCTTGATGGCACTCCAGAGAAACCCCAAGAACACTGTTTCAAGGCTAGAGGGATCCTGAGGTCACTGTAGCAACACGAAAGAGCTCCGTGGACCAAAAATCAACTCGATTTGAGAGGTTAGTCCCTGGCTTCGACTCCAGAGGAATACCACCTTACCACAAGCACCTCAAGAGGAGGCTTCTCTCAGCTCTAGGTATGTGAGAGGGACCTTGAGTTTGCGGCCTCAAGTGGAATGGACACCGCGATGCCCTGACTCGAAATAAGGCCGGATATCCCTGCAGTGACTTGAATGCAGGCTCGTCTTGCATCTCCCAAGACGAAAGGATGTCTGAATCCCCTGTGGAGACCACAGAGAAAGACCTAGTTCCCCACCTCATCGCGACGGGAGGCCTCACATCCTTTGAAAATTCCAGAGGTACGCAGAGATCACTGCCTCCAAAGGAGACGATGCCTGACTCCTCGTGAAACTTGATAGGAGTCCCAGGATTCCTGTGTCACGTGGAAAGGGACACTTGGTCTCCCGCCTCAGCTGGAGAGGCGTCCCAATTGCCCTGTCAAGCCTCGAGGAGAATCCCGAGTTGTCCCTCGCAACTAGGCAGGAGTCCTGACGTCGCTGAACAAACACGTGGGTGGACGGGCCATCCCCATTGTAACTCGAGAATATACCCCAGGTTCTCGCCGCAACTTGAGAAAAACCATGAGATTTTCCCCTCACCGCGAGATGAGGCCCGATTCCCCTGCACTGCGTGCAGAGCAATTCCGTCTTGCACATCACACATGAAAGGAGCCTTGATTTCCTTGATGGCACTCCAGAGAAACCCCAAGAACACTGTTTCAAGGCTAGAGGGATCCTGAGGTCACTGTAGCAACACGAAAGAGCTCCGTGGAACAAAAATCAACTCGAGATGAGAGGTTAGTCCCTGGCTTCGACTCCAGAGGAATACCACCTGACCACAAGCACCTCAAGAGGAGGCTTCTCTCAGCTCTAGGTATGTGAGAGGGACCCTGAGTTTGCGGCCTCAAGTGGAATGGACACCGCGATGCCCTGACTCGAAATAAGGCTGGATATCCCTGCAGTGACTTGAATACAGGCTCGTCTTGCATCTCTCAAGATGAAAGGATGTCTGAATCCCCTGTGGAGACAACAGAGAAAGACCTAGTTCCCCACCTCATCGCGACCGGAGGCCTCACATCCTTTGAAAACTCCAGAGGTACGCGGAGATCAGTGCCTCCAAAGGAGACGATGCCTGACTCCTCGTGAAACTTGATAGGAGTCCCAGGATTCCTGTGGAACGTGGAAAGGGACTCTTGGTCTCCCGACTCAGCTGGAGAGGCGTCCCAATTGCCCTGCCAAGCCTCGAGGAGAATCCCGAGTTGTCCCTCGCAACTAGGCAGGATTCCTGACGTCGCTGAACAAACACGTGGGTGGAAGGGCCATCCCCGTCGTACCTCGAGAATATACCCCAGGTTCCCGCCGCAACTCGTGTAAAACCATGAGACATCCCCCCTGCCGCGAGATGAGGCCCGATTCCCCTGCACTGCGTGCAGAGCAATTCCGTGTTGCACATCACACATGAAAGGAGCCTTGATTTCCTTGATGGCACTCCAGAGAAACCCCAAGAACACTGTTTCAAGGCTAGAGGGATCCTGAGGTCACTGTAGCAACACGAAAGAGCTCCGTGGCCCAAAAATCAACTCGAGATGAGAGGTTAGTCCCTGGCTTCGACTCCAGAGGAATACCACCTTACCACAAGCACCTCAAGAGGAGGCTTCTCTCAGCTCTAGGTATGTGAGAGGGACCCTGAGTTTGCGGCCTCAAGTGGAATGGACACCGCAAAGCCCTGACTCGAAATAAGGCCGGATATCCCTGCAGTGACTTGAATGCAGGCTCGTCTTGCATCTCCCAAGACGAAAGGATGTCTGAATCCCCTGTGGAGACCTCAGAGAAAGATCTAGTTCCCCACCTCATCGCGACCGGAGGCCTCACATCCTTTGAAAACTCCAGAGGTACGCGGAGATCAGTGCCTCCAAAGGAGACGATGCCTGACACCTCATGAAACATGATAGGAGACCCAGGATTCCTGTGGCACGTGGAAAGGGACCCTTGGTCTCCCACCTCAGCTGGAGAGGCGTCCCAATTGCCCTGCCAAGCCTCGAGGAGAATACCGAGTTGTCCCTCGCAACTAGGCTGGCGTCCTGCCGTCGCTGAACAAACACAGGTGTGGAAGGGCCATCCCCGTCGTAACTCGAGAATATACCCCAGGTTCCCGCCACAAGTCGAGAAACACCATGAGACTTCCCCCTCGCCGCGAGATGAGGCCTGATTCCCCTGCCCTGCGTGCAGAGCAATTCCGTGTTGCACATCACACATGAAAGGAGCCTTGATTTCCTTGATGGCACTCCAGAGAAACCCCAAGAACACTGTTTCAAGGCTAGAGGGATCCTGAGGTCACTGTAGCAACACGAAAGAGCTCCGTGGACCAACAATCAACTCGAGATGAGAGGTTAGTCCCTGGCTTCGATTCCAGAGGAATACCACCTTACCACAAGCACCTCAAGAGGAGGCTTCTCTCAGCTCTAGGTATGTGCTGAGTTTGCGGCCTCAAGTGGAATGGACACCGCGATGCCCTGACTCGAAATAAGGCTGGATATCCCTGCAGTGACTTGAATGCAGGCTCGTCTTGCATCTCCCAAGACGAAAGGATGTCTGAATCCCCTGTGGAGACCACAGAGAAAGACCTTGTTCCCCACCTCATGGCGACCGGAGGCCTCACATCCTTTGAAAACTCCAGAGGTACGCGGAGATCAGTGCCTCCAAAGGAGACGATGCCTGACTCCTCGGGAAACTTGATAGGAGTCCCAGGATTCCTGTGGCATGTGGAAAGGGACCCTTGGTCTCCCGCCTCAGCTGGAGAGGCGTCCCAATTGCCCTGCCAAGCCTCGAGGAGAATCTCGAGTTGTCCCTCGCAACTAGGCAGGAGTCCTGACGTCGCTGAACAAACACGTGGTTGGAAGCGCCATCCCCGTCGTAACTCGAGAATATAACCCAGGTTCCCGCCGCAACTCCAGAAAAACCATGAAACTTCCCCCTTGCCGCGATATGAGGCCTGATTCCCCTGCACTGTGTGCAGAGCAATACCGTGTTGCACATCACACATGAAAGGAGCCTTGATTTCCTTGATGGCACTCCAGAGAAAACCCAAGAACACTGTTTCAAGGCTAGAGGGATCCTGAGGTCACTGTAGCAACACGAAAGAGCTCCGTGGACCAACAATCAACTCGAGATGAGAGGTTAGTCCCTGGCTTCGACTCCAGAGGAATACCACCTTACCACAAGCACCTCAAGAGGAGGCTTCTCTCAGCTCTATGTATGTGAGAGGGACCCTGAGTTTGCGGCCTCAAGTGGAATGGACACCGCGATGCCCTGACGCGAAATAAGGCCAGATATCCCTGCAGTGACTTGAATGCAGGCTCGTCTTGCATCTCCCAAGATGAAAGGATGTCTGAATCCCCTGTGGAGACCACAGAGAAAGACCTACTTCCCCACCTCATCGCGACCGTAGGCCTCACATCCTTTGAAAACTCCAGAGGTATGCGGAGATCAGTGCCTCCAAAGGAGACGATGCCTGACTCCTCGTGAAACTTGACAGGAGTCCCAGGATTCCTGTGGCACGTGGAAAGGGACCCTTAGTCTCCCGCCTCAGCTGGAGAGGCGTCCCAATTGCCCTGCCAAGCCTCGAGGAGAATCCCGAGTTGTCCCTCGCAACTAGGCAGGAGTCCTGACGTCGCTGAACAAACACGTGGTTGGAAGCGCCATCCCCGTCGTAACTCGAGAATATAACCCAGGTTCCCGCCGCAACTCCAGAAAAACCATGAAACTTCCCCCTTGCCGTGATATGAGGCCCGATTCCCCTGCACTGCGTGCAGAGCAATTCCGTGTTGCACATCACACATGAAAGGAGCCTTGATTTCCTTGATGGCACTCCAGAGAAACCCCAAGAACACTGTTTCAAGGCTAGAGGGATCCTGAGGTCACTGTAGCAACTCGAAAGAGCTCCGTGGACCAAAAATCAACTCGAGATGAGAGGTTAGTCCCTGGCTTCGACTCCAGAGGAATACCACCTTACCACAAGCACCTCAAGAGGAGGCTTCTCTCAGCTCTAGGTATGTGAGAGGGACCCTGATTTTGCGGTCTGAAGTGGAATGGAAACTGTGATGCCCTGACGCAAAATAAGGCGAGATATCCCTGCAGTGACTTGAATGCAGGCTCGTCTTGCATCTCCCAAGATGAAAGGATGTCTGAATCCCCTGTGGAGACCACAGAGAAAGACCTCGTTCCCCACCTCATCGCGACCGTAGGCCTCACATCCTTTGAAAACTTCAGAGGTACGCGGAGATCAGTGCCTCCAAAGGAGACGATGCCTGACTCCTCGTGAAACTTGATAGGAGTCCCAGGATTCCTGTGGCACGTGGAAAGGGACAGCTGGTCTCCCGCCTCAGCTGAAGAGGCGTCCCAATTGCCCTGCCAAGCCTCGAGGAGAATCCCGAGTTGTCCCTCGCAACTAGGCAGGAGTCCTGCCGTCGCTGAACAAACACGTGTGTGGAAGGGCCATCCCCGTCGTAACTCGAGATTATACACCAGGTTCCCGCCGCAACTCGAGAAAAACCATGAGACATCCCCCCCGCCGCGAGATGAGGCCCGATTCCCCTGCCCTGCGTGCAGAGCAATTCCGTGTTGCACATCACACATGAAAGGAGCCTTGATTTCCTTGATGGCACTCCAGAGAAACCCCAAGAACACTGTTTCAAGGCTAAAGGGATCCTGAGGTCACTGTAGCAACACGAAAGAGCTCCGTGGACCAAAAATCAACTCGAGATGAGAGGTTAGTCCTTGGCTTCGACTCCAGAGGAATACCACCTTAACCACAAGCACCTCAAGAGGAGGCTTCTCTCAGCTCTAGGTATGTGAGAGGGACCCTGAGTTTGCGGCCTCAAGTGGAATGGACACCGCGATGCCCTGACTTGAAATAAGGCCGGATATCCCTGCAGTGACTTGAATGCAGGCTCGTCTTGCATCTCCCAAGACGAAAGGATGTCTGAATCCCCTGCGGAGACCTCAGAGAAAGATCTAGTTCCCCACCTCATCGCGACCGGAGGCCTCACATCATTTGAAAACCCCAGAGGTACGCGGAGATCAGTGCCTCCAAAGGAGACGATGCCTGACTCCTCGTGAAACTTGATAGGAGTCCCAGGATTCCTGTGGCACCTGGAGAGGGACCCTTGGTCTCCCGCCTCAGCTGGAGAGGATTCCCAATTGCCCTGCCAAGACTCGAGGAGAATCCCGAGTTGTCCCTCGCAACTAGGCAGGAGTCCTGACGTCGCTGAACAAACACGTGGTTGGAAGGGCCCTCCCCGTCCTAACTCGAGAATATAACCCATGTTCTCGCCGCATCTCAAGAAAAACCATGAGACTTCCCCCTCGCCGCGATATGAGGCCCGATTCCCCTGCACTGCGTGCAGAGCAATTCCGTCTTGCACATCACACATGAAAGGAGCCTTGATTTCCTTGATGGCACTCCAGAGGAACCCCAAGAACACTCTTTCAGAGCTAGCGGGATCCTGAGGTCACTGTAGCAACACGAAAGAGCTCCGTGGACCAACAATCAACTCGAGATGAGAGGTTAGTCCCTGGCTTCGACTCCATAGGAATACCACCTTACCACAAGCACCTCAAGAGGAGGCTTCTCTCAGCTCTAGGTATGTGCTGAGTTTGCGGCCTCAAGTGGAATGGACACCGCGATGCCCTGACTCGAAATAAGGCCGGATATCCCTGCAGTGACTTGAATGCAGGCTCGTCTTGCATCTCCCAAGACGAAAGGATGTCTGAATCCCCTGTGGAGACCACAGAGAAAGACCTAGTTCCCCACCTCATCGCGACCGGAGGCCTCACATCCTTTGAAAATTTCAGAGGTACGCGGAGATCAGTGCCTCCAAAGGAGACGATGCCTGACTCCTCGTGAAACTTGATAGGAGTCCCAGGATTCCTGTGCACGTGGAAAGGGACCCTTGGTCTCTCGCCTCAGCTGGAGAGGCTTCCCAATGCCCTGCCAAGCCTCGAGGAAAATCCCGAGTTGTCCCTCGCAACTAGGCAGGAGTCCTGACATCGCTGAACAAACACGTGGTTGGAAGGGCCATACCCGTAGTAACTCGAGAATATATCCCAGGTTCCCGTCGCAACTGGATAAATACCATGAGACTTCCCCCTCGCCGCGAGATGAGTCCTGATTCCCCTGCACTGCGTGCAGAGCAATTCCGTGTTGCACATCACACATGAAAGGAGCCTTGATTTCCTTGATGGCACTCCAGAGAAACCCCAAGAACACTGTTTCCAGGCTAGAGGGATCCTGAGGTCACTGTAGCAACACAAAAGAGCTTCATGGACCAAAAATCAACTCGAGATGAGAGGTTATTCCCTGGCTTCGACTCCAGAGGAAAGCCACCTTACCACAAGCACCTCAAGAGGAGACTTCTCTCAGCTCTAGGTATGTGAGAGGGACCCTGAGTTTGCGGCCTCAAGTAGAATGGACACCGCGATGCCCTGACTCGAAATAAGGCCGGATATCCCTGCAGTGACTTGAATGCAGGCTCGTCTTGCATCTCCCAAGACGAAAGGATGTCTGAATCCCCTGTGGAGACCACAGAGAAAGACCTAGTTCCCCACCTCATCGCGACCGGAGGCCTCACATCCTTTGAAAATTCCAGAGGTACGCGGAGATCTGTGCCTCCAAAGGAGACGATGCCTGACTCCTCGTGAAATTTGATAGGAGTCCCAGGATTCCTGTGGCACGTGGAAAGGGACCCTTGGTCTCCCGCCTCAGATGGAGAGGCGTCCCAATTGCCCTGCCAAGCCTCGAGGAGAATCCCGAGTTGTCCCTCGCAACTAGGAAGGCGTCCTGCCGTCGCTGAACAAACACGGGTGTGGAAGGGCCATCCCCGTCGTAACTCGAGAATATACCCCAGGTTCCCGCCACAAGTCGAGAAACACCATGAGACTTCCCCCTCGCCGCGAGATGAGGCCTGATTCCCCTGCCCTGCGTGCAGAGCAATTCCGTGTTGCACATCACACATGAAAGGAGCCTTGATTTCCTTGATGGCACTCCAGAGAAACCCCAAGAACACTGTTTCAAGGCTAGAGGGATCCTGAGGTCACTGTAGCAACACGAAAGAGCTCCGTGGACCAACAATCAACTCGAGATGAGAGGTTAGTCCCTGGCTTCGACTCCAGAGGAATACCACCTTACCACAAGCACCTCAAGAGGAGGCTTCTCTCAGCTCTAGGTATGTGCTGAGTTTGCGGCCTCAAGTGGAATGGACACCGCGATGCCCTGACTCGAAATAAGGCCGGATATCCCTGCAGAGACTTGAATGCAGGCTCGTCTTGCATCTCCCAAGACGAAAGGATGTCTGAATCCCCTGTGGAGACCACAGAGAAAGACCTAGTTCCCCACCTCATGGCGACCGGAGGCCTCACATCCTATGAAAACTCCAGAGGTACGCGGAGATCAGTGCCTCCAAAGGAGACGATGCCTGACTCCTCGGGAAACTTGATAGGAGTCCCAGGATTCCTGTGGCACGTGGAAAGGGACCCTTGGTCTCCCACCTCAGCTGGAGAGGCGTCCCAATTGCCCTGCCAAGCCTCGAGGAGAATCCCGAGTTGTCCCTCGCAACTAGGCAGGAGTCCTGACGTCGCTGAACAAACACGTGGGTGGAAGGGCCATCCCCGTCGTAACTCGAGAATATACCCCAGGTTCCCGCCACAAGTCGAGAAAAACCATGAGATTTCCCCCTCGCCCCGAGATGAGGCCCGATTACCCTGCACTGCGTGCAGAGCAATTCCGTGTTGCACATGACACATGAATGGAGCCTTGATTTCCTTGATAGCACTCCAGAGAAACCCCAAGAACACTGTTTCAAGGCTAGAGGGATCCTGACGTCAATGTAGCAACACGAAAGAGCTCCGTGGCCCAAAAATCAACTCGAGATGAGAGGTTAGTCCCTGGCTTCGACTCCAGAGGAATACCACCTTACCACAAGCACCTCAAGAGGAGGCTTCTCTCAGCTCTAGATATGTGAGAGGGACCCTGAGTTTGTGGCCTTAAGTGGAATGGACACCGCGATGCCCTGACTCGAAATAAGGCCGGATATCCCTGCAGTGACTTGAATGCAGGCTCGTCTTGCATCTCCCAAGATGAAAGGATGTCTGAATCCCCTGTGGAGACCTCAGAGAAAGATCTAGTTCCCCACCTCATCGCGACCGGAGGCCTCACATCCTTTGAAAACTCCAGAGGTACGCGGAGATCAGTGCCTCCAAAGGAGACGATGCCTGACTCCTCGTGAAACTTGATAGGAGTCCCAGGATTCCTGTGGCACATGGAAAGGGACCCTTGGTCTCCCGCCTCAGCTGGAGAGGCTTCCCAATTGCCCTGCCAAGCCTCGAGGAGAATGCCGATTTGTCCCTCGCAACTAGGCAGGAGTCCTGACGTCGCTGAACAAACACGTGGCTGGAAGGGCCATCCCCGTCATAACTCGAGAATATACCCCAGGTTCCCGCCGCAACTCGAGAAAAACCATGAGACTTCCCCCTCGCCGCGAGATGAGGCCCGATTCCCCTGCACTGCGTGCAGAGCAATTCCGTGTTGCACATCACAAATGAAAGGAACCTTGATTTCCTTGATGGCACTCCAGAGAAACCCCAACAACACTGTTTCTATGCTAGAGGGATCCTGAGGTCACTTTAGCAACACGAAAGAGCTCCGTGGACCAGAAGTCAACTTGAGATGAGAGGTTAGTCCGTGGCTTCGACTCCAGAGGAATACGACCTTACCACAAGCACCTCAAGAGGAGGCTTCTCTCAGCTTTAGGTATGTGAGAGGGACCCTGAGCTTGCGGCCTCAAGTGGAATGGACACCGCGATGCCCTGACTCGAAATAAGGCCGGATATCCCTGCAGTGACTTGAATGCAGGCTCGTCTTGCATCTCCCAAGATGAAAGGATGTCTGAATCCCCTGTGGAGACCACAGAGAAAGGCCTAGTTCCCCACCTCATCGCGACCGGAGGCCTCACATCCTTTGAAAACTCCAGAGATACGCGGAGATCTGTGCCTCCAAAGGAGACGATGCCTGACTCCTCGTGAAATTTGATAGGAGTCCCAGGATTCCTGTGGCACGTGGAAAGGGACACTTGGTCTCCCGCCTCAGATGGAGAGGCGTCCCAATTGCCCTGCCAAGCCTCGAGGAGAATACCGAGTTGTCCCTCGCAACTAGGCTGGCGTCCTGCCGTCGCTGAACAAACACAGGTGTGGAAGGGCCATCCCCGTCGTAACTCGAGAATATACCCCAGGTTCCCGCCACAAGTCGAGAAACACCATGAGACTTCCCCCTCGCCGCGAGATGAGGCCTGATTCCCCTGCCCTGCGTGCAGAGCAATTCCGTGTTGCACATCACACATGAAAGGAGCCTTGATTTCCTTGATGGCACTCCAGAGAAACCCCAAGAACACTGTTTCAAGGCTAGAGGGATCCTGAGGTCACTGTAGCAACACGAAAGAGCTCCGTGGACCAACAATCAACTCGAGATGAGAGGTTAGTCCCTGGCTTCGATTCCAGAGGAATACCACCTTACCACAAGCACCTCAAGAGGAGGCTTCTCTCAGCTCTAGGTATGTGCTGAGTTTGCGGCCTCAAGTGGAATGGACACCGCGATGCCCTGACTCGAAATAAGGCTGGATATCCCTGCAGTGACTTGAATGCAGGCTCGTCTTGCATCTCCCAAGACGAAAGGATGTCTGAATCCCCTGTGGAGACCACAGAGAAAGACTTAGTTCCCCACCTCATCACGACCGGAGGCCTCACATCCTTTGAAAATTTCAGAGGTACGCGGAGATCAGTGCCTCCAAAGGAGACGATGCCTGACTCCTCGTGAAACTTGATAGGAGTCCCAGGATTCCTGTGCACGTGGAAAGGGACCCTTGGTCTCCCGCCTCAGCTGGAGAGGCTTCCCAATTGCCCTGCCAAGCCTCGAGGAGATTCCCGAGTTGTCCCTCGCAACTAGGCAGGAGTCCTGACGTCGCTGAACAAACACGTGGTTGGAAGGGCCATCCCCGTCCTAACTCGAGAATATACCCCATGTTCTCGCCGCAACTCGAGAAAAACCATGAGACTTCCCCCTCGCCGTGAGATGAGGCCCGATTCCCCTGCACTGCGTGCAGAGCAATTCCGTCTTGCACATCACACATGAAAGGAGCCTTGATTTCCTTGATGGCACTCCAGAGGAACCCCAAGAACACTGTTTCAAGGATAGGGGGATCCTGAGGTCACTGTAGCAACACGAAAGAGCTCCGTGGACCAAAAATCAACTCGAGATGAGAGGTTAGTCCCGGGCTTCGACTCCAGAGGAATACCACCTTACCACAAGCACCTCAAGAGGAGGCTTCTCTCAGCTCTAAGTATGTGAGAGGGACCCTGAGTTTGCGGCCTCAAGTAGAATGGACACCGCGATGCCCTGACTCGAAATAAGGCCGGATATCCCTGCAGTGACTTGAATGCAGGCTCGTCTTGCATCTCCCAAGATGAAAGGATGTCTGAATCCCCTGTGGAGACCACAGAGAAAGACATAGTTTCCCACCTCATCGCGACCGGAGGCCTCACATCCTTTGAAAACTCCAGAGGTACGCGGAGATCAGTGCCTCCAAAGGAGACGATGCCTGACTCCTCGTGAAACTTGATAGGAGTCCCAGGATTCCTGTGGCACGTGGAAAGGGACCCTTGGTCTCCCGCCTCAGCTGGAGAGGCGTCCCAATTGCCCTGCCAAGCCTCGAGGAAAATCCCGAGTTATCCCTCCCAACTAGGCAGGAGTTCTGACGTCGCTGAACAAACACGTGGGTGGAAGGGCCATCCCCGTTGTAACTCGAGAATATACCCCAGGTTCCCACCGCGACTCGAGAAAAACCATGAGACTTCCCCCTCGCCGCGAGATGAGGCTCGATTCTCCTGCACTGCATGCAGAGCAATTCCGTGTTGCACATCACACATGAAAGGAGCCTTGATTTTCTTGATGGCACTCTAGAGAAACCGCAAGAACACTGTTTCCATGCTAGAGGAATCCTGAGGTCACTGTAGCAACACGAAAGAGCTCCGTGGACCAGAAATCAACTTGAGATGAGAGGTTAGTCCGTGGCTTCGACTCCAGAGGAATACCACCTTACCACAAGCACCTCAAGAGGAGGCTTCTCTCAGCTCTAGGTATGTGAGAGGGACCCTGAGTTTGCGGCCTCAAGTGGAATGGAGACCGCGATGCCCTGACTCGAAATAAGGCCGGATATCCCTGCAGTGACTTGAATGCAGGCTCGTCTTGCATCTCCCAAGATGAAAGGATGTCTGAATCCCCTGTGGAGACCACAGAGAAAGACCTAGTTCCCCACTTCATCGCGACCAGAGGCCTCACATCCTTTGAAATCTCCAGAGGTATGCGGAGATCAGTGCCTTCAAAGGAGACGATGCCTGACTCCTCGTGAAACTTGATAGGAGTCCCAGGATTCCTGTGGCACGTGGAAAGAGACCCTTGGTCTACCGCCTCAGATGGAGAGGCGTCCCAATTGCCCTGCCAAGCCTCGAGGAGAATCCCGAGTTGTCCCTCGCAACTAGGCAGGAGTCCTGACGTCGCTGAACAAACACGTGGGTGGAAGGGCCATCCCCGTCGTAACTCGAGAATATACCCCAGGTTCCCGCCGCAACTCGCTAAAAACCATGAGACTTCCCCCTCGCCGCGAGATGAGTCCTGATTCCCCTGCACTGCGTGCAGAGCAATTCCGTGTTGCACATCACACATGAAAGGAGCCTTGATTTCCTTGATGGCACTCCAGAGAAACCCGAAGAACACTGTTTCAAGGCTAGAGGGATCCTGAGGTCACTGTAGCAACACGAAAGAGCTCCGTGGACCAAAAATCAACTCTAGATGAGAGGTTAGTCCCTGGCTTCGACTCCAGAGGAATACCACCTTACTACAAGCACCTCAAGAGGAGGCTTCTCTCAGCTCTAGGTATGTGAGAGGGACCCTGAGTTTGCGGCCTCAAGTGGAATGGACACCGCGATTCCCTGACTCGAAATAAGGCCGGATATCTCTGCAGTGACTTGAATGCAGGCTCGTCTTGCATCTCCCAAGATGAAAGGATGTCTGAATCCCCTGTGGAGACCTCAGAGAAAGATCTAGTTCCCCACCTCATCGCGACCGGAGGCCTCACATCCTTTGAAAA
Source organism: Cervus elaphus (assembly GCF_910594005.1). NCBI lineage: Eukaryota > Metazoa > Chordata > Mammalia > Artiodactyla > Cervidae > Cervus > Cervus elaphus. Next base: position 841,183 of record NC_057815.1, on the reverse strand, counting down.
CTCCAGAGGTACGCGGAGATCAGTGCCTCCAAAGGAGACGATGCCTGACTCCTCGTGAAACTTGATAGGAGTCCCAGGATTCCTGTGGCACGTGGAAAGGGACCCTTGGTCTCCCGCCTCAGCTGGAGAGGCGTCCCAATTGCCCTGCCAAGCCTCGAGGAGAATCCCGTGTTGTCCCTCGCAACTAGGCAGGAGTCCTGACGTCGCTGAACAAACACGTGGCTGGAAGGGCCATCACCGTCGTAACTCGAGAATATAACCCAGGTTTCCGCCGCAACTCGAGGAAAACCATGAGACTTCCCCCTCGCCGCGAGATGAGGCCCGATTCCCATGCACTTCGTGCCGAGCAATTCAGTGTTGCACATCACACATGAAAGGAGCCTTGATTTCCTTGATGGCACTCCAGAGAAACCCCAAGAACACTGTTTCAAGGCTAGAGGGATCCTGAGGTCACTGTAGCAACAGGAAAGAGGTCCGTGGACCAAAAATCAACTCGAGATGAGAGGTTAGTCCCTGGCTTCAACTCCAGAGGAATACCACCTTACCACAAGCACCTCAAGAGGAGGCTTCTCTCAGCTCTAGGTATGTGAGAGGGACCCTGAATTTGCGGACTCAAGTGGAATGGACACTGCGATGCCCTGACGCGAAATAAGGCCGGATATCCCTGCAGTGAATTGAATGCAGGCTCGTCATGCATCTCCCAAGATGAAAGGATGTCTAAATACACTGTGGAGACCACAGAGAAAGACCTAGTTCCCCACCTCATCGCGACCGGAGGCCTCACATCCTTTGAAAACTTCAGAGGTACGCGGAGATCAGTGACTCCAAAGCAGACGATGCCTGACTCCTCATGAAACTTGATAGGAGTCCCAGGATTCCTGTGGCACGTGGAAAGGGACCCTTGGTCTCCCGCCTCAGCTGGAGAGGCGTCCCAATTGCTCTGCCAAGCCTCAAGCAGAATTCCGAGTTGTCCCTCGCAACTAGGCAGGAGTCCTGCCGTCGCTGAACAAACACGTGGGTGGAAGGGCCATCCCCGTCGTAACTCGAGAATATACCCCAGGTTCCCGCCGCAACTCGAGAAAAACTATGAGACTTCCCCCTCGCCACGAAATGAGGCCCGATTCCCCTGCAGTGCGTACAGAGCAATTCCGTGTTGCACATCACACGTGAAAGGAGCCTTGATTTCCTTGATGGCACTCCAGAGAAACCCCAAGAACACTGTTTCCAGGCTAGAGGGATCCTGAGGTCACTGTAGCCACACGAAAGAGCTCCGTGGACCAAAAATCAACTCGAGATGAGAGATTAGTCCCTGGCTTCGACTCCAGAGGAATACCACCTTAACACAAGCACCTCAAGAGGAGGCTTCTCTCAGCTCTAGGTATGTGAGAGGGACCCTGAGTTTGCGGCCTCAAGTGGAATGGACACCGCGATGCCCTGACTCGAAATAAGGCCGGATATCCCTGCAGTGACTTGAATGCAGCCTCGTCTTGCATCTCCCAAGATGAAAGGATGTCTGAATCCCCTGTGGAGACCTCAGAGAAAGATCTAGTTCCCCACCTCATCGCGACCGGAGGCCTCACATCCTTTGAAAACTCCTGAGGTACGCGGAGATCAGTGCCTCCAAAGGAGACGATGCCTGACTCCTCGTGAAACATGATAGGAGTCCCAGGATTCCTGTGCACGTGGAAAGGGACCCTTGGTCTCCCGCCTCAGCTGGAGAGGCATCCCAATTGCCCTGCCAAGCCTCGAGGAGAATCCCGAGTTGTCCCTCGCAACTAGGCAGGAGTCCTGACGTCGCTGAATAAACACGTGGGTGGAAGGGCCATCCCCGTCGTAACTCGAGAATATACCCCAGGTTCCCGCCGCAACTCGAGAAAAACCATGAGACTTCCCCCTCGCCGCGAGATGAGGCCCGATTCCCCTGCACTGCGTGCAGAGCAATTCCGTGTTGCACATCACACATGAAAGGAGCCTTGATTTCCTAGATGGCACTCCAGAGAAACCCCAAGAACACTGTTTCAAGGCTCGAGGGATCCTGAGGTCACTGTAGCAACACGAAAGAGCTCCGTGGACCAAAAATCAATTCGAGATGAGAGGTTAGTCCCTGGCTTCGACTCCAGAGGAATACCACCTTACCACAAGCACCTCAAGAGGAGGCTTCTCTCAGCTCTAGGTATGTGAGAGGGACCCTGAGTTTGCGGCCTCAAGTGGAATGGACACCGCGATGCCCTGACTCGAAATAAGGCCGGATATCCCTGCAGTGACTTGAATGCAGGCTCGTCTTGCATCTCCCAAGACGAAAGGATGTCTGAATCCCCTGTGGAGACCACAGAGAAAGACTTAGTTCCCCACCTCATCGCGACCGGAGGCCTCACATCCTTTGAAAACTTCAGAGGTACGCGGATATCAGTGCCTCCAAAGGAGACGATGCCTGACTCCTCGTGAAACATGATAGGAGTCCCAGGATTCCTGTGCACGTGGAAAGGGACCCTTGGTCTCCCGCCTCAGCTGGAGAGGCGTCCCAATTGCCCTGCCAAGCCTCGAGGAGAATCCCGAGTTGTCCGTCGCAACTAGGCAGGAGTCCTTCCGTCGCTGAACAAACACGTGGGTGGAAGGGCCTTCCCCGTGATAACTCGAGAATATACCCCAGGTTCCCGCCGCAACTCGAGAAAAACCATGAGACTTCCCCCTCGCCGCGATATGAGGCCTGATTCCCCTACACTGCGTGCAGAGCAATTCCGCGTTTCACATCACACATGAAAGGAGCCTTGATTTCCTTGGTGGCACTCCAGAGAAATCCCAAGAACACTGTTTCAAGGCTAGCGGGATCCTGAGGTCACTGTAGCAACAGGAAAGGGCTCCGTGGACCAACAATCAACTGGAGATGAGAGGTTAGTCCCTGGCTTCGACTCCAGAGGAATACCACCTTACCACAAGCACCTCAAGAGGAGGCTTCTCTCAGCTTTAGGTATGTGAGAGGGACCCTGAGTGTGCGGCCTCAAGTGGAATGGACACCGCGATGCCCTGACTCGAAATAAGGCCGGATATCCCTGCAGTGACTTGAATGCAGGCTCGTCTTGCATCTCCCAAGATGAAAGGATGTCTGAATCCCCTGTGGAGACCACAGAGAAAGGCCTAGTTCCCCACCTCATCGCGACCGGAGGCCTCACATCCTTTGAAAACTCCAGAGATACGCGGAGATCTGTGCCTCCAAAGGAGACGATGCCTGACTCCTCGTGAAATTTGATAGGAGTCCCAGGATTCCTGTGGCACGTGGAAAGGGACACTTGGTCTCCCGCCTCAGATGGAGAGGCGTCCCAATTGCCCTGCCAAGCCTCGAGGAGAATACCGAGTTGTCCCTCGCAACTAGGCTGGCGTCCTGCCGTCGCTGAACAAACACAGGTGTGGAAGGGCCATCCCCGTCGTAACTCGAGAATATACCCCAGGTTCCCGCCACAAGTCGAGAAACACCATGAGACTTCCCCCTCGCCGCGAGATGAGGCCTGATTCCCCTGCCCTGCGTGCAGAGCAATTCCGTGTTGCACATCACACATGAAAGGAGCCTTGATTTCCTTGATGGCACTCCAGAGAAACCCCAAGAGCACTGTTTCAAGGCTCGAGGGATCCTGAGGTCACTGTAGCAACACGAAAGAGCTCCGTGGACCAACAATCAACTCGAGATGAGAGGTTAGTCCCTGGCTTCGACTCCAGAGGAATACCACCTTACCACAAGCACCTCAAGAGGAGGCTTCTCTCAGCTCTAAGTATGTGAGAGGGACCCTGAGTTTGCGGCCTCAAGTAGAATGGACACCGCGATGCCCTGACTCGAAATAAGGCCGGATATCCCTGCAGTGACTTGAATGCAGGCTCGTCTTGCATCTCCCAAGATGAAAGGATGTCTGAATCCCCTGTGGAGACCACAGAGAAAGACATAGTTCCCCACCTCATCGCGACCGGAGGCCTCACATCCTTTGAAAACTCCAGAGGTACGCGGAGATCAGTGCCTCCAAAGGAGACGATGCCTGACTCCTCGTGAAACTTGATAGGAGTCCCAGGATTCCTGTGGCACGTGGAAAGGGACCCTTGGTCTCCCGCCTCAGCTGGAGAGGCGTCCCAATTGCCCTGCCAAGCCTCGAGGAGAATCCCGAGTTGTCCCTCGCAACTAGGCAGGAGTCCTGACGTCGCTGAATAAACACGTGGGTGGAAGGGCCATCCCCGTCGTAACTCGAGAATATACCCCAGGTTCCCGCCGCAACTCGAGGAAAACCATGAGACTTCCCCCTCGCCGCGAGATGAGGCCCGATTCCCATGCACTTCGTGCCGAGCAATTCAGTGTTGCACATCACACATGAAAGGAGCCTTGATTTCCTTGATGGCACTCCAGAGAAACCCCAAGAACACTGTTTCAAGGCTAGAGGGATCCTGAGGTCACTGTAGCAACAGGAAAGAGGTCCGTGGACCAAAAATCAACTCGAGATGAGAGGTTAGTCCCTGGCTTCAACTCCAGAGGAATACCACCTTACCACAAGCACCTCAAGAGGAGGCTTCTCTCAGCTCTAGGTATGTGAGAGGGACCCTGAATTTGCGGACTCAAGTGGAATGGACACTGCGATGCCCTGACGCGAAATAAGGCCGGATATCCCTGCAGTGAATTGAATGCAGGCTCGTCATGCATCTCCCAAGATGAAAGGATGTCTAAATACACTGTGGAGACCACAGAGAAAGACCTAGTTCCCCACCTCATCGCGACCGGAGGCCTCACATCCTTTGAAAACTTCAGAGGTACGCGGAGATCAGTGACTCCAAAGCAGACGATGCCTGACTCCTCATGAAACTTGATAGGAGTCCCAGGATTCCTGTGGCACGTGGAAAGGGACCCTTGGTCTCCCGCCTCAGCTGGAGAGGCGTCCCAATTGCTCTGCCAAGCCTCAAGCAGAATTCCGAGTTGTCCCTCGCAACTAGGCAGGAGTCCTGCCGTCGCTGAACAAACACGTGGGTGGAAGGGCCATCCCCGTCGTAACTCGAGAATATACCCCAGGTTCCCGCCGCAACTCGAGAAAAACCATGAGACTTCCCCCTCGCCACGAAATGAGGCCCGATTCCCCTGCAGTGCGTACAGAGCAATTCCGTGTTGCACATCACACGTGAAAGGAGCCTTGATTTCCTTGATGGCACTCCAGAGAAACCCCAAGAACACTGTTTCCAGGCTAGAGGGATCCTGAGGTCACTGTAGCCACACGAAAGAGCTCCGTGGACCAAAAATCAACTCGAGATGAGAGATTAGTCCCTGGCTTCGACTCCAGAGGAATACCACCTTAACACAAGCACCTCAAGAGGAGGCTTCTCTCAGCTCTAGGTATGTGAGAGGGACCCTGAGTTTGCGGCCTCAAGTGGAATGGACACCGCGATGCCCTGACTCGAAATAAGGCCGGATATCCCTGCAGTGACTTGAATGCAGCCTCGTCTTGCATCTCCCAAGATGAAAGGATGTCTGAATCCCCTGTGGAGACCTCAGAGAAAGATCTAGTTCCCCACCTCATCGCGACCGGAGGCCTCACATCCTTTGAAAACTCCAGAGGTACGCGGAGATCAGTGCCTCCAAAGGAGACGATGCCTGACTCCTCGTGAAACATGATAGGAGTCCCAGGATTCCTGTGCACGTGGAAAGGGACCCTTGGTCTCCCGCCTCAGCTGGAGAGGCATCCCAATTGCCCTGCCAAGCCTCGAGGAGAATCCCGAGTTGTCCCTCGCAACTAGGCAGGAGTCCTGACGTCGCTGAATAAACACGTGGGTGGAAGGGCCATCCCCGTCGTAACTCGAGAATATACCCCAGGTTCCCGCCGCAACTCGAGAAACACCATGAGACTTCCCCCTCGCCGCGAGATGAGGCCTGATTCCCCTGCCCTGCGTGCAGAGCAATTCCGTGTTGCACATCACACATGAAAGGAGCCTTGATTTCCTTGATGGCACTCCAGAGAAACCCCAAGAACACTGTTTCAAGGCTAGAGGGATCCTGAGGTCACTGTAGCAACACGAAAGAGCTCCGTGGACCAACAATCAACTCGAGATGAGAGGTTAGTCCCTGGCTTCGACTCCAGAGGAATACCACCTTACCACAAGCACCTCAAGAGGAGGCTTCTCTCAGCTCTAAGTATGTGAGAGGGACCCTGAGTTTGCGGCCTCAAGTAGAATGGACACCGCGATGCCCTGACTCGAAATAAGGCCGGATATCCCTGCAGTGACTTGAATGCAGGCTCGTCTTGCATCTCCCAAGATGAAAGGATGTCTGAATCCCCTGTGGAGACCACAGAGAAAGACATAGTTCCCCACCTCATCGCGACCGGAGGCCTCACATCCTTTGAAAACTCCAGAGGTACGCGGAGATCAGTGCCTCCAAAGGAGACGATGCCTGACTCCTCGTGAAACTTGATAGGAGTCCCAGGATTCCTGTGGCACGTGGAAAGGGACCCTTGGTCTCCCGCCTCAGCTGGAGAGGCGTCCCAATTGCCCTGCCAAGCCTCGAGGAGAATCCCGAGTTGTCCGTCGCAACTAGGCAGGAGTCCTTCCGTCGCTGAACAAACACGTGGGTGGAAGGGCCTTCCCCGTGATAACTCGAGAATATACCCCAGGTTCCCGCCGCAACTCGAGAAAAACCATGAGACTTCCCCCTCGCCGCGATATGAGGCCTGATTCCCCTACACTGCGTGCAGAGCAATTCCGCGTTTCACATCACACATGAAAGGAGCCTTGATTTCCTTGGTGGCACTCCAGAGAAATCCCAAGAACACTGTTTCAAGGCTAGCGGGATCCTGAGGTCACTGTAGCAACAGGAAAGGGCTCCGTGGACCAACAATCAACTGGAGATGAGAGGTTAGTCCCTGGCTTCGACTCCAGAGGAATACCACCTTACCACAAGCACCTCAAGAGGAGGCTTCTCTCAGCTTTAGGTATGTGAGAGGGACCCTGAGTGTGCGGCCTCAAGTGGAATGGACACCGCGATGCCCTGACTCGAAATAAGGCCGGATATCCCTGCAGTGACTTGAATGCAGGCTCGTCTTGCATCTCCCAAGATGAAAGGATGTCTGAATCCCCTGTGGAGACCACAGAGAAAGGCCTAGTTCCCCACCTCATCGCGACCGGAGGCCTCACATCCTTTGAAAACTCCAGAGATACGCGGAGATCTGTGCCTCCAAAGGAGACGATGCCTGACTCCTCGTGAAATTTGATAGGAGTCCCAGGATTCCTGTGGCACGTGGAAAGGGACACTTGGTCTCCCGCCTCAGATGGAGAGGCGTCCCAATTGCCCTGCCAAGCCTCGAGGAGAATACCGAGTTGTCCCTCGCAACTAGGCTGGCGTCCTGCCGTCGCTGAACAAACACAGGTGTGGAAGGGCCATCCCCGTCGTAACTCGAGAATATACCCCAGGTTCCCGCCACAAGTCGAGAAACACCATGAGACTTCCCCCTCGCCGCGAGATGAGGCCTGATTCCCCTGCCCTGCGTGCAGAGCAATTCCGTGTTGCACATCACACATGAAAGGAGCCTTGATTTCCTTGATGGCACTCCAGAGAAACCCCAAGAACACTGTTTCAAGGCTAGAGGGATCCTGAGGTCACTGTAGCAACACGAAAGAGCTCCGTGGACCAACAATCAACTCGAGATGAGAGGTTAGTCCCTGGCTTCGACTCCAGAGGAATACCACCTTACCACAAGCACCTCAAGAGGAGGCTTCTCTCAGCTCTAAGTATGTGAGAGGGACCCTGAGTTTGCGGCCTCAAGTAGAATGGACACCGCGATGCCCTGACTCGAAATAAGGCCGGATATCCCTGCAGTGACTTGAATGCAGGCTCGTCTTGCATCTCCCAAGATGAAAGGATGTCTGAATCCCCTGTGGAGACCACAGAGAAAGACATAGTTCCCCACCTCATCGCGACCGGAGGCCTCACATCCTTTGAAAACTCCAGAGGTACGCGGAGATCAGTGCCTCCAAAGGAGACGATGCCTGACTCCTCGTGAAACTTGATAGGAGTCCCAGGATTCCTGTGGCACGTGGAAAGGGACCCTTGGTCTCCCGCCTCAGCTGGAGAGGCGTCCCAATTGCCCTGCCAAGCCTCGAGGAGAATCCCGAGTTGTCCCTCGCAACTAGGCAGGAGTCCTGACGTCGCTGAATAAACACGTGGGTGGAAGGGCCATCCCCGTCGTAACTCGAGAATATACCCCAGGTTCCCGCCGCAACTCGAGGAAAACCATGAGACTTCCCCCTCGCCGCGAGATGAGGCCCGATTCCCATGCACTTCGTGCCGAGCAATTCAGTGTTGCACATCACACATGAAAGGAGCCTTGATTTCCTTGATGGCACTCCAGAGAAACCCCAAGAACACTGTTTCAAGGCTAGAGGGATCCTGAGGTCACTGTAGCAACAGGAAAGAGGTCCGTGGACCAAAAATCAACTCGAGATGAGAGGTTAGTCCCTGGCTTCAACTCCAGAGGAATACCACCTTACCACAAGCACCTCAAGAGGAGGCTTCTCTCAGCTCTAGGTATGTGAGAGGGACCCTGAATTTGCGGACTCAAGTGGAATGGACACTGCGATGCCCTGACGCGAAATAAGGCCGGATATCCCTGCAGTGAATTGAATGCAGGCTCGTCATGCATCTCCCAAGATGAAAGGATGTCTAAATACACTGTGGAGACCACAGAGAAAGACCTAGTTCCCCACCTCATCGCGACCGGAGGCCTCACATCCTTTGAAAACTTCAGAGGTACGCGGAGATCAGTGACTCCAAAGCAGACGATGCCTGACTCCTCATGAAACTTGATAGGAGTCCCAGGATTCCTGTGGCACGTGGAAAGGGACCCTTGGTCTCCCGCCTCAGCTGGAGAGGCGTACCAATTGCTCTGCCAAGCCTCAAGCAGAATTCCGAGTTGTCCCTCGCAACTAGGCAGGAGTCCTGCCGTCGCTGAACAAACACGTGGGTGGAAGGGCCATCCCCGTCGTAACTCGAGAATATACCCCAGGTTCCCGCCGCAACTCGAGAAAAACCATGAGACTTCCCCCTCGCCACGAAATGAGGCCCGATTCCCCTGCAGTGCGTACAGAGCAATTCCGTGTTGCACATCACACGTGAAAGGAGCCTTGATTTCCTTGATGGCACTCCAGAGAAACCCCAAGAACACTGTTTCCAGGCTAGAGGGATCCTGAGGTCACTGTAGCAACACGAAAGAGCTCCGTGGACCAAAAATCAACTCGAGATGAGAGATTAGTCCCTGGCTTCGACTCCAGAGGAATACCACCTTAACACAAGCACCTCAAGAGGAGGCTTCTCTCAGCTCTAGGTATGTGAGAGGGACCCTGAGTTTGCGGCCTCAAGTGGAATGGACACCGCGATGCCCTGACTCGAAATAAGGCCGGATATCCCTGCAGTGACTTGAATGCAGCCTCGTCTTGCATCTCCCAAGATGAAAGGATGTCTGAATCCCCTGTGGAGACCTCAGAGAAAGATCTAGTTCCCCACCTCATCGCGACCGGAGGCCTCACATCCTTTGAAAACTCCAGAGGTACGCGGAGATCAGTGCCTCCAAAGGAGACGATGCCTGACTCCTCGTGAAACATGATAGGAGTCCCAGGATTCCTGTGCACGTGGAAAGGGACCCTTGGTCTCCCGCCTCAGCTGGAGAGGCATCCCAATTGCCCTGCCAAGCCTCGAGGAGAATCCCGAGTTGTCCCTCGCAACTAGGCAGGAGTCCTGACGTCGCTGAATAAACACGTGGGTGGAAGGGCCATCCCCGTCGTAACTCGAGAATATACCCCAGGTTCCCGCCGCAACTCGAGAAAAACCATGAGACTTCCCCCTCGCCGCGAGATGAGGCCCGATTCCCCTGCACTGCGTGCAGAGCAATTCCGTGTTGCACATCGCACATGAAAGGAGCCTTGATTTCCTTGATGGCACTCCAGAGAAACCCCAAGAACACTGTTTCGAGGCTAGAGGGATCCTGAGGTCACTGTAGCAACACGAAAGAGCTCCGTGGACCAAAAATCAATTCGAGATGAGAGGTTAGTCCCTGGCTTCGACTCCAGAGGAATACCACCTTACCACAAGCACCTCAAGAGGAGGCTTCTCTCAGCTCTAGGTATGTGAGAGGGACCCTGAGTTTGCGGCCTCAAGTGGAATGGACACCGCGATGCCCTGACTCGAAATAAGGCCGGATATCCCTGCAGTGACTTGAATGCAGGCTCGTCTTGCATCTCCCAAGACGAAAGGATGTCTGAATCCCCTGTGGAGACCACAGAGAAAGACTTAGTTCCCCACCTCATCGCGACCGGAGGCCTCACATCCTTTGAAAACTTCAGAGGTACGCGGATATCAGTGCCTCCAAAGGAGACGATGCCTGACTCCTCGTGAAACATGATAGGAGTCCCAGGATTCCTGTGCACGTGGAAAGGGTCCCTTGGTCTCCCGCCTCAGCTGGAGAGGCGTCCCAATTGCCCTGCCAAGCCTCGAGGAGAATCCCGAGTTGTCCGTCGCAACTAGGCAGGAGTCCTTCCGTGGCTGAACAAACACGTGGGTGGAAGGGCCTTCCCCGTGATAACTCGAGAATATACCCCAGGTTCCCGCCGCAACTCGAGAAAAACCATGAGACTTCCCCCTCGCCGAGATATGAGGCCCGATTCCCCTACACTGCGTGCAGAGCAATTCCGCGTTTCACATCACACATGAAAGGAGCCTTGATTTCCTTGGTGGCACTCCAGAGAAATCCCAAGAACACTGTTTCAAGGCTAGCGGGATCCTGAGGTCACTGTAGCAACAGGAAAGGGCTCCGTGGACCAACAATCAACTGGAGATGAGAGGTTAGTCCCTGGCTTCGACTCCAGAGGAATACCACCTTACCACAAGCACCTCAAGAGGAGGCTTCTCTCAGCTCTAGCTATGTGCTGAGTTTGGGGCCTCAAGTGGAATGGACACCGCGATGCCCTGACTCGAAATAAGGCCGGATATCCCTGCAGTGACTTGAATGCAGGCTCGTCTTGCATCTCCCAAGACGAAAGGATGTCTGAATCCCCTGTGGAGACCACAGAAAAAGACCCAGTTCCCCACCTCATCGCGACCGGAGGCCTCACATCCTTTGAAAACTCCAGAGGTACGCGGAGATCAGTGCCTCCAAAGGAGACGATGCCTGACTCCTCGTGAAACTTGATAGGAGTCCCAGGATTCCTCTGGCACGTGGATAGGGACCCTTGGTCTCCCGCCTCAGCTGGAGAGGCGTCCCAATTGCCCTGCCAAGCCTCGAGGAGAATCCCGAGTTGTCCCTCGCAACTAGGCAGGAGTCCTGAGGTCGCTGAACAAACCCGTGGCTGGAAGGGCCATCCCCGTCGTAACTCGAGAATATACCCCAGGTTCCCGCCGCAACTCGAGAAAAACCATGAGACTTCCCCCTCGCCGCGAGATGAGGCCTGATTCCCCTACACTGCGTGCAGAGCAATTCCGTCTTGCACATCACACATGAAAGGAGCCTTGATTTCCTTGATGGCACTCCAGAGAAACCCCAAGAACACTGTTTCAAGGCTAGCAGGATCCTGAGGTCACTGTAGCAACAGGAAAGGGCTCCGTGGACCAACAATCAACTCGAGATGAGAGGTTAGTCCCTGGCTTCGACTCCAGAGGAATACCACCTTACCACAAGCACCTCAAGAGGAGGCATCTCAGTTCTAGCTATGTGCTGAGTTTGCGGCCTCAAGTGGAGTGGACACCGCGATGCCCTGACTCGAAATAAGGCCGGATATCCCTGCAGTGACTTGAATGCAGGCTCCTCTTGCATCTCCCAAGACGAAAGGATGTCCGAATCCCCTGTGGAGACCACAGAAAAAGACCTAGTTCCCCACCTCATCGCGACCGGAGGCCTCACATCCTTTGAAAACTCCAGAGGTACGCGGAGATCAGTGCCTTCAAAGGAGACGATGCCTGACTCCTCGTGAAACTTGATAGGAGTCCCAGGATTCCTGTGCACGTGGAAAGGGACCCTTGGTCTCCCGCCTCAGCTGGAGAGGCATCCCAATTGCCCTGCCAAGCCTCGAGGAGAATCCCGAGTTGTCCCTCGCAACTAGGCAGGAGTCCTGACGTCGCTGAATAAACACGTGTGTGGAAGGGCCATCCCCGTCGTAACTCGAGAATATACCCCAGGTTCCCGCCGCAACTCGAGAAAAACCATGAGACTTCCCCCTCGCCGCGAGATGAGGCCCGATTCCCCTGCACTGCGTGCAGAGCAATTCCGTGTTGCACATCACACATGAAAGGAGCCTTGATTTCCTTGATGGCACTCCAGAGAAACCCCAAGAACACTGTTTCGAGGCTAGAGGGATCCTGAGGTCACTGTAGCAACACGAAAGAGCTCCGTGGACCAAAAATCAATTCGAGATGAGAGGTTAGTCCCTGGCTTCGACTCCAGAGGAATACCACCTTACCACAAGCACCTCAAGAGGAGGCTTCTCTCAGCTCTAGGTATGTGAGAGGGACCCTGAGTTTGCGGCCTCAAGTGGAATGGACACCGCGATGCCCTGACTCGAAATAAGGCCGGATATCCCTGCAGTGACTTGAATGCAGGCTCGTCTTGCATCTCCCAAGACGAAATGATGTCTGAATCCCCTGTGGAGACCACAGAGAAAGACTTAGTTCCCCACCTCATCGCGACCGGAGACCTCACATCCTTTGAAAACTTCAGAGGTACGCGGATATCAGTGCCTACAAAGGAGAGGATGCCTGACTCCTCGTGAAACTTGATAGGAATCCCAGGATTCCTGTGCACGTGGAAAGGGACCCTTGGTCTCCCGCCTCAGCTGGAGAGGCGTCCCAATTGCCCTGCGAAGCCTCGAGGAGAATCCCGAGTTGTCCGTCGCAACTACGCAGGAGTCCTTCCGTCGCTGAACAAACACGTGGGTGGAAGGGCCATCCCCGTGATAACTCGAGAATATACCCCAGGTTCCCGCCGCAACTCGAGAAAAACCATGAGACTTCCCCCTCGCCGCGATATGAGGCCCGATTCCCCTACACTGCGTGCAGAGCAATTCCGTGTTTCACATCACACATGAAAGGAGCCTTGATTTCCTTGGTGGCACTCCAGAGAAATCCCAAGAACACTGTTTCAAGGCTAGCGGGATCCTGAGGTCACTGTAGCAACAGGAAAGGGCTCCGTGGACCAACAATCAACTGGAGATGAGAGGTTAGTCCCTGGCTTCGACTCCAGAGGAATACCACCTTACCACAAGCACCTCAAGAGGAGGCTTCTCTCAGCTCTAGCTATGTGCTGAGTTTGGGGCCTCAAGTGGAATGGACACCGCGATGCCCTGACTCGAAATAAGGCCGGATATCCCTGCAGTGACTTGAATGCAGGCTCGTCTTGCATCTCCCAAGACGAAAGGATGTCTGAATCCCCTGTGGAGACCACAGAAAAAGACCCAGTTCCCCACCTCATCGCGACCGGAGGCCTCACATCCTTTGAAAACTCCAGAGGTACGCGGAGATCAGTGCCTCCAAAGGAGACGAAGCCTGACTCCTCGTGAAACTTGATAGGAGTCCCAGGATTCCTGTGGCACGTGGAAAGGGACCCTTGGTCTCCCGCCTCAGCTGGATAGGCGTCCCAATTGCCCTGCCAAGCCTCGAGGAGAATCCCGAGTTGTCCCTCGCAACTAGGCAGGAGTCCTGACGTCGCTGAACAAACACGTGGGTGGAAGGGCCATCCCCGTTGTAACTCGAGAATATACCCCAGGTTCCCGCCGCAACTCGAGAAAAACCATGAGACTTCCCCCTCGCCGCGAGATGAGGTTTTATTCTCCTGCACTGCATGCAGAGCAATTCCGTGTTGCACATCACACATGAAAGGAGCATTGATTTTCTTGATGGCACTCTAGAGAAACCGCAAGAACACTGTTTCCATGCTAGTGGGATCCTGAGGTCACTGTAGCAACACGAAAGAGCTCCGTGGACAAGAAATCAACTTGAGATGAGAGGTTAGTCCGTGGCTTCGACTCCAGAGGAATACCACCTTACCACAAGCACCTCAAGAGGAGGCTTCTCTCAGCTCTAGGTATGTGAGAGGGACCCTGAGTTTGCGGCCTCAAGTGGAATGGAGACCGCGATGCCCTGACTCGAAATAAGGCCGGATATCCCTGCAGTGACTTGAATGCAGGCTCGTCTTGCATCTCCCAAGATGAAAGGATGTCTGAATCCCCTGTGGAGACCACAGAGAAAGACCTAGTTCCCCACTTCATCGCGACCGGAGGCCTCACATCCTTTGAAAACTCCAGAGGCATGCGGAGATCAGTGCCTTCAAAGGAGACGATGCCTGACTCCTCGTGAAACTTGATAGGAGTCCCAGGATTCCTGTGGCACGTGGAAAGAGACCCTTGGTCTACCGCCTCAGATGGAGAGGCGTCCCAATTGCCCTGCCAAGCCTCGAGGAGAATCCCGAGTTGTCCCTCGCAACTAGGCAGGAGTCCTGACGTCGCTGAACAAACACGTGGGTGGAAGGGCCATCCCCGTCATAACTTCAGAATATACCCCAGGTTCCCACCGCAACTCGAGAAAATCCATGAGACTTTCCCGTCTCAGCAAAATGAGGCCTGATATCCAGCACTGCGTGCAGAGCAATTCCGTGTTGCACATCACACATGAAAGGAGCCTTGATTTCCTTGATGGCACTCCAGAGAAACCCCAAGAACACTGTTTCAAGGCTCGAGGGATCCTGAGGTCACTGTAGCAACACGAAAGAGCTCCGTGGACCAAAAATCAACTCGAGATGAGAGGTTAGTCCCTGGCTTCGACTCCAGAGGAATACCACCTTACCACAAGCACCTCAAGAAGAGGCTTCTCTCAGCTCTAGGTATGTGAGAGGGACCCTGAGTTTGCGGTCTCAAGTGGAATGGACACCGCGATGCCCTGACTCGAAATAAGGCCGGATATCCCTGCAGTGACTTGAATGCAGGCTTGTCTTGCATCTCCCAAGACGAAAGGATGTCTGAATCCCCTGGGGAGACCACAGAGAAAGACCTAGTTCCCCACCTCATCGCGACCGGAGGCCTCACATCCTTTGAAAACTCCAGAGGTACGCGGAGATCAGTGCCTCCAAAGGAGACGATGCCTGACTCCTCGTGAAACTTGATAGGAGTCCCAGGATTCCTGTGGCACGTGGAAAGGGACCCTTGGTCTCCCGCCTCAGCTGGAGAGGCGTCCCAATTGCCCTGCCAAGCCTCGAGGAGAATCCCGAGTTGTCCCTCGCAACTAGGCAGGAGTCCTGCCGTCGCTGAACAAACACGTGGGTGGAAGGGCAATCCCCGTCGTAACTCGAGAATATACCCCAGGTTCCCGCCGCAACTCGAGAAAAACCATGAGACTTCCCCCTCGCCGCGAGATGAGGCCCGATTCCCCTGCACTGCGTGCAGAGCAATTCCGTGTTGCACATCACACGTGAAAGGAGCCTTGATTTCCTTGATGGCACTCCAGAGAAACCCCAAGAACACTGTTTCCAGGCTAGAGGGATCCTGAGGTCACTGTAGCCACACGAAAGAGCTCCGTGGACCAAAAATCAACTCGAGATGAGAGATTAGTCCGTGGCTTCGACTCCAGAGGAATACCACCTTAACACAAGCACCTCAAGAGGAGGCTTCTCTCAGCTCTAGGTATGTGAGAGGGACCCTGAGTTTGCGGCCTCAAGTGGAATGGACACCGCGATGCCCTGACTCGAAATAAGGCCGGATATCCCTGCAGTGACTTGAATGCAGCCTCGTCTTGCATCTCCCAAGATGAAAGGACGTCTGAATCCCCTGTGGAGACCTCAGAGAAAGATCTAGTTCCCCACCTCATCGCGACCGGAGGCCTCACATCCTTTGAAAACTCCAGAGGTACGCGGAGATCAGTGCCTCCAAAGGAGACGATGCCTGACTCCTCGTGAAACATGATAGGAGTCCCAGGATTCCTGTGCACGTGGAAAGGGACCCTTGGTCTCCCGCCTCAGCTGGAGAGGCATCCCAATTGCCCTGCCAAGCCTCGAGGAGAATCCCGAGTTGTCCCTCGCAACTAGGCAGGAGTCCTGACGTCGCTGAATAAACACGTGGGTGGAAGGGCCATCCCCGTTGTAACTCGAGAATATACCCCAGGTTCCCGCCGCAACTCGAGAAAAACCATGAGACTTCCCCCTCGCCGCGAGATGAGGCCCGATTCCCCTGCACTGCGTGCAGAGCAATTCCGTGTTGCACATCGCACATGAAAGGAGCCTTGATTTCCTTGATGGCACTGCAGAGAAACCCCAAGAACACTGTTTCGAGGCTAGAGGGATCCTGAGGTCACTGTAGCAACACGAAAGAGCTCCGTGGACCAAAAATCAATTCGAGATGAGAGGTTAGTCCCTGGCTTCGACTCCAGAGGAATACCACCTTACCACAAGCACCTCAAGAGGAGGCTTCTCTCAGCTCTAGGTATGTGAGAGGGACCCTGAGTTTGCGGCCTCAAGTGGAATGGACACCGCGATGCCCTGACTCGAAATAAGGCCGGATATCCCTGCAGTGACTTGAATGCAGGCTCGTCTTGCATCTCCCAAGACGAAAGGATGTCTGAATCCCCTGTGGAGACCACAGAGAAAGACTTAGTTCCCCACCTCATCGCGACCGGAGGCCTCACATCCTTTGAAAACTTCAGAGGTACGCGGATATCAGTGCCTCCAAAGGAGACGATGCCTGACTCCTCGTGAAACATGATAGGAGTCCCAGGATTCCTGTGCACGTGGAAAGGGACCCTTGGTCTCCCGCCTCAGCTGGAGAGGCGTCCCAATTGCCCTGCCAAGCCTCGAGGAGAATCCCGAGTTGTCCGTCGCAACTAGGCAGGAGTCCTTCCGTCGCTGAACAAACACGTGGGTGGAAGGGCCTTCCCCGTGATAACTCGAGAATATACCCCAGGTTCCCGCCGCAACTCGAGAAAAACCATGAGAGTTCCCCCTCGCCGCGATATGAGGCCCGATTCCCCTACACTGCGTGCAGAGCAATTCCGCGTTTCACATCACACATGAAAGGAGCCTTGATTTCCTTGGTGGCACTCCAGAGAAATCCCAAGAACACTGTTTCAAGGCTAGCGGGATCCTGAGGTCACTGTAGCAACAGGAAAGGGCTCCGTGGACCAACAATCAACTGGAGATGAGAGGTTAGTCCCTGGCTTCGACTCCAGAGGAATACCACCTTACCACAAGCACCTCAAGAGGAGGCTTCTCTAAGCTCTAGCTATGTGCTGAGTTTGGGGCCTCAAGTGGAATGGACACCGCGATGCCCTGACTCGAAATAAGGCCGGATATCCCTGCAGTGACTTGAATGCAGGCTCGTCTTGCATCTCCCAAGACGAAAGGATGTCTGAATCCCCTGTGGAGACCACAGAAAAAGACCCAGTTCCCCACCTCATCGCGACCGGAGGCCTCACATCCTTTGAAAACTCCAGAGGTACGCGGAGATCAGTGCCTCCAAAGGAGACGATGCCTGACTCCTCGTGAAACTTGATAGGAGTCCCAGGATTCCTCTGGCACGTGGATAGGGACCCTTGGTCTCCCGCCTCAGCTGGAGAGGCGTCCCAATTGCCCTGCCAAGCCTCGAGGAGAATCCCGAGTTGTCCCTCGCAACTAGGCAGGAGTCCTGAGGTCGCTGAACAAACCCGTGGCTGGAAGGGCCATCCCCGTCGTAACTCGAGAATATACCCCAGGTTCCCGCCGCAACTCGAGAAAAACCATGAGACTTCCCCCTCGCCGCGAGATGAGGCCTGATTCCCCTACACTGCGTGCAGAGCAATTCCGTCTTGCACATCACACATGAAAGGAGCCTTGATTTCCTTGATGGCACTCCAGAGAAACCCCAAGAACACTGTTTCAAGGCTAGCAGGATCCTGAGGTCACTGTAGCAACAGGAAAGGGCTCCGTGGACCAACAATCAACTCGAGATGAGAGGTTAGTCCCTGGCTTCGACTCCAGAGGAATACCACCTTACCACAAGCACCTCAAGAGGAGGCTTCTCTCAGTTCTAGCTATGTGCTGAGTTTGCGGCCTCAAGTGGAGTGGACACCGCGATGCCCTGACTCGAAATAAGGCCGGATATCCCTGCAGTGACTGGAATGCAGGCTCCTCTTGCATCTCCCAAGACGAAAGGATGTCCGAAGCCCCTGTGGAGACCACAGAAAAAGACCTAGTTCCCCACCTCATCGCGACCGGAGGCCTCACATCCTTTGAAAACTCCAGAGGTACGCGGAGATCAGTGCCTTCAAAGGAGACGATGCCTGACTCCTCGTGAAACTTGATAGGAGTCCCAGGATTCCTGTGCACGTGGAAAGGGACCCTTGGTCTCCCGCCTCAGCTGGAGAGGCATCCCAATTGCCCTGCCAAGCCTCGAGGAGAATCCCGAGTTGTCCCTCGCAACTAGGCAGGAGTCCTGACGTCGCTGAATAAACACGTGTGTGGAAGGGCCATCCCCGTCGTAACTCGAGAATATACCCCAGGTTCCCGCCGCAACTCGAGAAAAACCATGAGACTTCCCCCTCGCCGCGAGATGAGGCCCGATTCCCCTGCACTGCGTGCAGAGCAATTCCGTGTTGCACATCACACATGAAAGGAGCCTTGATTTCCTTGATGGCACTCCAGAGAAACCCCAAGAACACTGTTTCGAGGCTAGAGGGATCCTGAGGTCACTGTAGCAACACGAAAGAGCTCCGTGGACCAAAAATCAATTCGAGATGAGAGGTTAGTCCCTGGCTTCGACTCCAGAGGAATACCACCTTACCACAAGCACCTCAAGAGGAGGCTTCTCTCAGCTCTAGGTATGTGAGAGGGACCCTGAGTTTGCGGCCTCAAGAGGAATGGACACCGCGATGCCCTGACTCGAAATAAGGCCGGATATCCCTGCAGTGACTTGAATGCAGGCTCGTCTTGCATCTCCCAAGACGAAATGATGTCTGAATCCCCTGTGGAGACCACAGAGAAAGACTTAGTTCCCCACCTCATCGCGACCGGAGACCTCACATCCTTTGAAAACTTCAGAGGTACGCGGATATCAGTGCCTACAAAGGAGACGATGCCTGACTCCTCGTGAAACTTGATAGGAATCCCAGGATTCCTGTGCACGTGGAAAGGGACCCTTGGTCTCCCGCCTCAGCTGGAGAGGCGTCCCAATTGCCCTGCGAAGCCTCGAGGAGAATCCCGAGTTGTCCGTCGCAACTAGGCAGGAGTCCTTCCGTCGCTGAACAAACACGTGGGTGGAAGGGCCATCCCCGTGATAACTCGAGAATATACCCCAGGTTCCCGCCGCAACTCGAGAAAAACCATGAGACTTCCCCCTCGCCGCGAGATGAGGCCCGATTCCCCTACACTGCGTGCAGAGCAATTCCGTGTTTCACATCACACATGAAAGGAGCCTTGATTTCCTTGGTGGCACTCCAGAGAAATCCCAAGAACACTGTTTCAAGGCTAGCGGGATCCTGAGGTCACTGTAGCAACAGGAAAGGGCTCCGTGGACCAACAATCAACTGGAGATGAGAGGTTAGTCCCTGGCTTCGACTCCAGAGGAATACCACCTTACCACAAGCACCTCAAGAGGAGGCTTCTCTCAGCTCTAGCTATGTGCTGAGTTTGGGGCCTCAAGTGGAATGGACACCGCGATGCCCTGACTCGAAATAAGGCCGGATATCCCTGCAGTGACTTGAATGCAGGCTCGTCTTGCATCTCCCAAGACGAAAGGATGTCTGAATCCCCTGTGGAGACCACAGAAAAAGACCCAGTTCCCCACCTCATCGCGACCGGAGGCCTCACATCCTTTGAAAACTCCAGAGGTACGCGGAGATCAGTGCCTCCAAAGGAGACGATGCCTGACTCCTCGTGAAACTTGATAGGAGTCCCAGGATTCCTGTGGCACGTGGAAAGGGACCCTTGGTCTCCCGCCTCAGCTGGAGAGGCGTCCCAATTGCCCTGCCAAGCCTCGAGGAGAATCCCGAGTTGTCCCTCGCAACTAGGCAGGAGTCCTGACGTCGCTGAACAAACACGTGGGTGGAAGGGCCATCCCCGTTGTAACTCGAGAATATACCCCAGGTTCCCGCCGCAACTCGAGAAAAACCATGAGACTTCCCCCTCGCCGCGATATGAGGCCCGATTCCCCTACACTGCGTGCAGAGCAATTCCGCGTTTCACATCACACATGAAAGGAGCCTTGATTTCCTTGGTGGCACTCCAGAGAAATCCCAAGAACACTGTTTCAAGGCTAGCGGGATCCTGAGGTCACTGTAGCAACAGGAAAGGGCTCCGTGGACCAACAATCAACTGGAGATGAGAGGTTAGTCCCTGGCTTCGACTCCAGAGGAATACCACCTTACCACAAGCACCTCAAGAGGAGGCTTCTCTCAGCTCTAGCTATGTGCTGAGTTTGGGGCCTCAAGTGGAATGGACACCGCGATGCCCTGACTCGAAATAAGGCCGGATATCCCTGCAGTGACTTGAATGCAGGCTCGTCTTGCATCTCCCAAGACGAAAGGATGTCTGAATCCCCTGTGGAGACCACAGAAAAAGACCCAGTTCCCCACCTCATCGCGACCGGAGGCCTCACATCCTTTGAAAACTCCAGAGGTACGCGGAGATCAGTGCCTCCAAAGGAGACGATGCCTGACTCCTCGTGAAACTTGATAGGAGTCCCAGGATTCCTCTGGCACGTGGATAGGGACCCTTGGTCTCCCGCCTCAGCTGGAGAGGCGTCCCAATTGCCCTGCCAAGCCTCGAGGAGAATCCCGAGTTGTCCCTCGCAACTAGGCAGGAGTCCTGAGGTCGCTGAACAAACCCGTGGCTGGAAGGGCCATCCCCGTCGTAACTCGAGAATATACCCCAGGTTCCCGCCGCAACTCGAGAAAAACCATGAGACTTCCCCCTCGCCGCGAGATGAGGCCTGATTCCCCTACACTGCGTGCAGAGCAATTCCGTCTTGCACATCACACATGAAAGGAGCCTTGATTTCCTTGATGGCACTCCAGAGAAACCCCAAGAACACTGTTTCAAGGCTAGCGGGATCCTGAGGTCACTGTAGCAACAGGAAAGGGCTCCGTGGACCAACAATCAACTCGAGATGAGAGGTTAGTCCCTGGCTTCGACTCCAGAGGAATACCACCTTACCACAAGCACCTCAAGAGGAGGCTTCTCTCAGTTCTAGCTATGTGCTGAGTTTGCGGCCTCAAGTGGAGTGGACACCGCGATGCCCTGACTCGAAATAAGGCCGGATATCCCTGCAGTGACTTGAATGCAGGCTCCTCTTGCATCTCCCAAGACGAAAGGATGTCCGAATCCCCTGTGGAGACCACAGAAAAAGACCTAGTTCCCCACCTCATCGCGACCGGAGGCCTCACATCCTTTGAAAACTCCAGAGGTACGCGGAGATCAGTGCCTTCAAAGGAGACGATGCCTGACTCCTCGTGAAACTTGATAGGAGTCCCAGGATTCCTGTGCACGTGGAAAGGGACCCTTGGTCTCCCGCCTCAGCTGGAGAGGCATCCCAATTGCCCTGCCAAGCCTCGAGGAGAATCCCGAGTTGTCCCTCGCAACTAGGCAGGAGTCCTGACGTCGCTGAATAAACACGTGTGTGGAAGGGCCATCCCCGTCGTAACTCGAGAATATACCCCAGGTTCCCGCCGCAACTCGAGAAAAACCATGAGACTTCCCCCTCGCCGCGAGATGAGGCCCGATTCCCCTGCACTGCGTGCAGAGCAATTCCGTGTTGCACATCACACATGAAAGGAGCCTTGATTTCCTTGATGGCACTCCAGAGAAACCCCAAGAACACTGTTTCGAGGCTAGAGGGATCCTGAGGTCACTGTAGCAACACGAAAGAGCTCCGTGGACCAAAAATCAATTCGAGATGAGAGGTTAGTCCCTGGCTTCGACTCCAGAGGAATACCACCTTACCACAAGCACCTCAAGAGGAGGCTTCTCTCAGCTCTAGGTATGTGAGAGGGACCCTGAGTTTGCGGCCTCAAGTGGAATGGACACCGCGATGCCCTGACTCGAAATAAGGCCGGATATCCCTGCAGTGACTTGAATGCAGGCTCGTCTTGCATCTCCCAAGACGAAATGATGTCTGAATCCCCTGTGGAGACCACAGAGAAAGACTTAGTTCCCCACCTCATCGCGACCGGAGACCTCACATCCTTTGAAAACTTCAGAGGTACGCGGATATCAGTGCCTACAAAGGAGACGATGCCTGACTCCTCGTGAAACTTGATAGGAATCCCAGGATTCCTGTGCACGTGGAAAGGGACCCTTGGTCTCCCGCCTCAGCTGGAGAGGCGTCCCAATTGCCCTGCGAAGCCTCGAGGAGAATCCCGAGTTGTCCGTCGCAACTAGGCAGGAGTCCTTCCGTCGCTGAACAAACACGTGGGTGGAAGGGCCATCCCCGTGATAACTCGAGAATATACCCCAGGTTCCCGCCGCAACTCGAGAAAAACCATGAGACTTCCCCCTCGCCGCGATATGAGGCCCGATTCCCCTACACTGCGTGCAGAGCAATTCCGTGTTTCACATCACACATGAAAGGAGCCTTGATTTCCTTGGTGGCACTCCAGAGAAATCCCAAGAACACTGTTTCAAGGCTAGCGGGATCCTGAGGTCACTGTAGCAACAGGAAAGGGCTCCGTGGACCAACAATCAACTGGAGATGAGAGGTTAGTCCCTGGCTTCGACTCCAGAGGAATACCACCTTACCACAAGCACCTCAAGAGGAGGCTTCTCTCAGCTCTAGCTATGTGCTGAGTTTGGGGCCTCAAGTGGAATGGACACCGCGATGCCCTGACTCGAAATAAGGCCGGATATCCCTGCAGTGACTTGAATGCAGGCTCGTCTTGCATCTCCCAAGACGAAAGGATGTCTTAATCCCCTGTGGAGACCACAGAAAAAGACCCAGTTCCCCACCTCATCGCGACCGGAGGCCTCACATCCTTTGAAAACTCCAGAGGTACGCGGAGATCAGTGCCTCCAAAGGAGACGATGCCTGACTCCTCGTGAAACTTGATAGGAGTCCCAGGATTCCTGTGGCACGTGGAAAGGGACCCTTGGTCTCCCGCCTCAGCTGGAGAGGCGTCCCAATTGCCCTGCCAAGCCTCGAGGAGAATCCCGAGTTGTCCCTCGCAACTAGGCAGGAGTCCTGACGTCGCTGAACAAACACGTGGGTGGAAGGGCCATCCCCGTTGTAACTCGAGAATATACCCCAGGTTCCCGCCGCAACTCGAGAAAAACCATGAGACTTCCCCCTCGCCGCGAGATGAGGTTTTATTCTCCTGCACTGCATGCAGAGCAATTCCGTGTTGCACATCACACATGAAAGGAGCCTTGATTTTCTTGATGGCACTTTAGAGAAACCGCAAGAACACTGTTTCCATGCTAGTGGGATCCTGAGGTCACTGTAGCAACACGAAAGAGCTCCGTGGACAAGAAATCAACTTGAGATGAGAGGTTAGTCCGTGGCTTCGACTCCAGAGGAATACCACCTTACCACAAGCACCTCAAGAGGAGGCTTCTCTCAGCTCTAGGTATGTGAGAGGGACCCTGAGTTTGCGGCCTCAAGTGGAATGGAGACCGCGATGCCCTGACTCGAAATAAGGCCGGATATCCCTGCAGTGACTTGAATGCAGGCTCGTCTTGCATCTCCCAAGATGAAAGGATGTCTGAATCCCCTGTGGAGACCACAGAGAAAGACCTAGTTCCCCACTTCATCGCGACCGGAGGCCTCACATCCTTTGAAAACTCCAGAGGTATGCGGAGATCAGTGCCTTCAAAGGAGACGATGCCTGACTCCTCGTGAAACTTGATAGGAGTCCCAGGATTCCTGTGGCACGTGGAAAGAGACCCTTGGTCTACCGCCTCAGATGGAGAGGCGTCCCAATTGCCCTGCCAAGCCTCGAGGAGAATCCCGAGTTGTCCCTCGCAACTAGGCAGGAGTCCTGACGTCGCTGAACAAACACGTGGGTGGAAGGGCCATCCCCGTCATAACTTCAGAATATACCCCAGGTTCCCACCGCAACTCGAGAAAATCCATGAGACTTTCCCGTCTCAGCAAAATGAGGCCTGATATCCAGCACTGCGTGCAGAGCAATTCCGTGTTGCACATCACACATGAAAGGAGCCTTGATTTCCTTGATGGCACTCCAGAGAAACCCCAAGAACACTGTTTCAAGGCTCGAGGGATCCTGAGGTCACTGTAGCAACACGAAAGAGCTCCGTGGACCAAAAATCAACTCGAGATGAGAGGTTAGTCCCTGGCTTCGACTCCAGAGGAATACCACCTTACCACAAGCACCTCAAGAAGAGGCTTCTCTCAGCTCTAGGTATGTGAGAGGGACCCTGAGTTTGCGGTCTCAAGTGGAATGGACACCGCGATGCCCTGACTCGAAATAAGGCCGGATATCCCTGCAGTGACTTGAATGCAGGCTTGTCTTGCATCTCCCAAGACGAAAGGATGTCTGAATCCCCTGGGGAGACCACAGAGAAAGACCTAGTTCCCCACCTCATCGCGACCGGAGGCCTCACATCCTTTGAAAACTCCAGAGGTACGCGGAGATCAGTGCCTCCAAAGGAGACGATGCCTGACTCCTCGTGAAACTTGATAGGAGTCCCAGGATTCCTGTGGCACGTGGAAAGGGACCCTTGGTCTCCCGCCTCAGCTGGAGAGGCGTCCCAATTGCCCTGCCAACCCTCGAGGAGAATCCCGAGTTGTCCCTCGCAACTAGGCAGGAGTCCTGCCGTCGCTGAACAAACACGTGGGTGGAAGGGCCATCCCCTTCGTAACTCGAGAATATACCCCAGGTTCCCGCCGCAACTCGAGAAAAACCATGAGACTTCCCCCTCGCCGCGAGATGAGGCCCGATTCCCCTGCACTGCGTGCAGAGCAATTCCGTGTTGCACATCACACATGAAAGGAGCCTTGATTTCCTTGATGGCACTCCAGAGAAACCCCAAGAACACTGTTTCAAGGCTAGAGGGATCCTGAGGTCACTGTAGCAACACGAAAGAGCTCCGTGGACCAAAAATCAACTCGAGATGAGAGGTTAGTCCCTGGATTCGACTCCAGAGGAATACCACTTTACTACAAGCACTTCAAGAGGAGGCTTCTCTCAGCTCTAGGTATGTGAGAGGGACCCGGAGTTTGCGGTCTCAAGTGGAATGGACACCGCGATGCCCTGACTCGAAATAAGGCCGGATATCCCTGCAGTGACTTGAATGCAGGCTTGTCTTGCATCTCCCAAGACGAAAGGATGTCTGAATCCCCTGTGGAGACCACAGAGAAAGACCTAGTTTCCCACCTCATGGCGAGCGGAGGCCTCACATCCTTTGAAAACTCCAGAGGTACGCGGAGATCAGTGCCTCCAAAGGAGACGATGCCTGACTCCTCGTGAAACTTGATAGGAGTCCCAGGATTCCTGTGGCACGTGGATAGGGACCCTTGGTCTCCCGCCTCAGCTGAAAGGCGTCCCAATTGCCCTGTCAAGCCTCGAGGAGAATCCCGAGTTGTTACTCGCAACTAGGCAGGAGTCCTGACGTCGCTGAACAAACATGTGGGTGGAAGGGCCATCCCAGTCGTAACTTGAGAATATACCCCAGGTTCCCGCCGCAACTCGAGAAAAACCATGAGACTTCCCCCTCGCCGCGAGATGAGGCCCGATTCCCCTGCACTGCGTGCAGAGCAATTCCGTGTTGCACATCACACATGAAAGGAGCCTTGATTTCCTTGGTGGCACTCCAGAGAAACCCCAAGAACACTGTTTCAAGGCTAGAGGGGTCCTGAGGTCACTCTAGCAACACAAAAGAGCTCCGTGGACCAAAAATCAACTCGAAATGAGAGGTTAGTCCCTGGCTTCGACTCCAGAGGAATACCACCTTACCACAAGGACCTCGAGAGGAGGCTTCTCTCAGCTCTAGATATGTGAGAGGGACCCTGAGTTTGCGGCCTCAAGTGGAATGGAGACCGCGATGCCCTGACTCGAAATAAGGCCGGATATCCCTGCAGTGACTTGAATGCAGGCTCGTCTTGCATCTCCCAAGACGAAAGGATGTCTGAATCCCCTGTGGAGACCACAGAGAAAGACCTAGTTCCCCACCTCATGGCCACCGGAGGCCTCACATCCTTTGAAAACTCCAGAGGTACGCGGAGATCAGTGCCTCCAAAGCAGACGATGCCTGACTCCTCGTGAAACTTGATAGGAGTCCCAGGATTCCTGTGGCACGTGGAAAGGGACACTTGGTCTCCCGCCTCAGCTGGAGAGGCGTCCCAATTGCCCTGCCAAGCCTCGAGGAGAATCCCGAGTTGTCCCTCGCAACTAGGCAGGAGTCCTGACGTCGCTGAACAAACACGTGTGTGGAAGGGCCATCCCCGTCGTAACTCGAGAATATACCCCAGGTTCCGGCCGCAACTCGAGAAAAACCATGAGACTTCCCCCTCGCCGCGAGATGAGGCCCGATTCCCCTGCACCTCGTGCAGAGCAATTCCGTGTTGCACATCACACATGAAAGGAGCCTTGATTTCCTTGATGGCACTCCAGAGAAACCCCAACAACGCTGTTTCCAGGCTAGAGGGATCCTGAGGTCACTGGAGCAACACGAAAGAGCTCCGTGGACCAAAAATCAACTCGAGATGAGTGGTTAGTCCCTGGCTTTGACTCCAGAGGAATACCACCTTACCACAAGCACCTCAAGAGGAGGCTTCTCTCAGCTCTAGGTATGTGAGAGGGACCCTGAGTTTGCGGCATCAAGTGGAATGGAAACCGCCATGCCCTGACTCGAAAAAAGGCCGGATATCCCTGCAGTGACTTGAATGCAGGCTCGTCTTGCATCTCCCAAGACGAAAGGATGTCTGAATCCCCTGTGGAGACCACAGAGAAAGACCTAGTTCCCCACCTCTTCGAGACCGGAGGCCTCACATCCTTGAAAACTCCAGAGGTACACGGAGATGAGTTCCTCCAAAGGAGACGATGCCTGACTCCTCGTGAAACTTGATAGGAGTCTCAGGATTCCTGTGTCACGTGGAAAGGGACCCTTGGTTTCCCGCCTCAGCTGGAGAGGCGTCCCAATTGCCCTGCCAAGCCTCGAGGAGAATCTCGAGTTGTCCCTCACAACTAGGCAGGAGTCCTGACGTCGCTGAACAAACAAGTGGGTGGAAGGGCCATCCCCGTCGTAACTCGAGAATATATCCCAGGTTCCCGTCGCAACTGGAGAAATACCATGAGACTTCCCCCTCGCCGCGAGATGAGGCCCAATTCCCCTGCACTGCGTGCAGAGCAATTCCGTGTTGCACATCACACATGAAAGGAGCCTTGATTTCCTTGATGGCACTCCAGAGAAACCCCAAGAACACTATTTCCATGCTAGAGGGATCCTGAGGTCACTGTAGCAACACGAAAGAGCTCCGTGGACCAAAAATCAATTCGAGATGAGAGGTTAGTCCCTGGCTTCGACTCCAGAGGAATACCACCTTACCACAAGCACCTCAAGAGGAGGCTTCTCTCAGCTCTAGGTATGTGAGAGGGACCCTGAGTTTGCGGCCTCAAGTGGAATGGACACCGCGATGCCCTGACTCGAAATAAGGCCGGATATCCCTGCAGTGACTTGAATGCAGGCTCGTCTTGCATCTCCCAAGACGAAAGGATGTCTGAATCCCCTGTGGAGACCACAGAGAAAGACTTAGTTCCCCACCTCATCGCGACCGGAGGCCTCACATCCTTTGAAAACTTCAGAGGTACGCGGATATCAGTGCCTCCAAAGGAGACGATGCCTGACACCTCGTGAAACATGATAGGAGTCCCAGGATTCCTGTGCACGTGGAAAGGGACCCTTGGTCTCCCGCCTCAGCTGGAGAGGCGTCCCAATTGCCCTGCCAAGCCTCGAGGAGAATCCCGAGTTGTCCGTCGCAACTAGGCAGGAGTCCTTCCGTCGCTGAACAAACACGTGGGTGGAAGGGCAATCCCCGTGATAACTCGAGAATATACCCCAGGTTCCCGCCGCAACTCGAGAAAAACCATGAGACTTCCCCCTCGCCGCGATATGAGGCCCGATTCCCCTACACTGCGTGCAGAACAATTCCGTGTTGCACATCACACATGAAAGGAGCCTTGATTTCCTTGGTGGCACTCCAGAGAAATCCCAAGAACACTGTTTCAAGGCTAGCGGGATCCTGAGGTCACTGTAGCAACAGGAAAGGGCTCCGTGGACCAACAATCAACTGGAGATGAGAGGTTAGTCCCTGGCTTCGACTCCAGAGGAATACCACCTTACCACAAGCACCTCAAGAGGAGGCTTCTCTCAGCTCTAGCTATGTGCTGAGTTTGGGGCCTCAAGTGGAATGGACACCGCGATGCCCTGACTCGAAATAAGGCCGGATATCCCTGCAGTGACTTGAATGCAGGCTCGTCTTGCATCTCCCAAGACGAAAGGATGTCTGAAACCCCTGTGGAGACCACAGAGAAAGACCTAGTTCCCCACCTCATCGCGACCGGAGGCCTCACATTCTTTGAAAACTTCAGAGGTACGCGGAGATCAGTGCCTCCAAAGGAAACGATGCCTGACACCTCGTGAAACTTGATAGGAGTCCCAGGATTCCTGTGCACGTGGAAAGGGACCCTTGGTCTCCCGCCTCAGCTGGAGAGGCATCCCAATTGCCCTGCCAAGCCTCGAGGAGAATCCCGAGTTGTCCCTCGCAACTAGGCAGAAGTCCTGACGTCCCTGAACAAACACGTGCGTGGAAGGGCCATCCCCATTGTAATTCGAGAATATACCCCAGGTTCCCGCCGCAACTCGAGAAAAACCATGAGACTTCCCCCTCGCCCCGAGATGAGGCCCGATTCCCCTGCACTGCGTGCAGAGCAATTCCGTGTTGCACATCACACATGAAAGGAGTCTTAGTTTCCTTGAGGGCACTCCAGAGAAACCCAAAGAACACTGTTTCAAGGCTAGAGGGATCCTGAGGTCACTGTAGCAACACGAAAGAGCTCCGTGGACCAAGAATCAACTCGAGATGAGAGGTTAGTCCCTGGATTCGACTCCAGAGGAATACCACCTTACCACAAGCAGCTCAAGAGGAGGCTTCTCTCAGCTCTAGGGATGTGAGAGGGACCCTGATTCTGCGGCCTCAAGTGGAATGGACACTGCGATGCCCTGACGTGAAATAAGGCCGGAAATCCCTGCAGTGACTTGAATGCAGGCTCGTCTTGCATCTCCCAAAATGAACGAATGTCTGAATCCCCTCTGGAGACCACAGAGAAAGACCTAGTTTCCCACCTCATGGCGAGCGGAGGCCTCACATCCTTTGAAAACTCCAGAGGTACGCGGAGATCAGTGCCTCCAAAGGAGACGATGCCTGACTCCTCGTGAAACTTGATAGGAGTCCCAGGATTCCTCTGGCACGTGGAAAGGGACACTTGGTCTCCCGCCTCAGCTGGAGACGCGTCCCAATTGCCCTGCCAAGCCTCGAGGAGAATCCCGAGTTGTCCCTCGCAACTAGGCAGGAGTCCTGAGGTCGCTGAACAAACACGTGCCTGGAAGGGCCATCCCCGTCGTAACTCGAGATTATACCCCAGGTTCCCGCCGCAACTCGAGAAAAACCATGAGACTTCCCCCTCGCCGCGAGATGAGGCCTGATTCCCCTACACTGCGTGCAGAGCAATTCCGTCTTGCACATCACACATGAAAGGAGCCTTGATTTCCTTGATGGCACTCCAGAGAAACCCCAAGAACACTGTTTCAAGGCTAGCGGGATCCTGAGGTCACTGTAGCAACAGGAAAGGGCTCCGTGGACCAACAATCAACTCGAGATGAGAGGTTAGTCCCTGGCTTCGACTCCAGAGGAATACCACCTTACCACAAGCACCTCAAGAGGAGGCTTCTCTCAGTTCTAGCTATGTGCTGAGTTTGCGGCCTCAAGTGGAATGGACACCGCGATGCCCTGACTCGAAATAAGGCCGGATATCCCTGCAGTGACTTGAATGCAGGCTCGTCTTGCATCTCCCAAGACGAAAGGATGTCCGAATCCCCTGTGGAGACCACAGAAAAAGACCTAGTTCCCCACCTCATCGCGACCGGAGGCCTCACATCCTTTGAAAACTCCAGAGGTACGCAGAGATCAGTGCCTCCAAAGGAGACGATGCCTGACTCCTCGTGAAACTTGATAGGAGTCCCAGGATTCCTGTGCACGTGGAAAGGGACCCTTGGTCTCCCGCCTCAGCTGGAGAGGCATCCCAATTGCCCTGCCAAGCCTCGAGGAGAATCCCGAGTTGTCCCTCGCAACTAGGCAGGAGTCCTGACGTCGCTGAATAAACACGTGGGTGGAAGGGCCATCCCCGTCGTAACTCGAGAATATACCCCAGGTTCCCGCCGCAACTCGAGAAAAACCATGAGACTTCCCCCTCGCCGCGAGATGAGGCCCGATTCCCCTGCACTGCGTGCAGAGCAATTCCGTGTTGCACATCACACATGAAAGGAGCCTTGATTTCCTTGATGGCACTCCAGAGAAACCCCAAGAACACTGTTTCGAGGCTAGAGGGATCCTGAGGTCACTGTAGCAACACGAAAGAGCTCCGTGGACCAAAAATCAATTCGAGATGAGAGGTTAGTCCCTGGCTTCGACTCCAGAGGAATACCACCTTACCACAAGCACCTCAAGAGGAGGCTTCTCTCAGCTCTAGGTATGTGAGAGGGACCCTGAGTTTGCGGCCTCAAGTGGAATGGACACCGCGATGCCCTGACTCGAAATAAGGCCGGATATCCCTGCAGTGACTTGAATGCAGGCTCGTCTTGCATCTCCCAAGACGAAAGGATGTCTGAATCCCCTGTGGAGACCACAGAGAAAGACTTAGTTCCCCACCTCATCGCGACCGGAGGCCTCACATCCTTTGAAAACTTCAGAGGTACGCGGATATCAGTGCCTCCAAAGGAGACGATGCCTGACTCCTCGTGAAACTTGATAGGAATCCCAGGATTCCTGTGCACGTGGAAAGGGACCCTTGGTCTCCCGCCTCAGCTGGAGAGGCGTCCCAATTGCCCTGCAAAGCCTCGAGGAGAATCCCGAGTTGTCCGTCGCAACTAGGCAGGATTCCTTCCGTCGCTGAACAAACACGTGGGTGGAAGAGCCATCCCCGTGATAACTCGAGAATATACCCCAGGTTCCCGCCGCAACTCGAGAAAAACCATGAGACTTCCCCCTCGCCGCGATATGAGGCCCGATTCCCCTACACTGCGTGCAGAGCAATTCCGTGTTTCACATCACACATGAAAGGAGCCTTGATTTCCTTGGTGGCACTCCAGAGAAATCCCAAGAACACTGTTTCAAGGCTAGCGGGATCCTGAGGTCACTGTAGCAACAGGAAAGGGCTCCGTGGACCAACAATCAACTGGAGATGAGAGGTTAGTCCCTGGCTTCGACTCCAGAGGAATACCACCTTACCACAAGCACCTCAAGAGGAGGCTTCTCTCAGCTCTAGGTATGTGAGAGGGACCCTGAGTTTGCGGCCTCAAGTGGAATGGAGACCGCGATGCCCTGACTCGAAATAAGGCCGGATATCCCTGCAGTGACTTGAATGCAGGCTCGTCTTGCATCTCCCAAGATGAAAGGATGTCTGAATCCCCTGTGGAGACCACAGAGAAAGACCTAGTTCCCCACTTCATCGCGACCGGAGGCCTCACATCCTTTGAAAACTCCAGAGGTATGCGGAGATCAGTGCCTTCAAAGGAGACGATGCCTGACTCCTCGTGAAACTTGATAGGAGTCCCAGGATTCCTGTGGCACGTGGAAAGAGACCCTTGGTCTACCGCCTCAGATGGAGAGGCGTCCCAATTGCCCTGCCAAGCCTCGAGGAGAATCCCGAGTTGTCCCTCGCAACTAGGCAGGAGTCCTGACGTCGCTGAACAAACACGTGGGTGGAAGGGCCATCCCCGTCATAACTTCAGAATATACCCCAGGTTCCCACCGCAACTCGAGAAAATCCATGAGACTTTCCCGTCTCAGCAAAATGAGGCCTGATATCCAGCACTGCGTGCAGAGCAATTCCGTGTTGCACATCACACATGAAAGGAGCCTTGATTTCCTTGATGGCACTCCAGAGAAACCCCAAGAACACTGTTTCAAGGCTCGAGGGATCCTGAGGTCACTGTAGCAACACGAAAGAGCTCCGTGGACCAAAAATCAACTCGAGATGAGAGGTTAGTCCCTGGCTTCGACTCCAGAGGAATACCACCTTACCACAAGCACCTCAAGAAGAGGCTTCTCTCAGCTCTAGGTATGTGAGAGGGACCCTGAGTTTGCGGTCTCAAGTGGAATGGACACCGCGATGCCCTGACTCGAAATAAGGCCGGATATCCCTGCAGTGACTTGAATGCAGGCTTGTCTTGCATCTCCCAAGACGAAAGGATGTCTGAATCCCCTGTGGAGACCACAGAGAAAGACCTAGTTCCCCACCTCATCGCGACCGGAGGCCTCACATCCTTTGAAAACTCCAGAGGTACGCGGAGATCAGTGCCTCCAAAGGAGACGATGCCTGACTCCTCGTGAAACTTGATAGGAGTCCCAGGATTCCTGTGGCACGTGGAAAGGGACCCTTGGTCTCCCGCCTCAGCTGGAGAGGCGTCCCAATTGCCCTGCCAAGCCTCGAGGAGAATCCCGAGTTGTCCCTCGCAACTAGGCAGGAGTCCTGCCGTCGCTGAACAAACACGTGGGTGGAAGGGCCATCCCCTTCGTAACTCGAGAATATACCCCAGGTTCCCGCCGCAACTCGAGAAAAACCATGAGACTTCCCCCTCGCCGCGAGATGAGGCCCGATTCCCCTGCACTGCATGCAGAGCAATTCCGTGTTGCACATCACACATGAAAGGAGCCTTGATTTCCTTGATGGCACTCCAGAGAAACCCCAAGAACAGTGTTTCAAGGCTAGAGGGATCCTGAGGTCACTGTAGCAACACGAAAGAGCTCCGTGGACCAAAAATCAACTCGAGATGAGAGGTTAGTCCCTGGATTCGACTCCAGAGGAATACCACTTTACTACAAGCACTTCAAGAGGAGGCTTCTCTCAGCTCTAGGTATGTGAGAGGGACCCTGAGTTTGCGGACTCAAGTGGAATGGACACCGCGATGCCCTGACTCGAAATAAGGCCGGATATCCCTGCAGTGACTTGAATGCAGGCTTGTCTTGCATCTCCCAAGACGAAAGGATGTCTGAATCCCCTGTGGAGACCACAGAGAAAGACCTAGTTTCCCACCTCATGGCGAGCGGAGGCCTCACATCCTTTGAAAACTCCAGACGTACGCGGAGATCAGTGCCTCCAAAGGAGACGATGCCTGACTCCTCGTGAAACTTGATAGGAGTCCCAGGATTCCTGTGGCACGTGGATAGGGACCCTTGGTCTCCCGCCTCAGCTGAAGAGGCGTCCCAATTGCCCTGTCAAGCCTCGAGGAGAATCCCGAGTTGTTCCTCGCAACTAGGCAGGAGTCCTGACGTCGCTGAACAAACATGTGGGTGGAAGGGCCATCCCAGTCGTAACTCGAGAATATACCCCAGGTTCCCGCCGCAACTCGAGAAAAACCATGAGACTTCCCCCTCGCCGCGAGATGAGGCCCGATTCCCCTGCACTGCGTGCAGAGCAATTCCGTGTTGCACATCACACATGAAAGGAGCCTTGATTTCCTTGGTGGCACTCCAGAGAAACCCCAAGAACACTGTTTCAAGGCTAGAGGGATCCTGAGGTCACTCTAGCAACACAAAAGAGCTCCGTGGACCAAAAATCAACTCGAAATGAGAGGTTAGTCCCTGGCTTCGACTCCAGAGGAATACCACCTTACCACAAGCACCTCGAGAGGAGGCTTCTCTCAGCTCTATGTATGTGAGAGGGACCCTGAGTTTGCGGCCTCAAGTGGAATGGAGACCGCGATGCCCTGACTCGAAATAAGGCCGGATATCCCTGCAGTGACTTGAATGCAGGCTCGTCTTGCATCTCCCAAGACGAAAGGATGTCTGAATCCCCTGTGGAGACCACAGAGAAAGACCTAGTTCCCCACCTCATGGCCACCGGAGGCCTCACATCCTTTGAAAACTCCAGAGGTACGCGGAGATCAGTGCCTCCAAAGGAGACGATGCCTGACTCCTCGTGAAACTTGATAGCAGTCCCAGGATTCCTGTGGCACGTGGATAGGGACACTTGGTCTCCCGCCTCAGCTGAAGAGGCGTCCCAATTGCCCTGCCAAGCCTCGAGGAGAATCCCGAGTTGTCCCTCACAACTAGGCAGGAGTCCTGACGTCGCTGAACAAACACGTGTGTGGAAGGGCCATCCCCGTCGTAACTCGAGAATATACCCCAGGTTCCGGCCGCAACTCGAGAAAAACCATGAGACTTCCCCCTCGCCGCGAGATGAGGCCCGATTTCCCTGCACCTCGTGCAGAGCAATTCCGTGTTGCACATCACACATGAAAGGAGCCTTGATTTCCTTGATGGCACTCCAGAGAAACCCCAACAACACTGTTTCCAGGCTAGAGGGATCCTGAGGTCACTGGAGCAACACGAAAGAGCTCCGTGGACCAAAAATCAACTCGAGATGAGTGGTTAGTCCCTGGCTTTGACTCCAGAGGAATACCACCTTACCACAAGCACCTCAAGAGGAGGCTTCTCTCAGCTCTAGGTATGTGAGAGGGACCCTGAGTTTGCGGCCTCAAGTGGAATGGAAACCGCCATGCCCTGACTCGAAATAAGGCCGGATATCCCTGCAGTGACTTGAATGCAGGCTCGTCTTGCATCTCCCAAGGCGAAAGGATGTCTGAATCCCCTGTGGAGACCACAGAGAAAGACCTAGTTCCCCACCTCATCGAGACCGGAGGCCTCACATCCTTGAAAACTCCAGAGGTACACGGAGATGAGTTCCTCCAAAGGAGACGATGCCTGACTCCTCGTGAAACTTGATAGGAGTCTCAGGATTCCTGTGTCACGTGGAAAGGGACACTTGGTCTCCCGCCTCAGCTGGAGAGGCGTCCCAATTGCCCTGCCAAGCCTCGAGGAGAATCTCGAGTTGTCCCTCACAACTAGGCAGGAGTCCTGACGTCGCTGAACAAACACGTGGCTGGAAGGGCCATCCCCGTCGTAACTCGAGAATATATCCCAGGTTCCCGTCGCAACTGGAGAAATACCATGAGACTTCCCCCTCGCCGCGAGATGAGTCCCAATTCCCCTGCACTGCGTGCAGAGCAATTCCGTGTTGCACATCACACATGAAAGGAGCCTTGATTTCCTTGATGGCACTCCAGAGAAACCCCAAGAAAACTGTTTCAAGGCTAGATGGATCCTGACGTCACTGTAGCAACACAAAAGAGCTCCATGGACCAAAAATCAATTCGAGATGAGAGGTTAGTCCCTGGCTTCGACTCCAGAGGAATACCACCTTACCACAAGCACCTCAAGAGGAGGCTTCTCTCAGCTCTAGGTATGTGAGAGGGACCCTGAGTTTGCGGCCTCAAGTAGAATGGACACTGCGATGCCCTGACTCGAAATAAGGCCGGATATCCCTGCGGTGACTTGAATGTAGGCTCGTCTTGCATCTCCCAAGATGAAAGGATGTCTGAATCCCCTGTGGAGACCACAGAGAAAGACATAGTTCCCCACCTCATCGCGACCGGAGGCCTCACATCCTTTGAAAACTTCAGAGGTACGCGGAGATCAGTGCCTCCAAAGGAGACGATGCCTGACTCCTCGTGAAACTTGATAGGAGTCATAGGATTCCTGTGCACGTGGAAAGGGACCCTTGGTCTCCCGCCTCAGCTGGAGAGGCGTCCCAATTGCCCTGCCAAGCCTCGAGGAAAATCCCGAGTTATCCCTCGCAACTAGGCAGGAGTTCTGACGTCGCTGAACAAACACGTGGGTGGAAGGGCCATCCCCGTTGTAACTCGATAATATACCCCAGGTTCCCGCCGCAACTCGAGAAAAAGCATGAGACTTCCCCCTCGCCGCGAGATGAGGTTTTATTCTCCTGCACTGCATGCAGAGCAATTCCGTGTTGCACATCACACATGAAAGGAGCCTTGATTTTCTTGATGGCACTCTAAAGAAACCGCAAGAACACTGTTTCCATGCTAGAGGGATCCTGAGGTCACTGTAGCAACACGAAAGAGCTCCGTGGACCAAAAATCAACTCGAGATGAGAGGTTAGTCCCTGGATTCGACTCCAGAGGAATACCACCTTACTACAAGCACCTCAAGAGGAGGCTTCTCTCAGCTCTAGGTATGTGAGAGGGACCCTGAGTTTGCGGCCTTAAGTGGAATGGACACCGCGATGCCCTGACTCGAAATAAGGCCGGATATCCTTGCAGTGACTTGAATGCAGTCTCGTCTTGCATCTCCCAAGACGAAAGGATATCTGAATCCCCTGTGGAGACCACAGAGAGAGACCTAGTTCCCCACCTCATCGCGACCGGAGGCCTCACATCCTTTGAAAATTCCAGAGGTACGCGGAGATCAGTGCCTCCAAAGGAGACGATGCCTGACTCCTCGTGAAACTTGATAGGAGTCCCAGGATTCCTGTGGCACATGGAAAGGGACCCTTGGTCTCCCGCCTCAGCTGGAGAGGCGTCCCAATTGCCCTGCCAAGCCTCGAGGAGAATCCCGAGTTGTCCCTCGCAACTAGGCAGGAGTCCAGACGTCTCTGAACAAACACGTGGCTGGAAGGGCCATCCCCGTCATAACTCGAGAATATACCCCAGGGTTCCGCCGCAACTCGGGAAAAACCATGAGACTTCCCCCTCGCCCCGAGATGAAGCTCGATTCTCCTGCACTGCATGCAGAGCAATTCCGTGTTGCACATCAAACATGAAAGGAGCCTTGATTTCCTTGATGACACTCCAGAGAAACCCCAAGAACACTGTTTCAAGGCTAGAGGGATCCTGAGGTTACTGTAGCAACAAGAAAGAGCTCCATGGACCAAAAATCAACTCGAGATGAGAGGTTAGTCCCTGGCTTCGACTCCATAGGAATACCACCTTACCACAAGCACCTCAAGAGGAGGCTTCTCTCAGCTCTAGGTATGTGAGAGGGACCCTGAGTTTGCGGCCTCAAGTGGAATGGACACCGCGATGCCCTGACTCGAAATAAGGCCGGATATCCCTGCAGTGACTTGAATGCAGGATCGTCTTGCATCTCCCAAGATGAAAGGATGTCTGAATCCCCTGTGGAGACCTCAGAGAAAGATCTAGTTCCCCACCTCATCACGACCGGAGGCCTCACATCCTTTGAAAACTCCAGAGGTACGCGGAGATTAGTGCCTCCAAAGGAGACGATGCCTAACTCCTCGTGAAACTTGATAGGAGTCCCAGGATTCCTGTGGCACGTGGAAAGGGACCCTTGGTCTCCCGCCTCAGCTGGAGAGGCGTCCCAATTGCCTTGCCATGCCTCGAGGAGAATCCCGTGTTGTCCCTCGCAACTAGGCAGGAGTCCTGACGTCGCTGAACAAACACGTGGCTGGAAGGGCCATCACCGTCGTAACTCGAGAATATACCCCAGGTTTCCGCCGCAACTCGAGGAAAACCATGAGACTTCCCCCTCGCCGCGAGATGAGGCCCGATTCCCCTGCACTGCATGCCGAGCAATTCCGTGGTGCACATCACACATGAAAGGAGCCTTGATTTCCTTGGTGGCACTCCAGAGAAACCCCAAGAACACTGTTTCAATCCTGGAGGGATCCTGAGGTCACTGTAGCCAAACGAAAGAGCTCCGTGGACCAAAAATCAACTCGAGATGAGAGGTTAGTCCCTGGTTTCGACTCCAGAGGAATACCACCTTAACAGAAGCACCTCAAGAGGAGGCTTCTCTCAGCTCTAGGTATGTGAGAGGGACCCTGATTTTGCGGACTCAAGTGGAATGGACACTGCGATGCCCTGACGCGAAATAAGGCCGGATATCCCTGCAGTGAATTGAATGCAGGCTCGTCATGCATCTCCCAAGATGAAAGGATGTCTGAATCCCCTGTGGAGACCACAGAGAAAGACCTAGTTCCCCACCTCATCGAGACCGGAGGCCTCACATCCTTTGACAACTCCAGAGGTACGCGGAGATCAGTGCCTCCAAAGGAGACGATGCCTGACTCCTCATGAAACTTGATAGGAGTCCCAGGATTCCTGTGGCACGTGGAAAGGGACCCTTGGTCTCCCGCCTCAGCTGGAGAGGCGTCCCAATTGCTCTGCCAAGCCTCGAGCAGAATTCCGAGTTGTCCCTCGCAACTAGGCAGGAGTCCTGCCGTCGCTGAACAAACACGTGCGTGGAAGGGCCATCCCCGTCGTAACTCGAGAATATACACCAGGTTCCCGCCGCAACTCGAGAAAAACCATGAGACTTCCCCCTCGCCGCGAGATGAGGCCCGATTCCCCTGCAGTGCGTGCAGAGCAATTCCGTGTTGCACATCACACATGAAAGGAGCCTTGATTTCCTTGATGGCACTCCAGAGAAACCCCAAGAACACTGTTTCCAGGCTAGAGGGATCCAGAGGTCACTGTAGAAACACGAAAGAGCTCCATAGACCAAAAATCAACTCGAGATGAGAGGTTATTCCCTGGCTTCGACTCCAGAGGAAAGCCACCTTACCAGAAGCACCTCAAGAGGAGGCTTCTCTCAGCTCTAGGTATGTGAGAGGGACCCTGAGTTTGCGGCCTCAAGTAGAATGGACACCGCGATGCCCTGACTCGAAATAAGGCCGGATATCCCTGCAGTGACTTGAATGCAGGCTCGTCTTGCATCTCCCAAGACGAAAGGATGTCTGAATCCCCTGTGGAGACCATAGAGAAAGACCTAGTCCCCACCTCATCACGACCGGAGGCCTCACATCCTTTGAAAACTTCAGAGGTACGCGGAGATCAGTGCCTCCAAAGGAGACGATGCCTGACTCCTCGTGAAACTTGATAGGAGTCCCAGGATTCCTGTGGCACGTGGAAAGGGACCCGTGGTCTCCCGCCTCAGCTGGAGAGGCGTCCCAATTGCCCTGCCAAGCCTCGAGGAGAATCCCGAGTTGTCCCTCGCAACTAGGCAGGAGTCCTGACGTCGCTGAACAAACACGTGGCTGGAAGGGACATCCCCGTCGTAACTCGAGAATATACCCCGGTTCCCGATGCAACTCGAGAAAAACCATGAGACTTCCCCCTCGCCGCGAGATGAGGCCCGATTCCCCTGCACTGCGTGCAGAGCAATTCAGTGTTGCACATCACACATGAAAGGAGCCTTGATTTCCTTGATGGCACTCCAGAGAAACCCAAAGAACACTGTTTCAAGGCTAGTGGGATCCTGAGGTCACTGTAGCAACACGAAAGAGCTCCGTGGACCAAGAATCAACTCGAGATGAGAGGTTAGTCCCTGGCTTCGACTCCAGAGGAATACCACCTTACCACAAGCACCTCAAGAGGAGGCTTCTCTCAGCTCTAGGTATGTGAGAGGGACCCTGATTTTTCGGACTCAAGTGGAATGGACACTGTGATGCCCTGACGCGAAATAAGGCCGGAAATCCCTGCAGTGACTTGAATGCAGGCTCGTCTTGCATCTCCCAAAATGAACGAATGTCTGAATCCCCTCTGGAGACCACAGAGAAAGACCTAGTTTCCCACCTCATGGCGACCGGAGGCCTCACATCCTTTGAAAACTCCAGAGGTACGCGGAGATCAGTGCCTCCAAAGGAGACGATGCCTGACTCCTCGTGAAACTTGATAGGAGTCCCAGGATTCCTGTGGCACGTGGAAAGGGACCCTTGGTCTCCCGCCTCAGCTGGACAGGTATCCCAATGGCCCTGGCAAGCCTCGAGGAGAATCCCGAGTTGTCCCTCGCAACTAGGCAGGAGTCCTGACGTCCCTGAACAAACACGTGCGTGGAAGGTCCATCCCCATCGTAATTCGAGAATATACCCCAGGTTCCCGCCGCAACTCGAGAAAAACCAAGAGACTTCCCCCTCGCCCCGAGATGAGGCCCGATTCCCCTGCACTGCGTGCAGAGCAATTCCGTGTTGCACATCACACATGAAAGGAGTCTTAATTTCCTTGATGGCACTCCAGAGAAACCCAAAGAACACTGTTTCAAGGCTAGAGGGATC
Source organism: Cervus elaphus (assembly GCF_910594005.1). Lineage (NCBI taxonomy): Eukaryota > Metazoa > Chordata > Mammalia > Artiodactyla > Cervidae > Cervus > Cervus elaphus. Next base: position 801,066 of record NC_057815.1, on the reverse strand, counting down.
CTGAGGTCACTGTAGCAACACGAAAGAGCTCCGTGGACCAAGAATCAACTCGAGATGAGAGGTTAGTCCCTGGATTCGACTCCAGAGGAATACCACCTTACCACAAGCACCTCAAGAGGAGGCTTCTCTCAGCTCTAGGGATGTGAGAGGGACCCTGATTTTGCGGCCTCAAGTGGAATGGACACTGCGATGCCCTGACGTGAAATAAGGCCGGAAATCCCTGCAGTGACTTGAATGCAGGCTCATCTTGCATCTCCCAAAATGAACGAATGTCTGAATCCCCTCTGGAGACCACAGAGAGAGACCTAGTTTCCCACCTCATGGCGAGCGGAGGCCTCACATCCTTTGAAAACTCCAGAGGTACGCGGAGATCAGTGCCTCCAAAGGAGACGATGCCTGACTCCTCGTGAAACTTGATAGGAGTCCCAGGATTCCTGTGGCACGTGGAAAGGGACCCTTGGTCTCCCGCCTCAGCTGGAGAGCCGTCCCAATTGCCCTGCCATGCCTCGAGGAGAATCCCGTGTTGTCCTTCGCAACTAGGCAGGAGTCCTGACGTCGCTGAACAAACACGTGGCTGGAAGAGCCATCACCGTCGTAACTCGAGAATATACCCCAGGTTTCCACCGCAACTCGAGGAAAACCATGAGACTTCCCCCTCGCCGCGAGATGAGGCCCGATTCCCATGCACTGCGTGCCGAGCAATTCAGTGTTGCACATCACACATGAAAGGAGCCTTGATTTCCTTGGTGGCACTCCAGAGAAACCCCAAGAACACTGTTTCAAGGCTAGAGGGATCCTGAGGTCACTGTAGCCAAACGAAAGAGCTCCGTGGACCAAAAATCAACTCGAGATGAGAGGTTAGTCCCTGGCTTCGACTCCAGAGGAATACCACCTTACCACAAGCACCTCAAGAGGAGGCTTCTCTCAGCTTTAGGTATGTGAGAGGCACCCTGAGTTTTCGGCCTCAAGTGGAATGGACACCGCGATGCCCAAACTCGAAATAAGGCCGGATATCCCTGCAGTGACTTGAATGCAGTTTCGTCTTGCATCTCCCAAGACGAAAGGATGTCTGAATCCCCTGTGGAGACCTCAGAGAAAGATCTAGTTCCCCACCTCATCGCGACCGGAGGCCTCACATCCTTTGAAAACTCCAGAGGTACGCAGAGATCAGTGTCTCCAAAGGAGACGATGCCTGACTCCTCGTGAAACTTGATAGGAGTCCCTGGATTCCTGTGGCACGTGGAAAGGGACCCGTGGTCTCCCGCCTCAGCTGGAGAGGCGTCCCAATTGCCCTGTCAAGCCTCGAGGAGAATCCCGAGTTGTCCCTCGCAAATAGGCAGGAGTCCTGACGTCGCTGAACAAACACGTGGGTGGAAGGGCCATCCCCGTCATATCTCGAGAATATACCCCAGGGTCCCGCCGCAACTCGAGAAAAACCATGAGACTTCCCCCTCGCCGCGAGATGAGGCTCGATTCTCCTGCACTGCATGCAGAGCAATTCCGTATTGCTCATCAAACATGAAAGGAGCCTTGATTTCCTTGATGGCACTCCAGAGAAACCCCAAGAACACTGTTTCAAGGCTAGAGGGATCCTGAGGTCACTGTAGCAACACGAAAGAGGTCCGTGGACCAAAAATCAACTCGAGATGAGAGGTTAGTCCCTGGCTTCGACTCCAGAGGAATACCACCTTACCACATGCACCTCAAGAGGAGGCTTCTCTCAGCTCTAGGTATGTGAGAGGGACCCTGATTTTGTGGACTCAAGTGGAATGGACACTGTGATGCCCTGACGCGAAATAAGGCCGGATATCCCTGCAGTGAATTGAATGCAGGCTCGTCATGCATCTCCCAAGATGAAAGGATGTCTGAATCCCCTGTGGAGACCACAGAGAAAGATCTAGTTCCCCACCTCATCGCGACCGGAGGCCTCACATCCTTTGAAAACTTCAGAGGTACGCGGAGATCAGTGCCTCCAAAGGAGACGATGCCTGACTCCTCATGAAACTTGATAGGAGTCCCAGGATTCCGGTGGCACGTGGAAAGGGACCCTTGGTCTCCCGCCTCAGCTGGAGAGGCGTCCCAATTGCTCTGCCAAGCCTCGAGCAGAATCCCGAGTTGTCCCTCGCAACTAGGCAGGAGTCCTGACGTCGCTGAACAAACACGTGGGTGGAAGGGCCATCCCCGTCGTAACTCGAGAATATACCCCAGGTTCCCGCCGCAACTCGAGAAAAACCATGAGACTTCCCCCTCGCCGCGAGATGAGGCCCGATTCCCCTGCAGTGCGTGCAGAGCAATTCCGTGTTGCACATCACACATGAAAGGAGCCTTGATTTCCTTGGTGGCACTCCAGAGAAACCCCAAGAACACTGTTTCGAGGCTAGAGGGATCCTGAGGTCACTGTAGCAAAACGAAAGAGCTCCGTGGACCACAAATCAACTCGAGATGAGAGGTTAGTCCCTGGCTTCGACTCCAGAGGAATACCACCTTACCATAAGTACCTCAAGATGAGGCTTCTCTCAGCTCTAGGTATGTGAGAGGGACCCTGAGTTTGAGGCCTCAAGTGGAATGGACACCACGATGCCCTGACTCGAAATAAGGTCGGATATCCCTGCAGTGACTTGAATGCAGGCTCGTCATGCATCTACCAAGATGAAAGGATGTCTGAATCACGTGTGTAGACCACAGAGAAAGACCTAGTTCCCCACCTCATCTCGATCGGAGGCCTCATATCATTTGACAACTCCAGAGGTACGCGGAGATCAGTGCCTTCAAAGGAGACGATGCCTGACTCCTCGTGAAACTTGATAGGAGTCCCAGGATTCCTTTGGCACGTGGAAAGGGACCCTTCGTCTCCCGCCTCAGCTGGAGAGGCGTCCCAATTGCCCTGCCAAGCCTCGAGGAGAATCCCGAGTTGTCCCTCGCAACTAGGCAGTAGTCCTGACGTCGCTGAACAAACACGTGCGTGGAAGGGCCATCCCCATCGTAATTCGAGAATATACCCCAGGTTCCCGCCGCAACTCGAGAAAAACCATGAGACTTCCCCCTCGCCCCGAGATGAGGCCCGATTCCCCTGCACTGCGTGCAGAGCAATTCCGTGATGCACATCACACATGAAAGGAGTCTTAATTTCCTTGATGGCACTCCAGAGAAACCCAAAGAACACTGTTTCAAGGCTAGAGGGATCCTGAGGTCACTGTAGCAACACGAAAGAGCTCCGTGGACCAAGAATCAACTCGAGATGAGAGGTTAGTCCCTGGCTTCGACTCCAGAGGAATACCACCTTACCACAAGCACCTCAAGAGGAGGCTTCTCTCAGCTCTAGGTATGTGAGAGGGACCCTGATTTTTCGGACTCAAGTGGAATGGACACTGTGATGCCCTGACGCGAAATAAGGCCGGAAATCCCTGCAGTGACTTGAATGCAGGCTCGTCTTGCATCTCCCAAAATGAACGAATGTCTGAATCCCCTCTGGAGACCACAGAGAAAGACCTAGTTTCCCACCTCATGGCGACCGGAGGCCTCACATCCTTTGAAAACTCCAGAGGTACGCGGAGATCAGTGCCTCCAAAGGAGACGATGCCTGACTCCTCGTGAAACTTGATAGGAGTCCCAGGATTCCTGTGGCACGTGGAAAGGGACCCTTGGTCTCCCGCCTCAGCTGGACAGGTATCCCAATGGCCCTGGAAAGCCTCGAGGAGAATCCCGAGTTGTCCCTCGCAACTAGGCAGGAGTCCTGACGTCCCTGAACAAACACGTGCGTGGAAGGTCCATCCCCATCGTAATTCGAGAATATACCCCAGGTTCCCGCCGCAACTCGAGAAAAACCAAGAGACTTCCCCCTCGCCCCGAGATGAGGCCCGATTCCCCTGCACTGCGTGCAGAGCAATTCCGTGTTGCACATCACACATGAAAGGAGTCTTAATTTCCTTGATGGCACTCCAGAGAAACCCAAAGAACACTGTTTCAAGGCTAGAGGGATCCTGAGGTCACTGTAGCAACACGAAAGAGCTCCGTGGACCAAGAATCAACTCGAGATGAGAGGTTAGTCCCTGGATTCGACTCCAGAGGAATACCACCTTACCACAAGCACCTCAAGAGGAGGCTTCTCTCAGCTCTAGGGATGTGAGAGGGACCCTGATTTTGCGGCCTCAAGTGGAATGGACACTGCGATGCCCTGACGTGAAATAAGGCCGGAAATCCCTGCAGTGACTTGAATGCAGGCTCGTCTTGCATCTCCCAAAATGAACGAATGTCTGAATCCCCTCTGGAGACCACAGAGAGAGACCTAGTTTCCCACCTCATGGCGAGCGGAGGCCTCACATCCTTTGAAAACTCCAGAGGTACGCGGAGATCAGTGCCTCCAAAGGAGACGATGCCTGACTCCTCGTGAAACTTGATAGGAGTCCCAGGATTCCTGTGGCACGTGGAAAGGGACCCTTGGTCTCCCGCCTCAGCTGGAGAGGCGTCCCAATTGCCCTGCCATGCCTCGAGGAGAATCCCGTGTTGTCCCTCGCAACTAGGCAGGAGTCCTGACGTCGCTGAACAAACACGTGGCTGGAAGAGCCATCACCGTCGTAACTCAAGAATATACCCCAGGTTTCCACCGCAACTCGAGGAAAACCATGAGACTTCCCCCTCGCCGCGAGATGAGGCCCGATTCCCATGCACTGCGTGCCGAGCAATTCAGTGTTGCACATCACACATGAAAGGAGCCTTGATTTCCTTGGTGGCACTCCAGAGAAACCCCAAGAACACTGTTTCAAGGCTAGAGGGATCCTGAGGTCACTGTAGCCAAACGAAAGAGCTCCGTGGACCAAAAATCAACACGAGATGAGAGGTTAGTCCCTGGCTTCGACTCCAGAGGAATACCACCTTACCACAAGCACCTCAAGAGGAGGCTTCTCTCAGCTTTATGTATGTGAGAGGCACCCTGAGTTTGCGGCCTCAAGTGGAATGGACACCGCGATGCCCAAACTCGAAATAAGGCCGGATATCCCTGCAGTGACTTGAATGCAGGCTCGTCTTGCATCTCCCAAGACGAAAGGATGTCTGAATCCCCTGTGGAGACCTCAGAGAAAGATCTAGTTCCCTACCTCATCGCGACCGGAGGCCTCACATCCTTTGAAAACTCCAGAGGTACGCAGAGATCAGTGCCTCCAAAGGAGACGATGCCTGACTCCTCGTGAAACTTGATAGGAGTCCCAGGATTCCTGTGGCACGTGGAAAGGGACCCTTGGTCTCCCGCCTCAGCTGGAGAGGCGTCCCAATTGCCCTGGCAAGCCTCGAGGAGAATCCCGAGTTGTCCCTCGCAAATAGGCAGGAGTCCTGACGTCGCTGAACAAACACGTGGGTGGAAGGGCCATCCCCGTCATAACTCGAGAATATACCCCAGGGTCCCGCCGCAACTCGAGAAAAACCATGAGACTTCCCCCTCGCCGCGAGATGAGGCTCGATTCTCCTGCACTGCATGCAGAGCAATTCCGTATTGCTCATCAAACATGAAAGGAGCCTTGATTTCCTTGATGGCACTCCAGAGAAACCCCAAGAACACTGTTTCAAGGCTAGAGGGATCCTGAGGTCACTGTAGCAACACGAAAGAGGTCCGTGGACCAAAAATCAACTCGAGATGAGAGGTTAGTCCCTGGCTTCGACTCCAGAGGAATACCACCTTACCACATGCACCTCAAGAGGAGGCTTCTCTCAGCTCTAGGTATGTGAGAGGGACCCTGATTTTGCGGACTCAAGTGGAATGGACACTGTGATGCCCTGACGCGAAATAAGGCCGGATATCCCTGCAGTGAATTGAATGCAGGCTCGTCATGCATCTCCCAAGATGAAATGATGTCTGAATCCCCTGTGGAGACCACAGAGAAAGACCTAGTTCCCCACCTCATCGCGACCGGAGGCCTCACATCCTTTGAAAACTTCAGAGGTACGCGGAGATCAGTGCCTCCAAAGGAGACGATGCCTGACTCCTCATGAAACTTGATAGGAGTCCCAGGATTCCGGTGGCACGTGGAAAGGGACCCTTGGTCTCCCGCCTCAGCTGGAGAGGCGTCCCAATTGCTCTGCCAAGCCTCGAGCAGAATCCCGAGTTGTCCCTCGCAACTAGGCAGGAGTCCTGACGTCGCTGAACAAACACGTGGGTGGAAGGGCCATCCCCGTCGTAACTCGAGAATATACCCCAGGTTCCCGCCGCAACTCGAGAAAAACCATGAGACATCCCCCTCGCCGCGAGATGAGGCCCGATTCCCCTGCAGTGCGTGCAGAGCAATTCCGTGTTGCACATCACACATGAAAGGAGCCTTGATTTCCTTGATGGCACTCCAGAGAAACCCCAAGAACACTGTTTCCAGGCTAGAGGGATCCTGAGGTCACTGTAGCAACACGAAAGAGCTCCATGGACCAAAAATCAACTCGAGATGAGAGGTTATTCCCTGGCTTTGACTCCAGAGGAAAGCCACCTTACCAAAAGCACCTCAAGAGGAGGCTTCTCTCAGCTCTAGGTATGTGAGAGGGACCCTGAGTTTGCGGCCTCAAGTAGAATGGACACCGCGATGCCCTGACTCGAAATAAGGCCGGATATCCCTGCAGTGACTTGAATGCAGGCTCGTCTTGCATCTCCCAAGACGAAAGGATGTCTGAATCCCCTGTGGAGACCACAGAGAAAGACCTAGTCCCCAACTCATCACGACCGGAGGCCTCACATCCTTTGAAAACTTCAGAGGTACGCGGAGATCAGTGCCTCCAAAGGAGACGATGCCTGACTCCTCGTGAAACTTGACAGGAGTCCCAGGATTCCTGTGGCACGTGGAAAGGGACACTTGGTCTCCCGCCTCAGCTGGACAGGCGTCCCAATTGCCCTGCCAAGCCTCGAGGAGAATCCCGAGTTGTCCCTCGCAACTAGGCAGGAGTCCTGACGTCGCTGAACAAACACGTGGGTGGAAGGGCCATCCCCGACGTAACTCGAGAATATACCCCAGGGTCCCGCCGCAACTCGAGAAAAACCATGAGACTTCCCCCTCGCCCTGAGATGAGGCCCGATTCTAATGCACGGCGTGCAGAGCAATTCCGTGTTGCACATCACACATGAAAGGAGCCTTGATTTCCTTGATGGCACTCCAGAGAAACCCCAAGAACACTGTTTCAAGGCTAGAGGGATCCTGACGTCACTGTAGCAACACGAAAGAGCTCCGTGGACCACAAATCAACTCGAGATGAGAGGTTAGTTCCTGGCTTCGACTCCAGAGGAATACCACCTTACCACAAGCACCTCAAGAGGAGGCTTCTCTCAGCTCTAGGTATGTGAGAGGGACCCTGAGTTTGCGGCCTCAAGTGGAATGGACACCGCGATGCCCTGACTCGAAATAAAGCCGGATATCCCTGCAGTGACTTGAATGCAGGCTCGTCTTGCATCTCCCAAGATGAAAGGGTGTCTGAATCCGGTGTGGAGAACACAGAGAAAGACCTAGTTCCCCACCTCATCGCGACGGGAGGCCTCACATCCTTTGAAAACTCCAGAGGTACGCGGAGATCAGTGCCTCCAAAGGAGACGATGCCTGACTCCTCGTGAAACTTGATAGGAGACCCAGGATTCCTGTGGCACGTGGAAAGGGACCCTTGTTTTCCAGCCTCGAATGGAGAGGCATCCCAATTGCCCTGCCAAGCCTCGAGGAGAATCCCGAGTTGTCCCTCGCAACTAGGCAAGAGTCCTGACGTCGCTGAACAAACAGGTGTGTGGAAGGGCCATCCCCGTCGTAACTCGAGAATATACCCCAGGTTCCCGCCGCAACTCGAGAAAAACCATGAGACTTCCCCTCGCTGCGAGATGAGGCCTGATTCCCCTGCACTGCGTGCAGAGCAATTCCGTGTTGCACATCACACATGAAAGGAGCCTTGATTTCCTTGATGGCACTCCAGAGAAACCCCAAGAACACTGTTTCAAGGCTAGAGGGATCCTGAGGTCACTGTAGCAACAGGAAAGGGCTCCGTGGACCAACAATCAACTCGAGATGAGAGGTCAGTCCCTGGCTTCGACTCCAGAGGAATACCACCTTACCACAAGCACCTCAAGAGGAGGCTTCTCTCAGCTCTAGCTATGTGCTGAGTTTGGGGCCTCAAGTGGAATGGACACCGCGATGCCCTGACTCGAAATAAGGCCGGATATCCCTGCAATGACTTGAATGCAGGCTCGTCTTGCATCTCCCAAGACGAAAGGATGCCCGAATCCCCTGTGGAGAATACAGAAAAAGACCTAGTTCCCCACCTCATGGCGACCGGAGGCCTCACATCCTTTGACAACTCCAGAGGTACGCGGAGATCAGTGCCTCCAAAGGAGACGATGCCTGACTCCTCGTGAAACTTGATAGGAGTCCCAGGATTCCTGTGGCACGTGGAAAGGGACCCTTGGTCTCCCGCCTCAGCTGGAGAGGCGTCCCAATTGCCCTGCCAAGCCTCGAGGAGAATCCCGAGTTGTCCCTCGCAACTAGGCAGGAGTCCTGACGTCGCTGAACAAACACGTGGCTGGAAGGGACATCCCCGTCGTAACTCGAGAATATACCCCGGTTCCCGCCGCAACTCGAGAAAAACCATGAGACTTCCCCCTCGCCGCGAGATGAGGCCCGATTCCCCTGCACTGCGTGCAGAGCAATTCAGTGTTGCACATCACACATGAAAGGAGCCTTGATTTCCTTGATGGCACTCCAGAGAAACCCCAAGAACACTGTTTCAAGGCTAGTGGGATCCTGAGGTCACTGTAGCCACACGAAAGAGCTCCGTGGCCCAAAAATCAACTCGAGATGAGAGGATAGTCCCTGGCTTCGACTCCAGAGGAATACCACCTTACCACAAACACCTCAAGAGGAGGCTTCTCTCAGCTCTAGCTATGTGAGAGGGACCCTGAGTTTGCGGCCTCAAGTGGAGTGGACAGCGCGATGCCCTGGCTCGAAAAAAGGCCGGATATATCTGCAGTGACCTGAATGCAGGCTCGTCTTGCATCTCCCAAGACGAAAGGATGTCTGAATCCCCTGTGGAGACCTCAGAGAAAGATGTAGTTCCCCACCTCATCGCGACCGGAGGCCTCACATCCTTTGAAAACTCCAGAGGTACGCGGAGATCAGTGCCTCCAAAGGAGACGATGCCTGACTCCTCGTGAAACTTGATAGGAGTCCCAGGATTCCTGTGGCACATGGAAAGGGACCCTTGGTCTCCCGCCTCAGCTGGAGAGGCGTCCCAATTGCCCTGCCAAGCCTCGAGGAGAATCCCGAGTTGTCCCTCGCAAATAGGCAGGAGTCCTGACGTCGCTGAACAAACACGTGGGTGGAAGGGCCATCCCCGTCATAACTCGAGAATATACCCCAGGGTCCCGCCGCAACTCGAGAAAAACAATGAGACTTCCCCCTCGCCGCGAGATGAGGCCCGATTCTCCTGCACTGCATGCAGAGCAATTCCATATTGCACATCAAACATGAAAGGAGCCTTGATTTCCTTGATGGCACTCCAGAGAAACCCCAAGAACACTGTTTCAAGGCTAGAGGGATCCTGAGGTTACTGTAGCAACACGAAAAAGGTCCGTGGACCAAAAATCAACTCGAGATGAGAGGTTTGTCCCTGGCTTCGACTCCAGACGAATACCACCTGACCTCAAGCACCTCAAGAGGAGGCTTCTCTCAGCTCTAGGTATGTGAGAGGGACCCTGATTTTGCGGACTCAAGTGGAATGGACACTGTGATGCACTGACGCGAAATAAAGCCGGATATCCCTGCAGTGACTTGAATGCAGGCTCGTCTTGCATCTCCCAAATTGAAAGGATGTCTGAATCCCCTGTGGAGACCACAGAGAAAGACCTAGTTCCCCACCTCATGGCGACCGGAGGCCTCACATCCTTTGAAAACTCCAGAGGTACGCGGAGATCAGTGCCTCCAAAGGAGACGATGCCTGACTCCTCTTGAAACTTGATAGGAGTCCCAGGATTCCTGTGGCACATGGAAAGGGACCCTTGGTCTCACGCCTCAGCTGGAGAGGTGTCCCAATTGCCCTTCCAAGCCTCGAGGAGAATCCCGAGTTGTCCCTCGCAACTAGGCAGGAGTCCTGAGGTCGCTGAACAAACATGTGGGTAGAAGGGCCATCCCAGTCGTAACTCGAGAATATACCCCAGGTTCCCGCCGCAACTCGAGAAAAACCATGAGACTTCCCCCTCGCCGCGAGATGAGGTCCGATTCCCCTGCACTGCGTGCAGAGCAATTCCGTGTTGCACATCACACATGAAAGGAGCCTTGATTTCCTTGGTGGCACTCCAGAGAAACCCCAAGAACACTGTTTCAAGGCTAGAGGGATCCTGAGGTCACTCTAGCAACACGAAAGAGCTCCGTGGACCACAAATCAACTCGAGATGAGAGGTTAGTCCCTGGCTTCGACTCCAGAGGAATACCACCTTACCACAAGCACCTCAAGAGGAGGCTTCTCTCAGCTCTAGGTATGTGAGAGGGACCCTGAGTTTGCGGCCTCAAGTGGAATGGACACCACGATGCCCTGACTCGAAATAAGGCCGGATATCCCTGCAGTGACTTGAATGCAGGCTCGTCTTGCATCTTCCAAGATGAAAGGATGTCTAAATCACCTGTGTAGACCACAGAGAAAGACCTAGTTCCCCACCTCATCTCGACCGGAGGCCTCAAATCCTTTGACAACTCCAGAGGTATGCGGAGATCAGTGCCTCCAAAGGAGACGATGCCTGACTCCTCGTGAAACTTGATAGGAGTCCCAGGATTCCTGTGGCACGTGGAAAGGGAGCCTTGGTCTCCCGCCTCAGCTGGAGAGGCGTCCCAATTGCCCTGCCAAGCCTCGAGGAGAATCCCGAGTTGTCCCTCGCAACTAGGCAGGAGTCCTGACGTCGCTGAACAAACACGTGCGTGGAAGGGCCATCCTCATCGTAATTCGAGAATATTCCCCAGGTTCCCGCCGCAACTCGAGAAAAACCATGAGACTTCCCCCTCGCCCCGAGATGAGGTCCGATTCCCCTGCACTGCGTGCAGAGCAATTCCGTGTTGCACATCACACATGAAAGGAGTCTTAATTTCCTTGATGGCACTCCAGAGAAACCCAAAGAACACTGTTTCAAGGCTAGAGGGATCCTGAGGTCACTGTAGCAACACGAAAGAGGTCCGTGGACCAAGAATCAACTCGAGATGAGAGGTTAGTCCCTGGCTTCGGCTCCAGACGAATACCACCTTACCACAAGCACCTCAAGAGGAGGCTTCTCGCAGCTCTAGGTATGTGAGAGGGACCCTGATTTTGCGGCCTCAAGTGGAATGGACACTGCGATGCCCTGACGCGAAACAAAGCCGGAAATCCCTGCAGTGACTTGAATGCAGGCTCTTCTTGCATCTCCCAAAATGAACGAATGTCTGAATCCCCTCTGGAGACCACAGAGAAAGACCTAGTTTCCCACATCATGGCGAGCGGAGGCCTCACATCCTTTGAAAACTCCAGAGGTACGCGGAGATCAGTGCCTCCAAAGGAGACGATGCCTGACTCCTCGTGAAACTTGATAGGAGTCCCAGGATTCCTGTGGCACGTGGAAAGGGACCTTTGGTCTCCCGCCTCAGCTGGAGAGGCGTCCCAATTGCCCTGCCAAACCTCCAGGAGAATCCCGAGTTGTCCCTCGCAACTAGGCAGGAGTCCTGACGTCGCTGAACAAACACGTGGGTGGAAGGGCCATCCCCGTCGTAACTCGAGAATATACCCCAGGTTCCCGCCGCAACTCGAGAAAAACCATGAGACTTCCCCCTCGCCGCGAGATGAGGCCCGATTCCCCTGCACTGCGTGCAGAGCAATTCCGTGTTGCACATCACACAAGAAAGGAGCCTTGATTTCCTTGATGGCACTCCAGAGAAACCCCAAGAACACTGTTTCAAGGTTGAGGGATCCTGAGGTCACTGTAGCAACACGAAAGAGCTCCGTGGACCAAAAATCAACTCGAGATGAGAGGTTAGTCCCTGGCTTCGACTCCAGGGGAATACCACCTTACCACAAGCACCTCAAGAGGAGGCTTCTCTCAGCTCTAGGTATGTGAGAGGGACCCTGAGTTTGCGGCCTCAAGTGGAATGGACACTGCAATGCCCTGACTTGAAATAAGGCCGTATATCCCTGCAGTGACTTGAATGCAGGCTCGTCTTGCATCTCCCAAGATGAACGGATGTCTGAATCCCCTGTGGAGACCACAGAGAAAGACCTACTTCCCCACCTCATCACGAGCGGAGGCCTCACATCCTTTGAAAACTCCAGAGGTACGCGGAGATCAGTGCCTCCAAAGGAGACGATGCCTGACTCCTCGTGAAACTTGATTGGAGTCCCAGGATTCCTGTGGCACGTGGAAAGGGACCCTTGGTCTCCCGCCTCAGCTGGAGAGGCGTCCCAATTGCCCTGCCAAGCCTCGAGGAGAATCCCGAGTTGTCCCTCGCAACTAGGCAGGAGTCCTGACGTCGCTGAACAAACACGTGGGTGGAAGGGCCATCCCCGTCGTAACTCGAGAATATACCCCAGGTTCCCGCCGCAACTCGAGAAAAACCATGAGACTTCCCCCTCGCCGCGAGGTGAGGCCCGATTCCCCTGCACTGCGTGCAGAGCAATTCCGTGTTGCACATCACACAAGAAAGGAGCCTTGATTTCCTTGATGGCACTCCAGAGAAACCCCAAGAACACTGTTTCAAGGTTGAGGGATCCTGAGGTCACTGTAGCAACACGAAAGAGCTCCGTGGACCAAAAATCAACTCGAGATGAGAGGTTAGTCCCTGGCTTCGACTCCAGAGGAATACCACCTTACCACAAGCACCTCAAGAGGAGGCTTCTCTCAGCTCTATGTATGTGAGAGGGACCCTGAGTTTGCGGCCTCAAGTGGAATGTAGACCGCGATGCCCTGACTCGAAATAAGGCCGGATATTCCTGCAGTGACTTGAATGCAGGCTCGTCTTGCATCTCCCAAGACGAAAGGATGTCTGAATCCCCTGTGGAGACCACAGAGAAAGACCTAGTTCCCCACCTCATCGCGACCGGAGGCCTCACATCCTTTGAAAACTCCAGAGGTACTCGGAGATCAGTGCCTCCAAAGGAGACGATGCCTGACTCCTCGTGAAACTTGATAGGAGTTCCAGGATTCCTGTGGCACGTGGAAAGGGACCCTTGGTCTCCCGCCTCAGCTGGAGAGGCGTCCCAATTGCCCTGCCAAGCCTCGAGGAGATTCCCGAGTTGTCCCTCGCAACTAGGCAGGAGTCCTGACGTCACTGAACAAACACGTGGGTGGAAGGGCCATCCCCGTCGTAACTCGAGAATATACCCCAGGTTCCCGCCGCAACTCAAGAAAAACCATGAGACTTCCCCCTCGCCGCGAGATGAGGCCAGATTCCCGTGCACTGCGTGCAGAGCAATTGTGTGTTGCACATCACACATGAAAGGAGCCTTGATTTCCTTGATGGCACTCCAGAGAAACCCCAAGAACACTGTTTCAAGGCTAGAGGGATCCTGAGGTCACTGTAGCAACACGAAAGAGCTCCGTGGACCAAAAATCAACTCGAGATGAGAGGTTAGTCCCTGGCTTCGACTCCAGAGTAATACCACCTTACCACAAGCACCTCAAGAGGAGGCTTCTCTCAGCTTTAGGTATGTGAGAGGGACCCTGAGTTTGCGGCCTCAAGTGGAATGGACACCGCGATGCCCTGGCTCAAAATAAGGCCGGATATCCCTGCAGTGACTTGAATGCAGGCTCGTCTTGCATCTCCCAAGACGAAAGGATGTCTGAATTCCCTGTGGAGACCACAGAGAAAGACCTAGTTCCCCACCTCATCGCGACCGGAGGCCTCACATCCTTTGAAAAATCCAGAGGTATGCGGAGATCAGTGCCTCCAAAGGAGACGATGCCTGACTCCTCGTGAAACTTGATAGGAGTCCCAGGATTCCTGTGGCACGTGGAAAGGGACCCTTGGTCTCCCGCCTCAGCTGGAGAGGCGTCCCAATTGCCCTGCCAAGCCTCGAGGAGAATCCCGAGTTGTCCCTCGCAACTAGGCAGGAGTCCTGACGTCGCTGAACAAACACGTGGCTGGAAGGGACATCCCCGTCGTAACTCGAGAATATACCCCAGGTTCCCGCCGCAACTCGAGAAAAACCATGAGACTTCCCCCTCGCCGCGAGATGAGGCCCGATTCCCCTGCACTGCGTGCAGAGCAATTCCGTGTTGCACATCACACAAGAAAGGAGCCTTGATTTCCTTGATGGCACTCCAGAGAAACCCCAAGAACACTGTTTCAAGGTTGAGGGATCCTGAGGTCACTGTAGCAACACGAAAGAGCTCCGTGGACCAAAAATCAACTCGAGATGAGAGGTTAGTCCCTGGCTTCGACTCCAGAGGAATACCACCTTACCACAAGCACCTCAAGAGGAGGCTTCTCTCAGCTCTATGTATGTGAGAGGGACCCTGAGTTTGCGGCCTCAAGTGGAATGGAGACTGCGATGCCCTGACTCGAAATAAGGCTGGATATCCCTGCAGTGACTTGAATGCAGGCTCGTCTTGCATCTCCCAAGACGAAAGGATGTCTGAATCCCCTGTGGAGACCACAGAGAAAGACCTAGTTCCCCACCTCATCGCGACCGGAGGCCTCACATCCTTTGAAAACTCCAGAGGTATTCGGAGATCAGTGCCTCCAAAGGAGACGATGCCTGACTCCTCGTGAAACTTGATAGGAGTCCCAGGATTCCTGTGGCACGTGGAAAGGGACACTTGGTCTCCCGCCTCAGCTGGAGAGGCGTCCCAATTGCCCTGTCAAGCCTCGAGGAGAATCCCGAGTTGTCCCTCGCAACTAGGCAGGAGTCCTGATGTCGCTGAACAAACATGTGGTTGGAAGGGCCATCCCAGTCGTAACTCGAGAATATACCCCAGGTTCCCGCCGCAACTCCAGAAAAACCATGAGACTTCCCCCTCGCCGCGAGATGAGGCCCGATTCCCCTGCACTGGGTGCAGAGCAATTCCGTGTTGCACATCACACATGAAAGGAGCCTTGATTTCCTTGGTGGCACTCCAGAGAAACCCCAAGAACACTGTTTCAAGGCTAGAGGGATCCTGTGGTCACTGTAGTAACACGAAAGAGCTCCGTGGACCAAAAATCAACTCGAGATGAGAGGTTAGTCCCTGGCTTCGACTCCAGGGGAATACCACCTTACCACAAGCACCTCAAGAGGAGGCTTCTCTCAGCTCTAGGTATGTGAGAGGGACCCTGAGTTTGCGGCCTCAAGTGGAATGGACACTGCAATGCCCTGACGCGAAATAAGGCCGTATATCCCTGCAGTGACTTGAATGCAGGCTCGTCTTGCATCTCCCAAGATGAACGGATGTCTGAATCCCCTGTGGAGACCGCAGAGAAAGACCTACTTCCCCACCTCATCACGACCGGAGGCCTCACATCCTTTGAAAACTCCAGAGGTACGCGGAGATCAGTGCCTCCAAAGGAGACGATGCCTGACTCCTTGTGAAACTTGATTGGAGTCCCAGGATTCCTGTGGCACGTGGAAAGGGACCCTTGGTCTCCCGCCTCAGCTGGAGAGGCGTCCCAATTGCCCTGCCAAGCCTCGAGGAGAATCCCGCGTTGTCCCTCGCAACTAGGCAGGAGTCTGACGTCGCTAAACAAACACGTGGGTGGAAGGGCCATCCCCGCCGTAACTCGAGAATATACCCCAGGTTTCAATCGCAACTCGAGAAAAACCATGAGACTTCCCCCTCGCCGCGAGATGAGGCCCGATTCCCCTGCACTGCGTGCAGAGCAATTCCGTGTTGCACATCAAAAATGAAAGGAGCCTTGATTTCCTTGATGGCACTCCAGAGAAACCCCAAGAACACTGTTTCAATCCTAGAGGGATCATGAGGTCACTTTAGCAACACGAAAGAGCTCCGTGGACCAAAAATCAACTCGAGATGAGAGGTTAGTCCCTGGCTTCGACTCCAGAGGAATACCACCTTACCACAAGCACCTCAAGAGGAGGCTTCTCTCAGCTCTAGGAATGTGAGAGGGACCCTGAGTTTGCGGCCTCAAGTGGAATGGACACTGCGATGCACTGACGCGAAATAAGGCCGGATATCCCTGCAGTGACTTGAATGCAGGCTCGTCTTGCATCTCCCAATACGAAAGGATATCTGAATCCCCTGTGGAGACCACAGAGAAAGACCTAGTTCCACACCTCATGGCGACCTGAGGCCTCACATCCTTTGAAAACTCCAGAGGTACGCGGAGATCAGTGCCTCCAAAGGAGACGATGCCTGACTCCTCGTGAAACTTGATAGGAGTCCCAGGATTCCTGTGGCACGTGGAAAGGGACCCTTGGTCTCCCGCCTCAGCTGGAGAGGCATCCCAATGGCCCTGCCAAGCCTCGAGGAGAATCCCGAGTTGTCCCTCGCAACTAGGCAGGAGTCCTGACGTCGCTGAACAAACACGTGCGTGGAAGGGCCATCCCCATCGTAATTCGAGAATATACCCCAGGTTCCCGCCGCAACTCGAGAAAAACCATGAGACTTCCCCCTCGCCCCGAGATGAGGCCCGATTCCCCTGCACTGCGTGCAGAGCAATTCCGTGTTGCACATCACACATGAAAGGAGTCTTAATTTCCTTGATGGCACTCCAGAGAAACCCAAAGAACACTGTTTCAAGGTTAGAGGGATCCTGAGGTCACTGTAGCAACACGAAAGAGCTCCGTGGACCAAGAATCAACTCGAGATGAGAGGTTAGTCCCTGGATTCGACTCCAGAGGAATACCACCTTAACACAAGCACCTCAAGAGGAGGCTTCTCTCAGCTCTAGGTATGTGAGAGGGACCCTGATTTTGCGGCCTCAAGTGGAATGGACACTGCGATGCCCTGACGCGAAATAAAGCCGGAAATCCCTGCAGTGACTTGAATGCAGGCTCTTCTTGCATCTCCCAAAATGAACGAATGTCTGAATCCCCTCTGGAGACCACAGAGAAAGACCTAGTTTTCCACCTCATAGCGAGCGGAGGCCTCACATCCTTTGAAAACTCCAGAGGTACGCGGAGATCAGTGCCTCCAAAGGGGACGATGCCTGACTCCTCGTGAAACTTGATAGGAGTCCCAGGATTCCTGTGGCACGTGGAAAGGGACCCTTGGTCTCCCGCCTCAGCTGGAGAGGCGTCCCAATTGCCCTGTCAAGCCTCTAGGAGAATCCCGAGTTGTCCCTCACAACTAGGCAGGAGTCCTGACGTCGCTGAACAAACATGTGGTTGGAAGGGCCATCCCAGTCGTAACTCGAGAATATACCCCAGGTTCCCGCCGCAACTCGAGAAAAACCATGAGACTTCCCCCTCGCCGCGAGATGAGGCCCGATTCCCCTGCACTGCGTGCAGAGCAATTCCGTGTTGCACATCACACATGAAAGGAGCCTTGATTTCCTTGATGGCACTCCAGAGAAACCCCAAGAACACTGTTTCAAGGTTAGAGGAATCCTGAGGTCACTGTAGTAACACGAAAGAGCTCCGTGGACCAAAAATCAACTCGAGATGAGAGGTTAGTCCCTGGCTTCGACTCCAGGGGAATACCACCTTACCACAAGCACCTCAAGAGGAGGCTTCTCTCAGCTCTAGGTATGTGAGAGGGACCCTGAGTTTGCGGCCTCAAGTGGAATGGACACTGCAATGCCCTGACGCGAAATAAGGCCGTATATCCCTGCAGTGACTTGAATGCAGGCTCGTCTTGCATCTCCCAAGATGAACGGATGTCTGAATCCCCTGTGGAGACCGCAGAGAAAGACCTACTTCCCCACCTCATCACGACCGGAGGCCTCACATCCTTTGAAAACTCCAGAGGTACGCGGAGATCAGTGCCTCCAAAGGAGACGATGCCTGACTCCTCGTGAAACTTGATTGGAGTCCCAGGATTCCTGTGGCACGTGGAAAGGGACCCTTGGTCTCCCGCCTCAGCTGGAGAGGCGTCCCAATGGCCCTGCCAAGCCTCGAGGAGAATCCCGAGTTGTCCCTCGCAACTAGGCAGGAGTCCTGACGTCGCTGAACAAACACGTGGGTGGAAGGGCCATCCCCGTCGTAACTCGAGAATATACCCCAGGTTCCCGCCACAACTCGAGAAAAACCATGAGACTTCCCCCTCGCCGCGAGATGAGGCCCGATTCCCCTGCACTGCGTGCAGAGCAATTCCGTGTTGCACATCACACAAGAAAGGAGCCTTGATTTCCTTTATGGCACTCCAGAGAAACCCCAAGAACACTGTTTCAAGGTTGAGGGATCCTGAGGTCACTGTAGCAACACGAAAGAGCTCCGTGGACCAAAAATCAACTCGAGATGAGAGGTTAGTCCCTGGCTTCGACTCCAGAGGAATACCACCTTACCACAAGCACCTCAAGAGGAGGCTTCTCTCAGCTCTATGTATGTGAGAGGGACCCTGAGTTTGCGGCCTCAAGTGGAATGGAGACCGCGATGCCCTGACTCGAAATAAGGCTGGATATCCCTGCAGTGACTTGAATGCAGGCTCGTCTTGCATCTCCCAAGACGAAAGGATGTCTGAATCCCCTGTGGAGACCACAGAGAAAGACCTAGTTCCCCACCTCATCGCGACCGGAGGCCTCACATCCTTTGAAAACTCCAGAGGTATTCGGAGATCAGTGCCTCCAAAGGAGACGATGCCTGACTCCTCGTGAAACTTGATAGGAGTCCCAGGATTCCTGTGGCACGTGGAAAGGGACCCTTGGTCTCCCGCCTCAGGTGGAGAGGCGTCCCAATTGCCCTGCCAAGCCTCGAGGAGATTCCCGAGTTGTCCCTCGCAACTAGGCAGGAGTCCTGACGTCAATGAACAAACACGTGGGTGGAAGGGCCATCCCCGTCGTAACTCGAGAATATACCCCAGGTTCCCGCCGCAACTCCAGAAAAACCATGAGACTTCCCCCTCACCGCGAGATGAGGCCCGATTCCCCTGCACTGGGTGCAGAGCAATTCCGTGTTGCACATCACACATGAAAGGAGCCTTGATTTCCTTGGTGGCACTCCAGAGAAACCCCAAGAACACTGTTTCAAGGCTAGAGGGATCCTGTGGTCACTGTAGTAACACGAAAGAGCTCCGTGAACCAAAAATCAACTCGAGATGAGAGGTTAGTCCCTGGCTTCGACTCCAGAGGAATACCACCTTAGTACAAGCACCTCAAGAGGAGGCTTCTCTCAGCTCTAGGTATGTGAGAGGGACCCTGAGTTTGCGGCCTCAAGTGGAATGGACACCGCGATGCCCTGACTCGAAATAAGGCCGGATATCCCTGCAGTGACTTGAATACAGGCTCGTCTTGCATCTCCCAAGACGAAATGATGTCTGAATCCGATGTGGAGACCACAGAGAAAGACCTAGTTCCACACCTCATCGCGACCGGAGGCCTCACATCCTTTGAAAACTCCAGAGGGACGCGGAGATCCGTGCCTCCAAAGGAAACAATGCCTGACTCCTCGTGAAACTTGATAGGAGTCCCAGGATTCCTGTGGCACGTGGAAAGGGAGCCTTGGTCTCCCGCCTCAGCTGGAGAGGCGTCCCAATTGCCCTGCCAAGCCTCGAGGAGAATCCCGAGTTGTCCCTCGCAACTAGGCAGGAGTCCTGACGTCGCTGAACAAACACGTGTGTGGAAGGGCCATTCCCGTCGTAACTCGAGAATATATCCCAGGTTCCCGCCGCAACTCGAGAAAAACCATGAGACTTCCCTCTCACCGCGAGATGAGGCCCGATTCCCCTGCACTGCGTGCAGAGGAATTCCGTCTTGCACATCACACATGAAAGGAGCCTTGATTTCCTTGATGGCACTCCAGAGAAACCCCAAGAACACTGTTTCAAGGCTAGAGGGATCCTGAGGTCACTGGAGCAACACGAAAGAGCTCCGTGGACCAAAAATCAACTCGAGATGAGAGGTTAGTCCCTGGCTTCGACTCCAGAGGAATACCACCTTACCACAAGCACCTCAAGAGGAAGCTTCTGTCAGCTCTAGCTATGTGAGAGGGACCCTGAGATTGCGGCCTCAAGTGCAATGGACACCGCGATGCCCTGACTCGAAATAAGGCCGGATATCCCTGCAGTGACTTGAATGCAGGCTCGTCTTGCATCTCCCAAGACGAAAGGATGTCTGAATCCCCTGTGGAAACCACAGAGAAAGACCTCGTTACCCACCTCATCGCGACCGGAGGCCTCACATCCTTTGAAAACTCCAGAGGTACGCGGAGATCAGTGCCTCCAAAGGAGACGATGCCTGACTCCTCGTGAAACTTGATAGGAGTCCCAGGATTCCTGTGGCACGTGGAAAGGGACCCTTGGTCTCCCGCCTCAGCTGGAGAGGCGTCCCAATTGCCCTGCCAAGCCTCGAGGAGAATACTGAGTTGTCCCTTGCAACTAGGCAGGAGTCCTGACGTCGCTGAACAAACACGTGGGTGGAAGGGCCATCCCCGTCATAACTCGAGAATATACCACAAGTTCCCGCCGCAACTCGAGAAATACCATGAGACTTCCCCCTCGCCGTGAGTAGAGGCCCGATTCCCCTGCACTGCATGCAGAGCAATTCCGTGTTGCACATCAAACATGAAAGGAGCCTTGATTTCCTTGATGGCACTCCAGACAAACCCCAAGAACACTGTTTCAAGGCTAGAGGGATCCTGAGGTCACTGTAGCAACACGAAAGAGCTCCGTGGACCAAAAATCAACTCGAGATGAGAGGTTAGTCCCTGGCTTCGACTCCAGAGGAATACCACCTTAGTACAAGCACCTCAAGAGGAGGCTTCTCTCAGCTCTAGGTATGTGAGAGGGACCCTGAGTTTGCGGCCTCAAGTGGAATGGACACCGCGATGCCCTGACTCGAAAAAAGGCCGGATATCCCTGCAGTGACTTGAATACAGGCTCCTCTTGCATCTCCCAAGACGAAATGATGTCTGAATCCCATGTGGAGACCACAGAGAAAGAGCTAGTTCCCCACCTCATCGCGACCGGAGGCCTCACATCCTTTGAAAACTCCAGAGGTACGCGGAGATCAGTGCCTCCAAAGGAGACGATGCCTGACTCCTCGAGAAACTTGATAGGAGTCCCAGGATTCCTGTGGCACGTGGAAAGGGACCCTTGGTCTCCCGCCTCAGCTGGAGAGGCGTCCCAATTGCCCTGCCAAGCCTCGAGGAGAATCCCGAGTTGTCCCTCGCAACTAGGCAGGAGTCCTGACGTCGCTGAACAAACACGTGTGTGGAAGGGCCATTCCCGTCGTAACTCGAGAATATACCCCAGGTTCCCGCCGCAACTCGAGAAAAACCGTGAGACTTCCCCCTCATCGCGAGATGAGGCCCGATTCCCCTGCACTGCGTGCAGAGCAATTCCGTGTTGCACATCACACATGAAAGGAGCCTTGATTTCCTTGATGGCACTCCAGAGTAACCCCAAGAACACTCTTTCAAGGCTAGAGGGATCCTGAGGTCACTGGAGCAACACGAAAGAGCTCCGTGGACCAAAAATCAACTCGAGATGAGAGGTTAGTCCCTGGCTTCGACTCCAGAGGAATACCACCTTACCACAAGCACCTCAAGAGGAGGCTTCTCTCACCTCGAGCTATGTGAGAGGGACCCTGGGATTGCGGTCTCAAGTGGAATGGACACCGCAATGCCCTGACTCGAAATAAGGCCGGATATCCCTGCAGTGACTTGAATGCAGGCTCGTCTTGCATCTCCCAAGACGAAAGGATGTCTGAATCCCATGTGGAGACCACAGAGAAAGACCTAGTTCCCCACCTCATGGCGACCGGAGGCCTCACATCCTTTGAAAACTCCAGACGTACGCGGAGATCAGTGCCTCCAAAGGAGACGATGCCTGACTCCTCGTGAAACTTGATAGGAGTCCCAGGATTCCTGTGGCACGTGGAAAGGGACCCTTGGTTTACCGCCTCAGCTGGAGAGGCGTCCCAATTGCCCTGCCAAGCCTCGAGGAGAATCCCGAGTTGTCCCTCGCAACTAGGCAGGAGACCTGACGTCGCTGAACAAACACGTGGGTGGAAGGGCCATCCCTGTCGTAACTCGAGAATATAACCCAGGTTCCCGCCTCAACTCGAGAAAAACCATGAGACTTCCCCCTCGCCGCGAGATGAGGCCCGATTCCCCTGCACTGCGTGCAGAGCAATTCCGTGTTGCACATCACACATGAAAGGAGCCTTGATTTCCTTGATGGCACTCCAGAGAAACCCCAAGAACACTGTTTCAAGGCTAGAGGGATCCTGAAGTCAATGTAGCAACACAAAAGAGCTCCGTGGACCAAAAATCAACTCGAGATGAGAGGTTAGTCCCTGGATTCGACTTCAGAGGAATACCACCTTACCACAAGCACCTCAAGAGGAGGCTTCTATCAGCTCTAGGTATGTGAGAGGGACCCTGAGTTTGCGGCCTCAAGTGGAATGGACACCGCGATGCCCTGACTCGAAATAAGGCCGGATATCCCTGCAGTGACTTGAATGCAGGCTCGTCTTGCATCTCCCAAAACGAAAGGATGTCTGAATCCCCTGTGGAGACCACAGAGAAAGACCTAGTTCCCCACCTCATCGCGACCGGAGGCCTCACATCCTTTGAAAACTCCCGAGGTACGCGGAGATCAGTGCCTCCAAAGGAGACGATGCCTGACTCCTCGTGAAACTTGATAGGACTCCCAGGATTCCTGTGGCACGTGGAAAGGGACCCTTGGTCTCCCGCCTCAGCTGGAGAGGCGTCCCAATTGCCCTGCCAAGCCTCGAGGAGAATCCCGAGTTGTCCCTCGCAACTAGGCAGGAGTCCTGACGTCGCTGAACAAACACGTGGGTGGAAGGGCCATCCCCGTCGTAACTCGAGAATATACCCCAGGTTCCCGCCGCAACTCGAGAAAAACCATGAGACTTCCCCCTCGCCGCGAGATGAGGCCCGATTCCCCTGCACTGCGTGCAGAGCAATTCCGTGTTGCACATCACACATGAAAGGAGCCTTGATTTCCTTGATGGCACTCCAGAGAAACCCCAAGAACACTGTTTCAAGGCTAGAGGGATCCTGAGGTCACTGTAGCAACACGAAAGAGCTCCGAGGACCAAAAATCAACTCGAGATGAGAGGTTAGTCCCTGGCTTCGACTCCAGAGGAATACCACCTTACCACAAGCACCTCAAGAGGAGGCTTCTCTCAGCTCTAGCTATGTGAGAGGGACCCTGAGTTTGCGGTCTCAAGTGGAATGGACACCGCAATGCCCTGACTCGAAATAAGGCCGGATATCCCTGCATTGTCTTGAATGCAGGCTCGTCTTGCATCTCCCAAGATGAAAGGATGTCTGAATCCCCTGTGTAGACCACAGAGAAAGACCTAGTTACCCACCTCATCGCGACCAGAGGCCTCACATCCTTTGAAAACTCCAGAGGTACGCGGAGATCAGTGCCTCCAAAGGAGACGATGCCTGACTCCTCGTGAAACTTGATAGGAGTCCCAGGATTCCTGTGGCACGTGGAAAGGGACACTTGGTCTCCCGCCTCAGCTGGAGAGGCGTCCCAATTGCCCTGCCAAGCCTCGAGGAGAATCCCGAGTTGTCCCTCGCAACTAGGCAGGAGTCCTGACGTCGCTGAACAAACACTTGTGTGGAAAGGCCATCCCCGTCGTAACTCGAGAATATACCCCATGTTCCCGCCGCAACTCGAGAAAAACCATGAGCCTTCCCCCTCGCCGCGAGATGAGGCCCGATTCCCCTGCACTGCGTGCAGATCAATTCCGTGTTGCACATCACACATGAAAGGAGCCTTGATTTCCTTGATGGCACTCCAGAGAAACCCCAAGAACACTGTTTCAAGGCTAGAGGGATCCTGAGGTCACTGTAGCAACACGAAAGAGCTCCGTGAACCAAAAATCAACTCGAGATGAGAGGTTAGTCCCTGGCTTCGACTCCAGAGGAATACCACCTTAGTACAAGCACCTCAAGAGGAGGCTTCTCTCAGCTCTAGGTATGTGAGAGGGACCCTGAGTTTGCGGCCTCAAGTGGAATGGACACCGCGATGCCCTGACTCGAAATAAGGCCGGATATCCCTGCAGTGACTTGAATACAGGCTCGTCTTGCATCTCCCAAGACGAAATGATGTCTGAATCCGATGTGGAGACCACAGAGAAAGACCTAGTTCCACACCTCATCGCGACCGGAGGCCTCACATCCTTTGAAAACTCCAGAGGGACGCGGAGATCCGTGCCTCCAAAGGAAACAATGCCTGACTCCTCGTGAAACTTGATAGGAGTCCCAGGATTCCTGTGGCACGTGGAAAGGGAGCCTTGGTCTCCCGCCTCAGCTGGAGAGGCGTCCCAATTGCCCTGCCAAGCCTCGAGGAGAATCCCGAGTTGTCCCTCGCAACTAGGCAGGAGTCCTGACGTCGCTGAACAAACACGTGTGTGGAAGGGCCATTCCCGTCGTAACTCGAGAATATATCCCAGGTTCCCGCCGCAACTCGAGAAAAACCATGAGACTTCCCTCTCACCGCGAGATGAGGCCCGATTCCCCTGCACTGCGTGCAGAGGAATTCCGTCTTGCACATCACACATGAAAGGAGCCTTGATTTCCTTGATGGCACTCCAGAGAAACCCCAAGAACACTGTTTCAAGGCTAGAGGGATCCTGAGGTCACTGGAGCAACACGAAAGAGCTCCGTGGACCAAAAATCAACTCGAGATGAGAGGTTAGTCCCTGGCTTCGACTCCAGAGGAATACCACCTTACCACAAGCACCTCAAGAGGAAGCTTCTGTCAGCTCTAGCTATGTGAGAGGGACCCTGAGATTGCGGCCTCAAGTGCAATGGACACCGCGATGCCCTGACTCGAAATAAGGCCGGATATCCCTGCAGTGACTTGAATGCAGGCTCGTCTTGCATCTCCCAAGACGAAAGGATGTCTGAATCCCCTGTGGAAACCACAGAGAAAGACCTCGTTACCCACCTCATCGCGACCGGAGGCCTCACATCCTTTGAAAACTCCAGAGGTACGCGGAGATCAGTGCCTCCAAAGGAGACGATGCCTGACTCCTCGTGAAACTTGATAGGAGTCCCAGGATTCCTGTGGCACGTGGAAAGGGACCCTTGGTCTCCCGCCTCAGCTGGAGAGGCGTCCCAATTGCCCTGCCAAGCCTCGAGGAGAATCCCGAGTTGTCCCTCGCAACTAGGCAGGAGTCCTGACGTCGCTGAACAAACACGTGGGTGGAAGGGCCATCCCCGTCATAACTCGAGAATATACCACAAGTTCCCGCCGCAACTCGAGAAATACCATGAGACTTCCCCCTCGCCGTGAGTAGAGGCCCGATTCCCCTGCACTGCATGCAGAGCAATACCGTGTTGCACATCAAACATGAAAGGAGCCTTGATTTCCTTAATGGCACTCCAGAGAAACCCCAAGAACACTGTTTCAAGGCTAGAGGGATCCTGAGGTCACTGTAGCAACACAAAAGAGCTCCGAGGACCAAAAATCAACTCGAGATGAGAGGTTATTCCCTGGCTTCGACTCCAGAGGAATACCACCTTACCACAAGCACCTCAAGAGGAGGCTTCTCTCAGCTCTAGGTATGTGAGAGGGACACTGAGATTGCGGCCTCAAGTGGAATGGACACCGTGATGCCCTGACTCGAAATAAGGCCGGATATCCCTGCAGTGACTTGAATGCAGGCTCGTCTTGCATCTCCCAAGACGAAAGGATGTCTGAATCCCCTGTGGAGACCACAGAGAAAGACCTAGTTCCCCACCTCATCGCGACCGGAGGCCTCACATCCTTTGAAAACTCCAGAGGTACGCGGAGATCAGTGCCTCCGAAGGAGACGATGCATGACTCCTCGTGAAACTTGATAGGAGTCCCAGGATTCCTGTGGCACGTGGAAAGGGAGCCTTGGTCTCCCGCCTCAGCTGGAGAGGCTTCCCAATTGCCCTGCCAAGCCTCGAGGGGAATCCCGAGTTGTCCCTCGCAACTAGGCAGGAGTCCTGACATCGCTAAACAAACACGTGTGTGGAAGGGCCATTCCCGCCGTAACTCGAGAATATACCCCATGTTCCCGCCGCAACTCCAGAAAAACCATGAGACTTCCCCCTCACCGCGAGATGAGGCCCGATTCCCCTGCACTGTGTGCAGAGCAATCCCGTGTTGCACATCACACATGAAAGGAGCCTTGATTTCCTTGATGGCACTCCAGACAAACCCCAAGAACACTGTTTCAAGGCTAGAGGGATCCTGAGGTCACTGTAGCAACACGAAAGAGCTCCGTGGACCAAAAATCAACTCGAGATGAGAGGTTAGTCCCTGGCTTCGACTCCAGAGGAATACCACCTTAGTACAAGCACCTCAAGAGGAGGCTTCTCTCAGCTCTAGGTATGTGAGAGGGACCCTGAGTTTGCGGCCTCAAGTGGAATGGACACCGCGATGCCCTGACTCGAAAAAAGGCCGGATATCCCTGCAGTGACTTGAATACAGGCTCCTCTTGCATCTCCCAAGACGAAATGATGTCTGAATCCCATGTGGAGACCACAGAGAAAGAGCTAGTTCCCCACCTCATCGCGACCGGAGGCCTCACATCCTTTGAAAACTCCAGAGGTACGCGGAGATCAGTGCCTCCAAAGGAGACGATGCCTGACTCCTCGAGAAACTTGATAGGAGTCCCAGGATTCCTGTGGCACGTGGAAAGGGACCCTTGGTCTCCCGCCTCAGCTGGAGAGGCGTCCCAATTGCCCTGCCAAGCCTCGAGGAGAATCCCGAGTTGTCCCTCGCAACTAGGCAGGAGTCCTGACGTCGCTGAACAAACACGTGTGTGGAAGGGCCATTCCCGTCGTAACTCGAGAATATACCCCAGGTTCCCGCCGCAACTCGAGAAAAACCGTGAGACTTCCCCCTCATCGCGAGATGAGGCCCGATTCCCCTGCACTGCGTGCAGAGCAATTCCGTGTTGCACATCACACATGAAAGGAGCCTTGATTTCCTTGATGGCACTCCAGAGTAACCCCAAGAACACTCTTTCAAGGCTAGAGGGATCCTGAGGTCACTGGAGCAACACGAAAGAGCTCCGTGGACCAAAAATCAACTCGAGATGAGAGGTTAGTCCCTGGCTTCGACTCCAGAGGAATACCACCTTACCACAAGCACCTCAAGAGGAGGCTTCTCTCACCTCGAGCTATGTGAGAGGGACCCTGGGATTGCGGTCTCAAGTGGAATGGACACCGCAATGCCCTGACTCGAAATAAGGCCGGATATCCCTGCAGTGACTTGAATGCAGGCTCGTCTTGCATCTCCCAAGACGAAAGGATGTCTGAATCCCATGTGGAGACCACAGAGAAAGACCTAGTTCCCCACCTCATGGCGACCGGAGGCCTCACATCCTTTGAAAACTCCAGACGTACGCGGAGATCAGTGCCTCCAAAGGAGACGATGCCTGACTCCTCGTGAAACTTGATAGGAGTCCCAGGATTCCTGTGGCACGTGGAAAGGGAACCTTGGTTTACCGCCTCAGCTGGAGAGGCGTCCCAATTGCCCTGCCAAGCCTCGAGGAGAATCCCGAGTTGTCCCTCGCAACTAGGCAGGAGACCTGACGTCGCTGAACAAACACGTGGGTGGAAGGGCCATCCCTGTCGTAACTCGAGAATATAACCCAGGTTCCCGCCTCAACTCGAGAAAAACCATGAGACTACCCCCTCGCCGCGAGATGAGGCCCGATTCCCCTGCACTGTGTGCAGAGCAATTCCGTGTTGCACATCCCACATGAAAGGAGCCTTGATTTCCTTGATGGCACTCCAGAGAAACCCCAAGAACACTGTTTCAAGGCTAGAGGGATCCTGAAGTCAATGTAGCAACACAAAAGAGCTCCGTGGACCAAAAATCAACTCGAGATGAGAGGTTAGTCCCTGGATTCGACTTCAGAGGAATACCACCTTACCACAAGCACCTCAAGAGGAGGCTTCTATCAGCTCTAGGTATGTGAGAGGGACCCTGAGTTTGCGGCCTCAAGTGGAATGGACACCGCGATGCCCTGACTCGAAATAAGGCCGGATATCCCTGCAGTGACTTGAATGCAGGCTCGTCTTGCATCTCCCAAAACGAAAGGATGTCTGAATCCCCTGTGGAGACCACAGAGAAAGACCTAGTTCCCCACCTCATCGCGACCGGAGGCCTCACATCCTTTGAAAACTCCAGAGGTACGCGGAGATCAGTGCCTCCAAAGGAGACGATGCCTGACTCCTCGTGAAACTTGATAGGAGTCCCAGGATTCCTGTGGCACGTGGAAAGGGACCCTTGGTCTCCCGCCTCAGCTGGAGAGGCGTCCCAATTGCCCTGCCAAGCCTCGAGGAGAATCCCGAGTTGTCCCTCGCAACTAGGCAGGAGTCCTGACGTCGCTGAACAAACACGTGGGTGGAAGGGCCATCCCCGTCGTAACTCGAGAATATACCCCAGGTTCCCGCCGCAACTCGAGAAAAACCATGAGACTTCCCCCTCGCCGCGAGATGAGGCCCGATTCCCCTGCACTGCGTGCAGAGCAATTCCGTGTTGCACATCACACATGAAAGGAGCCTTGATTTCCTTGATGGCACTCCAGAGAAACCCCAAGAACACTGTTTCAAGGCTAGAGGGATCCTGAGGTCACTGTAGCAACACGAAAGAGCTCCGTGAACCAAAAATCAACTCGAGATGAGAGGTTAGTCCCTGGCTTCGACTCCAGAGGAATACCACCTTAGTACAAGCACCTCAAGAGGAGGCTTCTCTCAGCTCTAGGTATGTGAGAGGGACCCTGAGTTTGCGGCCTCAAGTGGAATGGACACCGCGATGCCCTGACTCGAAATAAGGCCGGATATCCCTGCAGTGACTTGAATACAGGCTCGTCTTGCATCTCCCAAGACGAAATGATGTCTGAATCCGATGTGGAGACCACAGAGAAAGACCTAGTTCCACACCTCATCGCGACCGGAGGCCTCACATCCTTTGAAAACTCCAGAGGGACGCGGAGATCCGTGCCTCCAAAGGAAACAATGCCTGACTCCTCGTGAAACTTGATAGGAGTCCCAGGATTCCTGTGGCACGTGGAAAGGGAGCCTTGGTCTCCCGCCTCAGCTGGAGAGGCGTCCCAATTGCCCTGCCAAGCCTCGAGGAGAATCCCGAGTTGTCCCTCGCAACTAGGCAGGAGTCCTGACGTCGCTGAACAAACACGTGTGTGGAAGGGCCATTCCCGTCGTAACTCGAGAATATATCCCAGGTTCCCGCCGCAACTCGAGAAAAACCATGAGACTTCCCTCTCACCGCGAGATGAGGCCCGATTCCCCTGCACTGTGTGCAGAGGAATTCCGTCTTGCACATCACACATGAAAGGAGCCTTGATTTCCTTGATGGCACTCCAGAGAAACCCCAAGAACACTGTTTCAAGGCTAGAGGGATCCTGAGGTCACTGGAGCAACACGAAAGAGCTCCGTGGACCAAAAATCAACTCGAGATGAGAGGTTAGTCCCTGGCTTCGACTCCAGAGCAATACCACCTTACCACAAGCACCTCAAGAGGAAGCTTCTGTCAGCTCTAGCTATGTGAGAGGGACCCTGAGATTGCGGCCTCAAGTGCAATGGACACCGCGATGCCCTGACTCGAAATAAGGCCGGATATCCCTGCAGTGACTTGAATGCAGGCTCGTCTTGCATCTCCCAAGACGAAAGGATGTCTGAATCCCCTGTGGAAACCACAGAGAAAGACCTCGTTACCCACCTCATCGCGACCGGAGGCCTCACATCCTTTGAAAACTCCAGAGGTACGCGGAGATCAGTGCCTCCAAAGGAGACGATGCCTGACTCCTCGTGAAACTTGATAGGAGTCCCAGGATTCCTGTGGCACGTGGAAAGGGACCCTTGGTCTCCCGCCTCAGCTGGAGAGGCGTCCCAATTGCCCTGCCAAGCCTCGAGGAGAATACTGAGTTGTCCCTTGCAACTAGGCAGGAGTCCTGACGTCGCTGAACAAACACGTGGGTGGAAGGGCCATCCCCGTCATAACTCGAGAATATACCACAAGTTCCCGCCGCAACTCGAGAAATACCATGAGACTTCCCCCTCGCCGTGAGTAGAGGCCCGATTCCCCTGCACTGCATGCAGAGCAATACCGTGTTGCACATCAAACATGAAAGGAGCCTTGATTTCCTTAATGGCACTCCAGAGAAACCCCAAGAACACTGTTTCAAGGCTAGAGGGATCCTGAGGTCACTGTAGCAACACAAAAGAGCTCCGAGGACCAAAAATCAACTCGAGATGAGAGGTTATTCCCTGGCTTCGACTCCAGAGGAATACCACCTTACCACAAGCACCTCAAGAGGAGGCTTCTCTCAGCTCTAGGTATGTGAGAGGGACACTGAGATTGCGGCCTCAAGTGGAATGGACACCGTGATGCCCTGACTCGAAATAAGGCCGGATATCCCTGCAATGACTTGAATGCAGGCTCGTCTTGCATCTCCCAAGACGAAAGGATGTCTGAATCCCCTGTTGAGACCACAGAGAAAGACCTAGTTCCCCACCTCATCGCGACCGGAGGCCTCACATCCTTTGAAAACTCCAGAGGTACGCGGAGATCAGTGCCTCCGAAGGAGACGATGCATGACTCCTCGTGAAAATTGATAGGAGTCCCAGGATTCCTGTGGCACGTGGAAAGGGAGCCTTGGTCTCCCGCCTCAGCTGGAGAGGCTTCCCAATTGCCCTGCCAAGCCTCGAGGGGAATCCCGAGTTGTCCCTCGCAACTAGGCAGGAGTCCTGACATCGCTAAACAAACACGTGTGTGGAAGGGCCATTCCCGCCGTAACTCGAGAATATACCCCATGTTCCCGCCGCAACTCCAGAAAAACCATGAGACTTCCCCCTCACCGCGAGATGAGGCCCGATTCCCCTGCACTGTGTGCAGAGCAATCCCGTGTTGCACATCACACATGAAAGGAGCCTTGATTTCCTTGATGGCACTCCAGACAAACCCCAAGAACACTGTTTCAAGGCTAGAGGGATCCTGAGGTCACTGTAGCAACACGAAAGAGCTCCGTGGACCAAAAATCAACTCGAGATGAGAGGTTAGTCCCTGGCTTCGACTCCAGAGGAATACCACCTTACCACAAGCACCTCAAGAGGAGGCTTCTCTCACCTCGAGCTATGTGAGAGGGACCCTGGGATTGCGGTCTCAAGTGGAATGGACAGCGCAATGCCCTGACTCGAAATAAGGCCGGATATCCCTGCAGTGACTTGAATGCAGGCTCGTCTTGCATCTCCCAAGACGAAAGGATGTCTGAATCCCATGTGGAGACCACAGAGAAAGACCTAGTTCCCCACCTCATGGCGACCGGAGGCCTCACATCCTTTGAAAACTCCAGACGTACGCGGAGATCAGTGCCTCCAAAGGAGACGATGCCTGACTCCTCGTGAAACTTGATAGGAGTCCCAGGATTCCTGTGGCACGTGGAAAGGGACCCTTGGTTTACCGCCTCAGCTGGAGAGGCGTCCCAATTGCCCTGCCAAGCCTCGAGGAGAATCCCGAGTTGTCCCTCGCAACTAGGCAGGAGACCTGACGTCGCTGAACAAACACGTGGGTGGAAGGGCCATCCCTGTCGTAACTCGAGAATATAACCCAGGTTCCCGCCTCAACTCGAGAAAAACCATGAGACTACCCCCTCGCCGCGAGATGAGGCCCGATTCCCCTGCACTGCGTGCAGAGCAATTCCGTGTTGCACATCACACATGAAAGGAGCCTTGATTTCCTTGATGGCACTCCAGAGAAACCCCAAGAACACTGTTTCAAGGCTAGAGGGATCCTGAAGTCAATGTAGCAACACAAAAGAGCTCCGTGGACCAAAAATCAACTCGAGATGAGAGGTTAGTCCCTGGATTCGACTTCAGAGGAATACCACCTTACCAAAAGCACCTCAAGAGGAGGCTTCTATCAGCTCTAGGTATGTGAGAGGGACCCTGAGTTTGCGGCCTCAAGTGGAATGGACACCGCGATGCCCTGACTCGAAATAAGGCCGGATATCCCTGCAGTGACTTGAATGCAGGCTCGTCTTGCATCTCCCAAAACGAAAGGATGTCTGAATCCCCTGTGGAGACCACAGAGAAAGACCTAGTTCCCCACCTCATCGCGACCGGAGGCCTCACATCCTTTGAAAACTCCAGAGGTACGCGGAGATCAGTGCCTCCAAAGGAGACGATGCCTGACTCCTCGTGAAACTTGATAGGACTCCCAGGATTCCTGTGGCACGTGGAAAGGGACCCTTGGTCTCCCGCCTCAGCTGGAGAGGCGTCCCAATTGCCCTGCCAAGCCTCGAGGAGAATCCCGAGTTGTCCCTCGCAACTAGGCAGGAGTCCTGACGTGGCTGAACAAACACGTGGGTGGAAGGGCCATCCCCGTCGTAACTCGAGAATATACCCCAGGTTCCCGCCGCAACTCGAGAAAAACCATGAGACTTCCCCCTCGCCGCGAGATGAGGCCCGATTCCCCTGCACTGCGTGCAGAGCAATTCCGTGTTGCACATCACACATGAAAGGAGCCTTGATTTCCTTGATGGCACTCCAGAGAAACCCCAAGAACACTGTTTCAAGGCTAGAGGGATCCTGAGGTCACTGTAGCAACACGAAAGAGCTCCGAGGACCAAAAATCAACTCGAGATGAGAGGTTAGTCCCTGGCTTCGACTCCAGAGGAATACCACCTTACCACAAGCACCTCAAGAGGAGGCTTCTCTCAGCTCTAGCTATGTGAGAGGGACCCTGAGTTTGCGGTCTCAAGTGGAATGGACACCGCAATGCCCTGACTCGAAATAAGGCCGGATATCCCTGCATTGTCTTGAATGCAGGCTCGTCTTGCATCTCCCAAGATGAAAGGATGTCTGAATCCCCTGTGTAGACCACAGAGAAAGACCTAGTTACCCACCTCATCGCGACCAGAGGCCTCACATCCTTTGAAAACTCCAGAGGTACGCGGAGATCAGTGCCTCCAAAGGAGACGATGCCTGACTCCTCGGGAAACTTGATAGGAGTCCCAGGATTCCTGTGGCACGTGGAAAGGGACACTTGGTCTCCCGCCTCAGCTGGAGAGGCGTCCCAATTGCCCTGCCAAGCCTCGAGGAGAATCCCGAGTTGTCCCTCGCAACTAGGCAGGAGTCCTGACGTCGCTGAACAAACACTTGTGTGGAAAGGCCATCCCCGTCGTAACTCGAGAATATACCCCATGTTCCCGCCGCAACTCGAGAAAAACCATGAGCCTTCCCCCTCGCCGCGAGATGAGGCCCGATTCCCCTGCACTGCGTGCAGAGCAATTCCGTGTTGCACATCGCACATGAAAAGAGCCTTGATTTCCTTGATGGCACTCCAGAGAAACTCCAAGAACACTGTTTCAAGGCTAGAGGGATCCTGAGGTCACTGTAGCCACACGAAAGAGCTCCGTGGACCAAAAATCAACTCGAGATGAGAGGTTAGTCCCTGGCTTCGACTCCAGAGGAATACCACCTAACCACAAGCACCTCAAGAGCAGGCTTCTCTCAGCTCTAGGTATGTGAGAGGAACCCTGAGTTTGCGGCCTCAAGTGGAATGGACACCGCGATGCCGTGACTGGAAATAAGGCCGGATATCCCTGCAGTGACTTGAATGCAGGCTCGTCTTGCATCTCCCAAGACGAAAGGTTGTCTGAATCCCCTGTGGAGACCACAGAGAAAGACCTAGTTCCCCACCTCATCGCGACCGGAGGCCTCACATCCTTTGAAAACTCCAGAGGTACGCGGAGATCAGTGCCTCCAAAGGAGACGATGCCTGACTCCTCGTGAAACTTGATAGGAGTCCCAGGATTCCTGTGTCACGTGGAAAGGGACCCTTGGTCTCCCACCTCAGCTGGAGAGGCGTCCCAATTGCCCTGCCAAGTCTCGAGGAGAATCCCGAGTTGTCCCTCCCAACTAGGCAGGAGTCCTGACGTCGCTGAACAAACACGTGGGTGGAAGGGCCATTCCCGTCGTAAGTCGAGAATATACCCCAGGTTCCCGCCGCAACTCGAGAAAAACCATGAGACTTCCCCCTCGCCGCGAGATGAGGCCCGATTCCCCTGCACTGCGTGCAGAGCAATTCCGTGTTGCACATCACACATGAAAGGAGCCTTGATTTCCTTGATGGCACTCCAGAGAAACCCCAAGAACACTGTTTCAAGGCTAGAGGGATCCTGAGGTCACTGTAGCAACACAAAAGAGCTCCGTGGACCAAAAATCAACTCGAGATTAGAGGTTAGTCCCTGGCTTCGACTCCAGAAGAATACCACCTTAGTACAAGCACCTCAAGAGGATACTTCTCTCAGCTCTAGGTATGTGAGAGGGACCCTGAGTTTGCGGCCTCAAGTGGAATGGACACTGCGATTCCCTGACTCGAAATCAGGCCGGATATCCCTGCAGTGACTTGAATACAGGCTCGTCTTGCATCTCCCAAGACGAAATGATGTCTGAATCCGATGTGGAGACCACAGAGAAAGACCTAGTTCCACACCTCATCGCGACCGGAGGCCTCACATCCTTTGAAAACTCCAGAGGTACGTGGAGATCCGTGCCTCCAAAGGAGACGAAGCCTGACTCCTCGTGAAACTTGATAGGAGTCCCAGGATTCCTGTGGCACGTGGAATGGGAGCCTTGGTCTCCCGCCTCAGCTGGAGAGGCGTCCCAATTGCCCTGCCAAGCCTCGAGGAGAATCCCGAGTTGTCCCTCGCAACTAGGCAGGAGACCTGACGTCACTGAAGAAACACGTGGGTGGAAGGGCCATCCCTGTCGTAACTCGAGAATGTACCCCAGGTTCCCGCCGCAACTCGAGAAAAACCATGAGACTTCCCCCTCGCCGCGAGATGAGGCCCGATTCCCCTGCACTGCGTGCAGAGCAATTCCGTGATGCACATCACACATGAAAGGAGCCTTGATTTCCTTGATGGCACTCCAGAGAACCCCAAGAACACTGTTTCAAGGATAGAGGGATCCTGAGGTCACTGTAGCAACACGAAAGAGCTCCGAGGACCAAAAATCAACTCGAGATGAGAGGTTAGTCCCTGGCTTCGACTCCAGAGGAATACCACCTTACCACAAGCACCTCAAGAGGAGGCTTCTCTCAGCTCTAGCTATGTGAGAGGGACCCTGAGTTTGCGGTCTCAAGTGGAATGGACACCGCAATGCCCTGACTCGAAATAAGGCCGGATATCCCTGCATTGTCTTGAATGCAGTCTCGTCTTGCATCTCCCAAGATGAAAGGATGTCTGAATCCCATGTGGAGACCACAGAGAAAGACCTAGTTCCCCACCTCATCGCGACCAGAGGCCTCACATCCTTTGAAAACTCCAGAGGTACGCGGAGATCAGTGCCTCCAAAGGAGACGATGCCTGACTCCTCGTGAAACTTGATAGGAGTCCCAGGATACCTGTGGCACGTGGAAAGGGACCCTTGGTCTCCCGCCTCAGCTGGAGAGGCGTCCCAATTGCCCTGCCAAGCCTCGAGGAGAATCCCGAGTTGTCCCTCGCAACTAGGCAGGAGTCCTGACGTCGCTGAACAAACACATGTGTGGAAGGGCCATCCCCGTCGTAACTCGAGAATATACCCCAGGTTCCCGCCGCAACTCGAGAAAAACCATGAGACTTCCCCCTCGCCGCGAGATGAGGCCCGATTCCCCTGCACTGCGTGCAGAGTAATTCCGTGTTGCACATCACACATGAAAAGAGCATTGATTTCCTTGATGGCACTCCAGAGAAACTCCAAGAACACTGTTTCAAGGCTAGAGGGATCCTGAGGTCACTGTAGTAACACGAAAGAGCTCCGGGGACCACAAATCAACTCGAGATGAGAGGTTAGTCCCTGGCTTCGACTCCAGAGGAATACCACCTTACCACAAGCACCTCAAGAGGAGGCTTCTCTCAGCTCTAGGTATGTGAGAGGGACCCTGAGTTTGCGGCCTCAAGTGGAATGGACACCGCGATGCCCTGACTCAAAATAAGGCCGGATATCCGTGCAGTGACTTGAATACAGGCTCGTCTTGCATCTCCCAAGACGAAATGATGTCTGAATCCGATGTGGAGACCACAGAGAAAGACTAGTTCCACACCACATCGCGACCGGAGGCCTCACATCCTTTGAAAACTCCAGAGGTACGCGGAGATCCGTGCCTCCAAAGGAGACAATGCCTGACTCCTCGTGAAACTTGATAGGAGTCCCAGGATTCCTGTGGCACGTGGAACGGGAGACTTGGTCTCCCGCCTCAGCTGGAGAGGCGTCCCAATTGCCCTGCCAAGCCTCGAGGAGAATCCCGAGTTGTCCCTCGCAACTAGGCAGGAGTCCTGACGTCGCTGAACAAACACGTGTGTGGAAGGGCCATTCCCGTCGTAACTCGAGAATATACCCCAGGTTCCCGCCGCAACTCCAGAAAAACCATGAGACTTCCCCCTCACCGCGAGATGAGGCCCGATTCCCCTGCACTGCGTGCAGAGCAATTCCGTGTTGCACATCACACATGAAAGGAGCCTTGATTTCCTTGATGGCACTCCAGAGAAACCCCAAGAACACTGTTTCAAGGCTAGAGGGATCCTGACGTCACTGTAGCAACACGAAAGAGCTCCGTGGCCCAAAAATCAACTCGAGATGAGAGGTTAGTTCCTGGCTTCGACTCCAGAGGAATACCACCTTACCACAAGCACCTCAAGAGGAGGCTTCTCTCAGCTCTAGGTATGTGAGAGGGACCCTGAGCTTGCGGCCTCAAGTGGAATGGACACCGCGATGCCCTGACTCGAAATAAGGCCGGATATCCCTGCAGTGACTTGAATGCAGGCTCGTCTTGCATCTCCCAAGATGAAAGGATGTCTGAATCCGGTGTGGAGAACACAGAGAAAGACCTAGTTCCCCACCTCATCGCGACGGGAGGCCTCACATCCTTTGAAAACTCCAGAGGTACGCGGAGATCAGTGCCTCCAAAGGAGACGATGCCTGACTCCTCGTGAAACTTGATAGGTGATCCAGGATTCCTGTGGCACGTGGAAAGGGACCCTTGTTTTCCAGCCTCGGATGGAGAGGCGTCCCAATTGCCCTGCCAAGCCTCGAGGAGAATCCCGAGTTGTCCCTCGCAACTAGGCAGGAGTCCTGACGTCGCTGAACAAACACGTGGGTGGAAGGGCCATCCCCGTCGTAACTCGAGAATATACCCCAGGTTCCCGCCGCAACTCGAGAAAAACCATGAGACTTCCCCTCGCCGCGAGATGAGGCCTGATTCCCCTGCACTGCGTGCAGAGCAATTCCGTGTTGCACATCACACATGAAAGGAGCCTTGATTTCCTTGATGGCACTCCAGAGAAACCCCAAGAACACTGTTTCAAGGCTAGCGGGATCCTGAGGTCACTGTAGCAACAGGAAAGGGCTCCGTGGACCAACAATCAACTCGAGATGAGAGGTTAGTCCCTGGCTTCGACTCCAGAGGAATACCACCTTACCACAAGCACCTCAAGAGGAGGCTTCTCTCAGCTCTAGCTATGTGCTGAGTTTGGGGCCTCAAGTGGAATGGACACCGCGATGCCCTGACTCGAAATAAGGCCGGATATCCCTGCAATGACTTGAATGCAGGCTCGTCTTGCATCTCCCAAGACGAAAGGATGTCCGAATCCCCTGTGGAGACCACAGAAAAAGACTTAGTTCCCCACCTCATGGCGACCGTAGACCTCACATCCTTTGAAAACTCCAGAGGTACGCGGAGATCAGTGCCTCCAAAGGAGACGATGCCTGACTCCTCGTGAAACTTGATAGGAGTCCCAGGATTCCTGTGGCACGTGGAAAGGGACCCTTGGTCTCCCGCCTCAGCTGGAGAGGCGTCCCAATTGCCCTGCCAAGCCTCGAGGAGAATCCCGAGTTGTCCCTCGCAACTAGGCAGGAGTCCTGACGTCGCTGAACAAACACGTGTCTGGAAGGGACATCCCCGTCGTAACTCGAGAATATACCCCGGTTCCCGCCGCAACTCGAGAAAAACCATGAGACTTCCCCCTCGCCGCGAGATGAGGCCCGATTCCCCTGCACTGCGTGCAGAGTAATTCCGTGTTGCACATCACACATGAAAAGAGCATTGATTTCCTTGATGGCACTCCAGAGAAACTCCAAGAACACTGTTTCAAGGCTAGAGGGATCCTGAGGTCACTGTAGTAACACGAAAGAGCTCCGGGGACCACAAATCAACTCGAGATGAGAGGTTAGTCCCTGGCTTCGACTCCAGAGGAATACCACCTTACCACAAGCACCTCAAGAGGAGGCTTCTCTCAGCTCTAGGTATGTGAGAGGGACCCTGAGTTTGCGGCCTCAAGTGGAATGGACACCGCGATGCCCTGACTCAAAATAAGGCCGGATATCCGTGCAGTGACTTGAATACAGGCTCGTCTTGCATCTCCCAAGACGAAATGATGTCTGAATCCGATGTGGAGACCACAGAGAAAGACTAGTTCCACACCACATCGCGACCGGAGGCCTCACATCCTTTGAAAACTCCAGAGGTACGCGGAGATCCGTGCCTCCAAAGGAGACAATGCCTGACTCCTCGTGAAACTTGATAGGAGTCCCAGGATTCCTGTGGCACGTGGAAAGGGAGACTTGGTCTCCCGCCTCAGCTGGAGAGGCGTCCCAATTGCCCTGCCAAGCCTCGAGGAGAATCCCGAGTTGTCCCTCGCAACTAGGCAGGAGTCCTGACGTCGCTGAACAAACACGTGTGTGGAAGGGCCATTCCCGTCGTAACTCGAGAATATACCCCAGGTTCCCGCCGCAACTCCAGAAAAACCATGAGACTTCCCCCTCACCGCGAGATGAGGCCCGATTCCCCTGCACTGCGTGCAGAGCAATGCCGTGTTGCACATCACACATGAAAGGAGCCTTGATTTCCTTGATGGCACTCCAGAGAAACCCCAAGAACACTGTTTCAAGGCTAGAGGGATCCTGACGTCACTGTAGCAACACGAAAGAGCTCCGTGGCCCAAAAATCAACTCGAGATGAGAGGTTAGTTCCTGGCTTCGACTCCAGAGGAATACCACCTTACCACAAGCACCTCAAGAGGAGGCTTCTCTCAGCTCTAGGTATGTGAGAGGGACCCTGAGCTTGCGGCCTCAAGTGGAATGGACACCGCGATGCCCTGACTCGAAATAAGGCCGGATATCCCTGCAGTGACTTGAATGCAGGCTCGTCTTGCATCTCCCAAGATGAAAGGATGTCTGAATCCGGTGTGGAGAACACAGAGAAAGACCTAGTTCCCCACCTCATCGCGACGGGAGGCCTCACATCCTTTGAAAACTCCAGAGGTACGCGGAGATCAGTGCCTCCAAAGGAGACGATGCCTGACTCCTCGTGAAACTTGATAGGTGATCCAGGATTCCTGTGGCACGTGGAAAGGGACCCTTGTTTTCCAGCCTCGGATGGAGAGGCGTCCCAATTGCCCTGCCAAGCCTCGAGGAGAATCCCGAGTTGTCCCTCGCAACTAGGCAGGAGTCCTGACGTCGCTGAACAAACACGTGGGTGGAAGGGCCATCCCCGTCGTAACTCGAGAATATACCCCAGGTTCCCGCCGCAACTCGAGAAAAACCATGAGACTTCCCCTCGCCGCGAGATGAGGCCTGATTCCCCTGCACTGCGTGCAGAGCAATTCCGTGTTGCACATCACACATGAAAGGAGCCTTGATTTCCTTGATGGCACTCCAGAGAAACCCCAAGAACACTGTTTCAAGGCTAGCGGGATCCTGAGGTCACTGTAGCAACAGGAAAGGGCTCCGTGGACCAACAATCAACTCGAGATGAGAGGTTAGTCCCTGGCTTCGACTCCAGAGGAATACCACCTTACCACAAGCACCTCAAGAGGAGGCTTCTCTCAGCTCTAGCTATGTGCTGAGTTTGGGGCCTCAAGTGGAATGGACACCGCGATGCCCTGACTCGAAATAAGGCCGGATATCCCTGCAATGACTTGAATGCAGGCTCGTCTTGCATCTCCCAAGACGAAAGGATGTCCGAATCCCCTGTGGAGACCACAGAAAAAGACTTAGTTCCCCACCTCATGGCGACCGTAGACCTCACATCCTTTGAAAACTCCAGAGGTACGCGGAGATCAGTGCCTCCAAAGGAGACGATGCCTGACTCCTCGTGAAACTTGATAGGAGTCCCAGGATTCCTGTGGCACGTGGAAAGGGACCCTTGGTCTCCCGCCTCAGCTGGAGAGGCGTCCCAATTGCCCTGCCAAGCCTCGAGGAGAATCCCGAGTTGTCCCTCGCAACTAGGCAGGAGTCCTGACGTCGCTGAACAAACACGTGTCTGGAAGGGACATCCCCGTCGTAACTCGAGAATATACCCCGGTTCCCGCCGCAACTCGAGAAAAACCATGAGACTTCCCCCTCGCCGCGAGATGAGGCCCGATTCCCCTGCACTGCGTGCAGAGCAATTCAGTGTTGCACATCACACATGAAAGGAGCCTTGATTTCCTTGATGGCACTCCAGAGAAACCCCAAGAACACTGTTTCAAGGCTAGAGGGATCCTGAGGTCACTGTAGCCACACGAAAGAGCACCGTGGCCCAAAAATCAACTCGAGATGAGAGGATAGTCCCTGCCTTCGACTCCAGAGGAATACCACCTTACCACAAGCACCTCAAGAGGAGGATTCTCTCAGCTTTAGGTATGTGAGAGGGACCCTGAGTTTGCGGCCTCAAGTGGAATGGACACCGCGATGCCCTGACTCGAAATAAGGCCGGATATCCCTGCAGTGACTTGAATGCAGGCTCGTCTTGCATCTCCCAAGACGAAAGGATGTCTGAATCCCCTGTGGAGACCACAGAGAAAGACCTAGTTCCACACCTCATCGCGACCGGAGGCCTCACATCCTTTGAAAACTCCAGACGTTCGCGGAGATCAGTGCCTCCAAAGGAGACGATGCCTGACTCCTCGTGAAACTTGATAGGAGTCCCAGGATTCCTGTGTCACGTGGAAAGGGACCCTTGTCTCCCACCTCAGCTGGAGAGGCGTCCCAATTGCCCTGCCAAGTCTCGAGGAGAATCCCGAGTTGTCCCTCCCAACTAGGCAGGA
This sequence comes from Cervus elaphus, assembly GCF_910594005.1. Taxonomy (NCBI): domain Eukaryota; kingdom Metazoa; phylum Chordata; class Mammalia; order Artiodactyla; family Cervidae; genus Cervus; species Cervus elaphus. The sequence goes on along the minus strand of NC_057815.1, from coordinate 759,967 downwards.
GTCCTGACGTCGCTGAACAAACACGTGGGTGGAAGGGCCATTCCCGTCGTAACTCGAGAATATACCCCAGGTTCCCGCCGCAACTCGAGAAAAACCATGAGACTTCCCCCTCGCCGCGAGATGAGGCCCGATTCCCCTGCACTGCGTGCAGAGCAATTCCGTGATGCACATCACACATGAAAGGAGCCTTGATTTCCTTGATGGCATTCCAGAGAAACCCCAAGAACACTGTTTCAAGGCTAGAGGGATCCTGAGGTCACTGTAGCAACACGAAAGAGCTCCGAGGACCAAAAATCAACTCGAGATGAGAGGTTAGTCCCTGGCTTCGACTCCAGAGGAATACCACCTTACCACAAGCACCTCAAGAGGAGGCTTCTCTCAGCTCTAGCTATGTGAGACGGACCCTGAGTTTGCGGTCTCAAGTGGAATGGACACCGCAATGCCCTGACTCGAAATAAGGCCGGATATCCCTGCATTGTCTTGAATGCAGGCTCGTCTTGCATCTCCCAAGATGAAAGGATGTCTGAATCCCATGTGGAGACCACAGAGAAAGACCTAGTTCCCCACCTCATCGCGACCAGAGGCCTCACATCCTTTGAAAACTCCAGAGGTACGCGGAGATCAGTGCCTCCAAAGGAGACGATGCCTGACTCCTCGTGAAACTTGATAGGAGTCCCAGGATTCCTGTGGCACGTGGAAAGGGACCCTTGGTCTCCCGCCTCAGCTGGAGAGGCGTCCCAATTGCCCTGCCAAGCCTCGAGGAGAATCCCGAGTTGTCCCTCGCAACTAGGCAGGAGTCCTGACGTCACTGAACAAACACATGTGTGGAAGGGCCATCCCCGTCGTAACTCGAGAATATACCCCAGGTTCCCGCCGCAACTCGAGAAAAACCATGAGCCTTCCCCCTCGCCGCGAGATGAGGCCCAATTCCCCTGCACTGCGTGCAGAGCAATTCCGTGTTGCACATCACACATGAAAAGAGCCTTGATTTCCTTGATGGCACTCCAGAGAAACTCCAAGAACACTGTTTCAAGGCTAGAGGGATCCTGAGGTCACTGTAGCAACACGAAAGAGCTCCGTGGACCAAAAATCAACTCGAGATGAGAGGTTAGTCCCTGGCTTCGACTCCAGAGGAATACCACCTTAGTACAAGCACCTCAAGAGGAGGCTTCTCTCAGCTCTAGGTATGTGAGAGGGACCCTGAGTTTGCGGCCTCAAGTGGAATGGACACCGCGATGCCCTGACTCGAAATAAGGCCGGATATCCGTGCAGTGACTTGAATACAGGTTCGTCTTGCATCTCCCAAGACGAAATGATGTCTGAATACGATGTGGAGACCACAGAGAAAGACTAGTTCCACACCTCATCGCGACCGGAGGCCTCACATCCTTTGAAAACTCCAGAGGTACGCGGAGATCCGTGCCTCCAAAGGAGACAATGCCTGACTCCTCGTGAAACTTGATAGGAGTCCCAAGATTCCTGTGGCACGTGGAAAGGGAGCCTTGGTCTCCCGCCTCAGCTGGAGAGGCGTCCCAATTGCCCTGCCAAGTCTCGAGGAGAATCCCGAGTTGTCCCTCGCAACTAGGCAGGAGTCCTGACGTCGCTGAAGAAACACGTGTGTGGAAGGGCCATTCCCGTCGTAACTCGAGAATATAGCCCAGGTTCCCGCCGCAACTCCAGAAAAACCATGAGACTTCCCCCTCACCGCGAGATGAGGCCCGATTCCCCTGCACTGCGTGCAGAGCAATGCCGTGTTGCACATCACACATGAAAGGAGCCTTGATTTCCTTGATGGCACTCCAGAGAAACCCCAAGAACACTGTTTCAAGGCTAGAGGGATCCTGACGTCACTGTAGCAACACGAAAGAGCTCCGTGGCCCAAAAATCAACTCGAGATGAGAGGTTAGTCCCTGGCTTCGACTCCAGAGGAATACCACCTTACCACAAGCACCTCAAGAGGAGGCTTCTCTCAGCTCTAGGTATGTGAGAGGGACCCTGAGCTTGCGGCCTCAAGTGGAATGGACACCGCGATGCCCTGACTCGAAATAAGGCCGGATATCCCTGCAGTGACTTGAATGCAGGCTCGTCTTGCATCTCCCAAGATGAAAGGATGTCTGAATCCGGTGTGGAGAACACAGAGAAAGACCTAGTTCCCCATCTCATCGCGACGGGAGGCCTCACATCCTTTGAAAACTCCAGAGGTACGCGGAGATCAGTGCCTCCAAAGGAGACGATGCCTGACTCCTCGTGAAACTTGATAGGAGATCCAGGATTCCTGTGGCACGTGGAAAGGGACCCTTGTTTTCCAGTCTCGGATGGAGAGGCGTCCCAATTGCCCTGCCAAGCCTCGAGGAGAATCCCGAGTTGTCCCTCGCAACTAGGCAGGAGTCCTGACGTCGCTGAACAAACACGTGTGTGGAAGGGCCATCCCCGTCGTAACTCGAGAATATACCCCAGGTTCCCGCCGCAACTCGAGAAAAACCATGAGCCTTCCCCCTCGCCGCGAGATGAGGCCCGATTCCCCTGCACTGCGTGCAGAGCAATTCCGTGTTGCACATCACACATGAAAAGAGCCTTGATTTCCTTGATGGCACTCCAGAGAAACTCCAAGAACACTGTTTCAAGGCTAGAGGGATCCTGAGGTCACTGTAGCAACACGAAAGAGCTCCGTGGACCAAAAATCAACTCGAGATGAGAGGTTAGTCCCTGGCTTCGACTCCAGAGGAATACCACCTTAGTACAAGCACCTCAAGAGGAGGCTTCTCTCAGCTCTAGGTATGTGAGAGGGACCCTGAGTTTGCGGCCTCAAGTGGAATGGACACCGCGATGCCCTGACTCGAAATAAGGCCGGATATCCGTGCAGTGACTTGAATACAGGCTCGTCTTGCATCTCCCAAGACGAAATGATGTCTGAATCCGATGTGGAGACCACAGAGAAAGACTAGTTCCACACCTCATCGCGACCGGAGGCCTCACATCCTTTGAAAACTCCAGAGGTACGCGGAGATCCGTGCCTCCAAAGGAGACAATGCCTGACTCCTCGTGAAACTTGATAGGAGTCCCAGGATTCCTGTGGCACGTGGAAAGGGAGCCTTGGTCTCCCGCCTCAGCTGGAGAGGCGTCCCAATTGCCCTGCCAAGTCTCGAGGAGAATCCCGAGTTGTCCCTCGCAACTAGGCAGGAGTCCTGACGTCGCTGAACAAACACGTGTGTGGAAGGGCCATTCCCGTCGTAACTCGAGAATATAGCCCAGGTTCCCGCCGCAACTCCAGAAAAACCATGAGACTTCCCCCTCACCGCGAGATGAGGCCCGATTCCCCTGCACTGCGTGCAGAGCAATGCCGTGTTGCACATCACACATGAAAGGAGCCTTGATTTCCTTGATGGCACTCCAGAGAAACCCCAAGAACACTGTTTCAAGACTAGAGGGATCCTGACGTCACTGTAGCAACACGAAAGAGCTCCGTGGCCCAAAAATCAACTCGAGATGAGAGGTTAGTTCCTGGCTTCGACTCCAGAGGAATACCACCTTACCACAAGCACCTCAAGAGGAGGCTTCTCTCAGCTCTAGGTATGTGAGAGGGACCCTGAGCTTGCGGCCTCAAGTGGAATGGACACCGCGATGCCCTGACTCGAAATAAGGCTGGATATCCCTGCAGTGACTTGAATGCAGGCTCGTCTTGCATCTCCCAAGATGAAAGGATGTCTGAATCCGGTGTGGAGAACACAGAGAAAGACCTAGTTCCCCACCTCATCGCGACGGGAGGCCTCACATCCTTTGAAAACTCCAGAGGTACGCGGAGATCAGTGCCTCCAAAGGAGACGATGCCTGACTCCTCGTGAAACTTGATAGGAGTCCCAGGATTCCTGTGGCACGTGGAAAGGGACCCTTGGTCTCCCGCCTCAGCTGGAGAGGCGTCCCAATTGCCCTGCCAAGCCTCGAGGAGAATCCCGAGTTGTCCCTCGCAACTAGGCAGGAGACCTGACGTCACTGAAGAAACACGTGGGTGGAAGGGCCATCCCTGTCGTAACTCGAGAATATACCCCAGGTTCCCGCCGCAACTCGAGAAAAACCATGAGACTTCCCCCTCGCCGCGAGATGAGGCCCGATTCCCCTGCACTGCATGCAGAGCAATTCCGTGTTGCACATCACACATGAAAGGAGCCTTGATTTCCTTGATGGCACTCCAGAGAAACCCCAAGAACACTGTTTCAAGGCTAGAGGGATCCTGAGGTCACTGTAGCAACACGAAAGAGCTCCGAGGACCAAAAATCAACTCGAGATGAGAGGTTAGTCCCTGGCTTCGACTCCAGAGGAATACCACCTAACCACAAGCACCTCAAGAGGAGGCTTCTCTCAGCTCTAGGTATGTGAGAGGGACCCTGAGTTTGCGGCCTCAAGTGGAATGGACACCGCGATGCCCTGACTCGAAATAAGGCCGGATATCCCTGCAGTGACTTGAATACAGGCTCGTCTTGCATCTCCCAAGACGAAAGGATGTCTGAATCCGATGTGGAGACCACAGAGAAAGACTAGTTCCACACCTCATCGCGACCGGAGGCCTCACATCCTTTGAAAACTCCAGAGGTACGCGGAGATCCGTGCCTCCAAAGGAGACAATGCCTGACTCCTCGTGAAACTTGATAGGAGTCCCAGGATTCCTGTGGCACGTGGAAAGGGACCCTTGGTCTCCCGCCTCAGCTGGAGAGGCGTCCCAATTGCCCTGCCAAGCCTCGAGGAGAATCCCGAGTTGTCCCTCGCAACTAGGCAGGAGTCCTGACGTCGCTGAACAAACACGTGTGTGGAAGGGCCATTCCCGTCGTAACTCGAGAATATACCCCAGGTTCCCGCCGCAACTCCAGAAAAACCATGAGACTTCCCCCTCACCGCGAGATGAGGCCCGATTCCCCTGCACTGCGTGCAGAGCAATGCCGTGTTGCACATCACACATGAAAGGAGCCTTGATTTCCTTGATGGCACTCCAGAGAAACCCCAAGAACACTGTTTCCAGGCTAGAGGGATCCTGACGTCACTGTAGCAACACGAAAGAGCTCCGTGGCCCAAAAATCAACTCGAGATGAGAGGTTAGTTCCTGGCTTCGACTCCAGAGGAATACCACCTTACCACAAGCACCTCAAGAGGAGGCTTCTCTCAGCTCTAGGTATGTGAGAGGGACCCTGAGCTTGCGGCCTCAAGTGGAATGGACACCGCGATGCCCTGACTCGAAATAAGGCGGGATATCCCTGCAGTGACTTGAATGCAGGCTCGTCTTGCATCTCCCAAGATGAAAGGATGTCTGAATCCGGTGTGGAGAACACAGAGAAAGACCTAGTTCCCCACCTCATCGCGACGGGAGGCCTCACATCCTTTGAAAACTCCAGAGGTACGCGGAGATCAGTGCCTCCAAAGGAGACGATGCCTGACTCCTCGTGAAACTTGATAGGAGACCCAGGATTCCTGTGGCACGTGGAAAGGGACCCTTGGTCTCCCGCCTCAGCTGGAGAGGCGTCCCAATTGCCCTGCCAAGCCTCGAGGAGAATCCCGAGTTGTCCCTCGCAACTAGGCAGGAGTCCTGACGTCGCTGAACAAACACGTGGTTGGAAGGGCCATCCCCGTCGTAACTCGAGAATATACCCCAGGTTCCCGCCGCAACTCGAGAAAAAACATGAGACTTCCCCCTCGCCGCGAGATGAGGCCTGATTCCCCTGCACTGCGTGCAGAGCAATTCCGTGTTGCACATCACACATGAAAGGAGCCTTGATTTCCTTGATGGCACTCCAGAGAAACCCCAAGAACACTGTTTCAAGGCTAGCGGGATCCTGAGGTCACTGTAGCAACAGGAAAGGGCTCCGTGGACCAACAATCAACTCGAGATGAGAGGTTAGTCCCTGGCTTCGACTCCAGAGGAATACCACCTTACCACAAGCACCTCAAGAGGAGGCTTCTCTCAGCTCTAGCTATGTGCTGAGTTTGCGGCCTCAAGTGGAGTGGACACCGCGATGCCCTGACTCGAAATAAGGCCGGATATCCCTGCAATGACTTGAATGCAGGCTCGTCTTGCATCTCCCAAGACGAAAGGATGTCCGAATCCCCTGTGGAGACCACAGAAAAAGACCTAGTTCCACACCTCATCGGGACCGGAGGCCTCACATCCTTTGAAAACTCCAGAGGTACGCGGAGATCAGTGCCTCCAAAGGAGACGATGCCTGACTCCTCGTGAAACTTGATAGGAGTCCCAGGATTCCTGTGGCACGTGGAAAGGGACCCTTGGTCTCCCGCCTCAGCTGGAGAGGCGTCCCAATTGCCCTGCCAAGCCTCGAGGAGAATCCCGAGTTGTCCCTCGCAACTAGGCAGGAGTCCTGACGTCGCTGAACAAACACGTGGGGGGAAGGGCCATCCCCGTCGTAACTCGAGAATATACCCCAGGTTCCCGCCGCAAGTCGAGAAAAACCATGAGACGTCCCCCTCGCCGCGAGATGAGGCCCAATTCCCCTGCACTGCGTGCAGAGCAATTCAGTGTTGCACATCACACATGAAAGGAGCCTTGATTTCCTTGATGGCACTCCAGAGAAACCCCAAGAACACTGTTTCAAGGCTAGAGGGATCCTGAGGTCACTGTAGCCACAAGAAAGAGCACCGTGGCCCAAAAATCAACTCGAGATGAGAGGATAGTCCCTGGCTTCGACTCCAGAGGAATACCACCTTACCACAAGCACCTCAAGAGGAGGCTTCTCTCAGCTCTAGGTATGTGAGAGGTACCCTGAGTTTGCGGCCTCAAGTGGAATGGACACCGCGATGCCCTGACTCGAAATAAGGCCGGATATCCCTGCAGTGACTTGAATGTAGGCGCGTCTTGCATCTCCCAAGACGAAAGGATGTCTGAATCCCCTGTGGAGACCTCAGAGAAAGATCTATTTCCCCACCTCATCGCTACCGGAGGCCTCACATCCTTTGAAAACTCCAGAGGTACGCGGAGATCAGTGCCTCCAAAGGAGACGATGCCTGACTCCTCGTGAAACTTGATAGGAGTCCCAGGATTCCTGTGGCACATGGAAAGGGACCCTTGGTCTCCCGCCTCAGCTGGAGAGGCGTCCCAATTGCCCTGCCAAGCCTCGAGGAGAATCCCGAGTTGTCCCTCGCAACTAGGCAGGAGTCCTGACGTCGCTGAACAAACACGTGGTTGGAAGGGCCATCCCCGGCATAACTCGAGAATATACCCCAGGTTCCCGCCGCAACTCGAGAAAAACCATGAGACTTCCCCCTCGCCGCGAGATGAGGCCCGATTCCCCTGCACTGCATGCAGAGCAATTCTGTATTGCACATCACACATGAAAGGAGCCTTGATTTCCTTGATGGCACCCCAGAGAAACCCCAAGAACACTGTTTCAAGGATAGAGGGATCCTGAGGTTACTGTAGCAACACGAAAGAGGTCCGTGGACCAAAAATCAACTCGAGATGAGAGGTTAGTCCCTGGCTTCGACTCCAGAGGAATACCACCTTACCACAAGCACCTCAAGAGGAGGCTTCTCTCAGCTCTAGGTATGTGAGAGGGACCCTGATTTTGCGGCCTCAAGTGGAATGGACACTGCGATGCACTGACGCCAAATAAAGCCGGATATCCCTGCAGTGACTTGAATGCAGGCTCGTCTTGCATCTCCCAAGATGAAAGAATGTCTGAATCCCCTGTGGAGACCACAGAGAAAGACCTAGTTCCCCATCTCATGGCAACCGGAGGCCTCACATCCTTTGAAAACTCCAGAGGTACGCGGAGATCAGTGCCTCCAAAGGAGACGATGGCTGACTCCTCGTGAAACTTGATAGGAGTCCCAGGATTCCTGTGGCACGTGGAAAGGGACCCTTGGTCTCCCGCCTCAGCTGGAGAGGCGTCCCAATTGCCCTGCCAAGCCTCGAGGAGAATCCCGAGTTGTCCCTCGCAACTAGGCAGGAGTCCTGACGTCGCTGAACAAACACGTGTGTTGAAGGGCCATCCCCGTCGTAACTCGAGAATATACCCCAGGTTCCCGCCGCAACTCGAGAAAAACCATGAGACTTCCCCCTCGCCGCGAGATGAGGCCCGATTCCCCTGCACTGCGTGCAGAGCAATTCCGTGTTGCACATCACACATGAAAGGAGCCTTGATTTCCTTGGTGGCACTCCAGAGAAACCCCAAGAACACTGTTTAAAGGCTAGAGGGATCCTGAGGTTACTGTAGCAACACGAAAGAGCTCCGTGGACCACAAATCAACTCGAGATGAGAGGTTTGTCCCTGGCTTCGACTCCAGAGGAATACCACCTTAACACAAGCACCTCAAGAGGAGGCTTCTCTCAGCTCTAGGTATGTGAGAGGGACCCTGATTTTGCGGCCTCAAGTGGAATGGACACTGCGATGCCCTGACGCGAAATAAAGCCGGAAATCCCTGCAGTGACTTGAATGCAGGCTCTTCTTGCATCTCCCAAAATGAACGAATGTCTGAATCCCCTCTGGAGACCACAGAGAAAGACCTAGTTTCCCACCTCATGGCGAGCGGAGGCCTCACATCCTTTGAAAACTCCAGAGGTACGCGGAGATCAGTGCCTCCAAAGGAGACGATGCCTGACTCCTCGTGAAACTTGATAGGAGTCCCAGGATTCCTGTGGCACGTGGAAAGGGACCCTTGGTCTCCCGCCTCAGCTGGAGAGGCGTCCCAATTGCCCTGTCAAGCCTCGAGGAGAATCTCGAGTTGTCCCTCGCAACTAGGCAGGAGTCCTGACGTCGCTGAAGAAACACGTGGGTGGAAGGGCCATCCCAGTCGTAACTCGAGAATATACCCCAGGTTCCCGCCGCAACTCGAGAAAAACCATGAGACTTCCCCCTCGCCGCGAGATGAGGCCCGATTCCCCTGCACTGCGTGCAGAGCAATTCCGTGTTGCACATCACACATGAAAGGAGCCTTGATTTCCTTTGTGGCACTCCAGAGAAACCCCAAGAACACTGTTTCAAGGCTAGAGGGATCCTGAGGTCACTGTAGTAACACGAAAGAGCTCCGTGGACCAAAAATCAACTCGAGATGAGAGGTTAGTCCCTGGCTTCGACTCCAGGGAACTACCACCTTACCACAAGCACCTCAAGAGGAGGCTTCTCTCAGCTCTAGCTATGTGAGAGGGACCCTGAGTTTGCGGCCTCAAGTGGAATGGACACTGCAATGCCCTGACGCGAAATAAGGCCGTATATCCCTGCAGTGACTTGAATGCAGGCTCGTCTTGCATCTCCCAAGATGAACGGATGTCTGAATCCCCTGTGGAGACCGCAGAGAAAGACCTACTTCCCCACCTCATCACGACCGGAGGCCTCACATCCTTTGAAAACTCCAGAGGTACGCGGAGATCAGTGCCTCCAAAGGAGACGATGCCTGACTCCTCGTGAAACTTGATTGGAGTCCCAGGATTCCTGTGGCACGTGGAAAGGGACCCTTGGTCTCCCGCCTCAGCTGGAGTGGCGTCCCAATTGCCCTGCCAAGCCTCGAGGAGAATCCCGAGTTGTCCCTCGCAACTAGGCAGGAGTCTGACGTCGCTAAACAAACACGTGGGTGGAAGGGCCATCCCCGTTGTAACTCGAGAATATACCCCAGGTTTCAATCGCAACTCGAGAAAAACCATGAGACTTCCCCCTCGCCGCGAGATGAGGCCCGATTCCCCTGCACTGCGTGCAGAGCAATTCCGTGTTGCACATCAAAAATGAAAGGAGCCTTGATTTCCTTGATGGCACTCCACAGAAACCCCAAGAACACTGTTTCAATCCTAGAGGGATCATGAGGTCACTGTAGCAACACGAAAGAGCTCCGTGGACCAAAAATCAACTCGAGATGAGAGGTTAGTAACTGGCTTCGACTCCAGAGGAATACCACCTTACCACAAGCACCTCAAGAGGAGGCTTCTCTCAGCTCTAGGTATGTGAGAGGGACCCTGAGTTTGCGGCCTCAAGTGGAATGGACACCGTGATGCCCTGGCTCGAAATAAGGCCGGATATCCCTGCAGTTACTTGAATGCAGGCTCGTCTTGCATCACCCAAGACGAAAGGATGTCTGAATCACCTGTGGAGACCACAGAGAAAGACCTAGAACCCCACTTCATCGCGACCGGAGGCCTCACATCCTTTGAAAATTCCAGAGGTACGCGGAGATCAGTGCCTCCAAAGGAGACGATGCCTGACTCCTCGTGAAACTTGATAGGAGTCCCAGGATTCCTGTGGCACGTGGAAAGGGACCCTTGGTCTCCCGCCTCAGCTGGAGAGGCGTCCCAATTGCCCTGCCAAGCCTCGAGGAGAATCCCGAGTTGTCCCTCGCAACTAGGCAGGAGTCCTGACGTCGCTGAACAAACACGTGGGTGGAAGGGCCATCCCCGTCGTAACTCGAGAATATACCCCAGGTTCCCGCCGTAACTCGAGAAAAACCATGAGACTTCCCCCTCGCCGCGAGATGAGGCCCGATTCCCCTGCACTGCGTGCAGAGCAATTCCGTGTTGCACATCACACATGAAAGGAGCCTTGATTTCCTTGATGACACTCCAGATAAACCCCAAGAACACTGTTTCAAGGATGAGGGATCCTGAGGTCACTGTAGTAACACGAAAGAGCTCCGTGGACCAAAAATCAACTCGAAATGAGAGGTTAGTCCCTGGCTTCGACTCCAGGGGAATACCACCTTACCACAAGCACCTCAAGAGGTGGCTTCTCTCAGCTCTATGTATGTGAGAGGGACCCTGAGTATGTGGCCTCAAGTGGAATGGAGACCGCGATGCCCTGACTCGAAATAAGGCCGGATATCCCTGCAGTGACTTGAATGCAGGCTCGTCTTGCATCTCCCAAGACGAAAGGATGTCTGAATCAGCTGTGGAGACCACAGAGAAAGACCTAGTTCCCCACCTCATCGCGACCGGAGGCCTCACATCCTTTGAAAATTCCAGAAGTACGCGGAGATCAGTGCCTCCAAAGGAGACGATGCCTGACTCCTCGTGAAACTTGATAGGAGTCCCAGGATTCCTGTGGCACGTGGAAAGGGACACTTGGTCTCCCGCCTCAGCTGGAGAGGCGTCCCAATGGCCCTGCCAAGCCTCGAGGAGAATCCCGAGTTGTCCCTCGCAACTAGGCAGGAGTCCTGACGTCGCTGAACAAACACGTGGGTGGAAGGGCCATCCCCGTCGTAACTCGAGAATATACCCTAGGGTCCCAACGCAACTCGAGAAAAACCAAGAGATTTCCCCCTCGCCGCGAGATGAGGCCCGATTCCCCTGCACTGCATGCAGAGCAATTCCGTGTTGTCCATCAAACATGAAAGGAGCCTTGAATTCCTTGATGGCTCTCCAGAGAAACCCCAAGAACACTGTTTCAAGGCTAGAGGGATCCTGAGGTCACTGTAGCAACACGAAAGAGCTCCGTGGACCAAAATTCAACTCGAGATGAGAGGTTAGTCCCTGGCTTCGACTCCAGAGGAATAACACCTTACCACAAGCACCTCAAGAGGAGGCTTCTCTCAGCTCTAGGTATGTGAGAGGGACCCTGAGTTTGCGGCCTCAAGTGGAATGGACACCGCGACGCCCTGACTCGAAATAAGGCTGGATATCCCTGCATTGACTTGAATGCAGGCTCGTCTTGCATCTCCCAAGACGAAAGGATGTCTGAATCCCCTGTGGAGACCACAGAGAAAGACCTAGTTCCCCACCTCATCGCGACCGGAGGCCTCACATCCTTTGAAAACTCCAGAGTTACGCGGAGATTAGTGCCTCCAAAGGAGACGATGCCTGACTCCTCGTGAAACTTCTTAGGAGTCCCAGGATTCCTGTGGCACGTGGAAAGGGACCCTTGGTCTCCCGCCTCAGCTGGAGAGGCGTTCCAATTGCCCTGCCAAGCCTCGAGGAGAATCCCGAGTTGTCCCTCGCAACTAGGCAGGAGTCCTGACGTCGCTGAATAAACACGTGGGTGGAAGGGCCATCCCCGTTGTAACTCGAGAATATACCCCAGGTTCTCGGCGCAACTCGAGAAAAACCATGAGACTTCCCCTTCGTCGTGAGATGAGGCCCGATTCCCCTGCACTTCATGCAGAGCAATTCCGTGTTGCACATCAAACATGAAAGGAGCCTTGATTTCCTTGATGGCACTCCAGAGAAACCCCAAGAACACTGTTTCAAGGCTAGAGGGATCCTGAGGTCACTGTAGCAACACTGAAGAGCTCCGTGGACCAAAAATCAACTCGAGATGAGAGGTTAGTCCCTGGCTTCGACTCCGGAGGAATACCACCTTACCACAAGCACCTCAAGAGGAGGCTTCTCTCAGCTCTAGGTATGTGAGAGGGACCCTGAGTTTGCGGCCTCAAGTGGAAAGGACACCGCGATGCCCTGACTCGAAATAAGGCCGGTTATCCCTGCAGTGACTTGAATGCAGGCTCGTCTTGCATCTCCCAAGACGAAAGGATGTCTGAATCCCATGTGGAGACCACAGAGAAAGACCTAGTTCCCCACCTCATCGCGACCGGAGGCCTCACATCCTTTGAAAACTCCAGAGGTACGCGGAGATCAGTGCCTCCAAAGGAGACGATGCCTGACTCCTCGTGAAACTTGATAGGAGTCCCAGGATTCCTGTGGCACGTGGAAAGGGACCCTTGGTCTCCCGCCTCAGCTGGAGAGGCGTCCCAATTGCCCTGCCAAGCCTCGAGGAGAATCCCGAGTTGTCCCTCGCAACTAGGCAGGAGACCTGACGTCACTGAAGAAACACGTGGGTGGAAGGGCCATCCCTGTCGTAACTCGAGAATATACCCCAGGTTCCCGCCGCAACTCGAGAAAAACCATGAGACTTCCCCCTCGCCGCGAGATGAGGCCCGATTCCCCTGCACTGCATGCAGAGCAATTCCGTGTTGCACATCACACATGAAAGGAGCCTTGATTTCCTTGATGGCACTCCAGAGAAACCCCAAGAACACTGTTTCAAGGCTAGAGGGATCCTGAGGTCACTGTAGCAACACGAAAGAGCTCCGAGGACCAAAAATCAACTCGAGATGAGAGGTTAGTCCCTGGCTTCGACTCCAGAGGAATACCACCTAACCACAAGCACCTCAAGAGGAGGCTTCTCTCAGCTCTAGGTATGTGAGAGGGACCCTGAGTTTGCGGCCTCAAGTGGAATGGACACCGCGATGCCCTGACTCGAAATAAGGCCGGATATCCCTGCAGTGACTTGAATACAGGCTCGTCTTGCATCTCCCAAGACGAAAGGATGTCTGAATCCGATGTGGAGACCACAGAGAAAGACTAGTTCCACACCTCATCGCGACCGGAGGCCTCACATCCTTTGAAAACTCCAGAGGTACGCGGAGATCCGTGCCTCCAAAGGAGACAATGCCTGACTCCTCGTGAAACTTGATAGGAGTCCCAGGATTCCTGTGGCACGTGGAAAGGGACCCTTGGTCTCCCGCCTCAGCTGGAGAGGCGTCCCAATTGCCCTGCCAAGCCTCGAGGAGAATCCCGAGTTGTCCCTCGCAACTAGGCAGGAGTCCTGACGTCGCTGAACAAACACGTGTGTGGAAGGGCCATTCCCGTCGTAACTCGAGAATATACCCCAGGTTCCCGCCGCAACTCCAGAAAAACCATGAGACTTCCCCCTCACCGCGAGATGAGGCCCGATTCCCCTGCACTGCGTGCAGAGCAATGCCGTGTTGCACATCACACATGAAAGGAGCCTTGATTTCCTTGATGGCACTCCAGAGAAACCCCAAGAACACTGTTTCCAGGCTAGAGGGATCCTGACGTCACTGTAGCAACACGAAAGAGCTCCGTGGCCCAAAAATCAACTCGAGATGAGAGGTTAGTTCCTGGCTTCGACTCCAGAGGAATACCACCTTACCACAAGCACCTCAAGAGGAGGCTTCTCTCAGCTCTAGGTATGTGAGAGGGACCCTGAGCTTGCGGCCTCAAGTGGAATGGACACCGCGATGCCCTGACTCGAAATAAGGCGGGATATCCCTGCAGTGACTTGAATGCAGGCTCGTCTTGCATCTCCCAAGATGAAAGGATGTCTGAATCCGGTGTGGAGAACACAGAGAAAGACCTAGTTCCCCACCTCATCGCGACGGGAGGCCTCACATCCTTTGAAAACTCCAGAGGTACGCGGAGATCAGTGCCTCCAAAGGAGACGATGCCTGACTCCTCGTGAAACTTGATAGGAGACCCAGGATTCCTGTGGCACGTGGAAAGGGACCCTTGGTCTCCCGCCTCAGCTGGAGAGGCGTCCCAATTGCCCTGCCAAGCCTCGAGGAGAATCCCGAGTTGTCCCTCGCAACTAGGCAGGAGTCCTGACGTCGCTGAACAAACACGTGGGTGGAAGGGCCATCCCCGTCGTAACTCGAGAATATACCCCAGGTTCCCGCCGTAACTCGAGAAAAACCATGAGACTTCCCCCTCGCCGCGAGATGAGGCCCGATTCCCCTGCACTGCGTGCAGAGCAATTCCGTGTTGCACATCACACATGAAAGGAGCCTTGATTTCCTTGATGACACTCCAGATAAACCCCAAGAACACTGTTTCAAGGATGAGGGATCCTGAGGTCACTGTAGTAACACGAAAGAGCTCCGTGGACCAAAAATCAACTCGAAATGAGAGGTTAGTCCCTGGCTTCGACTCCAGGGGAATACCACCTTACCACAAGCACCTCAAGAGGTGGCTTCTCTCAGCTCTATGTATGTGAGAGGGACCCTGAGTATGTGGCCTCAAGTGGAATGGAGACCGCGATGCCCTGACTCGAAATAAGGCCGGATATCCCTGCAGTGACTTGAATGCAGGCTCGTCTTGCATCTCCCAAGACGAAAGGATGTCTGAATCAGCTGTGGAGACCACAGAGAAAGACCTAGTTCCCCACCTCATCGCGACCGGAGGCCTCACATCCTTTGAAAATTCCAGAAGTACGCGGAGATCAGTGCCTCCAAAGGAGACGATGCCTGACTCCTCGTGAAACTTGATAGGAGTCCCAGGATTCCTGTGGCACGTGGAAAGGGACACTTGGTCTCCCGCCTCAGCTGGAGAGGCGTCCCAATGGCCCTGCCAAGCCTCGAGGAGAATCCCGAGTTGTCCCTCGCAACTAGGCAGGAGTCCTGACGTCGCTGAACAAACACGTGGGTGGAAGGGCCATCCCCGTCGTAACTCGAGAATATACCCTAGGGTCCCGCCGCAACTCGAGAAAAACCAAGAGATTTCCCCCTCGCCGCGAGATGAGGCCCGATTCCCCTGCACTGCATGCAGAGCAATTCCGTGTTGTCCATCAAACATGAAAGGAGCCTTGAATTCCTTGATGGCTCTCCAGAGAAACCCCAAGAACACTGTTTCAAGGCTAGAGGGATCCTGAGGTCACTGTAGCAACACGAAAGAGCTCCGTGGACCAAAATTCAACTCGAGATGAGAGGTTAGTCCCTGGCTTCGACTCCAGAGGAATAACACCTTACCACAAGCACCTCAAGAGGAGGCTTCTCTCAGCTCTAGGTATGTGAGAGGGACCCTGAGTTTGCGGCCTCAAGTGGAATGGACACCGCGACGCCCTGACTCGAAATAAGGCTGGATATCCCTGCATTGACTTGAATGCAGGCTCGTCTTGCATCTCCCAAGACGAAAGGATGTCTGAATCCCCTGTGGAGACCACAGAGAAAGACCTAGTTCCCCACCTCATCGCGACCGGAGGCCTCACATCCTTTGAAAACTCCAGAGTTACGCGGAGATTAGTGCCTCCAAAGGAGACGATGCCTGACTCCTCGTGAAACTTCTTAGGAGTCCCAGGATTCCTGTGGCACGTGGAAAGGGACCCTTGGTCTCCCGCCTCAGCTGGAGAGGCGTTCCAATTGCCCTGCCAAGCCTCGAGGAGAATCCCGAGTTGTCCCTCGCAACTAGGCAGGAGTCCTGACGTCGCTGAATAAACACGTGGGTGGAAGGGCCATCCCCGTTGTAACTCGAGAATATACCCCAGGTTCTCGGCGCAACTCGAGAAAAACCATGAGACTTCCCCTTCGTCGTGAGATGAGGCCCGATTCCCCTGCACTTCATGCAGAGCAATTCCGTGTTGCACATCAAACATGAAAGGAGCCTTGATTTCCTTGATGGCACTCCAGAGAAACCCCAAGAACACTGTTTCAAGGCTAGAGGGATCCTGAGGTCACTGTAGCAACACTGAAGAGCTCCGTGGACCAAAAATCAACTCGAGATGAGAGGTTAGTCCCTGGCTTCGACTCCGGAGGAATACCACCTTACCACAAGCACCTCAAGAGGAGGCTTCTCTCAGCTCTAGGTATGTGAGAGGGACCCTGAGTTTGCGGCCTCAAGTGGAAAGGACACCGCGATGCCCTGACTCGAAATAAGGCCGGTTATCCCTGCAGTGACTTGAATGCAGGCTCGTCTTGCATCTCCCAAGACGAAAGGATGTCTGAATCCCATGTGGAGACCACAGAGAAAGACCTAGTTCCCCACCTCATCGCGACCGGAGGCCTCACATCCTTTGAAAACTCCAGAGGTACGCGGAGATCAGTGCCTCCAAAGGAGACGATGCCTGACTCCTCGTGAAACTTGATAGGAGTCCCAGGATTCCTGTGGCACGTGGAAAGGGACCCTTGGTCTCCCGCCTCAGCTGGAGAGGCGTCCCAATTGCCCTGCCAAGCCTCGAGGAGAATCCCGAGTTGTCCCTCGCAACTAGGCAGGAGACCTGACGTCACTGAAGAAACACGTGGGTGGAAGGGCCATCCCTGTCGTAACTCGAGAATATACCCCAGGTTCCCGCCGCAACTCGAGAAAAACCATGAGACTTCCCCCTCGCCGCGAGATGAGGCCCGATTCCCCTGCACTGCATGCAGAGCAATTCCGTGTTGCACATCACACATGAAAGGAGCCTTGATTTCCTTGATGGCACTCCAGAGAAACCCCAAGAACACTGTTTCAAGGCTAGAGGGATCCTGAGGTCACTGTAGCAACACGAAAGAGCTCCGAGGACCAAAAATCAACTCGAGATGAGAGGTTAGTCCCTGGCTTCGACTCCAGAGGAATACCACCTAACCACAAGCACCTCAAGAGGAGGCTTCTCTCAGCTCTAGGTATGTGAGAGGGACCCTGAGTTTGCGGCCTCAAGTGGAATGGACACCGCGATGCCCTGACTCGAAATAAGGCCGGATATCCCTGCAGTGACTTGAATACAGGCTCGTCTTGCATCTCCCAAGACGAAAGGATGTCTGAATCCGATGTGGAGACCACAGAGAAAGACTAGTTCCACACCTCATCGCGACCGGAGGCCTCACATCCTTTGAAAACTCCAGAGGTACGCGGAGATCCGTGCCTCCAAAGGAGACAATGCCTGACTCCTCGTGAAACTTGATAGGAGTCCCAGGATTCCTGTGGCACGTGGAAAGGGACCCTTGGTCTCCCGCCTCAGCTGGAGAGGCGTCCCAATTGCCCTGCCAAGCCTCGAGGAGAATCCCGAGTTGTCCCTCGCAACTAGGCAGGAGTCCTGACGTCGCTGAACAAACACGTGTGTGGAAGGGCCATTCCCGTCGTAACTCGAGAATATACCCCAGGTTCCCGCCGCAACTCCAGAAAAACCATGAGACTTCCCCCTCACCGCGAGATGAGGCCCGATTCCCCTGCACTGCGTGCAGAGCAATGCCGTGTTGCACATCACACATGAAAGGAGCCTTGATTTCCTTGATGGCACTCCAGAGAAACCCCAAGAACACTGTTTCCAGGCTAGAGGGATCCTGACGTCACTGTAGCAACACGAAAGAGCTCCGTGGCCCAAAAATCAACTCGAGATGAGAGGTTAGTTCCTGGCTTCGACTCCAGAGGAATACCACCTTACCACAAGCACCTCAAGAGGAGGCTTCTCTCAGCTCTAGGTATGTGAGAGGGACCCTGAGCTTGCGGCCTCAAGTGGAATGGACACCGCGATGCCCTGACTCGAAATAAGGCGGGATATCCCTGCAGTGACTTGAATGCAGGCTCGTCTTGCATCTCCCAAGATGAAAGGATGTCTGAATCCGGTGTGGAGAACACAGAGAAAGACCTAGTTCCCCACCTCATCGCGACGGGAGGCCTCACATCCTTTGAAAACTCCAGAGGTACGCGGAGATCAGTGCCTCCAAAGGAGACGATGCCTGACTCCTCGTGAAACTTGATAGGAGACCCAGGATTCCTGTGGCACGTGGAAAGGGACCCTTGGTCTCCCGCCTCAGCTGGAGAGGCGTCCCAATTGCCCTGCCAAGCCTCGAGGAGAATCCCGAGTTGTCCCTCGCAACTAGGCAGGAGTCCTGACGTCGCTGAACAAACACGTGGTTGGAAGGGCCATCCCCGTCGTAACTCGAGAATATACCCCAGGTTCCCGCCGCAACTCGAGAAAAAACATGAGACTTCCCCCTCGCCGCGAGATGAGGCCTGATTCCCCTGCACTGCGTGCAGAGCAATTCCGTGTTGCACATCACACATGAAAGGAGCCTTGATTTCCTTGATGGCACTCCAGAGAAACCCCAAGAACACTGTTTCAAGGCTAGCGGGATCCTGAGGTCACTGTAGCAACAGGAAAGGGCTCCGTGGACCAACAATCAACTCGAGATGAGAGGTTAGTCCCTGGCTTCGACTCCAGAGGAATACCACCTTACCACAAGCACCTCAAGAGGAGGCTTCTCTCAGCTCTAGCTATGTGCTGAGTTTGCGGCCTCAAGTGGAGTGGACACCGCGATGCCCTGACTCGAAATAAGGCCGGATATCCCTGCAATGACTTGAATGCAGGCTCGTCTTGCATCTCCCAAGACGAAAGGATGTCCGAATCCCCTGTGGAGACCACAGAAAAAGACCTAGTTCCACACCTCATCGGGACCGGAGGCCTCACATCCTTTGAAAACTCCAGAGGTACGCGGAGATCAGTGCCTCCAAAGGAGACGATGCCTGACTCCTCGTGAAACTTGATAGGAGTCCCAGGATTCCTGTGGCACGTGGAAAGGGACCCTTGGTCTCCCGCCTCAGCTGGAGAGGCGTCCCAATTGCCCTGCCAAGCCTCGAGGAGAATCCCGAGTTGTCCCTCGCAACTAGGCAGGAGTCCTGACGTCGCTGAACAAACACGTGGGGGGAAGGGCCATCCCCGTCGTAACTCGAGAATATACCCCAGGTTCCCGCCGCAAGTCGAGAAAAACCATGAGACGTCCCCCTCGCCGCGAGATGAGGCCCAATTCCCCTGCACTGCGTGCAGAGCAATTCAGTGTTGCACATCACACATGAAAGGAGCCTTGATTTCCTTGATGGCACTCCAGAGAAACCCCAAGAACACTGTTTCAAGGCTAGAGGGATCCTGAGGTCACTGTAGCCACAAGAAAGAGCACCGTGGCCCAAAAATCAACTCGAGATGAGAGGATAGTCCCTGGCTTCGACTCCAGAGGAATACCACCTTACCACAAGCACCTCAAGAGGAGGCTTCTCTCAGCTCTAGGTATGTGAGAGGTACCCTGAGTTTGCGGCCTCAAGTGGAATGGACACCGCGATGCCCTGACTCGAAATAAGGCCGGATATCCCTGCAGTGACTTGAATGTAGGCGCGTCTTGCATCTCCCAAGACGAAAGGATGTCTGAATCCCCTGTGGAGACCTCAGAGAAAGATCTATTTCCCCACCTCATCGCTACCGGAGGCCTCACATCCTTTGAAAACTCCAGAGGTACGCGGAGATCAGTGCCTCCAAAGGAGACGATGCCTGACTCCTCGTGAAACTTGATAGGAGTCCCAGGATTCCTGTGGCACATGGAAAGGGACCCTTGGTCTCCCGCCTCAGCTGGAGAGGCGTCCCAATTGCCCTGCCAAGCCTCGAGGAGAATCCCGAGTTGTCCCTCGCAACTAGGCAGGAGTCCTGACGTCGCTGAACAAACACGTGGTTGGAAGGGCCATCCCCGGCATAACTCGAGAATATACCCCAGGTTCCCGCCGCAACTCGAGAAAAACCATGAGACTTCCCCCTCGCCGCGAGATGAGGCCCGATTCCCCTGCACTGCATGCAGAGCAATTCTGTATTGCACATCACACATGAAAGGAGCCTTGATTTCCTTGATGGCACCCCAGAGAAACCCCAAGAACACTGTTTCAAGGATAGAGGGATCCTGAGGTTACTGTAGCAACACGAAAGAGGTCCGTGGACCAAAAATCAACTCGAGATGAGAGGTTAGTCCCTGGCTTCGACTCCAGAGGAATACCACCTTACCACAAGCACCTCAAGAGGAGGCTTCTCTCAGCTCTAGGTATGTGAGAGGGACCCTGATTTTGCGGCCTCAAGTGGAATGGACACTGCGATGCACTGACGCCAAATAAAGCCGGATATCCCTGCAGTGACTTGAATGCAGGCTCGTCTTGCATCTCCCAAGATGAAAGAATGTCTGAATCCCCTGTGGAGACCACAGAGAAAGACCTAGTTCCCCATCTCATGGCAACCGGAGGCCTCACATCCTTTGAAAACTCCAGAGGTACGCGGAGATCAGTGCCTCCAAAGGAGACGATGGCTGACTCCTCGTGAAACTTGATAGGAGTCCCAGGATTCCTGTGGCACGTGGAAAGGGACCCTTGGTCTCCCGCCTCAGCTGGAGAGGCGTCCCAATTGCCCTGCCAAGCCTCGAGGAGAATCCCGAGTTGTCCCTCGCAACTAGGCAGGAGTCCTGACGTCGCTGAACAAACACGTGTGTTGAAGGGCCATCCCCGTCGTAACTCGAGAATATACCCCAGGTTCCCGCCGCAACTCGAGAAAAACCATGAGACTTCCCCCTCGCCACGAGATGAGGCCCGATTCCCCTGCACTGCGTGCAGAGCAATTCCGTGTTGCACATCACACATGAAAGGAGCCTTGATTTCCTTGGTGGCACTCCAGAGAAACCCCAAGAACACTGTTTAAAGGCTAGAGGGATCCTGAGGTTACTGTAGCAACACGAAAGAGCTCCGTGGACCACAAATCAACTCGAGATGAGAGGTTTGTCCCTGGCTTCGACTCCAGAGGAATACCACCTTAACACAAGCACCTCAAGAGGAGGCTTCTCTCAGCTCTAGGTATGTGAGAGGGACCCTGATTTTGCGGCCTCAAGTGGAATGGACACTGCGATGCCCTGACGCGAAATAAAGCCGGAAATCCCTGCAGTGACTTGAATGCAGGCTCTTCTTGCATCTCCCAAAATGAACGAATGTCTGAATCCCCTCTGGAGACCACAGAGAAAGACCTAGTTTCCCACCTCATGGCGAGCGGAGGCCTCACATCCTTTGAAAACTCCAGAGGTACGCGGAGATCAGTGCCTCCAAAGGAGACGATGCCTGACTCCTCGTGAAACTTGATAGGAGTCCCAGGATTCCTGTGGCACGTGG
The DNA here is from genome assembly GCF_910594005.1 of Cervus elaphus. NCBI lineage: Eukaryota > Metazoa > Chordata > Mammalia > Artiodactyla > Cervidae > Cervus > Cervus elaphus. The sequence continues at coordinate 738,600 of NC_057815.1, read as the reverse complement.
AAAGGGACCCTTGGTCTCCCGCCTCAGCTGGAGAGGCGTCCCAATTGCCCTGTCAAGCCTCGAGGAGAATCTCGAGTTGTCCCTCGCAACTAGGCAGGAGTCCTGACGTCGCTGAACAAACATGTGGTTGGAAGGGCCATCCCAGTCGTAACTCGAGAATATACCCCAGGTTCCCGCCGCAACTCGAGAAAAACCATGAGACTTCCCCCTCGCCGCGAGATGAGGCCCGATTCCCCTGCACTGCGTGCAGAGCAATTCCGTGATGCACATCACACATGAAAGGAGCCTTGATTTCCTTTGTGGCACTCCAGAGAAACCCCAAGAACACTGTTTCAAGGCTAGAGGGATCCTGAGGTCACTGTAGTAACACGAAAGAGCTCCGTGGACCAAAAATCAACTCGAGATGAGAGGTTAGTCCCTGGCTTCGACTCCAGGGAACTACCACCTTACCACAAGCACCTCAAGAGGAGGCTTCTCTCAGCTCTAGCTATGTGAGAGGGACCCTGAGTTTGCGGCCTCAAGTGGAATGGACACTGCAATGCCCTGACGCGAAATAAGGCCGTATATCCCTGCAGTGACTTGAATGCAGGCTCGTCTTGCATCTCCCAAGATGAACGGATGTCTGAATCCCCTGTGGAGACCGCAGAGAAAGACCTACTTCCCCACCTCATCACGACCGGAGGCCTCACATCCTTTGAAAACTCCAGAGGTACGCGGAGATCAGTGCCTCCAAAGGAGACGATGCCTGACTCCTCGTGAAACTTGATTGGAGTCCCAGGATTCCTGTGGCACGTGGAAAGGGACCCTTGGTCTCCCGCCTCAGCTGGAGTGGCGTCCCAATTGCCCTGCCAAGCCTCGAGGAGAATCCCGAGTTGTCCCTCGCAACTAGGCAGGAGTCTGACGTCGCTAAACAAACACGTGGGTGGAAGGGCCATCCCCGTTGTAACTCGAGAATATACCCCAGGTTTCAATCGCAACTCGAGAAAAACCATGAGACTTCCCCCTCGCCGCGAGATGAGGCCCGATTCCCCTGCACTGCGTGCAGAGCAATTCCGTGTTGCACATCAAAAATGAAAGGAGCCTTGATTTCCTTGATGGCACTCCACAGAAACCCCAAGAACACTGTTTCAATCCTAGAGGGATCATGAGGTCACTGTAGCAACACGAAAGAGCTCCGTGGACCAAAAATCAACTCGAGATGAGAGGTTAGTAACTGGCTTCGACTCCAGAGGAATACCACCTTACCACAAGCACCTCAAGAGGAGGCTTCTCTCAGCTCTAGGTATGTGAGAGGGACCCTGAGTTTGCGGCCTCAAGTGGAATGGACACCGTGATGCCCTGGCTCGAAATAAGGCCGGATATCCCTGCAGTTACTTGAATGCAGGCTCGTCTTGCATCACCCAAGACGAAAGGATGTCTGAATCACCTGTGGAGACCACAGAGAAAGACCTAGAACCCCACTTCATCGCGACCGGAGGCCTCACATCCTTTGAAAATTCCAGAGGTACGCGGAGATCAGTGCCTCCAAAGGAGACGATGCCTGACTCCTCGTGAAACTTGATAGGAGTCCCAGGATTCCTGTGGCACGTGGAAAGGGACCCTTGGTCTCCCGCCTCAGCTGGAGAGGCGTCCCAATTGCCCTGCCAAGCCTCGAGGAGAATCCCGAGTTGTCCCTCGCAACTAGGCAGGAGTCCTGACGTCGCTGAACAAACACGTGGGTGGAAGGGCCATCCCCGTCGTAACTCGAGAATATACCCCAGGTTCCCGCCGTAACTCGAGAAAAACCATGAGACTTCCCCCTCGCCGCGAGATGAGGCCCGATTCCCCTGCACTGCGTGCAGAGCAATTCCGTGTTGCACATCACACATGAAAGGAGCCTTGATTTCCTTGATGACACTCCAGATAAACCCCAAGAACACTGTTTCAAGGATGAGGGATCCTGAGGTCATTGTAGTAACACGAAAGAGCTCCGTGGACCAAAAATCAACTCGAAATGAGAGGTTAGTCCCTGGCTTCGACTCCAGGGGAATACCACCTTACCACAAGCACCTCAAGAGGTGGCTTCTCTCAGCTCTATGTATGTGAGAGGGACCCTGAGTATGTGGCCTCAAGTGGAATGGAGACCGCGATGCCCTGACTCGAAATAAGGCCGGATATCCCTGCAGTGACTTGAATGCAGGCTCGTCTTGCATCTCCCAAGACGAAAGGATGTCTGAATCAGCTGTGGAGACCACAGAGAAAGACCTAGTTCCCCACCTCATCGCGACCGGAGGCCTCACATCCTTTGAAAATTCCAGAAGTACGCGGAGATCAGTGCCTCCAAAGGAGACGATGCCTGACTCCTCGTGAAACTTGATAGGAGTCCCAGGATTCCTGTGGCACGTGGAAAGGGACACTTGGTCTCCCGCCTCAGCTGGAGAGGCGTCCCAATGGCCCTGCCAAGCCTCGAGGAGAATCCCGAGTTGTCCCTCGCAACTAGGCAGGAGTCCTGACGTCGCTGAACAAACACGTGGGTGGAAGGGCCATCCCCGTCGTAACTCGAGAATATACCCTAGGGTCCCGCCGCAACTCGAGAAAAACCAAGAGACTTCCCCCTCGCCGCGAGATGAGGCCCGATTCCCCTGCACTGCATGCAGAGCAATTCCGTGTTGTCCATCAAACATGAAAGGAGCCTTGAATTCCTTGATGGCTCTCCAGAGAAACCCCAAGAACACTGTTTCAAGGCTAGAGGGATCCTGAGGTCACTGTAGCAACACGAAAGAGCTCCGTGGACCAAAATTCAACTCGAGATGAGAGGTTAGTCCCTGGCTTCGACTCCAGAGGAATAACACCTTACCACAAGCACCTCAAGAGGAGGCTTCTCTCAGCTCTAGGTATGTGAGAGGGACCCTGAGTTTGCGGCCTCAAGTGGAATGGACACCGCGACGCCCTGACTCGAAATAAGGCTGGATATCCCTGCATTGACTTGAATGCAGGCTCGTCTTGCATCTCCCAAGACGAAAGGATGTCTGAATCCCCTGTGGAGACCACAGAGAAAGACCTAGTTCCCCACCTCATCGCGACCGGAGGCCTCACATCCTTTGAAAACTCCAGAGTTACGCGGAGATTAGTGCCTCCAAAGGAGACGATGCCTGACTCCTCGTGAAACTTCTTAGGAGTCCCAGGATTCCTGTGGCACGTGGAAAGGGACCCTTGGTCTCCCGCCTCAGCTGGAGAGGCGTTCCAATTGCCCTGCCAAGCCTCGACGAGAATCCCGAGTTGTCCCTCGCAACTAGGCAGGAGTCCTGACGTCGCTGAATAAACACGTGGGTGGAAGGGCCATCCCCGTTGTAACTCGAGAATATACCCCAGGTTCTCGGCGCAACTCGAGAAAAACCATGAGACTTCCCCTTCGTCGTGAGATGAGGCCCGATTCCCCTGCACTTCATGCAGAGCAATTCCGTGTTGCACATCAAACATGAAAGGAGCCTTGATTTCCTTGATGGCACTCCAGAGAAACCCCAAGAACACTGTTTCAAGGCTAGAGGGATCCTGAGGTCACTGTAGCAACACTGAAGAGCTCCGTGGACCAAAAATCAACTCGAGATGAGAGGTTAGTCCCTGGCTTCGACTCCGGAGGAATACCACCTTACCACAAGCACCTCAAGAGGAGGCTTCTCTCAGCTCTAGGTATGTGAGAGGGACCCTGAGTTTGCGGCCTCAAGTGGAAAGGACACCGCGATGCCCTGACTCGAAATAAGGCCGGTTATCCCTGCAGTGACTTGAATGCAGGCTCGTCTTGCATCTCCCAAGATGAAAGGATGTCTGAATCCCCTGTGGAGACCACAGAGAAAGACCTAGTTCCCCACCTCATCGCGACCAGAGGCCTCACATCCTTTGAAAACTCCAGAGGTACGCGGAGATCAGTGCCTCCAAAGGAGACGATGCCTGACTCCTCGTGAAACTTGATAGGAGTCCCAGGATTCCTGTGGCACGTGGAAAGGGACCCTTGGTCTCCCGCCTCAGCTGGAGAGGCGTCCCAATTGCCCTGCCAAGCCTCGAGGAGAATCCCGAGTTGTCCCTCGCAACTAGGCAGGAGTCCTGACGTCGCTGAACAAACACATGTGTGGAAGGGCCATCCCCGTCGTAACTCGAGAATATACCCCAGGTTCCCGCCGCAACTCGAGAAAAACCATGAGCCTTCCCCCTCGCCGCGAGATGAGGCCCGATTCCCCTGCACTGCGTGCAGAGCAATTCCGTGTTGCACATCACACATGAAAAGAGCCTTGATTTCCTTGATGGCACTCCAGAGAAACTCCAAAAACACTGTTTCAAGGCTAGAGGGATCCTGAGGTCACTGTAGCAACACGAAAGAGCTCCGTGGACTAAAAATCAACTCGAGATGAGAGGTTAGTCCCTGGCTTCGACTCCAGAGGAATACCACCTAACCACAAGCACCTCAAGAGGAGGCTTCTCTCAGCTCTAGGTATGTGAGAGGAACCCTGAGTTTGCGGCCTCAAGTGGAATGGACACCGCGATGCCCTGACTCGAAATAAGGCCGGATATCCCTGCAGTGACTTGAATGCAGGCTCGTCTTGCATCTCCCAAGACGAAAGGATGTCTGAATCCCCTGTGGAGACCACAGAGAAAGACCTAGTTCCCCACCTCATCGCGACCGGAGGCCTCACATTCTTTGAAAACTCCAGAGGTATGCGGAGATCAGTGCCTCCAAAGGAGACGATGCCTGACTCCTCGTGAAACTTGATAGGAGTCCCAGGATTCCTGTGTCACGTGGAAAGGGACCCTTGGACTCCCACCTCAGCTGGAGAGGCGTCCCAATTGCCCTGCCAAGTCTCGAGGAGAATCCCGAGTTGTCCCTCGCAACTAGGCAGGAGTCCTGACGTCGCTGAACAAACACGTGGGTGGAAGGGCCATTCCCGTCGTAACTCGAGAATATACCCCAGGTTCCCGCCGCAACTCGAGAAAAACCATGAGACTTCCCCATCGCCGCGAGATGAGGCCCGATTCCCCTGCACTGCGTGCAGAGCAATTCCGTGTTGCACATCACACATGAAAGGAGCCTTGATTTCCTTGATGGCACTCCAGAGAAACCCCAAGAACACTGTTTCAAGGCTAGAGGGATCCTGAGGTCACTGTAGCAACATAAAAGAGCTCCGTGGACCAAAAATCAACTCGAGATGAGAGGTTAGTCCCTGGATTCGACTCCAGAGGAATACCACCTTACCACAAGCACCTCAAGAGGAGGCTTCTATCAGCTCTAGGTATGTGAGAGGGACCCTGAGTTTGCGGCCTCAAGTGGAAAGGACACCGCGATGCCCTGACTCGAAATAAGGCCGGATATCCCTGCAGTGACTTGAATGCAGGCTCGTCTTGCATCTCCCAAGACGAAAGGATGTCTGAATCCCCTGTGGAGACCACAGAGAAAGACCTAGTTCCCCACCTCATCGCGACCGGAGGCCTCACATCCTTTGAAAACTCCAGACGTTCGCGGAGATCAGTGCCTCCAAAGGAGACGATGCCTGACTCCTCGTGAAACTTGATAGGAGTCCCAGGATTCCTGTGGCACGTGGAAAGGGACCCTTGGTCTCCCGCCTCAGCTGGAGAGGCGTCCCAATTGCCCTGCCAAGCCTCGAGGAGAATCCCGAGTTGTCCCTCGCAACTAGGCAGGAGTCCTGACGTCGCTGAACAAACACGTGCGTGGAAGGGCCATCCCCGTTAAACTCGAGAATATACCACAGGTTCCCACCTCAACTCGAGAAAAACCATGAGACTTCCCCCTCGCCGCGAGATGAGGCCCGATTCCCCTGCACTGCGTGCAGAGCAATTCCGTGTTGCACATCACACATGAAAGGAGCCTTGATTTCCTTGATGGCACTCCAGAGAAACCCCAAGAACACTGTTTCAAGGCTAGAGGGATCCTGAGGTCACTGGAGCAACACAAAAGAGCTCCGTGGACCAAAAATCAAATCGAGATGAGAGGTTAATCCCTGGCTTCGACTCCAGAGGAATACCACCTTACCACAAGCACCTCAAGAAGAGGCTTCTCTCAGCTCTAGCTATGTGAGAGGGACCCTGAGATTGCGGCCTCAAGTGGAATGGACACCGCGATGCCCTGACTCGAAATAAGGACGGATATCCCTGCAGTGACTTGAATGCAGGCTCGTCTTGCATCTCCCAAGACGAAAGGATGTCTGAATCCCCTGTGGAGACCACAGAGAAAGACCTAGTTCCCCACCTCATCGCGACCGGAGGCCTCACATCCTTTGAAAATTCCAGAGGTACGCGGAGATCAGTGCCTCCAACGGAGACGATGCCTGACTCCTCGTGAAACTTGATAGGAGTCCCAGGATTCATGTGGCACGGGGAAAGGGACCGTTGGTCTCCCGCCTCAGCTGGAGAGGCGTCCCAATTGCCCTGCCAAGCCTCGAGGAGAATACCGAGTTGTCCCTTGCAACTAGGCAGGAGTCCTGACGTCGCTGAACAAACACGTGTGTGGAAGGGCCATTCCCGTCGTAACTCGAGAATATACCCCAGGTTCCCGCCGCAACTCCAGAAAAACCATGAGACTTCCCCCTCACCGCGAGATGAGGCCCGATTCCCCTGCACTGCGTGCAGAGCAATGCCGTGTTGCACATCACACATGAAAGGAGCCTTGATTTCCTTGATGGCACTCCAGAGAAACCCCAAGAACACTGTTTCAAGGCTAGAGGGATCCTGAGGTCACTGGAGCAACACGAAAGAGCTCCGTGGACCAAAAATCAACTCGAGATGAGAGGTTAGTCCCTGGCTTCGACTCCAGAGGAATACCACCTTACCACAAGCACCTCAAGAGGAGGCTTCTCTCAGCTCTAGCTATGTGAGAGGGACCCTGAGTTTGCGGCCTCAAGTGGAATGGACACCGCGATGCCCTGACTCGAAATAAGGCCGGATATCCCTGCAGTGACTTGAATACAGGCTCGTCTTGCATCTCCCAAGACGAAATGATGTCTGAATCTGATGTGGAGACCACAGAGAAAGACCTAGTTCCACACCTCATCGCGACCGGAGGCCTCACATCCTTTGAAAACTCCAGAGGTGTGCGGAGATCAGTGCCTCCAAAGGAGACAATGCCTGACTCCTCGTGAAACTTGATAGGAGTCCCAGGATTCCTGTGGCACGTGGAAAGGGAGCCTTGGTCTCCCGCCTCAGCTGGAGAGGCGTCCCAATTGCCCTGCCAAGCCTCGAGGAGAATCCCGAGTTGTCCCTCGCAACTAGGCAGGAGTCCTGACGTCGCTGAACAAACACGTGTGTGGAAGGGCCATTCCCGTCGTAACTCGAGAATATACCCCAGGTTCCCGCCGCAACTCCAGAAAAACCATGAGACTTCCCCCTCACCGCGAGATGAGGGCCGATTCCCCTGCACTGCCTTCAGAGCAATGCCGTGTTGCACATCACACATGAAAGTAGCCTTGATTTCCTTGATGGCACTCCAGAGAAACCCCAAGAACACTGTTTCAAGGCTAGAGGGATCCTGAGGTCACTGGAGCAACACGAAAGAGCTCCGTGGACCAAAAATCAACTCGAGATGAGAGGTTAGTCCCTGGCTTCGACTCCAGAGGAATACCACCTTACCACAAGCACCTCAAGAGGAGGCTTCTCTCAGCTCTAGCTATGTGAGAGGGACCCTGAGATTGCGGTCTCAAGTGGAATGGACACCGCGATGCCCTGGCTCGAAATAAGGCCGGATATCCCTGCAGTGACTTGAATGCAGGCTCGTCTTGCATCTCCCAAGACGAAAGGATGTCTGAATCCCCTGTGGAGACCACAGTGAAAGACCTAGTTAACCACCTCATCGCGACCGGAGGCCTCACATCCTTTGAAAACTCCAGACGTTCGCGGAGATCAGTGCCTCCAAAGGAGACGATGCCTGACTCCTCGTGAAACTTGATAGGAGTCCCAGGATTCCTGTGGCACGTGGAAAGGGAGCCTTGGTCTCCCGCCTCAGCTGGAGAGGCGTCCCAATTGCCCTGTCAAGCCTCGAGGAGAATCCCGAGTTGTCCCTCGCAACTAGACAGGAGACCTGACGTCATGAAGAAACACGTGGGTGGAAGGGCCATCCGTGTCGTAACTCGAGAATATACCCCAGGTTCCCGCCGCAACTCGAGAAAAACCATGAGACTTCCCCCTCGCCGCGAGATGAGGCCCGATTCCCCTGCACTGCATGCAAAGCAATTCCGTGTTGCACATCACACATGAAAGGAGCCTTGATTTCCTTGATGGCACTCCAGAGAAACCCCAAGAACACTGTTTCAAGGCTAGAGGGATCCTGAGGTCACTGTAGCAACACGAAAGAGCTCCGAGGACCAAAAATCAACTCGAGATGAGAGGTTAGTCCCTGGCTTCGACTCCAGAGGAATACCACCTTACCACAAGCACCTCAAGAGGAGGCTTCTCTCAGCTCTAGCTATGTGAGAGGGACCCTGAGTTTGCGGTCTCAAGTGGAATGGACACCGCAATGCCCTGACTCGAAATAAGGCCGGATATCCCTGCATTGTCTTGAATGCAGGCTCGTCTTGCATCTCCCAAGATGAAAGGATGTCTGAATCCCCTGTGGAGACCACAGAGAAAGACCTAGTTCCCCACCTCATCGCGACCAGAGGCCTCACATCCTTTGAAAACTCCAGAGGTACGCGGAGATCAGTGCCTCCAAAGGAGACGATGCCTGACTCCTCGTGAAACTTGATAGGAGTCCCAGGATTCCTGTGGCACGTGGAAAGGGACCCTTGGTCTCCCGCCTCAGCTGGAGAGGCGTCCCAATTGCCCTGCCAAGCCTCGAGGAGAATCCCGAGTTGTCCCTCGCAACTAGGCAGGAGTCCTGACGTCGCTGAACAAACACATGTGTGGAAGGGCCATCCCCGTCGTTACTCGAGAATATACCCCAGGTTCCCGCCGCAACTCGAGAAAAACCATGAGCCTTCCCCCTCGCCGCGAGATGAGGCCCGATTCCCCTGCACTGCGTGCAGAGCAATTCCGTGTTGCACATCACACATGAAAAGAGCCTTGATTTCCTTGATGGCACTCCAGAGAAACTCCAAGAACACTGTTTCAAGGCTAGAGGGATCCTGAGGTCACTGTAGCAGCACGAAAGAGCTCCGTGGACTAAAAATCAACTCGAGATGAGAGGTTAGTCCCTGGCTTCGACTCCAGAGGAATACCACCTAACCACAAGCACCTCAAGAGGAGGCTTCTCTCAGCTCTAGGTATGTGAGAGGAACCCTGAGTTTGGGGCCTCAAGTGGAATGGACACCGCGATGCCCTGACTCGAAATAAGGCCGGATATCCCTGCAGTGACTTGAATGCAGGCTCGTCTTGCATCTCCCAAGACGAAAGGATGTCTGAATCCCCTGTGGAGACCACAGAGAAAGACCTAGTTCCCCACCTCATCGCGACCGGAGGCCTCACATCCTTTGAAAACTCCAGAGGTATGCGGAGATCAGTGCCTCCAAAGGAGACGATGCCTGACTCCTCGTGAAACTTGATAGGAGTCCCAGGATTCCTGTGTCACGTGGAAAGGGACCCTTGGACTCCCACCTCAGTTGGAGAGGCGTCCCAATTGCCCTGCCAAGTCTCGAGGAGAATCCCGAGTTGTCCCTCCCAACTAGGCAGGAGTCCTGACGTCGCTGAACAAACACGTGGGTGGAAGGGCCATTCCCGTCGTAACTCGAGAATATACCCCAGGTTCCCGCCGCAACTCGAGAAAAACCATGAGACTTCCCCCTCGCCGCGAGATGAGGCCCGATTCCCCTGCACTGCGTGCAGAGCAATTCCGTGTTGCACATCACACATGAAAGGAGCCTTGATTTCCTTGATCGCACTCCAGAGACACCCCAAGAACACTGTTTCAAGGCTAGAGGGATCCTGAGGTCACTGGAGCCACACGAAAGAGCTCCGTGGACCAAAAATCAACTAGAGATGAGAGGTTAGTCCCTGGCTTCGACTCCAGAGGAATACCACCTTACCACAAGCACCTCAAGAAGAGGCTTCTCTCAGCTCTAGCTATGTGAGAGGGACCCTGAGATTGCGGCCTCAAGTGGAATGGACACCGCGATGCCCTGACTCGAAATAAGGACGGATATCCCTGCAGTGACTTGAATGCAGGCTCGTCTTGCATCTCCCAAGACGAAAGGATGTCTGAATCCCCTGTGGAGACCACAGAGAAAGACCTAGTTCCCCACCTCATCGCGACCGGAGGCCTCACATCCTTTGAAAATTCCAGAGGTACGCGGAGATCAGTGCCTCCAACGGAGACGATGCCTGACTCCTCGTGAAACTTGATAGGAGTCCCAGGATTCATGTGGCACGGGGAAAGGGACCGTTGGTCTCCCGCCTCAGCTGGAGAGGCGTCCCAATTGCCCTGCCAAGCCTCGAGGAGAATACCGAGTTGTCCCTTGCAACTAGGCAGGAGTCCTGACGTCGCTGAACAAACACGTGTTTTGAAGGGCCATTCCCGTCGTAACTCGAGAATATACCCCAGGTTCCCGCCGCAACTCCAGAAAAACCATGAGACTTCCCCCTCACCGCGAGATGAGGCCCGATTCCCCTGCACTGCGTGCAGAGCAATGCCGTGTTGCACATCACACATGAAAGGAGCCTTGATTTCCTTGATGGCACTCCAGAGAAACCCCAAGAACACTGTTTCAAGGCTAGAGGGATCCTGAGGTCACTGGAGCAACACGAAAGAGCTCCGTGGACCAAAAATCAACTCGAGATGAGAGGTTAGTCCCTGGCTTCGACTCCAGAGGAATACCACCTTACCACAAGCACCTCAAGAGGAGGCTTCTCTCAGCTCTAGCTATGTGAGAGGGACCCTGAGATTGCGGTCTCAAGTGGAATGGAAACCGCGATGCCCTGGCTCGAAATAAGGCCGGATATCCCTGCAGTGACTTGAATGCAGGCTCGTCTTGCATCTCCCAAGACGAAAGGATGTCTGAATCCCCTGTGGAGACCACAGAGAAAGCCCGAGTTCCCCACCTCATCACGACCGGAGGCCTCACATCCTTTGAAAACTCCAGACGTTCGCGGAGATCAGTGCCTCCAAAGGAGACGATGCCTGACTCCTCGTGAAACTTGATAGGAGTCCCAGGATTCCTGTGGCACGTGGAAAGGGAGCCTTGGTCTCCCGCCTCAGCTGGAGAGGTGTCCCAATTGCCCTGCCAAGCCTCGAGGAGAATCCCGAGTTGTCCCTCGCAACTAGGCAGGAGTCCTGACGTCGCTGAACAAACACAGGTGTGGAAGGGCCATCCCCGTCGTAACTCGAGAATATACCCCAGGTTCCCGCCGCAACTCGAGAAAAACCATGAGCCTTCCCCCTCGCCGCGAGATGAGGCCCGATTCCCCTGCACTGCGTGCAGAGCAATTCCGTGTTGCACATCACACATGAAAAGAGCCTTGATTTCCTTGATGGCACTCCAGAGAAACCCCAAGAACACTGTTTCAAGGCTAGAGGGATCCTGAGGTCACTGGAGCAACACGAAAGAGCTCCGTGGACCAAAAATCAACTCGAGATGAGAGGTTAGTCCCTGGCTTCGACTCCAGAGGAATACCACCTTACCACAAGCACCTCAAGAGGAAGCTTCTCTCAGCTCTAGCTATGTGAGAGGGACCCTGAGTTTGCGGCCTCAAGTGGAATGGACACCGCGATGCCCTGACTCGAAATAAGGCCGGATATCCCTGCAGTGACTTGAATACAGGCTCGTCTTGCATCTCCCAAGACGAAATGATGTCTGAATCTGATGTGGAAACCACAGAGAAAGACCTAGTTCCACACCTCATCGCGACCGGAGGCCTCACATCCTTTGAAAACTCCAGAGGTGTGCGGAGATCAGTGCCTCCAAAGGAGACAATGCCTGACTCCTCGTGAAACTTGATAGGAGTCCCAGGATTCCTGTGGCACGTGGAAAGGGAGCCTTGGTCTCCCGCCTCAGCTGGAGAGGCGTCCCAATTGCCCTGCCAAGCCTCGAGGAGAATCCCGAGTTGTCCCTCGCAACTAGGCAGGAGTCCTGACGTCGCTGAACAAACACGTGTGTGGAAGGGCCATTCCCGTCGTAACTCGAGAATATACCCCAGGTTCCCGCCGCAACTCCAGAAAAACCATGAGACTTCCCCCTCACCGCGAGATGAGGGCCGATTCCCCTGCACTGCCTTCAGAGCAATGCCGTGTTGCACATCACACATGAAAGGAGCCTTGATTTCCTTGATGGCACTCCAGAGAAACCCCAAGAACACTGTTTCAAGGCTAGAGGGATCCTGAGGTCACTGGAGCAACACGAAAGAGCTCCGTGGACCAAAAATCAACTCGAGATGAGAGGTTAGTCCCTGGCTTCGACTCCAGAGGAATACCACCTTACCACAAGCACCTCAAGAGGAGGCTTCTCTCAGCTCTAGCTATGTGAGAGGGACCCTGAGATTGCGGTCTCAAGTGGAATGGACACCGCGATGCCCTGGCTCGAAATAAGGCCGGATATCCCTGCAGTGACTTGAATGCAGGCTCGTCTTGCATCTCCCAAGACGAAAGGATGTCTGAATCCCCTGTGGAGACCACAGTGAAAGACCTAGTTAACCACCTCATCGCGACCGGAGGCCTCACATCCTTTGAAAACTCCAGACGTTCGCGGAGATCAGTGCCTCTAAAGGAGACGATGCCTGACTCCTCGTGAAACTTGATAGGAGTCCCAGGATTCCTGTGGCTCGTGGAAAGGGAGCCTTGGTCTCCCGCCTCAGCTGGAGAGGCGTCCCAATTGCCCTGTCAAGCCTCGAGGAGAATCCCGAGTTGTCCCTCGCAACTAGACAGGAGACCTGACGTCATGAAGAAACACGTGGGTGGAAGGGCCATCCGTGTCGTAACTCGAGAATATACCCCAGGTTCCCGCCGCAACTCGAGAAAAACCATGAGACTTCCCCCTCGCCGCGAGATGAGGCCCGATTCCCCTGCACTGCATGCAAAGCAATTCCGTGTTGCACATCACACATGAAAGGAGCCTTGATTTCCTTGATGGCACTCCAGAGAAACCCCAAGAACACTGTTTCAAGGCTAGAGGGATCCTGAGGTCACTGTAGCAACACGAAAGAGCTCCGAGGACCAAAAATCAACTCGAGATGAGAGGTTAGTCCCTGGCTTCGACTCCAGAGGAATACCACCTTACCACAAGCACCTCAAGAGGAGGCTTCTCTCAGCTCTAGCTATGTGAGAGGGACCCTGAGTTTGCGGTCTCAAGTGGAATGGACACCGCAATGCCCTGACTCGAAATAAGGCCGGATATCCCTGCATTGTCTTGAATGCAGGCTCGTCTTGCATCTCCCAAGATGAAAGGATGTCTGAATCCCCTGTGGAGACCACAGAGAAAGACCTAGTTCCCCACCTCATCGCGACCAGAGGCCTCACATCCTTTGAAAACTCCAGAGGTACGCGGAGATCAGTGCCTCCAAAGGAGACGATGCCTGACTCCTCGTGAAACTTGATAGGAGTCCCAGGATTCCTGTGGCACGTGGAAAGGGACCCTTGGTCTCCCGCCTCAGCTGGAGAGGCGTCCCAATTGCCCTGCCAAGCCTCGAGGAGAATCCCGAGTTGTCCCTCGCAACTAGGCAGGAGTCCTGACGTCGCTGAACAAACACATGTGTGGAAGGGCCATCCCCGTCGTAACTCGAGAATATACCCCAGGTTCCCGCCGCAACTCGAGAAAAACCATGAGCCTTCCCCCTCGCCGCGAGATGAGGCCCGATTCCCCTGCACTGCGTGCAGAGCAATTCCGTGTTGCACATCACACATGAAAAGAGCCTTGATTTCCTTGATGGCACTCCAGAGAAACTCCAAGAACACTGTTTCAAGGCTAGAGGGATCCTGAGGTCACTGTAGCAGCACGAAAGAGCTCCGTGGACTAAAAATCAACTCGAGATGAGAGGTTAGTCCCTGGCTTCGACTCCAGAGGAATACCACCTAACCACAAGCACCTCAAGAGGAGGCTTCTCTCAGCTCTAGGTATGTGAGAGGAACCCTGAGTTTGCGGCCTCAAGTGGAATGGACACCGCGATGCCCTGACTCGAAATAAGGCCGGATATCCCTGCAGTGACTTGAATGCAGGCTCGTCTTGCATCTCCCAAGACGAAAGGATGTCTGAATCCCCTGTGGAGACCACAGAGAAAGACCTAGTTCCCCACCTCATCGCGACCGGAGGCCTCACATCCTTTGAAAACTCCAGAGGTATGCGGAGATCAGTGCCTCCAAAGGAGACGATGCCTGACTCCTCGTGAAACTTGATAGGAGTCCCAGGATTCCTGTGTCACGTGGAAAGGGAACCTTGGACTCCCACCTCAGCTGGAGAGGCGTCCCAATTGCCCTGCCAAGTCTCGAGGAGAATCCCGAGTTGTCCCTCCCAACTAGGCAGGAGTCCTGACGTCGCTGAACAAACACGTGGGTGGAAGGGCCATTCCCGTCGTAACTCGAGAATATACCCCAGGTTCCCGCCGCAACTCGAGAAAAACCATGAGACTTCCCCCTCGCCGCGAGATGAGGCCCGATTCCCCTGCACTGCGTGCAGAGCAATTCCGTGTTGCACATCACACATGAAAGGAGCCTTGATTTCCTTGATGGCACTCCAGAGAAACCCCAAGAACACTGTTTCAAGGCTAGAGGGATCCTGAGGTCACTGTAGCAACACAAAAGAGCTCCGTGGACCAAAAATCAACTCGAGATGAGAGGTTAGTCCCTGGATTCGACTCCAGAGGAATACCACCTTACCACAAGCACCTCAAGAGGAGGCTTCTCTCAGCTCTAGGTATGTGAGAGGGACCCTGAGTTTGCGGCCTCAAGTGTAATGGACACCACGATGCCCTGACTCGAAATAAGGCCGGATATCCCTGCAGTGACTTGAATGCAGGCTCGTCTTGCATCTCCCAAGACGAAAGGATGTCTGAATCCCCTGTGGAGACCACAGAGAAAGACCTAGTTCCCCATCTCATCGCGACCGGAGGCCTCACATCCTTTGAAAACTCCAGAGGTGTGCGGAGATCAGTGCCTCCAAAGGAGACAATGCCTGACTCCTCGTGAAACTTGATAGGAGTCCCAGGATTCCTGTGGCACGTGGAAAGGGAGCCTTGGTCTCCCGCCTCAGCTGGAGAGGCGTCCCAATTGCCCTGCCAAGCCTCGAGGAGAATCCCGAGTTGTCCCTCGCAACTAGGCAGGAGTCCTGACGTCGCTGAACAAACACGTGTGTGGAAGGGCCATTCCCGTCGTAACTCGAGAATATACCCCAGGTTCCCGCCGCAACTCCAGAAAAACCATGAGACTTCCCCCTCACCGCGAGATGAGGGCCGATTCCCCTGCACTGCCTTCAGAGCAATGCCGTGTTGCACATCACACATGAAAGTAGCCTTGATTTCCTTGATGGCACTCCAGAGAAACCCCAAGAACACTGTTTCAAGGCTAGAGGGATCCTGAGGTCACTGGAGCAACACGAAAGAGCTCCGTGGACCAAAAATCAACTCGAGATGAGAGGTTAGTCCCTGGCTTCGACTCCAGAGTAATACCACCTTACCACAAGCACCTCAAGAGGAGGCTTCTCTCAGCTCTAGCTATGTGAGAGGGACCCTGAGTTTGCGGTCTCAAGTGGAATGGACACCGCGATGCCCTGTCTCGAAATAAGGCCGGATATCCCTGCAGTGAATTGAATGCAGGCTCGTCTTGCATCTCCCAAGACGAAAGGATGTCTGAATCCCCTGTGGAGACCACAGTGAAAGACCTAGTTAACCACCTCATCGCGACCGGAGGCCTCACATCCTTTGAAAACTCCAGACGTTCGCGGAGATCAGTGCCTCCAAAGGAGACGATGCCTGACTCCTCGTGAAACTTGATAGGAGTCCCAGGATTCCTGTGGCACGTGGAAAGGGAGCCTTGGTCTCCCGCCTCAGCTGGAGAGGCGTCCCAATTGCCCTGTCAAGCCTCGAGGAGAATCCCGAGTTGTCCCTCGCAACTAGACAGGAGACCTGACGTCATGAAGAAACACGTGGGTGGAAGGGCCATCCGTGTCGTAACTCGAGAATATACCCCAGGTTCCCGCCGCAACTCGAGAAAAACCATGAGACTTCCCCCTCGCCGCGAGATGAGGCCCGATTCCCCTGCACTGCATGCAAAGCAATTCCGTGTTGCACATCACACATGAAAGGAGCCTTGATTTCCTTGATGGCACTCCAGAGAAACCCCAAGAACACTGTTTCAAGGCTAGAGGGATCCTGAGGTCACTGTAGCAACACGAAAGAGCTCCGAGGACCAAAAATCAACTCGAGATGAGAGGTTAGTCCCTGGCTTCGACTCCAGAGGAATACCACCTTACCACAAGCACCTCAAGAGGAGGCTTCTCTCAGCTCTAGCTATGTGAGAGGGACCCTGAGTTTGCGGTCTCAAGTGGAATGGACACCGCAATGCCCTGACTCGAAATAAGGCCGGATATCCCTGCATTGTCTTGAATGCAGGCTCGTCTTGCATCTCCCAAGATGAAAGGATGTCTGAATCCCCTGTGGAGACCACAGAGAAAGACCTAGTTCCCCACCTCATCGCGACCAGAGGCCTCACATCCTTTGAAAACTCCAGAGGTACGCGGAGATCAGTGCCTCCAAAGGAGACGATGCCTGACTCCTCGTGAAACTTGATAGGAGTCCCAGGATTCCTGTGGCACGTGGAAAGGGACCCTTGGTCTCCCGCCTCAGCTGGAGAGGCGTCCCAATTGCCCTGCCAAGCCTCGAGGAGAATCCCGAGTTGTCCCTCGCAACTAGGCAGGAGTCCTGACGTCGCTGAACAAACACATGTGTGGAAGGGCCATCCCCGTCGTAACTCGAGAATATACCCCAGGTTCCCGCCGCAACTCGAGAAAAACCATGAGCCTTCCCCCTCGCCGCGAGATGAGGCCCGATTCCCCTGCATTGCGTGCAGAGCAATTCCGTGTTGCACATCACACATGAAAAGAGCCTTGATTTCCTTGATGGCACTCCAGAGAAACTCCAAGAACACTGTTTCAAGGCTAGAGGGATCCTGAGGTCACTGTAGCAGCACGAAAGAGCTCCGTGGACTAAAAATCAACACGAGATGAGAGGTTAGTCCCTGGCTTCGACTCCAGAGGAATACCACCTAACCACAAGCACCTCAAGAGGAGGCTTCTCTCAGCTCTAGGTATGTGAGAGGAACCCTGAGTTTGCGGCCTCAAGTGGAATGGACACCGCGATGCCCTGACTCGAAATAAGGCCGGATATCCCTGCAGTGACTTGAATGCAGGCTCGTCTTGCATCTCCCAAGACGAAAGGATGTCTGAATCCCCTGTGGAGACCACAGAGAAAGACCTAGTTCCCCACCTTATCGCGACCGGAGGCCTCACATCCTTTGAAAACTCCAGAGGTATGCGGAGATCAGTGCCTCCAAAGGAGACGATGCCTGACTCCTCGTGAAACTTGATAGGAGTCCCAGGATTCCTGTGTCACGTGGAAAGGGACCCTTGGACTCCCACCTCAGCTGGAGAGGCGTCCCAATTGCCCTGCCAAGTCTCGAGGAGAATCCCGAGTTGTCCCTCCCAACTAGGCAGGAGTCCTGACCTCGCTGAACAAACACGTGGGTGGAAGGGCCATTCCCGTCGTAACTCGAGAATATACCCCAGGTTCCCGCCGCAACTCGAGAAAAACCATGAGACTTCCCCCTCGCCGCGAGATGAGGCCCGATTCCCCTGCACTGCGTGCAGAGCAATTCCGTGTTGCACATCACACATGAAAGGAGCCTTGATTTCCTTGATGGCACTCCAGAGAAACCCCAAGAACACTGTTTCAAGGCTAGAGGGATCCTGAGGTCACTGTAGCAACACAAAAGAGCTCCGTGGACCAAAAATCAACTCGAGATGAGAGGTTAGTCCCTGGATTCGACTCCAGAGGAATACCACCTTACCACAAGCACCTCAAGAGGAGGCTTCTATCAGCTCTAGGTATGTGAGAGGGACCCTGAGTTTGCGGCCTCAAGTGTAATGGACACCACGATGCCCTGACTCGAAATAAGGCCGGATATCCCTACAGTGACTTGAATGCAGGCTCGTCTTGCATCTCCCAAGACGAAAGGATGTCTGAATCCCCTGTGGAGACCACAGAGAAAGACCTAGTTCCCCACCTCATCGCGACCGGAGGCCTCACATCCTTTGAAAACTCCAGACGTTCGCGGAGATCAGTGCCTCCAAAGGAGACGATGCCTGACTCCTCGTGAAACTTGATAGGAGTCCCAGGATTCCTGTGGCACGTGGAAAGGGACCCTTGGTCTCCCGCCTCAGCTGGAGAGGCGTCCCAATTGCCCTGCCAAGCCTCGAGGAGAATCCCGAGTTGTCCCTCGCAACTAGGCAGGAGTCCTGACGTCCTGAACAAACACGTGCGTGGAAGGGCCATCCCCGTTAAACTCGAGAATATACCACAGGTTCCCACCTCAACTCGAGAAAAACCATGAGACTTCCCCCTCGCCGCGAGATGAGGCCCGATTCCCCTGCACTGCGTGCAGAGCAATTCCGTGTTGCACATCACACATGAAAGGAGCCTTGATTTCCTTGATGGCACTCCAGAGAAACCCCAAGAACACTGTTTCAAGGCTAGAGGGATCCTGAGGTCACTGGAGCAACACGAAAGAGCTCCGTGGACCAAAAATCAACTAGAGATGAGAGGTTAGTCCCTGGCTTCGACTCCAGAGGAATACCACCTTACCACAAGCACCTCAAGAAGAGGCTTCTCTCAGCTCTAGCTATGTGAGAGGGACCCTGAGATTGCGGCCTCAAGTGGAATGGACACCGCGATGCCCTGACTCGAAGTAAGGACGGATATCCCTGCAGTGACTTGAATGCAGGCTCGTCTTGCATCTCCCAAGACGAAAGGATGTCTGAATCCCCTGTGGAGACCACAGAGAAAGACATAGTTCCCCACCTCATCGCGACCGGAGGCCTCACATCCTTTGAAAATTCCAGAGGTACGCGGAGATCAGTGCCTCCAACGGAGACGATGCCTGACTCCTCGTGAAACTTGATAGGAGTCCCAGGATTCATGTGGCACGGGGAAAGGGACCGTTGGTCTCCCGCCTCAGCTGGAGAGGCGTCCCAATTGCCCTGCCAAGCCTCGAGGAGAATACCGAGTTGTCCCTTGCAACTAGGCAGGAGTCCTGACGTCGCTGAACAAACACGTGTGTGGAAGGGCCACTCCCGTCGTAACTCGAGAATATACCCCAGGTTCCCGCCGCAACTCCAGAAAAACCATGAGACTTCCCCCTCACCGCGAGATGAGGCCCGATTCCCCTGCACTGCGTGCAGAGCAATGCCGTGTTGCACATCACACATGAAAGGAGCCTTGATTTCCTTGATGGCACTCCAGAGAAACCCCAAGAACACTGTTTCAAGGCTAGAGGGATCCTGAGGTCACTGGAGCAACACGAAAGAGCTCCGTGGACCAAAAATCAACTCGAGATGAGAGGTTAGTCCCTGGCTTCGACTCCAGAGGAATACCACCTTACCACAAGCACCTCAAGAGGAGGCTTCTCTCAGCTCTAGCTATGTGAGAGGGACCCTGAGATTGCGGTCTCAAGTGGAATGGACACTGCGATGCCCTGACTCGAAATAAGGCCGGATATCCCTGCAGTGACTTGAATGCAGGCTCGTCTTGCATCTCCCAAGACGAAAGGATGTCTGAATCCCCTGTGGAGACCACAGTGAAAGACCTAGTTAACCACCTCATCGCGACCGGAGGCCTCACATCCTTTGAAAACTCCAGACGTTCGCGGAGATCAGTGCCTCCAAAGGAGACGATGCCTGATTCCTCGTGAAACTTGATAGGAGTCCCAGGATTCCTGTGGCACGTGGAAAGGGAGCCTTGGTCTCCCGCCTCAGCTGGAGAGGTGTCCCAATTGCCCTGCCAAGCCTCGAGGAGAATCCCGAGTTGTCCCTCGCAACTAGGCAGGAGTCCTGACGTCGCTGAACAAACACAGGTGTGGAAGGGCCATCCCCGTCGTAACTCGAGAATATACCCCAGGTTCCCGCCGCAACTCGAGAAAAACCATGAGCCTTCCCCCTCGCCGCGAGATGAGGCCCGATTCCCCTGCACTGCGTGCAGAGCAATTCCGTGTTGCACATCACACATGAAAAGAGCCTTGATTTCCTTGATGGCACTCCAGAGAAACTCCAAGAACACTGTTTCAAGGCTAGAGGGATCCTGAGGTCACTGTAGCAACACGAAAGAGCTCCGTGGACTAAAAATCAACTCGAGATGAGAGGTTAGTCCCTGGCTTCGACTCCAGAGGAATACCACCTAACCACAAGCACCTCAAGAGGAGGCTTCTCTCAGCTCTAGGTATGTGAGAGGGACCCTGAGTTTGCGGCCTCAAGTGGAATGGACACCGCGATGCCCTGACTCGAAATAAGGCCGGATATCCCTGCAGTGACTTGAATGCAGGCTCGTCTTGCATCTCCCAAGACGAAAGGATGTCTGAATCCCCTGTGGAGACCACAGAGAAAGACCTAGTTCCCCACCTCATCGCGACCGGAGGCCTCACATCCTTTGAAAACTCCAGAGGTATGCGGAGATCAGTGCGTCCAAAGGAGACGATGCCTGACTCCTCGTGAAACTTGATAGGAGTCCCAGGATTCATGTGGCACGGGGAACGGGACCGTTGGTCTCCCGCCTCAGCTGGAGAGGCGTCCCAATTGCCCTGCCAAGCCTCGAGGAGAATACCGAGTTGTCCCTTGCAACTAGGCAGGAGTCCTGACGTCGCTGAACAAACACGTGGGTGGAAGGGCCATCCCCGTCATAACGCGAGAATATACCCCAAGTTCCCACCGCAACTCGAGAAATACCATGAGACTTCCCCCTCGCCGTGAGATGAGGCCCGATTCCCCTGCACTGCATGCAGAGCAATACCGTGTTGCACATCAAACATGAAAGGAGCCTTGATTTCCTTGATGGCACTCCAGAGAAACCCCAAGAACACTGTTTCAAGGCTAGAGGGATCTTCAGGTCACTGGAGCAACACGAAAGAGCTCCATGGACCAAAAATCAAATCGAGATGAGAGGTTAATCCCTGGCTTCGACTCCAGAGGAATACCACCTTACCACAAGCACCTCAAGAAGAGGCTTCTCTCAGCTCTAGCTATGTGAGAGGGACCCTGAGTTTGCGGCCTCAAGTGGAATGGACACCGCGATGCCCTGACTCGAAATAAGGACGGATATCCCTGCAGTGACTTGAATGCAGGCTCGTCTTGCATCTCCCAAGACGAAAGGATGTCTGAATCCCCTGTGGAGACCACAGAGAAAGACCTAGTTCCCCACCTCATCGCGACCGGAGGCCTCACATCCTTTGAAAATTCCAGAGGTACGCGGAGATCAGTGCCTCCAACGGAGACGATGCCTGACTCCTCGTGAAACTTGATAGGAGTCCCAGGATTCATGTGGCACGGGGAAAGGGACCGTTGGTCTCCCGCCTCAGCTGGAGAGGCGTCCCAATTGCCCTGCCAAGCCTCGAGGAGAATACCGAGTTGTCCCTTGCAACTAGGCAGGAGTCCTGACGTCGCTGAACAAACACGTGTGTGGAAGGGCCATTCCCGTCGTAACTCGAGAATATACCCCAGGTTCTCGCCGCAACTCCAGAAAAACCATGAGACTTCCCCCTCACCACGAGATGAGGCCCGATTCCCCTGCACTGCGTGCAGAGCAATGCCGTGTTGCACATCACACATGAAAGGAGCCTTGATTTCCTTGATGGCACTCCAGAGAAACCCCAAGAACACTGTTTCAAGGCTAGAGGGATCCTGAGGTCACTGGAGCAACACGAAAGAGCTCCGTGGAGCAAAAATCAACTCGAGATGAGAGGTTAGTCCCTGGCTTCGACTCCAGAGGAATACCACCTTACCACAAGCACCTCAAGAGGAGGCTTCTCTCAGCTCTAGCTATGTGAGAGGGACCCTGAGATTGCGGTCTCAAGTGGAATGGACACCGCGATGCCCTGGCTCGAAATAAGGCCGGATATCCCTGCAGTGACTTGAATGCAGGCTCGTCTTGCATCTCCCAAGAAGAAAGGATGTCTGAATCCCCTGTGGAGACCACAGAGAAAGACCTAGTTCCCCACCTCTTCGCGACCGGAGGCCTCACATCCTTTGAAAATTCCAGAGGTACGCGGAGATCAGTGCCTCCAACGGAGACGATGCCTGACTCCTCGTGAAACTTGATAGGAGTCCCAGGATTCATGTGGCACGGGGAAAGGGACCGTTGGTCTCCCGCCTCAGCTGGAGAGGCGTCCCAATTGCCCTGCCAAGCCTCGAGGAGAATACCGAGTTGTCCCTTGCAACTAGGCAGGAGTCCTGACGTCGCTGAACAAACACGTGGGTGGAAGGGCCATCCCCGTCATAACGCGAGAATATACCCCAAGTTCCCACCGCAACTCGAGAAATACCATGAGACTTCCCCCTCGCCGTGAGATGAGGCCCGATTCCCCTGCACTGCATGCAGAGCAATACCGTGTTGCACATCAAACATGAAAGGAGCCTTGATTTCCTTGATGGCACTCCAGAGAAACCCCAAGAACACTCTTTCAAGGCTAGAGGGATCCTGAGGTCACTGTAGAAACACAAAAGAGCTCCGAGGACCAAAAATCAACTCGAGATGAGAGGTTAGTCCCTGGCTTTGACTCCAGAGGTATACCACCTTACCACAAGCACCTCAAGAGGAGGCTTCTCTCAGCTCTAGGTATGTGAGAGGGACACTGAGATTACGGCCTCAAGTGGAATGGACACCGCGATGCCCTGACTCGAAATAAGGCCGGATATCCCTGAAGTGACTTGAATGCAGGCTCGTCTTGCATCTCCCAAGAAGAAAGGATGTCTGAATCCCCTGTGGAGACCACAGTGAAAGACCTAGTTCACCACCTCATCGGGACCGGAGGCCTCACATCCTTTGAAAACTCCAGAGGTATGCGGAGATCAGTGCCTCCAAAGGAGACGATGCCTGACTCCTCGGTAAACTTGATAGGAGTCCCAGGATTCCTGTGGCACTTGGAAAGGGACCCTTGGTCTCCCGCCTCAGCTGGAGAGGCGTCCCAATTGCCCTGCCAAGCCTCGAGGAGAATCCCGAGTTGTCCCTCGCAACTAGGCAGGAGTCCTGACGTCGCTGAACAAACACGTGGGTGGAAGGGCCATCCCGGTCGTAACTCGAGAATATACCCCAGGTTCCCGCCGCAACTCGAGAAAAACCATGAGACTTCCCCCTCGCCGCGAGATGAGGCCCGATTCCCCTGCACTGCGTGCAGAGCAATTCCGTGTTGCACATCACACATGAAAGGAGCCTTGATTTCCTTAATGGCACTCCAGAGAATCCGCAAGAACACTGTTTCAAGGCTAGAGGGATCCTGAAGTCACTGTAGCAACACGAAAGAGTTCCATGGACGAAAAACCAACTCGAGATGAGAGGTTAGTCCCTGGCTTCGACTCCAGAGGAATACCACCTTACCACAAGCACCTCAAGAGGAGGCTTCTCTCAGCTCTAGGTATGTGAGAGGGACCCTGAGTTTGCGGCCTCAAGTGGAATGGACACCGTGATGCCCTGACTCGAAATAAGGCCGGATATCCCAGCACTGACTTGAATGCAGGCTCGTCTTCCATCTCCCAAGATGAAAGGATGTCTTAATCCCCTGTGGAGACCACAGAGAAAGACCTAGTTCCCCACCTCATCGCGACCGGAGGCCTCACATCCTTTGAAAACTCCAGAGGTACGCGGAGATCAGTGCCTCCAAAGGAGACGATGCCTGACTCCTCTTGAAACTTGATAGGAGTCCCAGGATTCCTGTGGCACGTGGAAAGGGACTCTTGGTCTCCCGCCTCAGCTGGAGAGGCGTCCCAATTGCCCTGCCAAGCCTCGAGGAGAATCCCGAGTTGTCCGTCGCAACTAGGCAGGAGTCCTGACGTCGCTGAAGAAACACGTGGGTGGAAGGGCCATCCTCGTCGTAACTCGAGAATATACCCCAGGTTCACGCTGCAACTCGAGAAAGCCATGAGACTTCCCCCTCGCCGCGAGATGAGGCCCGATTCCCCTGCACTGCGTGCAGAGCAATTCCGTGTTGCACATCACACATGAAAGGAGCCTTGATTTCCTTGATGGCACTCCAGAGAAACCCCAAGAACACTGTTTCAAGGCTAGAGGGATTCTGAGGTCACTGTAGCAACACGAAAGAGCTCCGTGGACCAAGAATCAACTCGAGATGAGAGGTTAGTCCCTGGCTTCGACTCCAGAGGAATACCACCTTACCACAAGCACCTCAAGAGGAGGCTTCTCTCAGCTCTAGCTATGTGAGAGGGACCCTGAGTTTGCGGCCTCAAGTGGAATGGACACCGCGATGCCCTGGCTCGAAATAAGGCCGGATATCCCTGCAGTGACTTGAATGCAGGCTCGTCTTGCATCTCCCAAGACGAAAGGATGTCTGAATCCCCTGTGGAGACCACAGAGGAAGACCTAGTTCCCCACCTCATCGCGACCGGAGGCCTCACATACTTTGAAAACTCCAGAGGTATGCGGAGATCAGTGCCTCCAAAGGAGACGATGCCTGACTCCTCGTGAAACTTGATAGGAGTCCCAGGATTCCTGTGGCACGTGGAAAGGGACTCTTGGTCTCCCGCCTCAGCTGGAGAGGCGTCCCAATTGCCCTGCCAAGCCTCGAGGAGAATCCCGAGTTGTCCCTCGCAACTAGGCAGGAGTCCTGAAGTCGCTGAAGAAACACGTGTGTGGAAGGGCCATCCCCGTCGTAACTCGAGAATATACCCCAGGTTCACGCCGCAAATCGAGAAAAACCATGAGACTTCCCCCTCGCCGCGAGATGAGGCCCGATTTCCCTGCACTGCGTGCAGAGCAATTCCGTGTTGCACATCACACGTGAAAGGAGCCTTGATTTCCTTGATGGCACTACAGAGAAACCCCAAGAACACTGTTTCAAGGCTAGAGGGATCCTGAGGTCACTGTAGCAACACGAAAGAGCTCCGTGGACGAAAAATCAACTCGATATGAGAGGTTAGTCCCTGGCTTCGATTCCAGAGGAATACCACCTTACCACAAGCACCTCAAGAGGAGGCTTCTCTCAGCTCTAGCTATGTGAGAGGGACCCTGAGTTTGCGGCCTCAAGTGGAATGGACACCGCGATGCCCTGACTCGAAATAAGGCCGGATATCCCTGCATTGACTTGAATGCAGGCTCGTCTTGCATCTTCCAAGACGAAAGGATGTCTGAATCCCCTGTGGAGACCACAGTGAAAGACCTAGTTCCCCACCTCATCGCGACCGGAGGCCTCACATCCTTTGAAAACTCCAGAGGTACGCGGAGATCAGTGCCTCCAAAGCAGACGATGCCTGACTCCTCATGAACCTTGATAGGAGTCCCAGGATTCCTGTGGCACGTGGAAAGGGACCCTTGGTCTCCCGCCTCAGCTGGAGAGGCGTCCCAATTGCCCTGCCAAGCCTCGAGGGGAATCCCGAGTTGTTCGTCGCAACTATGCAGGAGTCCTGACGTCGCTGAACAAACACGTGGGTGGACGGTCCATCCCCGTCGTAACTCGAGAATATACCCCAGGTTCCCGCCGCAACTCGAGAAAAACCATGAGACTTCCCCCTCGTCGTGAGATGAGGCCCGATTCCCCTGCACTGCATGCAGAGCAATTCCGTGTTGCACATCACACATGAAAGGAGACTTGATTTCCTTGATGGCACTCCAGAGAAACCCCAAGAACACTGTTTCAAGGCTAGAGGGATCCTGAGGTCACTGTAGCAACACGAAAGAGCTCCGTGGACCAAAAATCAACTCGAGATGAGAGGTTAGTCCCTGGCTTCGACTCCAGAGGAATACCACCTTACCACAAGCACCTCAAGAGGAGGCTTCGCTCAGCTCTGGGTATGTGAGTGGGACCCTGAGTTTGCGGCCTCAAGTGGAATGGACACCACGATGTCCTGGCTCGAAATAAGGCCGGATATCCCTGCAGTGACTTGAATGCAGGCTCGGCTTGCATCTCGGAAGACGAAAGGATGTCTGAATCCCCTGTGGAGACCACAGAGAAAGACCTAGTTCCCCACCTCATGGCGACCGGAGGCCTCACATCCTTTGAAAACTCCAGAGGTACGCGGAGATCAGTGCCTCCAAAGGAGACGATGCCTGACACCTTGTGAAACTTGATAGGAGTCCCAGGATTCCTGTGGCACGTGGAAAGGGACTCTTGGTCTCCCGCCTCAGCTAGAGAGGCGTCCCAATTGCCCTGCCAATCCTCCAGGAGAATCCCGAGTTGTCCCTCCAACTAGGCAGGAGTCCTGACGTCGCTGAAGAAACACGTGGGTGGAAGGGCCATCCTCGTCGTAACTCGAGAATATACCCCAGGTTCACGCTGCAACTCGAGAAAGCCATGAGACTTCCCCCTCGCCGCGAGATGAGGCCCGATTCCCCTGCACTGCGTGCAGAGCAATTCCGTGTTGCACATCACACATGAAAGGAGCCTTGATTTCCTTGATGGCACTCCAGAGAAACCCCAAGAACACTGTTTCAAGGCTAGAGGGATTCTGAGGTCACTGTAGCAACACGAAAGAGCTCCGTGGACCAAGAATCAACTCGAGATGAGAGGTTAGTCCCTGGCTTCGACTCCAGAGGAATACCACCTTACCACAAGCACCTCAAGAGGAGGCTTCTCTCAGCTCTAGCTATGTGAGAGGGACCCTGAGTTTGCGGCCTCAAGTGGAATGGACACCGCGATGCCCTGGCTCGAAATAAGGCCGGATATCCCTGCAGTGACTTGAATGCAGGCTCGTCTTGCATCTCCCAAGACGAAAGGATGTCTGAATCCCCTGTGGAGACCACAGAGGAAGACCTAGTTCCCCACCTCATCGCGACCGGAGGCCTCACATACTTTGAAAACTCCAGAGGTATGCGGAGATCAGTGCCTCCAAAGGAGACGATGCCTGACTCCTCGTGAAACTTGATAGGAGTCCCAGGATTCCTGTGGCACGTGGAAAGGGACTCTTGGTCTCCCGCCTCAGCTGGAGAGGCGTCCCAATTGCCCTGCCAAGCCTCGAGGAGAATCCCGAGTTGTCCCTCGCAACTAGGCAGGAGTCCTGAAGTCGCTGAAGAAACACGTGTGTGGAAGGGCCATCCCCGTCGTAACTCGAGAATATACCCCAGGTTCACGCCGCAAATCGAGAAAAACCATGAGACTTCCCCCTCGCCGCGAGATGAGGCCCGATTTCCCTGCACTGCGTGCAGAGCAATTCCGTGTTGCACATCACACGTGAAAGGAGCCTTGATTTCCTTGATGGCACTACAGAGAAACCCCAAGAACACTGTTTCAAGGCTAGAGGGATCCTGAGGTCACTGTAGCAACACGAAAGAGCTCCGTGGACGAAAAATCAACTCGATATGAGAGGTTAGTCCCTGGCTTCGATTCCAGAGGAATACCACCTTACCACAAGCACCTCAAGAGGAGGCTTCTCTCAGCTCTAGCTATGTGAGAGGGACCCTGAGTTTGCGGCCTCAAGTGGAATGGACACCGCGATGCCCTGACTCGAAATAAGGCCGGATATCCCTGCATTGACTTGAATGCAGGCTCGTCTTGCATCTTCCAAGACGAAAGGATGTCTGAATCCCCTGTGGAGACCACAGTGAAAGACCTAGTTCCCCACCTCATCGCGACCGGAGGCCTCACATCCTTTGAAAACTCCAGAGGTACGCGGAGATCAGTGCCTCCAAAGCAGACGATGCCTGACTCCTCATGAACCTTGATAGGAGTCCCAGGATTCCTGTGGCACGTGGAAAGGGACCCTTGGTCTCCCGCCTCAGCTGGAGAGGCGTCCCAATTGCCCTGCCAAGCCTCGAGGAGAATCCCGAGTTGTTCGTCGCAACTATGCAGGAGTCCTGACGTCGCTGAACAAACACGTGGGTGGACGGTCCATCCCCGTCGTAACTCGAGAATATACCCCAGGTTCCCGCCGCAACTCGAGAAAAACCATGAGACTTCCCCCTCGTCGTGAGATGAGGCCCGATTCCCCTGCACTGCATGCAGAGCAATTCCGTGTTGCACATCACACATGAAAGGAGACTTGATTTCCTTGATGGCACTCCAGAGAAACCCCAAGAACACTGTTTCAAGGCTAGAGGGATCCTGAGGTCACTGTAGCAACACGAAAGAGCTCCGTGGACCAAAAATCAACTCGAGATGAGAGGTTAGTCCCTGGCTTCGACTCCAGAGGAATACCACCTTACCACAAGCACCTCAAGAGGAGGCTTCGCTCAGCTCTGGGTATGTGAGTGGGACCCTGAGTTTGCGGCCTCAAGTGGAATGGACACCACGATGTCCTGGCTCGAAATAAGGCCGGATATCCCTGCAGTGACTTGAATGCAGGCTCGGCTTGCATCTCGGAAGACGAAAGGATGTCTGAATCCCCTGTGGAGACCACAGAGAAAGACCTAGTTCCCCACCTCATGGCGACCGGAGGCCTCACATCCTTTGAAAACTCCAGAGGTACGCGGAGATCAGTGCCTCCAAAGGAGACGATGCCTGACTCCTCGTGAAACTTGATAGGAGTCCCAGGATTCCTGTGGCACGTGGAAAGGGACCCTTGGTCTCCCGCCTCAGCTGGAGAGGCGTCCCAATTGCCCTGCCAAGCCTCGAGGAGAATCCCGAGTTGTCCCTCGCAACTAGGCAGGAGTCCTGACGTCGCTGAACAAACACGTGGGTGGAAGGGCCATTCCCGTCGTAACTCGAGAATATACCCGAGGTTCCCGCCGCAACTCGAGAAAAACCATGAGACTTCCCCCTCACCGCGAGATGAGGCCCGATTCCCCTGCACTGCGTGCAGAGCAATTCCGTGTTGCACATCACACATGAAAGGAGCCTTGATTTCCTTGATGGCACTCCAGAGAAACCCCAAGAACACTGTTTCAAGGCTAGAGGGATCCTGAGGTCACTGTAGCAACACGAAAGAGCTCCGAGGACCAAAAATCAACTCGAGATGAGAGGTTAGTCCCTGGCTTCGACTCCAGAGGAATACCACCTTACCACAAGCACCTCAAGAGGAGGCTTCTCTCAGCTCTAGCTATGTGAGAGGGACCCTGAGTTTGCGGTCTCAAGTGGAATGGACACCGCAATGCCCTGACTCGAAATAAGGCCGGATATCCCTGCATTGTCTTGAATGCAGGCTCGTCTTGCATCTCCCAAGATGAAAGGATGTCTGAATCCCCTGTGGAGACCACAGAGAAAGACCTAGTTCCCCACCTCATCGCGACCAGAGGCCTCACATCCTTTGAAAACTCCAGAGGTACGCGGAGATCAGTGCCTCCAAAGGAGATGATGCCTGACTCCTCGTGAAACTTGATAGGAGTCCCAGGATTCCTGTGGCACGTGGAAAGGGACACTTGGTCTCCCGCCTCAGCTGGAGAGGCGTCCCAATTGCCCTGCCAAGCCTCGAGGAGAATCCCGAGTTGTCCCTCGCAACTAGGCAGGGGTCCTGACGTCGCTGAACAAACACGTGTGTGAAAGGGCCATCCCCGTCGTAACTCGAGAATATACCCCATGTTCCCGCCGCAACTCGAGAAAAACCATGAGACTTCCCCCTCGCCGCGAGATGAGGCCCGATTCCCCTGCACTGCGTGCAGAGCAATTCCGTGTTGCACATCACACAGGAAAGGAGCCTTGATTTCCTTGATGGCACTCCAGAGAAACCCCAAGAACACTGTTTCACGGCTAGAGGGATCCTGAGGTCACTGTAGCAACACGAAAGAGCTCCGTGGACCAAAAATCAACTCGAGATGAGAGGTTAGTCCCTGGCTTCGACTCCAGAGGAATACCACCTAACCACAAGCACCTCAAGAGGAGGCTTCTCTCAGCTCTAGGTATGTGAGAGGAACCCTGAGTTTGCGGCCTCAAGTGGAATGGACACCGCGATGCCCTGACTCGAAATAAGGCCGGATATCCCTGCAGTGACTTGAATGCAGGCTCGTCTTGCATCTCCCAAGACGAAAGGATGTCTGAATCCCCTGTGGAGACCACAGAGAAAGACCTAGTTCCCCACCTCATGGCGACCGGAGGCCTCACATCCTTTGAAAACTCCAGAGGTACGCGGAGATCAGTGCCTCCAAAGGAGACGATGCCTGACTCCTCGTGAAACTTGATAGGAGTCCCAGGATTCCTGTGGCACGTGGAAAGGGACCCTTGGTCTCCCGCCTCAGCTGGAGAGGCGTCCCAATTGCCCTGCCAAGCCTCGAGGAGAATCCCGAGTTGTCCCTCGCAACTAGGCAGGAGTCCTGACGTCGCTGAACAAAGACGTGGGTGGAAGGGCCATCCCTGTCGTAACTCGAGAATATAACCCAGGTTCCCGCCGCAACTCGAGAAAAACCATGAGACTTCCCCCTCGCCGCGAGATGAGGCCCGATTCCCCTGCACTGCGTGCAGAGCAATTCCGTGTTGCACATCACACATGAAAGGAGCCTTGATTTCCTTGATGGCACTCCAGAGAAACCCCAAGAACACTGTTTCAAGGCTAGAGAGATCCTGAAGTCACTGTAGCAACACAAAAGAGCTCCGTGGACCAAAAATCAACTCGAGATGACAGGTTAGTCCCTGGATTCGACTCCAGAGGAATACCACCTTACCACAAGCACCTCAAGAGGAGGCTTCTATCAGCTCTAGGTATGTGAGAGGGACCCTGAGTTTGCGGCCTCAAGTGGAATGGACACCGCGATGCCCTGACTCGAAATAAGGCCGGATATCCCTGCAGTGACTTGAATGCAGGCTCGTCTTGCATCTCCCAAAACGAAAGGATGTCTGAATCCCCTGTGGAGACCACAGAGAAAGACCTAGTTCCCCACCTCATCGCGACCGGAGGCCTCACATCCTTTGAAAACTCCAGAGGTACGCGGAGATCAGTGCCTCCAAAGGAGACGATGCCTGACTCCTCGTGAAACTTGATAGGAGTCCCAGGATTCCTGTGGCACGTGGAAAGGGACCCTTGGTCTCCCGCCTCAGCTGGAGAGGCGTCCCAATTGCCCTGCCAAGCCTCGAGGAGAATCCCGAGTTGTCCCTCGCAACTAGGCAGGAGTCCTGACGTCGCTGAACAAACACGTGGGTGGAAGGGCCATTCCCGTCGTAACTCGAGAATATACCCGAGGTTCCCGCCCCAACTCGAGAAAAACCATGAGACTTCCCCCTCACCGCGAGATGAGGCCCGATTCCCCTGCACTGCGTGCAGAGCAATTCCGTGTTGCACATCACACATGAAAGGAGCCTTGATTTCCTTGATGGCACTCCAGAGAAACCCCAAGAACACTGTTTCAAGGCTAGAGGGATCCTGAGGTCACTGTAGCAACACGAAAGAGCTCCGAGGACCAAAAATCAACTCGAGATGAGAGGTTAGTCCCTGGATTCGACTCCAGAGGAATACCACCTAACCACAAGCACCTCAAGAGGAGGCTTCTCTCAGCTCTAGCTATGTGAGAGGGACCCTGAGTTTGCGGTCTCAAGTGGAATGGACACCGCAATGCCCTGACTCGAAATAAGGCCGGATATCCCTGCATTGTCTTGAATGCAGGCTCGTCTTGCATCTTCCAAGATGAAAGGATGTCTGAATCCCCTGTGGAGACCACAGAGAAAGACCTAGTTCCCCACCTCATCGCGACCAGAGGCCTCACATCCTTTGAAAACTCCAGAGGTACGCGGAGATCAGTGCCTCCAAAGGAGATGATGCCTGACTCCTCGTGAAACTTGATAGGAGTCCCAGGATTCCTGTGGCACGTGGAAAGGGACACTTGGTCTCCCGCCTCAGCTGGAGAGGCGTCCCAATTGCCCTGCCAAGCCTCGAGGAGAATCCCGAGTTGTCCCTCGCAACTAGGCAGGAGTCCTGACGTCGCTGAACAAACACGTGTGTGGAAGGGCCATCCCCGTCGTAACTCGAGAATATACCACATGTTCCCGCCGCAACTCGAGAAAAACCATGAGACTTCCCCCTCGCCGCGAGATGAGGCCCGATTCCCCTGCACTGCGTGCAGAGCAATTCCGTGTTGCACATCACACATGAAAGGAGCCTTGATTTCCTTGATGGCACTCCAGAGAAACTCCAAGAACACTGTTTCACGGCTAGAGGGATCCTGAGGTCACTGTAGCAACACGAAAGAGCTCCGTGGACCAAAAATCAACTCGAGATGAGAGGTTAGTCCCTGGCTTCGACTCCAGAGGAATTCCACCTAACCACAAGCACCTCAAGAGGAGGCTTCTCTCAGCTCTAGGTATGTGAGAGGAACCCTGAGTTTGCGGCCTCAAGTGGAATGGACACCGCGATGCCCTGACTCGAAATAAGGCCGGATATCCCTGGAGTGACTTGAATGCAGGCTCGTCTTGCATCTCCCAAGACGAAAGGATGTCTGAATCCCCTGTGGAGACAACAGAGAAAGACCTAGTTCCCCACCTCATCGCGACCGGAGGCCTCACATCCTTTGAAAACTCCAGAGGTACGCGGAGATCAGTGCCTCCAAAGGAGACGATGCCTGACTCCTCGTGACACTTGATAGGAGTCCCAGGATTCCTGTGTCACGTGGAAAGGGACCCTTGGTCTCCCACCTCAGCTGGAGAGGCGTCCCAATTGCCCTGCCAAGTCTCGATGAGAATCCCGAGTTGTCCCTCCCAACTAGGCAGGAGTCCTGACGTCGCTGAACAAACACGTGGGTGGAAGGGCCATTCCCGTCGTAACTCGAGAATATACCCCAGGTTCCCGCCGCAACTCGAGAAAAACCATGAGACTTCCCCCTCGCCGCGAGATGAAGCCCGATTCCCCTGCACTGCGTGCAGAGCAATTCCGTGTTGCACATCACACATGAAAGGAGCCTTGATTTCCTTGATGGCACTCCAGAGAAACCCCAAGAACACTGTTTCAAGGCTAGAGGGATCCTGAGGTCACTGTAGCAACACGAAAGAGCTCCGTGGACCAAAAATCAACTCGAGATGAGAGGGTAGTCCCTGGCTTCGACTCCAGAGGAATACCACCTTAGTACAAGCACCTCAAGAGGAGGCTTCTCTCAGCTCTAGGTATGTGAGAGGGACCCTGAGTTTGCGGCCTCAAGTATAATGGACACCGCGATGCCCTGACTCGAAATAAGGCCGGATATCCCTGCAGTGACTTGAATACAGGCTCGTCTTGCATCTCCCAAGACGAAATGATGTCTGAATCCGATGTGGAGACCACAGAGAAAGACCTAGTTCCACACCTCATCGCGACCGGAGGCCTCACATCCTTTGAAAACTCCAGAGGTACGCGGAGATCAGTGCCTCCAAAGGAGACAATGCCTGACTCCTCGTGAAACTTGATAGGAGTCCCAGGATTCCTGTGGCACGTGGAAAGGGAGCCTTGGTCTCCCGCCTCAGCTGGAGAGGCGTCCCAATTGCCCTGCCAAGCCTCGAGGAGAATCCCGAGTTGTCCCTCGCAAATAGGCAGGAGACCTGACGTCACTGAAGAAACACGTGGGTGGAAGGGCCATCCCTGTCGTAACTCGAGAATATACCCCAGGTTCCCGCCGAAACTCGAGAAAAACCATGAGACTTCCCCCTCGCCGCGAGATGAGGCCCGATTCCCCTGCACTGCGTGCAGAGCAATTCCGTGTTGCACATCACACATGAAAGGAGCCTTGATTTCCTTGATGGCACTCCAGAGAAACCCCAAGAACACTGTTTCAAGGCTAGAGGGATCCTGAGGTCACTGTAGCAACACAAAAGAGCTCCGTGGACCAAAAATCCACTCGAGATGAGAGGTTAGTCCCTGGATTGGACTCCAGAGGAATACCACCTTACCACAAGCACCTCAAGAGGAGGCTTCTATCAGCTCTAGGTATGTGAGAGGGACCCTGAGTTTGCGGCCTCAAGTGGAATGGACACCACGATGCCCTGACTCGAAATAAGGCCGGATATCCCTGCAGTGACTTGAATGCAGGCTCGTCTTGCATCTCCCAAGACGAAAGGATGTCTGAATCCCCTGTGGAGACCACAGAGAAAGACCTAGTTCCCCACCTCATCGTGACCGGAGGCCTCACATCCTTTGAAAATTCCAGAGGTACACGGAGATCAGTGCCTCCAACGGAGACGATGCCTGACTCCTCGTGAAACTTGATAGGAGTCCCAGATTTCATGTGGCACGGGGAAAGGGACCCTTGGTCTCCCGCCTCAGCTGGAGAGGCGTCCCAATTGCCCTGCCAAGCCTCGAGGAGAATACCGAGTTGTCCCTTGCAACTAGGCAGGAGTCCTGATGTCGCTGAACAAACACGTGGGTGGAAGGGCCATCCCCGTCATAACTCGAGAATATACCCCAAGTTCCCGCCGCAACTCGAGAAATACCATGAGACTTCCCCCTCGCCGTGAGATGAGGCCCGATTCCCCTGCACTGCATGCAGAGCAATACCGTGTTGCACATCACACATGAAAGGAGCCTTGATTTCCTTGATGGCACTCCAGAGAAACCCCAAGAACACTGTTTCAAGGCTAGAGGGATCCAGAGGTCACTGTAGCAACACGAAAGAGCTCCGTGGACCAAGAATCAACTCGAGATGAGAGGTTAGTTCCTGGCTTTGACTCCAGAGGAATACCACCTTACCACAAGCACCTCAAGAGGAGGCTTCTCTCAGCTCTAGGTATGTGAGAGGGACCCTGAGTTTGCGGCCTCAAGTGGAATGGACACCGCGATGCCCTGGCTCAAAATAAGGCCGGATATACCTGCAGTGACTTGAATGCAGGCTCGTCTTGCATCTCCCAAGACGAAAGGATGTCTGAATCCCCTGTGGAGACCACAGAGAAAGACCTAGTTCCCCACCTCATCACGACCGGAGGCCTCACATCCTTTGCAAACTCCAGAGGTACGCGGAGAACAGAGCCTCCAAAGGAGACGACGCCTGACTCCTCGTGAAACTTGATAGGAGTCCCAGGATTCCTGTGGCACGTGGAAAGGGACCCTTGGTCTCCCGCCTCAGCTGGAGAGGCGTCCCAATTGCCCTGCCAAGCCTCGAGGAGAATCCCGAGTTGTCCCTCGCAACTAGGCAGGAGTCCTGACGTCGCTGAACAAACACGTGTGTGGAAGGGCCATCCCCGTCGTAACTCGAGAATATACCCCAGGTTCCCGCCGCAACTCGAGAAAAACCATGAGACTTCCCCCTCGCCGCGATATGAGGCCCGATTCCCCTGCACTGCGTGCAGAGCAACTCCGTGTTGCACATCACACATGAAAGGAGCCTTGATTTCCTTGATGGCACTCCAGAGAAACCCCAAGAACACTGTTTCTAGGCTAGAGGGATCCTGAGTTCACTGTAGCAACACGAAAGAGCTCCGTTGACCAAAAATCAACTCGAGATAAGAGGTTAGTCCCTGGCTTTGACTCCAGAGGAATACCACCTTACCACAAGCACCTCAAGAGGAGGCTTCTCTCAGCTCTGGGTATATGAGAGGGACCCTGAGTTTGCGGCCTCAAGTGGAATGGACACCGCGATGCCCTGGCTCGAAATAAGACCGGATATCCCTGCAGTGACTTGAATGCAGGCTCGTCTTGCATCTCCCAAGACGAAAGGATGTCTGAATCCCCTGTGGACACCACAGAGAAAGACCTAGTTCCCCACCTCATGGCGACCGGAGGCCTCACATCCTTTGAAAACTCCAGAGGTACGCGGAGATCAGTGCCTCCAAAGGAGACGATGCCTGACTCCTCTTGAAACTTGACAGGAGTCCCAGGATTCCTGTGGCACGTAGAAAGGGACCCTTGGTCTCCCGCCTCAGCTGGAGAGGCGTCCCAATTGCCCTGCCAAGCCTCGAGAAGAATCCCGAGTTGTCCCTCGCAACTAGGCAGGAGTCCTGACGTCGCTGAAGAAACACGTGGGTGGAAGGGCCATCCCCGTCGTAACTCGAGAATATACCCCAGGTTCCCGCCGCAACTCGAGAAAAACCATGAGACTTCCCCCTCGCCGCGAGATGAGGCCCGATTCCCCTGCACTGCGTGCAGAGCAATTCCGTGTTGCACATCACACATGAAAGGAGCCTTGATTTCCTTGATGGCATTCCAGAGAAAACCCAAGAACACTGTTTATAGGCTAGAGGGATCCTGAGGTCACTGTAGCAACACGAAAGAGCTCCGTGGACCAAAAATCAACTCGAGATGAGGGGTTAGTCCCTGGCTTCGACTCCAGGGGAATACCGCCTTACCACAAGCACCTCAAGAGGAGGCTTCTCTCAGCTCTAGGTATGTGAGAGGGACCCTGAGTTTGCAGCCTCTAGTCGAATTTACACCGCGATGCCCTGACTCGAAATAAGGCCGGATATCCCTGCAGTGACTTGAATGCAGGCTCGTCTTGCATCTCCAAAGACGAAAGGATGTCTGAATCCCCTGTGGAGACCACAGAGAAAGACCTAGTTCCCCACCTCATCGCGACCGGAGGCCTCACATCCTTTGAAAACTCCAGAGGGACGCGGAGATCAGTGCCTCCAAAGGAGACGATGCCTGACTCCTCGTGAAACTTGATAGGAGTCCCAGGATTCGTGTGGCACGTGGAAAGGGCCCCTTGGTCTCCCGCCTCAGGTGGAGAGGCTTCCCAATTGCCCTGCCAAGCCTCGAGGAGAATCCCGAGTTGTCCCTCGCAACTAGGCAGGAGTCCTGCCTTCGCTGAACAAACACGTGTGTGGAAGGGCCATCCCCGTCGTAACTCGAAAATATACCCCATGTTCCCTCCGCAAGTCGAGAAAAACCATGAGACTTCCCCCTCGCCGCAAGATGAGGCCCGATTCCCCTGCACTGCGTTCAGAGCAATTCCGTGTTGCACATCACACATGAAAGGAGCCTTGATTTCCTTGATGGCACTCCAGAGAAACCCCAAGAACACTGTTTCAAGGCTAGAGGGATCCTGAGGTCACTGTAGCAACACGAAAGAGCTCCGTGGACCAAAAATCAACTCGAGATGAGAGGTTAGTCCCTGGCTTCGACTCCAGAGGAATACCACCTTACCACAAGCACCTCAAGAGGAGGCTTCTCTCAGCTCTAGGTATGTAAGAGGGACCCTGAGTTTGAGGCCTCAAGTGGAATGGACACCGCGATGCCCTGACTCGAAATAAGGTCGGATATCCCTGCAGTGACTTGAATGCAGGCTCGTCTTCCATCTCCCAAGATGAAAGGATGTCTGAATCCCCTGTGGAGACCACATAGAAAGACCTAGTTCCCCACCTCATGGCGACCGGAGGTCTCACATCCTTTGAAAACTCCAGAGGTACGCGGAGATCAGTGCCTCCAAAGGAGACGATGCCTGACTCCTCGTGAAACTTGATAGGAGTCCCAGGATTCCTGTGGCACGTGGAAAGGGACCCTTGGTCTCCCGCCTCAGCTGGAGAGGCGTCCCAATTGCCCTGCCAAGCCTCGAGGAGAATCCCGAGTTGTCCCTCGCAACTAGGCAGGAGTCCTGACGTCGCTGAACAAACAAGTGGGTGGAAGGGCCATCCCCGTCGTAACTCGAGACTCTACCCCAGGTTCCCGCCGCAACTCGAGAAAAACCATGAGACTTCCCCCTCGCCGCGAGATGAGGCCCGTTTCCCCTGCACTGCGTGCAGAGCAATTCCGTGTTGCACATCACACATGAAAGGAGCCTTGATTTCCTTGATGGCATTCCAGAGAAACCCCAAGAACACTGTTTACAGGCTAGAGGAATCCTGAGGTCACTGTAGCAACACGAAAGAGCTCCGTGGACCAAAAATCAACTCGAGATGAGGGGTTAGTCCCTGGCTTCGACTCCAGGGGAATACCACCTTACCACAAGCACCTCAAGAGGAGGCTTCTCTCAGCTCGAGGTATGTGAGAGGGACCCTGAGTTTGCAGCCTCTTCGAATTTACACCGCGATGCCCTGACTCGAAATAAGGCCGGATATCCCTGCAGTGACTTGAATGCAGGCTCGTCTTGCATCTCCCAAGACGAAAGGATGTCTGAATCCCCTGTGGAGACCACAGAGAAAGACCTAGTTCCCCACCTCATCGCGACCGGAGGCCTCACATCCTTTGAAAACTCCAGAGGGACGCGGAGATCAGTGCCTCCAAAGGAGACGATGCCTGACTCCTCGTGAAACTTGATAGGAGTCCCAGGATTCGTGTGGCACGTGGAAAGGGACCCTTGGTCTCCCGCCTCAGCTGGAGAGGCTTCCCAATTGCCCTGCCGAGCCTCGAGGAGAATCCCGAGTTGTCCCTCGCAACTAGGCAGGAGTCCTGCCTTCGCTGAACAAACACGTGTGTGGAAGGGCCATCCCCGTCGTAACTCGAGAATATACCCCAGGTACCCGCCGCAACTCGAGAAAAACCATGAGACTTCCCCCTCGCCGCGAGATGAGGCCCGATTCCCCTGCACTGCGTTCAGAGCAATTCCGTCTTGCACATCACACATGAAAGGAGCCTTGATTTCCTTGATGGCACTCCAGAGAAACCCCAAGAACACTGTTTCAAGCATAGAGGGATCCTGAGGTCACTGTAGCAACACGAAAGAGCTCCGTGGACCAAAAATCAACTCGAGATGAGAGGTTAGTCCCTGGCTTCGACTCCAGAGGAATACCACCTTACCACAAGCACCTCAAGAGGAGGCTTCTCTCAGCTCTAGGTATGTGAGAGGGACCCTGAGTTTGCGGCCTCAAGTGGAATGGACACCGCGATGCCCTGATTCGAAATAAGGTCGGATATCCCTGCAGTGACTTGAATGCAGGCTCGTCTTCCATCTCCCAAGATGAAAGGATGTCTGAATCCCCTGTGGAGACCACATAGAAAGACCTAGTTCCCCACCTCATGGCGACCGGAGGCCTCACATTCTTTGAAAACTCCAGAGGTACGCGGAGATCAGTGCCTCCAAAGGAGACGATGCCTGACTCCTCGTGAAACTTGATAGGAGTCCCAGGATTCCTGTGCACGTGGAAAGGGACCCTTGGTCTCCCGCCTCAGCTGGAGAGGCGTCCCAATTGCCCTGCCAAGCCTCGAGGAGAATCCCGAGTTGTCCCTCGCAACTAGGCAGGAGTCCTGACGTCGCTGAACAAACAAGTGTGTGGAAGGGCCATCCCCGTCGTAACTCGAGAATATACCCCAGGTTCCCGCCGCAACTCGAGAAAAACCATGAGACTTCCCCCTCGCCGCGAGATGAGGCCCGATTCCCCTGCACTGCGTGCAGAGCAATTCCGTGTTGCACATCACACATGAAAGGAGCCTTGATTTCCTTGATGGCATTCCAGAGAAACCCCAAGAACACTGTTTACAGGCTAGAGGGATCCTGAGGTCACTGTAGCAACACGAAAGAGCTCCGTGGACCAAAAATCAACTCGAGATGAGGGGTTAGTCCCTGGCTTCGACTCCAGGGGAATACCACCTTACCACCAGCACCTCAAGAGGAGGCTTCTCTCAGCTCTAGGTATGTGAGAGGGACCCTGAGTTTGCAGCCTCTAGTCGAATTTACACCGCGATGCCCTGACTTGAAGTAAGGCCGGATATCCCTGCACTGACTTGAATGCAGGCTCGTCTTGCATCTCCCAAGATGAAAGGATGTCTGAATCCCCTGTGGAGACCACAGAGAAAGACCTAGTTCCCCACCTCATCGCGACCGGAGGCCTCACATCCTGTGAAAACTCCAGAGGTAGGCGTAGATCAGTGCCTCCAAAGGAGACGATGCCTGACTCCTCGTGAAACTTGATAGGAGTCCCAGGATTCCTGTGGCACGTGGAAAGGGACCCTTGGTCTCCCGCCTCAGCTGGAGAGGCGTCCCAATTGCCCTGCCAAGCCTCGAGGAGAATCCCGAGTTGTCCCACGCAACTAGGTAGGAGTCCTGTCGTCGCTGAACAAACACGTGGGTGGAAGGGCCATCCCCATCGTAACTCGAGAATATACCCCAGGTTCCCGCCGCAACTCGAGAAAAACCATGAGCCTTCCCCCTTGCCGCGAGATGAGGCCCGATTCCCCTACACTGCGTGCAGAGCAATTCCGTGTTGCACATCACACATGAAAGGAGACTTGATTTCCATGATGGCACTCCAGAGTAACCCCAAGAACACTGTTTCAAGGCTAGAGGGATCCTGAGGTCACTGTAGCAACACGAAAGAGCTCCGTGGACCAAAAATCAACTCGAGATGAGAGGTTAGTCCCTAACTTCGACTTCAGAGGAATACCACCTTACCAAAAGCACCTCAAGAGGAGGCTTCTCGCAGCTTTAGGTATGTGAGAGGGACCCTGAGTTTGCGGCCTCAAGTGGAATGGACACCGCTATGCCCTGACTGGAAATAAGGCCGGATATCCCTGCAGTGACTTGAATGCAGGCTCGTCTTGCACCTCCCAAGACGAAAGGATGTCTGAATCCCCTGTGGAGACCACAGAGAAAGACCTAGTTCCCCACCTCATCGCGACCGGAGGCCTCACATCCTTTGAAAACTCCAGAGGTACGCGGAGATCAGTGCCTCCAAAGGAGACGATGCCTGACTCCTCTTGAAACTTGATAGGAGTCCCAGGATTCCTGTGGCACGTGGAAAGGGACCCTTGGTCTCCCGCCTCAGCTGGAGAGGCGTCCCAATTGCCCTGCCAAGCCTCGAGGAGAATCCCGAGTTGTCCCTCGCAACTAGGCAGGAGTCCTGACGTCGCTGAACAAACACGTGGGTGGAAGGGCCATCCTCGTCGTAACTCGAGAATATACCCCAGGTTCCCGCCGCAACTCGAGAAAGCCATGAGACTTCCCCCTCGCCGCGAGATCAGGCCCGATTCCCCTGCACTGCGTGCAGAGCAATTCCGTGTTGCACATCACACATGAAAGGAGCCTTGATTTCCTTGATGGCACTCCAGAGAAACCCCAAGAACACTGTTTCAAGGCTAGAGGGATTCTGAGGTCACTGTAGCAACACGAAAGAGCTCCGTGGACCAAAAATCAACTCGAGATGAGAGGTTAGTCCCTGGCTTCGACTCCAGAGGAATACCACCTTACCACAAGCACCTCTAGAGGATGCTTCGCTCAGCTCTAGGTATGTGAGAGGTACCCTGAGTTTGCGGCCTCAAGTTCAATGGACACCGCGATGCCCTGACTCAAAATAAGGCCGGATATCCCTGCAGTGACTTGAATGCAGGCTCGTCTTGCATCTCCCAAGACGAAAGGATGTCTGAATCCCCTGTGGAGACCACAGAGAAAGACCTAGTTCCCCACCTCATCGCGACCGGAGGCCTCACATCCTTTGAAAACTCCAGAGGGACGCGGAGATCAGTGCCTCCAAAGGAGACGATGCCTGACTCCTCGTGAAACTTGATAGGAGTCCCAGGATTCGTGTGGCACGTGGAAAGGGACCCTTGGTATCCCGCCTCAGCTGGAGAGGCTTCCCAATTGCCCTGCCAAGCCTCGAGGAGAATCCCGAGTTGTCCCTCGCAACTAGGCAGGAGTCCTGCCTTCGCTGAACAAACACGTGTGTGGAAGGGCCATCCCCGTCGTAACTCGAGAATATACCCCAGGTACCCGCCGCAACTCGAGAAAAACCATGAGACTTCCCCCTCGCCGCGAGATGAGGCCCGATTCCCCTGCACTGCGTTCAGAGCAATTCCGTCTTGCACATCACACATGAAAGGAGCCTTGATTTCCTTGATGGCACTCCAGAGAAACCCCAAGAACACTGTTTCAAGCATAGAGGGATCCTGAGGTCACTGTAGCAACACGAAAGAGCTCCGTGGACCAAAAATCAACTCGAGATGAGAGGTTAGTCCCTGGCTTCGACTCCAGAGGAATACCACCTTACCACAAGCACCTCAAGAGGAGGCTTCTCTCAGCTCTAGGTATGTGAGAGGGACCCTGAGTTTGCGGCCTCAAGTGGAATGGACACCGCGATGCCCTGATTCGAAATAAGGTCGGATATCCCTGCAGTGACTTGAATGCAGGCTCGTCTTCCATCTCCCAAGATGAAAGGATGTCTGAATCCCCTGTGGAGACCACATAGAAAGACCTAGTTCCCCACCTCATGGCGACCGGAGGCCTCACATCCTTTGAAAACTTCAGAGGTATGCGGAGATCAGTGCCTCCAAAGGAGACGATGCCTGACTCCTCGTGAAACTTGATAGGAGTCCCAGGATTGCTGTGCACGTGGAAAGGGACCCTTGGTCTCCCGCCTCAGCTGGAGAGGCGTCCCAATTGCCCTGCCAAGCCTCGAGGAGAATCCCGAGTTGTCCCTCGCAACTAGGCAGGAGTCCTGACGTCGCTGAACAAACAAGTGTGTGGAAGGGCCATCCCCGTCGTAACTCGAGAATATACCCCAGGTTCCCGCCGCAACTCGAGAAAAACCATGAGACTTCCCCCTCGCCGCGAGATGAGGCCCGATTCCCCTGCACTGCGTGCAGAGCAATTCCGTGTTGCACATCACACATGAAAGGAGCCTTGATTTCCTTGATGGCATTCCAGAGAAACCCCAAGAACACTGTTTACAGGCTAGAGGGATCCTGAGGTCACTGTAGCAACACGAAAGAGCTCCGTGGACCAAAAATCAACTCGAGATGAGGGGTTAGTCCCTGGCTTCGACTCCAGGGGAATACCACCTTACCACCAGCACCTCAAGAGGAGGCTTCTCTCAGCTCTAGGTATGTGAGAGGGACCCTGAGTTTGCAGCCTCTAGTCGAATTTACACCGCGATGCCCTGACTTGAAGTAAGGCCGGATATCCCTGCAGTGACTTGAATGCAGGCTCGTCTTGCATCTCCCAAGATGAAAGGATGTCTGAATCCCCTGTGGAGACCACAGAGAAAGACCTAGTTCCCCACTTCATCGCGCCCGGAGGCCTCACATACTTTGAAAACTCCAGAGGTATGCGGAGATCAGTGCCTCCAAAGGAGACGATGCCTGACTCCTCGTGAAACTTGATAGGAGTCCCAGGATTCCTGTGGCACGTGGAAAGGGACCCTTGGTCTCCCGCCTCAGCTGGAGAGGCGTCCCAATTGCCCTGCCAAGCCTCGAGGAGAATCCCGAGTTGTCCCTCGCAACTATTCAGGAGTCCTGAAGTCGCTGAAGAAACACGTGTGTGGAAGGGCCATCCCCGTCGAAACTCGAGAATATACCCCAGGTTCCCGCCGCAACTCGAGAAAAACCATGAGACTTCCCCCTCGCCGCGAGATGAGGCCCGATTTCCCTGCACTGCGTGCAGAGCAATTCCGTGTTGCACATCACACATGAAAGGAGCCTTGATTTCCTTGATGGCACTCCAGAGAAACCCCAAGAACACTGTTTCAAGGCTAGAGGGATCCTGAGGTCACTGTAGCAACACGAAAGAGCTCCGTGGACGAAAAATCAACTCGAGATGAGAGATTAGTCCCTGGCTTCGATTCCAGAGGAATACCACCTTACCACAAGCACCTCAAGAGGAGGCTTCTCTCAACTCTAGCTATGTGAGAGGGACCCTGAGTTTGCGGCCTCAAGTGGAATGGACACCGCGATGCCCTGACTCGAAATAAGGCCGGATATCCCTGCAGTGACTTGAATGCAGGCTCGTCTTGCATCTTCCAAGATGAAAGGATGTCTGAATCCCCTGTGGAGACCACAGTGAAAGACCTAGTTCCCCACATCATCGCGACTGGAGGCCTCACATCCTTTGAAAACTCCAGAGGTACGCGGAGATCAGTGCCTCCAAAGGAGACGATGCCTGACTCCCCATGAACCTTGATAGGAGTCCCAGGAATCCTGTGGCACGTGGAAAGGGACTTTTGGTCTCCCGCCTCAGCGGGAGAGGCGTCCCAATTGCCCTGCCAAGCCTCGAGGAGAATCCCGAGTTGTTCGTCGCAACTATGCAGGAGTCCTGACGTCGCTGAAGAAACACGTGGGTGGACGGGCCATCCCCGTCGTAACTCGAGAATATACCCCAGGTTCCCGCCGCAACTCGAGAAAAACCATGAGACTTCCCCCTCGTCGTGAGATGAGGCCCGATTCCCCTGCACTGCATGCAGAGCAATTCCGTGTTGCACATCACACATGAAAGGAGCCTTGATTTCCTTGATGGCACTCCAGAGAAACCCCAAGAACACTGTTTCAAGGCTAGAGGGATCCTGAGGTCACTGTAGCAACACGAAAGAGCTCCATGGACCAAAAATCAACTCGAGATGAGAGGTTAGTCCCTGGCTTCGACTCCAGAGGAATACCACCTTACCACAAGCACCTCAAGAGGATGCTTCGCTCAGCTCTGGGTATGTGAGAGGGACCCTGAGTTTGCGGCCTCAAGTGGAATGGACACCACGATGTCCTGGCTCGAAATAAGGCCGGATATCCCTGCAGTGACTTGAATGCAGGCTCGGCTTGCATCTCGGAAGACGAAAGGATGTCTGAATCCCCTGTGGAGACCACAGAGAAAGACCTAGTTCCCCACCTCATGGCGACCGGAGGCCTCACATCCTTTGAAAACTCCAGAGGTACGCGGAGATCAGTGCCTCCAAAGGAGACGATGCCTGACAACTTGTGAAACTTGATAGGAGTCCCAGGATTCCTGTGGCACGTGGAAAGGGAATCTTGGTCTCCCGCCTCAGCTGGAGAGGCGTCCCAATTGCCCTGCCAATCCTCCAGGAGAATCCCGAGTTGTCCCTCCAACTAGGCAGGAGTCCTGACGTCGCTGAACAAACACGTGGGTGGAAGGGCCATCCCCGTCGTAACTCGAGAATATACCCCAGGTTCCCGCCGCAACTCGAGAAAAACCATGAGACTTCCCCCTCGCCGCGAGATGAGGCCCGATTCCCCTGTACTACGTGCAGAGCAATTCCGTGTTGCACATCACACAAGAAAGGAGCCTTGATTTCCTTAATGGCACTACAGAGAATCCCCAAGAACACTGTTTCAAG
Source organism: Cervus elaphus (assembly GCF_910594005.1). Classification (NCBI taxonomy): domain Eukaryota; kingdom Metazoa; phylum Chordata; class Mammalia; order Artiodactyla; family Cervidae; genus Cervus; species Cervus elaphus. Next base: position 693,704 of record NC_057815.1, on the reverse strand, counting down.
GCTAGAGGGATCCAGAAGTCACTGTAGCAACACGAAAGAGTTCCATGGACCAAAAACCAACTCGAGATGAGAGGTTAGTCCCTGGCTTCGACTCCAGAGGAATACCACCTTACCACAAGCACCTCAAGAGGAGGCTTCTCTCAGCTCTAGGTATGTGAGAGGTACCCTGAGTTTGCTGCCTCAAGTTCAATGGACACCGCGATGCCCTGACTCGAAATAAGGCCGGATATCCCTGCAGTGACTTGAATGCAGGCTCGTCTTGCATCTCCCAAGAAGAAAGGATGTCTGAATCCCCTGTGGAGACCACAGAGAAAGACCTAGTTCCCCACCTCATCGCGACCGGAGGCCTCACATACTTTGAAAACTCCAGAGGTATGCGGAGATCAGTGCCTCCAAAGGAGACGATGCCTGACTCCTCGTGAAACTTGATAGGAGACCCAGGATTCCTGTGGCACGTGGAAAGGGACCCTTGGTCTCCCGCCTCAGCTGGAGAGGCGTCCCAATTGCCCTGCCAAGCCTCGAGGATAATCCCGAGATGTCCCTCGCAACTAGGCAGGAGTCCTGAAGTCGCTGAAGGAACACGTTTGTGGAAGGGCCATCCCCGTCGTAACTCGAGAATATACCCCAGGTTCCCGCCGCAACTCGAGAAAAACCATGAGACTTCCCCCTCGCCGCGAGATGAGGCCCGATTCCCCTGCACTGCGTGCAGACCAATTCCGTGTTGCACATCACACATGAAAGGAGCCTTGATTTCCTTGATGGCATTCCAGAGAAACCCCAAGAACACTGTTTACAGGCTAGAGGGATCCTGAGGTCACTGTAGCAACACGAAAGAGCTCCGTGGACCAAAAATCAACTCGAGATGAGGGGTTAGTCCCTGGCTTCGACTCCAGAGGAATACCACCTTACCACAAGCACCTCAAGAGGAGGCTTCTCTCAGCTCTAAGTATGTGAGAGGGACCCTGAGTTTACGGCCTCAAGTGGAATGGACACCGCGATGCCCTGGCTCAAAATAAGGCCGGATATACCTGCAGTGACTTGAATGCAGGCTCGTCTTGCATCTTCCAAGACGAAAGGATGTCTGAATCCCCTGTGAAGACCACAGAGAAAGACCTAGTTCCCAACCTCATGGCGACCGGAGGCATCACATCCTTTGAAACCTCCAGAGGTACGCGGAGATCAGTGCCTCCAAAGGAGACGATGCCTGACTCCTCGTGAAACTTGATAGGAGTCCCAGGATTCCTGTGGCACGTGGAAAGGGACACTTGGTCTCCCGCCTCAGCTGGAGAGGCGTCCCAATTGCCCTGCCAAGCCTCGAGGAGAATCCCGAGTTTTCCCTCGCAACTAGGCAGGAGTCGTGAAGTCGCTGAAGAAACAAGTGTGTGGAAGGGCCATCCCCGTCGTAACTCGAGAATATACCCCAGGTTCCCGTCGCAACTGGAGAAAAACCATGAGACTTTCCCCTCGCCGCGAGATGAGGCCTGATTCCCCTGCACTGCGTGCAGATCAATTCCGTGTTGCACATCACACATGAAAGGAGCCTTGATTTCCTTGATGGCACTCCAGAGAAACCCCAAGAACACTGTTTCAAGGCTAGAGGGATCCTGAGGTCACTGTAGCAACACGAAAGAGCTCCATGGACGAAAAATCAACTCGAGATGAGAGGTTAGTCCCTGGCTTCGACTCCAGAGGAATACCACCTTACCACAAGCACCTCAAGAGGAGGCTTCTCCCAGCTCTAGGTATGTGAAAGGGACCCTGAGTTTGTGGCCTCAAGTGGAATGGACACCGCGATGCCCTGACTCGAAATAAGGCCGGATATCCCTGCAGTGACTTGAATGCAGGCTTGTCTTGCATCTCCCAAGACGAAAGGATGTCTGAATCCCCTGTGGAGACCACAGAGAAAGACCTAGTTCCCCACCTCATCGCGACCAGAGGCCTCACATACTTTGAAAACTCCAGAGGTACGCGGAGATCAGTGCCTCCAAAGGAGATGATGCCTGACTCTTCGTGAAACTTGATAGGAGTCCCAGGATTCCTGTGGCACGTGGAAAGGGAGTCTTGGTCTCCCGCCTCAGCTGGAGAGGCGTCCCAATTGCTCTGCCAATCCTCGAGGAGAATCCCGAGTTGTCCCTCGCAACTAGGCAGGAGTCCTGACGTCGCTGAACATACACGTTGGTGGAAGGGCCATCCCCGTCGTAACTCGAGAATATACTCCAGGTTCCCGCCGCAACTCGAGAAAAACCATGAGACTTCCCCCTCGCCGCGACCTGAGGCCCGATTCCCCTGCACTGCGTGCAGAGCAATTCCGTGTTGCACATCACACATGAAAGGAGCCTTGATTTCCTAGATGGCACTCCAGAGAAACCCCAGGAACACTGTTTCAAGGCTAGAGGGATCCTGAGGTCACTGTAGCAACACGAAAGAGCTCCATGGACCAAAAATCAACTCGAGATGAGAGGTTAGTCCCTGGCTTCGACTCCAGAGGAATACCACCTTACCACAAGCACCTCAAGAGGAGGCTTCTCTCAGCTCTAGGTATGTGAGAGGGACCCTGAGTTTGCGGCCTCAAGTGGAATGGACACCGCGATGCCCTGGCTCGAAATAAGGCCGGATATCCCTGCAGTGACTTGAATGCAGGCTCGTCTTGCATCTCCCAAGACGAAAGGATGTCTGAATCCCCTGTGGAGACCACAGAGAAAGACCTAGTTCCCCACCTCATCGCGACCGGAGGATTCACATTCTTTGAAAACTCCAGAGGTACGCGGAGATCAGTGCCTCCAAAGGAGATGATGCCTGACTCCTCGTGAAACTTGATAGGAGTCCCAGGATTCCTGTGGCACGTGGAAAGGGACCCTTGGTCTCCCGCCTCAGCTGGAGAGGCGTCCCAATTGCCCTGCCAAGCCTCGAGGAGAATCCCGAGTTGTCCCTCGCAACTAGGCAGGAGTCCTTACGTCGCTGAACAAACACGTGGGTGGAAGGGCCATCCCCGTCGTAACTCGAGAATATACCCCAGGTTCCCGCCGCAACTCGAGAAAAACCATGAGACTTCCCCCTCGCCCCGAGATGAGGCCCGATTCCCCTGCACTGCGTGCAGAGCAATTCCGTGTTGCACATCACACATGAAAGGAGCCTTGATTTCCTTGATGGCACTCCAGAGAAATCCCAAGAACACTGTTTCAGGCTAGAGGGATCCTCAGGTCACTGTAGCAACACAAAAGAGCTCCGTGGGCCAAAAATCAACTCGAGATGAGAGGTTAGTCCCTGGCTTCGACTCCAGAAGAACACCACCTTACCACAAGTACCTCAAGAGGAGGCTTCTCTCAGCTCTAGGTATGTGAAAGGGAACCTGAGTTAGCGGCCTCAAGTGGAATGGACACCGCGATGCCCTGACTCGAAATAAGGCCGGATATCCCTGCAGTGACTTGAATGCAGACTCGTCTTGCATCTCCCAAGACGAAAGGATGTCTGAATCCCCTGTGGAGACCACAGAGAAAGACCTAGTTCCCCACCTCATCACGATAGGAGGCCTCACATCCTTTGAAAACTCCAGAGGTACGCGGAGAACAGTGCCTCCAAAGGAGACGATGCCTGACTCCTCGTGAAACTTGATAGAAGTCCCAGGATTCCTGTGGCATGTGGAAAGGGACCCTTGGTCTCCCGCCTCAGCTGGAGAGGCGTCCCAATTGCCCTGACAAGCGTCAAGGAGAATCCCGAGTTGTTCCTCGCAACTAGGCAGGAGTCCTGACGTGGCTAAACAAACATGTGGGTGGAAGGGCCATCCCCGCCGTAACTCGAGAATATACCCCAGGTTCCCGCCGCAACTCGAGAAAAACCATGAGACTTCCCCCTCCCCGCGAGATGAGGCCCGATTCCCCTACACTGCGTGCAGAGAAATTCCGTGTTGAACATCACACATGAAAGGAGCCTTGATTTCCTTGATGGCACTACAGAGAAACACCAAGAACACTGTTTCAAGGCTAGAGGTTTCCTGAGGTCACTGTAGCAACAGGAAAGAGCTCCGTGGACCAAAAATCAACTCGAGATGAGAGGTTAGTCCCTGGCTTCGACTCCAGAGGAATACCACCTTACCACAAGCACCTCAAGAGGAGGCTTCTCTCAGCTCTAGGTATGTGAGAGGGACCCTGAGTTTGCGGCCTCAAGTGGAATAGACACGGCGATGCCATGACTCTAAATAAGGCCGGATATCCCTGCAGTGACTTGAATGCAGGCTCGTCTTGCATCTCCAAAGATGAAAGGATGTCTGAATCCCCTGTGGAGACCACAGAGAAAGACCTAGTTCCCCACCTCATCACGACCGGATGCCTCACATCCTTTGAACACTCCAGAGGTACGCGGAGATCAGTGCCTCCAAAGGAGACGATGCCTGACTCCTCGTGAAACTTGATAGGAGTCCCAGGATTCGTGTGGCACGTGGAAAGGGACCCTTGGTCTCCCGCCTCAGCTGGAGAGGCGTCCCAATTGCCCTGACAAGCCTCGAGGAGAATCCCGAGTTGTCCCTCGCAACTAGGCAGGAGTCCTGACGTCGCTGAACAAACACATGTGTGGAAGGGCCATCCCCATCGTAACTCGAGAATATAGCCCAGGTTCCCGCCGCAACTCGAGAAAAACCATGAGCCTTCCCCCTCGCCGCGAGATGAGGCCCGATTCCCCTACACTGCGTGCAGAGCAATTCCGTGTTGCACATCACACATGAAAGGAGACTTGATTTCCATGATGGCACTCCAGAGTAACCCCAAGAACACTGTTTCAAAGCTAGAGGGATCCTGAGGTTACTGTAGCAACACGAAAGAGCTCCGTGGACCAAAAATCAACTCGAGATGAGAGGTTACTCCCTAACTTCGACTTCAGTGGAATACCACCTTACCAAAAGCACCTCAAGAGGAGGCTTCTCGCAGCTTTAGGTATGTGAGAGGGACCCTGAGTTTGCGGCCTCAAGTGGAATGGATACCGCTATGCCCTGACTCGAAATAAGGCCGGATATCCCTGCAGTGACTTGAATGCAGGCTCGTCTTGCATCTCCCAAGACGAAAGGATGTCTGAATCCCCTGTGGAGACCACAGAGAAAGACCTAGTTCCACACCTCATCACGACCGGAGGCCTCACATTCTTTGAAAACTCCAGAGGTACCGGAGATCAGTGCCTCCAAAGGGGACGATGCCTAACTCATCATGAAACTTGATAGGAGTCCCAGGATTCCTGTGGCACGTGGAAAGGGACCCTTGGTCTCCCGCCTCAGCTGGAGAGGCGTCCCAATTGCCCTGCCAAGCCTCGAGGAGAATCCCGAGTTGTCCCTCGCAACTAGGCAGGAGTCCTGACGTCGCTGAACAAACACGTGGGTGGAAGGGCCATCCCCGTCGTAACTCGAGAATATACCCCAGGTTCCCGCCGCAACTCGAGAAAAACCATGAGACGTCCCCCTCGCCGCGAGATGAGGCCAGATTCCCCTGCAGTGCATGCAGAGCAATTCCGTGTTGCACATCACACAAGAAAGGAGCCTTGATTTCCTTGATGGCACTCCAGAGAAACCCCAAGAACACTGTTTCAAGGCTAGAGGGATCCTGAGGTCACTGTAGCTACACGAAAGAGCTCCGTGGACCAAAAATCAAGTCGAGATGAGAGGTTAGTCCCTGGCTTCGACTCCAGAGGAATACCACCTTACCACAAGCACCTCAAGAGGAGGCTTCTCTCAGCTCTAGGTATGTGAGAGGGACCCTGAGTTTGTGGCCTCAAGTGGAATGGACACCGTGATACCCTGACTCGAAATAAGGCCGGATATCCCTGCAGTGACTTGAATGCAGGCTCGTCTTGCATCTCCCAAGACGAACGGATGTCTGAATCCCCTGTGGAGACCACAGAGAAAGACGTAATTCCCCACCTCATCGCGACCGGAGGCCTCACATCCTTTGAAAACTCCAGAGATACGCGGAGATCAGTGCCTCCAAAGGAGACGATGCCTGACTCCTCGTGAAACTTGATAGGAGTCCCAGGATTCCTGTGGCACGTGGAAAGGGACCCTTGGTCTCCCGCCTCAGCTGGAGAGGCGTCCCAATTGCCCTGCCAAGCCTCGAGGGGAATCCCGAGTTGTCCCTCGCAACTAGGCAGGAGTCCTGCTGTTGCTGAACAAACACGTGTGTGGAAGGGCGATCCCCGCCGTAACTCGAGAATATACCCCAGGTTCCCGCCGCAACTCGAGAAAAACCATGAGACTTCCCCCTCGCCGCGAGATGAGGCCCGATTCCCCTGCACTGCGTGCAGAGCAATTCCGTCTTGCACATCACACATGAAAGGAGCCTTGATTTCCTTAATGGCACTCCAGAGAAACCCCAAGAACACTGTTTCAAGGCTAGAGGGATCCTGAGGTCAGAGTAGCTACAGGAAAGAGCTCCGTGGCCCAAGAATCAACTCGAGATGAGAGGTTAGTCCCTGGCTTCGAATCCAGAGGAATACCACCTTACCACAAGCACCTCAAGAGGAGGCTTCTCTCAGCTCTAAGTATGTGAGAGGGACCCTGAGTTTGCGGCCTCAAGTGGAATGGACACCGCGATGCCCTGACTCGAAATAAGGCCGGATATCCCTGCAGAGACTTGAATGCAGGCTCGTCTTGCATCACCCAAGACGAAAGCATGTCTGAATCCCCTGTGGAGACCACAGAGAAAGACTTAGTTCCCCACCTCATCGCGACCGGAGGCCTCACATCCTTTGAAAATTCCAGAGGTATGAGGAGATCAGTGCCTACAAAGGAGACGATGCCTGACTCCTCGTGAAACTTGATAGGAGTCCCAGGATTCCTGTGGCACGTGGAAAGGGACTCTTGGTCTAGGGCCTCAGATGGAGAGGCGTCGCTATTGCCCTGCCAAGGCTCGAGGAGAATCCCGAGTTGTCCCTCGCAACTAGGCAGGAGTCCTGACGTCGCTGAACAAACACGTGGGTGGAAGGGCCATCCCCATCATAACCTCAGAATATACCCCAGGTTCCCACCGCAACTCGAGAAAATCCATGAGACTTCCCCGTCGCCGCAAAATGAGGCCTGATATCCTGCACTACATGCAGAGCAATTCCGTGTTGCACATCACACATGAAAAAATCCTTGATTTCCTTGATGGCACTCCAGAGAAACTCCAAGAACACACTTTCAAGGCTAGAGGGATCCTGAGGTCTCTGTAGCAACACAAAAGAGCTCCGTGGACCAAAAATCAACTCGAGATGAGAGGTTAGTCCCTGGCTTCGACTCCAGAGGAATACCACCTTACCACAAGCACCTCAAGAGGAGGCTTCTCTCAGCTCTAGGTATGTGAGAGGGACCCTGAGTTTGCGGCCTCAAGTGGAATGGACACCGTGATGCCCTGACTCGAAATAAGGCCGGATATCCCTGCAGTGACTTGAATGCAGGCTCGTCTTGCATCTCCCAAGATGAAAGGATGTCTGAATCCCCTGTGGAGTCCACAGAGAAAGACCTAGTTCCCCACCTCATCGCGACCGGAGGCCTCACATCCTTTGATAATTCCAGAGGTACGCAGAGATCAGTGACTCCAAAGGAGACGATGCCTGACTCCTCGTGAAACTTGATAGGAGTCCCAGGATTCCTGTGGCACGTGGAAAGGGACCCTTGGTCTCCCGCCTCAGCTGGAGAGGCGTCCCAATTGCCCTGCCAAGCCTCGAGGAGAATCCCGAGTTGTCCCTCGCAACTAGGCAGGAGTCCTGCTGTTGCTGAACAAACACGTGTGTGGAAGGGCCTTCCGTGTTGTAACTCGACAATATACCCCAGGTTCCCGCCGCAACTCGAGAAAAACCATGAGACTTCACCCTCGCTGCAAAATGAGGCCCGATTCCCCTGCACTGCGTGCACAGCAATTCTGTGTTGCACATCACACATGAAAGGAGCCTTGATTTCCTTGATGGCACTCCAGAGAAAGCCCAAGAACACTGTTTCAAGGCTAGAGGGATCCTGAGGTCAGAGTAGCTACACGAACGAACTCCGTGGACCAAAAATCAACTCGAGATGAGGGGTGAGTCCCTGGCTTCGACTCCAGAGGTATACCACCTTACCACAAGCACCTCAAGAGGAGGCTTCTCTCAGCTCTAGGTATGTAAGAGGGACCCTGAGTTTGCGGCCTCAAGTGGAATGGACACCGCGATGCCCTGACTCGAAATAAGGCCGGATATAACTGCAGTGACTTGAATGCAGGCTCTTCTTGCATCTCACAAGATGAAAGGATGTCTGAATCCCCTGTGGAGACCACAGAGAAAGACCTAATTCCCCACCTCATCCCGACCGGAGGCCTCACATCCTTTGAAAACTCCAGAAGTACGCGGAGATCAGTGCCTCCCAAGGAGACGATGCCTGACTCCTCGTGAAACTTGATAGGAGTCCCAGGATTCCTGTGGCACGTGGAAAGGGACCCTTGGTCTCCCGCCTCAGCTGGAGAGGCGTCCCAATTGCCCTGCCAAGCCTCGAGGAGAATCCCGAGTTGTCCCTCGCAACTAGGCAGGAGTCCTGACGTCGCTGAACAAGCACGTAGTTGGAAGGTCCATCCCCATCGTAACTCGAGAATATACCCCAGGTTCCCGCTGCAACTCGAGAAAAACCATGAGATTTCCACCTCGCCGCGAGATGAGACCCGATTCCCCTGCACTGCGTGCAGAGCAATTCCGTCTTGCACATCACACATGAAAGGAGCCTTGATTTCCTTGATGGCACTCCAGAGAAACCCCAAGAACACTGTTTCAAGGCTAGAGGAATCCTGAGATCTCTGTAGCAACACAAAAGAGCTCCGTGGACCAGAAATCAACTCGAGATGAGAGGTTAGTCCCTGGCTTCGACTCCAGAGGAATACCACCTTACCACAAGCACCTCAAGAGGAGGCTTCTCCCAGCTCTAGGTATGTGAGAGGGACCCTGAGTTTGCGGCCTCAAGTGGAATGGACACCGCGATGCCCTGACTCGAAATAAGGCCGGATATCCCTGCAGTGACTTGAATGCAGGCTCGTCTTGCATCTCCCAAGACGAAAGGATGTCTGAATCCACTGTGGAGACCACAGAGAAAGACCTAGTTCCCCACCTCATCGCGACCGGAGGCCTCACATCCTTTGAAAACTCCAGAGGTACGCGGAGATCAGTGCCTCCAAAGGAGACGATACCTGACTCCTCGTGAAACTTGATAGGAGTCCCAGGATTCCTGTGGCACGTGGAAAGGGACCCTTGGTCTCCCGCCTCAGATGGAGAGGCGTCCCAATTGCCCTGCCAAGCCTCGAGGAGAATCCCGAGTTGTCCCTCGCAATTAGGCAGGAGTCCTGCCGTCGCTGAACAAACACGTGGGTGAAAGGGCCATTCCCGTCGTAACTCGAGAATATAGCCCAGGTTCCCGCCGCAACTCGAGAAAAACCATGAGACTTCCCCCTCGCCGCGAGATGAGGCCCGATTCCCCTGCACTGCGTGCAGAGCAATTCCGTGTTGCACATCACACATGAAAGGAGCCTTGATTTCCTTGATGGCACTCCAGAGAAACCCCAAGAACACTGTTTCAAGGCTAGAGGGATCCTGAGGTCACTGTAGCCAAACGAAAGAGCTCCGTGGACCAAGAATCAACTCGAGATGAGAGGTTAGTCCCTGGCTTCGACTCCAGACGACTACCACCTTACCACAAGCACCTCAAGAGGAGGCTTCTCTCAGCTCTAGGTATGTGAGAGGGACCCTGAGTTTGCGGCCTCAAGTGGAATGAACACCGCGATGCCCTGACTCGAAATAAGGCCGGATATCCTTGCAGTGACTTGAATGCAGGCTCGTCTTGCATCTCCCAAGACGAAAGGATGTCTGAATCCCCTGTGGAGACCACAGAGAAAGACCTAGTTCCCCACCTCATCGCGACCGGAGGCCTCACATCCTTTGAAAACTCCAGAGGTACGCGGAGATCAGTGCCTCCAAAGGAGACGATGCCTGACTCCTCGTGAAACTTGATAGGAGTCCCAGGATTGCTGTGGCACGTGGAAAGGGACCCTTGGTCTCCCGCCTCAGCTGGAGAGGCGTCCCAATTGCCCTGCCAAGCCTCGAGGAGAATCCCGAGTTGTCCCTCGCAACTAGGCAGGAGTCCTGCCGTTGCTGAACAAACACGTGTGTGGAAGGGCCATCCCCGTCGTAACTCGAGAATATACCCCACGTTCCCGCCGCAACTCGAGAAAAACCATGAGATTTCCACCTCGCCGGGAGAAGAGACCCGTTTCCCCTGCACTGCGTGCAGAGCAATTCCGTCTTCCACATCACACATGAAAGGAGCCTTGATTTCCTTGATGGCACTCCAGAGAAACCCCAAGAACACTGTTTCAAGGCTAGAGGGATCCTGAGGTCACTGTAGCAACAAGAAAGAGCTCCGTGGACCAAGAATCAACTCGAAATGAGAGGTTAGTCCCTGGCTTCGACTCCAGAGGAATACCACCTTACCACAAGTACCTCAAGAGGAGGCTTCTCTCAGCTCTAGGTATGTGAGAGGGACCCTGAATTTGCGGCCTCAAGTGGAATGGACACTGCGATGCCCTGACGCGAAATAAGGCCGGATATCCCTGCAGTGACTTGAATGCAGGCTAGTCTTGCATCTCCCAAGACGAAAGGATGTCTGAATCCCCTGTGGAGACCACAGAGAAAGACCTAGTTCCCCACCTCATCGCGGCCGGAGTCCTCACATCCTTTGAAAACTCCAGAGGTACGCGGAGATCAGTGCCTCCAAAGGAGACGATACCAGACTCCTCGTGAAAATTGATAGGAGTCCCAGGATTCCTGTGGCACGTGGAAAGGGACCCTTGGTCTCCCGCCTCAGCTGGAGAGGCGTCCCAATTGCCCTGCCAAGCCTCGAGGAGAATCCCGAGTTGTCCCTCGCAATTAGGCAGGAGTCCTGCCGTCGCTGAACAAACACGTGGGTGAACTGGCCATCCCCGTCGTAACTCGAGAATATAGCCCAGGTTCCCGCCGCAACTCGAGAAAAACCATGAGACTTCCCCCTCGCCGCGAGATGAGGCCCGATTCCCCTGCACTGCGTGCAGAGCAATTCCGTGTTGCACATCACTCATGAAAAGAGCCTTGATTTCCTTGATCGCACTCCAGAGAAAACCCAAGAACACTGTTTCAAGGCTAGAGGGATCCTGAGGTCACTGTAGCCAAATGAAAGAGCTCTGTGGACCAAGAATTAACTCGAGATGAGAGGTTAGTCCCTGGCTTCGACTCCAGACGACTACCACCTTACCACAAGCACCTCAAGAGGAGGCTTCTCTCAACTCTAGCAATGTGAGAGGGACCCTGAGTTTGCGGCCTCAAGTGGAATGAACACCGCGATGCCCTGACTCGAAATAAGGCCGGATATCCTTGCAGTGACTTGAATGCAGGCTCGTCTTGCATCTCCCAAGACGAAAGGATGTCTGAATCCCCTGTGGGGACCACAGAGAAAGACCTAGTTCCCCACCTCATCGCGACCGGAGGCCTCACATCCTTTGAAAACTCCAGAGCTACGTGGAGATCAGTGCCTCCAAAGGAGACGATGCCTGACTCCTCGTGAAACTTGATAGGAGTCCCAGGATTGCTGTGGCACGTGGAATGGGTCACTTGGTCTCCCGCCTCAGCTGGAGAGGCGTCCCAATTGCCCTGCCAAGCCTCGGGGAGAATCCCGAGTTGTTCCTCGCAACTAGGCAGGAGTCCTGCCTTCGCTGAACAAACACGTGGGTGGAAGGGCCATTCCCGTCGTAACTCGAGAATATACACCAGGTTCCCGCCGCAACTCGAGAAAAACCATGAGACTTCCCCCTCGACGCGAGATGAGGACCGATTCCCCTGCACTGTGTGCAGAGCAATTCCGTGTTGCACATCACACATGAAAGGAGCCTTGATTTCCTTGATGGCACTCCAGAGAAACCCCAAGAACACTGTTTCAAGGCTAGAGGGATCCTGACGTCACTGTAGCAACACGAAAGAGCTCCGTGGACCAAAAATCAACTCGAGATGAGAGGTTAGTCCCTGGCTTCGACTCCAGAGGAATACCACCTTACCACAAACACCTCAAGAGGAGGCTTCTCTCAGCTCTGGCTATGTGAGAGGGACCCTGAGTTTGCGGCCTCAAGTGGAATGGACACTGCGATGCCCTGACTCGAAATAAGGCCGGATATCCCTGCAGTGACTTGAATGCAGGCTCGTCTTGCATCTCCCAAAACGAAAGGATGTCTGAATCCCCTGTGGAGACCACAGAGAAAGACCTAGTTCCCCATCTCATCGCGACCGGAGGCCTCACATCCTTTGAAAACCCCAGAGGAACGCGGAGATCAGTGTCTCCAAAGGACACGATGCCTGACTCCTCGTGAAACTTGATAGGAGTCCCAGGATTCCTGTGGCACGTGGAAAGGGACCCTTGGTCTCCCGCCTCAGCTGGAGAGGCGTCCCAATTGCCCTGCCAAGCCTCGAGGAGAATCCCGAGTTGTCCTTCGCAACTAGGCAGGAGTCGTGACGTCGCTGAACAAACACGTATGTGGAAGGGCCATCCCCGTCGTAACTCGAGAATATAGCCCAGGTTCCTGCCGCAACTCGAGAAAAACCATGAGACTTACCCCTCGCCGCGAGATGAGGCCCGATTCCCCTGCACTGCGTGCAGAGCAATTCCGTGTTGCACATCACTCATGAAAAGAGCCTTGATTTCCTTGATGGCACTCCAGAGAATCCCCAAGAACACTGTTTCAAGGCTAGAGGGATCCTGAGGTCACTGTAGCCAAACGAAAGAGCTCCGTGGACCAAGAATCAACTCGAGATGAGAGGTTAGTCCCTGGCTTCGACTCCAGAGGAATACCACCTTACCACAAGCACCTCAAGAGGAGGCTTCTCTCAGCTCTAGGTATGTGAGAGGGACCCTGAGTTTGCGGCCTCAAGTGGAATGGACACTGCGATGCCCTGACTCGAAATAAGGCCGGATATCCCTGCAGTGACTTGAATGCAGGCTCGTCTTGCATCTCCCAAAACGAAAGGATGTCTGAATCCCCTGTGGAGACCACAGAGAAAGACCTAGTTCCCCATCTCATCGCGACCGGAGGCCTCACATCCTTTGAAAACCCCAGAGGAACGCAGAGATCAGTGCCTCCAAAGGAGACGATGCCTGACTCCTCATGAAACTTGATAGGAGTCCCAGGATTCCTGTGGCACGTGGAAAGGGACCCTTGGTCTCCCGCCTCAGCTGGAGAGGCGTCCCAATTGCCCTGCCAAGCCTCGAGGAGAATCCCGAGTTGTCCCTCGCAACTAGGCAGGAGTCGTGACGTCGCTGAACAAACACGTATGTGGAAGGGCCATCCCCGTCGTAAATCGAGAATATACCCCAGGTTCCCGCCGCAACTCGAGAAAAACCATGAGACTTCCCCCTCGCCGCGAGATGAGGCCCGATTCCCCTGCATTACGTGCAGAGCAATTCCGTGTTGCACATCACACATGAAAGGAGCCTTGATTTCCTTAATGGCACTCCAGAGAAACCCCAAGAACATTGTTTCAATGCTAGAGTGATCCTGAGTTCACTGTAGCAACACGAAAGAGCTCCGTGGACCAAAAATCAACTCGAGATGAGAGGTTAGTCCCTGGCTTCAACTCCAGAGGAATACCACCTTACCACAAGCACCTCAAGAGGAGGCTTCTCTCAGCTCTAGGTATGTGAGAGGGACCCTGAGTTTGCGGCCTCAAGTGGAATGGACTACGCGATGCCCTGACTCAAAATAAGGCCGGATATCCCTGCAGTGACTTGAATGCAGGCTCGTCTTGCATCTCCCAAGACGAAAGGATGTCTGAATCCCCTGTGGAGACCACAGAGAAAGACCTAGTTCCCCATCTCATCGCGACCGGGGGCCTCACATCCTTTGAAAACTCCAGAGGTACGCGAAGATCAGTGCCTCCAAAGGAGACGATGCCTGACTCCTCGTGAAACTTGATAGGAATCCCAGGATTCCTGTGGCACGTGGAAAGTGACCCTTGGTCTCCCGCCTCAGATGGAGAGGCGTCCCAATTGCCCTGCCAAGCCTCGAGGAGAATCCCGAGTTGTCCCTCGCAACTAGGCAGGAGTCCTGACGTCGCTGAACAAACACGTGGGTGGAAGGGCCATCCCCGTCGTAACTCGAGAATATACCGCAGGTTCCCGCCGCAACTCGAGAAAAACCATGAGACTTCCCCCTCGCCGCGAGATGAGGCCGGATTCCCCTGCATTGCGTGCAGAGCAATTCCGTGTTGCACATCACACATGAAAGGAGCCTTGATTTCCTTGATGGCACTTCAGAGAAACCCCGAGAACTCTGTTTCAAGGTTAGAAGGATCCTGAGGTCACTGTAGCAACACAAAAGAGCTCCGTGGACCAAAAATCAACTCGAGATGAGGGGTTAGTCCCTGGCTTCGACTCCAGAGGAATACCACCTTACCACAAGCACCTCAAGAGGAGGCTTCTCTCAGCTCTAGGTATGTGAGAGGGACCCTGAGATTGCAGCCTCAAGTGGAATGGACACCGCTATGCCCTGACTCGAAATAAGGCCGGATATCCCTGCAGTGACTTGAATGCAGGCTCGTCTTGCATCTCCCAAGACGAAAGCATGTCTGAATCCCCTGCGGAGACCACAGAGAAAGACCTAGTTCCCCACCTCATCGCGACCGGAGGCCTCACATCCTTTGAAAATTCCAGAGGTATGCGGAGATCAGTGCCTCCAAAGGAGACGATGCCTGACTCCTCGTGAAACTTGATAGGAGTCCCAGGATTCCTGTGGCACGTGGAAAGGGGCCCTTGGTCTAGGGCCTCAGATGGAGAGGCGTCGCTGTTGCCCTGCCAAGCCTCGAGGAGAACCCCGAGTTGTCCCTCGCAACTAGGCAGGAGTCCTGACGTCGCTGACCAAACACGTGGGTGGAAGGGCCATCCCCGTTGTAACGCGAGAATATACTCCAGATTCCCGCCACAACTCGAGAAAAACCATGAGACTTCCCCCTCGCCACGAGATGAGGACCGATTCCCCTGCACTGCGTGCAGAGCAATTCCGTGTTGCACATCACACATGAAAGGAGCCTTGATTTCCTTGATGGCACTCCAGAGAAACCCCAAGAACACTGTTTCAAGGCTAGAGGGATCCTGAGGTCACTG
Organism: Cervus elaphus; assembly: GCF_910594005.1. Lineage (NCBI taxonomy): Eukaryota > Metazoa > Chordata > Mammalia > Artiodactyla > Cervidae > Cervus > Cervus elaphus. Next base: position 678,559 of record NC_057815.1, on the reverse strand, counting down.
TAGCAACACGAAAGAGCTCCGTGGCCCAAAAATCAACTCGAGATGAAAGGTTAGTCCCTGGCTTCGACTCCAGAGGAATACCACGTTACCACAAGCACCTCAAGAGGAGGCTTCTCTCAGCTCTAGGTATGTGAGAGGGACCCTGAGTTTGTGGCCTCAAGTGGAATGTACACCGTGATGCCCTGACTCGAAATAAGGCCGGATATCCCTGCAGTGACTTGAATGCAGGCTCGTCTTGCATCTCCCAAGACGAAAGGATGTCTGAATCCCCTGTGTAGACCACAGAGAAAGACGTAATTCCCCACCTCATCGCGACCGGAGGCCTCACATCCTTTGAAAACTCCAGAGGTACGCGGAGATCAGTGCCTCCAAAGGAGACGATGCCTGACTCCTCGTGAAACTTGATAGGAGTCCCAGGATTCCTGTGGCACGTGGAAAGGGACCCTTGGTCTCCCGCCTCAGCTGGAGAGGCGTCCCAATTGCCCTGCCAAGCCTCGAGGGGAATCCCGAGTTGTCCCTCGCAACTAGGCAGGAGTCCTGCCGTTGCTGAACAAACACGTGTGTGGAAGGGCCATCCCCGTCGTAACTCGAGAATATACCCCAGGTTCCCGCCGCAACGCGAGAAAAACCATGAGACTTCCCCCTCGCCGCGAGATGAGGCCCGATTCCCCTGCACTGCGTGCAGAGCAATTCCGTCTTGCACATCACACATGACAGGAGCCTTGATTTCCTTAATGGCACTCCAGAGAAACCCCAAGAACACTGTTTCAAGGCTAGAGGGATCCTGAGGTCAGAGTAGCTACACGAAAGAGCTCCGTGGCCCAAGAATCAACTCGAGATGAGAGGTTAGTCCCTGGCTTCGAATCCAGAGGAATACCACCTTACCACAAGCACCTCAAGAGGAGGCTTCTCTCAGCTCTAAGTATGTGAGAGGGACCCTGATTTTGCGGCCTCAAGTGGAATGGACACTGCGATGCCCTGACGCGAAATAAGGCCGGATATCCCTGCAGTGACTTGAATGCAGGCTCGTCTTGCATCTCCCAAGACGAAAGGATGTCTTAATCCCCTGTGCAGACCACAGAGAAAGACCTAGTTCCCCACCTCATCGCGACCGGAGGCCTCACATCCTTTGAAAACTCCAGAGGTACGCGGAGATCAGTGCCTCCAAAGGAGACGATACCTGACTCCTCGTGAAACTTGATAGGAGTCCCAGGATTCCTGTGGCACGTGGAAAGGGACCCTTGGTCTCCCGCCTCAGCTGGAGAGGCGTCCCAATTGCCCTGCCAAGCCTCGAGGAGAATCCCGAGTTGTCCCTCGCAACTAGGCAGGAGTCCTGCCGTTGCTGAACAAACACGTGGGTGAAAGGGCCATCCCCGTCGTAACTCGAGAATATAGCCCAGGTTCCCGCCGCAACTCGAGAAAAACCATGAGACTTCCCCCTCGCCGTGAGATGAGGCCCGATTCCCCTGCACTGCGTGCACAGCAATTCCGTCTTGCACATCACACATGAAAGGAGCCTTGATTTCCTTGATGGCACTCCAGAGAAACCCCAAGAACACTGTTTCAAGGCTAGAGGGATCCTGAGGTCACTGTAGCAACACGAAAGAGCTCCGTGGACCAAGAATCAACTCGAAATGAGAGGTTAGTCCCTGGCTTCGACTCCAGAGGAATACCACCTTACCACAAGCACCTCAAGAGGAGGCTTCTCTCAGCTCTAGGTATGTGAGAGGGACCCTGATTTTGCGGACTCAAGTGGAATGGACACTGCGATGCCCTGACGTGAAATAAGGCCGGATATCCCTGCAGTGAATTGAATGCAGGCTCGTCTTGCATCTCCCAATATGAAAAGATGTCTGAATCCCCTGTGGAGACCACAGAGAAAGACCTAGTTCCCCACCTCATCGCGACCGGAGTCCTCACATCCTTTGAAAACTCCAGAGGTACGCGGAGATCAGTGCCTCCAAAGGAGACGATGCCTGACTCCTCGTGAAACTTGATAGGACCCCAGGATTCCTGTGGCACGTGGAAAGGGACCCTTGGTCTCCCGCCTCAGCTGGAGAGGCGTCCCAATTGCCCTGCCAAGCCTCGAGGAGAATCCCGAGTTGTTCTTCGCAACTAGGCAGGAGTCCTGACGTCGCTGAACAAACACGTGGGTGGAAGGGCCATCCCCGTCGTAACTCGAGACTATACCCCAGGTTCCCGCCGCAACTCGAGAAAAACCATGAGACTTCCCCCTCGCCGTGAGATGAGGCCCGATTCCCCTGCACTGCGTGCAGAGCAATTCCGTGTTGCACATCACACATGAAAAAAGCCTTGATTTCCTTGATGGCACTCCAGAGAAACCCCAAGAACACTGTTTCAAGGCTAGAGGGATCCTGAGATCTCTGTAGCAACACAAAAGAGCTCCGTGGACCAGAAATCAACTCGAGATGAGAGGTTAGTCCCTGGCTTCGACTCCAGAGGAATACCACCTTGCCACAAGCACCTCAAGAGGAGGCTTCTCTCAGCTCTAGGTATGTGAGAGGGACCCTGAGTTTGCGGCCTCAAGTGGAATGGACACTGCGATGCCCTGACTCGAAATAAGGCCGGATATGCCTGCAGTGACTTGAATGCAGGCTCGTCTTGCATCTCCCAAAACGAAAGGATGTCTGAATCCCCTGTGGAGACCACAGAGAAAGACCTAATTCCCCATCTCATCGCGACCGGAGGCCTCACATCCTTTGAAAACCCCAGAGGAACGCGGAGATCAGTGCCTCCAAAGGAGACGATACCTGACTCCTCATGAAACTTGATAGGAGTCCCAGGATTCCTGTGGCACGTGGAAAGGGACCCTTGGTCTCCCGCCTCAGCTGGAGAGGCGTCCCAATTGCCCTGCCAAGCCTCGAGGAGAATCTTGAGTTGTCCCTCGCAACTAGGCAGGAGTCGTGACGTCGCTGAACAAACACGTATGTGGAAGGGCCATCCCCGTCGTAAATCGAGAATATACCCCAGGTTCCCGCCGCAACTCGAGAAAAACCATGAGACTTCCCCCTCGCCGCGAGATGAGGCACGATTCCCCTGCATTGCGTGCAGAGCAATTCCGTGTGGACATCACACATGAAAGGAGCCTTGATTTCCTTAATGGCACTCCAGAGAAACCCCAAGAACACTGTTTCAAGGCTAGAGGGATCCTGAGTTCACTGTAGCAACACGAAAGAGCTCCGTGGACCAAAAATCAACTCGAGATGAGAGGTTAGTCCCTAACTTCGACTCCAGAGGAATACCACCTTACCACAAGCACCTCAAGAGGAGGCTTCTCTCAGCTCTAGGTATTTGAGAGGGACCCTGAGTTTGCGGCCTCTAGTGGAATGGACACCGCGAAGCACTGACGGAAATAAGGCCGGATATCCATGCAGTGACTTGAATGCAGGCTCGTCTTGCATCTCCCAGGACGAAAGGATGTCTGAATCCCCTGTGGAGACCACAGAGAAAGACCTAGTTCCCCACCTCATCGCGACCGCAGGCCTCACATCCTTTGAAAACTCCAGAGGTACGCGGAGATCAGTGCCTCCAAAGGAGACGATGCCTGACTCCTCGTGAAACTTGATAGGAGTCCCAGGATTCCTGTGACATGTGGAAAGGGACCCTTGGTCTCCCGCCTCAGCTGGAGAGGCGTCCCAATTGCCCTGCCAAGCCTCGAGGAGAATCCCGAGTTGTCCCTCGCAACTAGGCAGGAGTCCTGACGTCGCTGAACAAACACGTGGTTGGAAGGGCCATCCCCGTCGTAACTCGAGAATATACCCCAGGTTCCCGCCGCAACTCGAGAAAAACCATGAGACTTCCCCCTCGCCGCGAGATGAGGCCCGATTCCCCTGCACTGCGTGCAGAGCAATTCCGTCTTGCACATCACACATGAAAGGAGCCTTGATTTCCTTGATGGCACTCCAGAGAAACCCCAAGTACACTGTTTCAAGGCTAGAGGGATCCTGAGGTCACTGGAGCAACACGAAAGAGCTCCGTGGACCAAAAATCAACTCGAGATGAGAGGTTAGTCCCTGTGCTTCAACTCCAGAGGAATACCACCTTACCACAAGCACCTCAAGAGGAGGCTTCTCTCAGCTCTAGGGATGTGAGAGGGACCCTGAGTTTGCGGCCTCAAGTGGAATGGACACCGCGATGCCCTGTCTCAAAATAAGGCCGGATATCCCTGCAGTGACTTGAATGCAGGCTCGTCTTGCATCTCCCAAGACGAAAGGATGTCTGAATCCCCTGTGGAGACCACAGAGAAAGACCTAGTTCCCCATCTCATCGCGACCGGAGGCCTCACATCCTTTGAAAACTCCAGAGGTACGCGAAGATCAGTGCCTCCAAAGGAGACGATGCCTGACTCCTCGTGAAACTTGATAGGAATCCCAGGATTCCTGTGGCACGTGGAAAGGGACCCTTGGTCTTCCGCCTCAGATGGAGAGGCGTCGCTGTTGCCCTGCCAAGCCTCGAGGAGAACCCCGAGATGTCCCTCGCAACTAGGCAGGAGTCCTGACGTCGCTGAACAAACACGTGGGTGGAAGGGCCATCCCCGTCGTAACGCGAGAATATACTCCAGATTCCCGCCACAACTCGAGAAAAACCATGAGACTTCCCCCTCGCCACGAGATGAGGACCGATTCCCCTGCACTGCGTGCAGAGCAATTCCGTGTTCCACATCACACATGAAAGGAGCCTTGATTTCCTTGATGGCACTCCAGAGAAACCCCAAGAACACTGTTTCAAGGCTAGAGGGATCCTGAGGTCACTGTAGCAACAAGAAAGAGCTCCGTGGACCAAGAATCAACTCGAAATGAGAGGTTAGTCCCTGGCTTCGACTCCAGAGGAATACCACCTTACCACAAGTACCTCAAGAGGAGGCTTCTCTCAGCTCTAGGTATGTGAGAGGGACCCTGAATTTGCGACCTCAAGTGGAATGGACACTGCGATGCCCTGACGCGAAATAAGGCCGGATATCCCTGCAGTGACTTGAATGCAGGCTAGTCTTGCATCTCCCAAGACGAAAGGATGTCTGAATCCCCTGTGGAGACCACAGAGAAAGACCTAGTTCCCCACCTCATCGCGGCCGGAGTCCTCACATCCTTTGAAAACTCCAGAGGTACGCGGAGATCAGTGCCTCCAAAGGAGACGATGCCTGACTCCTCGTGAAACTTGATAGGAGCCCCAGGATTCCTGTGGCACGTGGAAAGGGACCCGTGGTCTCCCGCCTCAGCTGGAGAGGTGTCCCAATTGCCCTGCCAAGCCTCGAGGAGAATCCCGAGTTGTCCCTCGCAACTAGGCAGGAGTCCTGACTTCGCTGAACAAACACATGGGTGGAGGGACCATCCCCGTCTTAACTCGAGAATATACACCAGGTTCCCGCCGCAACTCGAGAAAAACCATGAGACTTCCCCCTCGGCGCGAGATGAGGACCGATTCCCCTGCACTGCGTGCAGAGCAATTCCGTGTTGCACATCACACATGAAAGGAGCCTTGATTTCCATGGTGGCACTCCAGAGAAACACCAAGAACACTGTTTCAAGGCTAGAGGGATCCTGAGGTCACTGTAGCAACACGAAAGAGCTCCGTGGACCAAAAATCAACTCGAGATGAGAGGTTAGTCCCTGGCTTCGACTCCAGAGGAATACCACCTTACCACAAGCACCTCAAGAGGAGGCTTCTCTCAGCTCTAGGTATGTTAGAGGGACCCTGAGTTTGCGGCCTAAAGTGGAATGAACACCGCGATCCCCTGACTCGAAATAAGGCCGGATATCCCTGCAGTGACTTGAATGCAGGCTCGTCTTGCATCTCCCAAGACGAAAGGATGTCTGAATCCCCTGTGGAGACCACAGAGAAAGACATAGTTCCCCACCTCATCGCGACCGGAGGCCTCACATCCTTTGAAAACTCCAGAGGTACGCGGAGATCAGTGCCTCCCAAGGAGACAATGCCTGACTCCTCGTGAAACTTGATAGGAGTCCCAGGATTCCTGTGGCACGTGGAAAGGGACCCTTGGTCTCCCGCCTCAGATGGAGAGGCGTCCCAATTGCTCTGCCAAGCCTCGAGGAGAATCCCGAGTTGTCCTTCGCAACTAGGCAGGAGTCCTGACGTCGCTGAACAAACACGTGGGTGGAAGGGCCATCCCCGTCGTAACTCGAGACTCTACCCCAGGTTCCCGCCGCAACTCGAGAAAAACCATGAGACTTCCCCCTCGCCGCGAGATGAGGCCCGATTCCCCTGCACTGCGTGCAGAGCAATTCCGTGTTCGACATCACACATGAAAAAAGCCTTGATTTCCTTGATGGCACTCCAGAGAAACCCCAAGAACACTGTTTCAAGGCTAGAGGGATCCTGAGGTCACTGTAGCAACACGAAAGAGCTCCGTGGACCAAAAATCAACTCGAGATGAGAGGTTAGTCCCTGGCTTCGACTCCAGAGGAATACCACCTTACCACAAACACCTCAAGAGGAGGCTTCTCTCAACTCTAGCTATGTGAGAGGGACCCTGAGTTTGCGGCCTCAAGTGGAATGGACACTGCGATGCCCTGACTCGAAATAAGGCCGGATATCCCTGCAGTGACTTGAATGCAGGCTCGTCTTGCATCTCCCAAGACGAAAGGATGTCTGAATCCCCTGTGGAGACCACAGAGAAAGACCTAGTTCCCCATCTCATCGCGACCGGAGGCCTCCCATCCTTTGAAAACCCCGGAGGAACGCGGAGATCAGTGCCTCCAAAGGAGACGATGCCTGACTCCTCATGAAACTTGATAGGAGTCCCAGGATTCCTGTGGCACGTGGAAAGGGACCCTTGGTCTCCCGCCTCAGCTGGAGAGGCGTCCCAATTGCCCTGCCAAGCCTCGAGGAGAATCCCGAGTTGTCCCTCGCAACTAGGCAGGAGTCGTGACGTCGCTGAACAAACACGTATGTGGAAGGGCCATCCCCGTCGTAAATCGAGAATATACCCCAGGTTCCCGCCGCAACTCGAGGAAAACCATGAGACTTCCCCCTCGCCGCGAGATGAGGCCCGATTCCCCTGCATTGCGTGCAGAGCAATTCCGTCTTGCACATCACACATGAAAGGAGCCTTGATTTCCTTAATGGCACTCCAGAGAAACCCCAAGAACACTGTTTCAAGGCTAGAGGGATCCTGAGTTCACTGTAGCAACACGATAGAGCTCCGTGGACCAAAAATCAACTCGAGATGAGAGGTTAGTCCCTAACTTCGACTCCAGAGGAATACCACCTTACCACAAGCACCTCAAGAGGAGGCTTCTCTCAGCTCTAGGTATGTGAGAGGGACCCTGAGTTTGCAGCCTCAAGTGGAATGGACACCGCGATGCACTGACGGAAATAAGGCCGGATATCCATGCAGTGACTTGAATGCAGGCACGTCTTGCATCTCCCAAGACGAAAGGATGTCTGAATCCCCTGTGGAGACCACAGAGAAAGACCTAGTTCCCCACCTCATCGCTACCGGAGGCCTCACATCCTTTGAAAACTCCAGAGGTACGCGGAGATCAGTGCCTCCAAAGGAGACGACGCCTGACTCCTCGTGAAACTTGATAGGAGTCCCAGGATTCCTGTGGCACGTGGAAAGGGACCCTTGGTCTCCCGCCTCAGCTGGAGAGGCGTCCCAATTGCCCTGCCAAGCCTCGGGGAGAATCCCGAGTTGTTCCTCGCAACTAGGCAGGAGTCCTGACGTCGCTGAACAAACACGTGGGTGGAAGGGCCATCCCCGTCGTAACTCGAGAATATACCCCAGGTTCCCGCCGCAACTCGAGAAAAACCATTAGACTTCCCCCTCGACGCGAGATGAGGACCGATTCCCCTGCACTGCGTGCAGAGCAATTCCGCGTTGCACATCACACATGAAAGGAGCCTTGATTTCCTTGATGGCACTCCAGAGAAACCCCAAGAACACTGTTTCAAGGCTAGAGGGATCCTGACGTCACTGTAGCAACACGAAAGAGCTCCGTGGACCAAAAGTCAACTCGAGATGAGAGGTTAGTCCCTGGCTTCGACTCCAGAGGAATACCACCTTACCACAAACACCTCAAGACGAGGCTTCTCTCAGCTATAGCTATGTGAGAGGGACCCTGAGTTTGCGGCCTCAAGTGGAATGGACACTGCGATGCCCTGACTCGAAATAAGGCCGGATATCCCTGCAGTGACTTGAATGCAGGCTCGTCTTGCATCTCCCAAAACGAAAGGATGTCTGAATCCCCTGTGGAGACCACAGAGAAAGACCTAGTTCCCCATCTCATCGCGACCGGAGGCCTCACATCCTTTGAAAACCCCAGAGGAACGCGGAGATCAGTGCCTCCAAAGGAGACGATGCCTGACTCCTCGTGAAACTTGATAGGTGTCCCAGGATTCCTGTGGCACGTGGAAAGGGACCCTTGGTCTCCCGCCTCAGCTGGAGAGGCGTCCCAATTGCCCTGCCAAGCCTCGAGGAGAATCCCGAGTTGTCCCTCGCAACTAGGCAGGAGTCGTGACGTCGCTGAACAAACACGTATTTGGAAGGGCCATCCCCGTCGTAAATCGAGAATATACCCCAGGTTCCAGCCGTAACTCGAGAAAAACCATGAGACTTCCCCCTCGCCGCGAGATGAGGGCGGATTCCCCTGCATTGCGTGCAGAGCAATTCCGTCTTGCACATCACACAAGAAAGGAGACTTGATTTCCTTAATGGCACTCCAGAGAAACCCCAAGAACACTGTTTCAAGGCTAGAGGGATCCTGAGGTCACTGTAGCAACACGAAAGAGCTCCGTGGACCAAAAATCAACTCGAGATGAGAGGTTAGTCCCTAACTTCGACTCCAGAGGAATACCACCTTACCACAAGCACCTCAAGAGGAGGCTTCTCTCAGCTCTAGGTATGTGAGAGGGACCCTGAGTTTGTGGCCTCAAGTGCAATGGACCCCGCGATGCACTGACTCGAAATAAGGCCGGATATCCCTGCAGTGACTTGAATGCACGCTCGCTTGCATCTCCCAAGACGAAAGGATGTCTGAATCCCCTGTGGAGACCACAGAGAAAGACCTAGTTCCCCACCTCATCGCGACCGGAGGCCTCACATCCTTTGAAAACTCCAGAGGTACGCGGAGATCAGTGCCTCCAAAGGAGACGATACCTGACTCCTCGTGAAAATTGATAGGAGTCCCAGGATTCCTGTGGCACGTGGAAAGGGACACTTGGTCTCCCGCCTCAGCTGGAGAGGCGTCCCAATTGCCCTGCCAAGCCTCGAGGAGAATCCCGAGTTGTCCCTCGTAACTAGGCAGGAGTCCTGCCGTCGCTGAACAAACACGTGGGTGAAAGGGCCATCCCCGTCGTAACTCGAGAATATAGCCCAGGTTCCCGCCGCAACTCGAGAAAAACCATGAGACTTACCCCTCGCCGCGAGATGAGGCCCGATTCCCCTGCACTGCGTGCAGAGCAATTCCGTGTTGCACATCACTCATGAAAAGAGCCTTGATTTCCTTGATGGCACTCCAGAGAATCCCCAGGAACACTGTTTCAAGGCTAGAGGGATCCTGAGGTCACTGTAGCAACACGAAAGAGCTCCGTGGACCAAGAATCAACTCGAGATGAGAGGTTAGTCCCTGGCTTCGACTCCAGAAGAATACCACCTTACCACAAGCACCTCAAGAGGAGGCTTCTCTCAGCTCTAGGTATGTGAGAGGGACCCTGAGTTTGCGGCCTCAAGTGGAATGAACACCGCGATGCCCTGACTCGAAATAAGGGCGGATATCCCTGCAGTGACTTGAATGCAGGGTCGTCTTGCATCTCCCAAGACGAAAGGATGTCTGAATCCCCTGTGGAGACCACAGAGAAAGACCTAGTTCCCCACCTCATCGCGACCGGAGTCCTCACATCCTTTGAAAACTCCAGAGCTACGTGGAGATCAGTGCCTCCAAAGGAGACGATGCCTGACTCCTCGTGAAACTTGATAGGAGTCCCAGGATTGCTGTGGCACGTGGAAAGGGACACTTGGTCTCCCGCCTCAGCTGGAGAGGCGTCCCAATTGCCCTGCCAAGCCTCGAGGAGAATCCCGAGTTGTCCCTCGCAACTAGGCAGGAGTCCTGCCTTCGCTGAACAAACACGTGTGTGGAGGGGCCATCCCCGTCGTAACTCGAGAATATACCCCAGGTTCCCGCCGCAACTCGAGAAAAACCATGAGATTTCCACCTCGCCGGGAGATGAGACCCGATTCCCCTGCACTGCGTGCAGAGCAATTCCGGCTTGCACATCACACATGAAAGGAGCCTTGATTTCCTTGATGGCACTCCAGAGAAACCCCAAGAACACTGTTTCAAGGCTAGAGGGATCCTGAGGTCACTGTAGCAACAAGAAAGAGCTCCATGGACCAAGAATCAACTCGAAATGAGAGGTTAGTCTCTGGCTTCGACTCCAGAGGAATACCACGTTACCACAAGCACCTCAAGAGGAGGCTTCTGTCAGCTCTAGGTATGTGAGAGGGACCCTGAGTTTGCGGCCTCAAGTGGAATGGACACCGCGATGCCCTGACTCGAAATAAGGCCGGATATCCCTGCAGTGACTTGAATGCAGGCTCGTCTTGCATCTCCCAAGACGAAAGGATGACTGAATCCACTGTAGAGACCACAGAGAAAGACCTAGTTCCCGACATCATCGCGACCCATAGGCCTCACATCCTTGGAAAACTCTAGAGGGACGCGGAGATCTGTGCCTCCAAAGGAGAAGATGCCTGACTCCTCGTGAAACTTGATAGGAGTCCCAGGATTCCTGTGGCACGTGGAAAGGGACCCTTGGTCTCCCGCCTCAGCTGGAGAGGCGTCTCAATTGCCCTGCCAAACCTCGAGGAGAATCCCGAGTTGTCCCTCGCATCTAGGCCGGAGTCCTGACGTCGCTGAACAAACAGGTGTGTGGCAGGGCCATCCCCGTCGTTTCTCGAGAATATACCCCAGGTTCCCACCGCAATTCGTGAAAAATCATGAGACTTCCCCCTCGCCGCGAGATGAGGCCCGATTCCCCTGCACTGCGTGCAGAGCAATGCCGTGTTGCACATCACACAGGAAAGGAGCCTTGATTTCCTTGATGGCACTCCAGAGAATGCCCAAGAACACTGTTTCAAGGCTAGAGGAATCCTGAGGTCACTGTAGCAACATGAAAGAGCTCTGTGGATCAAAAATCAACTCGAGATGAGAGGTTAGTCCCTGGCTTCGACTCCAGAGGAATACCACCTTACCACAAGCACCTCAAGAGTTGGCTTCTCACAGCTCTAGGTATATCAGAGTGACCCTGAGTTTACGGCCTCAAGTGGAATGGACACCGCGATGTCCTGAGTCGAAATAAGGCCGGATATGCCTGCAGTGACTTGAATGCAGGCTCCTCTTGCAACTCCCAAGAAAAAAGGATGTCTGAATCCCGTGTGGAGACCACTGAGAAAGACCTAGTTCTCCACCTCAACGGGACCGGAGGCCTCACATCCTTTGAAAACTCCAGAGGGACACGCAGATCAGTGCCTCCAAAGGAGACGATGCCTGACTCCTTGTGAAACTTGATAGGAGTCCCAGGATTCCTTTGGCACGTGGAAAGGGAACCTTGGTCACCCGCCTCAGCTGGAGAGGCGTCCCAATTGCCCTGCCAAGCCTCAAGGAGAATCACGAGTTGTCCCTCGCAACTAGGCAGGAGTCCTGACGTCGCTGAACAAACACGTGTGTGGAAGGGCCATCCCCGTCGTAATTCGAGAATATACCCCAGGTTCCGCCCGCAGCTCGAGAAAAACCATGAGACTTCCCCCTCGCCGCGAGATGAGGCCCGATTCCCCTGCACTGCGTGCAGAGCAATGCCGTGTTGCACATCACACAGGAAAGGAGCCTTGATTTCCTTGATGGCACTCCAGAGAAACCCCAAGAACACTGTTTCAAGGCTAGAGGGATCCTGAGGTCACTGTAGCAACACGAAAGAGCTCCGTGGACCAAAAATCAACTCGAGATGAGAGGTTATTCCCTGACTTCGACTCCAGAGGAATACCACCTTACCACAAGTACCTCAAGAGGAGGCTTCTCTCAGCTCTAGGTATGTGAGAGGGACCCTGAGTTTGCAGCCTCAAGTGGAATGGACACCGCGATGCCCTGACTTGAAATAAGGCCGGATATCCTTGCAGTGACTTGAATGCATGCTCGTCTTGCATCTCCCAAGACGAAAGGATGTCTGAATCCCCTGTGGAGACCACAGAGAAAGACCTAGTTCCCCACCTCATCGCGACCGGAGGCCTCACATCCTTGGAAAACTCCAGAGGGACGCGGAGATCAGTGCCTATAAAGGAGACGATGCCTGACTCCTCGTCAAACTTGATAGGAGTCCCAGGATTCCTGTGGCACGTGGAAAGGGACCCTTGGTCTCCCGCCTCAGCTGGAGAGGCGTCCCAATTGCCCTGCCAAGCCTCGAGGAGAATCCCGAGTTGTCCCTCGCAACTAGGCAGGAGTCCTGACGTCGCTGAACAAACACGTGTGTGGAAGAGCCATCCCCGTCGTAACTCGAGAATATACCCCAGGTTCCCGCCGCAACTCGAGAAAAACCATGAGACTTCCCTGTCGCCGCGAGATGAGGCCCGATTCCCCTGCACTGCGTGCAGAGCAATGCCGTGTTGCACATCACACAGGATAGGAGCCTTGATTTCCTTGATGGCACTCCAGAGAAACCCCAAGAACACTGTTTCAAGGCTAGAGTGATCCTGAGGTCACTGTAGGAACATGAAAGATCTCCGTGGACCACAAATCAACTCGAGATGAGAGGTTAGTCCCTGGCTTCGACTCCAGAGGAATACCACCTTACCACAAGCACCTCAAAAGGAGGCTTCTGTCAGCTCTAGGTATGTGAGAGGGACCCTGAGTTTGCAGCCTCAAGTGGAATGGACACCGCGATGCCCTGACTTGAAATAAGGCCGAATATCCCTGCAGTGACTTGAATGCAGGCTCGTCTTGCATCTCCCAAGACGAAAGGATGTCTGAATCCCCTGTGGAGACCACAGAGAAAGACCGAGTTCCCCACATCATCACGACCGGAGGCCTCACATCCTTTGAAAACTCCAGTGGGAGGCGGAGATCAGTGCCTCCACAGGAGACGATGCCTGACTCCTCGTGAAATTTGATAGGAGTCCCAGGATTCCTGTGGCAAATGGAAAGGGACCCTTGGTCTCCCGCCTCAGCTGGAGAGGCGTCCCAATTGCCCTGCCAAGCCTCGAGGAGAATCCCGTGTTGTCCCTCCCAACTAGGCAGGAGTCCTGATGTCACTGAACAACCACGTGTGTGGAAGAGCCATCCCCGTCGTTACTCGAGAATATACCCCAGGTTCCCGCCGCAACTCGAGAAACACCATGAGACTTCCCCCTCGCCGCGAGATGAGGCCCGATTCCCCTGCACTGCGTGCAGAGCAATGCCGTGTTGCACATCACACAGGAAAGGAGCCTTGACTTCCTTGATGGAACTCCAGAGAAACCCCAAGAACAATGTTTCAAGGCTAGAGGGATCCTGAGGTCACTGTAGCAACACGAAAGAGCTCCGTGGACCACAAATCATCTCGAGATGAGAGGTTAGTCCCTGGCTTCGAGTCCGGAGGAATACCACCTTACCACAAGAACCTCAAGAGGAGGCTTCTCTCAGCTCTAGGTATGGGAGAGGGACCCTGAGTTTGCGGCCTCAAGTGGAATGGACACCGCGATGCCCTGACTCGAAATAAGGCCGGAAATGCCTGCAGTGACTTGAATGCAGGCTCGTCTTGCATCTCCCAAGACGCAAGGATGTCTGAATCCCCTGTAGAGACCACAGAGAAAGACCTAGTTCCCCACCTCATCGCGACCGGAGGCCTCACATCCTTGGAAAACTCCAGAGGGACGCGGAGATCAGTGCCTCTAAAGGAGACGATGCCTGACTCCTCGTGAAACTTGATAGGAGTCCCAGGATTCCTGTGGCACGTGGAAAGGGACCCTTGGTCTCCCGCTTCAGCTGGAGAGGCGTCCCAATTGCCCTGCCAAGCCTCGAGGAAAAGAATCCCGAGTTGTCCCTCGCAAATAGGCAGGAGTCCTGACGTCGCTGAATAAACACTTGTGTGGAAGGGCCATCCCCGACGTAACTCGAGAATATACCCCAGGTTCCCGGCGCAACACGAGAAAAACCATGAGACTTCCCCCTCGCCGCAAGATGAGGCCCGATTCCCCTGCACTGCGTGCAGAGAAATGCCGTGTTGCACATCACACAGGAAAGGAGCCTTGATTTCCTTAATGGCACTCCAGAGAAACCCCAAGAACACTGTTTCAAGGCTAGAGGGATCCTGAGGTCAGAGTAGCTACAGGAAAGAGCTCCGTGGCCCAAGAATCAACTCGAGATGAGAGGTTAGTCCCTGGCTTCGAATCCAGAGGAATACCACCTTACCACAAGCACCTCAAGAGGAGGCTTCTCTCAGCTCTAAGTATGTGAGAGGGACCCTGAGTTTGCGGCCTCAAGTGGAATGGACACCGCGATGCCCTGACTCGAAATAAGGCCGGATATCCCTGCAGAGACTTGAATGCAGGCTCGTCTTGCATCACCCAAGACGAAAGCATGTCTGGATCCCCTGTGGAGACCACAGAGAAAGACTTAGTTCCCCACCTCATCGCGACCGGAGGCCTCACATCCTTTGAAAATTCCAGAGGTATGAGGAGATCAGTGCCTACAAAGGAGACGATGCCTGACTCCTCGTGAAACTTGATAGGAGTCCCAGGATTCCTGTGGCACGTGGAAAGGGACTCTTGGTCTAGGGCCTCAGATGGAGAGGCGTCGCTATTGCCCTGCCAAGGCTCGAGGAGAATCCCGAGTTGTCCCTCGCAACTAGGCAGGAGTCCTGACGTCGCTGAACAAACACGTGGGTGGAAGGGCCATCCCCATCATAACCTCAGAATATACCCCAGGTTCCCACCGCAACTCGAGAAAATCCATGAGACTTCCCCGTCGCCGCAAAATGAGGCCTGATATCCTGCACTACATGCAGAGCAATTCCGTGTTGCACATCACACATGAAAAAATCCTTGATTTCCTTGATGGCACTCCAGAGAAACTCCAAGAACACACTTTCAAGGCTAGAGGGATCCTGAGGTCTCTGTAGCAACACAAAAGAGCTCCGTGGACCAAAAATCAACTCGAGATGAGAGGTTAGTCCCTGGCTTCGACTCCAGAGGAATACCACCTTACCACAAGCACCTCAAGAGGAGGCTTCTCTCAGCTCTAGGTATGTGAGAGGGACCCTGAGTTTGCGGCCTCAAGTGGAATGGACACCGTGATGCCCTGACTCGAAATAAGGCCGGATATCCCTGCAGTGACTTGAATGCAGGCTCGTCTTGCATCTCCCAAGATGAAAGGATGTCTGAATCCCCTGTGGAGTCCACAGAGAAAGACCTAGTTCCCCACCTCATCGCGACCGGAGGCCTCACATCCTTTCATAATTCCAGAGGTACGCAGAGATCAGTGACTCCAAAGGAGACGATGCCTGACTCCTCGTGAAACTTGATAGGAGTCCCAGGATTCCTGTGGCACGTGGAAAGGGACCCTTGGTCTCCCGCCTCAGCTGGAGAGGCGTCCCAATTGCCCTGCCAAGCCTCGAGGAGAATCCCGAGTTGTCCCTCGCAACTAGGCAGGAGTCCTGCTGTTGCTGAACAAACACGTGTGTGGAAGGGCCTTCCATGTTGTAACTCGACAATATACCCCAGGTTCCCGCCGCAACTCGAGAAAAACCATGAGACTTCACCCTCGCCGCAAAATGAGGCCCGATTCCCCTGCACTGCGTGCACAGCAATTCTGTGTTGCACATCAAACATGAAAGGAGCCTTGATTTCCTTGATGGCACTCCAGAGAAAGCCCAAGAACACTGTTTCAAGGCTAGAGGGATCCTGAGGTCAGAGTAGCTACACGAACGAACTCCGTGGACCAAAAATCAACTCGAGATGAGGGGTGAGTCCCTGGCTTCGACTCCAGAGGTATACCACCTTACCACAAGCACCTCAAGAGGAGGCTTCTCTCAGCTCTAGCAATGTGAGAGGGACCCTGAGTTTGCGGCCTCAAGTGGAATGAACACCGCGATGCCCTGACTCGAAATAAGGCCGGATATCCTTGCAGTGACTTGAATGCAGGCTCGTCTTGCATCTCCCAAGACGAAAGGATGTCTGAATCCCCTGTGGGGACCACAGAGAAAGACCTAGTTCCCCACCTCATCGCGACCGGAGTCCTCACATCCTTTGAAAACTCCAGAGCTACGTGGAGATCAGTGCCTCCAAAGGAGACGATGCCTGACTCCTCGTGAAACTTGATAGGAGTCCCAGGATTGCTGTGGCACGTGGAAAGGGACACTTGGTCTCCCGCCTCAGCTGGAGAGGCGTCCCAATTGCCCTGCCAAGCCTCGGGGAGAATCCCGAGTTGTTCCTCGCAACTAGGCAGGAGTCCTGCCTTCGCTGAACAAACACGTGGGTGGAAGGGCCATTCCCGTCGTAACTCGAGAATATACACCAGGTTCCCGCCGCAACTCGAGAAAAACCATGAGACTTCCCCCTCGACGCGAGATGAGGACCGATTCCCCTGCACTGTGTGCAGAGCAATTCCGTGTTGCACATCACACATGAAAGGAGCCTTGATTTCCTTGATGGCACTCCAGAGAAACCCCAAGAACACTGTTTCAAGGCTAGAGGGATCCTGACGTCACTGTAGCAACACGAAAGAGCTCCGTGGACCAAAAATCAACTCGAGATGAGAGGTTAGTCCCTGGCTTCGACTCCAGAGGAATACCACCTTACCACAAACACCTCAAGAGGAGGCTTCTCTCAGCTCTGGCTATGTGAGAGGGACCCTGAGTTTGCGGCCTCAAGTGGAATGGACACTGCGATGCCCTGACTCGAAATAAGGCCGGATATCCCTGCAGTGACTTGAATGCAGGCTCGTCTTGCATCTCCCAAAACGAAAGGATGTCTGAATCCCCTGTGGAGACCACAGAGAAAGACCTAGTTCCCCATCTCATCGCGACCGGAGGCCTCACATCCTTTGAAAACCCCAGAGGAACGCGGAGATCAGTGTCTCCAAAGGACACGATGCCTGACTCCTCGTGAAACTTGATAGGAGTCCCAGGATTCCTGTGGCACGTGGAAAGGGACCCTTGGTCTCCCGCCTCAGCTGGAGAGGCGTCCCAATTGCCCTGCCAAGCCTCGAGGAGAATCCCGAGTTGTCCTTCGCAACTAGGCAGGAGTCGTGACGTCGCTGAACAAACACGTATGTGGAAGGGCCATCCCCGTCGTAACTCGAGAATATAGCCCAGGTTCCTGCCGCAACTCGAGAAAAACCATGAGACTTACCCCTCGCCGCGAGATGAGGCCCGATTCCCCTGCACTGCGTGCAGAGCAATTCCGTGTTGCACATCACTCATGAAAAGAGCCTTGATTTCCTTGATGGCACTCCAGAGAATCCCCAAGAACACTGTTTCAAGGCTAGAGGGATCCTGAGGTCACTGTAGCCAAACGAAAGAGCTCCGTGGACCAAGAATCAACTCGAGATGAGAGGTTAGTCCCTGGCTTCGACTCCAGAGGAATACCACCTTACCACAAGCACCTCAAGAGGAGGCTTCTCTCAGCTCTAGGTATGTGAGAGGGACCCTGAGTTTGCGGCCTCAAGTGGAATGGACACTGCGATGCCCTGACTCGAAATAAGGCCGGATATCCCTGCAGTGACTTGAATGCAGGCTCGTCTTGCATCTCCCAAAACGAAAGGATGTCTGAATCCCCTGTGGAGACCACAGAGGAAGACCTAGTTCCCCATCTCATCGCGACCGGAGGCCTCACATCCTTTGAAAACCCCAGAGGAACGCAGAGATCAGTGCCTCCAAAGGAGACGATGCCTGACTCCTCATGAAACTTGATAGGAGTCCCAGGATTCCTGTGGCACGTGGAAAGGGACCCTTGGTCTCCCGCCTCAGCTGGAGAGGCGTCCCAATTGCCCTGCCAAGCCTCGAGGAGAATCCCGAGTTGTCCCTCGCAACTAGGCAGGAGTCGTGACGTCGCTGAACAAACACGTATGTGGAAGGGCCATCCCCGTCGTAAATCGAGAATATACCCCAGGTTCCCGCCGCAACTCGAGAAAAACCATGAGACTTCCCCCTCGCCGCGAGATGAGGCCCGATTCCCCTGCATTACGTGCAGAGCAATTCCGTGTTGCACATCACACATGAAAGGAGCCTTGATTTCCTTAATGGCACTCCAGAGAAACCCCAAGAACATTGTTTCAATGCTAGAGTGATCCTGAGTTCACTGTAGCAACACGAAAGAGCTCCGTGGACCAAAAATCAACTCGAGATGAGAGGTTAGTCCCTGGCTTCAACTCCAGAGGAATACCACCTTACCACAAGCACCTCAAGAGGAGGCTTCTCTCAGCTCTAGGTATGTGAGAGGGACCCTGAGTTTGCGGCCTCAAGTGGAATGGACTACGCGATGCCCTGACTCAAAATAAGGCCGGATATCCCTGCAGTGACTTGAATGCAGGCTCGTCTTGCATCTCCCAAGACGAAAGGATGTCTGAATCCCCTTTGGAGACCACAGAGAAAGACCTAGTTCCCCATCTCATCGCGACCGGGGGCCTCACATCCTTTGAAAACTCCAGAGGTACGCGAAGATCAGTGCCTCCAAAGGAGACGATGCCTGACTCCTCGTGAAACTTGATAGGAATCCCAGGATTCCTGTGGCACGTGGAAAGTGACCCTTGGTCTCCCGCCTCAGATGGAGAGGCGTCCCAATTGCCCTGCCAAGCCTCGAGGAGAATCCCGAGTTGTCCCTCGCAACTAGGCAGGAGTCCTGACGTCGCTGAACAAACACGTGGGTGGAAGGGCCATCCCCGTCGTAACTCGAGAATATACCGCAGGTTCCCGCCGCAACTCGAGAAAAACCATGAGACTTCCCCCTCGCCGCGAGATGAGGCCGGATTCCCCTGCATTGCGTGCAGAGCAATTCCGTGTTGCACATCACACATGAAAGGAGCCTTGATTTCCTTGATGGCACTTCAGAGAAACCCCGAGAACTCTGTTTCAAGGTTAGAGGGATCCTGAGGTCACTGTAGCAACACAAAAGAGCTCCGTGGACCAAAAATCAACTCGAGATGAGGGGTTAGTCCCTGGCTTCGACTCCAGAGGAATACCACCTTACCACAAGCACCTCAAGAGGAGGCTTCTCTCAGCTCTAGGTATGTGAGAGGGACCCTGAGATTGCAGCCTCAAGTGGAATGGACACCGCTATGCCCTGACTCGAAATAAGGCCGGATATCCCTGCAGTGACTTGAATGCAGGCTCGTCTTGCATCTCCCAAGACGAAAGCATGTCTGAATCCCCTGTGGAGACCACAGAGAAAGACCTAGTTCCCCACCTCATCGCGACCGGAGGCCTCACATCCTTTGAAAATTCCAGAGGTATGCGGAGATCAGTGCCTCCAAAGGAGACGATGCCTGACTCCTCGTGAAACTTGATAGGAGTCCCAGGATTCCTGTGGCACGTGGAAAGGGGCCCTTGGTCTAGGGCCTCAGATGGAGAGGCGTCGCTGTTGCCCTGCCAAGCCTCGAGGAGAACCCCGAGTTGTCCCTCGCAACTAGGCAGGAGTCCTGACGTCGCTGACCAAACACGTGGGTGGAAGGGCCATCCCCATTGTAACGCGAGAATATACTCCAGATTCCCGCCACAACTCGAGAAAAACCATGAGACTTCCCCCTCGCCACGAGATGAGGACCGATTCCCCTGCACTGCGTGCAGAGCAATTCCGTGTTGCACATCACACATGAAAGGAGCCTTGATTTCCTTGATGGCACTCCAGAGAAACCCCAAGAACACTGTTTCAAGGCTAGAGGGATCCTGAGGTCACTGTAGCAACACGAAAGAGCTCCGTGGCCCAAAAATCAACTCGAGATGAAAGGTTAGTCCCTGGCTTCGACTCCAGAGGAATACCACGTTACCACAAGCACCTCAAGAGGAGGCTTCTCTCAGCTCTAGGTATGTGAGAGGGACCCTGAGTTTGTGGCCTCAAGTGGAATGTACACCGTGATGCCCTGACTCGAAATAAGGCCGGATATCCCTGCAGTGACTTGAATGCAGGCTCGTCTTGCATCTCCCAAGACGAAAGGATGTCTGAATCCCCTGTGTAGACCACAGAGAAAGACGTAATTCCCCACCTCATCGCGACCGGAGGCCTCACATCCTTTGAAAACTCCAGAGGTACGCGGAGATCAGTGCCTCCAAAGGAGACGATGCCTGACTCCTCGTGAAACTTGATAGGAGTCCCAGGATTCCTGTGGCACGTGGAAAGGGACCCTTGGTCTCCCGCCTCAGCTGGAGAGGCGTCCCAATTGCCCTGCCAAGCCTCGAGGGGAATCCCGAGTTGTCCCTCGCAACTAGGCAGGAGTCCTGCCGTTGCTGAACAAACACGTGTGTGGAAGGGCCATCCCCGTCGTAACTCGAGAATATACCCCAGGTTCCCGCCGCAACGCGAGAAAAACCATGAGACTTCCCCCTCGCCGCGAGATGAGGCCCGATTCCCCTGCACTGCGTGCAGAGCAATTCCGTCTTGCACATCACACATGACAGGAGCCTTGATTTCCTTAATGGCACTCCAGAGAAACCCCAAGAACACTGTTTCAAGGCTAGAGGGATCCTGAGGTCAGAGTAGCTACACGAAAGAGCTCCGTGGCCCAAGAATCAACTCGAGATGAGAGGTTAGTCCCTGGCTTCGAATCCAGAGGAATACCACCTTACCACAAGCACCTCAAGAGGAGGCTTCTCTCAGCTCTAAGTATGTGAGAGGGACCCTGATTTTGCGGCCTCAAGTGGAATGGACACTGCGATGCCCTGACGCGAAATAAGGCCGGATATCCCTGCAGTGACTTGAATGCAGGCTCGTCTTGCATCTCCCAAGACGAAAGGATGTCTTAATCCCCTGTGCAGACCACAGAGAAAGACCTAGTTCCCCACCTCATCGCGACCGGAGGCCTCACATCCTTTGAAAACTCCAGAGGTACGCGGAGATCAGTGCCTCCAAAGGAGACGATACCTGACTCCTCGTGAAACTTGATAGGAGTCCCAGGATTCCTGTGGCACGTGGAAAGGGACCCTTGGTCTCCCGCCTCAGCTGGAGAGGCGTCCCAATTGCCCTGCCAAGCCTCGAGGAGAATCCCGAGTTGTCCCTCGCAACTAGGCAGGAGTCCTGCCGTTGCTGAACAAACACGTGGGTGAAAGGGCCATCCCCGTCGTAACTCGAGAATATAGCCCAGGTTCCCGCCGCAACTCGAGAAAAACCATGAGACTTCCCCCTCGCCGTGAGATGAGGCCCGATTCCCCTGCACTGCGTGCAGAGCAATTCCGTCTTGCACATCACACATGAAAGGAGCCTTGATTTCCTTGATGGCACTCCAGAGAAACCCCAAGAACACTGTTTCAAGGCTAGAGGGATCCTGAGGTCACTGTAGCAACACGAAAGAGCTCCGTGGACCAAGAATCAACTCGAAATGAGAGGTTAGTCCCTGGCTTCGACTCCAGAGGAATACCACCTTACCACAAGCACCTCAAGAGGAGGCTTCTCTCAGCTCTAGGTATGTGAGAGGGACCCTGATTTTGCGGACTCAAGTGGAATGGACACTGCGATGCCCTGACGTGAAATAAGGCCGGATATCCCTGCAGTGAATTGAATGCAGGCTCGTCTTGCATCTCCCAATATGAAAAGATGTCTGAATCCCCTGTGGAGACCACAGAGAAAGACGTAGTTCCCCACCTCATCGCGACCGGAGTCCTCACATCCTTTGAAAACTCCAGAGGTACGCGGAGATCAGTGCCTCCAAAGGAGACGATGCCTGACTCCTCGTGAAACTTGATAGGACCCCAGGATTCCTGTGGCACGTGGAAAGGGACCCTTGGTCTCCCGCCTCAGCTGGAGAGGCGTCCCAATTGCCCTGCCAAGCCTCGAGGAGAATCCCGAGTTGTTCTTCGCAACTAGGCAGGAGTCCTGACGTCGCTGAACAAACACGTGGGTGGAAGGGCCATCCCCGTCGTAACTCGAGACTATACCCCAGGTTCCCGCCGCAACTCGAGAAAAACCATGAGACTTCCCCCTCGCCGTGAGATGAGGCCCGATTCCCCTGCACTGCGTGCAGAGCAATTCCGTGTTGCACATCACACATGAAAAAAGCCTTGATTTCCTTGATGGCACTCCAGAGAAACCCCAAGAACACTGTTTCAAGGCTAGAGGGATCCTGAGATGTCTGTAGCAACACAAAAGAGCTCCGTGGACCAGAAATCAACTCGAGATGAGAGGTTAGTCCCTGGCTTCGACTCCAGAGGAATACCACCTTGCCACAAGCACCTCAAGAGGAGGCTTCTCTCAGCTCTAGGTATGTGAGAGGGACCCTGAGTTTGCGGCCTCAAGTGGAATGGACACTGCGATGCCCTGACTCGAAATAAGGCCGGATATGCCTGCAGTGACTTGAATGCAGGCTCGTCTTGCATCTCCCAAAACGAAAGGATGTCTGAATCCCCTGTGGAGACCACAGAGAAAGACCTAATTCCCCATCTCATCGCGACCGGAGGCCTCACATCCTTTGAAAACCCCAGAGGAACGCGGAGATCAGTGCCTCCAAAGGAGACGATACCTGACTCCTCATGAAACTTGATAGGAGTCCCAGGATTCCTGTGGCACGTGGAAAGGGACCCTTGGTCTCCCGCCTCAGCTGGAGAGGCGTCCCAATTGCCCTGCCAAGCCTCGAGGAGAATCTTGAGTTGTCCCTCGCAACTAGGCAGGAGTCGTGACGTCGCTGAACAAACACGTATGTGGAAGGGCCATCCCCGTCGTAAATCGAGAATATACCCCAGGTTCCCGCCGCAACTCGAGAAAAACCATGAGACTTCCCCCTCGCCGCGAGATGAGGCACGATTCCCCTGCATTGCGTGCAGAGCAATTCCGTGTGGACATCACACATGAAAGGAGCCTTGATTTCCTTAATGGCACTCCAGAGAAACCCCAAGAACACTGTTTCAAGGCTAGAGGGATCCTGAGTTCACTGTAGCAACACGAAAGAGCTCCGTGGACCAAAAATCAACTCGAGATGAGAGGTTAGTCCCTAACTTCGACTCCAGAGGAATACCACCTTACCACAAGCACCTCAAGAGGAGGCTTCTCTCAGCTCTAGGTATTTGAGAGGGACCCTGAGTTTGCGGCCTCTAGTGGAATGGACACCGCGAAGCACTGACGGAAATAAGGCCGGATATCCATGCAGTGACTTGAATGCAGGCTCGTCTTGCATCTCCCAGGACGAAAGGATGTCTGAATCCCCTGTGGAGACCACAGAGAAAGACCTAGTTCCCCACCTCATCGCGACCGCAGGCCTCACATCCTTTGAAAACTCCAGAGGTACGCGGAGATCAGTGCCTCCAAAGGAGACGATGCCTGACTCCTCGTGAAACTTGATAGGAGTCCCAGGATTCCTGTGACATGTGGAAAGGGACCCTTGGTCTCCCGCCTCAGCTGGAGAGGCGTCCCAATTGCCCTGCCAAGCCTCGAGGAGAATCCCGAGTTGTCCCTCGCAACTAGGCAGGAGTCCTGACGTCGCTGAACAAACACGTGGTTGGAAGGGCCATCCCCGTCGTAACTCGAGAATATACCCCAGGTTCCCGCCGCAACTCGAGAAAAACCATGAGACTTCCCCCTCGCCGCGAGATGAGGCCCGATTCCCCTGCACTGCGTGCAGAGCAATTCCGTCTTGCACATCACACATGAAAGGAGCCTTGATTTCCTTGATGGCACTCCAGAGAAACCCCAAGTACACTGTTTCAAGGCTAGAGGGATCCTGAGGTCACTGTAGCAACACGAAAGAGCTCCGTGGACCAAAAATCAACTCGAGATGAGAGGTTAGTCCCTGGCTTCAACTCCAGAGGAATACCACCTTACCACAAGCACCTCAAGAGGAGGCTTCTCTCAGCTCTAGGGATGTGAGAGGGACCCTGAGTTTGCGGCCTCAAGTGGAATGGACACCGCGATGCCCTGTCTCAAAATAAGGCCGGATATCCCTGCAGTGACTTGAATGCAGGCTCGTCTTGCATCTCCCAAGACGAAAGGATGTCTGAATCCCCTGTGGAGACCACAGAGAAAGACCTAGTTCCCCATCTCATCGCGACCGGAGGCCTCACATCCTTTGAAAACTCCAGAGGTACGCGAAGATCAGTGCCTCCAAAGGAGACGATGCCTGACTCCTCGTGAAACTTGATAGGAATCCCAGGATTCCTGTGGCACGTGGAAAGGGACCCTTGGTCTTCCGCCTCAGATGGAGAGGCGTCGCTGTTGCCCTGCCAAGCCTCGAGGAGAACCCCGAGATGTCCCTCGCAACTAGGCAGGAGTCCTGACGTCGCTGAACAAACACGTGGGTGGAAGGGCCATCCCCGTCGTAACGCGAGAATATACTCCAGATTCCCGCCACAACTCGAGAAAAACCATGAGACTTCCCCCTCGCCACGAGATGAGGACCGATTCCCCTGCACTGCGTGCAGAGCAATTCCGTGTTCCACATCACACATGAAAGGAGCCTTGATTTCCTTGATGGCACTCCAGAGAAACCCCAAGAACACTGTTTCAAGGCTAGAGGGATCCTGAGGTCACTGTAGCAACAAGAAAGAGCTCCGTGGACCAAGAATCAACTCGAAATGAGAGGTTAGTCCCTGGCTTCGACTCCAGAGGAATACCACCTTACCACAAGTACCTCAAGAGGAGGCTTCTCTCAGCTCTAGGTATGTGAGAGGGACCCTGAATTTGCGGCCTCAAGTGGAATGGACACTGCGATGCCCTGACGCGAAATAAGGCCGGATATCCCTGCAGTGACTTGAATGCAGGCTAGTCTTGCATCTCCCAAGACGAAAGGATGTCTGAATCCCCTGTGGAGACCACAGAGAAAGACCTAGTTCCCCACCTCATCGCGGCCGGAGTCCTCACATCCTTTGAAAACTCCAGAGGTACGCGGAGATCAGTGCCTCCAAAGGAGACGATGCCTGACTCCTCGTGAAACTTGATAGGAGCCCCAGGATTCCTGTGGCACGTGGAAAGGGACCCGTGGTCTCCCGCCTCAGCTGGAGAGGTGTCCCAATTGCCCTGCCAAGCCTCGAGGAGAATCCCGAGTTGTCCCTCGCAACTAGGCAGGAGTCCTGACTTCGCTGAACAAACACATGGGTAGAGGGACCATCCCCGTCTTACCTCGAGAATATACACCAGGTTCCCGCCGCAACTCGAGAAAAACCATGAGACTTCCCCCTCGGCGCGAGATAAGGACCGATTCCCCTGCACTGCGTGCAGAGCAATTCCGTGTTGCACATCACACATGAAAGGAGCCTTGATTTCCATGGTGGCACTCCAGAGAAACACCAAGAACACTGTTTCAAGGCTAGAGGGATCCTGAGGTCACTGTAGCAACACGAAAGAGCTCCGTGGACCAAAAATCAACTCGAGATGAGAGGTTAGTCCCTGGCTTCGACTCCAGAGGAATACCACCTTACCACAAGCACCTCAAGAGGAGGCTTCTCTCAGCTCTAGGTATGTTAGAGGGACCCTGAGTTTGCGGCCTAAAGTGGAATGAACACCGCGATCCCCTGACTCGAAATAAGGCCGGATATCCCTGCAGTGACTTGAATGCAGGCTCGTCTTGCATCTCCCAAGACGAAAGGATGTCTGAATCCCCTGTGGAGACCACAGAGAAAGACATAGTTCCCCACCTCATCGCGACCGGAGGCCTCACATCCTTTGAAAACTCCAGAGGTACGCGGAGATCAGTGCCTCCCAAGGAGACAATGCCTGACTCCTCGTGAAACTTGATAGGAGTCCCAGGATTCCTGTGGCACGTGGAAAGGGACCCTTGGTCTCCCGCCTCAGCTGGAGAGGCGTCCCAATTGCTCTGCCAAGCCTCGAGGAGAATCCCGAGTTGTCCTTCGCAACTAGGCAGGAGTCCTGACGTCGCTGAACAAACACGTGGGTGGAAGGGCCATCCCCGTCGTAACTCGAGACTCTACCCCAGGTTCCCGCCGCAACTCGAGAAAAACCATGAGACTTCCCCCTCGCCGCGAGATGAGGCCCGATTCCCCTGCACTGCGTGCAGAGCAATTCCGTGTTCGACATCACACATGAAAAAAGCCTTGATTTCCTTGATGGCACTCCAGAGAAACCCCAAGAACACTGTTTCAAGGCTAGAGGGATCCTGAGGTCACTGTAGCAACACGAAAGAGCTCCGTGGACCAAAAATCAACTCGAGATGAGAGGTTAGTCCCTGGCTTCGACTCCAGAGGAATACCACCTTACCACAAACACCTCAAGAGGAGGCTTCTCTCAACTCTAGCTATGTGAGAGGGACCCTGAGTTTGCGGCCTCAAGTGGAATGGACACTGCGATGCCCTGACTCGAAATAAGGCCGGATATCCCTGCAGTGACTTGAATGCAGGCTCGTCTTGCATCTCCCAAGACGAAAGGATGTCTGAATCCCCTGTGGAGACCACAGAGAAAGACCTAGTTCCCCATCTCATCGCGACCGGAGGCCTCCCATCCTTTGAAAACCCCGGAGGAACGCGGAGATCAGTGCCTCCAAAGGAGACGATGCCTGACTCCTCATGAAACTTGATAGGAGTCCCAGGATTCCTGTGGCACGTGGAAAGGGACCCTTGGTCTCCCGCCTCAGCTGGAGAGGCGTCCCAATTGCCCTGCCAAGCCTCGAGGAGAATCCCGAGTTGTCCCTCGCAACTAGGCAGGAGTCGTGACGTCGCTGAACAAACACGTATGTGGAAGGGCCATCCCCGTCGTAAATCGAGAATATACCCCAGGTTCCCGCCGCAACTCGAGGAAAACCATGAGACTTCCCCCTCGCCGCGAGATGAGGCCCGATTCCCCTGCATTGCGTGCAGAGCAATTCCGTCTTGCACATCACACATGAAAGGAGCCTTGATTTCCTTGATGGCACTCCAGAGAAACCCCAAGAACACTGTTTCAAGGCTAGAGGGATCCTGACGTCACTGTAGCAACACGAAAGAGCTCCGTGGACCAAAAGTCAACTCGAGATGAGAGGTTAGTCCCTGGCTTCGACTCCAGAGGAATACCACCTTACCACAAACACCTCAAGACGAGGCTTCTCTCAGCTATAGCTATGTGAGAGGGACCCTGAGTTTGCGGCCTCAAGTGGAATGGACACTGCGATGCCCTGACTCGAAATAAGGCCGGATATCCCTGCAGTGACTTGAATGCAGGCTCGTCTTGCATCTCCCAAAACGAAAGGATGTCTGAATCCCCTGTGGAGACCACAGAGAAAGACCTAGTTCCCCATCTCATCGCGACCGGAGGCCTCACATCCTTTGAAAACCCCAGAGGAACGCGGAGATCAGTGCCTCCAAAGGAGACGATGCCTGACTCCTCGTGAAACTTGATAGGTGTCCCAGGATTCCTGTGGCACGTGGAAAGGGACCCTTGGTCTCCCGCCTCAGCTGGAGAGGCGTCCCAATTGCCCTGCCAAGCCTCGAGGAGAATCCCGAGTTGTCCCTCGCAACTAGGCAGGAGTCGTGACGTCGCTGAACAAACACGTATTTGGAAGGGCCATCCCCGTCGTAAATCGAGAATATACCCCAGGTTCCAGCCGTAACTCGAGAAAAACCATGAGACTTCCCCCTCGCCGCGAGATGAGGCCGGATTCCCCTGCATTGCGTGCAGAGCAATTCCGTCTTGCACATCACACAAGAAAGGAGACTTGATTTCCTTAATGGCACTCCAGAGAAACCCCAAGAACACTGTTTCAAGGCTAGAGGGATCCTGAGGTCACTGTAGCAACACGAAAGAGCTCCGTGGACCAAAAATCAACTCGAGATGAGAGGTTAGTCCCTAACTTCGACTCCAGAGGAATACCACCTTACCACAAGCACCTCAAGAGGAGGCTTCTCTCAGCTCTAGGTATGTGAGAGGGACCCTGAGTTTGTGGCCTCAAGTGCAATGGACCCCGCGATGCACTGACTCGAAATAAGGCCGGATATCCCTGCAGTGACTTGAATGCACGCTCGCTTGCATCTCCCAAGACGAAAGGATGTCTGAATCCCCTGTGGAGACCACAGAGAAAGACCTAGTTCCCCACCTCATCGCGACCGGAGGCCTCACATCCTTTGAAAACTCCAGAGGTACGCGGAGATCAGTGCCTCCAAAGGAGACGATACCTGACTCCTCGTGAAAATTGATAGGAGTCCCAGGATTCCTGTGGCACGTGGAAAGGGACACATGGTCTCCCGCCTCAGCTGGAGAGGCGTCCCAATTGCCCTGCCAAGCCTCGAGGAGAATCCCGAGTTGTCCCTCGTAACTAGGCAGGAGTCCTGCCGTCGCTGAACAAACACGTGGGTGAAAGGGCCATCCCCGTCGTAACTCGAGAATATAGCCCAGGTTCCCGCCGCAACTCGAGAAAAACCATGAGACTTACCCCTCGCCGCGAGATGAGGCCCGATTCCCCTGCACTGCGTGCAGAGCAATTCCGTGTTGCACATCACTCATGAAAAGAGCCTTGATTTCCTTGATGGCACTCCAGAGAATCCCCAAGAACACTGTTTCAAGGCTAGAGGGATCCTGAGGTCACTGTAGCAACACGAAAGAGCTCCGTGGACCAAGAATCAACTCGAGATGAGAGGTTAGTCCCTGGCTTCGACTCCAGAAGAATACCACCTTACCACAAGCACCTCAAGAGGAGGCTTCTCTCAGCTCTAGGTATGTGAGAGGGACCCTGAGTTTGCGGCCTCAAGTGGAATGAACACCGCGATGCCCTGACTCGAAATAAGGGCGGATATCCCTGCAGTGACTTGAATGCAGGGTCGTCTTGCATCTCCCAAGACGAAAGGATGTCTGAATCCCCTGTGGAGACCACAGAGAAAGACCTAGTTCCCCACCTCATCGCGACCGGAGTCCTCACATCCTTTGAAAACTCCAGAGCTACGTGGAGATCAGTGCCTCCAAAGGAGACGATGCCTGACTCCTCGTGAAACTTGATAGGAGTCCCAGGATTGCTGTGGCACGTGGAAAGGGACACTTGGTCTCCCGCCTCAGCTGGAGAGGCGTCCCAATTGCCCTGCCAAGCCTCGAGGAGAATCCCGAGTTGTCCCTCGCAACTAGGCAGGAGTCCTGCCTTCGCTGAACAAACACGTGTGTGGAGGGGCCATCCCCGTCGTAACTCGAGAATATACCCCAGGTTCCCGCCGCAACTCGAGAAAAACCATGAGATTTCCACCTCGCCGGGAGATGAGACCCGATTCCCCTGCACTGCGTGCAGAGCAATTCCGTCTTGCACATCACACATGAAAGGAGCCTTGATTTCCTTGATGGCACTCCAGAGAAACCCCAAGAACACTGTTTCAAGGCTAGAGGGATCCTGAGGTCACTGTAGCAACAAGAAAGAGCTCCATGGACCAAGAATCAACTCGAAATGAGAGGTTAGTCTCTGGCTTCGACTCCAGAGGAATACCACCTTACCACAAGTACCTCAAGAGGAGGCTTCTCTCAGCTCTAGGTATGTGAGAGGGACCCTGAATTTGCGGCCTCAAGTGGAATGGACACTGCGATGCCCTGACTCGAAATAAGGCCGGATATCCCTGCAGTGACTTGAATGCAGGCTCGTCTTGCATCTCCCAAGACGAAAGGATGTCTGAATCCCCTGTGGAGACCACAGAGAAAGACCTAGTTCCCCACCTCATCGCGACCGGAGGCCTCACATCCTTTGAAAACTCCAGAGGTACGCGGAGATCCGTGCCTCCAAAGGAGACGATGCCTGACTCCTCGTGAAACTTGATAGGAGCCCCAGGATTCCTGTGGCACGTGGAAAGGGACACTTGGTCTCCCGCCTCAGCTGGAGAGGCGTCCCAATTGCCCTGCCAAGCCTCGAGGAGAATCCCGAGTTGTCCCTCGCAACTAGGCAGGAGTCCTGACGTCGCTGAACAAACACATGGGTGGAGGGACCATCCCCGTCTTAACTCGAGAATATACACCAGGTTCCCGCCGCAACCCGAGAAAAACCATGAGACTTCCCCCTCGCCGCGAGATGAGGACCGATTCCCCTGCACTGCGTGCAGAGCAATTCCGTGTTGCACATCACACATGAAAGGAGCCTTGATTTCCATGGTGGCACTCCAGAGAAACCCCAAGAACACTGTTTCAAGGCTAGAGGGATCCTGAGGTCACTGTAGCAACACGAAAGAGCTCCGTGGACCAAAAATCAACTCCAGATGAGGGGTTAGTCCCTGGCTTCGACTCCAGAGGAATACCACCTTACCACAGGCACCTCAAGAGGAGGCTTCTCTCAGCTCTAGGTATGTGAGAGGGACCCTGAGATTGCAGCCTCAAGTGGAATGGACACCGCTATGCCCTGACTCGAAATAAGGCCGGATATCCCTGCAGTGACTTGAATGCAGGCTCGTCTTGCATCTCCCAAGACGAAAGCATGTCTGAATCCCCTGTGGAGACCACAGAGAAAGACCTAGTTCCCCACCTCATCGCGACCGGAGGCCTCACATCCTTTGAAAATTCCAGAGGTATGCGGAGATCAGTGCCTCCAAAGGAGACGATGCCTGACTCCTCGTGAAACTTGATAGGAGTCCCAGGATTCCTGTGGCACGTGGAAAGGGGCCCTTGGTCTAGGGCCTCAAATGGAGAGGCATCGCTGTTGCCCTGCCAAGCCTCGAGGAGAACCCCGAGTTGTCCCTCGCAACTAGGCAGGAGTCCTGACGTCGCTGAACAAACACGTGGGTGGAAGGGCCATCCCCGTCGTAACTCGAGAATATACTCCAGATTCCCGCCACAACTCGAGAAAAACCATGAGACTTCCCCCTCGCCACGAGATGAGGACCGATTCCCCTGCACTGCGTGCAGAGCAATTCCGTGTTGCACATCACACATGAAAGGAGCCTTGATTTCCTTGATGGCACTCCAGAGAAACCCCAAGAACACTGTTTCAAGGCTAGAGGGATCCTGAGGTCACTGTAGCAACACGAAAGAGCTCCATGGCCCAAAAATCAACTCGAGATGAAAGGTTAGTCCCTGGCTTCGAATCCAGAGGAATACCACGTTACCACAAGCACCTCAAGAGGAGGCTTCTCTCAGCTCTAGGTATGTGAGAGGGACCCTGATTTTGCGGACTCAAGTGGAATGGACACTGCGATGCCCTGACGTGAAATAAGGCCGGATATCCCTGCAGTGAATTGAATGCAGGCTCGTCTTGCATCTCCCAATATGAAAAGATGTCTGAATCCCCTGTGGAGACCACAGAGAAAGACCTAGTTCCCCACCTCATCGCGACCGGAGGCCTCACATCCTTTGAAAACTCCAGAGGTACGCGGAGATCAGTGCCTCCAAAGGAGACGATGCCTGACTCCTCGTGAAACTTGATAGGAGCCCCAGGATTCCTGTGGCACGTGGAAAGGGACCCTTGGTCTCCCGCCTCAGCTGGAGAGGCGTCCCAATTGCCCTGCCAAGCCTCGAGGAGAATCCCGAGTTGTCCCTCGCAACTAGGCAGGAGTCCTGATGTCGCTGAACAAACACATGGGTGGAGGGACCATCCCCGTCGTAACTCGAGAATATACCGCAGGTTCCCGCCGCAACTCGAGAAAAACCATGAGACTTCCCCCTCGCCGCGAGATGAGGCCGGATTCCCCTGCATTGCGTGCAGAGCAATTCCGTGTTGCACATCACACATGAAAGGAGCCTTGATTTCCTTGATGGCACTCCAGAGAAACCCCAAGAACTCTGTTTCAAGGTTAGAGGGATCCTGAGGTCACTGTAGCAACACGAAAGAGCTCTGTGGACCAAAAATCAACTCGAGATGAGGGGTTAGTCCCTGGCTTCGACTCCAGAGGAATACCACCTTACCACAAGCACCTCAAGAGGAGGCTTCTCTCAGCTCTAGGTATGTGAGAGCGACCCTGATATTGCAGCCTCAAGTGGAATGGACACCGCTATACCCTGACTCGAAATAAGGCCGGATATCCCTGCAGTGACTTGAATGCAGGCTCGTCTTGCATCTCCCAAGACGAAAGCATGTCTGAATCCCCTGTGGAGACCACAGAGAAAGACCTAGTTCCCCACCTCATCGCGACCGGAGGCCTCACATCCTTTGAAAACTCCAGAGGTACGCGGAGATCAGTGCCTCCAAAGGAGACGATGCCTGACTCCTCGTGAAACTTGATAGGAGTCCCAGGATTCCTGTGGCACATGGAAAGGGGCCCTTGGTCTAGGGCCTCAAATGGAGAGGCGTCGCTGTTGCCCTGCCAAGCCTCGAGGAGAACCCCGAGTTGTCCCTCGCAACTAGGCAGGAGTCCTGACGTCGCTGAACAAACACGTGGGTGGAAGGGCCATCCCCGTCGTAACGAGAGAATATACTCCAGATTCCCGCCACAACTCGAGAAAAACCATGAGACTTCCCCCTCGCCACGAGATGAGGACCGATTCCCCTGCACTGGGTGCAGAGCAATTCCGTGTTGCACATCACACATGAAAGGAGCCTTGATTTCCTTGATGGCACTCCAGAGAAACCCCAAGAACACTGTTTCAAGGCTAGAGGGATCCTGAGGTCACTGTAGCAACACGAAAGCGCTCCGTGGCCCAAAAATCAACTCGAGATGAAAGGTTAGTCCCTGGCTTCGACTCCAGAGGAATACCACGTTACCACAAGCACCTCAAGAGGAGGCTTCTGTCAGCTCTAGGTATGTGAGAGGGACCCTGAGTTTGCGGCCTCAAGTGGAATGGACACCGCGATGCCCTGACTCGAAATAAGGCCGGATATCCCTGCAGTGACTTGAATGCAGGCTCGTCTTGCATCTCCCAAGACGAAAGGATGACTGAATCCACTGTAGAGACCACAGAGAAAGACCTAGTTCCCGACATCATCGCGACCCATAGGCCTCACATCCTTGGAAAACTCTAGAGGGACGCGGAGATCTGTGCCTCCAAAGGAGAAGATGCCTGACTCCTCGTGAAACTTGATAGGAGTCCCAGGATTCCTGTGGCACGTGGAAAGGGACCCTTGGTCTCCCGCCTCAGCTGGAGAGGCGTCTCAATTGCCCTGCCAAACCTCGAGGAGAATCCCGAGTTGTCCCTCGCATCTAGGCCGGAGTCCTGACGTCGCTGAACAAACAGGTGTGTGGCAGGGCCATCCCCGTCGTTTCTCGAGAATATACCCCAGGTTCCCACCGCAATTCGTGAAAAATCATGAGACTTCCCCCTCGCCGCGAGATGAGG
Organism: Cervus elaphus; assembly: GCF_910594005.1. Lineage (NCBI taxonomy): Eukaryota > Metazoa > Chordata > Mammalia > Artiodactyla > Cervidae > Cervus > Cervus elaphus. The sequence continues at coordinate 645,267 of NC_057815.1, read as the reverse complement.
CCCGATTCCCCTGCACTGCGTGCAGAGCAATGCCGTGTTGCACATCACACAGGAAAGGAGCCTTGATTTCCTTGATGGCACTCCAGAGAATGCCCAAGAACACTGTTTCAAGGCTAGAGGAATCCTGAGGTCACTGTAGCAACATGAAAGAGCTCTGTGGATCAAAAATCAACTCGAGATGAGAGGTTAGTCCCTGGCTTCGACTCCAGAGGAATACCACCTTACCACAAGCACCTCAAGAGTTGGCTTCTCACAGCTCTAGGTATATCAGAGTGACCCTGAGTTTACGGCCTCAAGTGGAATGGACACCGCGATGTCCTGAGTCGAAATAAGGCCGGATATGCCTGCAGTGACTTGAATGCAGGCTCCTCTTGCAACTCCCAAGAAAAAAGGATGTCTGAATCCCGTGTGGAGACCACTGAGAAAGACCTAGTTCTCCACCTCAACGGGACCGGAGGCCTCACATCCTTTGAAAACTCCAGAGGGACACGCAGATCAGTGCCTCCAAAGGAGACGATGCCTGACTCCTCGTGAAACTTGATAGGAGTCCCAGGATTCCTTTGGCACGTGGAAAGGGAACCTTGGTCACCCGCCTCAGCTGGAGAGGCGTCCCAATTGCCCTGCCAAGCCTCAAGGAGAATCACGAGTTGTCCCTCGCAACTAGGCAGGAGTCCTGACGTCGCTGAACAAACACGTGTGTGGAAGGGCCATCCCCGTCGTAATTCGAGAATATACCCCAGGTTCCGCCCGCAACTCGAGAAAAACCATGAGACTTCCCCCTCGCCGCGAGATGAGGCCCGATTCCCCTGCACTGCGTGCAGAGCAATGCCGTGTTGCACATCACACAGGAAAGGAGCCTTGATTTCCTTGATGGCACTCCAGAGAAACCCCAAGAACACTGTTTCAAGGCTAGAGGGATCCTGAGGTCACTGTAGCAACAAGAAAGAGCTCCGTGGACCAAAAATCAACTCGAGATGAGAGGTTATTCCCTGACTTCGACTCCAGAGGAATACCACCTTACCACAAGTACCTCAAGAGGAGGCTTCTCTCAGCTCTAGGTATGTGAGAGGGACCCTGAGTTTGCAGCCTCAAGTGGAATGGACACCGCGATGCCCTGACTTGAAATAAGGCCGGATATCCTTGCAGTGACTTGAATGCATGCTCGTCTTGCATCTCCCAAGACGAAAGGATGTCTGAATCCCCTGTGGAGACCACAGAGAAAGACCTAGTTCCCCACCTCATCGCGACCGGAGGCCTCACATCCTTGGAAAACTCCAGAGGGACGCGGAGATCAGTGCCTATAAAGGAGACGATGCCTGACTCCTCGTCAAACGTGATAGGAGTCCCAGGATTCCTGTGGCACGTGGAAAGGGACCCTTGGTCTCCCGCCTCAGCTGGAGAGGCGTCCCAATTGCCCTGCCAAGCCTCGAGGAGAATCCCGAGTTGTCCCTCGCAACTAGGCAGGAGTCCTGACGTCGCTGAACAAACACGTGTGTGGAAGAGCCATCCCCGTCGTAACTCGAGAATATACCCCAGGTTCCCGCCGCAACTCGAGAAAAACCATGAGACTTCCCTGTCGCCGCGAGATGAGGCCCGATTCCCCTGCACTGCGTGCAGAGCAATGCCGTGTTGCACATCACACAGGAAAGGAGCCTTGATTTCCTTGATGGCACTCCAGAGAAACCCCAAGAACACTGTTTCAAGGCTAGAGTGATCCTGAGGTCACTGTAGGAACATGAAAGATCTCCGTGGACCACAAATCAACTCGAGATGAGAGGTTAGTCCCTGGCTTCGACTCCAGAGGAATACCACCTTACCACAAGCACCTCAAAAGGAGGCTTCTGTCAGCTCTAGGTATGTGAGAGGGACCCTGAGTTTGCAGCCTCAAGTGGAATGGACACCGCGATGCCCTGACTTGAAATAAGGCCGGATATCCCTGCAGTGACTTGAATGCAGGCTCGTCTTGCATCTCCCAAGACGAAAGGATGTCTGAATCCCCTGTGGAGACCACAGAGAAAGACCGAGTTCCCCACATCATCACGACCGGAGGCCTCACATCCTTTGAAAACTCCAGTGGGAGGCGGAGATCAGTGCCTCCACAGGAGACGATGCCTGACTCCTCGTGAAATTTGATAGGAGTCCCAGGATTCCTGTGGCAAATGGAAAGGGACCCTTGGTCTCCCGCCTCAGCTGGAGAGGCGTCCCAATTGCCCTGCCAAGCCTCGAGGAGAATCCCGTGTTGTCCCTCCCAACTAGGCAGGAGTCCTGATGTCACTGAACAACCACGTGTGTGGAAGAGCCATCCCCGTCGTTACTCGAGAATATACCCCAGGTTCCCGCCGCAACTCGAGAAACACCATGAGACTTCCCCCTCGCCGCGAGATGAGGCCCGATTCCCCTGCACTGCGTGCAGAGCAATGCCGTGTTGCACATCACACAGGAAAGGAGCCTTGACTTCCTTGATGGAACTCCAGAGAAACCCCAAGAACAATGTTTCAAGGCTAGAGGGATCCTGAGGTCACTGTAGCAACACGAAAGAGCTCCGTGGACCACAAATCATCTCGAGATGAGAGGTTAGTCCCTGGCTTCGAGTCCGGAGGAATACCACCTTACCACAAGAACCTCAAGAGGAGGCTTCTCTCAGCTCTAGGTATGGGAGAGGGACCCTGAGTTTGCGGCCTCAAGTGGAATGGACACCGCGATGCCCTGACTCGAAATAAGGCCGGAAATGCCTGCAGTGACTTGAATGCAGGCTCGTCTTGCATCTCCCAAGACGCAAGGATGTCTGAATCCCCTGTAGAGACCACAGAGAAAGACCTAGTTCCCCACCTCATCGCGACCGGAGGCCTCACATCCTTGGAAAACTCCAGAGGGACGCGGAGATCAGTGCCTCTAAAGGAGACGATGCCTGACTCCTCGTGAAACTTGATAGGAGTCCCAGGATTCCTGTGGCACGTGGAAAGGGACCCTTGGTCTCCCGCTTCAGCTGGAGAGGCGTCCCAATTGCCCTGCCAAGCCTCGAGGAGAAGAATCCCGAGTTGTCCCTCGCAAATAGGCAGGAGTCCTGACGTCGCTGAATAAACACTTGTGTGGAAGGGCCATCCCCGACGTAACTCGAGAATATACCCCAGGTTCCCGGCGCAACACGAGAAAAACCATGAGACTTCCCCCTCGCCGCAAGATGAGGCCCGATTCCCCTGCACTGCGTGCAGAGAAATGCCGTGTTGCACATCACACAGGAAAGGAGCCTTGATTTCCTTAATGGCACTCCAGAGAAACCCCAAGAACACTGTTTCAAGGCTAGAGGGATCCTGAGGTCACTGTAGCAAGACGAAAAACCTCCGTTGACCAAAAATCAACTCGAGAAGAGAGGCTAGTCCCTGGCTTCGACTCCAGAGGAATACCACCTTACCACAAGCACCTCAAGAGGAGGCTTATGTCAACTCTAGGTATGTGAAAGGGACCCTGAGTTTGCGGCCTCAAGTGGAATGGACACCGCGATGCCCTGACTCGAAATAAGGCCGGATATGCCTGCAGTGACTTGGATGCAGGCTCGTCTTGCATCTCCCAAGACGAAAGGATGTCTGAATTCCCTGTTGAGACCACAGAGAAAGACCTACTTCCCCACCTCATCGCGACCGGAGGCCTCACATCCTTGGAAAACTCCAGAGGGACGCGGAGTTGAGTGCCTCCAAAGGAGACGATGCCTGACTCCTCGTGAAACTTGATAGGAGTCCCAAGATTCCTGTGGCACGTGGAAAGGGACCCTTGGTCTACCGCCTCAGCTGGAGAGGCGTCCCAATTGCCCTGCCAAGCCTCGAGGAGAATCCCGAGTTGTCCCTCGCAACTAGGCAGGAGTCCTGACGTCGCTTTACAAACACGTGTGTGGAAGGGCCATCCCCGTCGTAACTCGAGAATATACCCCAGGTTCCCGGCGCAACACCAGAAAAACCATGAGACTTCCCCCTCGCCGCAAGATGAGGCCCGATTCCCCTGCACTGCGTGCAGAGCCATGCCGTGTTGCACATCACACTGGAAAGGAGCCTTGATTTCCTTGATGGCACTCCAGAGAAACCCCAAGAACACTGTTTCAAGGCTAGAGTGATCCTGAGGTCACTGTAGCAACACGAAAGAGCTCCGTGGACCACAAATCATCTCGAGATGAGAGGTTAGTCCCTGGCTTCGAGTCCGGAGGAATACCACCTTACCACAAGAACCTCAAGACGAGGCTTCTCTCAGCTCTAGGTATGGGAGAGGGACCCTGAGTTTGCGGCCTCAAATGGAATGGACACCGCGATGCCCTGACTCGAAATAAGGCCGGATATCCCTGCAGTGACTTGAATGCAGGCTCGTCTTGCATCTCCCAAGACGAAAGGATGACTGAATCCCCTGTAGAGACCACAGAGAAAGACCTAGTTCCCGACCTCATCGCGACCCATAGGCCTCACATCCTTGGAAAACTCTAGAGGGACGCGGAGATCTGTGCCTCCAAAGGAGACGATGCCTGACTCCTCGTGAAACTTGATAGGAGTCCCAGGATTCCTGTGGCACGTGGAAAGGGACCCTTGGTCTCCCGCCTCAGCTGGAGAGGCGTCTCAATTGCCCTGCCAAACCTCGAGGAGAATCCCGAGTTGTCCCTCGCATCTAGGGCGGAGTCCTGACGTCGCTGAACAAACAGGTGTGTGGCAGGGCCATCCCCGTAGTTTCTCGAGAATATACCCCAGGTTCCCACCGCAATTCGTGAAAAATCATGAGACTTCCCCCTCGCCGCGAGATGAGGCCCGATTCCCCTGCACTGCGTGCAGAGCAATGCCGTGTTGCACATCACACAGGAAAGGAGCCTTGATTTCCTTGATGGCACTCCAGAGAATGCCCAAGAACACTGTTTCAAGGCTAGAGGAATCCTGAGGTCACTGTAGCAACATGAAAGAGCTCTGTGAATCAAAAATCAACTCGAGATGAGAGGTTAGTCCCTGGCTTCGACTCCAGAGGAATACCACCTTACCACAAGCACCTCAAGAGTTGGCTTCTCACAGCTCTAGGTATGTCAGAGTGACCCTGAGTTTACGGCCTCAAGTGGAATGGACACCGCGATGTCCTGAGTCGAAATAAGGCCGGATATGCCTGCAGTGACTTGAATGCAGGCTCCTCTTGCATCTCGCAAGACGAAAGGATGTCTGAATCCCCTGTGGAGACCACAGAAAAAGACCTAGTTCCCCACCTCATCGCGACCGGAGGCCTCACATCCTTGGAAAACTCCAGAGGGACGCGGAGATCAGTGCCTATAAAGGAGACGATGCCTGACTCCTCGTCAAACTTGATAGGAGTCCCAGGATTCCTGTGGCACGTGGAAAGGGACCCTTGGTCTCCCGCCTCAGCTGGAGAGGCGTCCCAATTGCCCTGCCAAGCCTCGAGGAGAATCCCGAGTTGTCCCTCGCAACTAGGCAGAAGTCCTGACGTCGCTGAACAAACACGTGTGTGGAAGAGCCATCCCCGTCGTAACTCGAGAATATACCCCAGGTTCCCGCCGCAACTCGAGAAAAACCATGAGACTTCCCCGTCGCCGCGAGATGAGGCCCGATTCCCCTGCACTGCGTGCAGAGCCATGCCGTGTTGCACATCAAACTGGAAAGGAGCCTTGATTTCCTTGATGGCACTCCAGAGAAACCCCAAGAACACTGTTTCAAGGCTAGAGTGATCCTGAGGTCACTGTAGGAACATGAAAGATCTCCGTGGACCACAAATCAACTCGAGATGAGAGGTTAGTCCCTGGCTTCGACTCCAGAGGAATACCACCTTACCACAAGCACCTCAAAAGGAGGCTTCTGTCAGCTCTAGGTATGTGAGAGGGACCCTGAGTTTGCGGCCTCAAGTGGAATGGACACCGCGATGCCCTGACTTGAAATAAGGCCGGATATGCCTGCAGTGACTTGAATGCAGGCTCGTCTTGCATCTCCCAAGACGAAAGGATGTCTGAATCCCCTGTGGAGACCACAGAGAAAGACCGAGTTCCCCACATCATCACGACCGGAGGCCTCACATCCTTTGAAAACTCCAGTGGGAGGCGGAGATCAGTGCCTCCACAGGAGACGATGCCTGACTCCTCGTGAAATTTGATAGGAGTCCCAGGATTCCTGTGGCAAATGGAAAGGGACCCTTGGTCTCCCGCCTCAGCTGGAGAGGCGTCCCAATTGCCCTGCCAAGCCTCGAGGAGAATCCCGTGTTGTCCCTCCCAACTAGGCAGGAGTCCTGACGTCACTGAACAACCACGTGTGTGGAAGAGCCATCCCCGTCGTTACTCGAGAATATACCCCAGGTTCCCGCCGCAACTCGAGAAACACCATGAGACTTCCCCCTCGCCGCGAGATGAGGCCCGATTCCCCTGCACTGCGTGCAGAGCAATGCCGTGTTGCACATCACACAGGAAAGGAGCCTTGACTTCCTTGATGGAACTCCAGAGAAACCCCAAGAACAATGTTTCAAGGCTAGAGGGATCCTGAGGTCACTGTAGACACACGAAAGAGCTCCTTGGACCACAAATCAACTCGAGATGAGAGGTTAGTCCCTGGCTTCGACTCCAGAGGAATACCACCTTACCACAAGCACCTCAAGAGGAGGCTTCTCTCAGCTCTAGGTATGTGAGAGGGACCCTGAGTTTGCGGCCTCAATTGGAATGGACACCGCGATGCCCTGACTCGAAATAAGGCCGGATATGCCTGCAGTGACTTGAATGCAGGCTCGTCTTGCATCTCCCAAGACGAAAGGATGTCTGAATCCCCTGTGGAGACCACAGAGAAAGACCTAGTTCCCCACCTCATTGCGACCGGAGGCCTCACATCCTTTGAAAACTCCAGAGGGACGCGGAGATCAGTGCCTCCAAAGGAGACGATGCCTGACTCCTCGTGAAACTTGATAGGAGTCCCAGGATTCCTGTGGCACGTGGAAAGGGACCCTTGGTCTACCGCCTCAGCTGGAGAGGCGTCCCAATTGCCCTGCCAAGCCTCGAGGAGAATCCCGAGTTGTCCCTCGCAACTAGGCAGGAGTCCTGACGTCGCTGAACAAACACGTGTGTGGAAGGGCCATCCCCGTCGTAACTCGAGAATATACCCCAGGTTCCCTGCGCAACACGAGAAAAACCATGAGACTTCCCCCTCGCCGCAAGATGAGGCCCGATTCCCCTGCACTGCGTGCAGAGAAATGCCGTGTTGCACATCACACAGGAAAGGAGCCTTGATTTCCTTGATGGCACTCCAGAGAAACCCCAAGAACACTGTTTCAAGGCTAGAGTGATCCTGAGGTCAATGTAGCAACACGAAAGAGCTCCGTGGACCACAAATCATCTCGAGATGAGAGGTTAGTCCCTGGCTTCGAGTCCGGAGGAATACCACCTTACCACAAGAACCTCAAGAGGAGGCTTCTCTCAGCTCTAGGTATGGGAGAGGGACCCTGAGTTTGCGGCCTCAAGTGGAATGGACACCGCGATGCCCTGACTCGAAATAAGGCCGGATATGCCTGCAGTGACTTGAATGCAGGCTCGTCTTGCATCTCCCAAGACGCAAGGATGTCTGAATCCCCTGTAGAGACCACAGAGAAAGACCTAGTTCCCCACCTCATCGCGACCGGAGGCCTCACATCCTTGGAAAACTCCAGAGGGACGCGGAGATCAGTGCCTCTAAAGGAGACGATGCCTGACTCCTCGTGAAACTTGATAGGAGTCCCAGGATTCCTGTGGCACGTGGAAAGGGACCCTTGGTCTCCCGCTTCAGCTGGAGAGGCGTCCCAATTGCCCTGCCAAGCCTCGAGGAGAAGAATCCCGAGTTGTCCCTCGCAAATAGGCAGGAGTCCTGACGTCGCTGAATAAACACTTGTGTGGAAGGGCCATCCCCGACGTAACTCGAGAATATACCCCAGGTTCCCGGCGCAACACGAGAAAAACCATGAGACTTCCCCCTCGCCGCAAGATGAGGCCCGATTCCCCTGCACTGCGTGCAGAGAAATGCCGTGTTGCACATCACACAGGAAAGGAGCCTTGATTTCCTTAATGGCACTCCAGAGAAACCCCAAGAACACTGTTTCAAGGCTAGAGGGATCCTGAGGTCACTGTAGCAAGACGAAAAACCTCCGTTGACCAAAAATCAACTCGAGAAGAGAGGCTAGTCCCTGGCTTCGACTCCAGAGGAATACCACCTTACCACAAGCACCTCAAGAGGAGGCTTATGTCAACTCTAGGTATGTGAAAGGGACCCTGAGTTTGCGGCCTCAAGTGGAATGGACACCGCGATGCCCTGACTCGAAATAAGGCCGGATATGCCTGCAGTGACTTGAATGCAGGCTCGTCTTGCATCTCCCAAGACGAAAGGATGTCTGAATTCCCTGTGGAGACCACAGAGAAAGACCTACTTCCCCACCTCATCGCGACCGGAGGCCTCACATCCTTGGAAAATTCCAGAGGGACTCGGAGTTCAGTGCCTCCAAAGGAGACGATGCCTGACTCCTCGTGAAACTTGATAGGAGTCCCAGGATTCCTGTGGCACGTGGAAAGGGACACTTGGTCTCCCGCCTCAGCTGGAGAGGCGTCCCAATTGCCCTGCCAAGCCTCGAGGAGAATCCCGAGTTGTCCCTCGCAACTAGGCAAGAGTCCTGACGTCGCTGAACAAACAGGTGTGTGGAAGGGCCATCCCCGTCGTAACTCCAGAATATACCCCAGGTTCCCGCCGCAACTCGAGAAAAACCATGAGACTTACCCCTCGCCGCGAGATGAGGCCCGATTCCCCTGCACTGCGTGCAGAGCAATGCCGTGTTGCACATCACACAGGAAAGGAGCCTTGATCTCCTTGATGGCACTCCAAAGAAATCCCAAGAACACTGTTTCAAGGCTAGAGGGATCCTGAGGTCACTGTAGCAACATGAAAGAGCTCCGTGGACCAAAAGTCAACTCGAGATGAGAGGTTAGTGCCTGGCTTCGATTCCAGAGGAATACCACCTTACCACAAGCACCTCAAGAGGATGCTTCTGTCAGCTCTAGGTATGTGAGAGGGACCCTGAGTTTGCGGCCTCAAGTGGAATGGACACCGCGATGCCCTGACTCGAAATAAGGCCGGATATCCCTGCAGTGACTTGAATGCAGGCTCGTCTTGCATCTCCCAAGACGAAAGGATGTCTGAATCCCCTGTAGAGACCACAGAGAAAGACCTAGTTCCCGACCTCATCGCGACCGGAGGCCTCACATCCTTGGAAAACTCTAGAGGGACGCGGAGATCAGTGCCTCCAAAGGAGACGATGCCTGACTCCTCGTGAAACTTGATAGGAGTCCCAGGATTCCTGTGGCACGTGGAAAGGGACCCTTGGTCTCCCGCCTCAGCTGGAGAGGCGTCTCAATTGCCCTGCCAAACCTCGAGGAGAATCCCGAGTTGTCCCTCGCATCTAGGCCGGAGTCCTGACGTCGCTGAACAAACAGGTGTGTGGCAGGGCCATCCCCGTCGTTTCTCGAGAATATACCCCAGGTTCCCACCGCAATTCGTGAAAAATCATGAGACTTCCCCCTCGCCGCGAGATGAGGCCCGATTCCCCTGCACTGCGTGCAGAGCAATGCCGTGTTGCACATCACACAGGAAAGGAGCCTTGATTTCCTTGATGGCACTCCAGAGAATGCCCAAGAACACTGTTTCAAGGCTAGAGGAATCCTGAGGTCACTGCAGCAACATGAAAGAGCTCTGTGGATCAAAAATCAACTCGAGATGAGAGGTTAGTCCCTGGCTTCGACTCCAGAGGAATACCACCTTACCACAAGCACCTCAAGAGTTGGCTTCTCACAGCTCTAGGTATATCAGAGTGACCCTGAGTTTACGGCCTCAAGTGGAATGGACACCGCGATGTCCTGAGTCGAAATAAGGCCGGATATGCCTGCAGTGACTTGAATGCAGGCTCCTCTTGCAACTCCCAAGAAAAAAGGATGTCTGAATCCCGTGTGGAGACCACTGAGAAAGACCTAGTTCTCCACCTCAACGGGACCGGAGGCCTCACATCCTTTGAAAACTCCAGAGGGACACGCAGATCAGTGCCTCCAAAGGAGACGATGCCTGACTCCTCGTGAAACTTGATAGGAGTCCCAGGATTCCTTTGGCACGTGGAAAGGGAACCTTGGTCACCCGCCTCAGCTGGAGAGGCGTCCCAATTGCCCTGCCAAGCCTCAAGGAGAATCACGAGTTGTCCCTCGCAACTAGGCAGGAGTCCTGACGTCGCTGAACAAACACGTGTGTGGAAGGGCCATCCCCGTCGTAATTCGAGAATATACCCCAGGTTCCGCCCGCAACTCGAGAAAAACCATGAGACTTCCCCCTCGCCGCGAGATGAGGCCCGATTCCCCTGCACTGCGTGCAGAGCAATGCCGTGTTGCACATCACACAGGAAAGGAGCCTTGATTTCCTTGATGGCACTCCAGAGAAACCCCAAGAACACTGTTTCAAGGCTAGAGGGATCCTGAGGTCACTGTAGCAACACGAAAGAGCTCCGTGGACCAAAAATCAACTCGAGATGAGAGGTTATTCCCTGACTTCGACTCCAGAGGAATACCACCTTACCACAAGTACCTCAAGAGGAGGCTTCTCTCAGCTCTAGGTATGTGAGAGGGACCCTGAGTTTGCAGCCTCAAGTGGAATGGACACCGCGATGCCCTGACTTGAAATAAGGCCGGATATCCTTGCAGTGACTTGAATGCATGCTCGTCTTGCATCTCCCAAGACGAAAGGATGTCTGAATCCCCTGTGGAGACCACAGAGAAAGACCTAGTTCCCCACCTCATCGCGACCGGAGGCCTCACATCCTTGGAAAACTCCAGAGGGACGCGGAGATCAGTGCCTATAAAGGAGACGATGCCTGACTCCTCGTCAAACTTGATAGGAGTCCCAGGATTCCTGTGGCACGTGGAAAGGGACCCTTGGTCTCCCGCCTCAGCTGGAGAGGCGTCCCAATTGCCCTGCCAAGCCTCGAGGAGAATCCCGAGTTGTCCCTCGCAACTAGGCAGGAGTCCTGACGTCGCTGAACAAACACGTGTGTGGAAGAGCCATCCCCGTCGTAACTCGAGAATATACCCCAGGTTCCCGCCGCAACTCGAGAAAAACCATGAGACTTCCCTGTCGCCGCGAGATGAGGCCCGATTCCCCTGCACTGCGTGCAGAGCAATGCCGTGTTGCACATCACACAGGAAAGGAGCCTTGATTTCCTTGATGGCACTCCAGAGAAACCCCAAGAACACTGTTTCAAGGCTAGAGTGATCCTGAGGTCACTGTAGGAACATGAAAGATCTCCGTGGACCACAAATCAACTCGAGATGAGAGGTTAGTCCCTGGCTTCGACTCCAGAGGAATACCACCTTACCACAAGCACCTCAAAAGGAGGCTTCTGTCAGCTCTAGGTATGTGAGAGGGACCCTGAGTTTGCAGCCTCAAGTGGAATGGACACCGCGATGCCCTGACTTGAAATAAGGCCGGATATCCCTGCAGTGACTTGAATGCAGGCTCGTCTTGCATCTCCCAAGACGAAAGGATGTCTGAATCCCCTGTGGAGACCACAGAGAAAGACCGAGTTCCCCACATCATCACGACCGGAGGCCTCACATCCTTTGAAAACTCCAGTGGGAGGCGGAGATCAGTGCCTCCACAGGAGACGATGCCTGACTCCTCGTGAAATTTGATAGGAGTCCCAGGATTCCTGTGGCAAATGGAAAGGGACCCTTGGTCTCCCGCCTCAGCTGGAGAGGCGTCCCAATTGCCCTGCCAAGCCTCGAGGAGAATCCCGTGTTGTCCCTCCCAACTAGGCAGTAGTCCTGATGTCACTGAACAACCACGTGTGTGGAAGAGCCATCCCCGTCGTTACTCGAGAATATACCCCAGGTTCCCGCCGCAACTCGAGAAACACCATGAGACTTCCCCCTCGCCGCGAGATGAGGCCCGATTCCCCTGCACTGCGTGCAGAGCAATGCCGTGTTGCACATCACACAGGAAAGGAGCCTTGACTTCCTTGATGGAACTCCAGAGAAACCCCAAGAACAATGTTTCAAGGCTAGAGGGATCCTGAGGTCACTGTAGCAACACGAAAGAGCTCCGTGGACCACAAATCATCTCGAGATGAGAGGTTAGTCCCTGGCTTCGAGTCCGGAGGAATACCACCTTACCACAAGAACCTCAAGAGGAGGCTTCTCTCAGCTCTAGGTATGGGAGAGGGACCCTGAGTTTGCGGCCTCAAGTGGAATGGACACCGCGATGCCCTGACTCGAAATAAGGCCGGAAATGCCTGCAGTGACTTGAATGCAGGCTCGTCTTGCATCTCCCAAGACGCAAGGATGTCTGAATCCCCTGTAGAGACCACAGAGAAAGACCTAGTTCCCCACCTCATCGCGACCGGAGGCCTCACATCCTTGGAAAACTCCAGAGGGACGCGGAGATCAGTGCCTCTAAAGGAGACGATGCCTGACTCCTCGTGAAACTTGATAGGAGTCCCAGGATTCCTGTGGCACGTGGAAAGGGACCCTTGGTCTCCCGCTTCAGCTGGAGAGGCGTCCCAATTGCCCTGCCAAGCCTCGAGGAGAAGAATCCCGAGTTGTCCCTCGCAAATAGGCAGGAGTCCTGACGTCGCTGAATAAACACTTGTGTGGAAGGGCCATCCCCGACGTAACTCGAGAATATACCCCAGGTTCCCGGCGCAACACGAGAAAAACCATGAGACTTCCCCCTCGCCGCAAGATGAGGCCCGATTCCCCTGCACTGCGTGCAGAGAAATGCCGTGTTGCACATCACACAGGAAAGGAGCCTTGATTTCCTTAATGGCACTCCAGAGAAACCCCAAGAACACTGTTTCAAGGCTAGAGGGATCCTGAGGTCACTGTAGCAAGACGAAAAACCTCCGTTGACCAAAAATCAACTCGAGAAGAGAGGCTAGTCCCTGGCTTCGACTCCAGAGGAATACCACCTTACCACAAGCACCTCAAGAGGAGGCTTATGTCAACTCTAGGTATGTGAAAGGGACCCTGAGTTTGCGGCCTCAAGTGGAATGGACACCGCGATGCCCTGACTCGAAATAAGGCCGGATATGCCTGCAGTGACTTGGATGCAGGCTCGTCTTGCATCTCCCAAGACGAAAGGATGTCTGAATTCCCTGTTGAGACCACAGAGAAAGACCTACTTCCCCACCTCATCGCGACCGGAGGCCTCACATCCTTGGAAAACTCCAGAGGGACGCGGAGTTGAGTGCCTCCAAAGGAGACGATGCCTGACTCCTCGTGAAACTTGATAGGAGTCCCAAGATTCCTGTGGCACGTGGAAAGGGACCCTTGGTCTACCGCCTCAGCTGGAGAGGCGTCCCAATTGCCCTGCCAAGCCTCGAGGAGAATCCCGAGTTGTCCCTCGCAACTAGGCAGGAGTCCTGACGTCGCTTTACAAACACGTGTGTGGAAGGGCCATCCCCGTCGTAACTCGAGAATATACCCCAGGTTCCCGGCGCAACACCAGAAAAACCATGAGACTTCCCCCTCGCCGCAAGATGAGGCCCGATTCCCCTGCACTGCGTGCAGAGCCATGCCGTGTTGCACATCACACTGGAAAGGAGCCTTGATTTCCTTGATGGCACTCCAGAGAAACCCCAAGAACACTGTTTCAAGGCTAGAGTGATCCTGAGGTCACTGTAGCAACACGAAAGAGCTCCGTGGACCACAAATCATCTCGAGATGAGAGGTTAGTCCCTGGCTTCGAGTCCGGAGGAATACCACCTTACCACAAGAACCTCAAGACGAGGCTTCTCTCAGCTCTAGGTATGGGAGAGGGACCCTGAGTTTGCGGCCTCAAATGGAATGGACACCGCGATGCCCTGACTCGAAATAAGGCCGGATATCCCTGCAGTGACTTGAATGCAGGCTCGTCTTGCATCTCCCAAGACGAAAGGATGACTGAATCCCCTGTAGAGACCACAGAGAAAGACCTAGTTCCCGACCTCATCGCGACCCATAGGCCTCACATCCTTGGAAACTCTAGAGGGACGCGGAGATCTGTGCCTCCAAAGGAGACGATGCCTGACTCCTCGTGAAACTTGATAGGAGTCCCAGGATTCCTGTGGCACGTGGAAAGGGACCCTTGGTCTCCCGCCTCAGCTGGAGAGGCGTCTCAATTGCCCTGCCAAACCTCGAGGAGAATCCCGAGTTGTCCCTCGCATCTAGGGCGGAGTCCTGACGTCGCTGAACAAACAGGTGTGTGGCAGGGCCATCCCCGTAGTTTCTCGAGAATATACCCCAGGTTCCCACCGCAATTCGTGAAAAATCATGAGACTTCCCCCTCGCCGCGAGATGAGGCCCGATTCCCCTGCACTGCGTGCAGAGCAATGCCGTGTTGCACATCACACAGGAAAGGAGCCTTGATTTCCTTGATGGCACTCCAGAGAATGCCCAAGAACACTGTTTCAAGGCTAGAGGAATCCTGAGGTCACTGTAGCAACATGAAAGAGCTCTGTGAATCAAAAATCAACTCGAGATGAGAGGTTAGTCCCTGGCTTCGACTCCAGAGGAATACCACCTTACCACAAGCACCTCAAGAGTTGGCTTCTCACAGCTCTAGGTATGTCAGAGTGACCCTGAGTTTACGGCCTCAAGTGGAATGGACACCGCGATGTCCTGAGTCGAAATAAGGCCGGATATGCCTGCAGTGACTTGAATGCAGGCTCCTCTTGCATCTCGCAAGACGAAAGGATGTCTGAATCCCCTGTGGAGACCACAGAAAAAGACCTAGTTCCCCACCTCATCGCGACCGGAGGCCTCACATCCTTGGAAAACTCCAGAGGGACGCGGAGATCAGTGCCTATAAAGGAGACGATGCCTGACTCCTCGTCAAACTTGATAGGAGTCCCAGGATTCCTGTGGCACGTGGAAAGGGACCCTTGGTCTCCCGCCTCAGCTGGAGAGGCGTCCCAATTGCCCTGCCAAGCCTCGAGGAGAATCCCGAGTTGTCCCTCGCAACTAGGCAGAAGTCCTGACGTCGCTGAACAAACACGTGTGTGGAAGAGCCATCCCCGTCGTAACTCGAGAATATACCCCAGGTTCCCGCCGCAACTCGAGAAAAACCATGAGACTTCCCCGTCGCCGCGAGATGAGGCCCGATTCCCCTGCACTGCGTGCAGAGCCATGCCGTGTTGCACATCAAACTGGAAAGGAGCCTTGATTTCCTTGATGGCACTCCAGAGAAACCCCAAGAACACTGTTTCAAGGCTAGAGTGATCCTGAGGTCACTGTAGGAACATGAAAGATCTCCGTGGACCACAAATCAACTCGAGATGAGAGGTTAGTCCCTGGCTTCGACTCCAGAGGAATACCACCTTACCACAAGCACCTAAAAAGGAGGCTTCTGTCAGCTCTAGGTATGTGAGAGGGACCCTGAGTTTGCGGCCTCAAGTGGAATGGACACCGCGATGCCCTGACTTGAAATAAGGCCGGATATGCCTGCAGTGACTTGAATGCAGGCTCGTCTTGCATCTCCCAAGACGAAAGGATGTCTGAATCCCCTGTGGAGACCACAGAGAAAGACCGAGTTCCCCACATCATCACGACCGGAGGCCTCACATCCTTTGAAAACTCCAGTGGGAGGCGGAGATCAGTGCCTCCACAGGAGACGATGCCTGACTCCTCGTGAAATTTGATAGGAGTCCCAGGATTCCTGTGGCAAATGGAAAGGGACCCTTGGTCTCCCGCCTCAGCTGGAGAGGCGTCCCAATTGCCCTGCCAAGCCTCGAGGAGAATCCCGTGTTGTCCCTCCCAACTAGGCAGGAGTCCTGACGTCACTGAACAACCACGTGTGTGGAAGAGCCATCCCCGTCGTTACTCGAGAATATACCCCAGGTTCCCGCCGCAACTCGAGAAACACCATGAGACTTCCCCCTCGCCGCGAGATGAGGCCCGATTCCCCTGCACTGCGTGCAGAGCAATGCCGTGTTGCACATCACACAGGAAAGGAGCCTTGACTTCCTTGATGGAACTCCAGAGAAACCCCAAGAACAATGTTTCAAGGCTAGAGGGATCCTGAGGTCACTGTAGACACACGAAAGAGCTCCTTGGACCACAAATCAACTCGAGATGAGAGGTTAGTCCCTGGCTTCGACTCCAGAGGAATACCACCTTACCACAAGCACCTCAAGAGGAGGCTTCTCTCAGCTCTAGGTATGTGAGAGGGACCCTGAGTTTGCGGCCTCAAGTGGAATGGACACCGCGATGCCCTGACTCGAAATAAGGCCGGATATGCCTGCAGTGACTTGAATGCAGGCTCGTCTTGCATCTCCCAAGACGAAAGGATGTCTGAATCCCCTGTGGAGACCACAGAGAAAGACCTAGTTCCCCACCTCATTGCGACCGGAGGCCTCACATCCTTTGAAAACTCCAGAGGGACGCGGAGATCAGTGCCTCCAAAGGAGACGATGCCTGACTCCTCGTGAAACTTGATAGGAGTCCCAGGATTCCTGTGGCACGTGGAAAGGGACCCTTGGTCTACCGCCTCAGCTGGAGAGGCGTCCCAATTGCCCTGCCAAGCCTCGAGGAGAATCCCGAGTTGTCCCTCGCAACTAGGCAGGAGTCCTGACGTCGCTGAACAAACACGTGTGTGGAAGGGCCATCCCCGTCGTAACTCGAGAATATACCCCAGGTTCCCTGCGCAACACGAGAAAAACCATGAGACTTCCCCCTCGCCGCAAGATGAGGCCCGATTCCCCTGCACTGCGTGCAGAGAAATGCCGTGTTGCACATCACACAGGAAAGGAGCCTTGATTTCCTTGATGGCACTCCAGAGAAACCCCAAGAACACTGTTTCAAGGCTAGAGTGATCCTGAGGTCAATGTAGCAACACGAAAGAGCTCCGTGGACCACAAATCATCTCGAGATGAGAGGTTAGTCCCTGGCTTCGAGTCCGGAGGAATACCACCTTACCACAAGAACCTCAAGAGGAGGCTTCTCTCAGCTCTAGGTATGGGAGAGGGACCCTGAGTTTGCGGCCTCAAGTGGAATGGACACCGCGATGCCCTGACTCGAAATAAGGCCGGATATGCCTGCAGTGACTTGAATGCAGGCTCGTCTTGCATCTCCCAAGACGCAAGGATGTCTGAATCCCCTGTAGAGACCACAGAGAAAGACCTAGTTCCCCACCTCATCGCGACCGGAGGCCTCACATCCTTGGAAAACTCCAGAGGGACGCGGAGATCAGTGCCTCTAAAGGAGACGATGCCTGACTCCTCGTGAAACTTGATAGGAGTCCCAGGATTCCTGTGGCACGTGGAAAGGGACCCTTGGTCTCCCGCTTCAGCTGGAGAGGCGTCCCAATTGCCCTGCCAAGCCTCGAGGAGAAGAATCCCGAGTTGTCCCTCGCAAATAGGCAGGAGTCCTGACGTCGCTGAATAAACACTTGTGTGGAAGGGCCATCCCCGACGTAACTCGAGAATATACCCCAGGTTCCCGGCGCAACACGAGAAAAACCATGAGACTTCCCCCTCGCCGCAAGATGAGGCCCGATTCCCCTGCACTGCGTGCAGAGAAATGCCGTGTTGCACATCACACAGGAAAGGAGCCTTGATTTCCTTAATGGCACTCCAGAGAAACCCCAAGAACACTGTTTCAAGGCTAGAGGGATCCTGAGGTCACTGTAGCAAGACGAAAAACCTCCGTTGACCAAAAATCAACTCGAGAAGAGAGGCTAGTCCCTGGCTTCGACTCCAGAGGAATACCACCTTACCACAAGCACCTCAAGAGGAGGCTTATGTCAACTCTAGGTATGTGAAAGGGACCCTGAGTTTGCGGCCTCAAGTGGAATGGACACCGCGATGCCCTGACTCGAAATAAGGCCGGATATGCCTGCAGTGACTTGAATGCAGGCTCGTCTTGCATCTCCCAAGACGAAAGGATGTCTGAATTCCCTGTGGAGACCACAGAGAAAGACCTACTTCCCCACCTCATCGCGACCGGAGGCCTCACATCCTTGGAAAATTCCAGAGGGACTCGGAGTTCAGTGCCTCCAAAGGAGACGATGCCTGACTCCTCGTGAAACTTGATAGGAGTCCCAGGATTCCTGTGGCACGTGGAAAGGGACACTTGGTCTCCCGCCTCAGCTGGAGAGGCGTCACAATTGCCCTGCCAAGCCTCGAGGAGAATCCCGAGTTGTCCCTCGCAACTAGGCAAGAGTCCTGACGTCGCTGAACAAACAGGTGTGTGGAAGGGCCATCCCCGTCGTAACTCCAGAATATACCCCAGGTTCCCGCCGCAACTCGAGAAAAACCATGAGACTTACCCCTCGCCGCGAGATGAGGCCCGATTCCCCTGCACTGCGTGCAGAGCAATGCCGTGTTGCACATCACACAGGAAAGGAGCCTTGATCTCCTTGATGGCACTCCAAAGAAATCCCAAGAACACTGTTTCAAGGCTAGAGGGATCCTGAGGTCACTGTAGCAACATGAAAGAGCTCCGTGGACCAAAAGTCAACTCGAGATGAGAGGTTAGTGCCTGGCTTCGATTCCAGAGGAATACCACCTTACCACAAGCACCTCAAGAGGATGCTTCTGTCAGCTCTAGGTATGTGAGAGGGACCCTGAGTTTGCGGCCTCAAGTGGAATGGACACCGCGATGCCCTGACTCGAAATAAGGCCGGATATCCCTGCAGTGACTTGAATGCAGGCTCGTCTTGCATCTCCCAAGACGAAAGGATGTCTGAATCCCCTGTAGAGACCACAGAGAAAGACCTAGTTCCCGACCTCATCGCGACCGGAGGCCTCACATCCTTGGAAAACTCTAGAGGGACGCGGAGATCAGTGCCTCCAAAGGAGACGATGCCTGACTCCTCGTGAAACTTGATAGGAGTCCCAGGATTCCTGTGGCACGTGGAAAGGGACCCTTGGTCTCCCTCCTCAGCTGGAGAGGCGTCCCAATTGCCCTGCCAAGCCTCGAGGAGAAGAATCCCGAGTTGTCCCTCGCAACTAGGCAGGAGTCCTGACGTCGCTGAACAAACACTTGTGTGGAAGGGCCATCCCCGTCGTAACTCGAGAATATACCCCAGGTTCCTGCCGCAACTCGAGAAAAACCATGAGACTTCCCCCTCACCGCCAGATGTGGCTGGATTCCCCTGCACTGCGTGCAGAGCAATGCCGTGTTGCACATCACACAGGAAAGGAGCCTTGATTTCCTTGATGGCACTCCAGAGAAACCCCAAGAACACTGTTTCAAGGCTAGAGGGATCCTGAGGTCACTGTAGCAACACGAAAGAGCTCCGTGGACCAAAAATCAACTCGAGATGAGAGGTTAGTCCCTGGCTTCGACTCCAGAGGAATACCACCTTACCACAAGCACCTCAAGAGGAGGCTTATGTCAGCTCTAGGTATGTGAGAGGGACCCTGAGTTTGCGGCCTCAAGTGGAATGGACACCGCGATGCCCTGACTCGAAATAAGGCCGGATATGCCTGCAGTGACTTGGATGCAGGCTCGTCTTGCATCTCCCAAGACGAAAGGATGTCTGAATTCCCTGTGGAGACCACAGAGAAAGACCTACTTCCCCACCTCATCGCGACCGGAGGCCTCACATCCTTGGAAAACTCCAGAGGGACGCGGAGTTCAGTGCCTCCAAAGGAGACGATGCCTGACTCCTCGTGAAACTTGATAGGAGTCCCAGGATTCCTGTGGCACGTGGAAAGGGACACTTGGTCTCCCGCCTCAGCTGGAGAGGCGTCCCAATTGCCCTGCCAAGCCTCGAGGAGAATCCCGAGTTGTCCCTCGCAACGAGGCAAGAGTCCTGACGGCGCTGAACAAACAGGTGTGTGGAAGGGCCATCCCCGTCGTAACTCGAGAATATAGCCCAGGTTCCCGCCGCAACTCGAGAAAAACCAAGAGACTTCCCCCTCGCCGTGAGATGAGGCCCGATTCCCCTGCACTGCGTGCAGAGCAATGCCGTGTTGCACATCACACAGGAAAGGAGCCTTGATTTCCTTGATGGCACTCCAAAGAAATCCCAAGAACACTGTTTCAAGGCTAGAGGGATCCTGAGGTCACTGTAGCAACAGGAAAGAGCTCTGTGGACCAAAAGTCAACTCGAGATGAGAGGTTAGTCCCTGGCTTCGATTCCAGAGGAATACCACCTTACCACAAGCACCTCAAGAGGATGCTTCTGTCAGCTCTAGGTATGTGAGAGGGACCCTGCGTTTGCGGCCTCAAGTGGAATGGACACCGCGATGCCCTGACTCGAAATAAGGCCGGATATGCCTGCAGTGATTTGAATGCAGGCTCGTCTTGCATCTCCCAAGACGCAAGTATGTCTGAATCCCCTGTAGAGACCACAGAGAAAGACCTAGTTCCCCACCTCATCGCGACCGGAGGCCTCACATCCTTGGAAAATTCCAGAGGGACGCGGAGATCAGTGCCTCCAAAGGAGACGATGCCTGACTTCTCGTGAAACTTGATAGGAGTCCCAGGATTCCTGTGGCACGTGTAAAGGGACCCTTGGTCTCCCGACTCAGCTGGAGAGGCATCCCAATTGCCCTGCCAAGCCTCGAGGAGAATCCCGAGGTGTCCCTCGCAACTAGGCAAGAGTCCTGACGTCGCTGAACAAACAGGTGTGTGGAAGGGCCATCCCCGTCGTAACTCCAGAATATACCCCAGGTTCCCGCCGCAACTCGAGAAAAACCATGAGACTTCCCCCTCGCCGCGAGATGAGGCCCGATTCCCCTGCACTGCGTGCAGAGCAATGCCGTGTTGCACATCACACAGGAAAGGAGCCTTGATTTCCTTGATGGCACTCCAGAGAAATCCCAAGAACACTGTTTCAAGGCTAGAGGGATCCTGAGGTCACTGTAGCAACATGAAAGAGCTCCGTGGACCAAAAGTCAACTCGAGATGAGAGGTTAGTCCCTGGCTTCGATTCCAGAGGAATACCACCTTAAAACAAGCACCTCAAGAGGATGCTTCTGTCAGCTCTAGGTATGTGAGAGGGACCCTGAGTTTGCGGCCTCAAGTGGAATGGACACCGCAATGCCCTGACTCGAAATAAGGCCGGATATCCCTGCAGTGACTTGAATGCAGGCTCGTCTTGCATCTCCCAAGACGAAAGGATGTCTGAATCCCCTGTAGAGACCACAGAGAAAGACCTAGTTCCCGACCTCATCGCGACCGGAGGCCTCACATCCTTGGAAAACTCTAGAGGGACGCGGAGATCTGTGCCTCCAAAGGAGACGATGCCTGACTCCTCGTGAAACTTGATAGGAGTCCCAGGATTCCTGTGGCACGTGGAAAGGGACCCTTGGTCTCCCGCCTCAGCTGGAGAGGCGTCCCAATTGCCCTGCCAAGCCTCGAGGAGAATCCCCAGTTGTCCCTCGCAACTAGGCAGGTGTCCTGAAGTCGCTGAACAAACACGTGTGTGGAAGGGCCATCCCCATCGTAACTCGAGAATATACTCCAGGTTCCCGCCACAACTCGAGAAAAACCATGAGACTTCCCCCTCACCGCGAGATGAGGCCCGATTGCTCTGCACGCAGTGCAGAGCAATGCCGTGTTGCACATCACACAGGAAAGGAGCCTTGATTTCCTTGATGGCACTCCAGAGAAACCCCAAGAACACTGTTTCAAGGCTAGAGGGATCCTGAGGTCACTGTAGCAACACGAAAGAGCTCCGTGGATCCCAAATCAACTCGACATGAGAAGTTAGTCCCTGGCTTCGACTCCAGAGGAATACCACCTTACAACAAGCACCTCAAGAGGAGGCTTCTCTCAGCTCTAGGTATGTGAAAGGGACCCTGAGTTTGCGGCCTAAAGTGGAATGGACACCGCGATTCCCTGACTCGACATAAGGCCGGATATCTCTGCAGTGACTTGAATGCAGGCTCGTCTTGCATCTCCCAAGATGAAAGGATGTCTGAATTCCCTGTGAAGACCACAGAGAAAGATTTAGTTCCCCACCTCATCGCGACCGGAGGCCTCACATCATTTGAAAACTCCAGAGGGACGCGGAGATCAGTGCCTCCAAAGGAGTCGATGCCTGACTCCTCGTGAAACTTGATAGGAGTCCCAGGATTCCTGTGGCACGTGGAAAGGGACCCTTGGTCTCCCGCCTCAGCTGGAGAGGCGTCCCAATTGCCCTGACAAGCGTCAAGGAGAATCCCGAGTTGTCCCTCGCAACTAGGCAGGAGTCTCGACGTCGCTGAACAAACACGTGTGTGGAAGGGCCATCCCCGTCGTAACTCGAGAATATACCCCAGCTTCGCGCCGCAACTCGAGAAAAACCATGAGACTTCCCCCTCGCCACGAGATGAAGCCCGATTCCCCTGTACTGCGTGCAGAAAAATGCCGTGTTGCACATCACACAGGAAAGGAGCCTTGATTTCCTTGATGGCACTCCAGAGAAACCTCAAGAACACTGTTTCAAGGCTAGAGGGATCCTGAGGTCACTGTCGCAACACGAAAGAGCTCCGTGGACCAAAAGTCAACTCGAGAGGAGAGGTTAGTCCCTGGCTTCGACTCCAGAGGAATACCACCTTACCACAAGCACTTCAAGAGGAGGCTTCTCTCAGCTCTAGGTATGTGAAAGGGACCCTGAGTTTGCGGCCTCAAGTGGAATGGACACCGCGATGCCCTGACTCGAAATAAGGCCGGATATCCCTGCAGTGACTTGAATGCAGGCTCGTCTTGCATCTCCCAAGACGAAAGGATGTCTGAATCCCCTGTGGAGACCACAGAGAAAGACCTATTTACCAACCTCATCGCGACCGGAGGCCTCACATCCTTTGAAAACTCCAGAGGGACGCGGAGATCAGTGCCTCCAAAGGAGACGATGCCTGACTCCTCGTGAAACTTGATAGGAGTCCCAGGATTCCTGCGGTACGTGAAAAGGGACCCTTGGTCTCACGCCTCAGCTGGAGGGGCGTCCCAATTGCCCTGCCAAGCTTCGAGGAGAATACCGAGTTGTCCCTCGCAACTAGGCAGGAGTCCTGACATCACTGAACAAACACATGTGTGGAAGGGCCATCCCCGTCGTAACTCGAGAATATACCCCAGGTTCCCGGCGCAACTCCAGAAAAACCATGAGACTTCCCCCTCGCCGCGAGATGAGGCCCGATTCCCCTGCACTGCATGCAGAGCAATGCCGTGTTGCACATCACACAGGAAAGGAGCCTTGATTTCCTTGATGGCACTCCAGAGAAACCCCAAGAACACTGTTTCAAGGCTAGAGGGATCCTGAGGTCACTGTAGCAACACGAAAGAGCTCCGTGGACCCCAAATCAACTCGACATGAGAAGTTAGTCCCTGGCTTCGACTCCAGAGGAATACCACCTTACAACAAGCACCTCAAGAGGAGGCTTCTCTCAGCTCTAGGTATGTGACAGGGACCCTGAGTTTGTGGCCTAAAGTGGAATGGACACCGCGATTCCCTGACTCGACATAAGGCCGGATATCCCTGCAGTGACTTGAATGTAGGCTCGTCTTGCATCTCCCAAGATGAAAGGATGTCTGAAATCCCTGTGGAGACCACAGAGAAAGACCTAGTTCCCCACCTCATCGCGACCGGAGGCCTCACATCATTTGAAAACTCCAGAGGGACGCGGAGATCAGTGCCTCCAAAGGAGACGATGCCTGACTCCTCGTGAAACTTGATAGGAGTCCCAGGATTCCTGTGGCACGTGGAAAGGGACCCTTGGTCTCCCGCCTCAGCTGGAGAGGCGTCCCAATTGCCCTGACAAGCGTCAAGGAGAATCCCGAGTTGTCCCTCGCAACTAGGCAGGAGTCTCGACGTCGCTGAACAAACACGTGTGTGGAAGGGCCATCCCCGTCGTAACTCGAGAATATACCCCAGCTTCGCGCCGCAACTCGAGAAAAACCATGAGACTTCCCCCTCGCCACGAGATGAAGCCCGATTCCCCTGTACTGCGTGCAGAAAAATGCCGTGTTGCACATCACACAGGAAAGGAGCCTTGATTTCCTTGATGGCACTCCAGAGAAACCTCAAGAACACTGTTTCAAGGCTAGAGGGATCCTGAGGTCACTGTCGCAACACGAAAGAGCTCCGTGGACCAAAAGTCAACTCGAGAGGAGAGGTTAGTCCCTGGCTTCGACTCCAGAGGAATACCACCTTACCACAAGCACTTCAAGAGGAGGCTTCTCTCAGCTCTAGGTATGTGAAAGGGACCCTGAGTTTGCGGCCTCAAGTGGAATGGACACCGCGATGCCCTGACTCGAAATAAGGCCGGATATCCCTGCAGTGACTTGAATGCAGGCTCGTCTTGCATCTCCCAAGACGAAAGGATGTCTGAATCC
The DNA here is from genome assembly GCF_910594005.1 of Cervus elaphus. Lineage (NCBI taxonomy): Eukaryota > Metazoa > Chordata > Mammalia > Artiodactyla > Cervidae > Cervus > Cervus elaphus. Next base: position 620,966 of record NC_057815.1, on the reverse strand, counting down.
CCTGTGGAGACCACAGAGAAAGACCTAGTTCCCCACCTCATCGCGACCGGAGGCCTCACATCCTTTGAAAATTCCAGAGGTATGCGGAGATCAGTGCCTCCAAAGGAGACGATGCCTGACTCCTCGTGAAACTTGATAGGAGTCCCAGGATTCCTGCGGTACGTGAAAAGGGAGCCTTGGTCTCACGCCTCAGCTGGAGGGGCGTCCCAATTGCCCTGCCAAGCTTCGAGGAGAATACCGAGTTGTCCCTCGCAACTAGGCAGGAGTCCTGACATCACTGAACAAACAAATGTGTGGAAGGGCCATCCCCGTCGTAACTCGAGAATATACCCCAGGTTCCCGGCGCAACTCCAGAAAAACCATGAGACTTCCCCCTCGCCGCGAGATGAGGCCCGATTCCCCTGCACTGCATGCAGAGCAATGCCGTGTTGCACATCACACAGGAAAGGAGCCTTGATTTCCTTGATGGCACTCCAGAGAAACCCCAAGAACACTGTTTCAAGGCTAGAGGGATCCTGAGGTCACTGTAGCAACACGAAAGAGCTCCGTGGACCCCAAATCAACTCGACATGAGAAGTTAGTCCCTGGCTTCGACTCCAGAGGAATACCACCTTACAACAAGCACCTCAAGAGGAGGCTTCTCTCAGCTCTAGGTATGTGACAGGGACCCTGAGTTTGTGGCCTAAAGTGGAATGGACACCGCGATTCCCTGACTCGACATAAGGCCGGATATCCCTGCAGTGACTTGAATGTAGGCTCGTCTTGCATCTCCCAAGATGAAAGGATGTCTGAAATCCCTGTGGAGACCACAGAGAAAGACCTAGTTCCCCACCTCATCGCGACCGGAGGCCTCACATCATTTGAAAACTCCAGAGGGACGCGGAGATCAGTGCCTCCAAAGGAGACGATGCCTGACTCCTCGTGAAACTTGATAGGAGTCCCAGGATTCCTGTGGCACGTGGAAAGGGACCCTTGGTCTCCCGCCTCAGCTGGAGAGGCGTCCCAATTGCCCTGCCAAGCGTCAAGGAGAATCCCGAGTTATCCCTCGCAACTAGGCAGGAGTCCTGACGTCGCTGAACAAACACGTGTGTGGAAGGGCCATCCCCGTCGTAACTCGGGAATATACCCCAGGTTCCCGCCGCAACTCGAGAAAAACCATGAGACTTCCCCATCGCCACGAGATGAGGCCCGAGTCCCCTGCACTGCGTGCAGAGAAATGCCGTGTTGCACATCACACAGGAAAGGAGCCTTGATTTCCTTGATGGCACTCCAGAGAAACCCCAAGAACACTGTTTCAAGGCTAGAGGGATCCTGAGGTCACTGTAGCAACACGAAAGAGCTCCGTGGACCAAAAATCAACTCGAGATGAGAGGTTAGTCCTTGGCTTCGACTCCAGAGGAATACCACCTTACCACAAGGACCTCAAGAGGAGGCTTCTCTCAGCTCTAGGTATGTGAGAGGGACCCTGAGTGTGCGGCCTCAAGTGGAATGGACCCCGCGATGCCCTGACTCGAAATAAGGCCGGATATCTCTGAAGTGACTTGAATGCAGGCTCGTCTTGCATCTCCCAAGATGAAAGGATGTCTGAATCCCCTGTGGAGACCACAGAGAAAGACGTAGTTCCTCACCTCATCGCGACCGGAGGCTTCAAATCCTTTGAAAATTCCAGAGGTACGAGGAGATCAGTGCCTCCAAACGGGACGATGCCTGACTCCTCGTGAAAGTTGATAGGAGTCCCAGGATTCCTGTGGCAAGTGGAAAGGGACCCTTGGTCTCCCGCCTCAGCTGGAGAGGCATCCCAATTGCCCTGCCAAGCCTCGAAGAGAATCCCGAGTTGTCCCTCGCAACTAGGCAGGAGTCCTGACGTCGCTGAACAAACACGTGGGTGGAAGGGCCATCCCCAGCGTAACTCGAGAATATACCCCAGGTTCCCGCCGCAACTCGAGAAAAACCATGAGACTTCCCCCTCGCCACGAGATGAGGCCCGATTCCCCTGCACTGCGTGCAGAGCAATTGCGTGTTGCACATCACACATGAAAGGAGACTTGATTTCCTTGATGGCACTCCAGAGATACCCCAAGAACACTGTTTCAAGGCTAGAGGGATCCTGAGGTCACTGTAGCAACAAGAAAGAGCTCCGTGGGCCAAAAATCAACTCGAGATGAGGGGTTAGTCCCTGGCTTCGACTCCAGAGAAATACCACCTTATCACAAGCACCTCAAGAGGAGGCTTATCTCAGCTCTAGGTATGTGAGAGGGACCCTGAGTTTGCAGACTCAAGTGGAATAGACACCGCTATGCCCTGACTCGAAATCAGGCCGGATATCCCTGCAGTGACTTGAATGCAGGCTCGTCTTACATCTCCCAAGACGAAAGGATGTCTGAATCCCCTGTGGAGACCACAGAGAAAGACCTAGTTCCCCACCTCATCGCGACCAGAGGCCTCACATCCTTTGAAAACTCCAGAGGTACTCGGAGATCAGTGCCTCCAAAGGAGACGATGCCTGACTCCTCGTGAAACTTGATAGGAGTCCCAGGATTCCTGTGGCACGTGGAAAGGGACTCTTGGTCTCCCGCCTCAGCTGGAGAGGCGTCCCAATTGCCCTGCCAAGCCTCGAGGAGAATTCCGAGTTGTCCCTCGCAACTAGGAAGGAGTCCTGACATGGCTGAACAAACACGTGGGTGGAAGGGCCATCCCCGTCGTAACTCGAGAATATACCCCAGGTTCCCGCCGCAACTCGAGAAAAACCATGAGACTTCCCCCTCGCCGCGAGATGAGGCCCGATTCTGATGCACTGCGTGCAGAGCAATTCCGTGTTGCACATCACACATGAAAGGACCCTTGATTTGCTTGATGGCACTCCAGAGAAACCCCAAGAACACTGTTTCAAGGCTAGAGGGATCCTGAGGTCACTGTCGCAACAAGAAAGAGCTCCGTGGGCCAAAAATCAACTCGAGATGAGAGGTTGGTCCCTGGCTTCAACTCCAGAAGAACACCACCTTACCACAAGTACCTCAAGAGGAGGCATCTCTCAGCTCTAGGTATGTGAGAGGGAACCTGAGTTAGCGGTCTCAAGTGGAATGGAAACCGCGATGCCCTGACTCGAAATAAGGCCGAATATCCCTGCAGTGACTTGAATGCAGGCTCGTCTTGCATCTCCCAAGACGAAAGGATGTCTGAATCCCCTTTGGAGACCACAGAGAAAGACCTAGTTCCCCACCTCATCGCGACCGGAGGCCTCACATCCTTTGAAAACTCCAGAGGTACGCGGAGATCAGTGCCTCCAAAGGAAATGATGCCTGACTCCTCGTGAAACTTGATAGGAGTCCCAGGATTCCTGTGGCACGTGGAAAGGGAGCCTTGGTCTCCCGCCTCAGCTGGAGAGGCGTCCCAATTGCCCTGCCAAGCCTCGAGGAGAATCCAGAGTTTTCCCTGGCAACTAGGCAGGAGTCCTGACGTCGCTGAACAAACACGTGTGTGAAAGGGCCATCCCCGTCGTAACTCGAGAATATACCCCAGGTTCCCGCCGCAACTCGAGAAAAACCATGAGACTTCCCCCTCGCCGCGAGATGAGGCCCGATTCCCCTGCACTGCGTGCAGAGCAATTGCGTGTTGCACATCACACATGAAAGGAGACTTGATTTCCTTGATGGCACTCCAGAGATACCCCAAGAACACTGTTACAAGGCTAGAGGGATCCTGAGGTCACTGTAGCAACACAAAAGAGCTCCGTGGACCAAAAATCAACTCGAGATGAGAGGTTATTCCCTGACTTCGACTCCAGAGGAATACCACCTTACCACAAGCACCTCAAGAGGAGGCTTCTCTCAGCTCTAGGTATGTGAGAGGGACCCTGAGTTTGCGGCCTCAAGTGGAATGGAAACCGCGATGCCCTGACTCGAAATCAGGCCAGATATCTCTGCAGTGACTTGAATGCAGGCTCGTCTTGCATCTCCCAAGACGAAAGGATGTCTGAATCCCCTGTGGAGACCACAGAGAAAGACCTAGTTCCCCACCTCATCACGACCGGAGGCCTCACATCCTTTGAAAACTCCAGAGGTACGCGGAGATCAGTGCCTCCAAAGGAGATGGTGCCTGACTCCTCGTGAAACTTGATAGGAGTCCCAGGATTCCTGTGGCACGTGGAAAGGGACTCTTGGTCTCCCGCCTCAGCTGGAGAGGCGTCCCAATTGCCCTGCCAAGCCTCGAGGAGAATTCCGAGTTGTCCCTCGCAACTAGGAAGGAGTCCTGACATGGCTGAACAAACACGTGGGTGGAAGGGCCATCCCCGTCGTAACTCGAGAATATACCCCAGGTTCCCGCCGCAACTCGAGAAAAACCATGAGACTTCCCCCTCGCCGCGAGATGAGGCCCGATTCTGCTGCACTGCGTGCAGAGCAATTCCGTGTTGCACATCACACATGAAAGGACCCTTGATTTGCTTGATGGCACTCCAGAGATACCCCAAGAACACTGTTACAAGGCTAGAGGGATCCTGAGGTCACTGTAGCAACACAAAAGAGCTCCGTGGACCAAAAATCAACTCGAGATGAGAGGTTAGTCCCTGGCTTCGACTCCAGAGGAATACCACCTTACCACAAGCACCTCAAGAGGAGGCTTCTCTCAGCTCTAGGTATGTGAGAGGGACCCTGAGTTTGCGGCCTCAAGTGGAATGGACACCGCGATGCCCTGACTCGAAATAAGGCCAGATATCTCTGCAGTGACTTGAATGCAGGCTCGTCTTGCATCTCCCAAGACGAAAGGATGTCTGAATCCCCTGTGGGGACCACAGAGAAAGACCTAGTTCCCCACCTCATCGCGACCGGAAGCCTCACATCCTTTGAAAACTCCAGAGGTACGCGGAGATCAGTGCCTCCAAAGGAGATGGTGCCTGACTCCTCGTGAAACTTGATAGGAGTCCCAGGATTCCTGTGGCACGTGGAAAGGGACCCTTGGTCTCCCGCCTCAGCTGGAGAGGCGTCCCAATTGCCCTGCCAAGCCTCGAGGAGAATCCCGAGTTGTCCCTCGCAACTAGGCAGGAGTCCTGACTTCGGTGAACAAACACGTGGGTGGAAGGGCCATCCCCGTCGTAACTCGAGAATATACCCCAGGTTCCCGCCGCAACTCGAGAAAAACCATGAGACTTCCCCCTCGCCGGGAGATGAGGCCCGATTCCCCTGCACTGCGTGCAGAGCAATTCCGTGTTGCACATCACACATGAAAGGAGCCTTGATTTCCTTGATGGCACTCCAGAGAAACCCCAAGAACACTGTTTCAAGGCTAGAGGAATCCTGACGTCACTGTGGCAACACGAAAGAGCTCCGTGGACCAAAAATTAACTCGAGATGAGAGGTTAGTCGCTGGCTTCTACTCCAGAGGAATACCACCTTACCACAAGCACCTCAAGAGGAGGCTTCTCTCAACTCTAGGTATGTGAGAGGGAACCTGAGTTTGCGGCCTCAAGTGGAATGGACACCACGATGCCCTGACTCGATATAAGGCCAGATATCTCTGAAGTGACTTGAATGCAGGGTCGTCTTGCATCTCCCAAGATGAAAGGATGTTTGAATCCCCTGTGGAGACCACAGAGAAAGACCTAGTTCCTCACCTCATCGCGACCGGAGGCTTCAAATCCTTTGAAAATTCCAGAGGTATGCGGAGATCAGTGCCTCCAAAGGGGACGATGCCTGACTCCTCGTGAAAGTTGATAGGAGTCCCAGGATTCCTGTGGCAAGTGGAAAGGGACCCTTGGTCTCCCGCCTCAGCTGGATAGGCATTCCAATTGCCCTGCCAAGCCTCGAAGAGAATCCCGAGTTGTCCCTCGCAACTAGGCAGGAGTCCTGACGTCGCTGAACAAACACGTTGGTGGAAGGGCCATCCCCAGCGTAACTCGAGAATATACCCCAGGTTCCCGCCGCAACTCGAGAAAACCCATGAGACTTCCCCCTCGCCGCGAGATGAGGCCCGATTCCCCTGCACTGCGTGCAGAGCAATTGCGTGTTGCACATCACACATGAAAGGAGCCTTGATTTCCTTGATGGCACTCCAGAGATACCCCAAGAACACTGTTTCAAGGCTAGAGGGATCCTGAGGTCACTGTAGCAACAAGAAAGAGCTCCGTGGACCAAAAATCAACTCGAGATGAGGGGTTAGTCCCTGGCTTCGACTCCAGAGAAATACCACCTTATCACAAGCACCTCAAGAGGAGGCTTCTCTCAGCTCTAGGTATGTGAGAGGGACCCTGAGTTTGCAGCCTCAAGTGGAATAGACACCGCTATGCCCTGACTCGAAATCAGGCCGGATATCCCTGCAGTGACTTGAATGCAGGCTCGTCTTACATCTCCCAAGACGAAAGGATGTCTGAATCCCCTGTGGAGACCACAGAGAAAGACCTAGTTCCCCACCTCATCGCGACCAGAGGCCTCACATCCTTTGAAAACTCCAGAGGTACTCGGAGATCAGTGCCTCCAAAGGAGACGATGCCTGACTCCTCGTGAAACTTGATAGGAGTCCCAGGATTCCTGTGGCACGTGGAAAGGGACTCTTGGTCTCCCGCCTCAGCTGGAGAGGCGTCCCAATTGCCCTGCCAAGCCTCGAGGAGAATTCCGAGTTGTCCCTCGCAACTAGGAAGGAGTCCTGACATGGCTGAACAAACACGTGGGTGGAAGGGCCATCCCCGTCGTAACTCGAGAATATACCCCAGGTTCCCGCCGCAACTCGAGAAAAACCATGAGACTTCCCCCTCGCCGCGAGATGAGGCCCGATTCTGCTGCACTGCGTGCAGAGCAATTCCGTGTTGCACATCACACATGAAAGGACCCTTGATTTGCTTGATGGCACTCCAGAGAAACCCCAAGAACACTGTTTCAAGGCTAGAGGGATCCTGAGGTCACTGTCGCAACAAGAAAGAGCTCCATGGGCCAAAAATCAACTCGAGATGAGAGGTTGGTCCCTGGCTTCAACTCCAGAAGAACACCGCCTTACCACAAGTACCTCAAGAGGAGGCTTCTCTCAGCTCTAGGTATGTGAGAGGGAACCTGAGTTAGCGGTCTCAAGTGGAATGGAAACCGCAATGCCCTGACTCGAAATAAGGCCGAATATCCCTGCAGTGACTTGAATGCAGGCTCGTCTTGCATCTCCCAAGACGAAAGGATGTCTGAATCCCCTTTGGAGACCACAGAGAAAGACCTAGTTCCCCACCTCATCGCGACCGGAGGCCTCACATCCTTTGAAAACTCCAGAGGTACGCGGAGATCAGTGCCTCCAAAGGAAATGATGCCTGACTCCTCGTGAAACTTGAGAGGAGTCCCAGGATTCCTGTGGCACGTGGAAAGGGAGCCTTGGTCTCCCGCCTCAGCTGGAGAGGCGTCCCAATTGCCCTGCCAAGCCTCGAGGAGAATCCAGAGTTTTCCCTGGCAACTAGGCAGGAGTCCTGACGTCGCTGAACAAACACGTGTGTGAAAGGGCCATCCCCGTCGTAACTCGAGAATATACCCCAGGTTCCCGCCGCAACTCGAGAAAAACCATGAGACTTCCCCCTCGCCGCGAGATGAGGCCCGATTCCCCTGCACTGCGTGCAGAGCAATTCCGTGTTGCACATCACACATGAAAGGAGCCTTGATTTCCTTGATGGCACTCCAGAGAAACCCCAAGAACACTGTTTCAAGGCTAGAGGGATCCTGAGGTCACTGTAGCAACACAAAAGAGCGCCGTGGACCAAAAATCAACTCGAGATGAGAGGTTAGTCCCTGGCTTCGACTCCAGAGGAATACCACCTTACCACAAGCACCTCAAGAGGAGGCTTCTCTCAGCTCTAGGTATGTGAGAGGGACCCTGAGTTTGCGGCCTCAAGTGGAATGGAAACCGCGATGCCCTGACTCGAAATAAGGCCAGATATCTCTGCAGTGACTTGAATGCAGGCTCGTCTTGCATCTCCCAAGACGAAAGGATGTCTGAATCCCCTGTGGAGACCACAGAGAAAGACCTAGTTCCCCACCTCATCGCGACCGGAGGCCTCACATCCTTTGAAAACTCCAGAGGTACGCGGAGATCAGTGCCTCCAAAGGAGATGGTGCCTGACTCCTCGTGAAACTTGATAGGAGCCCCAGGATTCCTGTGGCACGTGGAAAGGGACACTTGGTCTCCCGCCTCAGCTGGAGAGGCGTCCCAATTGCCCTGCCAAGCCTCGAGGAGAATCCCGAGTTGTCCCTCGCAACTAGGCAGGAGTCCTGACTTCGGTGAACAAACACGTGGGTGGAAGGGCCATCCCCGTCGTAACTCGAGAATATACCCCAGGTTCCCGCCGCAACTCGAGAAAAACCATGAGACTTCCCCCTCCCCGCGAGATGAGGCCCGATTCCCCTGCACTGCGTGCAGAGCAATTCCGTGTTGCACATCACACATGAAAGGAGCCTTGATTTCCTTGATGGCACTCCAGAGAAACCCCAAGAACACTGTTTCAAGGCTAGAGGGATCCTGACGTCACTGTGGCAACACGAAAGAGCTCCGTGGACCAAAAATTAACTCGAGATGAGAGGTTAGTCGCTGGCTTCTACTCCAGAGGAATACCACCTTACCACAAGCACCTCAAGAGGAGGCTTCTCTCAACTCTAGGTATGTGAGAGGGAACCTGAGTTTGCGGCCTCAAGTGGAATGGACACCACGATGCCCTGACTCGATATAAGGCCAGATATCTCTGAAGTGACTTGAATGCAGGGTCGTCTTGCATCTCCCAAGATGAAAGGATGTTTGAATCCCCTGTGGAGACCACAGAGAAAGACCTAGTTCCTCACCTCATCGCGACCGGAGGCTTCCAATCCTTTGAAAATTCCAGAGGTATGCGGAGATCAGTGCCTCCAAAGGGGACGATGCCTGACTCCGCGTGAAAGTTGATAGGAGTCCCAGGATTCCTGTGGCAAGTGGAAAGGGACCCTTGGTCTCCCGCCTCAGCTGGATAGGCATTCCAATTGCCCTGCCAAGCCTCGAAGAGAATCCCGAGTTGTCCCTCGCAACTAGGCAGGAGTCCTGACGTCGCTGAACAAACACGTTGGTGGAAGGGCCATCCCCAGCGTAACTCGAGAATATACCCCAGGTTCCCGCCGCAACTCGAGAAAACCCATGAGACTTCCCCCTCGCCGCGAGATGAGGCCCGATTCCCCTGCACTGCGTGCAGAGCAATTCCGTGTTGCACATCACACATGAAAGGAGCCTTGATTTCCTTGATGGCACTCCAGAGATACCCCAAGAACACTGTTTCAAGGCTAGAGGGATCCTGAGGTCACTGTAGCAACACGAAAGAGCTCCGTGGACCAAAAATCAACTCGAGATGAGGGGTTAGTCCCTGGCTTCGACTCCAGAGAAATACCACCTTATCACAAGCACCTCAAGAGGAGGCTTCTCTCAGCTCTAGGTATGTGAGAGGGACCCTGAGTTTGCAGCCTCAAGTGGAATGGACACCGCTATGCCCTGACTCGAAATCCGGCCGGATATCCCTACAGTGACTTGAATGCAGGCTCGTCTTGCATCTCCCAAGACGAAAAGATGTCTGAATCCCCTGTGGAGACCACAGAGAAAGACCTAGTTCCCCACCTCATCGCGACCGGAGGCCTCACATCCTTTGAAAATTCCAGAGGTACGCGGAGATCAGTGCCTCCAAAGGAGACGATGCCTGACTCCTCGTGAAACTTGATAGGAGTCCCAGGATTGCTGTGGCACGTGGAAAGGGACTCTTGGTCTCCTGCCTCAGCTGGAGAGGCGTCCCAATTGCCCTGCCAAGCTTCGCGGAGAATCCCGAGTTGTCCCTCGCAACTAGGAAGGAGTCCTGACATGGCTGAACAAACACGTGGGTGGAAGGGCCATCCCCGTCGTAACTCGAGAATATACCCCAGGTTCCCGCCGCAACTCGAGAAAAACCATGAGACTTACCCCTCGCCGCGAGATGAGGCCCGATTCTGCTGCACTGCGTGCAGAGCAATTCCGTGTTGCACATCACACATGAAAGGAGCCTTGATTTCCTTGATGGCACTCCAGAGAAACCCCAAGAACACTGTTTCAAGGCTAGAGGGATCCTGAGGTCACTGTAGCAACAAGATAGAGCTCCGTGGGCAAAAATCAACTCGAGATGAGAGGTTGGTCCCTGGCTTCGACTCCAGAAGAACACCACCTTACCACAAGTACCTCAAGAGGAGGCTTCTCTCAGCTCTAGGTATGTGAGAGGGAACCTGAGTTAGCGGTCTCAAGTGGAATGGACACCGCGATGCCCTGACGCGAAATAAGGCCGCATATCCCTGCAGTGACTTGAATCCAGGCTCGTCTTGCATCTCCCAAGACGAAAGGATGTCTGAATCCCCTGTGGAGACCACAGAGAAAGACCTAGTTCCCCACCTCATCGCGACCGGAGGCCTCACATCCTTTGAAAACTCCAGAGGTACGCGGAGATCAGTGCCTCCAAAGGAGACGATGCCTGACTCCTCGTGAAACTTGATAGGAGTCCCAGGATTCCTGTGGCAAGTGGAAAGGGACCCTTGGTCTACCGCCTCAGATGGAGAGGCGTCCCAATTGCCCTGCCAAGCCTCGAGGAGAATCCCGAGCTGTCCGTCGCAACTAGGCAGGAGTCTTGACGTGGCTGAACAAACAAGTGGGTGGAAGGGCCATCCTCGTCGTAACTCGAGAATATACCCCAGGTTCCCGCCGCAACTCGAGAAAAACCAAGAGACTTCCCCTCGCCGCGAGATGAGGCCCGATTCCCCGGCACTGCATGCAGAGCAATTCCGTGTTGCACATCACACATGAAAGGAGCCTTGATTTCCTGGATGGCACTCCAGAGAAACCCGAAGAACACTGTTTCAAGGCTAGAGGGAACCTGAGGTCACTGTGGCAACACGAAAGAGCTCCGTGGACCAAAAATCAACTGAAGATGAAAGGTTAGTCCCTGGCTTCGACTCCAGAGGAATACCACTTTACCAGAAGCACCTCAAGAGGAGGCTTCTCTCAGCTCTACGTATGTGAGAGCGACCCTGAGTTTGCGGCCTCAAGTGGAATGGACTACGCGATGCCCTGACTCGAAATAAGGCAGGATATTCCTGCAGTGACTTGAATGCAGGCTCGTCTTGCATCTCCCAAGACGAAACGATGTCTGAATCCCCTGTGGAGACCACAGAGAAAGACCTAGTTCCCCACCTCATCGCGACCGGAGGCCTCACATCCTTTGAAAACTTCAGAGGTACGCGGAGAACAGTGCCTCCAAAGGAGACGATTCCTGACTCCTTGTGAAACTTGATAGGATTCCCAGGATTGCTGTGGCACGTGGAAAGGGACTCTTGGTCTCCCGCCTCAGCTGGAGAGGCGTCCCAATCGCCCTGCCAAGCCTCGAGGAGAATCCCGAGTTGTCCCTCGCAATTAGGAAGGAGTCCTGACATGGCTGAACAAACACGTGGGTGGAAGGGCCATCCCCGTCGTAACTCGAGAATATACCCCAGGTTCCCGCCGCAACTCGAGAAAAACCATGAGACTTCCCCCTCGCCACGAGATGAGGCCCGATTCTGCTGCACTGCGTGCAGAGCAATTCCGTGTTGCACATCACACATGAAAGGACCCTTGATTTGCTTGATGGCACTCCAGAGAAACCCCAAGAACACTGTTTCAAGGCTAGAGGGTTCCTGAGGTCACTGTCGCAACAAGAAAAGCTCCGTGGGCCAAAAATCAACTCGAGATGAGAGGTTGGTCCCTGGCTTCGACTCCAGAAGAACACCACCTTACCACAAGTACCTCAAGAGGAGGCTTCTCTCAGCTCTAGGTATGTGAGAGGGAACCTGAGTTAGCGGTCTCAAGTGGAATGGAAACCACGATGCCCTGACTCGAAATAAGGCCGAATATCCCTGCAGTGACTTGAATGCAGGCTCGTCTTGCATCTCCCAAGACGAAAGGACGTCTGAATCCCCTGTGGAGACCACAGAGAAAGACCTAGTTCCCCACCTCATCGCGACCGGAGGCCTCACATCCTTTGAAAACTCCAGAGGTACGCGGAGATCAGTGCCTCCAAAGGAAATGATGCCTGACTCCTCGTGAAACTTGATAGGAGTCCCAGGATTCCTGTGGCACGTGGAAAGGGACCCTTGGTCTCCCGCCTCAGCTGGAGAGGCGTCCCAATTGCCCTGCCAAGCCTCGAGGAGAATCCCGAGTTTTCCCTGGCAACTAGGCAGGAGTCCTGACGTCGCTGAACAAACACGTGTGTGAAAGGGCCATCCTCGTCGTAACTCGAGAATATACCCCAGGTTCCCGCCGCAACTCGAGAAAAACCATGAGACTTCCCCCTCGCCGCGAGATGAGGCCCGATTCCCCTGTACTGCGTGCAGAGCAATTCCGTGTTGCACATCACACATGAAAGGAGCCTTGATTTCCTTGATGGCACTCCAGAGAAACCCCAAGAACACTGTTTCAAGGCTAGAGGGATCCTGAGGTCACTGTAGCAACACAAAAGAGCTCCGTGGACCAAAAATCAACCCGAGATGAGAGGTTAGTCCCTGGCTTCGACTCCAGAGGAATACCACCTTACCACAAGCACCTCAAGAGGAGGCTTCTCTCAGCTCTAGGTATGTGAGAGGGACCCTGAGGTTGCGGCCTCAAGTGGAATGGACACGGTGATGCCCTGACTCGAAATAAGGCCGGATATCCCTGCAGTGACTTGAATGCAGGCTCGTCTTGCATCGCCAAAAAATGAAAGGATGTAAGAATCGCCTGTGGAGACCACAGAGAAAGACCTAGTTCCCCACCTCATCGCGACCGGAGGCCTCACATCCTTTGCTAACTCCAGAGGTACGCAGAGATCCGCGCCTCCAAAGGAGACGATGCCTGACTCCTCGTGAATCTTAATAGGAGTCCCAGGATTCCTGTGGCCCGTGGAAAGGGACACTTGGTCTCACGCCTCAGCTGGAGAGGCGTCCCAATTGCCCTGCCAAGCCTCGAGGAGAATCCCGAGTTGTACCTCGCAACTAGGCAGGAGTCCTGACGTGGCTAAACAAACATGTGGGTGGAAGGGCCATCCCCGTCGTAACTCGAGAATATACCCCAGGTTCCCGCCACAACTCGAGAAAAACCATGAGACTTCCCCCTCGCCGCGAGATGAGGCCCGATTCCCCTGCACTGCGGGCAGAGCAATTCCGTGTTGCACATCACACATGAAAGGAGCCTTGATTTCCTTGATGGCACTCCAGAGAAACCCCAAGAACACTGTTTCAAGGCTAGAGGCATCCTGAGGTCACTGTAGCAACACGAAAGAACTCCGTAGACCAAGAATCAACTCGAGATGAGAGGTTAGTCCCTGGCTTCAACTCCAGAGGAATACCAGCTTACCACAAGCACCTCAAGAGGAGGCTTCTCTCAGCTCAAGGTATGTGAGAGGGACCCTGAGTTTGCGGCCTCAAGTGGAATGGACACCGCGATGCCCTAACTCGAAATAAGGCCGTATATCCCTGCAGTGACTTGAATGCAGGCTCGTCTTGCATCTCCCAAGACGAAAGGATGTCTGAGTCCCCTGTGGAGACCACAGAGAAAGACCTAGTTCCCCACCTCATCGCGACTGGAGGCCTCATATCCTTTGAAAACTCCAGAGGTACGCGGAGATCAGTGCCTCCAAAGGAGACGATGCCTGACTCCTCGTGAAACTTGATAGTAGTCCCAGGATTCCTGTGGCACGTGGAAAGGTACCCTTGGTCGCCCGCCTCAGCTGGAGAGGCGTCCCAATTGCCCTGCCAAGCCTCGAGGAGAATCCCGAGTTGTCCCTCGCAACTAGGCAGGAGTCCTGACGTCGATGAACAAACACGTGTGTGGAAGGGCCATCCCCGTCGTAACTCGAGAATATACCCCAGGTTCCCGCCGCAACTCGAGAAAAACCATAAGACTTCCCCCTCGAAGCAAAATGAGGCCCGATTCCCCTGTACTGCATGCAGAGCAATTCCGTGTTGCACATCACACATGAAAGGAGCCTTGATTTCCTTGATGGCACTCCAGAGAAAGCCCAAGAACACTGTTTCAAGGCTAGAGGGAACCTGAGGTCACTGTAGCAAAACGAAAGAGCTCCGTGGCCCATAAATCAACTCGAGATGAGAGGTTAGTCCCTGGCTTCGACCCCAGAGGAATACCACCTTACCACAAGCACCTCAAGAGGAGGCTTCTCTCAGCTCTAGGTATATGAGAGGGACCCTGAGTTTGCGGCCTCAAGTGGAATGGATACCGCGATGCCCTGACTCGGAATAAGTCCGGATATCCCTGCAGTGACTTGAATGCAGGCTCGTCTTGCATCTCCCAAGACGAAAGGATGTCTGAATCCCCTGTGGAGACCACAGAGAAAGACTTGTTCCCCACCTCATCGCGACCGGAGGCCTCACATCCTTTGAAAACTCCAGAGGGACGAGGAGATCAGTGCCTCCAAAGGAGACGATGCCTGATTCCTCATGAAACTTGATAGGAGTCCCAGGATTCCTGTGGCACGTGGAAAGGGACCCTTGGTCTCCCGCCTCAGCTGGAGAGGCGTCCCAATTGCCCTGCCAAGCCTCGAGGAGAATCCCGAGTTGTCCCTCGCAACTAGGCAGGTGTCCTGAAGTTGCTGAACAAACACGTGTGTGGAAGGGCCATCCCCGTTGTAACTCGAGAATATACCCCAGGTTCCCGCCGCAACTCGAGAAAAACCATGAGACTTCCCCCTCGCCGCGAGATGAGGCCCGATTCCCCTGCACTGCGTGCAGAGCAATTTCGTGTTGCACATCACACATGAAAGGAGCCTTGATTTCCTTGATGGCACTCCAGAGATACCCCAAGAACACTGTTTCAAGGCTAGAGGGATCCTGAGGTCACTGTAGCAACACGAAAGAGCTCCGTGGACCAAAAATCAACTCGAGATGAGGGGTTAGTCCCTGGCTTCGACTCCAGAGAAATACCACCTTATCACAAGCACCTCAAGAGGAGGCTTCTCTCAGCTCTAGGTATGTGAGAGGGACCTTGAGTTTGCAGCCTCAAGTGGAATGGACACCGCTATGCCCTGACTCGAAATCAGGCCGGATATTCCTGCAGTGACTTGAATGCAGGCTCGTCTTACATCTCCCAAGACGAAAGGATGTCTGAATCCCCTGTGGAGACCACAGAGAAAGACCTAGTTCCCCACCTCATCGCGACCGGAGGCCTCACATCCTTTGAAAACTCCAGAGTTACTCGGAGATCAGTGCCTCCAAAGGAGACGATGCCTGACTCCTCGTGAAACTTGATAGGATTCCCAGGATTGCTGTGGCACGTGGAAAGGGACTCTTGGTCTCCCGCCTCAGCTGGAGAGGCGTCCCAATCGCCCTGCCAAGCCTCGAGGAGAATCCCGAGTTGTCCCTCGCAACTAGGAAGGATTCCTGACATGGCTGAACAAACACGTGGGTGGAAGGGCCATCCCCGTCGTAACTCGAGAATATACCCCAGGTTCCCGCCGCAACTCGAGAAAAACCATGAGACTTCCCCCTCGCCACGAGATGAGGCCCGATTCTGCTGCACTGCGTGCAGAGCAATTCCGTGTTGCACATCACACATGAAAGGACCCTTGATTTGCTTGATGGCACTCCAGAGAAACCCCAAGAACACTGTTTCAAGGCTAGAGGGATCCTGAGGTCACTGTCGCAACAAGAAAGAGCTCCGTGGGCCAAAAATCAACTCGAGATGAGAGGTTGGTCCCTGGCTTCGACTCCAGAAGAACACCACCTTACCACAAGTACCTCAAGAGGAGGCTTCTCTCAGCTCTAGGAATGTGAGAGGGACCCTGAGTTAGCGGTCTCAAGTGGAATGGAAACCACGATGCCCTGACTCGAAATAAGGCCGAATATCCCTGCAGTGACTTGAATGCAGGCTCGTCTTGCATCTCCCAAGACGAAAGGATGTCTGAATCCCCTGTGGAGACCACAGAGAAAGACCTAGTTCCCCACCTCATCGCGACCGGAGGCCTCACATCCTTTGAAAACTCCAGAGGGACGCGGAGATCAGTGCCTCCAAAGGAAATGATGCCTGACTCCTCGTGAAACTTGATAGGAGTCCCAGGATTCCTGTGGCACGTGGAAAGGGACCCTTGGTCTCCCGCCTCAGCTGGAGAGGCGTCCCAATTGCCCTGCCAAGCCTCGAGGAGAATCCCGAGTTTTCCCTGGCAACTAGGCAGGAGTCCTGACGTCGCTGAACAAACACGTGTGTGAAAGGGCCATCCTCGTCGTAACTCGAGAATATACCCCAGGTTCCCGACGCAACTCGAGAAAAACCATGAGACTTCCCCCTCGCCGCGAGATGAGGCACAATTCCCCTGCACTGCGTGCAGAGCAATTCCGTGTTGCACATCACACATGAAAGGAGCCTTGATTTCCTTGATGGCACTCCAGAGAAACCCCAAGAACACTGTTTCAAGGCTAGAGGGATCCTGAGGTCACTGTAGCAACACAAAAGAGCTCCGTGGACCAAAAATCAACCCGAGATGAGAGGTTAGTCCCTGGCTTCGACTCCAGAGGAATACCACCTTACCACAAGCACCTCAAGAGGAGGCTTCTCTCAGCTCTAGGTATGTGAGAGGGACCCTGAGTTTGCGGCCTCAAGTGGAATGGACACGGTGATGCCCTGACTCGAAATAAGGCCGGATATCCCTGCAGTGACTTGAATGCAGGCTCGTCTTGCATCGCCAAAAAATGAAAGGATGTAAGAATCGCCTGTGGAGACCACAGAGAAAGACCTAGTTCCCCACCTCATCGCGACCGGAGGCCTCACATCGTTTGCTAACTCCAGAGGTACGCAGAGATCCGCGCCTCCAAAGGAGACGATGCCTGACTCCTCGTGAATCTTAATAGGAGTCCCAGGATTCCTGTGGCCCGTGGAAAGGGACACTTGGTCTCACGCCTCAGCTGGAGAGGCGTCCCAATTGCCCTGCCAAGCCTCGAGGAGAATCCCGAGTTGTCCCTCGCAACTAGGCAGGAGTCCTGACGTGGCTAAACAAACATGTGAGTGGAAGGGCCATCCCCGTCGTAACTCGAGAATATACCCCAGGTTCCCGCCACAACTCGAGAAAAACCATGAGACTTCCCCCTCGCCGCGAGATGAGGCCCGATTCCCCTGCACTGCAGGCAGAGCAATTCCGTGTTGCACATCACACATGAAAGGAGACTTGATTTCCTTGATGGCACTCCAGAGAAACCCCAAGAACACTGTTTCAAGGCTAGAGGCATCCTGAGGTCACTGTAGCAACACGAAAGAACTCCGTAGACCAAGAATCAACTCGAGATGAGAGGTTAGTCCCTGGCTTCAAATCCAGAGGAATACCAGCTTACCACAAGCACCTCAAGAGGAGGCTTCTCTCAGCTCAAGGTATGTGAGAGGGACCCTGAGTTTGCGGCCTCAAGTGGAATGGACACCGCGATGCCCTAACTCGAAATAAGGCCGTATATCCCTGCAGTGACTTGAATGCAGGCTCGTCTTGCATCTCCCAAGACGAAAGGATGTCTGAGTCCCCTGTGGAGACCACAGAGAAAGACCTAGTTCCCCACCTCATCGCGACTGGAGGCCTCACATCCTTTGAAAACTCCAGAGGTACGCGGGATCAGTGCCTCCAAAGGAGACGATGCCTGACTCCTCGTGAAACTTGATAGTAGTCCCAGGATTCCTGTGGCACGTGGAAAGGTACCCTTGGTCGCCCGCCTCAGCTGGAGAGGCGTCCCAATTGCCCTGCCAAGCCTCGAGGAGAATCCCGAGTTGTCCCTCGCAACTAGGCAGGAGTCCTGACGTCGATGAACAAACACGTGTGTGGAAGGGCCATCCCCGTCGTAACTCGAGAATATACCCCAGGTTCCCGCCGCAACTCGAGAAAAACCATAAGACTTCCCCCTCGAAGCAAAATGAGGCCCGATTCCCCTGTACTGCATGCAGAGCAATTCCGTGTTGCACATCACACATGAAAGGAGCCTTGATTTCCTTGATGGCACTCCAGAGAAAGCCCAAGAACACTGTTTCAAGGCTAGAGGGATCCTGAGGTCACTGTAGCAAAACGAAAGAGCTCCGTGGCCCATAAATCAACTCGAGATGAGAGGTTAGTCCCTGGCTTCGACCCCAGAGGAATACCACCTTACCACAAGCACCTCAAGAGGAGGCTTCTCTCAGCTCTAGGTATGTGAGAGGGACCCTGAGTTTGCGGCCTCAAGTGGAATGGATACCGCGATGCCCTGACTCGAAATAAGTCCGGATATCCCTGCAGTGACTTGAATGCAGGCTCGTCTTGCATCTCCCAAGACGAAAGGATGTCTGAATCCCCTGTGGAGACCACAGAGAAAGACTTGTTCCCCACCTCATCGCGACCGGAGGCCTCATATCCTTTGAAAACTCCAGAGGGACGCGGAGATCAGTGCCTCCAAAGGAGACGATGCCTGACTCCTCATGAAACTTGATAGGAGTCCCAGGATTCCTGTGGCACGTGGAAAGGGACCCTTGGTCTCCCGCCTCAGCTGGAGAGGCGTCCCAATTGCCCTGCCAAGCCTCGAGGAGAATCCCGAGTTGTCCCTCGCAACTAGGCAGGTGTCCTGAAGTCGCTGAACAAACACGTGTGTGGAAGGGCCATCCCCGTTGTAACTCGAGAATATACCCCAGGTTCCCGCCGCAACTCGAGAAAAACCATGAGACTTCCCCCTCGCCGCGAGATGAGGCCCGATTCCCCTGCACTGCGTGCAGAGCAATTTCGTGTTGCACATCACACATGAAAGGAGCCTTGATTTCCTTGATGGCACTCCAGAGATACCCCAAGAACACTGTTTCAAGGCTAGAGGGATCCTGAGGTCACTGTAGCAACACGAAAGAGCTCCGTGGACCAAAAATCAACTCGAGATGAGGGGTTAGTACCTGGCTTCGACTCCAGAGAAATACCACCTTATCACAAGCACCTCAAGAGGAGGCTTCTCTCAGCTCTAGGTATGTCAGAGGGACCCTGAGTTTGCGGCCTCAAGTGGAATGGACACCGCGATGCCCAGACTCAAAATAATGCCGGATATCCCTGCAATGACTTGAATGCAGGCTCGTCTTGCATCTCCCAAGACGAAAGGATGTCTGAATCCCCTGTGGAGACCACAGAGAACGACCTAGTTCCCCACCTCATCGCGACCGGAGGCCTCACATCCTTTGAAAACTCCAGAGGGACGCGGAGATCAGTGCCTCCAAAGGGGACGATGCCTGACTCCTCATGAATCTTGATAGGAGTCCCAGGATTCCTGTGGCACGTGGAAAGGGACCCTTGGTCTCCCGCCTCAGCTGGAGAGGCGTCCCAATTGCCCTGCCAAGCCTCGAGGAGAATCCCTAGTTGTCCCTCGCAACTAGGCAGGAGTCTTGACATCACTGAACAAACACGTGTGTGGAAGGGCCATCCCCGTCGTAACTCGAGAATATACCCCAGGTTCCCGCCGAAACTCGAGAAAAACCATGAGAAATCCCCCCGCCGCGAGATGAAGCCCGATTCCCCTGCACTGCATGCAGAGCAATGCCGTGTTGCACATCACACAGGAAAGGAGACTTGATTTCCTTGATGGCACTCCAGAGAAAATCCAAGAACACTGTTTCAAGGCTAGAGGGATCCTGAGGTCACTGTAGCAAAACGAAAAAGCTCCGTGGACCAAATATCAACTCGAGATGAGAGGTTAGTCCCTGGCTTCGACTCCAGAGGAATACCACCTTACCACAAGCACCTCAAGAGGAGGTTTCTCTCAGCTCTAGGTATGTGAGAGGGACCCTGATTTTGCGGCCTCAAGTAGAATGGACACCGCGATGCCCTGACTCGAAATAAGGCCGGATTTCCCTGCAGTGACTTGAATGCAGGCTCGTCTTGCATCTCCCAAGACGAAAGGATGTCTGAATCCCCTGTGGAGACCACAGAGAAAGACCTAGTTCCCCACCTCATCCCGACCGGAGGCCTCACATCCTTTGAAAACTCCAGAGGGATGCGGAGATCAGTGCCTCCAAAGGAGACGATGCCTGACTCCTCGTGAAACTTGATAGGAGTCCCAGGATTCCTGTGGCACCTGGAGAGGGACCCTTGGTCTCCCGCCTCAGCTGGCGAGGCGTCCCAATTGCCCTGCCAAGCCTCGAGGAGAATCCCGAGTTGTCCCTCGCAACTAGGCAGGAGTCCTGACGTCACTGAACAAACACGTGTGTGGAAGGGCCATCCCCGTCGTAACTCGAGAATATACCCCAGGTTCCCGCCGCAACTCGAGAAAAACCAAGAGACTTTCCCCTCGCCGCGAGATGAGGCCTGATTCTCATGCACTGCGTGCAGAGCAATGCCGTGTTGCACATCACACAGGAAAGGAGCCTTGATTTCCTTGATGGCACTCCAGAGAAACCCCAAGAACAATGTTTCAAGGCTAGAGGGATCCTGAGGTCACTGTAGCAACACGAAAGAACTCCGTGGACTACAAATCAACTCGAGATGAGAGGTTAGTCCCTGGCTTCGACTCCAGAGGAATACCACCTTACCACAAGCACCTCAAGAGGAGGCTTCTCTCAGCTCTAGGTATGTGAGAGGGACCCTGAGTTAGCGGCCTCAAGTGGAATGGATACCGCGATTCCCTGACTCGAAATAAGGCCGGATATCCATGCAGTGACTTGAATGCAGGCTCGTCTTGCATCTCCCAAGACGAAAGGATGTCTGAATCCCCTGTGGAGACCACAGAGAAAGACCTAGTTCGCCACCTCATCGCGACTGGAGCCCTCACATCCTTTGAAAACCCCAGAGGGATGCGGAGATCAGTGCCTCCAAAGGAGACGATGCCTGACTCCTCGTGAAACTTGATAGTAGTCCCAGGATTCCTGTGGCACGTGGAAAGGTACCCTTGGTCGCCCGCCTCAGCTGGAGAGGCGTCCCAATTGCCCTGCCAAGCCTCGAGGAGAATCCCGAGTTGTCCCTCGCAACTAGGCAGGAGTCCTGACGTCGATGAACAAACACGTGTGTGGAAGGGCCATCCCCGTCGTAACTCGAGAATATACCCCAGGTTCCCGCCGCAACTCGAGAAAAACCATAAGACTTCCCCCTCGAAGCAAAATGAGGCCCGATTCCCCTGTACTGCATGCAGAGCAATTCCGTGTTGCACATCACACATGAAAGGAGCCTTGATTTCCTTGATGGCACTCCAGAGAAAGCCCAAGAACACTGTTTCAAGGCTAGAGGGATCCTGAGGTCACTGTAGCAAAACGAAAGAGCTCCGTGGCCCATAAATCAACTCGAGATGAGAGGTTAGTCCCTGGCTTCGACCCCAGAGGAATACCACCTTACCACAAGCACCTCAAGAGGAGGCTTCTCTCAGCTCTAGGTATGTGAGAGGGACCCTGAGTTTGCGGCCTCAAGTGGAATGGATACCGCGATGCCCTGACTCGAAATAAGTCCGGATATCCCTGCAGTGACTTGAATGCAGGCTCGTCTTGCATCTCCCAAGACGAAAGGATGTCTGAATCCCCTGTGGAGACCACAGAGAAAGACTTGTTCTCCACCTCATCGCGACCGGAGGCCTCATATCCTTTGAAAACTCCAGAGGGACGCGGAGATCAGTGCCTCCAAAGGAGACGATGCCTGACTCCTCATGAAACTTGATAGGAGTCCCAGGATTCCTGTGGCACGTGGAAAGGGACCCTTGGTCTCCCGCCTCAGCTGGAGAGGCGTCCCAATTGCCCTGCCAAGCCTCGAGGAGAATCCCGAGTTGTCCCTCGCAACTAGGCAGGTGTCCTGAAGTCGCTGAACAAACACGTGTGTGGAAGGGCCATCCCCGTTGTAACTCGAGAATATACCCCAGGTTCCCGCCGCAACTCGAGAAAAACCATGAGACTTCCCCCTCGCCGCGAGATGAGGCCCGATTCCCCTGCACTGCGTGCAGAGCAATTTCGTGTTGCACATCACACATGAAAGGAGCCTTGATTTCCTTGATGGCACTCCAGAGATACCCCAAGAACACTGTTTCAAGGCTAGAGGGATCCTGAGGTCACTGTAGCAACACGAAAGAGCTCCGTGGACCAAAAATCAACTCGAGATGAGGGGTTAGTACCTGGCTTCGACTCCAGAGAAATACCACCTTATCACAAGCACCTCAAGAGGAGGCTTCTCTCAGCTCTAGGTATGTCAGAGGGACCCTGAGTTTGCGGCCTCAAGTGGAATGGACACCGCGATGCCCAGACTCAAAATAATGCCGGATATCCCTGCAATGACTTGAATGCAGGCTCGTCTTGCATCTCCCAAGACGAAAGGATGTCTGAATCCCCTGTGGAGACCACAGAGAACGACCTAGTTCCCCACCTCATCGCGACCGGAGGCCTCACATCCTTTGAAAACTCCAGAGGGACGCGGAGATCAGTGCCTCCAAAGGGGACGATGCCTGACTCCTCATGAATCTTGATAGGAGTCCCAGGATTCCTGTGGCACGTGGAAAGGGACCCTTGGTCTCCCGCCTCAGCTGGAGAGGCGTCCCAATTGCCCTGCCAAGCCTCGAGGAGAATCCCTAGTTGTCCCTCGCAACTAGGCAGGAGTCTTGACATCACTGAACAAACACGTGTGTGGAAGGGCCATCCCCGTCGTAACTCGAGAATATACCCCAGGTTCCCGCCGAAACTCGAGAAAAACCATGAGAAATCCCCCCGCCGCGAGATGAAGCCCGATTCCCCTGCACTGCATGCAGAGCAATGCCGTGTTGCACATCACACAGGAAAGGAGACTTGATTTCCTTGATGGCACTCCAGAGAAAATCCAAGAACACTGTTTCAAGGCTAGAGGGATCCTGAGGTCACTGTAGCAAAACGAAAAAGCTCCGTGGACCAAATATCAACTCGAGATGAGAGGTTAGTCCCTGGCTTCGACTCCAGAGGAATACCACCTTACCACAAGCACCTCAAGAGGAGGTTTCTCTCAGCTCTAGGTATGTGAGAGGGACCCTGATTTTGCGGCCTCAAGTAGAATGGACACCGCGATGCCCTGACTCGAAATAAGGCCGGATTTCCCTGCAGTGACTTGAATGCAGGCTCGTCTTGCATCTCCCAAGACGAAAGGATGTCTGAATCCCCTGTGGAGACCACAGAGAAAGACCTAGTTCCCCACCTCATCCCGACCGGAGGCCTCACATCCTTTGAAAACTCCAGAGGGATGCGGAGATCAGTGCCTCCAAAGGAGACGATGCCTGACTCCTCGTGAAACTTGATAGGAGTCCCAGGATTCCTGTGGCACCTGGAGAGGGACCCTTGGTCTCCCGCCTCAGCTGGCGAGGCGTCCCAATTGCCCTGCCAAGCCTCGAGGAGAATCCCGAGTTGTCCCTCGCAACTAGGCAGGAGTCCTGACGTCACTGAACAAACACGTGTGTGGAAGGGCCATCCCCGTCGTAACTCGAGAATATACCCCAGGTTCCCGCCGCAACTCGAGAAAAACCAAGAGACTTTCCCCTCGCCGCGAGATGAGGCCTGATTCTCATGCACTGCGTGCAGAGCAATGCCGTGTTGCACATCACACAGGAAAGGAGCCTTGATTTCCTTGATGGCACTCCAGAGAAACCCCAAGAACAATGTTTCAAGGCTAGAGGGATCCTGAGGTCACTGTAGCAACACGAAAGAACTCCGTGGACTACAAATCAACTCGAGATGAGAGGTTAGTCCCTGGCTTCGACTCCAGAGGAATACCACCTTACCACAAGCACCTCAAGAGGAGGCTTCTCTCAGCTCTAGGTATGTGAGAGGGACCCTGAGTTAGCGGCCTCAAGTGGAATGGATACCGCGATTCCCTGACTCGAAATAAGGCCGGATATCCATGCAGTGACTTGAATGCAGGCTCGTCTTGCATCTCCCAAGACGAAAGGATGTCTGAATCCCCTGTGGAGACCACAGAGAAAGACCTAGTTCGCCACCTCATCGCGACTGGAGCCCTCACATCCTTTGAAAACCCCAGAGGGATGCGGAGATCAGTGCCTCCAAAGGAGACGATGCCTGACTCCTCGTGAAACTTGATAGGAGTCCCAGGATTCCTGTGGGACGTGGAAAGGGACCCTTGGTCTCCCGCCTCAGCTGGAGAGGCGTCCCAGTTGCCCTGCCAAGCCTCGAGGAGAATCCCGAGTTGTCCCTCGCAACTAGGCAGGAGTCATGACGTCGCTGAACAAATACGTGGGTGGAAGGGCCATCCCCGTCGTAACTCGAGAATATACCCCAGGTTCCCGCTGCAACTCGAGAAAAACCATGAGACTTCCCCCTCGCTGCGAGATGAGGCCCGATTCCCCTGCACTGCATGCAGAGCAATGCCGAGTTTCACATCACACAGGAAAGGAGCCTTGATTTCCTTGATGGCACTCCAGAGAAACCCCAAGAACACTGTTTCAAGGCTAGAGAGATTCTGAGGTCACTGTAGCAATACGAAAGAGCTCCGTGGACCCCAAATTAACTCGACATGAGAGGTTAGTCCCTCTCTTTGACTCCAGAGGAATACCACCTTACCACAAGGACCTCAAGAGGAGGCTTCTCTCAGCTCTAGGTATGTGAGAGGGACCCTGAGTTTGGGGCCTCAAGTGGAATGGACACCGCGATGCCCTGACTCGAAATAAGGCCGGATATCCCTGCAGTGACTTGAATGCAGGCTCGTCTTGCATCTCCCAAGACAGAAGGATGTCTGAAATCCCTGTGGAGACCACAGAGAAAGACCTAGTTCCCCACCTCATCGCGACCGGAGGCCTCACATCCTTTGAAAACTCCAGAGGGACGCGGAGATCAGTGCCTCCAAAGGAGACGATGCCTGACTCCTCGTGAAACTTGATAGGAGTCCCAGGATTCCTGTGGCACGTGGAAAGGGACCCTTGGTCTCCCGCCTCAGCTGGAGAGGCGTCCCAATTGCCCTGACAAGCGTCAAGGAGAATCCCGAGTTGTCCCTCGCAACTAGGCAGGAGTCCCGACGTCGCTGAACAAACACGTGTGTGGAATGGCCATCCCCGTAGTAACTCGGGAATATACCCCAGGTTCCCGCCGCAACTCGAGAAAAACCATGAGACTACCCCCTCGACACGAGATGAAGCCCGATTCCCCTGCACTGCGTGCAGAGAAATGCCGTGTTGCACATCACACAGGAAAGGAGCCTTGATTTCCTTGATGGCACTCCATAGAAACCCCAAGAACACTGTTTCAAGGCTAGAGGGATCCTGAGGTCACTGTAGCAACACGAAAGAGCTCCGTGGACCAAAAGTCAACTCGAGATGAGAGGTTAGTCCCTGGCTTCGACTCCAGAGGAATACCACCTTACCAGAAGCACTTCAAGAGGAGGCTTCTCTCATCTCTAGGTATGTGAGAGGGACCCTGAGTTTGCGGTCTCAAGTGGAATGGACACCGCGATGCCCTGACTCGAAATAAGGCCGGATATCCCTACAGTGACTTGAATGCAGGCTCGTCTTGCATCTCCCAAGACGAAAGGATGTCTGAATCCCCTGTGGAGACCACAGAGAAAGACCTAGTTCCCCACCTCATCGCGACCGGAGGCCTCACATCCTTTGAAAACTCCAGAGGGACGAGGAGATCAGTGCCTCCAAAGGAGACGATGCCTGACTCCTCGTGAAACTTGATAGGAGTCCCAGGATTCCTGCGGTACGTGAAAAGGGACCCTTGGCCTCACGCCTCAGCTGGAGAGGCGTCCCAATTGCCCTGCCAAGCTTCGAGGAGAATCCCGAGTTGTCCCTCGCAACTAGGCAGGAGTCCTGACATCACTGAACA
Source organism: Cervus elaphus (assembly GCF_910594005.1). NCBI lineage: Eukaryota > Metazoa > Chordata > Mammalia > Artiodactyla > Cervidae > Cervus > Cervus elaphus. The sequence goes on along the minus strand of NC_057815.1, from coordinate 595,217 downwards.
AACACGTGTGTGGAAGGGCCATCCCCGTCGTAACTCGAGAATATACCCCAGGTTCCCGGCGCAGCTCCAGGAAAACCATGAGACTTCCCACTCGCCGCGAGATGAGGCCCGATTCCCCTGCACTGCATGCAGAGCAATGCCGTGTTGCACATCACACAGGAAAGGAGCCTTGATTTCCTTGATGGCACTCCAGAGAAAGCCCAAGAACACTGTTTCAAGGCTAGAGGGATCCTGAGGTCACTGTAGCAACACGAAAGAGCTCCGTGGGCCAAAAATCAACTCGAGATGAGAGGTTGTTCCCTGGCTTCAACTCCAGAAGAACACCACCTTACCACAAGTACCTCAAGAGGAGGCTTCTCTCAGCTCTAGGTATGTGAGAGGGAACCTGAGTTAGCGGTCTCAAGTGGAATGGAAACCGCGATGCCCTGACTCGAAATAAGGCCGGATATCCCTGCAGTGACTTGAATGCAGGCTCGTCTTGCATCTCCCAAGACGAAAGGATGTCTGAATCCCCTTTGGAGACCACAGAGAAAGACCTAGTTCCCCACCTCATCGCGACCGGAGGCCTCACATCCTTTGAAAACTTCAGAGGTACGCGGAGATCAGTGCCTCCAAAGGAAATGATGCCTGACTCCGCGTGAAACTTGATAGGAGTCCCAGGATTCCTGTGGCAAGTGGAAAGGGACCCTTGGTCTCCCGCCTCAGCTGGATAGGCATTCCAATTGCCCTGCCAAGCCTCGAAGAGAATTCCGAGTTGTCCCTCGCAACTAGGCAGGAGTCCTGACGTCGCTGAACGTTGGTGGAAGGGCCATCCCCAGCGTAACTCGAGAATATACCCCAGGTTCCCGCCGCAACACGAGAAAACCCATGAGACTTCCCCCTCGCCGCGAGATGAGGCCCGATTCCCCTGCACTGCGTGCAGAGCAATTGCGTGTTGCACATCACACATGAAAGGAGCCTTGATTTCCTTGATGGCACTCCAGAGATACCCCAAGAACACTGTTTCAAGGCTAGAGGGATCCTGAGGTCACTGTAGCAACACGAAAGAGCTCCGTGGACCAAAAATCAACTCGAGATGAGGGGTTAGTCCCTGGCTTCGACTCCAGAGAAATACCACCTTATCACATGCACCTCAAAAGGAGGCTTCTCTCAGCTCTAGGTATGTGAGAGGGACCCTGAGTTTGCAGCCTCAAGTGGAATGGACACCGCTATGCCCTGACTCGAAATCCGGCCGGATATCCCTACAGTGACTTGAATGCAGGCTCGTCTTGCATCTCCCAAGACGAAAAGATGTCTGAATCCCCTGTGGAGACCACAGAGAAAGACCTAGTTCCCCACCTCATCGCGACCGGAGGCCTCACATCCTTTGAAAACTCCAGAGGTACGCGGAGATCAGTGCCTCCAAAGGAGACGATGCCTGACTCCTCGTGAAACTTGATAGGAGTCCCAGGATTGCTGTGGCACGTGGAAAGGGACCCTTGGTCTCCCGCCTCAGCTGGAGAGGCGTCCCAATTGCCCTGCCAAGCCTCGCGGAGAATCCCGAGTTGTCCCTCGCAACTAGGAAGGAGTCCTGACATGGCTGAACAAACACGTGGGTGGAAGGGCCATCCCCGTCGTAACTCGAGGATATACCCCAGGTTCCCGCCGCAACTCGAGAAAAACCATGAGACTTCCCCCTCGCCGCGAGATGAGGCCCGATTCTGCTGCACTGCGTGCAGAGCAATTCCGTGTTGCACATAACACATGAAAGGAGCCTTGATTTCCTGGATGGCACTCCAGAGAAACCCCAAGAACACTGTTTCAAGGCTAGAGCGATCCTGAGGTCACTGTAGCAACAAGAAAGAGCTCCGTGGGCAAAAATCAACTCGAGATGAGAGGTTGGTCCCTGGCTTCGACTCCAGAAGAACACCACCTTACCACAAGTACCTCAAGAGGAGGCTTCTCTCAGCTCTAGTTATGTGAGAGGGAACCTGAGTTTGCGGTCTCAAGTGGAATGGAAACCGCGATGCCCTGACGCGAAATAAGGCCGGATATCAATGCAGTGACTTGAATCCAGGCTCGTCTTGCATCTCCCAAGACGAAAGGATGTCTGAATCCCCTGTGGAGACCACAGAGAAAGACCTAGTTCCCCACCTCATCGCAACCGGAGGCCTCACATCCTTTGAAAACTCCAGAGGTACGCGGAGATCAGTGCCTCCAAAGGAGACGATGCCTGACTCCTCGTGAAACTTGATAGGAGTCCCAGGATTGCTGTGGCACGTGGAAAGGGACTCTTGGTCTCCCGCCTCAGCTGGAGAGGCGTCCCAATTGCCCTGCCAAGCCTCGCGGAGAATCCCGAGTTGTCCCTCGCAACTAGGAAGGAGTCCTGACGTGGCTGAACAAACACGTGTGTGGAAGGGCCATCCCCGTCGTAACTCGAGAATATACCCCAGGTTCCCGCCGCAACTCGAGAAAAACCATGAGACTTCCCCCTCGCCGCGAGATGAGGCCCGATTCTGCTGCACTGCATGCAGAGCAATTCCGTGTTGCACATCACACATGAAAGGAGCCTTGATTTCCTAGATGGCACTCCAGAGAAACCCCAAGAACACTGTTTCAAGGCTAGAGGGATCCTGAGGTCACTGTAGCAACAAGAAAGAGCTCCGTGGGCAAAAATCAACTCGAGATGAGAGGTTGGTCCCTGGCTTCGACTCCAGAAGAACACCACCTTACCACAAGCACCTCAAGAGGAGGCTTCTATCAGCTCTAGGTATGTGAGAGGGAACCTGAGTTTGCGGCCTCAAGTGGAATGGACACCACGATGCCCTGACTCGATATAAGGCCAGATATCTCTGAAGTGACTTGAATGCAGGGTCGTCTTGCATCTCCCAAGATGAAAGGATGTTTGAGTCCCCTGTGGAGACCACAGAGAAAGACCTAGTTCCTCACCTCATCGCGACCGGAGGCTTCAAATCCTTTGAAAATTCCAGAGGTACGCGGAGATCAGTGCCTCCAAAGGGGACGATGCCTGACTCCTAGTGAAAGTTGATAGGAGTCCCAGGATTCCTGTGGCAAGTGGAAAGGGACCCTTGGTCTCCCGCCTCAGCTGGATAGGCATTCCAATTGCCCTGCCAAGCCTCGAAGAGAATTCCGAGTTGTCCCTCGCAACTAGGCAGGAGTCCTGACGTCGCTGAACGTTGGTGGAAGGGCCATCCCCAGCGTAACTCGAGAATATACCCCAGGTTCCCGCCGCAACACGAGAAAACCCATGAGACTTCCCCCTCGCCGTGAGATGAGGCCCGATTCCCCTGCACTGCGTGAAGAGCAATTGCGTGTTGCACATCACACATGAAAGGAGCCTTGATTTCCTTGATGGCACTCCAGAGATACCCCAAGAACACTGTTTCAAGGCTAGAGGGATCCTGAGGTCACTGTAGCAACACGAAAGAGCTCCGTGGACCAAAAATCAACTCGAGATAAGGGGTTAGTCCCTGGCTTCGACTCCAGAGAAATACCACCTTATCACATGCACCTCAAAAGGAGGCTTCTCTCAGCTCTAGGTATGTGAGAGGGACCCTGAGTTTGCAGCCTCAAGTGGAATGGACACCGCTATGCCCTGACTCGAAATCCGGCCGGATATCCCTACAGTGACTTGAATGCAGGCTCGTCTTGCATCTCCCAAGACGAAAAGATGTCTGAATCCCCTGTGGAGACCACAGAGAAAGACCTAGTTCCCCACCTCATCGCGACCGGAGGCCTCACATCCTTTGAAAACTCCAGAGGTACGCGGAGATCAGTGCCTCCAAAGGAGACGATGCCTGACTCCTCGTGAAACTTGATAGGAGTCCCAGGATTCCTGTGGCACGTGGAAAGGGACACTTGGTCTACTGCCTCAGATGGAGAGGCGTCCCAGTTGCCCTGCCAAGCCTCGAGGAGAATCCCGAGCTGTCCGTCGCAACTAGGCAGGAGTCTTGACGTGGCTGAACAAACAAGTGGGTGGAAGGGCCATCCTCGTCGTAACTCGAGAATATACCCCAGGTTCCCGCCGCAACTCGAGAAAAACCAAGAGACTTCCCCTCGCCGCGAGATGAGGCCCGATTCCCCGGCACTGCATGCAGAGCAATTCCGTGTTGCACATCACACATGAAAGGAGCCTTGATTTCCTGGATGGCACTCCAGAGAAACCCGAAGAACACTGTTTCAAGGCTAGAGGGAACCTGAGGTCACTGTGGCAACACGAAAGAGCTCCGTGGACCAAAAATCAACTGAAGATGAAAGGTTAGTCCCTGGCTTCGACTCCAGAGGAATACCACTTTACCAGAAGCACCTCAAGAGGAGGCTTCTCTCAGCTCTACGTATGTGAGAGGGACCCTGAGTTTGCGGCCTCAAGTGGAATGGACTACGCGATGCCCTGAATCGAAATAAGGCAGGATATTCCTGCAGTGACTTGAATGCAGGCTCGTCTTGCATCTCCCAAGACGAAAGGATGTCTGAATCCCCTGTGGAGACCACAGAGAAAGACCTAGTTCCCCACCTCATCGCGACCGGAGGCCTCACATCCTTTGAAAACTTCAGAGGTACGCGGAGATCAGTGCCTCCAAAGGAGACGATTCCTGACTCCTTGTGAAACTTGATAGGAGTCCCAGGATTCCTGTGGCACGTGGAAAGGGACCCTTGGTCTCCCGCCTCAGCTGGAGAGGCGTCCCAATTGCCCTGCCAAGCCTCGAGGAGAATCCCGAGTTGTCCCTCGCAACTAGGCAGGAGGCCTGACTTCGGTGAACAAACACGTGGGTGGAAGGGCCATCCCCGTCGTAACTCGAGAATATACCCCAGGTTCCCGCCACAACTCGAGAAAAACCATGAGAGTTCCCCCTCGCCGCGAGATGAGGCCCGATTCCCCTGCACTGCGTGCAGAGCAATGCCGTGTTGCACATCACACAGGAAAGGAGCCTTGATTTCCTTGATGGCACTCCAGAGAAACCCCAAGAACACTGTTTCAAGGCTAGAGGGATTCTGAGGTCACTGTAGCAACACGAAAGAGCTCCGTGGACCCCAAATTAACTCGACATGAGAGGTTAGTCCCTCTCTTTGACTCCAGAGGAATACCACCTTACCACAAGGACCACAAGAGGAGGCTTCTCTCAGCTCTAGGTATGTGAGAGGGACCCTGAGTTTGCGGCCTCAAGTGGAATGGACACCGCGATGCCCTGACTCGAAATAAGGCCGGATATCCCTGCAGTGACTTGAATGCAGGCTCGTCTTGCATCTCCCAAGACAGAAGGATGTCTGAATCCCCTGTGGAGACCACAGAGAAAGACCTAGTTCCCCACCTCATCGCGACCGGAGGTTTCAAATCCTTTGAAAATTCCAGAGTACGAGGAGATCAGTGCCTCCAAAGGGGACGATGCCTGACTCCTCGTGAAAGTTGATAGGAGTCCCAGGATTCCTGTGGCACGTGGAAAGGGACCCTTGGTCTCCCGCCTCAGCTGGAGAGGCATCCCAATTGCCCTGCCAAGCCTCGAAGAGAATCCCGAGATGTCCCTCGCAACTAGGCAGGAGTCCTGACGTCGCTGAACAAACACGTGGGTGGAAGGGCCATCCCCAGCGTAACTCGAGAATATACCCCAGGTTCCCGCCGCAACTCGAGAAAACCCATGAGACTTCCCCCTCGCCGCGAGATGAGGCCCGATTCCCCTGCACTGCGTGCAGAGCAATTGCGTGTTGCACATCACACATGAAAGGAGACATGATTTCCTTGATGGCACTCCAGAGATACCCCAAGAACACTGTTACAAGGCTAGAGGGATCCTGAGGTCACTGTAGCAACACGAAAGAGCTCCGTGGACCAAAAATCAACTCGAGATGAAGGGTTAGTCCCTGGCTTCGACTCCAGAGAAACACCACATTATCACAAGCACCTCAAGAGGAGGCTTCTCTCAGCTCTAGGTATGTGAGAGGGACCCTGAGATTGCAGCCTCAAGTGGAATAGACACCGCTATGCCCTGACTCGAAATCAGGCCGGATATCCCTGCAGTGACTTGAATGCAGGCTCGTCTTACATCTCCCAAGACGAAAGGATGTCTGAATCCCCTGTGGAGACCACAGAGAACTACCTAGTTCCCCACCTCATCGCGACCAGAGGCCTCACATCCTTTGAAAACTCCAGAGGTACGCGGAGATCAGTGCCTCCAAAGGAGACGATGCCTGACTCCTCGTGAAACTTGATAGGAGTCCCAGGATTCCTGTGGCACGTGGAAAGGGACTCTTGGTCTCCCGCCTTAGCTGGAGAGACATCCCAATTGCCCTGCCAAGCCTCGAGGAGAATTCTGAGTTGTCCCTCGCAACTAGGAAGGAGTCCTGACATGGCTGAACAAACACGTGGGTGGAAGGACCATCCCCGTCGTAACTCGAGAATATACCCCAGGTTACCGCCGCAACTCGAGAAAAACCATGAGACGTCCCCCTCGCCGCGAGATGAGGCCCGATTGCCCTGCACTGAGTGCAGAGCAATGCCGTGTTGCACATCACACATGAAAGGAGCCTTGATTTCCTTGATGGTACTCCAGAGAAACCCCAAGAACACTGTTTCAAGGCTGGAGGGATCCTGAGGTCACTGTAGCAACACGAAAGAGCTCCGTGGACCCCAAATCAACTCAACATGAGAAGTTAGTCCCTGGCTTCGACTCCAGAGGAATACCACCTTACAACAAGCACCTCAAGAGGAGGCTTCTCTCAGCTCTAGGTATGTGAGAGGGACCCTGAGTTTGCGGCCTAAAGTGGAATGGACACCGCGATTCCCTGACTCGACATAAGGCCGGATATCCCTGCAGTGACTTGAATGCAGGCTCGTCTTGCATCTCCCAAGATGAAAGGATGTCTGAAATCCCTGTGGAGACCACAGAGAAAGACCTAGTTCCCCACCTCATCGCGACCGGAGGCCTCACATCCTTTGAAAACTCCAGAGGGACGCGGAGATCAGTGCCTCCAAAGGAGAAGATGCCTGACTCCTCGTGAAACTTGATAGGAGTCCCAGGATTCCTGTGGCACGGGGAAAGGGACCCTTGGTCTCCCGCCTCAGCTGGAGAGGCGTCCCAATTGCCCTGCCAAGCCTCGAGGAGAATCCCGAGTTGTCCCTCGCAACTAGGCAGGTGTCCTGATGTCGATGAACAAACACGTGGGTGGAAGGGCCATCCCCGTCGTAACTCGAGAATATAACCCAGGTTCCCGCCGCAACTCGAGAAAAATCATGAGACTTCCCCCTCGAAGCAAAATGAGGCCGTATTCCCCTGCACTGCGTGCAGAGCAATTCCGTGTTGCACATCACACTTGAAAGGAGCCTTGATTTCCCAGATGGCACTCCAGAGAAACCCCAAGAACACTGTTTCAAGGCTCGAGGGATCCTGAGGTCACTGTAGCAACAGGAAACAGCTCCGTGGACCAAAAATCAACTCGAGATGAGGGGTTAGTCCCTAACTTCGTCTCCAGAGGAATACCAGCTTACCACAAGCACCTCAAGAGGAGGCTTCTCTCAGCTCTAGGTATGTGAGAGGGACTCTGAATTTGCAGCCTCAAGTGGAATGGACACCGCTATGCCCTGACTCGAAATAAGGCCGGCTATCCCTGCAGTGACTTGAATGCAGGCTCGTCTTGCATCTCCCAAAACGAAAGGATGTCTGAATCGCCTGTGGAGACCACAGAGAAAGACCTAGTTCCCCACCTCATCGCGACTGGAGGCCTCACATCCTTTGATAACTCCAGAGGTATGCAGAGATCCGTGCCACCAAAGGTGACAATGCCTGACTATGCCTGAAACTTGACAGGAGCCCCAGGATTCCTGTGGCACGTGGAAAGGGACCCTTGGTCTCCCGCCTCAGCTGGACAGGTATCCCAATTGCCCTGCCAAGCCTCGACTAGAATCCCGAGTTGTCCCTCGCAACTAGGCAGAAGTCCTGACGTCGCTGAACAAATACCTGTGTGGAAGGGCCATCCCCATCGTAACTAAGAATATACCCCAGGTTCCCGCCGCAACTTGAGAACAAGCATGAGACGTTCCACTCGCCGCGAGCTGAGGCCCAATTCCCTTGCACTGCGTGCAGAGCAATTCCGTGTTGCACATCACACATGAAAGGAGCCTTGATTTCCTTGATGGCACTCCAGAGAAACCCCAAGAACACTGTTTCCAGGCTAGAGGGATCCTGAGGTCACTGCAGCAACACGAAAGAGCTCCGTGGACCAAAAATCAACTCGAGATGAGGGGTTAGTCCCTGGCTTCGACTCCAGGGGAATACCACCTTACCACAAGCACCTCAAGAGGAGGCTTCTCTCAGCTCTAGCTATGTGAGAGGGACCCTGAGTTTGCGGCCTCTTGTCGAATGGACACCGGGATGCCCTGACTCGAAATAAGGCCGGATATCCCTGCAGTGACTTGAATGCAGGCTCGTCTTGCATCTCCCAAGACGAAAGGATGTCTGAATCCCCTGTGGAGACCACAGAGAAAGACCTAGGTCCCCACCTCACCGCGACCGGAGGCCTCACATCCTTTGAAAATTCCAGAGGTACACGGAGATCAGTGCCTCCAAAAAGGACGATGCCTGACTCTTTGTGAAACTTGATAGGAGTCCCAGGATTCCTGTGGCACGTGGAAAGGGACACTTGGTCTCCGGCCTCAGCTGGAGAGGCGTCCCAATAGCCCTGCCAAGCCTCGAGGAGAATCCCGAGTTGTCCCTCGCAACTAGGCAGGAGTCCTGCCGTCGCTGAACAAACACGTGGGTGGAAGGGCCATCCCCGTCGTAACTCGAGAATATACCCCAGGTTCCAGCCGCAACTCGAGAAAAAGCATGAGACTTCCCCCTCGCCGCGAGCTGATGCCCGATTCCCCTGCACTGCGTGCAGAGCAATTCTGTGTTGCACATCACACATGAAAGGAGCGTTGATTTCCTTCATGGCACTCCAGAGAAACCCCAAGAACACTGTTTCAAGGCTAGAGGGATCCTGAGGTCACTGTAGCAACACGAAAGAGCTCCGTGGTCCAAAAATCAACTCGAGATGAGAGGTTAGTCCCTGGCTTCGACTCCAGAGGAAAACCACCTTACCACAAGCACCTCAAGAGGAGGCTTCTCTCAGCTCTAGGTATGTGAGAGGGACCCTGGGTTTGCGGCCTCAAGTGGAATGGACCCCGCGATGCCCTGACTCGAAATAAGGCCGGATATCCCTGCAGTGACTTGAATGCAGGCTCGTCTTGCATCTCCCAAGACGAAAGGATGTCTGAATCCCCTGTGGAGACCACAGAGAAAGACGTAGTTTCCCACCTCATCGCGACCGGAAGCCTCACATCCTTTGAAAACTCCAGAGGTACGCGGAAAACAGTGCCTCCAAAGGAGACGATGCCTGACTCCTCGTGAAACTTGATAGGAGTCCCAGGATTCCTGTGGCACGTGGAAAGGGACCCTTGGTCTCCCGCCTCAGATGGAGAGGCGTCCCAATTGCCCTGCCAAGCCTCGAGGAGAATCCCGAGTTGTCCCTCCCAACTAGGCTGGAGTCCTGACAAGGCTGAACAAACACGTGGGTGGAAGGGCCATCCCCATCGTAACTCGAGAATGTACCTCAGGTTCCCACCGCGACTCGAGAAAAACCATGAGACTTCCCCCTCGCTGCGAGATGAGGCCCGATTCCCCTGCACTGCATGCAGAGCAATTTCGTGTTGCACATCACGCATGAAAGGAGCTTTGATTTCCTTGATGGCACTCCAGAGAAACCCCAAGAACACTGTTTCAAGGCTAGAGGGATCCTGAGGTCACTGCAGCAACACGAAAGAGCTCCGTGGACCAAAAATCAACTCGAGATGAGAGGTTAGTCCCTGGCTTCGACTCCAGGGGAATACCGCCTTACCACAAGCACCTCAAGAGGAGGCTTCTCTCAGCTCTAGGTATGTGAGAGGTACCCTGGGTTTGCGACCTCAAGTGGAATGGACACCGCGACGCCCTGACTCGAAATAACGCCTGATATCCCTGAAGTGACTTGAATGTAGGCTCGTCTTGCATCTCCCAAGACTAAAGGATGTCTGAATCCCCTGTGGAGACCACAGAGAAAGACCTAGTTCCCCACCTCATCGCGACTGGAGGCCTCACATCCTTTGAAAACTCCAGAGGTACACGGAGATCAGTGCCTCCAAAAGGGACGATTCCTGACTCCTCGAGAAACTTGGTAGGAGTCCCAGGATTCCTGTGGCACGTGGAAAGGGATCCTTGGTCTCCCGCCTCAGCTGGAGAGGCGTCCCAATTGCCCTGCCAAGCCTCGAGGAGAATCCCAAGTTGTCCCTCGCAACAAGGCAGGAGTCCTGACGTCGCTGAACAAACACGTGGCTGGAAGGGCCATCCCCGTCGGAACTCGAGAATATACCCCAGGTTCCCACCGCAACTCGAGAAAAACCATGAGACTTCCCCCTCGCCGGAAAATGAGGCCCGATACTCTGCACTGCGGGCAGAGCAATTGCGTGTTGCACATCACACATGAAAGGAGCCTTGATTTCCTTGATGGCACTCCAGAGAAACCCCAAGAACACGGTTTCAAGGCTAGAGTGAACCTGAGGTCACTGTAGCAACACAAAAGAGCTCCGTGGACCAAAAATCAACTTGAGATGAGAGGTTAGTCCCTGGCTTCGTCTCCAGAGGAATACCACCTTACCACAAGCACCTCAAGAGGAGGCTTCTCTCAGCTCTAGGTATGTGAGAGGGACCCTGAGTTTGCGGTCTCAAGTGGAATGGAAACTGCGATGCCCTGACTCGAAATATGCCCGGGTATCCCTGCAGTGACTTGAATGCAGGCTCGTCTTGCATCTCCCAAGACGAAAGGATGTCTGAATCCCCTGTGGAGACCACAGAGAAAGACCTAGTTTCCCACCTCATCGTGACCGGAGGCCTCACATCCTTTGAAAACTCCAGAGGTTCGCGGAGATCAGTGCCTCCAAAGGAGATGATGCCTGACTCTTCGTGAAACTCGATAGGAGTCCCAGGATTCCTGTGGCACGTGGAAAGGGACTCTTGGTCTCCCGCCTCAGCTGGAGAGGCATCCCAATTGCCCTGCCAAGCCTCGAGGAGAATCCCGAGTTGTCCCTCGAAAATAGGCAGCAGTCCTGACGTCGCTGAACAAACACGTCGGTGGAAGGGCCATCCCCGTCGTAACTCAAGAATATACCCCAGGTTCCCGCCGCAACTCGAGAAAAACCATGAGACTTCCCCCTCGCCGCGAGATGAGGCCCGATTCCCCTGCACTGCGTGCAGTGCAATTCCGTGTTGCACATCACACATGAAAGGAGCCTTGATTTCCTTGATGGCACTCCAGAGAAACCCCAAGAACACTGTTTACAGGCTAGAGGGATCCTGAGGTCACTGTAGCAACACGAAAGAGCTCCGTGGACAAAAATCAACTCGAGATGAGAGGGTAGTCCCTGGCTTCGACTCCAGAGGAATACCACCTTACCACAAGCACCTCAAGAGGAGGTTTCTCTCAGCTCTAAGTATGTGAGAGGGACCCTGAGTTTGCGGCCTCAAGTGGAATGGACACCGCGATGCACTGACTCGAAATAAGGCCGGATATCACTGCAGTGACTTGAATGCAGGCTCGTCTTGCATCTCCCAAGATGAAAGGATGTCTGAATCCCCTGTGGAGACCACAGAGAAAGACCTAGTTCCCCACCTCATCGCGAACGGAGGCCTCACATCCTTTGAAAACTCCAGAGGCACGCGGAGATCAGTGCCTCCAAAGGAGACGATGCCTGACTCCTCGTGAAACTTGATAGGAGTCCCAGGATTCCTGTGGCACGTGGAAAGGGACCCTTGGTCTCCCGCCTCAGCTGGAGAGGCGTCCCAATTGCCCTGCCAAGCCTCGAGGAGAATCCCGAGTTGTCCCTCGCAACTAGGCTGGAGTCCTGACGAGGCTGAACAAACACGTGGGTGGAAGGGCCATCCCCGTCGTAACTCGAGAATGTACCCAGGTTCCCGCCGCAACTCGAGAAAAACCATGAGACTTCCCCCTCGCGGCGAGATGAGGCCCGATTCCCCTGCACTGCATGCAGAGCAATTCCGTGTTGCACATCACGCATGAAAGGAGCTTTGATTTCCTTGATGGCACTCCAGAGAAACCCCAAGAGCAGTGTTTCAAGGCTAGAGGGATTCTGAGGACACTGTAGCAACACGAAAGAGCTCCGTGGACCACAAATCAACTCGAGATGAGAGGTTAGTCCCTGGCTTCGACTCCAGAGGAATACCACCTTACCACAAGCACCTCAAGAGGAGGCTTCTCTCAGCTCTAGCTATGTGAGAGGTACCCTGGGTTTGCGGCCTCAAGTGGAATGGACACCGCGATTCCTTGACTTGAATTAAGGCCGCATATCCCTGCAGTGACTTGAATGCAGGCTCGTCTTGCATCTCCCAAGATGAAAGGATGTCTGAATCCCCTTTGGAGACCACAGAGAAAGACCTAGTTCCCCACCTCATCGCGACCGGAGGCCTCACATCCTTTGAAAACTCCAGAGGTACGCGGAGATCAGTGCCTCCAAAGGAGACGATGCCTGACTCCTCGGGAAACTTGATAGGAGTCCCAGGATTCCTGTGGCACGTGGAAAGGGACCCTTGGTCTCCCGCCTCAGCTGGAGAGGCGTTCCAATTGCCCTGCCAAGCCTCGAGGAGAATCCCGAGTTGTCCCTCGCAACTAGGCAGGAGTCCTGACGTCGCTGAACAAACACGTGTGTGGAAGGGCCATCCCCGTCGTAACTCGAGAATATACCCCAGGTTCCCGCCGCAACTCGAGAAAAACCATGAGACTTCCCCCTCGCCGCTAGATGAGGCCCGATTCCCCTGCACTACATTCAAAGTAAATCCGTATTGCACATCAAACATGAAAGGAGCCTTGATTTCCTTGATGGCACTCCAGAGAAACCCCAAGAACACTGTTTCAAGGCTAGAGGGATCCTGAGGTCACTGTAGCAACAGGAAAGAACTCCGTGGACCAAAAATCAACTCGAGATGAGAGGTTAGTCCCTGGCTTTGACGCCAGAGGAATACCACCTTACCACAAGCACCTCAAGAAGAGGCTTCTCTCAGCTCTAGGTATGTGAGAGGGACCCTGTGTTTGCGGCCTCAAGTGGAATGGACACTGCGATGCCCTGACGCGAAATAACGCCTGATATCCCTGCAGTGACTTGAATGCAGGCTCGTCTTGCATCTCCCAAGACGAAAGGATGTCTGAATCCCCTGTGGAGACCACAGAGAAAGACCTAGTTCCCCACTTCATGGCGACCGGAGGCCTCATATCCTTTGAAAACTCCAGAGGTACGCGGAGATCAGTGCCTCCAAAGGAGACGATGCCTGACTCCTCGTTAAACTTGATACGAGTCCCAGGATTCCTGTGGCACGTGGAAAGGGACCCTTGGTCTCCCGCCTCAGCTGGAGAGGCGTCCCAATTGCCCTGCCAAGCCTCGAGGAGAATCCCGATTTGTCTCTCGCAACTAGGCAGGAGTCCTGCCGTCATTGAACAAACACGTGTGTGGAAGGGCCATCCCCGTCGGAACTCGAGAATATACCCCAGGTTCCCGCCGCAACTCGAGAAAAACCATGAGACTTCCCCCTCGCCGCGAGATGAGGCCCGATTCTGCTGCACTGCGTGCAGAGCAATTCCGTGTTGCACATCACACAAGAAAGGAGCCTTGATTTCCTTGCTGGCACTCCAGAGAAACCCCAAGAACACTGTTTCAAGGCTAGAGGGATCCTGAGGTCACTGTAGCAACACGAAAGAGCTCCGTGGACCAAAAATCAACTCGAGATGAGAGGTTAGTCCCTGGTTTCGACTCCAGAGGAAACCACCTTACCACAAGCACCTCAAGAGGAGGCTTCTCTCACCTCTAGGTATGTGAGAGGGGCCCTGACTTTGCGGCCTCAAGTGGAATGGACACTGCGATGCCATGATGCGAAATAACGCCGGATATCCCTGCAGTGCCTTGAATGCAGGATCGTCTTGCATCTCCCAAGATGAAAGGATGTCTGAATCCCCTGTGGAGACCACAGAGAAAGACCTAGTTCCCCACCTCATTGCGACCGGAGGCCTCACATTCTTTGAAAACTCCAGACGTACGTGGAGATCAGTGCCTCCAAGGGAGACGATGCCTGACTCCTCGTGAAACTTGATAGGAGTCCCAGGATTCCTGTGGCACGTGGAAAGGGACACTTGGTCCCCCGCCTCAGCTGGAGAGGCGTCCCAATTGCCCTGCCAAGCCTCGAGGAGAATCCCGAGTTGTCCCTCGCAACTATTCAGGAGTCCTGACGTCGCTGAACAAACACGTGGGTGGAAGGGCCATCCAAGTCGTAACTCGAGAATATACCCCAGGTTCCCGCCGCAACTCGAGAAAAACCATGAGACTTCCCCCTCGACACAAGATCAGGCCCGATTCCCCTGCCTGCATTCAAAGCAATTCCGTATTGCACATCAAACATGAAAGGAGCCTTGATTTCCTTGATGGCACTCCAGAGAAACCCCAAGAACGGTGTTTCAAGGCTAGAGGGACCCTGAGGTCACTGTAGCAACACGAAAGAGCTCCGTGGACCACAAATCAACTGGAGATGAGAGGTTAGTCCCTGGCTTCAACTTCAGAGGAATACCACCTTACCACAAGCACCTCAAGAGGAGGCTTCTCTCAGCTCTAGGTATGTGAGAGGGACCCTGAGTTTGCGGCCTCAAGTCGAATGGACACCGCGATGCCCTGACTCGAAATAAGGCCGGATATCCCTGCAGTGACTTGAATGCAGGCTCGTCTTGCATCTCCCAAGAAGAAAGGATGTCTGAATCCCCTGTGGAGACCACAGAGAAACACCTAGTTCACCACCTCATCGCGACCGGAGGCCTCACATCCTTTGAAAACTCCAGAGGTACGCGGAGATTAGTGCCTCCAAAGGAGACGATGCCTGACTCCTCGTGAAACTTGATAGGAGTCCCAGGATTCCTGTGGCACGTGGAAAGGGACCCTTGGTCTCCCGCCTCAGCTGGAGAGGCGTCCCAATTGCCTTGCCAAGCCTCGAGGAGAATCCCGAGTTGGCCCTCGCAACTAGGCAGGAGTCCTGACGTCACTGAACAAACACGTGGGTGGAAGGGCCATCCCCGTCGGAACTCGAGAATATATCTCAGGTTCCCGCCGCAACTCGAGAAAAACCATGAGACTTCCCCCTCCCCGCGAGATGAGGCCCGATTCCCCTGCACTGCGTGCAGAGCAATTCCGTGTTGCACATCACACATCAAAGGAGCCTTGATTTCCTTGATGGCACTCCAGAGAAAACCCAAGAACACTGTTTCAAGGCTAGAGGGATCCTGAGGTCACTGTAGCAACACGAAAGAGCTCCTTGGACCAAAAATCAACTCGAGATGAGAGGTTAGTCCCTGGCTTCGACTCCAGAGGAATACCACCTTAGCACAAGCACCTAAAGAGGAGGCTTCTCTCAGCTCTAGGTATGTGAGAGGAACCCTGAGTTTGCGGCCTCAAGTGGAATGGACACCGCGATGCCCTGACTCGAAAAAAGGCCGGATATCCCTGCAGTGACTTGAATACAGGCTCGTCTTGCATCTCCCAAGACGAAATGATGTCTGAATCCCATGTGGAGACCACAGAGAAAGACCTAGTTCCCCACCTCATCGCGACCGGAGGCCTCATATCCTTTGAAAACTTCAGAGGTACGCGGAGATCAGTGCCTCCAAAGGAGACAATGCCTGACTCCTCGTGAAACTTGATAGGAGTCCCAGGATTCCTGTGGCACGTGGAAAGGGAGCCTTGGTCTCCCGCCTCAGCTGGAGAGGCGTCCCAATTGCCCTGCCAAGCCTCGAGGAGAATCCCGAGTGGTCCCTCGCAACTAGGCAGGTGTCCTGACGTCGCTGAACAAACACGTGTGTGGAAGGGCCATTCCCGTCGTAACTCGAGAATATACCCCAGGTTCCCGCCGCAACTCGAGAAAAACCATGAGACTTCCCCCTCACCGCGAGATGAGGCCCGATTCCCCTGCACTGCGTGCAGAGCAATTCCTTGTTGCACATCACACATGAAAGGAGCGTTGATTTCCTTGATGGCACTCCAGAGAAACCCCAAGAACACTGTGTCAAGGCTAGAGGGATCCTGAGGTCACTGGAGCAACACGAAAGAGCTCCGTGGACCAAAAATCAACTCGAGATGAGAGGTTAGTCCCTGGCTTCGACTCCCGAGGAATACCACCTTACCACAAGCACCTCAAGAGGAGGCTTCTCTCAGCTCTAGCTATGTGAGAGGGACCCTGAGATTGCGGTCTCAAGTGGAATGGACACCGGGATGCTCTGACTCGAAATAAGGCCGGATATCCCTGCAGTGACTTGAATGCAGGCTCGTCTTGCATCTCCCAAGACGAAAGGATGTCTGAATCCCCTGTGGAGACCACAGAGAAAGACCTAGTTCCCCACCTCATCGCGACCGGAGGCCTCACATCCTTTGAAAACTCCAGACGTTCGCGGAAATCAGTGCCTCCAAAGGAGACGATGCCTGACTCCTCGTGAAACTTGATAGGAGTCCCAGGATTCCTGTGGCACGTGGAAAGGGACCCTTGGTCTCCCGCCTCAGCTGGAGAGGCGTCCCAATTGCCCTGCCAAGCCTCGAGGAGAATCCCGAGTTGTCCCTCGCAACTAGGCAGGAGACCTGACGTCACTGAAGAAACACGTGGGTGGAAGGGCCATCCCTGTCGTAACTCGAGAATATACCCCAGGTTCCCACCGCAACTCGAGAAAAACCATGAGACTTCCCCCTCGCCGCGAGATGAGGCCCGATTCCCCTGCACTGCATGCAGAGCAATTCCGTGTTGCACATCAAACATGAAAGGAGCCTTGATTTCCTTGATGGCACTCCAGAGAAACCCCAAGAACACTGTTTCAAGGCTAGAGGGATCCTGAGGTCACTGTAGCAACACTGAAGAGCTCCGTAAACCAAAAATCAACTCGAGATGAGAGGTTAGTCCCTGGCTTCGACTCCAGAGGAATACCACCTTACCACAAGCACCTCAAGAGGAGGCTTCTGTCAGCTCTATGTATGTGAGAGGGACCCTGAGATTGCGGCCTCAAGTGCAATGGACACCGCGATGCCCTGACTCGAAATAAGGCCGGATATCCCTGCAGTGACTTGAATGCAGGCTCGTCTTGCATCTCCCAAGAAGAAAGGATGTCTGAATCCCCTGTGGAGACCACAGAGAAAGACCTCGTTCCCCACCTCATCGCGACCGGAGGCCTCACATCCTTTGAAAACTCCAGAGGTACGCGGAGATCAGTGCCTCCAAAGGAGACGATGCCTGACTCCTCGTGAAACTTGATAGGAGTCCCAGGATTCCTGTGGCACGTGGAAAGGGACCCTTGGTCTCCCGCCTCAGCAGGAGAGGCGTCCCAATTGCCCTGCCAAGCCTCGAGGAGAATCCCGAGTTGTCCCTCGCAACTAGGCAGGAGTCCTGACGTCGCTGAAGAAACACGTGGGTGGACGGGCCATCCCCGTCGTAACTCGAGAATATACCCCAGGTTCCCGCCGCAACTCGAGAAAAACCATGAGACTTCCCCCTCATCGCGAGATGAGGCCCGATTCCCCTGCACTGCGTGCAGAGCAATTCCGTGTTGCACATCACACATGAAAGGAGCCTTGATTTCCTTGATGGCACTCCAGAGAAACCCCAAGAACACTGTTTCAAGGCTAGAGGGATCCTGAGGTCACTGTAGCAACACAAAAGAGCTCCGAGGACCAAAAATCAACTCGAGATGAGAGTTTAGTCCCTGGCTTCGACTCCAGAGGAATACCACCTTACCACAAGCACCTCAAGAGGAGGCTTCTCTCAGCTCTAGCTATGTGAGAGGGACCCTGAGATTGCGGTCTCAAGTGGAATGGACATCGCGATGCCCTGACTCGAAATAAGGCCGGATATCCCTGCAGTGACTTGAATGCAGGCTCGTCTTGCATCTCCCAAGACGAAAGGATGTCTGAATCCCCTGTGGAGACCACAGAGAAAGACCTAGTTCCCCATCTCATCGCGACCGTAGGCCTCACATCCTTTGAAAACTACAGACGTTCGCGGAGATCAGTGCCTCCAAAGGAGACGATGCCTGACTCCTCGTGAAACTTGATAGGAGTCCCAGGATTCCTGTGGCACGTGGAAAGGGACCCTTGGTCTCCCGCCTCAGCTGGAGAGGCGTCCCAATTGCCCTGCCAAGCCTCGAGGAGAATCCCGAGTTGTCCCTCGCAACTAGGCAGGAGACCTGACGTCACTGAAGAAACACGTGGGTGGAAGGGCCATCCCTGTCGTAACTCGAGAATATACCCCAGGTTCCCGCCGCATCTCGAGAAAAACCATGAGAATTCCCCCTCGCCGCGAGATGAGGCCCGATTCCCCTGCACTGCATGCAGAGCAATTCCGTGTTGCACATCACACATGAAAGGAGCCTTGATTTCCTTGATGGCACTCCAGAGAAACCCCAAGAACACTGTTTCAAGGCTAGAGGGATCCTGAGGTCACTGGAGCAACACGAAAGAGCTCCGTGGCCCAAAAATCAACTCGAGATGAGAGGTTAGTCCCTGGATTCGAATCCAGATGAATACCACCTTACCACAAGCACCTCAAGAGGAGGCTTCTATCAGCTCTAGGTATGTGAGAGGGACCCTGAGTTTGCGGCCTCAAGTGGAATGGACACCACCATGCCCTGACTCGAAATAAGGCCGGATATCCCTGCAGTGACTTGAATGCAGGCTCGTCTTGCATCTCCCAAGACGAAAGGATGTCTGAATCCCATGTGGAGACCACAGAGAAAGACCTAGTTCCCCACCTCATCGTGACCGGAGGCCTCACATCCTTTGAAAACTCCAGAGGTACGCGGAGATCAGTGCCTCCAAAGGAGACGATGCCTGACTTCTCGTGAAACTTGATAGGAGTCCCAGGATTCCTGTGGCACGTGGAAAGGGAGCCTTGGTCTCCCGCCTCAGCTGGAGAGGCGTCCCAATTGCCCTGCCAAGCCTCGAGGAGAATCCCGAGTTGTCCCTCGCAACTAGGCAGGAGACCTGACGTCGCTGAACAAACACGTGTGTGGAAGGGCCATCCCCGTTAAACTCGAGAATATACCCCAGGTTCCCACCGCAACTCGAGAAAAACCATGAGACTTCCCCCTCGCCGCGAGATGAGGCCCGATTCCCCTGCACTGCATGCAGAGCAATTCCGTGTTGCACATCACACATGAAAGGAGCCTTGATTTCCTTGATGGCACTCCAGAGAAACCCCAAGAACACTGTTTCAAGGCTAGAGGGATCCTGAGGTCACTGGAGCAACACGAAAGAGCTCCGTGGACCAAAAATCAACTCGAGATGAGAGGTTAGTCCCTGGATTCGAATCCAGAGGAATACCACCTTACCACAAGCACCTCAAGAGGAGGCTTCTCTCAGCTCTAGCTATGTGAGAGGGACCCTGAGACTGCGGCCTCAAGTGGAATGGACACCGCGATGCCCTGACTCGAAATAAGGCCGGATATCCCTGCAGTGACTTGAATGCAGGCTCGTCTTGCATCTCCCAAGACGAAAGGATGTCTGAATCCCCTGTGGAGACCACAGAGAAAGACCTAGTTCCCCACCTCATCGCGACCGGAGGCCTCACATCCTTTGAAAACTCCAGACGTACGCGGAGATCAGTGCCTCCAAAGGAGACGATGCCTGACTCCTCGTGAAACTTGATAGGAGTCCCAGGATTCCTGTGGCACGTGGAAAGGGACCCTTGGTCTCCCGCCTCAGCAGGAGAGGCGTCCCATTTGCCCTGCCAAGCCTCGAGGAGAATCCCGAGTTGTCCCTCGCAACTAGGCAGGAGACCTGACGTCGCTGAACAAACACGTGGGTGGAAGGGCCATCCCTGTCGTAACTCGAGAATATACCCCAGGTTCCCGCCGCAACTCGAGAAAAACCATGAGACTTCCCCCTCGCCGCGAGATGAGGCCCGATTCCCCTGCACTGCGTGCAGAGCAATTCCGTGTTGCACATCACACATAAAAGGAGCCTTGATTTCCTTGATGGCACTCCAGAGAAACCCCAAGAACACTGTTTCAAGGCTAGAGGGATCCTGAAGTCACTGTAGCAACACAAAAGAGCTCCGTCGACCAAAAATCAACTCGAGATGAGAGGTTAGTCCCTGGCTTCGACTCCAGAGGAATACCACCTTACCACAAACACCTCAAGAGGAGGCTTCTCTCAGCTCTAGGTATGTGAGAGGGACCCTGAGTTTGCGGCCTCAAGTGGAATGGACACCGCGATGCCCTGACTCGAAATAAGGCCGGATATCCCTGCAGTGACTTGAATGCAGGCTCGTCTAGCATCTCCCAAAACGAAAGGATATCTGAATCCCCTGTGGAGACCACAGAGAAAGACCTAGTTCCCCACCTCATCGCGACCGGAGGCCTCACATCCTTTGAAAACTCCAGACGTACGCGGAGATCAGTGCCTCCAAAGGAGACGATGCCTGACTCCTCGTGAAACTTGATAGGAGTCCCAGGATTCCTGTGGCACGTGGAAAGGGACCCTTGGTCTCCCGCCTCAGCTGGAGAGGCGTCCCAATTGCCCTGCCAAGCCTCGAGGAGAATCCCGAGTTGTCCCTCGCAACTAGGCAGGAGTCCTGACGTCGCTGAACAAACACGTGGGTGGAAGGGCCATTCCCGTCGTAACTCGAGAATATACCCCAGGTTCCCGCCGCAACTCGAGAAAAACCATGAGACTTCCCCCTCGCCGCGAGCTGAGGCCCGATTCCCCTGCACTGTGTGCAGAGCAATTCCGTGTTGCACATCACACATGAAAGGAGCGTTGATTTCCTTGATGGCACTCCAGAGAAACCCCAAGAACACTCTTTCAAGGCTAGAGGGATCCTGAGGTCACTGGAGCAACACGAAAGAGCTCCGTGGACCAAAAATCAACTCGAGATGAGAGGTTAGTCCCTGGCTTCGACTCCAGAGGAATACCACCTTACCACAAGCACCTCAAGAGGAGGCTTCTCTCACCTCGAGCTATGTGAGAGGGACCCTGGGATTGCGGTCTCAAGTGGAATGGACACCGCAATGCCCTGACTCGAAATAAGGCCGGATATCCCTGCAGTGACTTGAATGCAGGCTCGTCTTGCATCTCCCAAGACGAAAGGATGTCTGAATCCCCTGTGGAGACCACAGAGAAAGACCTAGTTCCCCACCTCATCGCGACCGGAGGCCTCACATCCTTTGAAAACTCCAGAGGTACGCGGAGATCAGTGCCTCCAAAGGAAACGATGCCTGACTCCTCGTGAAACTTGATAGGAGTCCCAGGATTCCTGTGGCACGTGGAAAGGGACCCTTGGTCTCCCGCCTCAGCAGGCGAGGCGTCCCAATTGCCCTGCCAAGCCTCGAGGAGAATCCCGAGTTGTCCCTCGCAACTATGCAGGAGTCCTGACGTCGCTGAAGAAACACGTGGGTGGACGGGCCATCCCCGTCGTAACTCGAGAATATACCCCAGGTTCCCGTCGCAACTCGAGAAAAACCATGAGACTTCCCCCTCATCGCGAGATGAGGCCCGATTCCCCTGCACTGCGTGCAGAGCAATTCCGTGTTGCACATCACACATGAAAGGAGCCTTGATTTCCTTGATGGCACTCCAGAGAAACCCCAAGAACACTGTTTCAAGGCTAGAGGGATCCTGAGGTCACTGTAGCAACACAAAAGAGCTCCGAGGACCAAAAATCAACTCGAGATGAGAGGTTAGTCCCTGGCTTCGACTCCAGAGGAATACCACCTTACCACAAGCACCTCAAGAGGAGGCTTCTCTCAGCTCTAGCTATGTGAGAGGGACCCTGAGATTGCGGTCTCAAGTGGAATGGACACCGCGATGCCCTGACTCGAAATAAGGCCGGATATCCCTGCAGTGACTTGAATGCAGGCTCGTCTTGCATCTCCCAAGACGAAAGGATGTCTGAATCCCCTGTGGAGACCACAGAGAAAGACCTAGTTCCCCACCTCATCGCGATCGGAGGCCTCACATCCTTTGAAAACTCCAGACGTTCGCGGAGATCACTGCCTCCAAAGGAGACGATGCCTGACTCCTCGTGAAACTCGATAGGAGTCCCAGGATTCCTGTGGCACGTGGAAAGGGACCCTTGGTCTCCCGCCTCAGCTGGAGAGGCGTCCCAATTGCCCTGCCAAGCCTCGAGGAGAATCCCGAGTTGTCCCTCCCAACTAGGCAGGAGACCTGACGTCACTGAAGAAACACGTGGGTGGAAGGGCCATCCCTGTCGTAACTCGAGAATATACCCCAGGTTCCCGCCACAACTCGAGAAAAACCATGAGACTTCCCCCTCGCCGCAAGATGAGGCCCGATTCCCCTGCACTGCATGCAGAGCAATTCCGTGTTGCACATCACACATGAAAGGAGCGTTGATTTCCTTGATGGCACTCCAGAGAAACCCCAAGAACACTGTTTCAAGGCTAGAGGGATCCTGAGGTCACTGTAGCAACACAAAAGAGCTCCGTGGACCAAAAATCAACTCGAGATGAGAGGTTAGTCCCTGGATTCGAATCCAGAGGAATACCACCTTACCACAAGCACCTCAAGAGGAGGCTTCTTTTAGCTCTAGGTATGTGAGAGGGACCCTGAGTTTGTGGCCTCAAGTGGAATGGACACCACCATGCCCTGACTCGAAATAAGGCCGGATATTCCTGCAGTGACTTGAATGCAGGCTCGTCTTGCATCTCCCAAGACGAAAGGATGTCTGAATCCCCTGTGGAGACCACAGAGAAAGACCTAGTTCCACACCTCATCGCGACCGGAGGCCTCACATCCTTTGAAAACTCCAGAGGTACGCGGAGGTCAGTGCCTCCAAAGGAGACGATGCCGGACTCCTCGTGAAACTTGATAGGAGTCCCAGGATTCCTGCGGCACGTGGAAAGGGACCCTTGGTCTCCCACCTCAGCTGGAGAGGCGTCCCAATTGCCCTGCCAAGTCTCGAGGAGAATCCCGAGTTGTCCCTCCCAACTAGGCAGGAGTCCTGACGTCGCTGAACAAACACGTGGGTGGAAGGGCCATTCCCGTCGTAACTCGAGAATATACCCCAGGTTCCCGACGCAACTCGAGAAAAACCATGAGACTTCCCCCTCGCCGCGAGATGAGGCCCGATTCCCCTGCACTGCGTGCAGAGCAATTCCGTGTTGCACATCACACATGAAAGGAGCCTTGATTTCCTTGATGGCACTCCAGAGAAACCCCAAGAACACTGTTTCAAGGCTAGAGGGATCCTGAGGTCACTGTAGCAACACGAAAGAGCTCAGTGGACCCAAAATCAACTCAAGATGAGAGGTTAGTCCCTGGCTTCGACTCCAGAGGAATACCACCTTAGTACAAGCACTTCAAGAGGAGGCTTCTCTCAGCTCTAGGTATGTGAGAGGGACCCTGAGTTTGCGGCCTCAAGTGGAATGGACACCGCGATGCCCTGACTCGAAAAAAGGCCGGATATCCCTGCAGTGACTTGAATACAGGCTCGTCTTGCATCTCCCAAGACGAAATGATGTCTGAATCCGATGTGGAGACCACAGAGAAAGACCTAGTTCCACACCTCATCGCGACCGGAGGCCTCACATCCTTTGAAAACTCCAGAGGTACGCGGAGATCAGTGCCTCCAAAGGAGACGATGCCTGACTCCTCGTGAAACTTGATAGGAGTCCCAGGATTCCTGTGGCACGTGGAAAGGGAGCCTTGGTCTCCCGCCTCAGCTGGAGAGGCGTCCCAATTGCCCTGCCAAGCCTCGAGGAGAATCCCGAGTTGTCCCTCGCAACTAGGCAGGAGTCCTGACGTCGCTGAACAAACACGTGTGTGGAAGGGCCATTCCCGTCGTAACTCGAGAATATACCCCAGGTTCCCGCCGCAACTCGAGAAAAACCGTGAGACTTCCCCCTCATCGCGAGATGAGGCCCGATTCCCCTGCACTGCGTGCAGAGCAATTCCGTGTTGCACATCACACATGAAAGGAGCCTTGATTTCCTTGATGGCACTCCAGAGAAACCCCAAGAACACTCTTTCAAGGCTAGAGGGATCCTGAGGTCACTGGAGCAACACGAAAGAGCTCCGTGGACCAAAAATCAACTCGAGATGAGAGGTTAGTCCCTGGCTTCGACTCCAGAGGAATACCACCTTACCACAAGCACCTCAAGAGGAGGCTTCTCTCACCTCGAGCTATGTGAGAGGGACCCTGGGATTGCGGTCTCAAGTGGAATGGACACCGCAATGCCCTGACTCGAAATAAGGCCGGATATCCCTGCAGTGACTTGAATGCAGGCTCGTCTTGCATCTCCCAAGACGAAAGGATGTCTGAATCCCCTGTGGAGACCACAGAGAAAGACCTAGTTCCCCACCTCATCGCGACCGGAGGCCTCACATCCTTTGAAAACTCCAGAGGTACGCGGAGATCAGTGCCTCCAAAGGAGACGATGCCTGACTCCTCGTGAAACTTGATAGGAGTCCCAGGATTCCTGTGGCAGGTGGAAAGGGACCCTTGGTCTCCCGCCTCAGCTGGAGAGGCGTCCCAATTGCCCTGCCAAGCCTCGAGGAGAATCCCGAGTTGTCCCTCGCAACTAGGCAGGAGTCCTGACGTCGCTGAACAAACACGTGTGTGGAAGGGCCATTCCCGTCGTAACTCGAGAATATACCCCAGGTTCCCGCCGCAACTCGAGAAAAACCGTGAGACTTCCCCCTCTTCGCGAGATGAGGCCCGATTCCCCTGCACTGCGTGCAGAGCAATTCCGTGTTGCACATCACACATGAAAGGAGCCTTGATTTCCTTGATGGCACTCCAGAGAAACCCCAAGAACACTCTTTCAAGGCTAGAGGGATCCTGAGGTCACTGGAGCAACACGAAAGAGCTCCGTGGACCAAAAATCAACTCGAGATGAGAGGTTAGTCCCTGGCTTCGACTCCAGAGGAATACCACCTTACCACAAGCACCTCAAGAGGAGGCTTCTCTCACCTCGAGCTATGTGAGAGGGACCCTGGGATTGCGGTCTCAAGTGGAATGGACACCGCAATGGCCTGACTCGAAATAAGGCCGGATATCCCTGCAGTGACTTGAATGCAGGCTCGTCTTGCATCTCCCAAGACGAAAGGATGTCTGAATCCCCTGTGGAGACCACAGAGAAAGACCTAGTTCCCCACCTCATCGCGACCGGAGGCCTCACATCCTTTGAAAACTCCAGACGTACGCGGAGATCAGTGCCTCCAAAGTAGACGATGCCTGACTCCTCGTGAAACTTGATAGGAGTCCCAGGATTCCTGTGGCACGTGGAAAGGGACCCTTGGTCTCCCGCCTCAGCTGGAGAGGCGTCCCAATTGCCCTGCCAAGCCTCGAGGAGAATCCCGAGTTGTCCCTCGCAACTAGGCAGGAGACCTGACGTCGCTGAACAAACACGTGGGTGGAAGGGCCATCCCTGTCGTAACTCGAGAATATACCCCAGGTTCCCGCCGCAACTCGAGAAAAACCATGAGACTTCCCCCTCGCCGCGAGATGAGGCCCGATTCCCCTGCACTGCGTGCAGAGCAATTCCGTGTTGCACATCACACATAAAAGGAGCCTTGATTTCCTTGATGGCACTCCAGAGAAACCCCAAGAACACTGTTTCAAGGCTAGAGGGATCCTGAAGTCACTGTAGCAACACAAAAGAGCTCCGTCGACCAAAAATCAACTCGAGATGAGAGGTTAGTCCCTGGATTCGACTCCAGAGGAATACCACCTTACCACAAGCACCTCAAAAGGAGGCTTCTATCAGCTCTAGGTATGTGAGAGGGACCCTGAGTTTGCGGCCTCAAGTGGAATGGACACCGCGATGCCCTGACTCGAAATAAGGCCGGATATCCCTGCAGTGACTTGAATGCAGGCTCGTCTTGCATCTCCCAAAACGAAAGGATGTCTGAATCCCCTGTGGAGACCACAGAGAAAGACCTAGTTCCCCACCTCATCGCGACCGGAGGCCTCACATCCTTTGAAAACTCCAGACGTACGCGGAGATCAGTGCCTCCAAAGGAGACGATGCCTGACTCCTCGTGAAACTTGATAGGAGTCCCAGGATTCCTGTGGCACGTGGAAAGGGACCCTTGGTCTCCCGCCTCAGCTGGAGAGGCGTCCCAATTGCCCTGCCAAGCCTCGAGGAGAATCCCGAGTTGTCCCTCGCAACTAGGCAGGAGTCCTGACGTCGCTGAACAAACACGTGGGTGGAAGGGCCATTCCCGTCGTAACTCGAGAATATACCCCAGGTTCCCGCCGCAACTCGAGAAAAACCATGAGACTTCCCCCTCGCCGCGAGATGAGGCCCGATTCCCCTGCACTGCGTGCAGAGCAATTCCGTGTTGCACATCACACATGAAAGGAGCCTTGATTTCCTTGATGGCACTCCAGAGAAACCCCAAGAACACTGTTTCAAGGCTAGAGGGATCCTGAGGTCACTGTAGCAACACGAAAGAGCTCAGTGGACCCAAAATCAACTCAAGATGAGAGGTTAGTCCCTGGCTTCGACTCCAGAGGAATACCACCTTAGTACAAGCACTTCAAGAGGAGGCTTCTCTCAGCTCTAGGTATGTGAGAGGGACCCTGAGTTTGCGGCCTCAAGTGGAATGGACACCGCGATGCCCTGACTCGAAATAAGGCCGGATATCCCTGCAGTGACTTGAATGCAGGCTCGTCTTGCATCTCCCAAGACGAAATGATGTCTGAATCCGATGTGGAGACCACAGAGAAAGACCTAGTTCCACACCTCATCGCGACCGGAGGCCTCACATCCTTTGAAAACTCCAGAGGTACGCGGAGATCAGTGCCTCCAAAGGAGACGATGCCTGACTCCTCGTGAAACTTGATAGGAGTCCCAGGATTCCTGTGGCACGTGGAAAGGGAGCCTTGGTCTCCCGCCTCAGCTGGAGAGGCGTCCCAATTGCCCTGCCAAGCCTCGAGGAGAATCCCGAGTTGTCCCTCGCAACTAGGCAGGAGTCCTGACGTCGCTGAACAAACACGTGTGTGGAAGGGCCATTCCCGTCGTAACTCGAGAATATACCCCAGGTTCCCGCCGCAACTCGAGAAAAACCGTGAGACTTCCCCCTCATCGCGAGCTGAGGCCCGATTCCCCTGCACTGCGTGCAGAGCAATTCCGTGTTGCACATCACACATGAAAGGAGCCTTGATTTCCTTGATGGCACTCCAGAGAAACCCCAAGAACACTCTTTCAAGGCTAGAGGGATCCTGAGGTCACTGGAGCAACACGAAAGAGCTCCGTGGACCAAAAATCAACTCGAGATGAGAGGTTAGTCCCTGGCTTCGACTCCAGAGGAATACCACCATACCACAAGCACCTCAAGAGGAGGCTTCTCTCACCTCGAGCTATGTGAGAGGGACCCTGGGATTGCGGTCTCAAGTGGAATGGACACCGCAATGCCCTGACTCGAAATAAGGCCGGATATCCCTGCAGTGACTTGAATGCAGGCTCGTCTTGCATCTCCCAAGACGAAAGGATGTCTGAATCCCCTGTGGAGACCACAGAGAAAGACCTAGTTCCCCACCTCATCGCGACCGGAGGCCTCACATCCTTTGAAAACTCCAGAGGTACGCGGAGATCAGTGCCTCCAAAGGAGACGATGCCTGACTCCTCGTGAAACTTGATAGGAGTCCCAGGATTCCTGTGGCACGTGGAAAGGGACCCTTGGTCTCCCGCCTCAGCTGGAGAGGCGTCCCAATTGCCCTGCCAAGCCTCGAGGAGAATCCCGAGTTGTCCCTCGCAACTAGGCAGGAGTCCTGACGTCGCTGAACAAACACGTGTGTGGAAGGGCCATTCCCGTCGTAACTCGAGAATATACCCCAGGTTCCCGCCGCAACTCGAGAAAAACCGTGAGACTTCCCCCTCGCCGCGAGATGAGGCCCGATTCCCCTGCACTGCGTGCAGAGCAATTCCGTGTTGCACATCACACATGAAAGGAGCCTTGATTTCCTTGATGGCACTCCAGAGAAACCCCAAGAACACTCTTTCAAGGCTAGAGGGATCCTGAGGTCACTGGAGCAACACGAAAGAGCTCCGTGGACCAAAAATCAACTCGAGATGAGAGGTTAGTCCCTGGCTTCGACTCCAGAGGAATACCACCTTACCACAAGCACCTCAAGAGGAGGCTTCTCTCACCTCGAGCTATGTGAGAGGGACCCTGGGATTGCGGTCTCAAGTGGAATGGACACCGCAATGCCCTGACTCGAAATAAGGCCGGATATCCCTGCAGTGACTTGAATGCAGGCTCGTCTTGCATCTCCCAAGACGAAAGGATGTCTGAATCCCCTGTGGAGACCACAGAGAAAGACCTAGTTCCCCACCTCATCGCGACCGGAGGCCTCACATCCTTTGAAAACTCCAGACGTACGCGGAGATCAGTGCCTCCAAAGGAGACGATGGCTGACTCCTCGTGAAACTTGATAGGAGTCCCAGGATTCCTGTGGCACGTGGAAAGGGACCCTTGGTCTCCCGCCTCAGCTGGAGAGGCGTCCAAATTGCCCTGCCAAGCCTCGAGGAGAATCCCGAGTTGTCCCTCGCAACTAGGCAGGAGTCCTGACGTCGCTGAACAAACACGTGGGTGGAAGGGCCATTCCCGTCGTAACTCGAGAATATACTCCAGGTTCCCGCCGCAACTCGAGAAAAACCATGAGACTTCCCCCTCACCGCGAGATGAGGCCCGATTCCCCTGCACTGCGTGCAGAGCAATTCCGTGTTGCACATCACACATGAAAGGAGCCTTGATTTCCTTGATGGCACTCCAGAGAAACCCCAAGAACACTGTTTCAAGGCTAGAGGGATCCTGAGGTCACTGTAGCAACACGAAAGAGCTCCGAGGACCAAAAATCAACTCGAGATGAGAGGTTAGTCCCTGGCTTCGACTCCAGTGGAATACCACCTTACCACAAGCACCTCAAGAGGAGGCTTCTCTCAGCTCTAGCTATGTGAGAGGGACCCTGAGTTTGCGGTCTCAAGTGGAATGGACACCGCAATGCCCTGACTCGAAATAAGGCCGGATATCCCTGCATTGTCTTGAATGCAGGCTCGTCTTGCATCTCCCAAGATGAAAGGATGTCTGAATCCCCTGTGGAGACCACAGAGAAAGACCTAGTTCCCCACCTCATCGCGACCAGAGGCCTCACATCCTTTGAAAACTCCAGAGGTACGCGGAGATCAGTGCCTCCAAAGGAGACTATGCCTGACTCCTCGTGAAACTTGATAGGAGTCCCAGGATTCCTGTGGCACGTGGAAAGGGACCCTTGGTCTCCCGCCTCAGCTGGAGAGGCGTCCCAATTGCCCTGCCAAGCCTCGAGGAGAATCCCGAGTTGTCCCTCGCAACTAGGCAGGAGTCCTGACGTCGCTGAACAAACACGTGTGTGGAAGTGCCATCCCCGTCGTAACTCGAGAATATACCCCATGTTCCCGCCGCAACTCGAGAAAAACCATGAGCCTTCCCCCTCGCCGCGAGATGAGGCCCGATTCCCCTGCACTGCGTGCAGAGCAATTCCGTGTTGCACATCACACATGAAAGGACCCTTGATTTGCTTGATGGCACTCCAGAGAAACTCCAAGAACACTGTTTCAAGGCTAGAGGGATCCTGAGGTCACTGTAGCAACACGAAAGAGCTCCGTGGACCAAAAATCAACTCGAGATGAGAGGTTAGTCCCTGGATTCGACTCCAGAGGAATACCACCTAACCACACCACCTCAAGAGGAGGCTTCTCTCAGCTCTAGGTATGTGAGAGGAACCCTGAGTTTGCGGCCTCAAGTGGAAAGGACACCGCGATGCCCTGACTCGAAATAAGGCCGGATATCCCTGCAGTGACTTGAATGCAGGCTCGTCTTGCATCTCCCAAGACGAAAGGATGTCTGAATCCCCTGTGGAGACCACAGAGAAAGACCTAGTTCCCCACCTCATCGCGACCGGAGGCCTCACATCCTTTGAAAACTCCAGAGGTACGCGGAGGTCAGTGCCTCCAAAGGAGACGATGCCGGACTCCTCGTGAAACTTGATAGGAGACCCAGGATTCCTGTGTCACGTGGAAAGGGACCCTTGGTCTCCCACCTCAGCTGGAGAGGCGTCCCAATTTCCCTGCCAAGTCTCGAGGAGAATCCCGAGTTGTCCCTCGCAACTAGGCAGGAGACCTGACGTCGCTGAACAAACACGTGGGTGGAAGGGCCATCCCTGTCGTAACTCGAGAATATACCCCAGGTTCCCGTCGCAACTCGAGAATAACCATGAGACTTCCCCCTCGCCGCGAGATGAGGCCCGATTCCCCTGCACTGCGTGCAGAGCAATTCCGTGTTGCACATCACACATAAAAGGAGCCTTGATTTCCTTGATGGCCCTCCAGAGAAACCCCAAGAACACTGTTTCAAGGCTAGAGGGATCCTGAAGTCACTGTACCAACACAAAAGAGCTTCATGGACCAAAAATCAACTCGAGATGAGAGGTTAGTCCCTGGATTCGACTCCAGAGGAATACCACCTTACCACAAGCACCTCAAAAGGAGGCTTCTATCAGCTCTAGGTATGTGAGAGGGACCCTGAGTTTGCGGCCTCAAGTGGAATGGACACCGCAATGCCCTGACTCGAAATAAGGCCGGATATCCCTGCAGTGACTTGAATGCAGGCTCGTCTTGCATCTCCCAAAACGAAAGGATGTCTGAATCCCCTATGGAGACCACAGAGAAAGACCTAGTTCCCCAACTCATCGCGACCGGAGGCCTCACATCCTTTGAAAACTCCAGAGGTACGCGGAGATCAGTGCCTCCAAAGGAGACGATGCCTGACTCCTCGTGAAACTTGATAGGAGTCCCAGGATTCCTGTGGCACGTGGAAAGGGACCCTTGGTCTCCCGCCTCAGCTGGAGAGGCGTCCCAATTGCCCTGCCAATCCTCGAGGAGAATCCCGAGTTGTCCCTCGCAACTAGGCAGGAGTCCTGACGTCGCTGAACAAACACGTGGGTGGAAGGGCCATTCCCGTCGTAACTCGAGAATATACCCCAGGTTCCCGCCGCAACTCGAGAAAAACCATGAGACTTCCCCCTCACCGCGAGATGAGGCCCGATTCCCCTGCACTGCGTGCAGAGCAATTCCGTGTTGCACATCACACATGAAAGGAGCCTTGATTTCCTTGATGGCACTCCAGAGAAACCCCAAGAACACTGTTTCAAGGCTAGAGGGATCCTGAGGTCACTGTAGCAACACGAAAGAGCTCCGAGGACCAAAAATCAACTCGAGATGAGAGGTTAGTCCCTGGCTTCGACTCCAGTGGAATACCACCTTACCACAAGCACCTCAAGAGGAGGCTTCTCTCAGCTCTAGCTATGTGAGAGGGACCCTGAGTTTGCGGTCTCAAGTGGAATGGACACCGCAATGCCCTGACTCGAAATAAGGCCGGATATCCCTGCATTGTCTTGAATGCAGGCTCGTCTTGCATCTCCCAAGATGAAAGGATGTCTGAATCCCCTGTGGAGACCACAGAGAAAGACCTAGTTCCCCACCTCATCGCGACCAGAGGCCTCACATCCTTTGAAAACTCCAGAGGTACGCGGAGATCAGTGCCTCCAAAGGAGACTATGCCTGACTCCTCGTGAAACTTGATAGGAGTCCCAGGATTCCTGTGGCACGTGGAAAGGGACACTTGGTCTCCCGCCTCAGCTGGAGAGGCGTCCCAATTGCCCTGCCAAGCCTCGAGGAGAATCCCGAGTTGTCCCTCGCAACTAGGCAGGAGTCCTGACGTTGCTGAACAAACACGTGTGTGGAAGTGTTATCCCCGTCGTAACTCGAGAATATACCCCATGTTCCCGCCGCAACTCGAGAAAAACCATGAGCCTTCCCCCTCGCCGCGAGATGAGGCCCGATTCCCCTGCACTGCGTGCAGAGCAATTCCGTGTTGCACATCACACATGAAAAGAGCCTTGATTTCCTTGATGGCACTCCAGAGAAACTCCAAGAACACTGTTTCAAGGCTAGAGGGATCCTGAGGTCACTGTAGCAACACGAAAGAGCTCCGTGGACCAAAAATCAACTCGAGATGAGAGGTTAGTCCCTGGCTTCGACTCCAGAGGAATACCACCTAACCACAAGCACCTCAAGAGGAGGCTTCTCTCAGCTCTAGGTATGTGAGAGGAACCCTGAGTTTGCGGCCTCAAGTGGAATGGACACCGCGATGCCCTGACTCGAAATAAGGCCGGATATCCCTGCAGTGACTTGAATGCAGGCTCGTCTTGCATCTGCCAAGACGAAAGGATGTCTGAATCCCCTGTGGAGACCACAGAGAAAGACCTAGTTCCCCACCTCATCGCGACCGGAGGCCTCACATCCTTTGAAAACTCCAGAGGTACGCGGAGATCAGTGCCTCCAAAGGAGACGATGCCTGACTCCTCGTGAAACTTGATAG
This sequence comes from Cervus elaphus, assembly GCF_910594005.1. NCBI lineage: Eukaryota > Metazoa > Chordata > Mammalia > Artiodactyla > Cervidae > Cervus > Cervus elaphus. Next base: position 562,750 of record NC_057815.1, on the reverse strand, counting down.
GAGTCCCAGGATTCCTGTGGCACGTGGAAAGGGACCCTTGGTCTCCCGCCTCAGCTAGAGAGGCGTCCCAATTGCCCTGCCAAGCCTCGAGGAGAATCCCGAGTTGTCCCTCGCAACTAGTCAGGAGTCCTGACGTCGCTGAACAAACACGTGGGTGGAAGGGCCATCCTCGTCGTAACTCGAGAATATACCCCAGGTTCCCGCCGCAACTCGAGAAAGCCATGAGACTTCCCCCTCGCTGCGAGATGAGGCCCGATTCCCCTGCACTGCGTGCAGAGCAATTCCCTGTTGCACATCACACATGAAAGGAGCCTTTATTTCCTTGATGGCACTCCAGAGAAACCCCAAGAACACTGTTTCGAGGCTAGAGGGATCCTGAGGTCACTGTAGCAACAAGAAAGAGCTCCGTGGACCAAGAATAAACTCGAGATGAGAGGTTAGTCCCTGGCTTCGACTCCAGAGGAATACCACCTTACCAGAAGCACCTCAAGAGGAGGCTTCTCTCAGCTCTAGCTATGTGAGAGGGACCCTGAGTTTGCGGCCTCAAGTGGAATGGACACCGCGATGCCCTGACTCGAAATAAGGCCGGATATCCCTGCAGTGACTTGAATGCAGGCTCGTCTTGCATCTTCCAAGATGAAAGGATGTCTGAATCCCCTGTGGAGACCACAGTGAAAGACCTAGTTCACCACCTCATCGGGACCGGAGGCCTCACATCCTTTGAAAACTCCAGACGTACGCGGAGATCAGTGCCTCCAAGGGAGATGATGCCTGACTCCTCGTGAAACTTGATTGGAGTCCCAGGATTCCTGTGGCACGTGGAAAGGGACCCTTGGTCTCCCGCCTCAGCTGGAGAGGCGTCCCAATTGCCCTGCCAAGCCTCGAGGAGAATCCCGAGTTGTCCCTCGCAACTAGGCAGGAGTCCTGACGTCGCTGAACAAACACGTGGGTGGAAGGGCCATACCCGTCGTAACTCGAGAATATACCCCAGGTTCCCGCCGCAACTCGAGAAAAACCATGAGAAGTCCCCCTCGCCGCGAGATGAGGCCCGATTCCCCTGCAGTGCATGAAGAGCAATTCCGTGTTGCACATCACACAAGAAAGGAGCCTTGATTTCCTTGATGGCACTCCAGAGAAACCCCAAGAACACTCTTTCAAGGCAGGAGGGATCCTGAGGTCACTGTAGAAACACGAAAGAGCTCTGTGGACCAAAAATCAACTCGAGATAAGAGGGTAGTCCCTGGCTTCGACTCCAGAGGAATACCACCTTACCACAAGCACCTCAAGAGGAGGCTTCTCTCAGCTCTAGGTATGTGTGAGGGACCCTGAGTTTGCGGCCTCAAGTGGAATGGACACCGCGATGCCCTGACTCGAAATAAGGCCGGATATCCCTGCAGTGACTTGAATGCAGGCTCGGCTTGCATTTCCCAAGACGAAAGGATGTCTGAATCCCCTGTGGAGACCACAGAGAAAGACCTAGTTCCCCACCTCATTGCGACCGGAGGCCTCACATACTATGAAAATTCCAGAGGTACACTGAGATCAGTGCCTCCAAAGGAGACGATGCCTGACTCCTCGTGAAACTTGATAGGAGTCCCAGGATTCCTGTGGCACGTGGAAAGGGACACTTGGTCTCCCGCCTCAGCTGGAGAGGCGTCCCAATTGCCCTGCCAAGTCTCGAGGAGAATCCCGAGTTGTCCCTCGCAACTAGGCAGGAGTCCTGACGTCGCAGAACAAACACGTGGGTGGAAGGGCCATCCCCGTCGTAACTCGAGAATATACCCCAGGTTCCCGCCGCAACTCGAGAAAAACCATGAGACTTCCCCCTCGCCGCAAGATGAGGCCCGATTCCCCTGCACTGCATTCAAAGCAATTCCGTATTGCACATCAAAAATGAAAGGAGCGTTGATTTCCTTGATGGCACTCCAGAGAAAGCCCAAGAACAGTGTTTCAAGGCTAGAGGGATCCTGAGGTCACTGTAGCAACACGAAAGAGCTCCGTGGACACAAATCAGCTGGAGATGAGAGGTTAGTCCCTGGCTTCAACTCCAGAGGAATACCACCTTACCACAAGCACCTCAAGAGGAGGCTTCTCTCAGCTCTAGGTATGTGAGAGGGACCCTGAGTTTGCGGCCTCAAGTCGAATGGACACCGCGATGCCCTGACTCGAAATAAGGCCGGATATAACTGCAGTGACTTGAATGCAGGCTCGTCTTGCATCTCCCAAGATGAAAGGATGTCTGAATCCCCTGTGGAGACCACAGAGAAAGACCTAGTTCCCCACCTCATCGCGACCAGAGGCCTCACATCCTTTGAAAACTCCAGAGGTACGCGGAGATCAGTGCCTCCAAAGGAGACTATGCCTGACTCCTCGTGAAACTTGATAGGAGTCCCAGGATTCCTGTGGCACGTGGAAAGGGACACTTGGTCTCCCGCCTCAGCTGGAGAGGCGTCCCAATTGCCCTGCCAAGCCTCGAGGAGAATCCCGAGTTGTCCCTCGCAACTAGGCAGGAGTCCTGACGTTGCTGAACAAACACGTGTGTGGAAGTGTCATCCCCGTCGTAACTCGAGAATATACCCCATGTTCCCGCCGCAACTCGAGAAAAACCATGAGCCTTCCCCCTCGCCGCGAGATGAGGCCCGATTCCCCTGCACTGCGTGCAGAGCAATTCCGTGTTGCACATCACACATGAAAAGAGCCTTGATTTCCTTGATGGCACTCCAGAGAAACTCCAAGAACACTGTTTCAAGGCTAGAGGGATCCTGAGGTCACTGTAGCAACACGAAAGAGCTCCGTGGACCAAAAATCAACTCGAGATGAGAGGTTAGTCCCTGGCTTCGACTCCAGAGGAATACCACCTAACCACAAGCACCTCAAGAGGAGGCTTCTCTCAGCTCTAGGTATGTGAGAGGAACCCTGAGTTTGCGGCCTCAAGTGGAATGGACACCGCGATGCCCTGACTCGAAATAAGGCCGGATATCCCTGCAGTGACTTGAATGCAGGCTCGTCTTGCATCTCCCAAAACGAAATGATGTCTGAATCCCCTGTGGAGACCACAGAGAAAGACCTAGTTCCCCACCTCATCGCGACCGGAGGCCTCACATCCTTTGAAAACTCCAGAGGTACGCGGAGATCAGTGCCTCCAAAGGAGACGATGCCTGACTCCTCGTGAAACTTGATAGGAGTCCCAGGATTCCTGTGGCACGTGGAAAGGGACCCTTGGTCTCCCGCCTCAGCTAGAGAGGCGTCCCAATTGCCCTGCCAAGCCTCGAGGAGAATCCCGAGTTGTCCCTCGCAACTAGGCAGGAGTCCTGACGTCGCTGAACAAACACGTGGGTGGAAGGGCCATCCTCGTCGTAACTCGAGAATATACCCCAGGTTCCCGCCGCAACTCGAGAAAGCCATGAGACTTCCCCCTCGCTGCGAGATGAGGCCCGATTCCCCTGCACTGCGTGCAGAGCAATTCCGTGTTGCACATCACACAAGAAAGGAGCCTTTATTTCCTTGATGGCACTCCAGAGAAACCCAAAGAACACTCTTTCAAGGCTAGAGGGATCCTGAGGTCACTGTAGAAACAGGAAAGAGCTCTGTGGACCAAAAATCAACTCGAGATAAGAGGGTAGTCCCTGGCTTCGACTCCAGAGGAATACCACCTTACCACAAGCACCTCAAGAGGAGGCTTCTCTCAGCTCTAGGTATGTGTGAGGGACCCTGAGTTTGCGGCCTCAAGTGGAATGGACACCGCGATGCCCTGACTCGAAATAAGGCCAGATATCCCTGCAGTGACTTGAATGCAGGCTCGGCTTGCATTTCCCAAGACGAAAGGATGTCTGAATCCCCTGTGGAGACCACAGAGAAAGACCTAGTTCCCCACCTCATTGCGACCGGAGGCCTCACATACTATGAAAATTCCAGAGGTACACTGAGATCAGTGCCTCCAAAGGAGACGATGCCTGACTCCTCGTGAAACTTGATAGGAGTCCCAGGATTCCTGTGGCACGTGGAAAGGGACACTTGGTCTCCCGCCTCAGCTGGAGAGGCGTCCCAATTGCCCTGCCAAGTCTCGAGGAGAATCCCGAGTTGTCCCTCGCAACTAGGCAGGAGTCCTGACGTCGCAGAACAAACACGTGGGTGGAAGGGCCATCCCCGTCGTAACTCGAGAATATACCCCAGGTTCCCGCCGCAACTCGAGAAAAACCATGAGACTTCCCCCTCGCCGCAAGATGAGGCCCGATTCCCCTGCACTGCATTCAAAGCAATTCCGTATTGCACATCAAAAATGAAAGGAGCGTTGATTTCCTTGATGGCACTCCAGAGAAAGCCCAAGAACAGTGTTTCAAGGCTAGAGGGACCCTGAGGTCACTGTAGCAACACGAAAGAGCTCCGTGGACCAAAAATCAACTCGAGATGAGAGGTTAGTCCCTGGCTTCAACTCCAGAGGAATACCACCTTACCACAAGCACCTCAAGAGGAGGCTTCTCTCAGCTCTAGGTATGTGAGAGGGACCCTGAGTTTGCGGCCTCAAGTCGAATGGACACCGCGATGCCCTGACTCGAAATAAGGCCGGATATAACTGCAGTGACTTGAATGCAGGCTCGTCTTGCATCTCCCAAGATGAAAGGATGTCTGAATCCCCTGTGGAGACCACAGAGAAAGACCTAGTTCCCCACCTCATCGCGACCAGAGGCCTCACATCCTTTGAAAACTCCAGAGGTACGCGGAGATCAGTGCCTCCAAAGGAGACTATGCCTGACTCCTCGTGAAACTTGATAGGAGTCCCAGGATTCCTGTGGCACGTGGAAAGGGACACTTGGTCTCCCGCCTCAGCTGGAGAGGCGTCCCAATTGCCCTGCCAAGCCTCGAGGAGAATCCCGAGTTGTCCCTCGCAACTAGCCAGGAGTCCTGACGTTGCTGAACAAACACGTGTGTGGAAGTGTCATCCCCGTCGTAACTCGAGAATATACCCCATGTTCCCGCCGCAGCTCGAGAAAAACCATGAGCCTTCCCCCTCGCCGCGAGATGAGGCCCGATTCCCCTGCACTGCGTGCAGAGCATTTCCGTGTTGCACATCACACATGAAAAGAGCCTTGATTTCCTTGATGGCACTCCAGAGAAACTCCAAGAACACTGTTTCAAGGCTAGAGGGATCCTGAGGTCACTGTAGCAACACGAAAGAGCTCCGTGGACCAAAAATCAACTCGAGATGAGAGGTTAGTCCCTGGCTTCGACTCCAGAGGAATACCACCTAACCACAAGCACCTCAAGAGGAGGCTTCTCTCAGCTCTAGGTATGTGAGAGGAACCCTGAGTTTGCGGCCTCAAGTGGAATGGACACCGCGATGCCCTGACTCGAAATAAGGCCGGATATCCCTGCAGTGACTTGAATGCAGGCTCGTCTTGCATCTCCCAAAACGAAAGGATGTCTGAATCCCCTGTGGAGACCACAGAGAAAGACCTAGTTCCCCACCTCATCGCGACCGGAGGCCTCACATCCTTTGAAAACTCCAGAGGTACGCGGAGATCAGTGCCTCCAAAGGAGACGATGCCTGACTCCTCGTGAAACTTGATAGGAGTCCCAGGATTCCTGTGGCACGTGGAAAGGGACCCTTGGTCTCCCGCCTCAGCTAGAGAGGCGTCCCAATTGCCCTGCCAAGGCTCGAGGGGAATCCCGAGTTGTCCCTCGCAACTAGGCAGGAGTCCTGACGTCGCTGAACAAACACGTGGGTGGAAGGGCCATCCTCGTCGTAACTCGAGAATATACCCCAGGTTCCCGCCGCAACTCGAGAAAGCCATGAGACTTCCCCCTCGCTGCGAGATGAGGCCCGATTCCCCTGCACTGCGTGCAGAGCAATTCCGTGTTGCACATCACACATGAAAGGAGCCTTTATTTCCTTGATGGCACTCCAGAGAAACCCCAAGAACACTGTTTCGAGGCTAGAGGGATCCTGAGGTCACTGTAGCAACACGAAAGAGCTCCGAGGACCAAGAATAAACTCGAGATGAGAGGTTAGTCCCTGGCTTCGACTCCAGAGGAATACCACCTTACCACAAGCACCTCAAGAGGAGGCTTCTCTCAGCTCTAGCTATGTGAGAGGGACCCTGAGTTTGCGGCCTCAAGTGGAATGGACACCGCGATGCCCTGACTCGAAATAAGGCCGGATATCCCTGCAGTGACTTGAATGCAGGCTCGTCTTGCATCTTCCAAGATGAAAGGATGTCTGAATCCCCTGTGGAGACCACAGTGAAAGACCTAGTTCCCCACCTCATCGCGACCAGAGGCCTCACATCCTTTGAAAACTCCAGAGGTAAGCGGAGATTAGTGCCTCCAAAGGAGACGATGCCTGACTCCTCGTGAAACTTGATAGGAGTCCCAGGATTCCTGTGGCACGTGGAAAGGGACCCTTGGTCTCCCGCCTCAGCTGGAGAGGCGTCCCAATTGCCCTGCCAAGCCTCGAGGAGAATCCCGAGTTGTCCCTCGCAACTAGGCAGGAGACCTGACGTCGCTGAACAAACACGTGGGTGGAAGTGCCATCCCCGTCGTAACTCGAGAATATACCCCAGGTTCCCGCCGCAACTCGTGAAAAACCATGAGACTTCCCCCTCGCCGCGAGATGAGGCCCGATTCCCCTGCACTGCGTGCAGAGCAATTCCGTGTTGCACATCACACATGAAAGGAGCGTTGATTTCCTTGATGGCACTCCAGAGAAACCCCAAGAACACTCTTTCAAGGCTAGAGGGATCCTGAGGTCACTGTAGCAACACGAAAGAGCTCCATGGACCAAAAATCAACTCGAGATGAGAGGTTAGTCCCTGGCTTCGACTCCAGAGGAATACCACCTTACCACAAGCACCTCAAGAGGAGGCTTCTCTCAGCTCTAGGTATGTGAGAGGGACCCTGAGTTTGCAGCCTCAAGTGGAATGGACACTGCGATGCCCTGACGCAAAATAAGGCCGAATATCCCTGCAGTGACTTGAATGCAGGCTCGTCTAGCATCTCCGAAGACGAAAGGATGTCTGAATCCCCTGTGGAGACCACAGAGAAAGACCTAGTTCCCCACCTCATCGCGTCCGGAGGCCTCACTTCCTTTGAAAACTCCAGACGTACGCGGAGATCAGTGCCTCCAAGGGAGACGATGCCTGACTCCTCGTGAAACTTGATAGGAGTCCCAGGATTCCTGTGGCACATGGAAAGGGACCCTTGGTCTCCTGCCTCAGCTGGAGAGGCGTCCCAATTGCCCTGCCAAGCCTCGAGGAGAATCCCGAGTTGTCCCTTGCAACTAGGCAGGAGTCCTGACGTCGCTGAAGAAACACATGGGTGGAAGGGCCATCCCCGTCGTAACTCGAGAATACACCCCAGGTTCCCGCCGCAACTCGAGAAAAACCATGAGACTTCCCCCTCGCCGCGAGATGAGGCCCGATTCCCCTGCACTGCGTGCAGAGCAATTCCGTGTTGCACATCACACATGAAAGGAGCCTTGATTTCCTTGATGGCACTCCAGAGAAACCCCAAGAACACTGTTTCAAGGCTAGAGAGATCCTGAGGTCACTGTAGCAACAAGAAAGAGCTCCGTGGACCACAAATCAACTCGAGATGAGAGGTTAGTCCCTGGCTTCAACTCCAGAGGAATACCACCTTACCACAAGCACCTCAAGAGGAGGCTTCTCTCAGCTCTAGGTATGTGAGAGGGACCCTGAGTTTGCGGCCACAAGTGGAATGGGCACCGCGATGCCCTGACTCGAAATAAGGCCGGATATCCCTGCAGTGACTTGAATACAGGCTCGTCTTGCATCTCCCAAGAAGAAAGGATGTCTGAATCTCCTGTGGAGACCACAGAGAAACATCTAGTTCACCACCTCATCGCGACCGGAGGCCTCACATCCTTTGAAAACTCCAGAGGTACGCGGAGATCAGTGCCTCCAAAGGAGACGATGCCTGACTCCTCGTGAAACTTGATAGGAGTCCCAGGATTCCTGTGGCACGTGGAAAGGGACCCTTGGTCTCCCGCCTCAGCTGGAGAGGCGTCCCAATTGCCCTGCCAAGCCTCGAGGAGAATCCCGAGTTGTCCTTCGCAACTAGGCAGGAGTCCTAACGTCACTGAACAAACACGTGTGTGGAAGGGCCATCCCCGTCGTAACTCGAGAATATACCCCAGGTACCCGCCGCAACTCGAGAAAAACCATGAGACTTCCCCCTCACCTCGAGATGAGGCCCGATTCCCCTGCACTGCGTGCAGAGCAATTCCGTGTTGCACATCACACATGAAAGGAGCCTTGATTTCCTTGATGGCACTCCAGAGAAACCCCAAGAACACTGTTTCAAGGCTAGAGGGATCCTGAGGTCACTGGAGCAACACGAAAGAGCTCCGTGGACCAAAAATCAACTCGAGATGAGAGGTTTGTCCCTGGCTTCGACTCCAGAGGAATACCACCTTACCACAAGCACCTCAAGAGGAGGCTTCTCTCAGCTCTAGCTATGTGAGAGGGACCCTGAGTTTGCGGCCTCAAGTGGAATGGACACCGCAACGCCCTGACTGGAAATAAGGCCGGATATCCCTGCAGTGACTTGAATGCAGGTTCGTCTTGCATCTTCCAAGACGAAAGGATGTCTGAATCCCCTGTGGAGACCACAGAGAAAGACCTAGTCCCCCACCTCATCGCGACCGGAGGCCTCACATCCTTTGAAAACTCCAGAGGTACGCGGAGATCAGTGCCTCCAAAGGAGACAATGCCTGACTCCTCGTGAAACTTGATAGGAGTCCCAGGATTCCTGTGGCACGTGGAAAGGGAGCCTTGGTCTCCCGCCTCAGCTGGAGAGGCGTCCCAATTGCCCTGCCAAGCCTCGAGGAGAATCCCGAGTGGTCCCTCGCAACCAGACAGGTGTCCTGACGTCGCTGAACAAACACGTGTGTGGAAGGGCCATTCCCGTCGTAACTCGAGAATATAACCCAGGTTCCGCCGCAACTCGAGAAAAACCATGAGACTTCCCCCTCGCCGCGAGATGAGGCCCGATTCCCCTGCACTGCGTGCAGAGCAATTCCGTCTTGCACATCACACATGAAAGGAGCCTTGATTTCCTTGATGGCACTCCAGAGAAACCCCAAGAACACTGTTTCAAGGCTAGAGGGATCCTGAGGTCACTGTAGCAACACGAAAGAGCTCCGTGGACCAAAAATCAACTCGAGATGAGAGGTTAGTCCCGGGCTTCGACTCCAGAGGAATACCACCTTACCACAAGCACCTCAAGAGGAGGCTTCTCTGAGCTCTAGCTATGTGAGAGGGACCCTGAGTTTGCGGTCTCAAGTGGAATGGACACCGCAATGCCCTGACTCGAAATAAGGCCGGATATCCCTGCATTGTCTTGAATGCAGGCTCGTCTTGCATCTCCCAAGATGAAAGGATGTCTGAATCCCCTGTGGAGACCACAGAGAAAGACCTAGTTCCCCACCTCATCGCGACCAGAGGCCTCACATCCTTTGAAAACTCCAGAGGTACGCGGAGATCAGTGCCTCCAAAGGAGACTATGCCTGACTCCTCGTGAAACTTGATAGGAGTCCCAGGATTCCTGTGGCACGTGGAAAGGGACACTTGGTCTCCCGCCTCAGCTGGAGAGGCGTCCCAATTGCCCTGCCAAGCCTCGAGGAGAATCCCGAGTTGTCCCTCGCAACTAGGCAGGAGTCCTGACGTCGCTGAACAAACACGTGTGTGGAAGTGTCATCCCCGTCGTAACTCGAGAATATACCCCAGGTTCCCGCCGCAACTCGAGAAAAACCATGAGCCTTCCCCCTCGCCGCGAGATGAGGCCCGATTCCCCTGCACTGCGTGCAGAGCAATTCCGTGTTGCACATCACACATGAAAAGAGCCTTGATTTCCTTGATGGCACTCCAGAGAAACTCCAAGAACACTGTTTCAAGGCTAGAGGGATCCTGAGGTCACTGTAGCAACACGAAAGAGCTCCGTGGACCAAAAATCAACTCGAGATGAGAGGTTAGTCCCTGGCTTCGACTCCAGAGGAATACCACCTAACCACAAGCACCTCAAGAGGAGGCTTCTCTCAGCTCTAGGTATGTGAGAGGAACCCTGAGTTTGCGGCCTCAAGTGGAATGGACACCGCGATGCCCTGACTCGAAATAAGGCCGGATATCCCTGCAGTCACTTGAATGCAGGCTCGTCTTGCATCTCCCAAAACGAAAGGATGTCTGAATCCCCTGTGGAGACCACAGAGAAAGACCTAGTTCCCCACCTCATCGCGACCGGAGGCCTCACATCCTTTGAAAACTCCAGAGGTACGCGGAGATCAGTGCCTCCAAAGGAGACGACGCCTGACTCCTCGTGAAACTTGATAGGAGTCCCAGGATTCCTGTGGCACGTGGAAAGGGACCCTTGGTCTCCCGCCTCAGCTAGAGAGGCGTCCCAATTGCCCTGCCAAGCCTCGAGGAGAATCCCGAGTTGTCCCTCGCAACTAGGCAGGAGTCCTGACGTCGCTGAACAAACACGTGGGTGGAAGGGCCATCCTCGTCGTAACTCGAGAATATACCCCAGGTTCCCGCCGCAACTCGAGAAAGCCATGAGACTTCCCCCTCGCTGCGAGATGAGGCCCGATTCCCCTGCACTGCGTGCAGAGCAATTCCGTGTTGCACATCACACATGAAAGGAGCCTTTATTTCCTTGATGGCACTCCAGAGAAACCCCAAGAACACTGTTTCGAGGCTAGAGGGATCCTGAGGTCACTGTAGCAACACGAAAGAGCTCCGTGGACCAAGAATAAACTCGAGATGAGAGGTTAGTCCCTGGCTTCGACTCCAGAGGAATACCACCTTACCAGAAGCACCTCAAGAGGAGGCTTCTCTCAGCTCTAGCTATGTGAGAGGGACCCTGAGTTTGTGGCCTGAAGTGGAATGGACACCGCGATGCCCTGACTCGAAATAAGGCCGGATATTCCTGCAGTGACTTGAATGCAGGCTCGTCTTGCATCTTCCAAGATGAAAGGATGTCTGAATCCCCTGTGGAGACCACAGTGAATGACCTAGTTCACCACCTCATCGGGACCGGAGGCCTCACATCCTTTGAAAACTCCAGACGTACGCGGAGATCAGTGCCTCCAAGGGAGATGATGCCTGACTCCTCGTGAAACTTGATTGGAGTCCCAGGATTCCTGTGGCACGTGGAAAGGGACCCTTGGTCTCCCGCCTCAGCTGGAGAGGCGTCCCAATTGCCCTGCCAAGCCTCGAGGAGAATCCCGAGTTGTCCCTCGCAACTAGGCAGGAGTCCTGACGTCGCTGAACAAACACGTGGGTGGAAGGGCCATCCCCGTCGTAACTCGAGAATATACCCCAGGTTCCCGCCGCAACTCGAGAAAAACCATGAGACTTCCCCCTCGCCGCAAGATGAGGCCCGATTCCCCTGCACTGCATTCAAAGCAATTCCGTATTGCACATCAAAAATGAAAGGAGCGTTGATTTCCTTGATGGCACTCCAGAGAAAGCCCAAGAACAGTGTTTCAAGGCTAGAGGGAGCCTGAGGTCACTGTAGCAACACGAAAGAGCTCCGTGGACACAAATCAGCTGGAGATGAGAGGTTAGTCCCTGGCTTCAACTCCAGAGGAATACCACCTTACCACAAGCACCTCAAGAGGAGGCTTCTCTCAGCTCTAGGTATGTGAGAGGGACCCTGAGTTTGCGGCCTCAAGTCGAATGGACACCGCGATGCCCTGACTCGAAATAAGGCCGGATATAACTGCAGTGACTTGAATGCAGGCTCGTCTTGCATCTCCCAAGATGAAAGGATGTCTGAATCCCCTGTGGAGACCACAGAGAAAGACCTAGTTCCCCACCTCATCGCGACCAGAGGCCTCACATCCTTTGAAAACTCCAGAGGTAAGCGGAGATTAGTGCCTCCAAAGGAGACGATGCCTGACTCCTCGTGAAACTTGATAGGAGTCCCAGGATTCCTGTGGCACGTGGAAAGGGACCCTTCGTCTCCCGCCTCAGCTGGAGAGGCGTCCCAATTGCCCTGCCAAGCCTCGAGGAGAATCCCGAGTTGTCCCTCGCAACTAGGCAGGAGACCTGACGTCGCTGAACAAACACGTGGGTGGAAGTGCCATCCCCGTCGTAACTCGAGAATATACCCCAGGTTCCCGCCGCAACTCGTGAAAAACCATGAGACTTCCCCCTCGCCGCGAGATGAGGCCCGATTCCCCTGCACTGCGTGCAGAGCAATTCCGTGTTGCACATCACACATGAAAGGAGCCTTGATTTCCTTGATGGCACTCCAGAGAAACCCCAAGAACACTCTTTCAAGGCTAGAGGGATCCTGAGGTCACTGTAGCAACACGAAAGAGCTCCGTGGACCAACAATCAACTCGAGATGAGAGGTTAGTCCCTGGCTTCGACTCCAGAGGAATACCACCTTACCACAAGCACCTCAAGAGGAGGCTTCTCTCAGCTCTAGGTATGTGAGAGGGACCCTGAGTTTGCAGCCTCAAGTGGAATGGACACTGCGATGCCCTGACGCAAAATAAGGCCGAATATCCCTGCAGTGACTTAAATGCAGGCTCGTCTAGCATCTCCGAAGACGAAAGGATGTCTGAATCCCCTGTGGAGACCACAGAGAAAGACCTAGTTCCCCACCTCATCGCGTCCGGAGGCCTCACTTCCTTTGAAAACTCCAGACGTACGCGGAGATCAGTGCCTCCAAGGGAGACGATGCCTGACTCCTCGTGAAACTTGATAGGAGTCCCAGGATTCCTGTGGCACGTGGAAAGGGACCCTTGGTCTCCTGCCTCAGCTGGAGAGGCGTCCCAATTGCCCTGCCAAGCCTCGAGGAGAATCCCGAGTTGTCCCTTGCAACTAGGCAGGAGTCCTGACGTCGCTGAAGAAACACATGGGTGGAAGGGCCATCCCCGTCGTAACTCGAGAATACACCCCAGGTTCCCGCCGCAACTCGAGAAAAACCATGAGACTTCCCCCTCGCCGCGAGATGAGGCCCGATTCCCCTGCACTGCGTGCAGAGCAATTCCGTGTTGCACATCACACATGAAAGGAGCCTTGATTTCCTTGATGGCACTCCAGAGAAACCCCAAGAACACTGTTTCAAGGCTAGAGAGATCCTGAGGTCACTGTAGCAACAAGAAAGAGCTCCGTGGACCACAAATCAACTCGAGATGAGAGGTTAGTCCCTGGCTTCAACTCCAGAGGAATACCACCTTACCACAAGCACCTCAAGAGGAGGCTTCTCTCAGCTCTAGGTATGTGAGAGGGACCCTGAGTTTGCGGCCACAAGTGGAATGGGCACCGCGATGCCCTGACTCGAAATAAGGCCGGATATCCCTGCAGTGACTTGAATACAGGCTCGTCTTGCATCTCCCAAGAAGAAAGGATGTCTGAATCTCCTGTGGAGACCACAGAGAAACATCTAGTTCACCACCTCATCGCGACCGGAGGCCTCACATCCTTTGAAAACTCCAGAGGTACGCGGAGATCAGTGCCTCCAAAGGAGACGATGCCTGACTCCTCGTGAAACTTGATAGGAGTCCCAGGATTCCTGTGGCACGTGGAAAGGGACCCTTGGTCTCCCGCCTCAGCTGGAGAGGCGTCCCAATTGCCCTGCCAAGCCTCGAGGAGAATCCCGAGTTGTCCTTCGCAACTAGGCAGGAGTCCTGACGTCACTGAACAAACACGTGTGTGGAAGGGCCATCCCCGTCGTAACTCGAGAATATACCCCAGGTACCCGCCACAACTCGAGAAAAACCAAGAGACTTCCCCTTCACCGCGAGATGAGGCCCGATTCCCCTGCACTGCGTGCAGAGCAATTCCGTGTTGCACATCACACATGAAAGGAGCCTTGATTTCCTTGATGGCACTCCAGAGAAACCCCAAGAACACTGTTTCAAGGCTAGAGGGATCCTGAGGTCACTGGAGCAACACGAAAGAGCTCCGTGGACCTAAAATCAACTCGAGATGAGAGGTTTGTCCCTGGCTTCGACTCCAGAGGAATACCACCTTACCACAAGCACCTCAAGAGGAGGCTTCTCTCAGCTCTAGCTATGTGAGAGGGACCCTGAGTTTGCGGCCTCAAGTGGAATGGACACCGCGACGCCCTGACTGGAAATAAGGCCGGATATCCCTGCAGTGACTTGAATGCAGGTTCGTCTTGCATCTCCCAAGACGAAAGGATGTCTGAATCCCCTGTGGAGACCACAGAGAAAGATCTAGTTCCCCACCTCATCGCGACCGGAGGCCTCACATCCTTTGAAAACTCCAGAGGTACGCGGAGATCAGTGCCTCCAAAGGAGACAATGCCTGACTCCTCGTGAAACTTGATAGGAGTCCCAGGATTCCTGTGGCACGTGGAAAGGGAGACTTGGTCTCCCGCCTCAGCTGGAGAGGCGTCCCAATTGCCCTGCCAAGCCTCGAGGAGAATCCCGAGTGGTCCCTCGCAACCAGACAGGTGTCCTGACGTCGCTGAACAAACACGTGTGTGGAAGGGCCATTCCCGTCGTAACTCGAGAATATAACCCAGGTTCCCGCCGCAACTCGAGAAAAACCATGAGACTTCCCCCTCACTGCGAGATGAGGCCCGATTCCCCTGCACTGCGTGCAGAGCAATTCCGTGTTGCACATCACACATGAAAGGAGCCTTGATTTCCTTGATGGCACTCCAGAGAAACCCCAAGAACACTGTTTCAAGGCTAGAGGGATCCTGAGGTCACTGGAGCAAAACGAAAGAGCTCCATGGACCAAAAATCAACTCGAGATGAGAGGTTAGTCCCTGGCTTCGACTCCAGAGGAATACCACCTTACCACAAGCACCTCAAGAGGAGGCTTCTGTCAGCTCTAGGTATGTGAGAGGGACCCTGAGGTTGCGGCCTCAAGTGCAATGGACACCGCGATGCCCTGACTCGAAATAAGGCCGGATATCCCTGCAGTGACTTGAATGCAGGCTCGTCTTGCATCTCCCAAGACGAAAGGATGTCTGAATCCCCTGTGGAAACCACAGAGAAAGACCTAGTTCCCCACCTCATCGCGACCGGAGTCCTCACATCCTTTGAAAACTCCAGAGGTACGCGGAGATCAGTGCCTCCGAAGGAGACGATGCATGACTCCTCGTGAAACTTGATAGGAGTCCCAGGATTCCTGTGGCACGTGGAAAGGGACCCTTGGTCTCCCGCCTCAGCTGGAGAGGCGTCCCAATTGCCCTGCCAAGCCTCGAGGAGAATCCCGAGTTGTCCCTCGCAACTAGACAGGAGTCCTGACGTCGCTAAACAAACACGTGTGTGGAAGGGCCATTCCCGCCGTAACTCGAGAATATACCCCATGTTCCCGCCGCAACTCCAGAAAAACCATGAGAATTCATCCTCACCGCGAGATGAGGCCCGATTCCCCTGCACTGCGTGCAGAGCAATCCTGTGTTGCACATCACACATAAAAGGAGCCTTGATTTCCTTGATGGCACTCCAGAGAAACCCCAAGAACACTGTTTCAAGGCTAGAGGGATCCTGAGGTCACTGTAGCAACACGAAAGAGCTCCGTGGACCAAAAATCAACTCGAGATGAGAGGTTAGTCCCTGGCTTCGACTCCAGAGGAATACCACCTTAGTACAAGCACCTCAAGAGGAGGCTTCTCTCAGCTCTAGGTATGTGAGAGGGACCCTGAGTTTGCGGCCTCAAGTGGAATGGACACCGCGATGCCTTGACTCGAAAAAAGGCCGGATATCCCTGCAGTGACTTGAATACAGGCTCCTCTTGCATCTCCCAAGACGAAATGATGTCTGAATCCCATGTGGAGACCACAGAGAAAGACCTAGTTCCCCACCTCATCGCGACCGGAGGCCTCACATCCTTTGAAAACTCCAGAGGTACGCGGAGATCAGTGCCTCCAAAGGAGATGGTGCCTGACTCCTCGTGAAACTTGATAGGAGTCCCAGGATTCCTGTGGCACGTGGAAAGGGACACTTGGTCTCCCGCCTCAGATGGAGAGGCGTCCCAATTGCCCTGCCAAGCCTCGAGGAGAATCCCGAATTGTCCCTCGCAACTAGGCAGGAGTCCTGACGTCGCTGAACAAACACGTGTGTGGAAGGGCCATTCCCGTCGTAACTCGAGAATATACCCCAGGTTCCCGCCGCAACTCGAGAAAAACCGTGAGACTTCCCCCTCATCGCGAGATGAGGCCCGATTCCCCTGCACTGCGTGCAGAGCAATTCCGTGTTGCACATCAGACATGAAAGGAGCCTTGATTTCCTTGATGGCACTCCAGAGAAACCCCAAGAACACTCTTTCAAGGCTAGAGGGATCCTGAGGTCACTGGAGCAACACGAAAGAGCTCCGTGGACCAAAAATCAACTCGAGATGAGAGGTTAGTCCCTGGCTTCGACTCCAGAGGAATACCACGTTACCACAAGCACCTCAAGAGGAGGCTTCTCTCAGCTCTAGGTATGTGAGAGGGACCCTGAGTTTGTGGCCTCAAGTGGAATGGACACCGTGATGCCCTGACTCGAAATAAGGCCGGATATCCCTGCAGTGACTTGAATGCAGGCTCGTCTTGCATCTCCCAAGACGAACGGATGTCTGAATCCCCTGTGGAGACCACAGAGAAAGACGTAATTACCCACCTCATCGCGACCGGAGGCCTCACATCCTTTGAAAACTCCAGAGGTATGCGGAGATCAGTGCCTCCAAAGGAGACGATGCCTGACTCCTCGTGAAACTTGATAGGAGTCCCAGGATTCCTGTGGCACGTGAAAAGGGACCCTTGGTCTCCCGCCTCAGCTGGAGAGGCGTCCCAATTGCCCTGCCAAGCCTCGAGGGGAATCCCGAGTTGTCCCTCGCAACTAGGCAGGAGTCCTGCTGTTGCTGAACAAACACGTGTGTGGAAGGGCCATCCCCGTCGTAACTCGAGAATCTACCCCAGGTTCCCGCCGTAACTCGAGAAAAACCATGAGAATTCCCCCTCGCCGCGAGATGAGGCCCGATTCCCCTGCACTGCGTGCAGAGCAATTCCGTCTTGCACATCACACATGAAAGGAGCCTTGATTTCCTTAATGGCACTCCAGAGAAACCCCAAGAACACTGTTTCAAGGCTAGAGGGATCCTGAGGTCAGAGTAGCTACACGAAAGAGCTCCGTGGCCCAAGAATCAACTCGAGATGAGAGGTTAGTCCCTGGCTTCGAATCCAGAGGAATACCACCTTACCACAAGCACCTCAAGAGGAGGCTTCTCTCAGCTCTAAGTATGTGAGAGGGACCCTGAGATTGCGGCCTCAAGTGGAATGGACACCGCGATGCCCTGACTCGAAATAAGGCCGGATATCCCTGCAGTGACTTGAATGCAGGCTCGTCTTGCATCTCCCAAGACGAAAGCATGTCTGAATCCCCTGTGGAGACCACAGAGAAAGACCTAGTTCCCCACCTCATCGCGACCGGAGGCCTCACATCCTTTGAAAACTCCAGACGTTCGCGGAGATCAGTGCCTCCAAAGGAGACGATGCCTGACTCCTCGTGAAACTTGATAGGAGTCCCAGGATTCCTGTGGAACGTGGAAAGGGACCCTTGGTCTCCCGCCTCAGCTGTAGAGGCGTCCCAATTGCCCTGCCAAGCCTCGAGGAGAATCCCGAGTTGTCCCTCGCAACTAGGCAGGAGTCCTGACGTCGCTGAACAAACACGTGGGTGGAAGGGCCATCCCCGTCATAACTCGAGAATATACCCCAAGTTCCCGCCGCAACTCGAGGAAAAC
Source organism: Cervus elaphus (assembly GCF_910594005.1). NCBI lineage: Eukaryota > Metazoa > Chordata > Mammalia > Artiodactyla > Cervidae > Cervus > Cervus elaphus. The sequence goes on along the minus strand of NC_057815.1, from coordinate 545,024 downwards.
CATGAGACTTCCCCCTCGCCGCGAGATGAGGCCCGATTCCCCTGCACTGCATGCAGAGCAATACCGTGTTGCACAACAAACATGAAAGGAGCCTTGATTTCCTTGATGGCACTCCAGAGAAACCCCAAGAACACTGTTTCAAGGCTAGAGGGATCCTGAGGTCACTGTAGCAACACAAAAGAGCTCCGAGGACCAAAAATCAACTCGAGATGAGAGGTTAGTCCCTGGCTTCGACTCCAGAGGAATACCACCTTACCACAAGCACCTCAAGAGGAGGCTTCTCTCAGCTCTAGCTATGTGAGAGGGACCCTGAGATTGCGGCCTCAAGTGGAATGGACACCGCGATGCCCTGACTCGAAATAAGGCCGGATATCCCTGCAGTGAATTGAATGCAGGCTCGTCTTGCATCTCCCAAGACGAAAGGATGTCTGAATCCCCTGTGGAGACCACAGAGAAAGACCTAGTTCCCCACCTCATCGCGACCGGAGGCCTCACATCCTTTGAAAATTCCGGAGGTACACGGAGATCAGTGCCTCCAAAGGAGACGATGCCTGACTCCTCGTGAAACTTGATAGGAGTCCCAGGATTCCTGTGGCACGGGGAAAGGGACCCTTGGTCTCCCGCCTCAGCTGGAGAGGCGTCCCAATTGCCCTGCCAAGCCTCGAGGAGAATCCCGAGTTGTCCCTTGCAACTAGGCATGAGTCCTGACGTCGCTGAACAAACACGTGGGTGGAAGGGCCATTCCCGTCGTAACTCGAGAATATACCCCAGGTTCCCGCCGCAACTCGAGAAAAACCATGAGACTTCCCCCTCGCCGCGAGATGAGGCCCGATTCCCCTGCACTGCGTGCAGAGCAATTCCGTGTTGCACATCACACATGAAAGGAGCCTTGATTTCCTTGATGGCACTCCAGAGAAACCCCAAGAACACTGTTTCAAGGCTAGAGGGATCCTGAGGTCACTGTAGCAACACGAAAGAGCTCCGAGGACCAAAAATCAACTCGAGATGAGAGGTTAGTCCCTGGCTTCGACTCCAGAGGAATACCACCTTACCACAAGCACCTCAAGAGGAGGCTTCTCTCAGCTCTAGCTATGTGAGAGGGACCCTGAGTTTGCGGTCTCAAGTGGAATGGACACCGCAATGCCCTGACTCGAAATAAGGCCGGATATCCCTGCATTGTCTTGAATGCAGGCTCGTCTTGCATCTCCCAAGATGAAAGGATGTCTGAATCCCCTGTGGAGACCACAGAGAAAGACCTAGTTCCCCACCTCATCGCGACCGGAGGCCTCACATCCTTTGAAAATTCCAGAGGTACGCGGAGGTCAGTGCCTCCAAAGAAGACGATGCCTGACTCTTGGTGAAACTTGATAGGAGTCCCAGGATTCCTGTGGCACGTGGAAGGGACCCTTGGTCTCCCACCTCAGCTGGAGAGGCGTCCCAATTGTCCTGCCAAGTCTCGAGGAGAATCCCGAGTTGTCCCTCCCAACTAATCAGGAGTCCTGACGTCGCTGAACAAACACGTGGGTGGAAGGGCCATTCCCGTCGTAACTCGAGAATATACCCCAGGTTCCCGCCGCAACTCGAGAAAAACCATGAGACTTCCCCCTCGCCGCGAGATGAGGCCCGATTCCCCTGCACTGCGTGCAGAGCAATTCCGTGTTGCACATCACACATGAAAGGAGCCTTGATTTCCTTGATGGCACTCCAGAGAAACCCCAAGAAAACTGTTTCAAGGCTAGAGGGATCCTGAGGTCACTGTCGCAACACGAAAGAGCTCAGTGGACCAAAAATCAACTCAGGATGAGAGGTTAGTCCCTGGCTTCGACTCCAGAGGAATACCACCTTAGTACAAGCACCTCAAGAGGAGGCTTCTCTCAGCTCTAGGTATGTGAGAGGGACCCTGAGTTTGCGGCCTCAAGTGGAATGGACACCGCGATGCCCTGACTCGAAAAAAGGCCGGATATCCCTGCAGTGACTTGAATACAGGCTCGTCTTGCATCTCCCAAGACGAAATGATGTCTGAATCCGATGTGGAGACCACAGAGAAAGACCTAGTTCCACACCTCATCGCGACCGGAGGCCTCACATCCTTTGAAAACTCCAGAGGTACGCGGAGATCAGTGCCTCCAAAGGAGACGATGCCTGACACCTCTTCAAACTTGATAGGAGTCCCAGGATTCCTGTGGCACGTGGAAAGGGACCCTTGGTCTCCCGCCTCAGCTGGAGAGGCGTCCCAATTGCCCTGCCAAGCCTCGAGGAGAATCCCGAGTTGTCCCTCGCAACTAGGCAGGAGACCTGACGTCGCTGAACAAACACGTGGGTGGAAGGGCCATCCCTGTCGTAACTCGAGAATATACCCCAGGTTCCCGCCGCAACTCGAGAAAAACCATGAGACTTACCCCTCGCCGCGAGATGAGGCCCGATTCCCCTGCACTGCGTGCAGAGCAATTCCGTGTTGCACATCACACATGAAAGGAGCCTTGATTTCCTTGATGGCACTCCAGAGAAACCCCAAGAACACTGTTTCAAGGCTAGAGGGATCCTGAAGTCACTGTAGCAACACAAAAGAGCTCCGTGGATCAAAAATCAACTCGAGATGAGAGGTTAGTCCCTGGATTCGACTCCAGAGGAATACCACCTTACCACAAGCACCTCAAAAGGAGGCTTCTATCAGCTCTAGGTATGTGAGAGGGACCCTGAGTTTGCGGCCTCAAGTGGAATGGACACCGCGATGCCCTGACTCGAAATAAGGCCGGATATCCCTGCAGTGACTTGAATGCAGGCTCGTCTTGCATCTCCCAAAACGAAAGGATGTCTGAATCCCCTGTGGAGACCACAGAGAAAGACCTAGTTCCCCACCTCATCGCGACCGGAGGCCTCATGTCCTTTGAAAACTCCAGAGGTACGCGGAGATCAGTGCCTCCAAAGGAGACGATGCCTGACTCCTCGTGAAACTTGATAGGAGTCCCAGGATTCCTGTGGCACGTGGAAAGGGAGCCTTGGTCTCCCGCCTCAGCTGGAGAGGCGTCCCAATTGCCCTGCCAAGCCTCGAGGAGAATCCCGAGTTGTCCCTTGCAACCAGGCAGGAGTCCTGACGTCGCTGAACAAACACGTGGGTGGAAGGGCCATTCCCGTCGTAACTCGAGAATATACCCCAGGTTCCCGCCGCAACTCGAGAAAAACCATGAGACTTCCCCCTCGCCGCGAGATGAGGCCCGATTCCCCTGCACTGCGTGCAGAGCAATTCCGTGTTGCACATCACACATGAAAGGAGCCTTGATTTCCTTGATGGCACTCCAGAGAAACCCCAAGAACACTGTTTCAAGGCTAGAGGGATCCTGAGGTCACTGTAGCAACACGAAAGAGCTCCGAGGACCAAAAATCAACTCGAGATGAGAGGTTAGTCCCTGGCTTCGACTCCAGAGGAATACCACCTTACCACAAGCACCTCAAGAGGAGGCTTCTCTCAGCTCTAGCTATGTGAGAGGGACCCTGAGTTTGCGGTCTCAAGTGGAATGGACACCGCAATGCCCTGACTCGAAATAAGGCCGGATATCCCTGCATTGTCTTGAATGCAGGCTCGTCTTGCATCTCCCAAGATGAAAGGATGTCTGAATCCCCTGTGGAGACCACAGAGAAAGACCTAGTTCCCCACCTCATCGCGACCGGAGGCCTCACATCCTTTGAAAACTCCAGAGGTACGCGGAGGTCAGTGCCTCCAAAGAAGACGATGCCTGACTCTTGGTGAAACATGATAGGAGTCCCAGGATTCCTGTGGCACGTGGAAAGGGACCCTTGGTCTCCCACCTCAGCTGGAGAGGCGTCCCAATTGTCCTGCCAAGTCTCGAGGAGAATCCCGAGTTGTCCCTCCCAACTAATCAGGAGTCCTGACGTAGCTGAACAAACACGTGGGTGGAAGGGCCATTCCCGTCGTAACTCGAGAATATACCCCAGGTTCCCGCCGCAACTCGAGAAAAACCATGAGACTTCCCCCTCGCCGCGAGATGAGGCCCGATTCCCCTGCACTGCGTGCAGAGCAATTCCGTGTTGCACATCACACATGAAAGGAGCCTTGATTTCCTTGATGGCACTCCAGAGAAACCCCAAGAAAACTGTTTCAAGGCTAGAGGGATCCTGAGGTCACTGTCGCAACACGAAAGAGCTCAGTGGACCAAAAATCAACTCAAGATGAGAGGTTAGTCCCTGGCTTCGACTCCAGAGGAATACCACCTAACCACAAGCACCTCAAGAGGAGTCTTCTCTCAGCTCTAGGTATGTGAGAGGGACCCTGAGTTTGCGGCCTCAAGTGGAATGGACACCGCGATGCCCTGACTCGAAAAAAGGCCGGATATCCCTGCAGTGACTTGAATACAGGCTCGTCTTGCATCTCCCAAGACGAAATGATGTCTGAATCCGATGTGGAGACCACAGAGAAAGACCTAGTTCCACACCTCATCGCGACCGGAGGCCTCACATCCTTTGAAAACTCCAGAGGTACGCGGAGATCAGTGCCTCCAAAGGAGACGATGCCTGACTCCTCGTGAAACTTGATAGGAGTCCCAGGATTCCTGTGTCACGTGGAAAGGGACCCTTGGTCTCCCGCCTCAGCTGGAGAGGCGTCCCAATTGCCCTGCCAAGCCTCGAGGAGAATCCCGAGTTGTCCCTCGCAACTAGGCAGGAGTCCTGACGTCGCTGAACAAACACGTGGGTGGAAGGGCCATCCCCGTCATAACTCGAGATTATACCCCAAGTTCCCGCCGCAACTCGAGAAATACCATGAGACTTCCCCCTCGCCATGAGATGAGGCCCGATTCCCCTGCACTGCATGCAGAGCAATACCGTGTTGCACATCAAACATGAAAGGAGCCTTGATTTCCTTGATGGCACTCCAGAGAAACCCCAAGAACACTGTTTCAAGGCTAGAGGGATCCTGAGGTCACTGTAGCAACACAAAAGAGCTCCGAGGACCAAAAATCAACTCGAGATGAGAGGTTAGTCCCTGGCTTCGAATCCAGAGGAATACCACCTTACCACAAGCACCTCAAGAGGAGGCTTCTCTCAGCTCTAGGTATGTGAGAGGGACACTGAGATTGCCGCCTCAAGTGGAATGGACACCGCGATGCCCTGACTCGAAATAAGGCCGGATATCCCTGCAGTGACTTGAATGCAGGCTCGTCTTGCATCTCCCAAGACGAAAGGATGTCTGAATCCCCTGTGGAGACCACAGAGAAAGACCTAGTTCCCCACCTCATCGCGACCGGAGGCCTCACATCCTTTGAAAACTCCAGAGGTTCGCGGAGATCAGTGCCTCCAACGGAGACGATGCCTGACTCCTCGTGAAACTTGATAGGAGTCCCAGGATTCCTGTGGCACGTGGAAAGGGACCCTTGGTCTCCCGCCTCAGCTGGAGAGGCGTCCCAATTGCCCTGCCAAGCCTCGAGGAAAATCCCGAGTTGTCCCTCGCAACTAGGCAGGAGACCTGACGTCACTGAAGAAACACGTGAGTGGAAGGGCCATCCCTGTCGTAAATAGAGAATATACCCCAGGTTCCCGCCGCAACTCGCGAAAAACCATGAGACTTCCCCCTCGCCGCGAGATGAGGCCCGATTCCCCTGCACTGCGTGCAGAGCAATCCCGTGTTGCACATCACACATGAAAGGAGCCTTGATTTCCTTAATGGCACTCCAGAGAATCCCCAAGAACACTGTTTCAAGGCTAGAGGGATCCTGAAGTCACTGTAGCAACACGAAAGTGTTCCATGGACCAAAAACCAACTCGGGATGAGAGGTTAGTCCCTGGCTTCGAATCCAGAGGAATACCACCTTACCACAAGCACCTCAAGAGGAGGCTTCTCTCAGCTCTAGGTATGTGAGAGGGACCCTGAGTTTGCGGCCTCAAGTTCAATGGACACCGCGATGCCCTGACTCGAAATAAGGCCGGATATCCCTGCAGTGACTTGAATGCAGGCTCGTCTTGCATCTCCCAAGACGAAAGAATGTCTGAATCCCCTGTGGAGACCACAGAGAAAGACCTCGTTCCCCACCTCATCGCGACCGGAGGCCTCACATCCTTTGAAAACTCCAGAGGTACGCGGAGATCAGTGCCTCCAAAGGAGACGATGCCTGACTCCTCTTCAAACTTGATAGGAGTCCCAGGATTCCTGTGGCACGTGGAAAGGGACCCTTGGTCTCCCGCCTCAGCTGGAGAGGCGTCCCAATTGCCCTGCCAAGCCTCGAGGAGAATCCCGAGTTGTCCCTCGCAACTAGGCAGGAGTCCTGACGTCGCTGAACAAACACGTGGGTGGAAGGGCCATCCTCGTCGTAACTCGAGAATATACCCCAGGTTCCCGCCGCAACTCGAGAAAGCCATGAGACTTCCCCCTCGCCGCGAGATGAGGCCCGATTCCCCTGCACTGCGTGCAGAGCAATTCCGTGTTGCACATCACACATGAAAGGAGCCTTGATTTCCTTGATGGCATTCCAGAGAAACCCCAAGAACACTGTTTCAAGGCTAGAGGGATTCTGAGGTCACTGTAGCAACACGAAAGAGCTCCGTGGACCAAGAATCAACTCGAGATGAGAGTTTAGTCCCTGGCTTCGACTCCAGAGGAATACCACCTTACCACAAGCACCTCAAGAGGAGGCTTCTCTCAGCTCTAGCTATGTGAGAGGGACCCTGAGTTTGCGGCCTCAAGTGGAATGGACACCGCGATGCCCTGGCTCGAAATAAGTCCGGATATCCCTGCAGTGACTTGAATGCAGGCTCGTCTTGCATCTTCCAAGATGAAAGGATGTCTGAATCCCCTGTGGAGACCACAGTGAAAGACCTAGTTCACCACCTCATCGCGACCGGAGGCCTCACATCCTTTGAAAACTCCAGAGGTACGCGGAGATCAGTGCCTCCAAAGGAGACGATGCCTGACTCCTCATGAACCTTGATAGGAATCCCAGGATTCCTGTGGCACGTGGAAAGGGACCCTTGGTCTCCCGCCTCAGCTGGAGAGGCGTCCCAATTGCCCTGCCAAGCCTCGAGGAGAATCCCGAGTTGTCCCTCGCAACTAGGCAGGAGTCCTGATGTCGCTGAACAAACACCTGTATGGAAGGGCCATCCCCGTCGTAACTCGAGAATATACCCCAGGTTCCCGCCGCAACTCGAGAAAAACCATGAGACTTCCCCCTCGCCGCGAGATGAGGCCCGATTCCCCTGCACTGCGTGCAAAGCAATTCCGTGTTGCACATCACACATGAAAGGAGCCTTGATTTCCTTGATGGCACTCCAGAGAAACCCCAAGAACACTGTTTCAAGGCTAGAGGGATCCTGAGTTCACTGTAGCAACACGAAAGAGCTCCGTGGACCAAAAATCAACTCGAGATGAGAGGTTAGTCCCTGGCTTCGACTCCAGAGGAATACCACCTTACCACAAGCACCTCAAGAGGATGCTTCGCTCAGCTCTGGGTATGTGAGAGGGACCCTGAGTTTGCGGCCTCAAGTGGAAGGGACACCACGATGTCCTGGCTCGAAATAAGGCCGGATATCCCTGCAGTGACTTGAATGCAGGCTCGGCTTGCATCTCGGAAGACGAAAGGATGTCTGAATCCCCTGTGGAGACCACAGAGAAAGACCTAGTTCCCCACCTCATGGCGACCGGAGGCCTCACATCCTTTGAAAACTCCAGAGGTACGCGGAGATCAGTGCCTCCAAAGGAGACGATGCCTGACACCTCGTGAAACTTGATAGGAGTCCCAGGATTCCTGTGGCACGTGGAAAGGGACTCTTGGTCTCCCGCCTCAGCTGGAGAGGCGTCCCAATTGCCCTGCCAATCCTCCAGGAGAATCCCGAGTTGTCCCTCCAACTAGGCAGGAGTCCTGACGTCGCTGAACAAACACGTGGGTGGAAGGGCCATCCCCGTCGTAACTCGAGAATATACCACAGGTTCCCGCCGCAACTCGAGAAAAACCATGAGACTTCCCCCTCGCCGCGAGATGAGGCCCGATTCCCCTGCACTGCGTGCAGAGTAATTCCGTGTTGCACATCACACATGAAAGGAGCCTTGATTTCCTTAATGGCACTCCAGAGAATCCCTAAGAACACTGTTTCAAGGCTAGAGGGATCCAGAAGTCACTGTAGCAACACGAAAGAGTTCCATGGACCAAAAACCAACTCGAGATGAGAGGTTAGTCCCTGGCTTCGACTCCAGAGGAATACCACCTTACCACAAGCACCTCAAGAGGAGGCTTCTCTCAGCTCTAGGTATGTGAGAGGTACCCTGAGTTTGCGGCCTCAAGTTCAATGGACACCGCGATGCCCTGACTCGAAATAAGGCCGGATATCCCTGCAGTGACTTGAATGCAGGCTCGTCTTGCATCTCCCAAGATGAAAGGATTTCTGAATCCCCTGTGGAGACCACAGAGAAAGACCTAGTTTCCCACCTCATCGCGACCGGAGGCCTCACATCCTTTGAAAACTCCAGAGGTACGCCGAGATCAGTGCATCCAAAGGAGATGATGCCTAACTCCTCGTGAAACTTGATAGGAGTCCCAGGATTCCTTTCGCACTTGGAAAGGGACACTTGGTCTCCCGCCTCAGCTGGAGAGGCGTCCCAATTGCCCTGCCAAGCCTCGAGGAGAATCCCGAGTTGTCCCTCGCAACTAGGCAGGAGTCCTGACGTCGCTGAACAAACACGTGGGTGGAAGGGCCATCCTCGTCGTAACTCGAGAATATACCCCAGGTTCCCGCCGCAACTCGAGAAAGCCATGAGACTTCCCCCTCGCCGCGAGATGAGGCCCGATTCCCCTGCACTGCGTGCAGAGCAATTCCGTGTTGCACATCACACATGAAAGGAGCCTTGATTTCCTTGATGGCATTCCAGAGAAACCCCAAGAACACTGTTTCAAGGCTAGAGGGATTCTGAGGTCACTGTAGCAACACGAAAGAGCTCCGTGGACCAAGAATCAACTCGAGATGAGAGTTTAGTCCCTGGCTTCGACTCCAGAGGAATACCACCTTACCACAAGCACCTCAAGAGGAGGCTTCTCTCAGCTCTAGCTATGTGAGAGGGACCCTGAGTTTGCGGCCTCAAGTGGAATGGACACCGCGATGCCCTGGCTCGAAATAAGTCCGGATATCCCTGCAGTGACTTGAATGCAGGCTCGTCTTGCATCTTCCAAGATGAAAGGATGTCTGAATCCCCTGTGGAGACCACAGTGAAAGACCTAGTTCACCACCTCATCGCGACCGGAGGCCTCACATCCTTTGAAAACTCCAGAGGTACGCGGAGATCAGTGCCTCCAAAGGAGACGATGCCTGACTCCTCATGAACCTTGATAGGAATCCCAGGATTCCTGTGGCACGTGGAAAGGGACCCTTGGTCTCCCGCCTCAGCTGGAGAGGCGTCCCAATTGCCCTGCCAAGCCTCGAGGAGAATCCCGAGTTGTCCCTCGCAACTAGGCAGGAGTCCTGATGTCGCTGAACAAACACCTGTATGGAAGGGCCATCCCCGTCGTAACTCGAGAATATACCCCAGGTTCCCGCCGCAACTCGAGAAAAACCATGAGACTTCCCCCTCGCCGCGAGATGAGGCCCGATTCCCCTGCACTGCGTGCAAAGCAATTCCGTGTTGCACATCACACATGAAAGGAGCCTTGATTTCCTTGATGGCACTCCAGAGAAACCCCAAGAACACTGTTTCAAGGCTAGAGGGATCCTGAGTTCACTGTAGCAACACGAAAGAGCTCCGTGGACCAAAAATCAACTCGAGATGAGAGGTTAGTCCCTGGCTTCGACTCCAGAGGAATACCACCTTACCACAAGCACCTCAAGAGGATGCTTCGCTCAGCTCTGGGTATGTGAGAGGGACCCTGAGTTTGCGGCCTCAAGTGGAAGGGACACCACGATGTCCTGGCTCGAAATAAGGCCGGATATCCCTGCAGTGACTTGAATGCAGGCTCGGCTTGCATCTCGGAAGACGAAAGGATGTCTGAATCCCCTGTGGAGACCACAGAGAAAGACCTAGTTCCCCACCTCATGGCGACCGGAGGCCTCACATCCTTTGAAAACTCCAGAGGTACGCGGAGATCAGTGCCTCCAAAGGAGACGATGCCTGACACCTCGTGAAACTTGATAGGAGTCCCAGGATTCCTGTGGCACGTGGAAAGGGACACTTGGTCTCCCGCCTCAGCTGGAGAGGCGTCCCAATTGCCCTGCCAATCCTCCAGGAGAATCCCGAGTTGTCCCTCCAACTAGGCAGGAGTCCTGACGTCGCTGAACAAACACGTGGGTGGAAGGGCCATCCCCGTCGTAACTCGAGAATATACCCCAGGTTCCCGCCGCAACTAGAGAAAAACCATGAGACTTCCCCCTCGCCGCGAGATGAGGCCCGATTCCCCTGCACTGCGTGCAGAGTAATTCCGTGTTGCACATCACACATGAAAGGAGCCTTGATTTCCTTAATGGCACTCCAGAGAATCCCTAAGAACACTGTTTCACGGCTAGAGGGATCCAGAAGTCACTGTAGCAACACGAAAGAGTTCCATGGACCAAAAACCAACTCGAGATGAGAGGTTAGTCCCTGGCTTCGACTCCAGAGGAATACCACCTTACCACAAGCACCTCAAGAGGAGGCTTCTCTCAGCTCTAGGTATGTGAGAGGTACCCTGAGTTTGCGGCCTCAAGTTCAATGGACACCGCGATGCCCTGACTCGAAATAAGGCCGGATATCCCTGCAGTGACTTGAATGCAGGCTCGTCTTGCATCTCCCAAGATGAAGGGATTTCTGAATCCCCTGTGGAGACCACAGAGAAAGACCTAGTTTCCCACCTCATCGCGACCGGAGGCCTCACATCCTTTGAAAACTCCAGAGGTACGCCGAGATCAGTGCATCCAAAGGAGATGATGCCTGACTCCTCGTGAAACTTGATAGGAGTCCCAGGATTCCTTTCGCACTTGGAAAGGGACACTTGGTCTCCCGCCTCAGCTGGAGAGGCGTCCCAATTGTCCTGCCAAGCCTCGAGGAGAATCCCGAGTTGTCCCTCGCAACTAGGCAGGAGTCCTGACGTCGCTGAACAAACACGTGGGTGGAAGGGCCATCCTCGTCGTAACTCGAGAATATACCCCAGGTTCCCGCCGCAACTCGAGAAAGCCATGAGACTTCCCCCTCGTCGCGAGATGAGGCCCGATTCCCCTGCACTGCGTACAGAGCAATTCCATGTTGCACATCACACATGAAAGGAGCCTTGATTTCCTTGATGGCACTCCAGAGAAATCCCAAGAACACTGTTTCAAGGCTAGAGGGATTCTGAGGTCACTGTAGCAACACGAAAGAGCTCCGTGGACCAAGAATCAACTCGAGATGAGAGTTTAGTCCCTGGCTTCGACTCCAGAGGAATACCACCTTACCACAAGCACCTCAATAGGAGGCTTCTCTCAGCTCTAGCTATGTGAGAGGGACCCTGAGTTTGCGGCCTCAAGTGGAATGGACACCGCGATGCCCTGGCTCGAAATAAGGCCGGATATCCCTGCAGTGACTTGAATGCAGGCTCGTCTTGCATCTCCCAAGATGAAAGGATGTCTGAATCCCCTGTGGAGACCACAGAGAAAGACCTAGTTCCCCACCTCATCGGGACCGGAGGCCTCACATACTTTGAAAACTCCAGAGGTATGCGGAGATCAGTGCCTCCAAAGGAGACGATGCCTGACTTCTCGTGAAACTTGATAGGAGTCCCAGGATTCCTGTGGCACGTGGAAAGGGACCCTTGGTCTCCCGCCTCAGCTGGAGAGGTGTCCCAATTGCCCTGCCAAGCCTCGAGGAGAATCCCGAGTTGTCCCTCGCAACTAGGCAGCAGTCCTTACGTCGCTGAAGAAACACGTGTGTGGAAGGGCCATCCCCGTCGTAACTCGAGAATATACCCCAGGTTCCCGCCGCAACTCGAGAAAAACCATGAGACTTCCCCCTCGCCGCGAGATGAGGCCCGATTCCCCTGCACTGCGTGCAGAGCAATTCCGTGTTGCACATCACACATGAAAGGAACCTTGATTTCCTTGATGGCACTCCAGAGAAACCCCAAGAACACTGTTTCAAGGCTAGAGGGATCCTGAGGTCACTGTAGCAACAAGAAAGAGCTCCGTGGACCAAAAATCAACTCGAGATGAGAGGTTAGTCCCTGGCTTCGAATCCAGAGGAATACCACCTTAGTACAAGCACCTCAAGAGGAGGCTTCTCTCAGCTCTAGCTATGTGAGAGGGACCCTGAAATTGCGGCCTCAAGTGGAATGGACACCGCGATGCCCTGACTCGAAAAAAGGCCGGATATCCCTGCAGTGACTTGAATACAGGCTCGTCTTGCATCTTCCAAGACGAAATGATGTCTGAATCCGATGTGGAGACCACAGAGAAAGACCTAGTTCCACACCTCATCGCGACCGGAGGCCTCACATCCTTTGAAAACTCCAGAGGTTCGCGGAGATCAGTGCCTCCAAAGGAGACGATGCCTGACTCCTCGTGAAACTTTATAGGAGTCCCAGGATTCCTGTGGCACGTGGAAAGGGAGGCTTGGTCTCCCGCCTCAGCTGGAGAGGCGTCCCAATTGCCCTGCCAAGCCTCGAGGAGAATCCCGAGTTGTCCCTCGCAACTAGGCAGGAGTCCTGACGTCGCTGAACAAACACTTGGGTGGAAGGGCTATCCCCGTCGTAACTCGAGAATATACCCCAGGTTCCCGCCGCAACTCGAGAAAAACCATGAGCCTTCCCCTCATCGCGAGATGAGGCCCGATTCCCCTGCACTGCGTGCAGAGCAATTCCGTGTTGCACATCACACATGAAAGGAGCCTTGATTTCCTTGATGGCACTCCAGAGAAACTCCAAGAACACTGTTTCAAGGCTAGAGGGATCCTGAGGTCACTGTAGCAACACGAAAGAGCTCCGTGGACCAAAAATCAACTCGAGATGAGAGGTTAGTCCCTGGCTTTGACTCCAGAGGAATACCACCTAACCACAAGCACCTCAAGAGGAGGCTTCTCTCAGCTCTAGGTATGTGAGAGGGACCCTGAGTTTGCGGCATCAAGTGGAATGGACACCGCGATGCCCTGATTCGAAAAAAGGCCGGATATCCCTGCAGTGACTTGAATACAGGCTCGTCTTGCATCTCCCAAGACGAAATGATGTCTGAATCCGATGTGGAGACCACAGAGAAAGACCTAGTTCCACACCTCATCGCGACCGGAGGCCTCACATCCTTTGAAAACTCCAGAGGTACGCGGAGATCAGTGCCTCCAAAGGAGACGATGCCTGACTCCTCGTGAAACTTGATAGGAGTCCCAGGATTCCTGTGGCACGTGGAAAGGGACCCTTGGTCTCCCGCCTCAGCTGGAGAGGCGTCCCAATTGCCCTGCCAAGCCTCGAGGAGAATCCCGAGTTGTCCCTCGCAACTAGGCAGGAGTCCTGACGTCGCTGAACAAACACGTGTGTGGAAGGGCCATTCCCGTCGTAACTCGAGAATATACCCCAGGTTCCCGCCACAACTCCAGAAAAACCATGAGACTTCCCCCTCACCGCGAGATGAGGCCCGATTCCCCTGCACTGCGTGCAGAGCAATTCCGTGTTGCACATCACACATGAAAGGAGCCTTGATTTCCTTGATGGCACTCCAGAGAAACCCCAAGAACACTGTTTCAAGGCTAGAGGGATCCTGAGGTCACTGGAACAACACGAAAGAGCTCCGTGGACCAAAAATCAACTCGAGATGAGAGGTTAGTCCCTGGCTTCGACTCCAGAGGAATACCACCTTACCACAAGCACCTCAAGAGGAGGCTTCTCTCAGCTCTAGCTATGTGAGAGGGACCCTGAGATTGCGGTCTCAAGTGGAATGGACACCGCGATGCCCTGACTCGAAATAAGGCCGGATATCCCTGCAGTGACTTGAATGCAGGCTCGTCTTGCATCTCCCAAGACGAAAGGATGTCTGAATCCCCTGTGGAGACCACAGAGAAAGACCTAGTTCCCCACCTCATCGCGACCGGAGGCCTCACATCTTTGAAAACTCCAGACGTTCGCGGAGATCAGTGCCTCCAAAGGAGACGATGTCTGACTCCTCGTGAAACTTGATAGGAGTCCCAGGATTCCTGTGGCACGTGGAAAGGGACCCTTGGTCTCCCGCCTCAGCTGGAGAGGCGTCCCAATTGCCCTGCCAAGCCTCGAGGAGAATCCCGAGTTGTCCCTCGCAACTAGGCAGGAGACCTGACGTCGCTGAAGAAACACGTGGGTGGAAGGGCCATCCCTGTCGTAACTCGAGAATATACCCCAGGTTCCCGCCGCAACTCGAGAAAAACCATGAGACTTCCCCCTCGCCGCGAGATGAGGCCCGATTCCCCTGCACTGCATGCAGAGCAATTCCGTGTTGCACATCACACATGAAAGGAGCCTTGATTTCCTTGATGGCACTCCAGAGAAACCCCAAGAACACTGTTTCAAGGCTAGAGGGATCCTGAGGTCACTGTAACAACACAAAAGAGCTCCGTGGACCAAAAATCAACTCGAGATGGGAGGTTAGTCCCTGGATTCGACTCCAGAGGAATACCACCTTACCACAAGCACCTCAAGAGGAGGCTTCTATCAGCTCTAGGTATGTGAGAGGGACCCTGAGTTTGCGGCCTCAAGTGGAATGGACACCACGATGCCCTGACTCGAAATAAGGCCGGATATCCCTGCAGTGACTTGAATGCAGGCTCGTCTTGCATCTCCCAAGACGAAAGGATGTCTGAATCCCCTGTGGAGACCACAGAGAAAGACCTAGTTCCCCACCTCATCCCGACCGGAGGCCTCACATCCTTTGAAAACTCCAGACGTTCGCGGAGATCAGTGCCTCCAAAGGAGACGATGCCTGACTCCTCGTGAAACTTGATAGGAGTCCCAGGATTCCTGTGGCACGTGGAAAGGGACCCTTGGTCTCCCGCCTCAGCTGGAGAGGCGTCCCAATTGCCCTGCCAAGCCTCGAGGAGAATCCCGAGTTGTCCCTCGCAACTAGGCAGGAGTCCTGACGTCGCTGAACAAACACGTGCGTGGAAGGGCCATCCCCGTTAAACTCGAGAATATACCCCAGGTTCCCACCGCAACTCGAGAAAAACCATGAGACTTCCCCCTCGCCGCGAGATGAGGCCCGATTCCCCTGCACTGCGTGCAGAGCAATTCCGTGTTGCACATCAGACATGAAAGGAGCCTTGATTTCCTTGATGGCACTACAGAGAATCCCCAAGAACACTGTTTCAAGGCTAGAGGGATCCTGAGGTCACTGGAGCAACACGAAAGAGCTCCGTGGACCAAAAATCAACTCGAGATGAGAGGTTAGTCCCTGGCTTCGACTCCAGAGGAATACCACCTTACCACAAGCACCTCAAGAGGAGGCTTCTCTCAGCTCTAGCTATGTGAGAGGGACCCTGAGTTTGCGGCCTCAAGTGGAATGGACACCGCGAAGCCCTGACTCGAAATAAGGCCGGATATCCCTGCAGTGACTTGAATGCAGGCTCGTCTTGCATCTCCCAAGACGAAAGGATGTCTGAATCCCCTGTGGAGACCACAGAGAAAGACCTAGTTCCCCACCTCATCACGACCGGAGGCCTCACATCCTTTAAAAATTCCAGAGGTACACGGAGATCAGTGCCTCCAAAGGAGACGATGCCTGACTCCTCGTGAAACTTGATAGGAGTCCCAGGATTCCTGTGGCACGGGGAAAGGGACCCTTGGTCTCCCGCCTCAGCTGGAGAGGCGTCCCAATTGCCCTGCCAAGCCTCGAGGAGAATACCGAGTTGTCCCTTGCAACTAGGCAGGAGTCCTGACGTCGCTGAACAAACACGTGGGTGGAAGGGCCATCCCCGTCATAACTCGAGAATATATCCCAAGTTCCCGCCGCAACTCCAGAAATACCATGAGACTTCCCCCTCGCCGTGAGATGAGGCCCAATTCCCCTGCACTGCCTGCAGAGCAATACCGTGTTGCACATCAAACATGAAAGGAGCCTTGATTTCCTTGATGGCACTCCAGAGAAACCCCAAGAACACTGTTTCAAGGCTAGAGGGATCCTGAGGTCACTGTAGCAACACAAAAGTGCTCCGTGGACCAAAAATCAACTCGAGATGAGAGGTTAGTCCCTGGATTCGACTCCAGAGGAATACCACCTTACCACAAGCACCTCAAGAGGAGGCTTCTATCAGCTCTAGGTATGTGAGAGGGACCCTGAGTTTGCGGCCTCAAGTGGAATGGACACCACGATGCCCTGACTCGAAATAAGGCCGGATATCCCTGCAGTGACTTGAATGCAGGCTCGTCTTGCATCTCCCAAGACGAAAGGATGTCTGAATCCCCTGTGGAGACCACAGAGAAAGACCTAGTTCCCCACCTCATCGCGACCGGAGGCCTCACATCCTTTGAAAACTCCAGACGTACGCGGAGATCAGTGCCTCCAAAGGAGACGATGCCTGACTCCTCGTGAAACTTGATAGGAGTCCCAGGATTCCTGTGGCACGTGGAAAGGGACCCTTGGTCTCCCGCCTCAGCTGGAGAGGCGTCCCAATTGCCCTGCCAAGCCTCGAGGAGAATCCCGAGTTGTCCCTCGCAACTAGGCAGGTGACCTGACGTCGCTGAACAAACACGTGGGTGGAAGGGCCATCCCTGTCGTAACTCGAGAATATACCCCAGGATCCCGCCGCAACTCGAGAAAAACCATGAGACTTCCCCCTCGCCGCGAGATGAGGCCCGATTCCCCTGCACTGCGTGCAGAGCAATTCCGTGTTGCACATCACACATGAAAGGAGCCTTGATTTCCTTGATGGCACTCCAGAGCAACCCCAAGAACACTGTTTCAAGGCTAGAGGGATCCTGAAGTCACTGTAGCAACACAAAAGAGCTCCGTGGACCAAAAATCAACTCGAGATGAGAGGTTAGTCCCTGGATTCGACTCCAGAGGTATACCACCTTACCACAAGCACCTCAAAAGGAGGCTTCTATCAGCTCTAGGTATGTGAGAGGGACCCTGAGTTTGCGGCCTCAAGTGGAATGGACACCGCGATGCCCTGACTCGAAATAAGGCCGGATATCCCTGCAGTGACTTGAATGCAGGCTCGTCTTGCATTTCCCAAAACGAAACGATGTCTGAATCCCCTGTGGAGACCACAGAGAAAGACCTAGTTCCCCACCTCATCGCGACCGGAGGCCTCACATCCTTTGAAAACTCCAGAGGTACGCGGAGATCAGTGCCTCCAAAGGAGACGATGCCTGACTCCTCGTGAAACTTGATAGGAGTCCCAGGATTCCTGTGGCACGTGGAAAGGGACACTTGGTCTCCCGCCTCAGCTGGAGAGGCGTCCCAATTGCCCTGCCAAGCCTCGAGGAGAATCCCGAGTTGTCCCTCGCAACTAGGCAGGAGTCCTGACGTCGCTGAACAAACACGTGGGTGGAAGGGCCATCCCCGTCATAACTCGAGAATATACCCCAAGTTCCCGCCGCAACTCGAGAAATACCATGAGACTTCCCCCTCGCCATGAGATGAGGCCCGATTCCCCTGCACTGCATGCAGAGCAATACCGTGTTGCACATCAAACATGAAAGGAGCCTTGATTTCCTTGATGGCACTCCAGAGAAACCCCAAGAACACTGTTTCAAGGCTAGAGGGATCCTGAGGTCACTGTAGCAACACAAAAGAGCTCCGAGGACCAAAAATCAACTCGAGATGAGAGGTTAGTCCCTGGCTTCGACTCCAGAGGAATACCACCTTACCACAAGCACCTCAAGAGGAGGCTTCTCTCAGCTCTAGGTATGTGAGAGGGACACTGAGATTGCCGCCTCAAGTGGAATGGACACCGCGATGCCCTGACTCGAAATAAGGCCGGATATCCCTGCAGTGACTTGAATGCAGGCTCGTCTTGCATCTCCCAAGACGAAAGGATGTCTGAATCCCCTGTGGAGACCACAGAGAAAGACCTAGTTCCCCACCTCATCGTGACCGGAGGCCTCACATCCTTTGAAAACTCCAGAGGTTCGCGGAGATCAGTGCCTCCAACGGAGACGATGCCTGACTCCTCGTGAAACTTGATAGGAGTCCCAGGATTCCTGTGGCACGTGGAAAGGGACCCTTGGTCTCCCGCCTCAGCTGGAGAGGCGTCCCAATTGCCCTGCCAAGCCTCGAGGAGAATCCCGAGTTGTCCCTCGCAACTAGGCAGGAGTCCTGACGTCGCTAAACAAACACGTGTGTGGAAGGGCCATTCCCGCCGTAACTCGAGAATATACCCCATGTTCCCGCCGCAACTCCAGAAAAACCATGAGACTTCCCCCTCACCTCGAGATGAGGCCCGATTCCCCTGCACTACGTGCAGAGCAATCCCGTGTTGCACATCACACATGAAAGGAGCCTTGATTTCCTTGATGGCACTCCAGAGAAACCCCAAGAACACTGTTTCAATGCTAGAGGGATCCTGAGGTCACTGTAGCAACATGAAAGAGCTCCGTGGACCAAAAATCAACTCGAGATGAGAGGTTAGTCCCTGGCTTCGACTCCAGAGGAATACCACCTAACCACAAGCACCTCAAGTGGAGGCTTCTCTCAGCTCTAGGTATGTGAGAGGAACCCTGAGTTTGCGGCCTCAAGTGGAATGGACACCGCGATGCCCTGACTCGAAATAAGGCCGGATATCACTGCAGTGACTTGAATGCAGGCTCGGCTTGCATCTCGGAAGACGAAAGGATGTCTGAATCCCCTGTGGAGACCACAGAGAAAGACCTAGTTCCACACCTCATGGCGACCGGAGGCCTCACATCCTTTGAAAACTCCAGAGGTACGCGGAGATCAGTGCCTCCAAAGGAGACGATGCCTGACTCCTCGTGAAACTTGATAGGAGTCCCAGGATTCCTGTGGCACGTGGAAAGGGACTCTTGGTCTCCCGCCTCAGCTGGAGAGGCGTCCCAATTGCCCTGCCAATCCTCCAGGAGAATCCCGAGTTGTCCCTCCCAACTAGGCAGGAGTCCTGACGTCGCTGAACAAACACGTGGGTGGAAGGGCCATCCCCGTCGTAACTCGAGAATATACCCCAGGTTCCCGCCGCAACTCGAGAAAAATCATGAGACTTCCCCCTCGCCGCGAGATGAGGCCCGATTCCCCTGCACTGCGTGCAGAGCAATCCCGTGTTGCACATCACACATGAAAGGAGCCTTGATTTCCTTAATGGCACTCCAGAGAATCCCCAAGAACACTGTTTCAAGGCTAGAGGTATCCTGAAGTCACTGTAGCAACACGAAAGAGTTCCATGGACCAAAAACCAACTCGAGATGAGAGGTTAGTCCCTGGCTTCGAATCCAGAGGAATACCACCTTACCACAAGCACCTCAAGAGGAGGCTTCTCTCAGCTCTAGGTATGTGAGAGGGACCCTGAGTTTGCGGCCTCAAGTGGAATGGACACCGCGATGCCCTGACTCGAAATAAGGCCGGATATCCCTGCAGTGACTTGAATGCAGGCTCGTCTTGCATCTCCCAAGACGAAAGGATGTCTGAATCCCCTGTGGAGACCACAGAGAAAGACCTCGTTCCCCACCTCATCGCGACCGGAGGCCTCACATCCTTTGAACACTCCAGAGGGACGCGGAGATCAGTGCCTCCAAAGGAGACGATGCCTGACTCCTCGTGAAACTTGATAGGAGTCCCAGGATTCCTGTGGCACGTGGAAAGGGACACTTGGACTCCCGCCTCAGCTGGAGAGGCGTCCCAATTGCCCTGCCAAGCCTCGAGGAGAATCCCGAGTTGTCCCTCGCAACTAGGCAGGAGTCCTGACGTCGCTGAACAAACACGTGGGTGGAAGGGCCATCCTCGTCGTAACTCGAGAATATACCCCAGGTTCCCGCCGCAACTCGAGAAAGCCATGAGACTTCCCCCTCGCCGCGAGATGAGGCCCGATTCCCCTGCACTGCGTGCAGAGCAATTCCGTGTTGCACATCACACATGAAAGGAGCCTTGATTTCCTTGATGGCATTCCAGAAAAACCCCAAGAACACTGTTTCAAGGCTAGAGGGATTCTGAGGTCACTGTAGCAACACGAAAGAGCTCCGTGGACCAAGAATCAACTCGAGATGAGAGTTTAGTCCCTGGCTTCGACTCCAGAGGAATACCACCTTACCACAAGCACCTCAAGAGGAGGCTTCTCTCAGCTCTAGCTATGTGAGAGGGACCCTGAGTTTGCGGCCTCAAGTGGAATGGACACCGCGATGCCCTGGCTCGAAATAAGGCCGGATATCCCTGCAGTGACTTGAATGCAGGCTCGTCTTGCATCTTCCAAGATGAAAGGATGTCTGAATCCCCTGTGGAGACCACAGTGAAAGACCTAGTTCACCACCTCATCGCGACCGGAGGCCTCACATCCTTTGAAAACTCCAGAGGTACGCGGAGATCAGTGCCTCCAAAAGAGACGATGCCTGACTCCTCATGAACCTTGATAGGAATCCCAGGATTCCTGTGGCACGTGGAAAGGGACCCTTGGTCTCCCGCCTCAGCTGGAGAGGCGTCCCAATTGCCCTGCCAAGCCTCGAGGAGAATCCCGAGTTGTCCCTCGCAACTAGGCAGGAGTCCTGATGTCGCTGAACAAACACCTGTATGGAAGGGCCATCCCCGTCGTAACTCGAGAATATACCCCAGGTTCCCGCCGCAACTCGAGAAAAACCATGAGACTTCCCCCTCGCCGCGAGATGAGGCCCGATTCCCCTGCACTGCGTGCAAAGCAATTCCGTGTTGCACATCACACATGAAAGGAGCCTTGATTTCCTTGATGGCACTCCAGAGAAACCCCAAGAACACTGTTTCAAGGCTAGAGGGATCCTGAGTTCACTGTAGCAACACGAAAGAGCTCCGTGGACCAAAAATCAACTCGAGATGAGAGGTTAGTCCCTGGCTTCGACTCCAGAGGAATACCACCTTACCACAAGCACCTCAAGAGGATGCTTCGCTCAGCTCTGGGTATGTGAGAGGGACCCTGAGTTTGCGGCCTCAAGTGGAAGGGACACCACGATGTCCTGGCTCGAAATAAGGCCGGATATCCCTGCAGTGACTTGAATGCAGGCTCGGCTTGCATCTCGGAAGACGAAAGGATGTCTGAATCCCCTGTGGAGACCACAGAGAAAGACCTAGTTCCCCACCTCATGGCGACCGGAGGCCTCACATCCTTTGAAAACTCCAGAGGTACGCGGAGATCAGTGCCTCCAAAGGAGACGATGCCTGACACCTCGTGAAACTTGATAGGAGTCCCAGGATTCCTGTGGCACGTGGAAAGCGACTCTTGGTCTCCCGCCTCAGCTGGAGAGGCGTCCCAATTGCCCTGCCAATCCTCCAGGAGAATCCCGAGTTGTCCCTCCCAACTAGGCAGGAGTCCTGACGTCGCTGAACAAACACGTGTGTGGAAGGGCCATCCCCGTCGTAACTCGAGAATATACCACAGGTTCCCGCCGCAACTCGAGAAAAATCATGAGACTTCCCCCTCGCCGCGAGATGAGGCCCGATTCCCCTGCACTGCGTGCAGAGCAATCCCGTGTTGCACATCACACATGAAAGGAGCCTTGATTTCCTTAATGGCACTCCAGAGAATCCCCAAGAACACTGTTTCAAGGCTAGAGGGATCCAGAAGTCACTGTAGCAACACGAAAGAGGTCCATGGACCAAAAACCAACTCGAGATGAGAGGTTAGTCCCTGGCTTCGACTCCAGAGGAATACCACCTTACCACAAGCACCTCAAGAGGAGGCTTCTCTCAGCTCTAGGTATGTGAGAGGTACCCTGAGTTTGCGGCCTCAAGTTCAATGGACACCGCGATGCCCTGACTCGAAATAAGGCCGGATATCCCTGCAGTGACTTGAATGCAGGCTCGTCTTGCATCTCCCAAGATGAAAGGATTTCTGAATCCCCTGTGGAGACCACAGAGAAAGACCTAGTTTCCCACCTCATCGCGACCGGAGGCCTCACATCCTTTGAAAACTCCAGAGGTACGCCGAGATCAGTGCCTCCAAAGGAGATGATGCCTGACTCCTCGTGAAACTTGATAGGAGTCCCAGGATTCCTATGGCACGTGGAAAGGGACACTTGGTCTCCCGCCTCAGCTGGAGAGGCGTCCCAATTGTCCTGCCAAGCCTCGAGGAGAATCCCGAGTTGTGCCTCGCAACTAGGCAGGAGTCCTGACGTCGCTGAACAAACACGTGGGTGGAAGGGCCATCCTCGTCGTAACTCGAGAATATACCCCAGGTTCCCGCCGCAACTCGAGAAAGCTATGAGACTTCCCCCTCGCCGCGAGATGAGGCCCGATTCCCCTGCACTGCGTACAGAGCAATTCCATGTTGCACATCACACATGAAAGGAGCCTTGATTTCCTTGATGGCACTCCAGAGAAATCCCAAGAACACTGTTTCAAGGCTAGAGGGATTCTGAGGTCACTGTAGCAACACGAAAGAGCTCCGTGGACCAAGAATCAACTCGAGATGAGAGTTTAGTCCCTGGCTTCGACTCCAGAGGAATACCACCTTACCACAAGCACCTCAAGAGGAGGCTTCTCTCAGCTCTAGCTATGTGAGAGGGACCCTGAGTTTGCGGCCTCAAGTGGAATGGACACCGCGATGCCCTGGCTCGAAATAAGGCCGGATATCCCTGCAGTGACTTGAATGCAGGCTCGTCTTGCATCTCCCAAGATGAAAGGATGTCTGAATCCCCTGTGGAGACCACAGAGAAAGACCTAGTTCCCCACCTCATCCCGACCGGAGGCCTCACATCCTTTGAAAACTCCAGAGGTATGCGGAGATCAGTGCCTCCAAAGGAGACGATGCCTGACTTCTCGTGAAACTTGATAGGAGTCCCAGGATTCCTGTGGCACGTGGAAAGGGACCCTTGGTCTCCCGCCTCAGCTGGAGAGGTGTCCCAATTGCCCTGCCAAGCCTCGAGGAGAATCCCGAGTTGTCCCTCGCAACTAGGCAGGAGTCCTTACGTCGCTGAAGAAACACGTGTGTGGAAGGGCCATCCCCGTCGTAACTCGAGAATATACCCCAGGTTCCCGCCGCAACTCGAGAAAAACCATGAGACTTCCCCCTCGCCGCGAGATGAGGCCCGATTCCCCTGCACTGCGTGCAGAGCAATTCCGTGTTGCACATCACACATGAAAGGAACCTTGATTTCCTTGATGGCACTCCAGAGAAACCCCAAGAACACTGTTTCAAGGCTAGAGGGATCCTGAGGTCACTGTAGCAACAAGAAAGAGCTCCGTGGACCAAAAATCAACTCGAGATGAGAGGTTAGTCCCTGGCTTCGAATCCAGAGGAATACCACCTTAGTACAAGCACCTCAAGAGGAGGCTTCTCTCAGCTCTAGCTATGTGAGTGGGACCCTGAAATTGCGGCCTCAAGTGGAATGGACACTGCGATGCCCTGACGCGAAATAAGGCCGGATATCCCTGCATTGACTTGAATGCAGGCTCGTCTTGCATCGCCCAAGACGAAAGGATGTCTGAATCCCCTGTGCAGACCACAGAGAAAGACCTAGTTCCCCACCTCATCGCGACCGGAGGCCTCACATCCTTTGAAAACTACAGAGGTACGCGGAGATCAGTGCCTCCAAAGGAGACGATGCCTGACTCCTCGTGAAACTTGATAGGAGTCCCAGGATTCCTGTGGCACGTGGAAAGGGACCCTTGGTCTCCCGCCTCAGCTGGAGAGGCGTCCCAATTGCCCTGCAAAGCCTCGAGGAGAATCCCGAGTTGTCCCTCGCAACTAGGCAGGAGTCCTGCCGTCGCTGAACAAACACGTGTGTGGAAGGGCCATCCCCGTCGTAACTCGAGAATATACCCCAGGTTCCCGCCGCAACTCGAGAAAAACCATGAGCCTTCCCCCTCGCCGCGAGATGAGGCCCGATTCCCCTGCACTGCGTGCAGAGCAATTCCGTGTTGCACATCAAACATGAAAGGAGCCTTGATTTCCTTGATGGCACTCCAGAGAAACTCCAAGAACACTGTTTCAAGGCTAGAGGGATCCTGAGGTCACTGTAGCAACACGAAAGAGCTCCGTGGACCAAAAATCAACTCGAGATGAGAGGTTAGTCCCTGGCTTTGACTCCAGAGGAATACCACCTAACCACAAGCACCTCAAGAGGAGGCTTCTCTCAGCTCTAGGTATGTGAGAGGGACCCTGAGTTTGCGGCCTCAAGTGGAATGGACACCGCGATGCCCTGATTCGAAAAAAGGCCGGATATCCCTGCAGTGACTTGAATACAGGCTCGTCTTGCATCTCCCAAGACGAAATGATGTCTGAATCCGATGTGGAGACCACAGAGAAAGACCTAGTTCCACACCTCATCGCGACCGGAGGCCTCACATCCTTTGAAAACTCCAGAGGTACGCGGAGATCAGTGCCTCCAAAGGAGACGATGCCTGACTCCTCGTGAAACTTGATAGGAGTCCCAGGATTCCTGTGGCACGTGGAAAGGGACCCTTGGTCTCCCGCCTCAGCTGGAGAGGCGTCCCAATTGCCCTGCCAAGCCTCGAGGAGAATCCCGAGTTGTCCCTCGCAACTAGGCAGGAGTCCTGACGTCGCTGAACAAACACGTGTGTGGAAGGGCCATTCCCGTCGTAACTCGAGAATATACCCCAGGTTCCCGCCACAACTCCAGAAAAACCATGAGACTTCCCCCTCACCGCGAGATGAGGCCCGATTCCCCTGCACTGCGTGCAGAGCAATTCCGTGTTGCACATCACACATGAAAGGAGCCTTGATTTCCTTGATGGCACTCCAGAGAAACCCCAAGAACACTGTTTCAAGGCTAGAGGGATCCTGAGGTCACTGTAGCAACAAGAAAGAGCTCCGTGGACCAAAAATCAACTCGAGATGAGAGGTTAGTCCCTGGCTTCGACTCCAGAGGAATACCACCTTACCACAAGCACCTCAAGAGGAGGCTTCTCTCAGCTCTAGCTATGTGAGAGGGACCCTGAGATTGCGGTCTCAAGTGGAATGGACACCGCGATGCCCTGACTCGAAATAAGGCCGGATATCCCTGCAGTGACTTGAATGCAGGCTCGTCTTGCATCTCCCAAGACGAAAGGATGTCTGAATCCCCTGTGGAGACCACAGAGAAAGACCTAGTTCCCCACCTCATCGCGACCGGAGGCCTCACATCTTTGAAAACTCCAGACGTTCGCGGAGATCAGTGCCTCCAAAGGAGACGATGTCTGACTCCTCGTGAAACTTGATAGGAGTCCCAGGATTCCTGAGGCACGTGGAAAGGGACCCTTGGTCTCCCGCCTCAGCTGGAGAGGCGTCCCAATTGCCCTGCCAAGCCTCGAGGAGAATCCCGAGTTGTCCCTCGCAACTAGGCAGGAGACCTGACGTCGCTGAAGAAACACGTGGGTGGAAGGGCCATCCCCGTCGTAACTCGAGAATATACCCCAGGTTCCCGCCGCAACTCGAGAAAAACCATGAGACTTCCCCCTCGCCGCGAGATGAGGCCCGATTCCCCTGCACTGCATGCAGAGCAATTCCGTGTTGCACATCACACATGAAAGGAGCCTTGATTTCCTTGATGGCACTCCAGAGAAACCCCAAGAACACTGTTTCAAGGCTAGAGGGATCCTGAGGTCACTGTAACAACACAAAAGAGCTCCGTGGACCAAAAATCAACTCGAGATGAGAGGTTAGTCCCTGGATTCGACTCCAGAGGAATACCACCTTACCAAAAGCACCTCAAGAGGAGGCTTCTATCAGCTCTAGGTATGTGAGAGGGACCCTGAGTTTGCGGCCTCAAGTGGAATGGACACCACGATGCCCTGACTCGAAATAAGGCCGGATATCCCTGCAGTGACTTGAATGCAGGCTCGTCTTGCATCTCCCAAGACGAAAGGATGTCTGAATCCCCTGTGGAGACCACAGAGAAAGACCTAGTTCCCCACCTCATCCCGACCGGAGGCCTCACATCCTTTGAAAACTCCAGACGTTCGCGGAGATCAGTGCCTCCAAAGGAGACGATGCCTGACTCCTCGTGAAACTTGATAGGAGTCCCAGGATTCCTGTGGCACTTGGAAAGGGACCCTTGGTCTCCCGCCTCAGCTGGAGAGGCGTCCCAATTGCCCTGCCAAGCCTCGAGGAGAATCCCGAGTTGTCCCTCGCAACTAGGCAGGAGTCCTGACGTCGCTGAACAAACACGTGCGTGGAAGGGCCATCCCCGTTAAACTCGAGAATATACCCCAGGTTCCCACCGCAACTCGAGAAAAACCATGAGACTTCCCCCTCGCCGCGAGATGAGGCCCGATTCCCCTGCACTGCGTGCAGAGCAATTCCGTGTTGCACATCAGACATGAAAGGAGCCTTGATTTCCTTGATGGCACTACAGAGAAACCCCAAGAACACTGTTTCAAGGCTAGAGGGATCCCGAGGTCACTGTAGCAACACAAAAGAGCTCCGAGAACCAAAAATCAACTCGAGATGAGAGGTTAGTCCCTGGCTTCGACTCCAGAGGAATACCACCTTACCACAAGCACCTCAAGAGGAGGCTTCTCTCAGCTCTAGGTATGTGAGAGGGACACTGAGATTGCGGCCTCAAGTGGAATGGACACCGCGATGCCCTGACTCGAAATAAGGCCGGATATCCCTGCAGTGACTTGAATGCAGGCTCGTCTTGCATCTCCCAAGACGAAAGGATGTCTGAATCCGATGTGGAGACCACAGAGAAAGACCTAGTTCCCCACCTCATCACGACCGGACGCCTCACATCCTTTGAAAACTACAGAGGTACGCGGAGATCAGTGCCTCCAAAGGAGACGATGCATGACTCCTCGTGAAACTTGATAGGAGTCCCAGGATTCCTGTGGCACGTGGAAAGGGACCCTTGGTCTCCCGCCTCAGCTGGAGAGGCGTCCCAATTGCCCTGCCAAGCCTCGAGGAGAATCCCGAGTTGTCCCTCGCAACTAGGCAGGAGTCCTGACGTCGCTAAACAAACACGTGTGTGGAAGGGCCATTCCCGCCGTAACTCGAGAATATACCCCATGTTCCCGCCGCAACTCCAGAAAAACCATGAGACTTCCCCCTCACCGCGAGATGAGGCCCGATTCTCCTGCACTGCGTGCAGAGCAATCCCGTGTTGCACATCACACATGAAAGGAGCCTTGATTTCCTTGATGGCACTCCAGAGAAACCCCAAGAACACTGTTTCAAGGCTAGAGGGATCCTGAGGTCACTGTAGCAACACGAAAGAGCTCCGTGGACCAAAAATCAACTCGAGATGAGAGGTTAGTCCCTGGCTTCGACTCCAGAGGAATACCACCTAACCACAAGCACCTCAAGAGGAGGCTTCTCTCAGCTCTAGGTATGTGAGAGGAACCCTGAGTTTGCGGCCTCAAGTGGAATGGACACCGCGATGCCCTGACTCGAAATAAGGCCGGATATCCCTGCAGTGACTTGAATGCAGGCTCGTCTTGCATCTGCCAAGACGAAAGGATGTCTGAATCCCCTGTGGAGACCACAGAGAAAGACCTAGTTCCCCACCTCATCGCGACCGGAGGCCTCACATCCTTTGAAAACTCCAGAGGTTCGCGGAGATCAGTGCCTCCAACGGAGACGATGCCTGACTCCTCGTGAAACTTGATAGGAGTCCCAGGATTCCTGTGGCACGTGGAAAGGGACCCTTGGTCTCCCGCCTCAGCTGGAGAGGCGTCCCAATTGCCCTGCCAAGCCTCGAGGAAAATCCCGAGTTGTCCCTCGCAACTAGGCAGGAGACCTGACGTCACTGAAGAAACACGTGAGTGGAAGGGCCATCCCTGTCGTAAATCGAGAATATACCCCAGGTTCCCGCCGCAACTCGCGAAAAACCATGAGACTTCCCCCTCGCCGCGAGATGAGGCCCGATTCCCCTGCACTGCATGCAGAGCAATTCCGTGTTGCACATCACACATGAAAGGAGCCTTGATTTCCTTGATGGCACTCCAGAGAAACCCCAAGAACACTGTTTCAAGGCTAGAGGGATCCTGAGGTCACTGTAGCAACACAAAAGTGCTCCGTGGACCAAAAATCAACTCGAGATGAGAGGTTAGTCCCTGGCTTCGACTCCAGAGGAATACCACCTTACCACAAGCACCTCAAGAGGAGGCTTCTATCAGCTCTAGGTATGTGAGAGGGACCCTGAGTTTGCGGCCTCAAGTGGAATGGACACCACGATGCCCTGACTCGAAATAAGGCCGGATATCCCTGCAGTGACTTGAATGCAGGCTCGTCTTGCATCTCCCAAGACGAAAGGATGTCTGAATCCCCTGTGGAGACCACAGAGAAAGACCTAGTTCCCCACCTCATCGCGACCGGAGGCCTCACATCCTTTGAAAACTCCAGACGTACGCGGAGATCAGTGCCTCCAAAGGAGACGATGCCTGACTCCTCGTGAAACTTGATAGGAGTCCCAGGATTCCTGTGCCACGTGGAAAGGGACCCTTGGTCTCCCGCCTCAGCTGGAGAGGCGTCCCAATTGCCCTGCCAAGCCTCGAGGAGAATCCCGAGTTGTCCCTCGCAACTAGGCAGGTGACCTGACGTCGCTGAACAAACACGTGGGTGGAAGGGCCATCCCTGTCGTAACTCGAGAATATACCCCAGGTTCCCGCCGCAAATCGAGAAAAACCATGAGACTTCCCCCTCACCGCGAGATGAGGCCCGATTCCCCTGCACTGCGTGCAGAGCAATTCCGTGTTGCACATCACACATGAAAGGAGCCTTGATTTCCTTGATGGCACTCCAGAGAAACCCCAAGAACACTGTTTCAAGGCTAGAGGGATCCTGAAGTCACTGTAGCAACACAAAAGAGCTCCGTGGACCAAAAATCAACTCGAGATGAGAGGTTAGTCCCTGGATTCGACTCCAGAGGAATACCACCTTACCACAAGCACCTCAAAAGGAGGCTTCTATCAGCTCTAGGTATGTGAGAGGGACCCTGAGTTTGCGGCCTCAAGTGGAATGGACACCGCGATGCCCTGACTCGAAATAAGGCCGGATATCCCTGCAGTGACTTGAATGCAGGCTCGTCTTGCATTTCCCAAAACGAAACGATGTCTGAATCCCCTGTGGAGACCACAGAGAAAGACCTAGTTCCCCACCTCATCGCGACCGGAGGCCTCACATCCTTTGAAAACTCCAGAGGTACGCGGAGATCAGTGCCTCCAAAGGAGACGATGCCTGACTCCTCGTGAAACTTGATAGGAGTCCCAGGATTCCTGTGGCACGTGGAAAGGGACCCTTGGTCTCCCGCCTCAGCTGGAGAGGCGTCCCAATTGCCCTGCCAAGCCACGAGGAGAATCCCGAGTTGTCCCTCGCAACTAGGCAGGAGTCCTGACGTCGCTAAACAAACACGTGTGTGGAAGGGCCATTCCCGCCGTAACTCGAGAATATACCCCATGTTCCCGCCGCAACTCCAGAAAAACCATGAGACTTCCC
Source organism: Cervus elaphus (assembly GCF_910594005.1). Lineage (NCBI taxonomy): Eukaryota > Metazoa > Chordata > Mammalia > Artiodactyla > Cervidae > Cervus > Cervus elaphus. Next base: position 515,572 of record NC_057815.1, on the reverse strand, counting down.
CCTCACCTCGAGATGAGGCCCGATTCCCCTGCACTACGTGCAGAGCAATCCCGTGTTGCACATCACACATGAAAGGAGCCTTGATTTCCTTGATGGCACTCCAGAGAAACCCCAAGAACACTGTTTCAATGCTAGAGGGATCCTGAGGTCACTGTAGCAACACGAAAGAGCTCCGTGTACCAAAAATCAACTCGAGATGAGAGGTTAGTCCCTGGCTTCGACTCCAGAGGAATACCACCTAACCACAAGCACCTCAAGAGGAGGCTTCTCTCAGCTCTAGGTATGTGAGAGGAACCCTGAGTTTGCGGCCTCAAGTGGAATGGACACCGCGATGCCCTGACTCGAAATAAGGCCGGATATCACTGCAGTGACTTGAATGCAGGCTCGGCTTGCATCTGGGAAGACGAAAGGATGTCTGAATCCCCTGTGGAGACCACAGAGAAAGACCTAGTTCCCCACCTCATGGCGACCGGAGGCCTCACATCCTTTGAAAACTCCAGAGGTACGCGGAGATCAGTGCCTCCAAAGGAGACGATGCCTGACTCCTCGTGAAACTTGATAGGAGTCCCAGGATTCCTGTGGCACGTGGAAAGGGACTCTTGGTCTCCCGCCTCAGCTGGAGAGGCGTCCCAATTGCCCTGCCAATCCTCCAGGAGAATCCCGAGTTGTCCCTCCCAACTAGGCAGGAGTCCTGACGTCGCTGAACAAACACGTGGGTGGAAGGGCCATCCCCGTCGTAACTCGAGAATATACCCCAGGTTCCCGCCGCAACTCGAGAAAAATCATGAGACTTCCCCCTCGCCGCGAGATGAGGCCCGATTCCCCTGCACTGCGTGCAGAGCAATTCCGTGTTGCACATCACACATGAAAGGAGCCTTGATTTCCTTAATGGCACTCCAGAGAATCCCCAAGAACACTGTTTCAAGGCTAGAGGGATCCTGAAGTCACTGTAGCAACACGAAAGAGTTCCATGGACCAAAAACCAACTCGAGATGAGAGGTTAGTTCCTGGCTTCGAATCCAGAGGAATACCACCTTACCACAAGCACCTCAAGAGGAGGCTTCTCTCAGCTCTAGGTATGTGAGAGGGACCCTGAGTTTGCGGCCTCAAGTTCAATGGACACCGCGATGCCCTGACTCGAAATAAGGCCGGATATCCCTGCAGTGACTTGAATGCAGGCTCGTCTTGCATCTCCCAAGACGAAAGCATGTCTGAATCCCCTGTGGAGACCACAGAGAAAGACCTCGTTCCCCACCTCATCGCGACCGGAGGCCTCACATACTTTGAAAACTCCAGAGGTATGCGGAGATCAGTGCCTCCAAAGGAGACGATGCCTGACTTCTCGTGAAACTTGATAGGAGTCCCAGGATTCCTGTGGCACGTGGAAAGGGACCCTTGGTCTCCCGCCTCAGCTGGAGAGGTGTCCCAATTGCCCTGCCAGCCTCGAGGAGAATCCGGAGTTGTCCCTCGCAACTAGGCAGGAGTCCTTACGTCGCTGAAGAAACACGTGTGTGGAAGGGCCATCCCCGTCGTAATTCGAGAATATACCCCAGGTTCCCGCCGCAACTCGAGAAAAACCATGAGACTTCCCCCTCGCCGCGAGATGAGGCCCGATTCCCCTGCACTGCGTGCAGAGCAATTCCGTGTTGCACATCACACAGGAAAGGAGCCTTGATTTCCTTGATGGCACTCCAGAGAAACCCCAAGAACACTGTTTCCAGGCTAGAGGGATCCTGAGGTCACTGTAGCAACAAGAAAGAGCTCCGTGGACCAAAAATCAACTCGAGATGAGAGGTTAGTCCCTGGCTTCGAATCCAGAGGAATACCACCTTAGTACAAGCACCTCAAGAGGAGGCTTCTCTCAGCTCTAGCTATGTGAGTGGGACCCTGAAATTGCGGCCTCAAGTGGAATGGACACTACGATGCCCTGACGCGAAATAAGGCCGGATATCCCTGCATTGACTTGAATGCAGGCTCGTCTTGCATCGCCCAAGACGAAAGGATGTCTGAATCCCCTGTGCAGACCACAGAGAAAGACCTAGTTCCCCACCTCATCGCGACCGGAGGCCTCACATCCTTTGAAAACTACAGAGGTACGCGGAGATCAGTGCCTCCAAAGGAGACGATGCCTGACTCCTCGTGAAACTTGATAGGAGGCACAGGATTCCTGTGGCACGTGGAAAGGGACCCTTGGTCTCCCGCCTCAGCTGGAGAGGCGTCCCAATTGCCCTGCAAAGCCTCGAGGAGAATCCCGAGTTGTCCCTCGCAACTAGGCAGGAGTCCTGCCGTCGCTGAACAAACACGTGTGTGGAAGGGCCATCCCCGTCGTAACTCGAGAATATACCCCAGGTTCCCGCCGCAACTCGAGAAAAACCATGAGCCTTCCCCCTCGCCGCGAGATGAGGCCCGATTCCCCTGCACTGCGTGCAGAGCAATTCCGTGTTGCACATCACACATAAAAGGAGCCTTGATTTCCTTGATGGCACTCCAGAGAAATTCCAAGAACACTGTTTCAAGGCTAGAGGGATCCTGAGGTCACTGTAGCAACACGAAAGAGCTCCGTGGACCAAAAATCAACTCGAGATGAGAGGTTAGTCCCTGGCTTTGACTCCAGAGGAATACCACCTAACCACAAGCACCTCAAGAGGAGGCTTCTCTCAGCTCTAGGTATGTGAGAGGGACCCTGAGTTTTCGGCCTCAAGTGGAATGGACACCGCGATGCCCTGACTCGAAAAAAGGCCGGATATCCCTGCAGTGACTTGAATACAGGCTCGTCTTGCATCTTCCAAGACGAAATGATGTCTGAATCCGATGTGGAGACCACAGAGAAAGACCTAGTTTCACACCTCATCGCGACCGGAGGCCTCACATCCTTTGAAAACTCCAGAGGTACGCGGAGATCAGTGCCTCCAAAGGAGACGATGCCTGACTCCTCGTGAAACTTTATAGGAGTCCCAGGATTCCTGTGGCACGTGGAAAGGGAGGCTTGGTCTCTCGCCTCAGCTGGAGAGGCGTCCCAATTGCTCTGCCAAGCCTCGAGGAGAATCCCGAGTTGTCCCTCGCAACTAGGCAGGAGTCCTGACGTCGCTGAACAAACACGTGGGTTTAAGGGCCATCCCCGTCGTAACTCGAGAATATACCCCAGGTTCCCGCCGCAACTCGAGAAAAACCATGAGACTTCCCCCTCATCGCGAGATGAGGCCCGATTCCCCTGCACTGCGTGCAGAGCAATTCCGTGTTGCACATCACACATGAAAGGAGCCTTGATTTCCTTGATGGCACTCCCGAGAAACCCCAAGAACACTGTTTCCAGGCTAGAGGGATCCTGAGGTCACTGTAGCAACACGAAAGAGATCCGTGGACCAAAAATCAACTCGAGATGAGAGGTTAGTCCCTGGCTTCGACTCCAGAGGAATACCACCTTAGTACAAGCACCTCAAGAGGAGGCTTCTCTCAGCTCTAGCTATGTGAGTGGGACCCTGAAATTGCGGCCTCAAGTGGAATGGACACTGCGATGCCCTGACGCGAAATAAGGCCGGATATCCCTGCATTGACTTGAATGCAGGCTCGTCTTGCATCGCCCAAGACGAAAGGATGTCTGAATCCCCTGTGCAGACCACAGAGAAAGACCTAGTTCCCCACCTCATCGCGACCGGAGGCCTCACATCCTTTGAAAACTCCAGAGGTACGCGGAGATCAGTGCCTCCAAAGGAGACGATGCCTGACTCCTCGTGAAACTTGATAGGAGTCACAGGATTCCTGTGGCACGTGGAAAGGGACCCTTGGTCTCCCGCCTCAGCTGGAGAGGCGTCCCAATTGCCCTGCCAAGCCTCGAGGAGAATCCCGAGTTGTCCCTCGCAACTAGGCAGGAGTCCTGCCGTCGCTGAAGAAACACGTGGGTGGAAGGGCCATCCCTGTCGTAACTCGAGAATATACCCCAGGTTCCCGCCGCAACTCGAGAAAAACCATGAGCCTTCCCCCTCGCCGCGAGATGAGGCCCGATTCCCCTGCACTGCATGCAGAGCAATTCCGTGTTGCACATCACACATGAAAGGAGCCTTGGTTTCCTTGATGGCACTCCAGAGAAACCCCAAGAACACTGTTTCAAGGCTAGAGGGATCCTGAGGTCACTGTAACAACACAAAAGAGCTCCGTGGACCAAAAATCAACTCGAGATGAGAGGTTAGTCCCTGGATTCGACTCCAGAGGAATACCACCTTTCCACAAGCACCTCAAGAGGAGGCTTCTATCAGCTCTAGGTATGTGAGAGGGACCCTGAGTTTGCGGCCTCAAGTGGAATGGACACCGCGATGCACTGACGGAAATAAGGCCGGATATAACTGCAGTGACTTGAATGCAGGCTCGTCTTGCATCTCCCAAGACGAAAGGATGTCTGAATCCCCTGTGGAGACCACAGAGAAAAACCTAGTTCCCCACCTCATCGCGACCGGAGGCCTCACATCCTTTGAAAATTCCAGAGGTACGCGGATATCAGTGCCTCCAAAGGAGACGATGCCTGACTCCTCGTGAAACTTGATAGGAGTCACAGGATTCCTGTGACATGTGGAAAGGGACCCTTGGTCTCCCGCCTCAGCTGGAGAGGCGTCCCAATTGCCCTGCCAAGCCTCGAGGAGAATCCCGAGTTGTCCCTCACAACTAGGCAGGAGTCCTGACGTCGCTGAACAAACACGTGGCTGGAAGGGCCATCCCCGTCGTAACTCGAGAATATACCCCAGGATCCCAACGCAACTCGAGAAAAACCATGAGACTTCCCCCTCGCCGGGAGATGAGGACCGATTCCCCTGCACTGCGTGCAGAGCAATTCAGTGTTGCACATCACACATGAAAGGAGCCTTGATTTCCTTGATGGCACTCCAGAGAAACCCCAAGAACACTGTTTCAAGGCTAGAGGGATCCTGAGGTCACTGTAGCAACACGAAAGAGCTCCGTGGCCCAAAAATCAACTCGAGATGAGAGGTTCGTCCCTGGCTTCGACTCCAGAGGAATACCACCTTAACACAGGCACCTCAAGAGGAGGCTTCTCTCAGCTCTAGGTATGTGAGAGGGACCCTGAGTTTGCGGCCTCAAGTGGAATGGACACCGCGATGCCCTGACTCGAAATAAGGCCGGATATCCCTGCAGTGACTTGAATGCAGGCTCGTCTTGCATCTCCCAAGACGAAAGCATGTCTGAATCCCCTGTGGAGACCACAGAGAAAGACCTAGTTCCCCACCTCATCGCGACCGGAGGCCTCACATCCTTTGAAAATTCCACAGGTATGAGGAGATCAGTGCCTACAAAGGAGACGATGCCTGACTCCTCGTGAAACTTGATAGGAGTCCCAGGATTCCTGTGGCACGTGGAAAGGGGCTCTTGGTCTAGGGCCTCAGATGGAGATGCGTCGCTATTGCCCTGCCAAGCCTCGAGGAGAATCCCGAGTTGTCCCTCGCAACTAGGCAGGAGTCCTGACGTCGCTGAACAAACACGTGGGTGGAAGGGCCATCCCCATCATAACCTCAGAATATGCCCCAGGTTCCCACCGCAACTCGAGAAAATCCATGAGACTTCCCCGTCGCCGCAAAATGAGGCCTGATATCCTGCACTACATGCAGAGCAATTAAGTGTTGCACATCACACATGAAAGGAGCATTGATTTCCTTGATGGCACTTCAGAGAAACCCCAAGAACACTGTTTCAAGGCTAGAGGGAACCTGAGGTCACTGTAGCAACACGAAAGAGCTCCGTGGACCAAAAATCAACTGGAGATGAGAGGTTAGTCCCTGGCTTCGACTCCAGAGGAATACCACCTTACCACAAGCACCTCAAGAGGAGGCTTCTCTCAGCTCTAGCTATGTGAGAGGGACCCTGAGTTTGCGGCCTCAAGTGGAATGGACACCGCGATGCCCTGACTCAAAATAAGGCCGGATATCCCTGCAGTGACTTGAATGCAGGCTCGTCTTGCATCTCCCAAGACGAAAGGATGTCTGAATCCCCTGTGGAGACCACAGAGAAAGACCTAGTTCCCCACCTCATCGCGACCGGAGGCCTCACATCCTTTGAAAACTCCAGAGGTACGCGGAGATCAGTGCCTCCAAAGGAGACGATGCCTGACTCCTCGTGAAACTTGATAGGAGTCCCAGGATTCCTGTGGCACGTGGAAAGGGACCCTTGGTCTCCCGCCTCAGCTGGAGAGGCGTCCCAATTGCCCTGCCAAGCCTCGAGGAGAATCCCGAGTTGTCCCTCGCAACTAGACAGGAGTCCTGTCGTCGGTGAACAAACACGTGTGTGGAAGGGCCATCCCCGTCGTAACTCGAGAATATACCCCAGGTTCCCGCCGCAACTCGAGAAAAACCATGAGACTTCCCCCTCGCCGCGAGATGAGAACCGATTCCCCTGCACTGCGTGCAGAGCAATTCCGTGTTGCACATCACACATGAAAAAATCCTTGATTTCCTTGATGGCACTCCAGAGAAAACCCAAGAACACACTTTCAAGGCTAGAGGGATCCTGAGGTCTCTGTAGCAACACAAAAGAGCTCCGTGGACCAAAAATCAACTCGAGATGAGAGGTTAGTCCCTGGCTTCGACTCCAGAGGAATACCACGTTACCACAAGCACCTCAAGAGGAGGCTTCTCTCAGCTCTAGGTATGTGAGAGGGACCCTGAGTTTGCGGCCTCAAGTGGAATGGACACCGCGATGCCCTGACTCGAAATAAGGCCGGATATCCCTGCAGTGACTTGAATGCAGGCTCGTCTTGCATCTCCCAAGATGAAAGGATGTCTGAATCCCCTGTGGAGACCACAGAGAAAGACCTAGTTCCCCACCTCATCGCGACTGGAGGCCTCACATCCTTTGATAACTCCAGAGGTACGCAGAGATCAGTGCCTCCAAAGGAGACGATGCCTGACTCCTCGTGAAACTTGATAGGAGTCCCATGATTCCTGTGGCACGTGGAAAGGGACCCTTGGTCTCCCGCCTCAGCTAAAGAGGCATCCCAATTGCCCTGCCAAGCCTCGAGGAGAATCCCGAGTTGTCCCTCGCAACTAGGCAGAAGTCCTGAAGTCGCTGGACAAACACGTGTGTGGAAGGGCCATCCCCGTCGTAACTCGACAATATACCCCAGGTTCCCGCCGCAACTCGAGAAAAACCATGAGACTTCACCCTCGCCGCAAAATGAGGCCCGATTCCCCTGAACTGCGTGCAGAGCAATTCCGTGTTGCACATCACACATGAAAGGAGCCTTGATTTCCTTGATGGCACTCCAGAGAAAGCCCAAGAACAGTGTTTCAAGGCTAGAGAGATCCTGAGGTCACTGTAGCAACACGAAAGAACTCCGTGGACCAAAAATCAACTCGAGATGAGGGGTGAGTCCCTGGCTTCGACTCCAGAGGTATACCACCTTACCACAAGCACCTCAAGAGGAGGCTTCTCTCAGCTCTAGCTATGTGAGAGGGACCCTGAGTTTGCGGCCTCAAGTGGAATGGACACCGCGATGCCCTGACTCAAAATAAGGCCGGATATCCCTGCAGTGACTTGAATGCAGGCTCGTCTTGCATCTCCCAAGACGAAAGGATGTCTGAATCCCCTGTGGAGACCACAGAGAAAGACCTAGTTCCCCACCTCATCGCGACCGGAGGCCTCACATCCTTTGAAAACTCCAGAGGTACGCGGAGATCAGTGCCTCCAAAGGAGACGATGCCTGACTCCTCGTGAAACTTGATAGGAGTCCCAGGATTCCTGTGGCACGTGGAAAGGGACCCTTGGTCTCCCGCCTCAGCTGGAGAGGCGTCCCAATTGCCCTGCCAAGCCTCGAGGAGAATCCCGAGTTGTCCCTCGCAACTAGACAGGAGTCCTGTCGTCGGTGAACAAACACGTGTGTGGAAGGGCCATCCCCGTCGTAACTCGAGAATATACCCCAGGTTCCCGCCGCAACTCGAGAAAAACCATGAGACTTCCCCCTCGCCGCGAGATGAGAACCGATTCCCCTGCACTGCGTGCAGAGCAATTCCGTGTTGCACATCACACATGAAAAAATCCTTGATTTCCTTGATGGCACTCCAGAGAAAACCCAAGAACACACTTTCAAGGCTAGAGGGATCCTGAGGTCTCTGTAGCAACACAAAAGAGCTCCGTGGACCAAAAATCAACTCGAGATGAGAGGTTAGTCCCTGGCTTCGACTCCAGAGGAATACCACGTTACCACAAGCACCTCAAGAGGAGGCTTCTCTCAGCTCTAGGTATGTGAGAGGGACCCTGAGTTTGCGGCCTCAAGTGGAATGGACACCGCGATGCCCTGACTCGAAATAAGGCCGGATATCCCTGCAGTGACTTGAATGCAGGCTCGTCTTGCATCTCCCAAGATGAAAGGATGTCTGAATCCCCTGTGGAGACCACAGAGAAAGACCTAGTTCCCCACCTCATCCCGACCGGAGGCCTCACATCCTTTGAAAACTCCAGAGGTATGCGGAGATCAGTGCCTCCAAAGGAGACGATGCCTGACTTCTCGTGAAACTTGATAGGAGTCCCAGGATTCCTGTGGCACGTGGAAAGGGACCCTTGGTCTCCCGCCTCAGCTAAAGAGGCATCCCAATTGCCCTGCCAAGCCTCGAGGAGAATCCCGAGTTGTCCCTCGCAACTAGGCAGAAGTCCTGAAGTCGCTGGACAAACACGTGTGTGGAAGGGCCATCCCCGTCGTAACTCGACAATATACCCCAGGTTCCCGCCGCAACTCGAGAAAAACCATGAGACTTCACCCTCGCCGCAAAATGAGGCCCGATTCCCCTGAACTGCGTGCAGAGCAATTCCGTGTTGCACATCACACATGAAAGGAGCCTTGATTTCCTTGATGGCACTCCAGAGAAAGCCCAAGAACACTGTTTCAAGGCTAGAGAGATCCTGAGGTCACTGTAGCAACACGAAAGAACTCCGTGGACCAAAAATCAACTCGAGATGAGGGGTGAGTCCCTGGCTTCGACTCCAGAGGTATACCACCTTACCACAAGCACCTCAAGAGGAGGCTTCTCTCAGCTCTAGGTATGTGAAAGGGACCCTGAGTTTGCAGCCTCAAGTGGAATGGACACCGCTATGCCCTGATGCGAAATAAGGCCGGATATCCCTGCAGTGACTTGAATGCAGGCTCGTCTTGCATCTCACAAGATGAAAGGGTGTCTGAATCCCCTGTGGAGACCACAGAGAAAGACCTAGTTCCCCACCTCATCCCGACCTGAGGCCTCACATCCTTTGAAAACTCCAGAAGTACGCGGAGATCAGTGCCTCCCAAGGAGACGATGCCTGATTCCTCTGAAACTTGATAGGAGTCCCAGGATTCCTGTGGCACGTAGAAAGGGACCCTTGGTCTCCCGCCTCAGCTGGAGAGGCGTCCCAATTGCCCTGCCAAGCCTCGAGGAGAATCCCGAGTTGTCCCTCGCAACTAGGCAGGAGTCCTGACGTCGCTGAACAAACACGTAGTTGGAAGGTCCATCCCCATCGTAACTCGAGAATATACCCCAGGTTCCCGCTGCAACTCGAGAAAAACCATGAGATTTCCACCTCGCTGCGAGATGAGACCCGATTCCCCTGCACTGCGTGCAGAGCAATTCCGTCTTGCACATCACACATGAAAGGAGCCTTGATTTCCTTGATGGCACTCCAGAGAAACCCCAAGAACACTGTTTCAAGGCTAGAGGGATCCTGAGATCTCTGTAGCAACACAAAAGAGATCCGTGGACCAGAAATCAACTCGAGATGAGAGGTTAGTCCCTGGCTTCGCCTCCAGAGGAATACCACCTTACCACAAGCACCTCAAGAGGAGGCTTCTCTCAGCTCTAGGTATGTGAGAGGGACCCTGAGTTTGCGGCCTCAAGTGGAATGGACACCGCGATGCCCTGACTCGAAATAAGGCCGGATATCCCTGCAGTGACTTGAATGCAGGCTCATCTTGCATCACCAAAGAGGAAAGCATGTCTGAATCCCCTGTGGAGACCACAGAGAAAGACCTAGTTCCCCACCTCATCGCGACCGGAGGCCTCACATCCTTTGAAAACTCCAGAGGAACGCGGAGATCAGTGCCTCCAAAGGAGACGATGCCTGACTCCTCATGAAACTTGATAGGAGTCCCAGGATTCCTGTGGCACGTGGAAAGGGACCCTTGGTCTCCCGCCTCAGCTGGAGAGGCGTCCCAATTGCCCTGTCAAGCCTCGAGGAGAATCCCAAGTTGTCCCTCGCAACTAGGCAGGAGTCGTGACGTCGCTGAACAAACACGTATGTGGAAGGGCCATCCCCGTCGTAAATCGAGAATATACCCCAGGTTCCCGCCGCAACTCGAGAAAAACCATGAGACTTCCCCCTCGCCGCGAGATGAGGCCGGATTCCCCTGCATTGCGTGCAGAGCAATTCCGTCTTGCACATCACACATGAAAGGAGACTTGATTTCCTTAATGGCACTCCAGAGAAACCCCAAGAACACTGTTTCAAGGCTAGAGGGATCCTGAGGTCACTGTAGCAACACGAAAGAGCTCCGTGGACCAAAAATCAACTCGAGATGAGAGGTTAGTCCCTAACTTCGACTCCAGAGGAATACCACCTTACCACAAGCACCTCAAGAGGAGGCTTCTCTCAGCTCTAGGTATGTTAGAGGGACCCAGAGTTTGCGGCCTAAAGTGGAATGGACACTGCGATGCCCTGACTCGAAATAAGGCCGGATATCCCTGCAGTGACTTGAATGCAGGCTCGTCTTGCATCTCCCAAGACGAAAGGATGTCTGAATCCCCTGTGGAGACCACAGAGAAAGACCTAGTTCCCCACCTCATCGCGACCGGAGGCCTCACATCCTTTGAAAACTCCAGAGTTACGCGGAGATCAGTGCCTCCCAAGGAGACGATGCCTGACTCCTCGTGAAACTTGATAGGAGTCCCAGGATTCCTGTGGCACGTGGAAAGGGACCCTTGGTCTCCCGCCTCAGCTGGAGAGGCGTCCCAATTGCTCTGCCAAGCCTCGAGGAGAATCCCGAGTTGTCCTTCGCAACTAGGCAGGAGTCCTGACGTCGCTGAACAAACACGTGGGTGGAAGGGCCATCCCCGTCGTAACTCGAGACTATACCCCAGGTTCCCGCCGCAACTCGAGAAAAACAATGAGACTTCCCCCTCGCCGCGAGATGAGGCCCGATTCCCCTGCACTGCGTGCAGAGCAATTCCGTGTTGCACATCACACATGAAAGGAGCCTTAATTTCCTTGATGGCACTCCAGAGAAATCCCAAGAACACTGTTTCAAGGCTAGAGGGATCCTGAGATCTCTGTAGCAACACAAAAGAACTCCGTGGACCAGAAATCAACTCGAGATGAGAGGTTAGTCCCTGGCTTCGACTCCAGAGGAATACCACCTTACCACAAGCACCACAAGAGGAGGCTTCTCTCAGCTCTAGGTATGTGAGAGGGACCCTGAGTTTGCGGCCTCAAGTGGAATGGACACCGCGATGCCCTGACGTGAAATAAGGCCGGATATCCCTGCAGTGACTTGAATGCAGGCTCGTCTTGCATCTCCCAAGACGAAAGGATGTCTGAATCCCCTGTGGAGACGACAGAGAAAGACCTAGTTCCCCACCTCATCGCGACCGGAGGCCTCACATCCTTTGAAAACTCGAGAGGTACGCGGAGATCAGTGCCTCCAAAGGAGACGACGCCTGACTCCTCGTGAAACTTGATAGGAGTCCCAGGATTCCTGTGGCACGTGGAAAGGGACCCTTGGTCTCCCGCCTCAGCTGGAGAGGCGTCCCAATTGCCCTGCCAAGCCTCGGGGAGAATCCCGAGTTGTCCCTTGCAACTAGGCAGGAGTCCTGCCTTCGCTGAACAAACACGTGGGTGGAAGGGCCATCCCCGTCGTAACTCGAGAATATACCCCAGGTTCCCGCCGCAACTCGAGAAAAACCATGAGACTTCCCCCTCGACGCGAGATGAGGACCGATTCCCCTGCACTGCGTGCAGAGCAATTCCGTGTTGCACATCACACATGAAAGGAGCCTTGATTTCCTTGATGTCACTCCAGAGAAACCCCAAGAACACTGTTTCAAGGCTAGAGCGATCCTGACGTCATTGTAGCAACACGAAAGAGCTCCGGGAACCAAAAGTCAACTCGAGATGAGAGGTTAGTCCCTGGCTTCGACTCCAGAGGAATACCACCTTACCACAAACACCTCAATAGGAGGCTTCTCTCAGCTCTATCTATGTGAGAGGGACCCTGAGTTTGCGGCCTCAAGTGGAATGGACACTGCGATGCCCTGACTCGAAATAAGGCCGGATAAACCTGCAGTGACTTGAATGCAGGCTCGTCTTGCATCTCCCAAAACGAAAGGATGTCTGAATCCCCTGTGGAGACCACAGAGAAAGACCTAGTTCCCCATCTCATCGCGACCGGAGGCCTCACATCCTTTGAAAACCCCAGAGGAACGCGGAGATCAGTGCCTCCAAAGGAGACGATGCCTGACTCCTCATGAAACTTGATAGGAGTCCCAGGATTCCTGTGGCACGTGGAAAGGGACCCTTGGTCTCCCGCCTCAGCTGGAGAGGCGTCGCAATTGCCCTGCCAAGCCTCGAGGAGAATCCCGAGTTGTCCCTCGCAACTAGGCAGGAGTCGTGACGTCACTGAACAAACACGTATGTGGAAGGGCCATCCCCGTCGTAAATCGAGAATATACCCCAGGTTCCCGCCGCAACTCGAGAAAAACCATGAGACTTCCCCCTCGCCGCGAGATGAGGCCCGATTCCCCTGCATTGCGTGCAGAGCAATTCCGTCTTGCACATCACACATGAAAGGAGACTTGATTTCCTTAATGGCACTCCAGAGAAACCCCAAGAACACTGTTTCAAGGCTAGAGGGATCCTGAGGTCACTGTAGCAACACGAAAGAGCTCCGTGGACCAAAAATCAACTCGAGATGAGAGGTTAGTCCCTAACTTCGACTCCAGAGGAATACCATCTTACCACAAGCACCTCAAGAGGAGGCTTCTCTCAGCTCTAGGTATGTGAGAGGGACCCTGAGTTTGCGGCCTCAAGTAGAATGGACACCGCGATGCACTAACGGAAATAAGGCCGGATATCCCTGCAGTGACTTGAATGCAGACTCGTCTTGCATCTCCCAAGACGAAAGGATGTCTGAATCCCCTGTGGAGACCACAGAGAAAGACCTAGTTCCCCACCTCATCGCGACCGGAGGCCTTACATCCTTTGAAAACTCCAGAGCTATGTGGAGATCAGTGCCTCCAAAGGAGACGATGCCTGACTCCTCTTGAAACTTGATAGGAGTCCTAGGATTGCTGTGGCACGTGGAAAGGGACACTTGGTCTCCCGCCTCAGCTGGAGAGGCGTCCAATTGCCCTGCCAAGCCTGGAGGAGAATCCCGAGTTGTCCCTCGCAACTAGGCAGAAATTCTGACGTCGCTGAACAAACACGTGTGTGGAAGGGCCATCCCCGTCGTAATTCGAGAATATATCCCAGGTTCCCGCCGCAACTCGAGAAAAACCATGAGATTTCCACCTCGCCGGGAGATGAGACCCGATTCCCCTGCACTGCGTGCAGAGCAATTCCGTCTTGAACATCACACATGAAAGGAGCCTTGATTTACTTGATGGCACTCCAGAGCAACCCCAAGAACACTGTTTCAAGGCTAGAGGGATCCTGAGGTCACTGTAGCAACAAGAAAGAGCTCCGTGGACCAAGAATCAACTCGAAATGAGAGGTTAGTCCCTGGCTTCGACTCCAGAGGAATACCACCTTACCACAAGTACCTCAAGAGGAGGCTTCTCTCAGCTCTAGGTATGTGAGAGGAACCCTGAATTTCGGCCTCAAGTGGAATGGACACCGCGATGCCCTGACTCGAAATAAGGCCGGATATCCCTGCAGTGACTTGAATGCAGGCTCGTCTTGCATCTCCCAAGACGAAAGGATGTCTGAATCCCCTGTGGAGACCACAGAGAAAGACCTAGTTCCCCACCTCATCGCGAACGGAGGCCTCACATCCTTTGAAAACTCCAGAGGTACGCGGAGATCAGTGCCTCCAAAGGAGACGATGCCTGACTCCTCGTGAAACTTGATAGGAGCCCCAGGATTCCTGTGGCACGTGGAAAGGGACCCTTGGTCTCCCGCCTCAGCTGGAGAGGCGTCCCAATTGCCCTGCCAAGCCTCGAGGAGAATTCCGAGTTGTCCCTCGCAACTAGGCAGGAGTCCTGACGTCGCTGAACAAACACATGGGTGGAGGGACCATCCCCGTCTTAACTCGAGAATATACACCAGGTTCCCGCCGCAACTCGAGAAAAACCATGAGACTTCCCCCTCGCCGCGAGATGAGGCCTGATTCCCCTGCACTGCGTGCAGAGCAATTCCGTGTTGCACATCACACATGAAAAGAGCCTTGATTTCCATGGTGGCACTCCAGAGAAACCCCAAGAACACTGTTTCAAGGCTAGAGGGATCCTGAGGTCACTGTAGCAACACGAAAGAGCTCCGTGGACCAAAAATCAACTCGAGATGAGAGGTTAGTCCCTGGCTTCGACTCCAGAGGAATACCACCTTACCACAAGCACCTCAAGAGGAGGCTTCTCTCAGCTCTAGGTATGTGAGAGGGACCCTGAGTTTGCGGCCTAAAGTGGAATGGACACCGCGATGCCCTGACTCGAAAAAAGGCCGGATATCCCTGCAGTGACTTGAATGCAGGCTCGTCTTGCATCTCCCAAGACGAAAGGATGTCTGAATCCCCTGTGGAGACCACAGAGAAAGACCTAGTTCCCCACCTCATCGCGACCGGAGGCTCACATCCTTTGAAAACTCCAGAGGTACGCGGAGATCAGTGCCTCCAAAGGAGACGATGCCTGACTCCTCGTGAAACTTGATAGGAGTCCCAGGATTCCTGTGGCACGTGGAAAGGGACCCTTGGTCTCCCGCCTCAGCTGGAGAGGCGTCCCAATTGCTCTGCCAAGCCTCGAGGAGAATCCCGAGTTGTCCTTCGCAACTAGGCAGGAGTCCTGACGTCGCTGAACAAACACGTGGGTGGAAGGGCCATCCCCGTCATAACTCGAGACTATACCCCAGGTTCCCGCCGCAACTCGAGAAAAACCATGAGACTTCCACCTCGCAGCGAGATGAGGCCCGATTCCCCTGCATTGCGTGCAGAGCAATGCCGTGTTGCACATCACACAGGAAAGGAGCCTTGATTTCCTTGATGGCACTCCAGAGAAACCCCAAGAACACTGTTTCAAGGCTAGAGGGATCCTGAGATCTCTGTAGCAACACAAAAGAGCTCCGTGGACCAGAAATCAACTCGAGATGAGAGGTTAGTCCCTGGCTTCGACTCCAGAGGAATACCACCTTACCACAAGCACCTCAAGAGGAGGCTTCTCTCAGCTCTAGGTATGTGAGAGGGACCCTGAGTTTGCGGCCTCAAGTGGAATGGACACCGCGATGCCCTGACTCGAAATAAGGCCGGATATCCCTGCAGTGACTTGAATGCAGGCTCGTCTTGCATCTCCCAAAACGAAAGGATGTCTGAATCCCCTGTGGAGACCACAGAGAAAGACCTAGTTCCCCATCTCATCGCGACCGGAGGCCTCACATCCTTTGAAAACCCCAGAGGAACGCGGAGATCAGTGCCTCCAAAGGAGACGATGCCTGACTCCTCATGAAACTTGATAGGAGTCCCAGGATTCCTGTGGCACGTGGAAAGGGACCCTTGGTCTCCCACCTCAGCTGGAGAGGCGTCCCAATTGCCCTGCCAAGCCTCGAGGAGAATCCCGAGTTGTCCCTCGCAACTAGGCAGGAGTCGTGACGTCGCTGAACAAACACGTATGTGGAAGGGCCATCCCCGTCGTAAATCGAGAATATACCCCAGGTTCCCGCCGCAACTCGAGAAAAACCATGAGACTTCCCCCTCGCCGCGAGATGAGGCCCGATTCCCCTGCATTGCGTGCAGAGCAATTCCGTCTTGCACATCACACATGAAAGGAGCCTTGATTTCCTTAATGGCACTCCAGAGAAACCCCAAGAACACTGTTTCAAGGCTAGAGGGATCCTGAGTTCACTGTAGCAACACGAAAGAGCTCCGTGGACCAAAAATCAACTCGAGATGAGAGGTTAGTCCCTAACTTCGACTCCAGAGGAATACCACCTTACCACAAGCACCTCAAGAGGAGGCTTCTCTCAGCTCTAGGTATCTGAGAGGGACCCTGAGTTTGCGGCCTCAAGTGGAATGGACACCGCGATGCACTGACGGAAATAAGGCCGGATATCCATGCAGTGACTTGAATGCAGGCTCGTCTTGCATCTCCCAAGACGAAAGGATATCTGAATCCCTTCTGTAGACCACAGAGAAAGACCTAGTTCCCCACCTCATCACGACCGCAGGCCTCACATCCTTTGAAAACTCCAGAGGTACGCGGATATCAGTGCCTCCAAAGGAGACGATGCCTGACTCCTCGTGAATCTTGATAGGAGTCCCAGGATTCCTGTGACATGTGGAAAGGGACCCTTTGTCTCCCGCCTCAGCTGGAGAGGCGTCCCAATTGCCCTGCCAAGCCTCGAGGAGAATCCCGAGTTTTCCCTCACAACTAGGCAGGAGTCCTGACGTCGCTGAACAAACACGTGTGTGGAAGGGCCATCCCCGTCGTAACTCGAGAATATACCCCAGGTTCCCGCCGCAACTCGAGAAAAACCATGAGACTTCCCCCTCGCCGCGAGATGAGGCCCGATTCCCCTGCACTGCGTGCAGAGCAATTCCGTGTTGCACATCACACATGAAAGGAGCCTTGATTTCCTTGATGGCACTCCAGAGAAACCCCAAGAACACTGTTTCAAGGCTAGAGGGATCCTGAGGTCACTGTAGCAACAAGAAAGAGCTCCGTGGACCAAAAATCAACTCGAGATGAGAGGTTAGTCCCTGGCTTCGACTCCAGAGGAATACCACCTTGCCACAAACACCTCAAGAGGAGGCTTCTCTCAGCTCTAGCTATGTGCTGAGTTTGCGGCCTCAAGTGGAATGGACACCGCGATGCCCTGACTCGAAATAAGGCCGGATATCCCTGCAGTGACTTGAATGCAGGCTCGTCTTGCATCTCCCAAGACGAAAGCATGTCTGAATCCCCTGTGGAGACCACAGAGAAAGACCTAGTTCCCCACCTCATCGCGACCGGAGGCCTCACATCCTTTGGAAATTCCAGAGGTATGCGGAGATCAGTGCCTCCAAAGGAGACGATGCCTGACTCCTCGTGAAACTTGATAGGAGTCCCAGGATTCCTGTGGCACATGGAAAGGGGCCCTTGGTCTAGGGCCTCAGATGGAGAGGCGTCGCTGTTGCCCTGCCAAGCCTCGAGGAGAAACCCGAGTTGTCCCTCGCAACTAGGCAGGAGTCCTGACGTCGCTGAACAAACACGTGGGTGGAAGGGCCATCCCCGTCCTAACGCGAGAATATACTCCAGATTCCCGCCACAACTCGAGAAAAACCATGAGACTTCCCCCTCGCCACGAGATGAGGACCGATTCCCCTGCACTGCGTGCAGAGCAATTCCGTGTTGCACATCACACATGAAAGGAGCCTTGATTTCCTTGATGGCACTCCAGAGAAACCCCAAGAACACTGTTTTAAGGCTAGAGGGATCCTGAGGTCACTGTAGCAACACAAAAGAGCTCCGTGGCCCAAAAATCAACTCGAGATGAAAGGATAGTCCCTGGCTTCGACTCCAGAGGAATACCACCTTACCACAAGCACCTCAAGAGGAGGCTTCTCTCAGCTCTAGGTATGTGAGAGGGACCCTGAGTTTGTGGCCTCAAGTGGAATGTACACCGTGATGCCCTGACTCGAAGTAAGGCCGGATATCCCTGCAGTGACTTGAATGCAGGCTCGTCTTGCATCTCCCAAGACGAAAGGATGTCTGAATCCCCTGTGTAGACCACAGAGAAAGACGTAATTCCCCACCTCATCGCGACCGGAGGCCTCACATCCTTTGAAAACTCCAGAGGTACGCGGAGATCAGTGCCTCCAAAGGAGACGATGCCTGACTCCTCGTGAAACTTGATAGGAGTCCCAGGATTCCTGTGGCACTTGGAAAGGGACCCTTGGTCTCCCGCCTCAGCTGGAGAGGCGTCCCAATTGCCCTGCCAAGGCTCGAGGGGAATCCCGAGTTGTCCCTCGCAACTAGGCAGGAGTCCTGCCGTTGCTGAACAAACACGTGGGTGAAAGGGCCATCCCCGTCGTAACTCGAGAATATACCCCAGGTTCCCGCCGCAACTCGAGAAAAACCATGAGACTTCCCCCTCGCCGCGAGATCAGGCCCGATTCCCCTGCACTGCGTGCAGAGCAATTCCGTGTTGCACATCACACATGAAAGGAGCCTTGATTTCCTTGATGGCACTCCAGAGAAACCCCAAGTACACTGTTTCAAGGCTAGAGGGATCCTGAGGTCACTGTAGCAACACGAAAGAGCTCCGTGGACCAAAAATCAACTCGAGATGAGAGGTTAGTCCCTGGCTTCAACTCCAGAGGAATACCACCTTACCACAAGCACCTCAAGAGGAGGCTTCTCTCAGCTCTAGGTATGTGAGAGGGACCCTGAGTTTGCGGCCTCAAGTGGAATGGACACCGCGATGCCCTGACTCAAAATAAGGCCGGATATCCCTGCAGTGACTTGAATGCAGGCTTGTCTTGCATCTCCCAAGACGAAAGGATGTCTGAATCCCCTGTGGAGACGACAGAGAAAGACCTAGTTCCCCACCTCATCGCGACCGGAGGCCTCACATCCTTTGAAAACTCCAGAGGTACGCGGAGATCAGTGCCTCCAAAGGAGACGACGCCTGACTCCTCGTGAAACTTGATAGGAGTCCCAGGATTCCTGTGGCACGTGGAAAGGGACCCTTGGTCTCCCGCCTCAGCTGGAGAGGCGTCCCAATTGCCCTGCCAAGCCTCGGGGAGAATCCCGAGGTGTCCCTTGCAACTAGGCAGGAGTCCTGCCTTCGCTGAACAAACACGTGGGTGGAAGGGCCATCCCCGTCGTAACTCGAGAATATACCCCAGGTTCCCGCCGCAACTCGAGAAAAACCATGAGACTTCCCCCTCGACGCGAGATGAGGACCGATTCCCCTGCACTGTGTGCAGAGCAATTCCGTGTTGCACATCACACATGAAAGGAGCCTTGATTTCCTTGATGTCACTCCAGAGAAACCCCAAGAACACTGTTTCAAGGCTAGAGGGATCCTGACGTCATTGTAGCAACACGAAAGAGCTCCGTGGACCAAGAATCAACTCGAAATGAGAGGTTAGTCCCTGGCTTCGACTCCAGAGGAATACCACCTTACCACAAGTACCTCAAGAGGAGGCTTCTCTCAGCTCTAGGTATGTGAGAGGGACCCTGAGTTTGCAGAATCAAGTGGAATGGACACCGCGATGCCCTAACGCGAAATAAGGCCGGATATCCCTGCAGTGACTTGAATGCAGGCTCGTCTTGCATCTCCCAAGACGAAAGGATGTCTGAATCCCCTGTGGAGACCACAGAGAAAGACCTAGTTCCCCACCTCATCGCGACCGGAGGCCTCACATCCTTTGAAAACTCCAGAGGTACGCGGAGATCAGTGCCTCCAAAGGAGACGATGCCTGACTCCTCGTGAAACTTGATAGGAGCCCCAGGATTCCTGTGGCACGTGGAAAGGGACCCTTGGTCTCCCGCCTCAGCTGGAGAGGCGTCCCAATTGCCCTGCCAAGCCTCGAGGAGAATTCCGAGTTGTCCCTCGCAACTAGGCAGGAGTCCTGACGTCGCTGAACAAACACATGGGTGGAGGGACCATCCCCGTCTTAACTCGAGAATATACACCAGGTTCCCGCCGCAACTCGAGAAAAACCATGAGACTTCCCACTCGCCGCGAGATGAGGCCTGATTCCCCTGCACTGCGTGCAGAGCAATTCCGTGTTGCACATCACACATGAAAGGAGCCTTGATTTCCATGGTGGCACTCCAGAGAAACCCCAAGAACACTGTTTCAAGGCTAGAGGGATCCTGAGGTCACTGTAGCAACACGAAAGAGCTCCGTGGACCAAAAATCAACTCGAGATGAGAGGTTAGTCCCTGGCTTCGACTCCAGAGGAATACCACCTTACCACAAGCACCTCAAGAGGAGGCTTCTCTCAGCTCTAGGTATGTGAGAGGGACCCTGAGTTTGCGGCCTAAAGTGGAATGGACACCGCGATGCCCTGACTCGAAATAAGGCCGGATATCCCTGCAGTGACTTGAATGCCGGCTCGTCTTGCATCTCCCAAGACGAAAGGATGTCTGAATCCCCTGTGGAGACCACAGAGAAAGACCTAGTTCCCCACCTCATCGCGACCGGAGGCTCACATCCTTTGAAAACTCCAGAGGTACGCGGAGATCAGTGCCTCCAAAGGAGACGATGCCTGACTCCTCGTGAAACTTGATAGGAGTCCCAGGATTCCTGTGGCACGTGGAAAGGGACCCTTGGTCTCCCGCCTCAGCTGGAGAGGCGTCCCAATTGCTCTGCCAAGCCTCGAGGAGAATCCCGAGTTGTCCTTCGCAACTAGGCAGGAGTCCTGACGTCGCTGAACAAACACGTGGGTGGAAGGGCCATCCCCGTCATAACTCGAGACTATACCCCAGGTTCCCGCCGCAACTCGAGAAAAACCATGAGACTTCCCCCTCGCCGCGAGATGAGGACCGATTCCCCTGCACTGCGTGCAGAGCAATTCCGTGTTGCACATCACACATGAAAGGAGCCTTGATTTCCTTGATGGCACTCCAGAGAAACCCCAAGAACACTGTTTCAAGGCTAGAGGGATCCTGAGGTCACTGTAGCAACACGAAAGAGCTCCGTGGCCCAAAAATCAACTCGAGATGAAAGGTTAGTCCCTGGCTTCGACTCCAGAGAAATACCACCTTACCACAAGCACCTCAAGAGGAGGCTTCTCTCAGCTCTAGGTATGTGAGAGGGACCCTGAGTTTGTGGCCTCAAGTGGAATGTACACCGTGATGCCCTGACTCGAAGTAAGGCCGGATATCCCTGCAGTGACTTGAATGCAGGCTCGTCTTGCATCTCCCAAGACGAAAGGATGTCTGAATCCCCTGTGTAGACCACAGAGAAAGACGTAATTCCCCACCTCATCGCGACCGGAGGCCTCACATCCTTTGAAAACTCCAGAGGTACGCGGAGATCAGTGCCTCCAAAGGAGACGATGCCTGACTCCTCGTGAAACTTGATAGGAGTCCCAGGATTCCTGTGGCACTTGGAAAGGGACCCTTGGTCTCCCGCCTCAGCTGGAGAGGCGTCCCAATTGCCCTGCCAAGGCTCGAGGGGAATCCCGAGTTGTCCCTCGCAACTAGGCAGGAGTCCTGCCGTTGCTGAACAAACACGTGTGTGGAAGGGCCATCCCCGTCGTAACTCGAGGATATACCCCAGGTTCCCGACGCAACTCGAGAAAAACCAGGAGACTTCCCCCTCGCCGCGAGATGAGGCCCGATTCCCCTGCACTGCGTCTAGAGCAATTCCGTCTTGCACATCACACATGAAAGGAGCCTTGATTTCCTTAATGGCACTCCAGAGAAACCCCAAGAACACTGTTTCAAGGCTAGAGGCATCCTGAGGTCAGAGTAGCTACACGAAAGAGCTCCGTGGCCCAAGAATCAACTCGAGATGAGAGGTTAGTCCCTAACTTCGACTCCAGAGGAATACCACCTTACCACAAGCACCTCAAGAGGAGGCTTCTCTCAGCTCTAAGTATGTGAGAGGGACCCTGATTTTGCGGCCTCAAGTGGAATGGACACCGCGATGCCCTGACTCGAAATAAGGCCGGATATCCCTGCAGTGACTTGAATGCAGGCTCGTCTTGCATCTCCCAAGATGAAAGGATGTCTGAATCCCCTGTGGAGACCACAGAAAAAGACCTAGTTCCCCATCTCATCGCGACCGGAGGCCTCACATCCTTTGAAAACTCCAGAGGTACACGGAGATCAGTGCCTCCAAAGGAGAGGATGCGTGACTCCTCGTGAAACTTGATAGGAGTCCCAGGATTCCTGTGGCACGTGGAAAGGGACCCTTGGTCTCCCGCCTCAGCTGGAGAGGCGTCCCAATTGCCCTGCCAAGCCTCGAGGAGAATCCCGAGTTGTCCTTCGCAATTAGGCAGGAGTCCTTACGTCGCTGAACAAACACGTGTGTGGAAGGGCCATCCGTGTCGTAACTCGAGAATATACCCCAGGTTCCCGCCGCAACTCGAGAAAAACCATGAGACTTCCCCCTCGCCGCGAGATGAGGCCCGATTCCCCTACACTGCGTGCAGAGCAATTCAGTGTTGCACATCACACATGAAAGGAGCCTTGATTTCCTTGATGGCACTCCAGAGAAACCCCAAGAACACTGTTTCAAGGCTAGAGGGATCCTGAGATTACTGTAGCAACACGAAAGAGGTCCGTGGACCAAAAATCAACTCAAGATGAGAGGTTAGTCCCTGGCTTCGACTCCAGAGGTATACCACCTTACCACAAGCACCTCAAGAGGAGGCTTCTCTCAGCTCTAGGTATGTGAGAGGGACCCTGATTTTGCGGACTCAAGTGGAATGGACACTGCGATGCCCTGACGCGAAATAAGGCCGGATATCCCTGCAGTGAATTGAATGCAGGCTCGTCTTGCATCTCCCAAGATGAAAGGATGTCTGAATCCCCTGTGGAGACCACAGAGAAAGACCTAGTTCCCCACCTCATCACGACCGGAGGCCTCACATCCTTTGAAAACTTCAGAGGTACGCGGAGATCAGTGCACCCAAAGGAGACGATGTCTGACTTCTCATGAAACTTGATAGGAGTCCCAGGATTCCTGTGGCACGTGGAAAGGGACCCTTGGTCTCCCGCCTCAGCTGGAGAGGTGTCCCAATTGCCCTGCCAAGCCTCGAGGAGAATCCCGAGTTGTCCCCCGCAACTAGGCAGGAGTCCTGCCTTCGCTGAACAAACACGTGTGTGGAAGGGCCATCCCGGTCGTAACTCGAGAATATACCCCAGGTTCCCGCCGCAACTCGATAAAAACCATGAGACTTCCCCCTCGCCGCGAGATGAGGCCTGATTCCCCTGCCCTGCGTGCAGAGCAATTCCGTGTTGCACATCACACATGAAAGGAGCCTTGATTTCCTTGATGGCACTCCAGAGAAACCCCAAGAACACTGTTTCAAGGCGATAGGGATCCGGAGGTCACTGTAGCAACACGAAAGAACTCCGTGGACCAAAAATCAACTCGAGATGAGAAGTTAGTCCCTGGCTTCGACTCCAGAGGAATACCACCTTACCACAAGCACCTCTAGAGGAGGCTTCTCTCAGCTCTAGGTATGTGAGAGGGACCCTGAGTTTGCGGCCTCAAGTGGAATGGACACCGTGATGCCCTGACTCGAAATAAGGCCGGATATCCCTGCAGTGACTTGAATGCAGGCTCATCTTGCATCTCCCAAGATGAAAGGATGTCTGAATCCCCTGTGGAGACCACAGAGAAAGACCTAGTTCCCCACCTCATCGCGACCGGAGGCCTCACATCCTTTGATAACTCCAGAGGTACGCAGAGATCTGTGCGTCCAATGGAGACGATGCCTGACTCCTCGGGAAACTTGATAGGAGTCCCAGGATTCCTGTGGCACGTGGAAAGGGACCCTTGGTCTCCCGCCTCAGCTGGAGAGGCATCCCAATTGCCCTGCCAAGCCTCGAGGAGAATCCTGAGTTGTCCCTCACAACTAGGCAGAAGTCCTGACGTCGCTGAACAAACACGTGTGTGGAAGGGCCATCCCCCTCGTAACTCGAGAATATACCCCAGGTTCCCGCCGCAACTCGAGGAAAACCATGAGACTTCCCCCTCGAAGCAAAATGAGGCCCGATTATCCTGCACTGTGTGCAGAGCAATTCCGTGTTGCACATCACACATGAAAGGAGCCTTGATTTCCTTGATGGCACTTCCGAGAAACCCCAAGAACACTGCTTCAAGGCTAGAGGCATCCTGAGGTCACTGTAGCAACACGAAAGAGCTCCGTGGACCAACAATCAACTCGAGATGAGAGGTTAGTCCCTGGCTTCGACTCCAGAGGAATACCACCTTACCACAAGCACCTCAAGAGGAGGCTTCTCTCAGCTCTATGTATGTGAGAGGGAACCTGAATTTGTGGCCTCAAGTGGAATGGACACCGCGATGCCCTGACTCGAAATAAGGCCAGATATCTCTGAAGTGACTTGAATGCCGACTCGTCTTGCATTTCCCAAGATGAAAGGATGTTTGAATCCCCTGTGGAGACCACAGAGAAAGACCTAGTTCCCCACTTCATCGCGACCGGAGGCCTCAAATCCTTTGAAAATTCCAGAGGTACGCGGAGATCAGTGCCTCCAAAGGGGACGATGCCTTACTCCTCGTGAAACTTGATAGGAGTCCCAGGATTCCTGTGGCACGTGGAAAGGGACCCTTGGTCTCCCGCCTCAGCTGGAGAGGCGTCCCAATTGCCCTGCCAAGCCTCGAGGAGAATTCCGAGTTGTCCCTCGCAACTAGGCAGGAGTCCTGACGTCGCTGAACAAACACATGGGTGGAGGGACCATCCCCGTCTTAACTCGAGAATATACACCAGGTTCCCGCCGCAACTCGAGAAAAACCATGAGACTTCCCACTCGCCGCGAGATGAGGCCTGATTCCCCTGCACTGCGTGCAGAGCAATTCCGTGTTGCACATCACACATGAAAGGAGCCTTGATTTCCATGGTGGCACTCCAGAGAAACCCCAAGAACACTGTTTCAAGGCTAGAAGGATCCTGAGGTCACTGTAGCAACACGAAAGAGCTCCGTGGACCAAAAATCAACTCGAGATGAGAGGTTAGTCCCTGGCTTCGACTCCAGAGGAATACCACCTTACCACAAGCACCTCAAGAGGAGGCTTCTCTCAGCTCTAGGTATGTGAGAGGGACCCTGAGTTTGCGGCCTAAAGTGGAATGGACACCGCGATGCCCTGACTCGAAATAAGGCCGGATATCCCTGCAGTGACTTGAATGCAGGCTCGTCTTGCATCTCCCAAGACGAAAGGATGTCTGAATCCCCTGTGGAGACCACAGAGAAAGACCTAGTTCCCCACCTCATCGCGACCGGAGGCTCACATCCTTTGAAAACTCCAGAGGTACGCGGAGATCAGTGCCTCCAAAGGAGACGATGCCTGACTCCTCGTGAAACTTGATAGGAGTCCCAGGATTCCTGTGGCACGTGGAAAGGGACCCTTGGTCTCCCGCCTCAGCTGGAGAGGCGTCCCAATTGCTCTGCCAAGCCTCGAGGAGAATCCCGAGTTGTCCTTCGCAACTAGGCAGGAGTCCTGACGTCGCTGAACAAACACGTGGGTGGAAGGGCCATCCCCGTCATAACTCGAGACTATACCCCAGGTTCCCGCCGCAACTCGAGAAAAACCATGAGACTTCCCCCTCGCCGCGAGATGAGGACCGATTCCCCTGCACTGCGTGCAGAGCAATTCCGTGTTGCACATCACACATGTAAAAAGCCTTGATTTCCTTGATGGCACTCCAGAGAAACCCCAAGAACACTGTTTCAAGGCTAGAGGGATCCTGAGTTCACTGTAGCAACACGAAAGAGCTCCGTGGACCAAAAATCAACTCGAGATGAGAGGTTAGTCCCTAACTTCGACTCCAGAGGAATACCACCTTACCACAAGCACCTCAAGAGGAGGCTTCTCTCAGCTCTAGGTATCTGAGAGGGACCCTGAGTTTGCGGCCTCAAGTGGAATGGACACCGCGATGCACTGACGGAAATAAGGCCGGATATCCATGCAGTGACTTTAATGCAGGCTCGTCTTGCATCTCCCAAGACGAAAGGATATCTGAATCCCCTGTGGAGACCACAGAGAAAGACCTAGTTCCCCACCTCATCACGACCGCAGGCCTCACATCCTTTGAAAACTCCAGAGGTACGCGGATATCAGTGCCTCCAAAGGAGACGATGCCTGACTCCTCGTGAATCTTGATAGGAGTCCCAGGATTCCTGTGACATGTGGAAAGGGACACTTGGTCTCCCGCCTCAGCTGGAGAGGCGTCCCAATTGCCCTGCCAAGCCTCGAGGAGAATCCCGAGTTGTCCCTCACAACTAGGCAGGAGTCCTGACGTCGCTGAACAAACACGTGTGTGGAAGGGCCATCCCCGTCGTAACTCGAGAATATACCCCAGGTTTCCGCCGCAACTCGAGAAAAACCATGAGACTTCCCCCTCGCCGCGAGATGAGGCCCGATTCCCCTGCACTGCGTGCAGAGCAATTCCGTGTTGCACATCACACATGAAAGGAGCCTTGATTTCCTTGATGGCACTCCAGAGAAACCCCAAGAACACTGTTTCAAGGCTAGAGGGATCCTGAGGTCACTGTAGCAACAAGAAAGAGCTCCGTGGACCAAAAATCAACTCGAGATGAGAGGTTAGTCCCTGGCTTCGACTCCAGAGGAATACCACCTTGCCACAATCACCTCAAGAGGAGGCTTCTCTCAGCTCTGGCTATGTGCTGAGTTTGCGGCCTCAAGTGGAATGGACACCGCGATGCCCTGACTCGAAATAAGGCCGGATATCCCTGCAGTGACTTGAATGCAGGCTCGTCTTGCATCTCCCAAGACGAAAGCATGTCTGAATCCCCTGTGGAGACCACAGAGAAAGACCTAGTTCCCCATTTCATCGCGACCGGAGGCTTCACATCCTTTGAAAACTCCAGAGGTACGCGAAGATCAGTGCCTCCAAAGGAGACGATGCCTGACTCCTCGTGAAACTTGATAGGAATCCCAGGATTTCTGTGGCACGTGGAAAGGGACCCTTGGTCTCCCGCCTCAGATGGAGAGGCGTCCCAATTGCCCTGCCAAGCCTCGAGGAGAATCCCGAGTTGTCCCTCGCAACTAGGCAGGAGTCCTGACGTCGCTGAACAAACACGTGTGTGGAAGGGCCATCCCCGTCGTAACTCGAGAATATACCCCAGGGTCCCGCGGCAACTCGAGAAAAACCATGAGACTTCCCCCTCGCCGCTAGATGAGGCCCGATTCCCCTACACTGCGTGCAGAGCAATTCCGTGTGGCATATCACACATGAAAGGAGCCTTGATTTACTTGATGGCACTCCAGAGAAACCCCAAGAACTCTGTTTCAAGGTTAGAGGGATCCTGAGGTCACTGTAGCAACACGAAAGAGCTCCGTGGACCAAAAATCAACTCGAGATGAGGGGTTAGTCCCTGGCTTCGACTCCAGAGGAATACCACCTTACCACAAGCACCTCAAGAGGAGGCTTCTCTCAGCTCTAGCTATGTGAGAGGGACCCTGAGATTGCAGCCTCAAGTGGAATGGACACCGCTATGCCCTGACTCGAAATAAGGCCGGATATCCCTGCAGTGACTTGAATGCAGGCTCGTCTTGCATCTCCCAAGACGAAAGCATGTCTGAATCCCCTGTGGAGACCACAGACAAAGACCTAGTTCCCCACCTCATCGCGACCGGAGGCCTCACATCCTTTGGAAATTCCAGAGGTATGCGGAGATCAGTGCCTCCAAAGGAGACGATGCCTGACTCCTCGTGAAACTTGATAGGAGTCCCAGGATTCCTGTGGCACGTGGAAAGGGGCCCTTGGTCTAGGGCCTCAGATGGAGAGGCGTCGCTGTTGCCCTGCCAAGCCTCGAGGAGAACCCCGAGTTGTCCCTCGCAACTAGGCAGGAGTCCTGACGTCGCTGAACAAACACGTGGGTGGAAGGGCCATCCCCGTCCTAACGCGAGAATATACTCCAGATTCCCGCCACAACTCGAGAAAAACCATGAGACTTCCCTCTCGCCACGAGATGAGGACCGATTCCCCTGCACTGCATGCAGAGCAATTCCGTGTTGCACATCACACATGAAAGGAGCCTTGATTTCCTTGATGGCACTCCAGAGAAACCCCAAGAACACTGTTTCAAGGCTAGAGGGATCCTGAGGTCACTGTAGCAACACGAAAGACCTCCGTGGACCAAAAATCAACTCGAGATGAGAGGTTAGTCCCTGGCTTCGACTCCAGAGGAATACCACCTTACCACAAGCACCTCAATAGGAGGCTTCTCTCAGCTCTAGGTATGTGAGAGGGACCCTGAGTTTGCGGCCTCAAGTGGGATGGACACTGCGATGCCCTGACTCGAAATAAGGCCGGATATCCCTGCAGTGACTTGAATGCAGGCTCGTCTTGCATCTCCCAAGACGAAAGGATGTCTGAATCCCCTGTGTAGACCACAGAGAAAGACGTAATTCCCCACCTCATCGCGACCGGAGGCCTCACATCCTTTGAAAACTCCAGAGGTACGCGGAGATCAGTGCCTCCAAAGGAGACGATGCCTGACTCCTCGTGAAACTTGATAGGAGTCCCAGGATTCCTGTGGCACTTGGAAAGGGACCCTTGGTCTCCCGCCTCAGCTGGAGAGGCGTCCCAATTGCCCTGCCAAGGCTCGAGGGGAATCCCGAGTTGTCCCTCGCAACTAGGCAGGAGTCCTGCCGTTGCTGAAGAAACACGTGTTTGGAAGGGCCATCCCCGTCGTAACTCGAGAATATACCCTAGGTTCCCGACGCAACTCGAGAAAAACCAGGAGACTTCCCCCTCGCCGCGAGATGAGGCCCGATTCCCCTGCACTGCGTCTAGAGCAATTCCGTCTTGCACATCACACATGAAAGGAGCCTTGATTTCCTTAATGGCACTCCAGAGAAACCCCAAGAACACTGTTTCAAGGCTAGAGGGATCCTGAGGTCAGAGTAGCTACACGAAAGAGCTCCGTGGCCCAAGAATCAACTCGAGATGAGAGATTAGTGCCTGGCTTCGACTCCAGAGGAATACCACCTTACCACAAGCACCTCAAGAGGAGGCTTCTCTCAGCTCTAAGTATGTGAGAGGGACCCTGATTTTGCGGCCTCAAGTGGAATGGACACCGCGATGCCCTGACTCGAAATAAGGCCGGATATCCCTGCAGTGACTTGAATGCAGGCTCGTCTTGCATCTCCCAAGATGAAAGGATGTCTGAATCCCCTGTGGCGACCACAGAAAAAGACGTAGTTCCCCACTTCATCACGAACGGAGGCCTCACATCCTTTGAAAACTCCAGAGGGACGCGGAGATCAGTGCCTCCAAAGGAGACGATGCGTGACTCCTCGTGAAACTTGATAGGAGTCCCAGGATTCCTGTGGCACGTGGAAAGGGACCCTTGGTCTCCCGCCTCAGCTGGAGAGGCGTCCCAATTGCCCTGCCAAGCCTCGAGGAGAATCCCGAGTTGTCCTTCGCAATTAGGCAGGAGTCCTTACGTCGCTGAACAAACACGTGTGTGGAAGGGCCATCCGTGTGTAACTCGAGAATATACCCCAGGTTCCCACCGCAACTCGAGAAAAACCATGAGACTTCCCCCTCGCCGCGAGATGAGTCCCGATTCCCCTACACTGCGTGCAGAGCAAATCAGTGTTGCACATCACACATGAAAGGAGCCTTGATTTCCTTGATGGCACTCCAGAGAATCCCCAAGAACACTGTTTCAAGGCTAGAGGGATCCTGAGATTACTGTAGCAACACGAAAGAGGTCCGTGGACCAAAAATCAACTCAAGATGAGAGGTTAGTCCCTGGCTTCGAATCCAGAGGTATACCACCTTACCACAAGCACCTCAAGAGGAGGCTTCTCTCAGCTCTAGGTATGTGAGAGGGACCCTGATTTTGCGGACTCAAGTGGAATGGACACTGCGATGCCCTGACACGAAATAAGGCTGGAAATCCGTGCAGTGAATTGAATGCAGGCTCGTCTTGCATCTCCCAAGATGAAAGGATGTCTGAATCCCCTGTGGAGACCACAGAGAAAGACCTAGTTCCCCACCTCATCGCGACCGGAGGCCTCACATCCTTTGAAAACTTCAGAGGTACGCGGAGATCAGTGCATCCAAAGGAGACGATGTCTGACTTCTCATGAAACTTGATAGGAGTCCCAGGATTCCTGTGGCACGTGGAAAGGGACCCTTGGTCTCCCGCCTCAGCTGGAGAGGTGTCCCAATTGCCCTGCCAAGCCTCGAGGAGAATCCCGAGTTGTCCCCCGCAACTAGGCAGGAGTCCTGCCTTCGCTGAACAAACACGTGTGTGGAAGGGCCATCCCCGTCGTAACTCGAGAATATACCCCAGGTTCCCGCCGCAACTCGATAAAAACCATGAGACTTCCCCCTCGCCGCGAGATGAGGCCTGATTCCCCTGCCCTGCGTGCAGAGCAAATCCGTGTTGCACATCATACATGAAAGGAGCCTTGATTTCCTTGATGGCACTCCAGAGAAACCCCAAGAACACTGTTTCAAGGCGATAGGGATCCGGAGGTCACTGTAGCAACACGAAAGAGCTCCGTGGACCAAAAATCAACTCGAGATGAGAAGTTAGTCCCTGGCTTCGACTCCAGAGGAATACCACCTTACCACAAGCACCTCTAGAGGAGGCTTCTCTCAGCTCTAGGTATGTGAGAGGGACCCTGAGTTTGCGGCCTCAAGTGGAATGGACACCGCGATGCCCTGACTCGAAATAAGGCCGGATATCCCTGCAGTGACTTGAATGCAGGCTCATCTTGCATCTCCCAAGATGAAAGGATGTCTGAATCCCCTGTGGAGACCACAGAGAAAGACCTAGTTCCCCACCTCATCGCGACCGGAGGCCTCACATCCTTTGATAACTCCAGAGGTACGCAGAGATCTGTGCCTCCAATGGAGACGATGCCTGACTCCTCGGGAAACTTGATAGGAGTCCCAGGATTCCTGTGGCACGTGGAAAGGGACCCTTGGTCTCCCGCCTCAGCTGGAGAGGCATCCCAATTGCCCTGCCAAGCCTCGAGGAGAATCCTGAGTTGTCCCTCACAACTAGGCAGAAGTCCTGACGTCGCTGAACAAACACGTGTGTGGATGGGCCATCCCCCTCGTAACTCGAGAATATACCCCAGGTTCCCGCCGCAACTCGAGGAAAACCATGAGACTTCCCCCTCGAAGCAAAATGAGGCCCGATTATCCTGCACTGTGTGCAGAGCAATTCCGTGTTGCACATCACACATGAAAGGAGCCTTGATTTCCTTGATGGCACTCCAGAGAAACCCCAAGAACACTGTTTCAAGGCTAGAGGCATCCTGAGGTCACTGTAGCAACACGAAAGAGCTCCGTGGACCAACAATCAACTCGAGATGAGAGGTTAGTCCCTGGCTTCGACTTCAGAGGAATACCACCTTACCACAAGCACCTCAAGAGGAGGCTTCTCTCAGCTCTAGGTATGTGAGAGGGACCCTGAGTTTGCGGCCTCAAGTGGAATGGACACCGTGATGCCCTGACTTGAAATAAGGCCGGATATCCCTGCAGTGACTTGAATGCAGGCTCGTCTTGCATCTCCCAAGACGAAAGGATGTCTGAATCCCCTGTGGAGACCACAGACAAAGACCTAATTCCCCACCTCATCGCGACCAGAGGCCTCACATCCTTTGAAAACTCCAGAGGTACGCGGAGATCAGTGCCTCCAAAGGAGACGATGCCTGACTCCTCGTGAAACTTGATAGGAGTCCCAGGATTCCTGTGGCACGTGGAAAGGGACCCTTGGTCTCACGCCTCAGCTGGAGAGGCATCCCAATTGCCCTGCCAAGCCTCGAGGAGAATCCCGAGTTGTCCCTTGCAACTAGGCAGGAGTCCTGTCGTCGCTGAACAAACAAGTGTGTGGAAGGGCCATCCCCGTCGTAACTCGAGAATATACCCCAGGTTCCCGCCGCAACTCGAGAAAAACCATGAGACTTCCCCCTTGCCTCGATATCAGGAACGATTCCGCTGCACTAAGTGTAGAGCAATTCCGTGTTGCACATCACACATGAAAGGAGCCTTGATTTCCTTGATGGCACTCCAGAGAAACCCCAGGAACACTGTTTCCAGGCTAGAGGGATCCTGAGGTCACTGTAGCAACACGAAAGAACTCCGTGGACCAAAAATCAACTCGAGATGAGGGGTTAGTCCCTGGCTTCGACTCCAGAGGAATACCACCTTACCACAAGCACCTCAAGAGGAGTCTTCTCTCAGCTCTAGGTATGTGAGAGGGACCCTGAGTTTGCAGCCTCTAGTCGAATGGACACCGGGATGCCCTGACTCGAAATAAGGCCAGATATCCCTGCAGTGACTTGAATGCAGGCTCGTCTTGCATCTCCCAAGACGAAAGGATGTCTGAATCCCCTGTGGAGACCACAGACAAAGACCTAATTCCCCACCTCATCGCGACCGGAGGCCTCACATCCTTTGAAAACTCCAGAGGTACGCGGAGATCAGTGCCTCCAAAGGAGACGATGCCTGACTCCTCGTGAAACTTGATAGGAGTCCCAGGATTCCTGTGGCACGTGGAAAGGGACCCTTGGTCTCCCGACTCAGCTGGAGAGGCGTCCAAATGGCCCTGCCAAGCCTCGAGGAGAATCCCGAGTTGTCCCTCCCAACTAGGCAGGATTCCTGATATCGCTGAACAAACACGTGTGTGGAAGGGCCATCCCAGTCGTAACTCGCGAATATACCCCAGGTTTCCGCCGCAACTTGAGAAAAACCATGAGACTTCCCCCTCGTCACGAGATGAGGCCCGATTCACCTGCACTGCGTGCAGAGCAATGCTGTGTTGCACATCACACAGGAAAGGAGCCTTGATTTCCTTGATGGCACTCGAGAGAAACCCCAAGAACACTCTTTCAAGGCTAGAGGGATCCTGAGGTCACTGTAGCAACACGAAAGCGCTCCGTGGATCACAAATCAACTCGAGATGAGAGGTTAGTCCCTGGCTTCGACTCCAGAGGAATACCACCTTACCACAAGCACTTCAAGAGGAGGCTTCTCTCAGCTCTAGGTATGTGAAAGGGACCCTGAGTTTGCGCCCTCAAGTGGAATGGTCACCGCGATGCCCTCACTCGAAATAAGGCCGGATATGCCTGCAGTGACTTGAATGCAGGCTCGTCTTGCATCTCCCAAGACGAAAGGATGTCTGAATCCCCTGTGGAGACCACAGAGAAGGACCTAGTTCCCCACCTCATCGCGACAGGAGGCCTCATATCCTTTGAAAACCCCAGAGGGACGCGGAGATCAGTGCCTCCAAAGGAGAAGATGCCTGACTCCTCGTGAAACTTGATAGGAGTCCCAGGATTCCTGTGGCACGTGGAAAGGGACACTTGGTCTCCCACCTCAGCTGGAGAGGCGTCCCAATTGCCCTGCCAAGCCTCGAGGAGAATCCCGAGTTGCCCCTCGCAACTAGGCAGCAGTCCTGACGTCGCTGAACAAACATGTGTGTGGAAGGGCCATCCCCGTCGTAACTCGAGGTTATAACCCAGGTTCCCGCCGCAACTCGAGAAAAACCATGAGACTTCCCCCTCGCCGCGAGATGAGGCCCGATTCCCCTGCACTACGTGCAGAGCAATGCCGTGTTGCACATTACACAGGAAAGGAGCCTTGATTTCCTTGATGGCACTCCAGAGAAACCCCAAGAACACTGTTTCTTGGCTAGAGGGATCCTGTCGTCACTGTAGCAACACGAAAGAACACGTGGACCACAAATCAACTCAAGATGAGAGGTTAGTTCCTGGCTTTGACTCCAGAGGAATACCACCTTACCACAAGCACCTCAAGAGGAGGCTTCTCTCAGCTCCAAGTATGTGAGAGGGACCCTGAGTTTGCGGCCTCAAGTGGAATGGACACCGCGATGCCCTGAATCGAAATAAGGCCGGATATGCCTGCAGTGACTTGAACGCCGGCTCGTCTTGCATCTCCCAAGACGACAGGATGTCTGAATCCCCTGTGGAGACCACAGAGAAAGACCTAGTTCCCCACCTCATCGCGACCGGAGGCCTCACATCCTTTGAAAACACCAGAGGCACGCGGAGATCAGTGCCTCCAAAGGAGACGATGCCTGACTCCTCGTGAAACTTGATAGGAGTCCCAGGATTACTGTGGCATATGGAAAGGGACCCTTGGTCTCCCGCCTCAGCTGGAGAGGCGTCCCAATTGCCCTGCCACGCCTCGAGGAGAATCCCGAGTTGTCCCTCGCAACTAGGCAGGAGTCCTGTCGTCGCTGAACAAACAGGTGTGTGGAAGGGCCATTCCCGTCGTAACTCGAGAATATACCCCAGGTTCCCGCCGCAACTCGAGAAAAACCATGAGACTTCCCCCTCGCCGCGAGATGACGCCCGATTCCCCTGCACTGCGTGCAGAGCAATGCCGTGTTGCACATCACACAGGAAAGGAGCCTTGGTTTCCTTGATGGCACTCCAGAGAATTCCCAAGAACACTGTTTCAAGGCTAGAGTGATCCTGAGGTCACTGTAGCAACACGAAAGTTCTCCGTGGACCACAAATCAACTCGAGATGAGAAGTTAGTCCCTGCCTTCGACTCCAGAGGAATACCACCTTACCACAAGCACCTCAAGAGAAGGTTTCTGTCAGCTCTAGGTATGTGAGAGGGACCCTGAGTTTGCGGCCTTAAGTGGAATGGACACCGCGATGCCCTGACTCGAAATAAGGGCGGATATTCCTGCAGTGCCTTGAATGCAGGCTCGTCTTGCATCTCCCAAGGCGATAGAATGTCTGAATCCCCTGTGGAGACCACAGAGAAAGACCTAGTTCCACACCTCATCGCGACCGGAGGCCTCACATCATTTGAAAATTCAAGAGGGACGCGGAGATAAGTGCCTCCAAAGGAGACGATGCCTGACTCCTCGTGAAACTTGATAGGAGTCCCAGGATTCCTGTGACACGTGGAAAGGGACCCTTGGTCTCCCCCCTCAGCTGGAGAGGCGTCCCAATTGCCCTGCCAAGCCTCGAGGAGAATCCCGAGTTGTCCCTTGCAACTAGGCAGGAGTCCTGACGGCGCTGAACAAACACGTGTGTGGAAGGGCCATCCCCGTCGTAACTCGAGAATATACCCCAGCTTCCCGTCGCAACTCGAGAAAAACCATGAGACTTCCCCCTCGCCGTGAGATGAGGCCCGATTCCCCTGAACTGCGTGCAGAGCAATGCCGTGTTGCACATCACACAGGAAAGGAGCCTTGATTTCCTTGATGGCACTCCAGAGAAACCCCAAGATCAATGTTTCAAGGCTAGAGGGATCCTGAGGTCACTGTAGCAAGACGAAAAATCTCCGTTGACCAAAAATCAACTCGACATGAGAGGCTAGTCCCTAACTTCGACTCCATAGGAATACCACCTTACCACAAGCACCTCAAGAGGAGGCTTATGTCAGCTCTAAGTATGTGAGAGGTACCCTGAGTTTGCGGCCTCAAGTGGAATGGACACCGTGATGCCCTGACTCGAAATAAGGCCGGATATGCCTGCAGTGACTTGAATGCAGGGTCGTCTTGCATCTCCCAAGACGAAAGGATGTCTGTATCCCCTCTGGAGACCACAGAGAAAGACCTATTTCCCCACCTCAACGCGACCGGAGGCCTCACATCCTTGGAAAACTCCAGAGGGACGCGGAGATCAGTGCCTCCAAAGGAGACGATGCCTGACTCCTCGTGAAACTTGATAGGAGTCCCAGGATTCCTGTGGAACGTGGAAAGGGACCCTTGGTCTCCCGCCTCAGCTGGAGAGGCGTCCCAATTGCCCTGCCAAGCCTCGAGGAGAATCCCGAGTTGTCCCTCGCAACTAGGCAGGAGTCCTGACGTCGCTGAACAAACACGTGTGTGGAAGGGTCATCCCCGTCGTAACTCGAGAATATACCCCAGGTTCCCGCGGCAACTCGAGAAAAACCATGAGACTTCCCCCTCGCCGCGAGATGAGGCCCGATTCCCCTGCACTGCATGCAGAACAATGCCGTGTTGCACATCACACAGGAAAGGAGCCTTGATTTCCTTGATGGCACTCCACAGAAACCCCAAGAACACTGTTTCAAGGATAGGTGGATTCTGAGGTCACTGTAGCAACACGAAAGAGCTCCGTGGACCCCAAATCAACTCGACATGAGAGGTTAGTCCTTGGCTTCGACTCCAGAGGAATACCACCTTACCACAAGGACCTCAAGAGGAGGCTTCTCTCAGCTCTAGGTATGTGAGAGGGACCCTGAGTTTGCGGCCTCAAGTGGAATGGACACCGCGATGCCCTGACTCGAAATAAGGCCGGATTTCCCTTCAGTGACTTGAATGCAGGCTCGTCTTGCATCTCCCAAGACGAAAGGATGTCTGAATCCCCTGTGGAGACCACAGAGAAAGACCTAGTTCCCCACGTCATAGCGACCGGAGGCCTCACATCCTTTGAAAACTCCAGAGGGACGCGGAGATCAGTGCCTCCAAAGGAGACGATGCCTGACTCCTCGTGAAACTTGATAGGAGTCCCAGGATTCCTGTGGCACGTGGAAAGGGACCCTTGGTCTCCCGCCTTAGCTGGAGAGGCGTCCCAATTGCCCTGCCAAGCCTCGAGGAGAATCCCGAGTTGTCCCTCGCAACTAGGCCGGAGTCCTGATGTCGCTGAACAAACACGTGTGTGGAAGGGCCATCCCCGTCGTAACTCGAGAATATACCCCAGGTTCCCGCCGAAACTCGAGAAAAACCATGAGATTTCCCCCTCGCCACGAAATGAGGCCCGATTCCCCTGCACTGCATGCAGAGCAATGCCGTGTTGCACATCACACAGGAAAGGAGCCTTGATTTCCTTGATGGCACTCCAGAGAAACGCCAAGAACACTGTTTCAAGGCTACAGGGATCCTGAGGTCACTGTAGCAACACGAAAGAGCTCTGTGGACCCCAAATCAACTCGACATGAGAGGTTAGTCCCTGGCTTCGACTCCAGAGGAATACCACCTTACCACAAGCACCTCAAGAGGAGGCTTCTCTCAGCTCTAGGTATGTGAGAGGGACCCTGATTTTGCGGCCTCAAGTGGAATGGACACCGCGATTCCCTGACTCGACATAAGGCCGGATATCCCTGCAGTGACTTGAATGCAGGCTCGTCTTGCATCTCCCAAGACGAAAGGATGTCTGAAATCCCTGAGGAGACCACAGAGAAAGACGTAGTTCCCCACCTCATCGCGACCGGAGGCCTCACATCCTTTGAAAACTCCAGAGGGACGTGGAGATCAGTGCCTCCAAAGGAGACGATGCCTGACTCCTCGTGAAACTTGATAGGAGTCCTAGGATTCTGTGGCACGTGGGAAGGGACCCTTGGTCTCCCGCCTCAGCTGGAGAGGCGTCCCAATTGCCCTGCCAAGCCTCGAGGAGAATCCCGAGTTGTCCCTCGCAACTAGGCAGGAGTCCTGACGTCGCTGAACAAACACGTGGGTGGAAGGGCCATTCCCGTCGTAACTCGAGAATATACCCCAGGTTCCCGCCGCAACTCGAGAAAAACGATGAGAATTCCCCCTCGCCGCGAGATGAGGCCCGATTCCCCTGCACTGCGTGCAGAGCAATGCCGTGTTGCACACCACACATGAAAGGAGCCTTGATTTCCTTGATGGCACTCCAGAGAAACCCAAAGAACACTGTTTCAAGGCTAGAGGGATCCTGAGGTCACTGTAGCCACACGAAAGAGCTCCGTGGACAAAGAATCAACTCGAGATGAGAGGTTAGTCCCTGGCTTCGACTCCAGCGGAATACCACCTTACCACCTGCACCTCAAGAGGAGGCTTCTCTAAGCTCTAGGTATGTGAGAGGGACCCTGAGTTTGCTGCCTCAAGTGGAATGGACACTGCGATCCCCTGACTCGAAATGAGGCCGGGTATCCCTGCAGTGACTTGAATGCAGGCTCGTCTTGCATCTCCCAAGACGAAAGGATGTCTGAATCCCCTGTGGAGACCACAGAGAAAGACCTAGTTCCACACCTCATCGCGAACGGAGGCCTCACATCCTTCGAAAAATCCAGAGGTATTCGGAGATCAGTGCCTCCAAAGGAGACGATGACTGACTCCCCGTGAAAATTGATAGGAGTCCCAGGATTCCTGTGGCACGTGGAAAGGGACCATTGGTCTCCCGCCTCAGCTGGAGAGGCGTCCCAATTGCCCTGCCAAGCCTCGAGGAGAAACCCGAGTTGTCCCTCGCAACTAGGCAGGAGTCCTGACGTCGCTGAACAAACACGTGGGTGGAAGGGCCATCCCCGTCGTAACTCGAGAATATACCCCAGGTTCCCGCCGCAACTCGAGAAAAATCATGAGACTTCTCCCTTGCCGCGAGACGAGGCCCGATTCCCCTACACTGCATGCAGAGCAATTTCGTGTTGCATATCACACATGATATGAGCCTTGATTTCCTTGATGGCACTCCAGAGAAACCCTAAGAACACTGTTTCAAGGCTAGATGGATCCTGAGGTCACTGTAGCAACACGAAAGAGCTCCGTGGACCAAAAAACAACTCGAGATGAGAGGTTAGTCCCTAACTTCGACTCCAGAGGAATACCACCTTACCACAAGCACCTCAAGAGGAGGCTTCTCACAGCTTTAAGTATGTGAGAGGAACCCTGAGTTTGCGGCCTCAAGTGGAATGGACACCGCGATGCGCTGACTCGAAATAAGGCCGGATATCCCTGCAGTGACTTGAATGCAGGCTCGTCTTGCATGTCCCAAGACGAAAGGATGTCTGAATCCCCTGTGGAGACCACAGAGAAAGACCTAGTTTCCCACCTCTTCGCGACCGGAGGCCTCACATCCTTTGAAAATTCCAGACGTACGCAGAGATCAGTGCTTCCAAAGGAGACGATGCCTGACTCCTCGTGAAACTTGATAGGAGTCCCAGGATTCCTGTGGCACGTGGAAAGGGACCCTTGGTTTCCCCCCTCAGCTGGAGAGGCGTCCCAATTGCCCTGCCAAGCCTCGAGGAGAATGCCGAGTTGTCCCTCGCAACTAGGCAGGACTTCTGCCGTCGCTGAAAAAACACTTGTGTAGAAGGGCCATCCCCGTCGTAACTCGAGAATATACCCCAGGTTCCCACCGCAACTCGAGAAAAACCATGAGAGTTCCCCCTCGCCGCGAGATGAGGCCCGATTCCCCTGCACTGCGTGCAGAGGAATTCCGTGTTGCACATCACACATGAAAGGAGCCTTGATTTCCTTGATGGCACTCCAAAGAAACCCCAAGAACACTCTTTCAAGGCTAGAGGGATCCTGAGGTCACTGTAGCAACACGAAAGAGCTCCGTGGACCAAGAATCAACTCGAGATGAGAGGTTAGTCCCTGGCTTCGACTCCAGAGGAATACCACCTTACCACAAGCACCTCAAGAGGAGGCTTCTCTCAGCTCTAGGTATGTGAGAGGGACCCTGATTTTGCGGCCTCAAGTGGAATGGACACCGCGGTGCCCTGACTCGAAATAAGGCCACATATGTCTGAAGTGACTTGAATGCCGGCTCGTCTTGCATCTCCCAAGACGAAAGGATGGCTGAATCCCGTGTGGAGAACACAGAGAAAGACCTAGTTCCCCACCTCATCGCGACCGGAGGCCTCACATCCTTTGAAAACTCCAGAGGTACGCGGAGATCAGTGCCTCCAAAGGAGACGATGACTGACTCCTTGTGAAACTTGATAGGAGTCCCAGGATTCCTGTGGCACGTGGAAAGGGACCCTTGGTTTCCTGCCTCAGCTGGAGAGGCATCCCAATTGCCCTGCCAAGCCTCGAGGAGAATCCCGAGTTGTCCCTCGCAACTAGGCAGGAGTCCTGACGTCGCTGAACAAACACGTGGGTGGAAGGGCCATCCCCGTCGTAACTCGAGAATATACCCCTGGTTCCCAACGCAACTCGAGAAAAACCATGAGACTTCCCCCTCGCCGCGAGATGAGGCCCGATTCCCCTGCACTGCATGCAGAGCAATTCCGTGTTGCACATCACACATGAAAGGAACCTTGATTTCCTTGATGGCACTCCAGAGAAATCCCAAGAACACTGTATCAAGGCTAGAGGGATCCTGAGGTCACTGTAGCAACAGGAAAGAGCTCCGTGGACCAAAAATCAACTCGAGATGAGAGGTTAGTCCCTGGCTTCGACTCCAGAGGAATACCACCTTACCACATGCACCTCAAGAGGAGGCTTCTCTAAGCTCTACGTATGTGAGAGGGACCCTGAGTTTGCTGCCTCAAGTGGAATGGACACTGTGATCCCCTGACTCGAAATGAGGCCGGGTATCCCTGCAGTGACTTGAATGCAGGCTCGTCTTGCATCTCCCAAGACGAAAGGATGTCTGAATCCCCTGTGGAGACCACAGAGAAAGACCTAGTTCCCCACCTCATCGCGAACGGAGGCCTCACATCCTTTGAAAACTCCAGAGGTATGCGGAGATCAGTGCCTCCAAAGGAGACGATGACTGACTCCTCGTGAAAATTGATAGGAGACCCAGGGATTCCTGTGGCACGTGGAAAGGGACCATTGGTCTCCCGCTTCAGCTGGAGAGGCGTCCCAATTGCCCTGCCAAGCCTCGAGGAGAATCCCGAGTTGTCCCTCGCAACTAGGCAGGAGTCCTGACGTCGCTGAACAAACACGTGGGTGGAAGGGCCATAACCGTCGTAACTCGAGAATATACCCCAGGTTCCCGCCGCAACTCGAGAAAAACCATGAAACTTCCCCCTCGCCGCGAGATGAGGCCCGATTCCCCTGCACTGCGTGCAGAGAAATTCCGTGTTGCACATCACACATGAAAGGAGCCTTGATTTCCTTGATGGCACTCCAGAGAAACCCCAAGAACACTGTTTCAAGGCTGGCGGGATCCTGAGGTCACTGTAGCAACACGAAAGAGCTCCGTGGACCAAAAATCAACTCGAGATGAGAGGTTAGTCCCTGGCTTCGACTCCAGAGGAATACCACCTTACCACAAGCACCTCAAGAGGAGGCTTCTCTCAGCTCTAGGTATGTGAGAGGGACCCTGAGTTTGCGGCCTCAAGTGGAATGGACACCGCGATGCCCTGACTCGAAATAAGGCCGGATATCCCCGCAGTGACTTGAATGCAGGCTCGTCTTGCATCTCCCAAGACGAAAGGATGTCTGAATCCCCTGTGGAGACCACAGAGAAAGACCTAGTTCCCCACCTCATCGCGACCGGAGACCTCACATCCTTTGAAAACTCCAGAGGTACGCGGACATCAGTGCCTCCAAAGGAGACGATGCCTGACTCCTCGTGAAACTTGATAGGAGTCCCAGGATTCCTGTGGCACGTGGAAAGGGACCCTTGGTCTCCCGCCTCAGCTGGAGAGGCGTCCCAATTGCCCTGCCAAGCCTCGAGGAGAATCCCGAGTTGTCCCTCGCAACTAGGCAGGAGTCCTGTCGTCGCTGAAGAAACACGTGGGTGGAAGGGCCATCCCCATCGTAACTCGAGAATATACCCCAGGTTCCCGCCGCAACTCGAGAAAAACCATGAGACTTCCCCCTCGCCGCGAGATGAGGCCCGATTCTCCTGCACTGCATGCAAAGCAATTCCGTGTTGCACATCACACATGAAAGGAGCCTTGATTTCCTTGATGGAACTCCAGAGAAACCCCAAGAACACTGTTTTAAGGCTAGAGGGATCCTGAGGTCACTGTAGCAACAGGAAAGAGCTCCGGGGACCAAAAATCAACTCGAGTTGAGAGGTTAGTCCCTGGCTTCGACTCCAGACGAATACCACCTTACCACAAGCACCTCAAGAGGAGGCTTCTCTCAGCTCTAGGTATGTGAGAGGGACCCTGATTTTGCGGCCTCAAGTGGAATGGACACCGCGATGGCCTGACTCGAAATAAGGCCGGATATCCCTGCAGTGACTTGAATGCAGGCTCGTCTTGCATCTCCCAAGATGAAAGGATGTCTGAATCCCCTGTGGAGACCACAGAGAAAGACCTAGTTCCCCACCTCATCGC
The DNA here is from genome assembly GCF_910594005.1 of Cervus elaphus. NCBI lineage: Eukaryota > Metazoa > Chordata > Mammalia > Artiodactyla > Cervidae > Cervus > Cervus elaphus. Next base: position 473,745 of record NC_057815.1, on the reverse strand, counting down.
GACCGGAGGCCTCACATCCTTTGAAAACTCCAGAGGTACGCGGAGATCAGTGCCTCCAAAGGAGACGATGCCTGACTCCTCGTGAAACTTGATAGGAGTCCCAGGATTCCTGTGGCACGTGGAAAGGGACCCTTGGTCTCCCGCCTCAGCTGGAGAGGCGTCCCAATTGCCCTGCCAAGCCTCGAGGAGAATCCCGAGTTGTCCCTCGCAACTAGGCAGCAGTCCTGACGTGGCTGAACAAACACCTGTGTGGAAGGGCCATCCCCGTCCTAATTCGAGAATATACCCCAGGTTCCCGCCGCAACTCGAGAAAAACCATGAGACTTCCCCCTCGCCGCAAAATGAGGCCCGATTCCCCTGCACTGCGTGCAGAGCAATTCCGTCTTTAACATCACACATGAAAGGAACCTTGATTTCCTTGTTGGCACTCCAGAGAAACCCCAAGAACATTGTTTCAAGGCTAGAGGGATCCTGAGGTCACTGTAGCCACACGAAAGAGCTCCGGGGACCACAAATCAACTCGAGATGAGAGGTTAGTCCCTGGCTTCGACTCCAGAGGAATACCATCTTACCACAAGCACCTCAAGAGGAGGCTTCTCTCAGCTCTAGGTATGTGAGAGGGACCCTGAGTTTGCGGCCGCAAGTGGAATGGACACCGCGATGCACTGACTCGAAATAAGGCCGAATATGCCTGCAGTGACTTGAATGCAGGCTCGTCTTGCATCTCCCAAGACGAAAGGATATCTGAAACCCCTGTGGAGACCACAGAGAAAACCTAGTTCCCCACCTCATGGCGACCGGAGGCCTCACATCCTTTGAAAACTCCAGAGGTACGTGGAGATCAGTGCCTCCAAAGGAGACGATGCCTGACTCCTCGTGAAACTTGATAGGACTCCCAGGATTCCTGTGGCACGTGGAAAGGGACCCTTGGTCTCCCGCCTCAGCTGGAGAGGCGTCCCAATTGCCCTGCCAAGCCTCGAGGAGAATCCCGAGTTGTCCCTCGCAACTAGGCAGGAGTCCTGACGTCGCTGAATAAACACGTGGGTGGAAGGGCCATCCTCGTCGTAACTCGAGAATATACCCCAGGTTCCCACAGCAACTCGAGAAAAACCATGAGACTTCCCCCTCGCCGCAAAATGAGGCCCGATACCCTGCACTGCGTGCAGAGCAATTTCCTGTTGCACATCACACATGAAAGGAGCCTTGATTTCCTTGATGGCACTCCAGAGAAACCCCAAGAACATTGTTTCAAGGCTAGAGGGAAACTGAGGTCACTGTAGCAACATGAAAGAGCTCCGTGGACCAAGAATCAACTCGAGATGAGAGGTTAGTCCCTGGCTTCGACTCCAGAGGAATACCACCTTACCACAAGCACCTCAAGAGGAGGCTTCTCTCAGCTCTAAGTATGTGAGAGGGACCCTGATTTGCGGCCTCAAGTGGAATGGACACCGCGATGCCCTGACTCGAAATAAGGCCGAATATCCCTGCAGTGACTTGAATGCAGGCTCGTCTTGCATCTCCCAAGACGAAAGGATGTCTGAATCCCCTGTGGAGACCACAGAAAAAGAAGTAGTTCCCCACCTCATCGCGACCGGAGGCCTCACATTCTTTGAAAACTCCAGAGGTACGCGGAGATCAGTGCCTCCAAAGGAGACGATGCCTGACTCCTCGTGAAACTTGATAGGAGTCCCAGGATTCCTGTGGCACGGGGAAAGGGACTCTTGGTCTCCCGCCTCAAATGGAGAGGCGTCCCAATTGCCCTGCCAAGCCTCGAGGAGAATCCCGTGTTGTCCCTCGCAACTAGGCAGGAGTCCTGCCGTCGCTGAACAAACACGTGTGTGGAAGGGCCATCCTCGTCGTAACTCGAGAATATACCCCAGGTTCCCGCCGCAACTCGAGAAAAACCATGAGACTTCCCCCTCGCCGCGAGATGAGGCCCGATTCCCCTGCACTGCGTGCAGAGCAATTCCGTCTTGCACATCACACATGAAAGGAGCCTTGATTTCCTTGATGGCACTCCAGAGAAAGCCCAAGAACACTCTTTCAAGGCTAGAGGGATCCTGAGGTCACTGTAGCAACACAAAAGAGCTCCGTGGACCAAAAATCAACTCGAGATGAGAGGTTAGTCCCTGGCTTCGACTCCAGAGGAATACCACCTTACCACAAGCACCTCAAGAGGAGGCTTCTCTCAGCTCTAGGTATGTGAGAGGGAACCTGATTTTGCGGCCTCAAGTGGAATGGACACCGCGATGCCCTGACTCGATATAAGGCCGGATATCCCTGCAGTGACTTGAATGCAGGCTCGTCTTGCATCTCCCAAGATAAAAGGATGTCTGAATCCCCTGTGGAGACCACAGAGAAAGACCTACTTCCCCACCTCATCGCGACCGGAGGCCTCACATCTTTAGAAAACTCCAGAGGTACACGGAGATCAGTGCCTCCAAAGGAGACGATGCCTGACTCCTCGTGAAACTTGATAGGAGTCCCAGGATTTCTGTGGCACGTGGAAAGGGACCCTTGGTCTCCCGCCTCACCTGGAGAGGCGTCCCAATTGCCCTGCCAAGCCTCGAGGAGAATCCCGAGTTGTCCCTCGCAACTAGGCAGGAGTCCTGCCGTCTCTGAACAAACACGTGTGTGGAAGCGCCATCCTCGTCGTAACTCGAGAATATACCCCAGGTTCCCGCCGCAACTCGAGAAAAACCATGAGACTTCCCCCTCGCCGCAAAATGAGGCCCTATACCCTGCACTGCGTGCAGAGCAATTCCCTGTTGCACATCACACATGAAAAGAGCCTTGATTTCCTTTGTGGCACTCCAGAGAAACCCCAAGAACACTGTTTCAAGGCTAGAGGGATCCTATGATCACTGTAGCAACACGAAAGAGCTCCGTGACCAAGAATCAACTCGAGATGAGAGGTTAGTCCCTGGCTTCGACTCCAGAGGAATACCACCTTACCACAAGCACCTCAAGAGGAGGCTTCTCTCAGCTCTAGGTATGTGAGAGGGACCCTGAGTTTGCGGCCTCAAGTGGAATGGACACCGCGATGCCCTGACTCGAAATAAGGCCGGATATCCCTGCAGTGACTTGAATGCAGGCTCGTCTTGCATCTCCGAAGACGAAAGGATGTCTGAATCCCCTGTGGAGACCACAGAGAAAGACCTGGTTCCCCACCTCATCGCGACCGGAGGCCTCACATCCTTTGAAAACTCCAGAGGTACGCGGAAATCAGTGCCTCCAAAGGAGAGGATACCTGACTCCTCGTGAAACTTGATAGGAGTCCCAGGATTCCTGTGGCACGTGGAAAGGGACCCTTGGTCTCCCGCCTCAGCTGGAGAGGCGTCCCAATTGCCCTGCCAAGCCTCGAGGAAAATCCCGAGTTGTCCCTCGCAACTAGGCAGGAGTCCTGACGTCGCTGAACAAACACGTGTGTGGACGGGCCATCCCCGTCGTAACTCGAGAATATACCCCAGGTTCCCGCCGCAACTCGAGAAAAACCATGAGACTTCCCCCTCGCCGTGAGATGAGGCCCGATTCCCCAGCACTGTGTGCAGAGGAATTCCGTATTGAACATCACAAAAGAAAGGAGCCTTGTGTTCCTTGATGGCACTCCAGAGAAACCCCAAGAGCAGTGTTTCAAGGCTAGAGGGATCCTGAGGTCACTGTAGTAACACGAAAGAGCTCCGTGGACCAAAAATGAACTCGAGATGAGAGGTTAGTCCCTGGCTTCGACTCCAGAGGAATACCACCTTACCACAAGCACCTCAAGAGGAGGCTTCTCTCAGCTCTAGGTATGTTAGAGGGACCCTGAGTTTGCGGCCTCAAGTGGAATGGACACCGTGATACCCTGACTCGAAATAAGGCCGGATATCCCTGCAGTGACTTGATTGCAGGCTCGTCTTGCATCTCCCAAGACGAAAAGATGTCTGAATCCTCTGTGGAGACCACAGAGAAAGACCTAGTTCCCCACCTCATCGAGACCGGAGGCCTCACATACTTTGAAAACTCCAGAGGTACACTGAGATCAGTGCCTCCAAAGGAGACGATGCCTGACTCCTCGTGAAACTTCTTAGGAGTCCCAGGATTCCTGTGGCACGTGGAATGGGACCCTTGGTCTCCCGCCTCAGCTGGAGAGGCGTCCCAATTGCCCTGCCAAGCCTCGAGGAGAATCCCGAGTTGTCCCTCGCAACTAGGCAGGAGTCCTGACGACGCTGAACAAACACGTGGGTGGAAGTGCCATCCCCGTCGTAACTCGAGAATATACCCCAGGTTCCCGCCGCAACTCGAGAAAAACCATGAGACTTCCCCCTCGCCACAAGATGAGGCCCGATTCCTCTGCACTGCATTCAAAGCAATTCCGTATTGCACATCAAACATGAAAGGAGCCTTGATTTCCTTGATGGCACTCCAGAGAAACCCCAAGAACACTGTTTCAAGGCTAGAGGGATCCTGAGGCCACTGTAGCTACACGAAAGAGCTCCATGGACTAAAAATCAACTCGAGATAAGAGGTTAGTCCCTGGCTTCGACTCCAGAGGAATACCAGCTTACCACAAGCAACTCAAGAGGAGGCTTCTCTCAGCTCTAAGTATGTGGGAGGGAGCCTGAGTTTGCAGCCTCAAGTGGAATGGACACCGCGATGCCCTGACTCGAAATAAGGGCGGATATCCCTGCAGTGACTTTGATGCAGGCTCGTCTTGCATCTCCCAAGACGAAAGGATGTCTGAATCCCCTGTGGAGACCACAGAGAAAGACCTAGTTCCCCACCTCATCGCGACCGGAGTCCTCACATCCTTTGAAAACTCCAGAGGTACGCGGAGATCAGTGCCTCCAAAGGAGATGATGCCTGACTACTCGTAAAACTCGATAGGAGTCCCAGGATTCTTGTGGCACGTGGAAAGGGACCCTTGGTCTCCCGCCTCAGCTGGAGAGGCGTCCCAATTGCCCTGCCAAGCCTCGAGGAGAATCCCGAGCAGTCCCTCTCAACTAGGCTGGAGTCCTGACGAGGCTGAACAAACACGTGTGTGGAAGGGCCCATCCCTGTCGTAACTCGAGAATGTACCCCAGGTTCCCGCCGCAACTCGAGAAAAACCACGAGACTTCCCCCTCGCCACGAGATGAGGCCCGATTACCCTGCACTGCATGCAGAGCAATTCCGTGTTGCACATCACGCATGAAAGGAGCTTTGATTTCCTTGATGGCACTCCAGAGAAACCCCAAGAACACTATTTCAAGGCTAGAGGGATCCTGAGGTCACTGTAGCAACACGAAAGAGCTCTGTGGACCAAAAATCAACTCGAGATGAGAGGTTAGTCCCTGGCTTCGACTGCAGAGAACTACCACCTTACCACAAGCACCTCAAGAGGAGGCTTCTCTCAGCTCTAGGTATGTGAGAGGGACCCTGAGTTTGCGGCCTCAAGTGGAATGGACACCGCGATGCCCTGACTCGAAATAAGGCCAGATATCTCTGCAGTGACTTGAATGCCAGCTCGTCTTGCATCTCCCAAGATGAAAGGATGTCTGAGTCCCCTGTGGAGACCACAGAGAAAGACCTAGTTCCCCACCTCATCGCGACCGGAGGCCTCAAATCCTTTGAAAACTCCAGAGGTACGCGGAGATCAGTGCCTCCAAAAGGGACGATGCCTGACTCCTCGTGAAACTTGATAGGAGTCCCAGGATTCCTGTGGCACGTGGAAAGGGACCCTTGGTCTCCCGCCTCAGCTGGAGAGGCGTCCCAATTGCCCTGCCAAGCCTCGAGGAGAATCCCGAGTTGTCCCTCGCAACTAGGCAGGAGTCCTGACGTCGCTGAACAAACACGTGGGTGGAAGGGCCATCCCCGTCGTACTTCGAGAATATACCCCAGGTTCCCACCGCAACTCGAGAAAAACCATGAGACTTCCCCCTCGCCGGAAAATGAGGCCCGATACCCTGCACTGCGTGCAGAGCAATTCCGTGTTGCACATCACACATGAAAGGAGCCTTGATTTCGTTGATGGCACTCCAGAGAAACCCCAAGAACACTGTTTCAAGGCTAGAGGGATCCTGAGGTCACTGTAGCAACACGAAAGAGCTCCGTGGACCAAAAATCAACTCAAGATGAGAGGTTAGTCCCTGGCTTCGTCTCCAGAGGAATACCACCTTCCCCCAAGCACCTCAAGAGGAGGCTTCTCTCAGCTCTAGGTATGTGAGAGGGACCCTGAGTTTGCGGCCTCAAGTGGAATGGACACCGCGATGCCCTGACTCGAAATAAGGCCGGATATCCATGCAGTGACTTGAATGCAGGCTCGTCTTGCATCTCCCAAGACGAAAGGATGTCTGAATCCCCTGTGGAGACCACAGACAAAGACCTAGTTCCCCACCTCATCGCGACCGGAGGCCTCACATCCTTTGAAAACTCCAGTGGTACGCGGAGATCAGTGCCTCCAAAGGAGACGATGCCTGACTCCTCGTGAAACTTGATAGGAGTCCCAGGATTCCTGTGGCACGTGGAAAGGGACACTTGGTCTACCGCCTCAGCTGGAGAGGCGTCCCAATTGCCCTGCCAAGCCTCGAGGAGAATCCCGAGTTGTCCCTCGCAACTAGGCAGGAGTCCTGACGTCGCTGAACAAACACGTGTGTGGAAGGGCCATCCCCGTCGTAACTCGAGAATAAACCCCAGGTTCCCGCCGCCACTCGAGAAAAACCATGAGAATTCCCCCTCACCACGAGATGAGGCCCGATTCACCTGCACTGCATGCAGAGCAATTCCGTGTTGCACATCACACATGAAAGGAGCCTTGATTTCCTTGATGGCACTCCAGAGAAACCCCAAGAGCAGTGTTTCAAGGCTAGAGGGATCCTGAGGTCACTGTAGCAACACGAAAGAGCTCCGTGGACCAAAAATCAACTCGAGATGAGAGGTTAGTCCCTGGCTTCGACTCCAGAGGAATACCACCTTACCACAAGCACCTCAAGAGGAGGCTTCTCTCAGCTCTAGGTATGTGAGAGGGACCCTGATTTTGCGGCCTCAAGTGGAATGGACACCGTTATACCCTGACTCGAAATAAGGCCGGATATCCCTGCAGTGACTTAAATGCAGGCTCGTCTTGCATCTCCCAAGACGAAAGGATGTCTGAATCCCCTGTGCAGACCACAGAGAAAGACCTAGTTCCCCACCTCATCGCGACCGGAGGCCTCACATACTTTGAAAACTCCAGAGGTACACTGAGATCAGTGCCTCCAAAGGAGACGATGCCTGACTCCTCGTGAAACTTGATAGGAGTCCCAGGATTCCTGTGGCACGTGGAAAGGGACCCTTGGTCTCCCGCCTCAGCTGGAGAGGCGTCCCAATTGCCCTGCCAAGCCTCGAGGAGAATCCCGAGTTGTCCCTCGTAACTAGGCAGGAGTCCTGACGTGGCTGAACAAACACGTGTGTGGAAGGGCCATCCCCGTCGTAACTCGAGAATATACCCCAGGTTCCCGCCGCAACTCGAGAAAAACCATGAGACTTCCCCCTCGCCGCAAGATGAGGCCCGATTCCCCTGCACTGGATTCAAAGCAATTCCGTATTGCACATCAAACATGAAAGGAGCCTTGATTTCCTTGATGGCACTCCAGAGAAACCCCAAGAACACTGTTTCAAGGCTAGAGGAATCCTGAGGTCATTGTAGCTACACGAAAGAGCTCCGTAGACCAAAAATCAACTCGAGATGAGAGGTTAGTCCCTGGCTTCGACTCCAGAGGAATACCACCTTACCACAAGCACCTCAAGAGGAGGCTTCTCTCAGCTCTAGGTATGTGAGAGGGACCCTGAGTTTGCGGCCTCAAGTGGAATGGACACCGCGATGCCCTGACGCGAAATAACGCCGGATATCCCTGCAGTGACTTGAATGCAGGCTCGTCTTGCATCTCCCAAGACGAAAGGATGTCTGAATCCCCTGTGGAGACCACAGAGAAAGAGCTAGTTCCCCACCTCATCGCGACCGGAGGCCTCACATCCTTTGAAAATTCCAGACGTACGCGGAGATCAGTGCCTCCAAGGGATACGATGCCTGACTCCTCGTGAAACTTGATAGGAGTCCCAGGATTCCTGTGGCACGTGGAAAAGGACCCTTCGTCTCCCGCCTCAGCTGGAGAGGCGTCCCAATTGCCCTGCCAAGCCTCGAGAAGAATCCCGAGTTTTCCGTCGCAACTAGGTAGGAGTCCTGCCGTCGCTGAACAAAAACGTGTGTGGAAGGGCCATCCCCGTCGTAACTCGAGAATATTCCCCAGGTTCCCGCCGCAACTCGAGAAAAACCATGAGACTTCCCCCTCGCCACGAGATGAGGCCCGATTCCCCTGCACTGCGTGCAGAGCAATTCCGTGTTGCACATCACACATGAAAGGAGCCTTGATTTCCTTGATGGCACTCCAGAGAAACCCCAAGAACACTGTTTCAAGGCTAGAGGGATCCTGAGGTCACTGTAGCAACACGAAAGAGCTCCGTGGACCAAAAATCAACTCGAGATGAGAGGTTAGTCCCTGGCTTTGACTCCAGAGGAATACCACCTTACCACAAGCACTTAAGAGGAGGCTTCTCTCAGCTCTAGGTATGTGAGAAGGACCCTGAGTTTGCGGCCACAAGTGGAATGGACACCGCGATGCCCTGACAAGAAATAAGGCCGGATATTCCTGCAGTGACTTGAATGCAGGCTCGTCTTGCATCTCCGAAGACGAAAGGATGTCTGAATCCCCTGTGGAGACCACAGAGAAAGACCTAGTTCCCCACCTCATCGTGACCGGAGGCCTCACATCCTTTGAAAACTCCAGAGGGACGCGGAGATCAGTGCCTCCAAAGGAGACGATACCTGACTCCTCGTGAAACTTGATAAGAGTCCCAGGATTCCTGTGGGACGTGGAAAGGGACCCTTGGTCTCCCGCCTCAGCTGGAGAGGCGTCCCAATTGCCCTGCCAAGCCTCGAGGAGAATCCCGAGTTGTCCCTCGCAAATAGGCAGGAATCCGGACGTCGTTGAACAAACACGGGTGTGGAAGGGCCATACCCGTCCTAACTCGCGAATATACCCCAGGTTCCCGCCGCAACTCGAGAAAAACCATGAGACTTCCCCCTTGCCGCGAGATGAGGCCCGATAACCCTGCACTGCGTGCAGAGCAATTCCATGTTGCACATCACATGTGAAAGGAGCCTTGATTTCCTTGATGGCACTCCAGAGAAACCCCAAGAGCAGTGTTTCAAGGCTAGAGGGATCCTGAGGTCACTGTAGCAACACGAAAGTGCTCCGTGGACCACAAATCAACTCGAGATGAGAGCTCAGTCCCTGGCTTCGACTCCAGAGGAATACCACCTTACCACAAGCACCTCAAGAGGAGGCTTCTCTCAGCTCTAGGTATGTGAGAGGGACCCTGAGTTAGCGGCCTCAAGTGGAATGGACACCGCGATGCCCTGACTCGAAATAAGGCCGGATATCCCTGCAGTGACTAGAATGCAGGCTCGTCTTGCATCTCCCAAGACGAAAGGATGTCTGAATCCCCTGTGGAGACCACAGAGAAAGACCTAGTTCCCCACCTCATCGCGACCGGAGGCCTCACATACTTTGAAAACTCCAGAGGTACGCGGAGATCAGTGCCTCCAAAGGAGACGATGCCTGACTCCTCGTGAAACTTGATAGGAGTCCCAGGATTCCTGTGGCACGTGGAAAGGGACCCTTGGTCTCCCGCCTCAGCTGGAGAGGCGTTCCAATTGCCCTGCCAAACCTCGAGGAGAATCCCGAGTTGTCCCTCGCAACTAGGCTGAAATCCTGACGAGGCTGAGCAAACACGTGGGTGGAAGGGCCATTCCCGTCGTAACTCGAGAATGTATGCCAGGTTGCGCCGCAACTCGAGAAAAACCATGAGACTTCCGCCTCGCCGCGAGATGAGGTCCGATTCCCCTGCACTGCGTGCAGAGCAATTCCGTGTTGAACATCACAAAAGAAAGGATCCTTGATTTCCTTGATGGCACTCCAGAGAAACCCCAAGAGCAGTGTTTCAAGGCTAGAGGGATCCTGAGGTCACTGTAGCAACACGAAAGAGCTCCATGGACCAAAAATCAACTCGAAATGAGAGGTTCGTCCCTGGCTTCGACTCCAGAGGAATACCACCTTACCACAAGCACCTCAAGAGGAGGCTTCTCTCAGCTCTAGGTATGTGAGAGGGACCCTGAGTTTGCGGCCTCAAGTGGAATGGACACTGCGATGCCCTGACGCGAAATAACGCCGGATATCCCTGCAGTGACTTGAATGCAGGCTCGTCTTGCATCTCCCAAGACGAAAGGATGTCTGAATCCCCTGTGGAGACCACAGAGAAAGACCTAGTTTCCCACCTCATCGCGACCGGAGGCCTCACATCCTTTGAAAATTCCAGACGTACGCGGAAATCAGTGCCTCCAAGGGATACGATGCCTGACTCCTCGTGAAACTTGATAGGAGTCGCAGGATTCCTGTGGCACGTGGAAAAGGACCCTTGGTCTCCCGCCTCAGCTGGAGAGGCGTCCCAATTGCCTTGCCAAGCCTCGAGGAGAATCCCGAGTTTTCCGTCACAACTAGGCAGGAGTCCTGCCATCGCTGAACAAAAACGTGTGTGGAAGGGCCATCCCCGTCGTAACTCGAGAATATACCTCAGGTTCGCACCGCAACTCGGAAAAAACCATGAGACTTCCCCCTCGCCACGAGATGATGCCCGAATCTCCTGCACTGCGTGCATAGCAATTCCTTGTTGCACATCACACATGAAAGGAGCCTTGATTTCCTTGATGGCACTCCAGAGAAACCCCAAGAACACTGTTTCAAGGCTAGAGGGATCCTGAGGTCACTGTAGCAACACGAAAGACCTCCGTCTACCAAAAATCAACTCGAGATGAGAGGTTAGTCCCTGGCTTCGACTCCAGAGGAATACCACCTTACCACAAGCACCTCAAGAGGAGGCTTCTCTCAGCTCTAGGTATGTGAGAGGGACCCTGAGCTTGCGGCCTCAAGTGGAATGGACACCGCGATTCCCTGACAAGAAATAAGGCCGGATATCCCTGCAGTGACTTGAATGCAGGCTCGTCTTGCATCTCCCAAGAAGAAAGGATGTCTGAATCCCCTGTGGAGACCACAGAGAAAGACCTAGTTCCCCACCTCATCGTGACCGGAGGCCTCACATCCTTTGAAAATTCCAGAGGTACGCGGAGATCAGTGCCTCCAAAGGAGACGATACCTGACTCCTCGTGAAAATTGATAGGAGTCCCAGGATTCTTGTGGCACGTGGAAAGGGACCCTTGGTCTCCCGCCTCAGCTGGAGAGGCGTCCCAATTGCCCTGCCAAGCCTCGAGGAGAATCCCGAGTTGTCCCTCGCAAATAGGCAGGAGTCCTGACGTCGTTGAACAAACACGTGTGTGGAAGGACCATACCCGTGGTAACTCGAGAATATACCCCAGGTTCCCGCCGCAACTCGAGAAAAACCATGAGACTTCCCCCTTGCCGCGAGATGAGGACCGATTCCCCTGCACTGCGTGCAGAGCAATTCCATGTTGCACATCACACATGAAAGGAGCCTTGATTTCCTTGATGGCACACCCGAGAAACTCCAAGAGCAGTGTTTCAAGGCTAGAGGGATCCTGAGGTCACTGTAGCAACACGAAAGAGCTCCGTGGACCACAAATCAACTCGAGATGGGAGCTTAGTCCCTGGCTTCGACTCCAGAGGAATACCACCTTACCACAAGCACCTCAAGAGGAGGCTTCTCTCAGCTCTATGTATGTGAGAGAGACCCTGAGTTTGCGGCCTCAAGTGGAATGGACACCACGATGCCCTGACTCGAAATAAGGCCGGATATCCCTGCAGTGACTTGAATGCAGTCTCAGCTTGCATCTCCCAAGACGAAAGGATGTCTGAATCCCCTGTGGAGACCACAGAGAAAGACCTAGTTCCCCACCTCATCGCGACCGGAGGCCTCACATCCTTTGAAAATTCCAGACGTATGCGGAGATCAGTGCCTCCAAGGGATACGATGCCTGACTCCTCGTGAAACTTGATAGGAGTCCCAGGATTCCTGTGGCACGTGGAAAAGGACCCTTGGTCTCCCGCCTCAGCTGGAGAGGCGTCCCAATTGCCCTGCCAAGCCTCGAGAAGAATCCCGAGTTTTCCGTCGCAACTAGGTAGGAGTCCTGCCGTCGCTGAACAAAAACGTGTGTGGAAGGGCCATCCCCGTCGTAACTCGAGAATATACCTCAGGTTCCCGCCGCAACTCGAGAAAAACCATGAGACTTCCCCCTCGCCACGAGATGAGGCCCGATTCCTCTGCACTGCGTGCAGAGCAATTCCGTGTTGCACATCACACATGAAAGGAGCCTTGATTTCCTTGATGGCACTCCAGAGAAACCCCAAGAACACTGTTTCAAGGCTAGAGGGATCCTGAGGTCACTGTAGCAACAAGAAATAGCTCCGTGGACCAAAAATCAACTCGAGATGAGAGGTTAGTCCCTGGCTTTGACTCCAGAGGAATACCACCTTACCACAAGCACTTAAGAGGAGGCTTCTCTCAGCTCTAGGTATGTGAGAGGGACCCTGAGTTTACGGCCACAAGTGGAATGGACACCGCGATGCCCTGACTCGAAATAAGGCCGGATATTCCTGCAGTGACTTGAATGCAGGGTCGTCTTGCATCTCCGAAGACGAAAGGATGTCTGAATCCCCTGTGGAGACCACAGAGAAAGACCTAGTTCCCCACCTCATCGTGACCGGAGGCCTCACATCCTTTGAAAACTCCAGAGGTACGCGGAGATCAGTGCCTCCAAAGGAGACGATACCTGACTCCTCGTGAAACTTGATAGGAGTCCCAGGATTCCTGTTGCACGTGGAAAGGGACCCTTGGTCTCCCGCCTCAGCTGGAGAGGCGTCCCAATTGCCCTGCCAGCCTCGAGGAGAATCCCGAGTTGTCCCTCGCAACTAGGCAGGAGTCCTGCCGTCGCTGAAGAAAAACGTGTGCGGAAAGGCCATCCCCGTCGTAACTCGAGAATATACCTCAGGTTCCCGCCGCAACTCGAGGAAAACCGTGAGACTTCCCCCTCGCCACGAGATGAGGCCCGATTCCCCTGCACTGCGTGCAGAGCAATTCCGTGTTGCACATCACACATGAAAGGAGCCTTGATTTCCTTAATGGCACTCCAGAGAAACCCCAAGAACACTGTTTCAAGGCTAGAGGGATCCTGAGGTCACTGTAGCAACACGAAAGAGCTCCGTGGACCAAAAATCAACTCGAGATGAGAGGTTAGTCCCTGGCTTCGACTCCAGAGGAATACCACCTTACCACAAGCACCTCAAGAGGAGGCTTCTCTCAGCTCTAGGTATGTGAGAGGGACCCTGAGTTTGCGGCCTCAAGTGGAATGGACACCGCGATGCCCTGACTCGAAATAAGGCCGGATATCCCTGCAGTGACTTGAATGCAGGCTCGTCTTGCATCTCCCAAGACGAAAGGATGTCTGAATCCCCTGTGGAGACCACAGAGAAAGAACTAGTTCCACACCTCATCGTGACCGGAGGCCTCACATCCTTTGAAAACTCCAGAGGTACGCGGAGATCAGTGCCTCCAAAGGAGACGATACCTGACTCCTCGTGAAACTTGATAGGAGTCCCAGGATTCCTGTGGCACGAGGAAAGGGACCCTTGGTCTCCCGCCTCAGCTGGAGAGGCGTCCCAATTGCCTTGCAAGGCCTCGAGGAAATCCCGAGTTGTCCCTCGCAAATAGGCAGGAGTCCTAACGTCGCTGAACAAGCACGTGGGTGGAAGGGCCATACCCGTTGTAACTCGAGAATATACCCCAGGTTCCGGCCGCAACTCGAGAAAAACCATGAGACTTCCCCCTCGCCGCGAGATGAGGCCCGATTCCCCTGCACTGCGTGCAGAACAATTCCATGTTGCACATCACACATGAAACGAGCCTTGATTTCCTTGATGGCACACCAGAGAAACCCCAAGAGCACTGTTTCAAGGCTAGAGGGATCCTGAGGTCACTGTAGCAACACGAAAGAGCTCCGTGGACCACAAATCAACTCGAGATGAGAGCTTAGTCCCTGGCTTCGACTCCAGAGGAATACCACCTTACCACAAGCACCTCAAGAGGAGGCTTCTCTCAGCTCTAGGTATGTGAGAGGGACCCTGAGTTTGCGGCCTCAAGTAGAATATACACCGCGATGCCCTGACTCGAAATAAGGCCGGATATCCCTGCAGTGACTTGAATGCAGTCTCGGCTTGCATCTCCCAAGACGAAAGGATGTCTGAATCCCCTGTGGAGACCACAGAGAAAGACCTAGTTCCCCACCTCATCGCGACTGGAGGCCTCACATCCTTTGAAAACTCCAGGGGTACGCGGAGATCAGTGCCTCCAAAGGAGACGATGCCTGACTCCTCTTGAAACTTGATACGAGTCCCAGGATTCCTATGGCACGTGAAAAGGGACACTTGGTCTCCCGCCTCAGCTGGAGAGGCGTCCCAATTGCCCTGCCAAGCCTCGAGGAGAATCCCCAGTTGTCCCTCGCAACTAGGCAGGAGTCCTGACGTCGCTGAACAAACACGTGGGTGGAAGGGCCATCCCCGTCGTACTTCGAGAATATACCCCAGGTTCCCACCGCAACTCGAGAAAAATCATGAGACTTCCCCCTCGCCGGAAAATGAGGCCCCATACCCTGCACTGCGTGCAGAGCAATTCCGTGTTGCACATCACACATGAAAGGAGCCTTGATTTCCTTGATGGCACTCCAGAGAAACCCCAAGAACACTGTTTCAAGGCTAGAGTGAACCTGAGGTCACTGTAGCAACACGAAAGAGCTCCGTGGACAAAAATCAACTCGAGATGAGAGGTTAGTCCCTGGCTTCGTCTCCAGAAGAATACCACCTTCCCCCAAGCACCTCAAGAGGAGGCTTCTCTCAGCTCTAGGTATGTGAGAGGGACCCTGAGTTTGCGGCCTCAAGTGGAATGGACACCGCGATGCCCTGACTCGAAATAAGGCCGGATATCCCTGCAGTGACTTGAATGCAGGCTCGTCTTGCATCTCCCAAGACGAAAGGATGTCTGACTCCCCTTTGCAGAACACAGCGAAAGACCTAGTCTCCCACCTGATCGCGATCGGAGGCCTCACATGTTTTGAAAACTCCAGAGGTACACGGAGATCAGTGCCTCCAAAGGAGACGATGCTTGACTCCTCGTGAAACTTGATAGGAGTCCCAGGATTCCTGTGGCACGTGGAAAGGGACCCTTGGTCTCCCGCCTCAGCTGGAGAGGCGTCCCAATTGCCCTGCCAAGCCTCGAGGAGAATCCCGAGTTGTCCCTCGCAACTAGGCAGGAGTCCTGACGTCGCTGAACAAACACGTGTGTGGAAGGGCCATTCCCGTCGCAACTCGAGAATATACCCCAGGTTCCCGCCGCCACTCGAGAAAAACCGTGAGAATTCCCCCTCACCGCGAGATGAGGCCCGATTCCTCTGCACTGCGTGCAGAGCAATTCCGTGTTGCACATCACACATGAAAGGAGTCTTGATTTCCTTGATGGCACTCCAGAGAAACCCCAAGAACACTGTTTCAAGGCTAGAGGGATCCTGAGGTCACTGTAGCAACAGGAAAGAGCTCCATGTACCAAAAATCAACTCGAGATGAGAGGTTAGTCCCTGGCTTCGCGTCCAGAGGAATACCACCTTATCACAAGCACCTCAAGAGGAGGCTTCTCTCAATTCTAGGTATGTGAGAGGGATCCTGAGTTTGCGGCCTCAAGTGGAATGGACACCGTGATGCCCTGACTCGAAATAAGGACGAATATCCCTGCAGTGACTTGAATGCAGTCTCGTCTTGCATCTCCCAAGAAGAAAGGATGTCTGAATCCCCTGTGGAGACCACAGAGATAGACCTAGTTCCCCACCTCATCACGACCGGAGGCCTCACATCCTTTGAAAACTCCAGAGGGACGCGGAGATCAGTGCCTCCAAAGGAGACGATGCCTGACTCCTCGTGAAACTTGATAGGAGTCCCAGGATTCCTGTGGCACGTGGAAAGGGACTCTTGGTCTCCCGCCTCAGCTGAACAGGCGTCCCAATTGCCCTGCCAAGCCTCGAGGAGAATCCCGAGTTGTCCCTCGCAACTAGGCAGGAGTCCTGCCGTCGCTGAACAAACACGTGTGTGGAAGGGCCATCCCCGTCGTAACTCGAGAATACACCCCAGGTTCCCGCCGCAACTCGAGAAAAACCATGAGACTTCCCCTTCGCCGCGATTGAGGCCCGATTCCCCTGCACTGCGTGCAGAGCAATTCCGTGTTGCACATCACACATGAAAGGAGCCTTGATTTCCTTGATGGAACTCCAGAGAAACCCCAAGAACACTGTTTCAAGGTTAGACGGATCCTGAGGTCTCTGTAGCAACACGAAAGAGCTCCGTGGCCCAAAATCAACTCGAGATGAGAGGTTAGTCCCTGGCTTCGACTCCAGAGGAATACCACCTTACCACAAGCACCTCAAGAGGAGGCTTCTCTCAGCTCTAGGTATGTGAGAGGGACCCCGAGTTTGCGGCCTCAAGTGGAATGGACACCGCGATGCCCTGACTCGAAAAAAGGCCGGATATCCCTGCAGTGACTTGAATGCAGGCTCGTCTTGCATCTCCCAAGACGAAAGGATGTCTGAATCCCCTGTGGAGACCACAGAGAAAGACCTAGTTCCCCACCTCATGGCGACCGGAGGCCTCACATCCTTTGAAAACTCCAGAGGTATGCGGAGATCAGTGCCTCCAAAGGAGACGATGCCTGACTCCTCGTGAAACTTGATAGGAGTCCCAGGATTCCTGTGGCTCGTGGAAAGGGACCCTTGGTCTCCCGCTACAGCTGGAGAGGCGTCCCAATTGCCCTGCCAAGCCTCGATGAGAATCCCGAGTTGTCCCTCCCAACTTAGGCAGGAGTCCTGACGTTGCTGAAGAAACACGTGGGTGGAAGGGCCATCCCCATCGTAATTCAAGAATATAACCCAGGTTCCCGCCGCAACTCGAGAAAAACCATGAGTCTTCCCCCACTCCGCGAGATGAGGCCCGATTCCCCTGCACTGCGTGCAGAGCAATTCCCTGTTGCACATCACACATGAAAGGAGCCTTGATTTCCTTGATGGCACTCCAGAGAAACCCCAAGAACACTGTTTCAAGGCTTGAGGGATCCTGAGGTCACTGTAGCAACACGAAAGAGCTCCGTGGACCAAAAATCAACTCGAGATGAGAGGTTAGTCCCTGGCTTCGACTCCAGAGGAATACCACCTTACCACAAGCACCTCAAGAGGAGGCTTCTCTCAGCTCCAGCTATGTGAGAGGGACCCTGAGTTTGCGGCCACAAGTGGAATGGGCACCGCGATGCCCTGACTCGAAATAAGCCCGGATATCCCTGCAGTGACTTGAATGCAGGCTCGTCTTGCATCTCCGAAGACGAAAGGATGTCTGAATCCCCTGTGGAGACCACAGAGAAAGACCTAGTTCCCCACCTCATCGTGACCGGAGGCCTCACATCCTTTGAAAACTCCAGAGGTACGCGGAGATCAGTGCCTCCAAAGGAGATGATGCCTGACTCCTCGTGAAACTTGATAGGAGTCCCAGGAATCCTGTGGCACGTGGAAAGGGACTCTTGGTCTCCCGCCTCAGCTGGAGAGGCGTCCCAATTGCCCTGCCAAGCCTCGAGTAGAATCCCGAGTTGTCCCTCGCAACTAGGCAGGAGTCCTGACGTCGCTGAACAAACACGTGTGTGGAAGGGCCATCCCCGTCGTAACTCGAGAATATACCCCAGGTTCCCACCGCAACTCGAGAAAAACCATGAGACTACCCCCTCACCGCGAGATGAGGCCCGATTCCCCTGCACTGTGTGCAGAGCAGTTTCGTGTTGCACATCACACATGAAAGGAGCCTTGATTTCCTTGATGGCACTCCAGAGAAACCCCAAGAACACTGTTTCAAGGTTAGAGGGATCCTGAGGTCACTGTAGCAACAAGAAAGAGCTCCGTGGACCAAAAATCAACTCGAGATGAGAGGTTAGTCCCTGGCTTCGACTCCAGAGGAATACCACCTTACCACAAGCACCTCAAGAGGAGGCTTCTCTCAGCTCTAGGTATGTGAGAGGGACCCTGAGTTTACGGCCACAAGTGGAATGGACACCGCGATGCCCTGACTCGAAATAAGGCCGGATATTCCTGCAGTGACTTGAATGCAGGGTCGTCTTGCATCTCCGAAGACGAAAGGATGTCTGAATCCCCTGTGGAGACCACAGAGAAAGACCTAGTTCCCCACCTCATCGTGACCGGAGGCCTCACATCCTTTGAAAACTCCAGAGGTACGCGGAGATCAGTGCCTCCAAAGGAGACGATACCTGACTCCTCGTGAAACTTGATAGGAGTCCCAGGATTCCTGTTGCACGTGGAAAGGGACCCTTGGTCTCCCGCCTCAGCTGGAGAGGCGTCCCAATTGCCCTGCCAGCCTCGAGGAGAATCCCGAGTTGTCCCTCGCAACTAGGCAGGAGTCCTGCCGTCGCTGAAGAAAAACGTGTGCGGAAAGGCCATCCCCGTCGTAACTCGAGAATATACCTCAGGTTCCCGCCGCAACTCGAGGAAAACCATGAGACTTCCCCCTCGCCACGAGATGAGGCCCGATTCCCCTGCACTGCGTGCAGAGCAATTCCGTGTTGCACATCACACATGAAAGGAGCCTTGATTTCCTTAATGGCACTCCAGAGAAACCCCAAGAACACTGTTTCAAGGCTAGAGGGATCCTGAGGTCACTGTAGCAACACGAAAGAGCTCCGTGGACCAAAAATCAACTCGAGATGAGAGGTTAGTCCCTGGCTTCGACTCCAGCGGAATACCACCTTACCACAAGCACCTCAAGAGGAGGCTTCTCTCAGCTCTAGGTATGTGAGAGGGACCCTGAGTTTGCGGCCTCAAGTGGAATGGACACCGCGATGCCCTGACTCGAAATAAGGCCGGATATCCCTGCAGTGACTTGAATGCAGGCTCGTCTTGCATCTCCCAAGACGAAAGGATGTCTGAATCCCCTGTGGAGACCACAGAGAAAGAACTAGTTCCACACCTCATCGTGACCGGAGGCCTCACATCCTTTGAAAACTCCAGAGGTACGCGGAGATCAGTGCCTCCAAAGGAGACGATACCTGACTCCTCGTGAAACTTGATAGGAGTCCCAGGATTCCTGTGGCACGAGGAAAGGGACCCTTGGTCTCCCGCCTCAGCTGGAGAGGCGTCCCAATTGCCTTGCAAGGCCTCGAGGAAATCCCGAGTTGTCCCTCGCAAATAGGCAGGAGTCCTGACGTCGCTGAACAAACACGTGGGTGGAAGGGCCATACCCGTTGTAACTCGAGAATATACCCCAGGTTCCGGCCGCAACTCGAGAAAAACCATGAGACTTCCCCCTCGCCGCGAGATGAGGCCCGATTCCCCTGCACTGCGTGCAGAACAATTCCATGTTGCACATCACACATGAAACGAGCCTTGATTTCCTTGATGGCACACCAGAGAAACCCCAAGAGCACTGTTTCAAGGCTAGAGGGATCCTGAGGTCACTGTAGCAACACGAAAGAGCTCCGTGGACCACAAATCAACTCGAGATGAGAGCTTAGTCCCTGGCTTCGACTCCAGAGGAATACCACCTTACCACAAGCACCTCAAGAGGAGGCTTCTCTCAGCTCTAGGTATGTGAGAGGGACCCTGAGTTTGCGGCCTCAAGTAGAATATACACCGCGATGCCCTGACTCGAAATAAGGCCGGATATCCCTGCAGTGACTTGAATGCAGTCTCGGCTTGCATCTCCCAAGACGAAAGGATGTCTGAATCCCCTGTGGAGACCACAGAGAAAGACCTAGTTCCCCACCTCATCGCGACTGGAGGCCTCACATCCTTTGAAAACTCCAGGGGTACGCGGAGATCAGTGCCTCCAAAGGAGACGATGCCTGACTCCTCTTGAAACTTGATACGAGTCCCAGGATTCCTATGGCACGTGAAAAGGGACACTTGGTCTCCCGCCTCAGCTGGAGAGGCGTCCCAATTGCCCTGCCAAGCCTCGAGGAGAATCCCCAGTTGTCCCTCGCAACTAGGCAGGAGTCCTGACGTCGCTGAACAAACACGTGGGTGGAAGGGCCATCCCCGTCGTACTTCGAGAATATACCCCAGGTTCCCACCGCAACTCTAGAAAAATCATGAGACTTCCCCCTCGCCGGAAAATGAGGCCCCATACCCTGCACTGCGTGCAGAGCAATTCCGTGTTGCACATCACACATGAAAGGAGCCTTGATTTCCTTGATGGCACTCCAGAGAAACCCCAAGAACACTGTTTCAAGGCTAGAGTGAACCTGAGGTCACTGTAGCAACACGAAAGAGCTCCGTGGACAAAAATCAACTCGAGATGAGAGGTTAGTCCCTGGCTTCGTCTCCAGAAGAATACCACCTTCCCCCAAGCACCTCAAGAGGAGGCTTCTCTCAGCTCTAGGTATGTGAGAGGGACCCTGATTTGCGGCCTCAAGTGGAATGGACACCGCGATGCCCTGACTCGAAATAAGGCCGGATATCCCTGCAGTGACTTGAATGCAGGCTCGTCTTGCATCTCCCAAGACGAAAGGATGTCTGACTCCCCTTTGGAGAACACAGCGAAAGACCTAGTCTCCCACCTGATCGCGATCGGAGGCCTCACATGTTTTGAAAACTCCAGAGGTACACGGAGATCAGTGCCTCCAAAGGAGACGATGCTTGACCCCTCGTGAAACTTGATAGGAGTCCCAGGATTCCTGTGGCACGTGGAAAGGGACCCTTGGTCTCCCGCCTCAGCTGGAGAGGCGTCCCAATTGCCCTGCCAAGCCCCGAGGAGAATCCCGAGTTGTCCCTCGCAACTAGGCAGGAGTCCTGACGTCGCTGAACAAACACGTGTGTGGAAGGGCCATTCCCGTCGCAACTCGAGAATATACCCCAGGTTCCCGCCGCCACTCGAGAAAAACCGTGAGAATTCCCCCTCACCGCGAGATGAGGCCCGATTCCTCTGCACTGCGTGCAGAGCAATTCCGTGTTGCACATCACACATGAAAGGAGTCTTGATTTCCTTGATGGCACTCCAGAGAAACCCCAAGAACACTGTTTCAAGGCTAGAGGGATCCTGAGGTCACTGTAGCAACAGGAAAGAGCTCCATGTACCAAAAATCAACTCGAGATGAGAGGTTAGTCCCTGGCTTCGCGTCCAGAGGAATACCACCTTATCACAAGCACCTCAAGAGGAGGCTTCTCTCAATTCTAGGTATGTGAGAGGGATCCTGAGTTTGCGGCCTCAAGTGGAATGGACACCGTGATGCCCTGACTCGAAATAAGGACGAATATCCCTGCAGTGACTTGAATGCAGTCTCGTCTTGCATCTCCCAAGAAGAAAGGATGTCTGAATCCCCTGTGGAGACCACAGAGATAGACCTAGTTCCCCACCTCATCACGACCGGAGGCCTCACATCCTTTGAAAATTCCAGAGGTAGGCGGAGATCAGTGCCTCCAAAGGAGACGATGCCTGACTCCTCGTGAAACTTGATAGGAGTCCCAGGATTCCTGTGGCATGTGGAAAGGGACCCTTGGTCTACCGCCTCAGATCGAGAGGCGTCCCAATTACCCTGCCAAGCCCCGAGGAGAATCCCGAGTTGTCCCTAGCAACTAGGCAGGAGTCCTGCCATCGCTGAACAAACACGTGTTTGGAAGGGCCATCCCCGTCGTAACTCGAGAATATACCCCAGGTTCCCGCCGCAACTCAAGTAAAACCATGAGACTTCCCCCTCGCCGCTAGATGAGGCCCGATTCCCCTGCACTGCGTGCAGAGCAACTCCGTCTTGCACATCACACATGAAAGGAGCCTTGATTTCCTTGATGGCACTCCAGAGAAACCCCAAGAACACTCTTTCAAGGCTAGAGGGATCCTGAGGTCACTGTAGCAACAAGAAAGAGCTCCGTGGACCAAAAATCAACTCGAGATGAGAAGGTAGTCCCTGGCTTCGACTCCAGAGGAATACCTCCTTACCACAAGCACCTCAAGAGGAGGCTTCTCTCAGCTCTAAGTATGTGAGAGGGACCCTGAGTTTGCGGCCTCAAGTGGAATGGACACCGCGATGCCCTGACTCGAAATAAGGCCGGATATCCCTGCAGTGACTTGAATGCAGGCTCGTCTTGCATCTCCCAAGACGAAAGGATGTCTGAATCCCCTGTGGAGACCACAGAGAAAGACCTAGTTCCCCACCTCATCGCGACCGGAGGCCTCACATACTTTGAAAACTCCAGAGGTACACTGAGATAAGTGCCTCCAAAGGAGACGATGCCTGACTCCTCGTGAAACTTGATAGGAGTCCCAGGATTCCTGTGGCACGTGGAAAGGGACCCTTGGTCTCCGCCTCAGGTGGAGAGGCGTCCCAATTGCCCTGCCAAGCCTCGAGGAGAATCCCGGGTTGTCCCTCGCAACTAGGCAGGAGTCCTGACGTCGCTGAACAAACACGTGTGTGGAAGGGCCATCCCCGTCGTAACTCGAGAATATACCCCAGGTTCACACCGCAACTCGAGAAAAACCATGAGTCTTCCCCCACTCCGCGAGATGAGGCCCGATTCCCCTGCACTGCGTGCAGAGCATTTCCCTGTTGCACATCACACATGAAAGGAGCCTTGATTTCCTTGATGGCACTCCAGAGAAACCCCAAGAACACTGTTTCAAGGCTAGAGGGATCCTGAGGTCACTGTAGCAACACGAAAGAGCTCCGTGGACCAAAAATCAACTCGAGATGAGAGGTTTGTCCCTGGCTTCGACTCCAGAGGAATACCACCTTACCACAAGCACCTCAAGAGGAGGCTTCTCTCAGCTCCAGCTATGTGAGAGGGACCCTGAGTTTGCGGCCACAAGTGGAATGGGCACCGCGATGCCCTGACTCGAAATAAGCCCGGATATCCCTGCAGTGACTTGAATGCAGGCTCGTCTTGCATCTCCCAAGACGAAAGGATGTCTGAATCCCCTGTGGAGACCACAGAGAAAGACCTAGTTCCCCACCTCATCGTGACCGGAGGCCTCACATCCTTTGAAAACTCCAGAGGTACGCGGAGATCAGTGCCTCCAAAGGAGACGATGCCTGACTCCTCGTGAAACTTGATAGGAGTCCCAGGAATCCTGTGGCACGTGGAAAGGGACTCTTGGTCTCCCGCCTCAGCTGGAGAGGCGTCCCAATTGCCCTGCCAAGCCTCGAGTAGAATCCCGAGTTGTCCCTCGCAACTAGGCAGGAGTCCTGACGTCGCTGAACAAACACGTGTGTGGAAGGGCCATCCCCGTCGTAACTCGAGAATATACCCCAGGTTCCCACCGCAACTCGAGAAAAACCATGAGACTACCCCCTCACCGCGAGATGAGGCCCGATTCCCCTGCACTGTGTGCAGAGCAGTTTCGTGTTGCACATCACACATGAAAGGAGCCTTGATTTCCTTGATGGCACTCCAGAGAAACCCCAAGAACACTGTTTCAAGGTTAGAGGGATCCTGAGGTCACTGTAGCAACAAGAAAGAGCTCCGTGGACCAAAAATCAACTCGAGATGAGAGGTTAGTCCCTGGCTTCGACTCCAGAGGAATACCACCTTACCACAAGCACCTCAAGAGGAGGCTTCTCTCAGCTCTAGGTATGTGAGAGGGACCCTGAGTTTGTGGCCTCAAGTGGAATGGACACCGCGATGCCCTGACTCGAAATAAGGCCGGATATCCCTGCAGTGACTTGAATGCAGTCTCAGCTTGCATCTCCCAAGACGAAAGGATGTCTGAATCCCCTGTGGAGACCACAGAGAAAGACCTAGTTCCCCACCTCATCGCGACCGGAGGCCTAACATCCTTTGAAAACTCCAGATGTACGCGGGGATCAGTGCCTCCAAAGGAGACGATGCCTGACTCCTCGTGAAACTTGATAGGAGCCCCAGGATTCCTGTGGCACGTGGAAAGGGACCCTTGGTCTCCCGCCTCAGCTGGAGAGGCGTCCCAATTGCCCTGCCAAGCCTCGAGGAGAATCCCGAGTTGTCCCTCGCAACTAGGCAGGAGTCCTGCCGTCGCTGAACAAACACGTGTGTGGAAGTGCCATCCCCGTTGTAACTCGAGAATATACCCCAGGTTCCCGCCGCAACTCGAGAAAAACCATGAGACTTCCCCCTCGCTGCGAGATGAGGCCCGGTTCCCATGCTCTGCGTGCAGAGCAATTCCGTGTTGCACATCACACATGAAAGGAGCCTTAATTTCCTTGATGGCACTCCAGAGAAACCCCAAGAACACTGTTTCAAGGCTAGAGGGATCCTGAGGTCACTGTAGCAACAAGAAAGAGCTCCGAGGACCATAAATCAACTGGAGATGAGAGGTTAGTCCCTGGCTTCGACTCCAGAGGAATACCACCTTACCACAAGCACCTCAAGAGGAGGCTTCTCTCAGCTCTAGGTATGTGAGAGGGACCCTGAGTTTGCGGCCACAAGTGGAATGGACACCGCGATGCCCTGACTGGAAATAATGCCGGATATCCCTGCAGTGACTTGAATGGAGGTTCGTCTTGCATCTCCCAAGACGAAAGGATGTCTGAATCCCCTGTGGAGACCACAGAGAAAGACCTAGTTCCCCACCTCATCGTGACCGGAGGCCTCACATCCTTTGAAAACTCCAGAGGTACGCGGAGATCAGTGCCTCCAAAGGAGACGATGCCTGACTCCTCGTGAAACTTGATAGGAGTCCCAGGATTCCTGTGGCACGTGGAAAGGGACCCTTGGTCTCCCGCCTCAGCTGGAGAGGCGTCCCAATTGCCCTGCCAAGCCTCGAGGAGAATCCCGAGTTGTCCCTCGCAACTAGGCAGGAGGCCTGACGTCGCTGAACAAACACATGTGTGGAAGGGCCATCCCCGTCGTAACTCGAGAATATACCCCAGGTTCCCGCCGCAACTCGAGGAAAACCATGAGACTTCCCCCTCGCCGCGAGATGAGGTCCGATTACCCTGCACTGCATGCAGAGCAGTTCCGTGTTGCACATCACACATGAAAGGAGACTTGATTTTCTTGATGGCACTCCAGAGAAACCCCAAGAGCACTGTTTCAAGGCTAGAGGGATCCTGAGGTCACTGTAGCAACACGAAAGAGCTCCGTGGACCAAAAATCAACTCGAGATGAGAGGTTAGTCCCTGGCTTCGACTCCAGAGGAAACCACCTTACCACAAGCACCTCAAGAGGAGGCTTCTCTCAGCTCTAGGTATGTGAGAGGGACCCTGACTTTGCGGCCTCAAGTGGAATGGACACCGCGATGCCCTGACTCGAAATAAGGCCGGATATCCCTGCAGTGACTTGAATGCAGGCTCGTCTTGCATCTCCCAAGACGAATACCCTGTGGAGACCACAGGAAAGACCTAGTTCCCCACCTCATCGCGACCGGAGGCCTCACATACTTTGAAAACTCCAGAGGTATGCGGAGATCAGTGCCTCCAAAGGAGACGATGCTTGACTCCTCGTGAAACTTGATAGGAGTCCCAGGATTCCTGTGGCACGTGGAAAGGGACCCTTGGTCTCCTACCTCAGCTGGAGAGGCGTCCCAATTGCCCTGCCAAGCCTCGAGGAGAATCCCGAGTTGTCCCTCGCAACTAGGCAGGAGTCCTGACGTCTGTGAATAAAGACGTGGGTGGAAGGGCCATCCCCGTCGTAACTCAAGAATATACCCCAGGTTCTCGCCGCAACTCGAGAAAAACGATAAGTCTTCCCCCTCGCCGTGAGATGAGGCCGGATTCCCCTGCAGTGCATGCAGAGCAATTCCGTGTTGCACATCAAACATGAAAGGAGCCTTGATTTCCTTGATGGCACTCCAGAGAAACCCCAAGAACACTCTTTCAAGGCTAGAGGGATCCTGAGGTCACTGTAGCAACACGAAAGAGCTCCGTGGACCAAAAATCAACACGAGATGAGAGGTTAGTCCCTGGCTTCGACTCCAGAGGAATACCACCTTACCACAAGCACCTCAAGAGGAGGCTTCTCTCAGCTCTAGCTATGTGAGAGGGACGCTGAGTTTGCGGCCTCAAGTGGAAAGGACACCGCGATGCCCTGACTCGAAATAAGCCCGGATATCCCTGCAGTGACTTGAATGCACGCTCGTCTTGCATCTCCCAAGACGAAAGGATGTCTGAATCCCCTTTGGAGACGACAGAGAAAGACCTAGTTCCCCACCTCATCGCGACCGGAGGCCTGACATCTTTGAAAACTCCAGAGGTACGCGGAGATCAGTTACTCCAAAGGAGACGATGCCTGACTCCTCGTGAAACTTGATAGGAGCCCCAGGATTCCTGTGGCACGTGGAAAGGGACCCTTGGTCTCCCGCCTCACCTGGAGAGGCGTCCCAATTGCCCTGCCAAGCCTCGAGGAGAATCCCGAGTTGTCCCTTGCAACTAGGCAGGAGTCCTGACGTCGCTGAACAAACACGTGGGTGGAAGGGCCATCCCCGTCGTAACTCGAGAATATACCCCAGGTTCCTGCCGCAACTCGAGAAAAACCATGAGACTTCCCCCTCGCCGTGAGATGAGGCCCGATTCCCCTGCACTGCGTGCAGAGCAATTCCGTGCTGCACATCACACATGAAAGGAGCCTTGATTTCCTTGATGGCACTCCAGAGAAACCCCAAGAACACTGTTTCAAGGCTAGAGGGATCCTGAGGTAACTGTAGCCACACGAAAGAGCTCCGTGGACCACAAATCAACTGGAGATGAGAGGTTAGTCCATGGCTTCGACTCCAGAGGAATACCACCTTACCACAAGCACCTCAAGAAGAGGCTTCTCTCAGCTCTAGGTATGTGAGAGGGACCCTGAGTTTGCGGCCACAAGTGGAATGGACACCGGGATGCCCTGACTCGAAATAATGGCGGATATCCCTGCAGTGACTTGAATGCAGGCTCGTCTTGCATCTCGGAAGACGAAAGAATGTCTGAATCCCCTGTGGAGACCACAGAGAAAGACCTAGTTCCCCACCTCATCGTGACCGGAGGCCCCACATCCTTTGAAAACTCCAGAGGTACGCGGAGATCAGTGCCTCCAAAGGAGACGATGCCTGACTTCTCGTGAAACTTGATAGGAGTCCCAGGAATACTGTGGCACGTGGAAAGGGACCCTTGGTCTCCCGCCTCAGCTGGAGAGGCGTCCCAATTGCCCTGCCAAGCCTCGAGGAGAATCCCGAGTTGTCCCTCACAACTAGGCAGTAGTCCTGACGTCGCAGAACAAACACGTGTGTGGAAGGGACATCCCCGTCGTAACTCGAGAATATACCCCAGGTTCCCACCGCAACCCGAGAAAAACCATGAGACTTCCCCCTCGCTGCGAGATGAGGCCCGATTCCCCTGCACTGCGTGCAGAGCTGTTCCGTGTTGCACATCACACATGAAAGGAGCCTTGATTTCCTTGATCACACTCCAGAGAACCCCCAAGAACACTGTTTCAAAGCTAGAGTGATCCTGAGGTCACTGTAGCAACACGAAAGAGCTCTGTGGACCAAAAATCAACTCGAGAAGAGAGGTTAGTCCCTGGCTTCGACTCCAGAGGAATACCACCTTACCACAAGCACCTCAAGAGGAGGCTTCTCTCAGCTCTAGCTATGTGAGAGGGACCCTGAGTTTGCGGCCTCAAGTGGAATGGACACCGCGATGCCCTGACTCGAAAAAAGGCCGGATATCCCTGCAGTGACTTGAATGCAGGCTCGTCTTGCATCTCCCAAGATGAAAGGAAGTCTGAATCCCCAGTGGAGACCACAGAGAAAGACCTAGTCCCCAATTCATGGCGACCAGAGGCCTCACATCCTTTGAAAACTCCAGAGGTATGCGGACATCAGTGCCTCCAAAGGAGACGATGCCTGACTCCTCGTGAAACTTGATAGGAGTCCCAGGATTCCTGTCGCACGTGGAAAGGGACCCTTGGTCTCCCGCCTCAGCTGGAGAGGCATC
Organism: Cervus elaphus; assembly: GCF_910594005.1. Lineage (NCBI taxonomy): Eukaryota > Metazoa > Chordata > Mammalia > Artiodactyla > Cervidae > Cervus > Cervus elaphus. The sequence goes on along the minus strand of NC_057815.1, from coordinate 445,758 downwards.
CCAATTGCCCTGCCAAGCCTCAAGGAGAATCCCGAGTTGTCCCTCACAACTAGGCAGGAGTCCTGACGTCGCTGAACAAACACGTGTGTGGAAGGGCCATCCCCTCGTAACTCGAGAATTTACCCCAGGTTCCGGCCGCAATTCGAGTAAAATCATGAGACTTCCCCCTCGCCGCTAGATGAGGCCCGATTCCCCTGCACTGCATGCAGAGCAACTCCGTCTTGCACATCACACATGAAAGGAGCCTTGATTTCCTTGATGGCACTCCAGAGAAACCCCAAGAACACTCTTTCAAGGCTAGAGGGATCCTGAGGTCACTGTAGCAACAAGAAAGCGCTCCGTGGACCAAAAATCAACTCGAGATGAGAGGTTAGTCCCTTTCTTCGACTCCAGAGGAATACCACCTTACCACAAGCACCTCAAGAGGAGGCTTCTCTCAGCTCTAGGTATGTGAGAGGGACCCTGAGTTTGTGGCCTCAAGTGGAATGGACACCGCGATGCCCTGACTCGAAATAAGGCCAGATATCCCTGCAGTGACTTGAATGCAGGCTCGTCTTGCATCTCCCAAGACGAAAGGATGTCTGAATCCCCTGTGGAGACCACAGAGAAAGACCTAGTTCCCCACCTCATCGCGACCGGAGGCCTCACATTCTTTGAAAACTCCAGATGTACGCGGAGATCAGTGCCTCCAAAGGAGACGATGCCTGACCTCTCGTGAAACTTGATAGGAGCCCCAGGATTCCTGTGGCACGTGGAAAGGGACCCTTGGTCTCCCGCCTCAGCTGGAGAGGCGTCCCAATTGCCCTGCCAAGCCTCGAGGAGAATCCCGAGTTGTCCTTCGCAACTAGGCAGGAGTCCTGCCGTCGCTGAACAAACACGTGTGTGGAAGGGCCATCCCCGTTGTAACTCGAGAGTATACCCCAGGTTCCCGCCGCAACTCGAGAAAAACCATGAGACTTCCCCCTCGCTGCGAGATGAGGCCCGGTTCCCATGCACTGCGTGCAGAGCAATTCCGTGTTGCACATCACACATGAAAGGAGCCTTAATTTCCTTGATGGCACTCCAGAGAAACCCCAAGAACACTGTTTCAAGGCTAGAGGGATCCTGAGGTCACTGTAGCAAAAAGAAAGAGCTCCGAGGACCATAAATCAACTGGAGATGAGAGGTTAGTCCCTGGCTTCGACTCCAGAGGAATACCACCTTACCACAAGCACCTCAAGAGGAGGCTTCTCTCAGCTCTAGGTATGTGAGAGGGACCCTGAGTTTGCGGCCACAAGTGGAATGGACACCGCGATGCCCTGACTGGAAATAATGCCGGATATCCCTGCAGTGACTTGAATGGAGGTTCGTCTTGCATCTCCCAAGACGAAAGGATGTCTGAATCTCCTGTGGAGACCACAGAGAAAGACCTAGTTCCCCACCTCATCGTGACCGGAGGCCTCACATCCTTTGAAAACTCCAGAGGTACGCGGAGATCAGTGCCTCCAAAGGAGACGATGCCTGACTCCTCGTGAAACTTGATAGGAGTCCCAGGATTCCTGTGGCACGTGGAAAGGGACCCTTGGTCTCCCGCCTCAGCTGGAGAGGCGTCCCAATTGCCCTGCCAAGCCTCGAGGAGAATCCCGAGTTGTCCCTCGCAACTAGGCAGGAGTCCTGACGTCGCTGAACAAACACATGTGTGGAAGGGCCATCCGCGTCGTAACTCGAGAATATACCCCAGGTTCCCGCCGCAACTCGAGGAAAACCATGAGACTTCCCCCTCGCCGCGAGATGAGGCCCGATTCCCCTGCACTGCATGCAGAGCAGTTCCGTGTTGCACATCACACATGAAAGGAGACTTGATTTCCTTGATGGCACTCCAGAGAAACCCCAAGAGCACTGTTTCAAGGCTAGAGGGATCCTGAGGTCACTGTAGCAACACGAAAGAGCTCCGTGGACCAAAAATCAACTCGAGATGAGAGGTTAGTCCCTGGCTTCGATTCCAGAGGAAACCACCTTACCACAAGCACCTCAAGAGGAGGCTTCTCTCAGCTCTAGGTATGTGAGAGGGACCCTGACTTTGCGGCCTTAAGTGGAATGGACACCGCGATGCCTTGACTCGAAATAAGGCCGGATATCCCTGCAGTGACTTGAATGCAGGCTCGTCTTGCATCTCCCAAGACGAATACCCTGTGGAGACCACAGGAAAGACCTAGTTCCCCACCTCATCGCGACCGGAGGCCTCACATACTTTGAAAACTCCAGAGGTATGCGGAGATCAGTGCCTCCAAAGGAGACGATGCTTGACTCCTCGTGAAACTTGATAGGAGTCCCAGGATTCCTGTGGCACGTGGAAAGGGACCCTTGGTCTCCTACCTCAGCTGGAGAGGCGTCCCAATTGCCCTGCCAAGCCTCGAGGAGAATCCCGAGTTGTCCCTCGCAACTAGGCAGGAGTCCTGACGTCTGTGAATAAAGACGTGGGTGGAAGGGCCATCCCCGTCGTAACTCGAGAATATACCCCAGGTTCTCGCCGCAACTCGAGAAAAACGATAAGTCTTCCCCCTCGCCGTGAGATGAGGCCGGATTCCCCTGCAGTGCATGCAGAGCAATTCCGTGTTGCACATCAAACATGAAAGGAGCCTTGATTTCCTTGATGGCACTCCAGAGAAACCCCAAGAACACTCTTTCAAGGCTAGAGGGATCCTGAGGTCACTGTAGCAACACGAAAGAGCTCTGTGGACCAAAAATCAACTCGAGATGAGAGGTTAGTCCCTGGCTTCGACTCCAGAGGAATACCACCTTACCACAAGCACCTCAAGAGGAGGCTTCTCTCAGCTCTAGCTATGTGAGAGGGACGCTGAGTTTGCGGCCTCAAGTGGAAAGGACACCGCGATGCCCTGACTCGAAATAAGCCCGGATATCCCTGCAGTGACTTGAATGCAGGCTCGTCTTGCATCTCCCAAGACGAAAGGATGTCTGAATCCCCTTTGGAGACGACAGAGAAAGACCTAGTTCCCCACCTCATCGCGACCGGAGGCCTGACATCTTTGAAAACTCCAGAGGTACGCGGAGATCAGTTACTGCAAAGGAGACGATGCCTGACTCCTCGTGAAACTTGATAGGAGTCCCAGGATTGCTGTGGCACGTGGAAAGGGACCCTTGGTCTACCGCCTCAGCTGGAGAGGCGTCCCAATTGCCCTGCCAAGCCTCGAGGAGAATCCCGAGTTGTCCCTCGCAGCTAGGCAGGAGTCCTGACGTCGCTGAACAAACACGTGGGTGGAAGGGCCATCCCCGTCGTAACTCGAGAATATACCCCAGGTTCCTGCCGCAAATCGAGAAAAACCATGAGACTTCCCCCTCGCCGTGAGATGAGGCCCGATTCCCCTGCACTGCGTGCAGAGCAATTCCGTGCTGCACATCACACATGAAAGGAGCCTTGATTTCCTTGATGGCACTCCAGAGAAACCCCAAGAACACTGTTTCAAGGCTAGAGGGATCCTGAGGTCACTGTAGCCACACGAAAGAGCTCTGTGGACCACAAATCAACTGGAGATGAGAGGTTAGTCCATGGCTTCGACTCCAGAGGAATACCACCTTACCACAAGCACCTCAAGAAGAGGCTTCTCTCAGCTCTAGGTATGTGAGAGGGACCCTGAGTTTGCGGCCACAAGTGGAATGGACACCGCGATGCCCTGACTCGAAATAATGGCGGATATCCCTGCAGTGACTTGAATGCAGGCTCGTCTTGCATCTCGGAAGACGAAAGAATGTCTGAATCCCCTGTGGAGACCACAGAGAAAGACCTAGTTCCCCACCTCATCGTGACCGGAGGCCTCACATCCTTTGAAAACTCCAGAGGTACGCGGAGATCAGTGCCTCCAAAGGAGACGATGCCTGACTTCTCGTGAAACTTGATAGGAGTCCCAGGAATACTGTGGCACGTGGAAAGGGACCCTTGGTCTCCCGCCTCAGCTGGAGAGGCGTCCCAATTGCCCTGCCAAGCCTCGAGGAGAATCCCGGGTTGTCCCTCGCAACTAGGCAGTAGTCCTGACGTCGCAGAACAAACACGTGTGTGGAAGGGACATCCCCGTCGTAACTCGAGAATATACCCCAGGTTCCCACCGCAACCCGAGAAAAACCATGAGACTTCCCCCTCGCTGCGAGATGAGGCCCGATTCCCCTGCACTGCGTGCAGAGCTGTTCCGTGTTGCACATCACACATGAAAGGAGCCTTGATTTCCTGATCACACTCCAGAGAACCCCCAAGAACACTGTTTCAAAGCTAGAGTGATCCTGAGGTCACTGTAGCAACACGAAAGAGCTCTGTGGACCAAAAATCAACTCGAGAAGAGAGGTTAGTCCCTGGCTTCGACTCCAGAGGAATACCACCTTACCACAAGCACCTCAAGAGGAGGCTTCTCTCAGCTCTAGCTATGTGAGAGGGACCCTGAGTTTGCGGCCTCAAGTGGAATGGACACCGCGATGCCCTGACTCGAAAAAAGACCGGATATCCCTGCAGTGACTTGAATGCAGGCTCGTCTTGCATCTCCCAAGATGAAAGGAAGTCTGAATCCCCTGTGGAGACCACAGAGAAAGACCTAGTCCCCAATTCATGGCGACCAGAGGCCTCACATCCTTTGAAAACTCCAGAGGTACGCGGACATCAGTGCCTCCAAAGGAGACGATGCCTGACTCCTCGTGAAACTTGATAGGAGTCCCAGGATTCCTGTCGCACGTGGAAAGGGACCCTTGGTCTCCCGCCTCAGCTGGAGAGGCATCCCAATTGCCCTGCAAAGCCTCAAGGAGAATCCCGAGTTGTCACTCACAACTAGGCAGGAGTCCTGACGTCGCTGAACAAACACGTGTGTGGAAGGGCCATCCCCTCGTAACTCGAGAATTTACCCCAGGTTCCGGCCGCAATTCGAGTAAAATCATGAGACTTCCCCCTCGCCGCTAGATGAGGCCCGATTCCCCTGCACTGCATGCAGAGCAACTCCGTCTTGCACATCACACATGAAAGGAGCCTTGATTTCCTTGATGGCACTCCAGAGAAACCCCAAGAACACTCTTTCAAGGCTAGAGGGATCCTGAGGTCACTGTAGCAACAAGAAAGAGCTCCGTGGACCAAAAATCAACTCGAGATGAGAGGGTAGTCCCTGGCTTCGACTCCAGAGGAATACCTCCTTACCACAAGCACCTCAAGAGGAGGCTTCTCTTAGCTCTAAGTATGTGAGAGGGACCCTGAGTTTGCGGCCTCAAGTGGAATGGACACCGCGATGCCCTGACTCGAAATAAGGCCGGATATCCCTGCAGTGACTTGAATGCAGGCTCGTCTTGCATCTCCCAAGACGAAAGGATGTCTGAAATCACTGTGGAGACCACAGAGAAAGACCTAGTTCCCCACCTCATCACGACCGGAGGCCTCACATCCTTTGAAAATTCCAGAGGTACGCAGAGATCAGTGCCTCCAAAGGAGACGATGCCTGACTCCTCGTGAAACTTGATAGGAGTCCCAGGAATCCTGTGGCACGTTTAAAGGGACCCTTGTTCTCCCGCCTCAGCTGGAGAGGCGTCCCAATTGCCCTGCCAAGCCTCGAGAAGAATCCCGAGTTTTCCCTCGCAACTAGGCAGGAGTCCTGCCGTCGCTGAACAAACACTTGTGTGGAAGGGCCATCCCCGTCGTAACTCGAGAATATACCCCAGGTTCCCGCCGCAACTCGAGAAAAACCATGAGACTTCCCCCTCGCTGCGAGATGAGGCCCGATTCCCCTGCACTGCGTGCAGAGCAATTCCGTGTTGCACATCACACATGAAAGGAGCCTTGATTTCCTTGATGGCACTCCAGAGAAACCCCAAGAACACTGTTTCAAGGCTAGAGGGATCCTGAGGTCACTGTAGCAACACGAAAGAGCTCCGTGGACCACAAATCAACAGGAGATGTGAGGTTAGTCCATGGCTTCGACTCCAGAGGAATACCAACTTACCACAAGCACCTCAAGAGGAGGCTTCTCTCAGCTCTAGGTATGTGAGAGGGACCCTGAGTTTGCGGCCACAAGTGGAATGGACACCGCCATGCCCTGACTCGAAATAATGCCGGATATCCCTGCAGTGACTTGAATGCAGGCTCGTCTTGCATCTCCGAAGACGAAAGGATGTCTGAATCCCCTGTGGAGACCACAGAGAAAGACCTAGTTCCCCATCTCATCGTGACCGGAGGCCTCACATCCTTTGAAAACTCCAGAGGTACGTGGAGATAAGTGCATAAAGGAGACTATGCCTGACTACTCGTGAAACTTAATAGGAGTCCCAGGATTCCTGTGGCACATGGAAAGGGACCCTTGGTCTCCCGCCTCAGCTGGAGAGGCGTCCCAGTTGCCCTGCCAAGCCTCGAGGAGAATCCCGAGTTGTCCCTCGCAACTAGGCAGGAGTCCTGACGTCGCTGAACAAACACGTGGGTGGAAGGGCAATGCCCGTCGTAACTCGAGAATATACCCCAGGTTCCCGCCGCAACTCGAGAAAAACCATGAGACTTCTCCCTCGCCGCGAGATGAGGCCCGATTCCCCTGCACTGCGTGCAGAGCAATTCCGTGTTGCACATCACACATGAAAGGAGCCTTGATTTCCTTGGTGGCACTCCAGAGAAACCCCAAGAACACTGTTTCAAGGCTAGAGGGATCCTGACGTCACTGTAGCAACACGAAAGAGCTCCGTGGACCAAAAATCAACTCGAGATGAGAGGTTAGTCCCTGCCTTCGACTCCAGAGGTATACCACCTTACCACAAGCACCTCAAGAGGAGGCTTCTCTCAGCTCTAGGTATGTGAGAGGGACCCTGAGTTTGCGGCCTCAAGTGGAATGGACACCGCGATGCCCTGACTCGAAATAAGGCCGGATATCCCTGCACTGACTTGAATGCAGGCTCGTCTTGCATCTCCCAAGACGAAAGAACGGCTGAATCCCTTGTGGAGACCACAGAGAAAGACCTAGTTCCCCACCTCATCGCGACCGGAGGCCTCACATCCTTTGAAAACTCCAGAGGTACGCGGAGATCAGTGTCTCCAAAGGAGACGATGCCTGACTCCTCGTGAAACTTGATAGGAGTCCCAGGATTCCTGTGGCACGTGGAAAGGGACCCTTGGTCTCCCGCCTCAGCTGGAGAGGCGTCCCAATTGCCCTGCCAAGCCTCGAGGAGAATCCCGAACTGTCCCTCGCGACTAGATAGGAGTCCTGACGTCGCTGAACAAACACGTGTGTGGAAGGGCCATCCCCGTCGTAACTCGAGAATATACCACAGGTTCCGGCCGCAACTCGAGATAAACCATGAGACTTCCCACTCGCCGCGAGATGAGGCCCGATTCCCCTGCACAGCGTGCAGAGCAATTCCGTGTTGCACATCACCCATGAAAGGAGCCTTGATTTCCTTGATGGCACTCCAGAGAAACCCCAAGAACACTCTTTCAAGGCCAGAGGGATCCTGAGGTCACTGTAGCAACAAGAAAGAGCTCCGTGGACCAAAAATCAACTCGAGATGAGAGGGTAGTCCCTGGCTTCGACTCCAGAGGAATACCTCCTTACCACAAGCACCTCAAGAGGAGGCTTCTCTTAGCTCTAAGTATGTGAGAGGGACCCTGAGTTTGCGGCCTCAAGTGGAATGGACACCGCGATGCCCTGACTGGAAATAATGCCGGATATCCCTGCAGTGACTTTAATGCAGGCTCGTCTTGCATCTCCCAAGACGAAAGGATGTCTGAAATCACTGTGGAGACCACAGAGAAAGACCTAGTTCCCCACCTCATCGCGACCGGAGGCCTCACATCCTTTGAAAATTCCAGAGGTACGCAGAGATCAGTGCCTCCAAAGGAGACGATGCCTGACTCCTCGTGAAACTTGATAGGAGTCCCAGGAATCCTGTGGCACGTGGAAAGGGACCCTTGTTCTCCCGCCTCAGCTGGAGAGGCGTCCCAATTGCCCTGCCAAGCCTCGAGGAGAATCCCGAGTTTTCCCTCGCAACTAGGCAGGAGTCCTGCCGTCGCTGAACAAACACTTGTGTGGAAGGGCCATCCCCGTCGTAACTCGAGAATATACCCCAGGTTCCCGCCGCAACTCGAGAAAAACCATGAGACTTCCCCCTCGCTGCGAGATGAGGCCCGATTCCCCTGCACTGCGTGCAGAGCAATTCCGTGTTGCACATCACACATGAAAGGAGCCTTGATTTCCTTGATGGCACTCCAGAGAAACCCCAAGAACACTGTTTCAAGGCTAGAGGGATCCTGAGGTCACTGTAGCAACACGAAAGAGCTCCGTGGACCACAAATCAACAGGAGATGAGAGGTTAGTCCATGGCTTCGACTCCAGAGGAATACCAACTTACCACAAGCACCTCAAGAGGAGGCTTCTCTCAGCTCTAGGTATGTGAGAGGGACCCTGAGTTTGCGGCCACAAGTGGAATGGACACCGCCATGCCCTGACTCGAAATAATGCCGGATATCCCTGCAGTGACTTGAATGCAGGCTCGTCTTGCATCTCCGAAGACGAAAGGATGTCTGAATCCCCTGTGGAGACCACAGAGAAAGACCTAGTTCCCCATCTCATCGTGACCGGAGGCCTCACATCCTTTGAAAACTCCAGAGGTACGTGGAGATAAGTGCATAAAGGAGACTATGCCTGACTCCTCGTGAAACTTGATAGGAGTCCCAGGATTCCTGTGGCACGTGGAAAGGGACCCTTGGTCTCCCGCCTCAGCTGGAGAGGCGTCCCAATTGCCCTGCCAAGCCTCGAGGAGAATCCCGAATTGTCCCTCGCGACTAGATAGGAGTCCTGACGTCGCTGAACAAACACGTGTGTGGAAGGGCCATCCCCGTCGTAACTCGAGAATATACCCCAGGTTCCGGCCGCAACTCGAGAAAAACCATGAGACTTCCCACTCGCCGCGACATGAGGCCCGATTCCCCTGCACAGCGTGCAGAACAATTCCGTGTTGCACATCACACATGAAAGGAGCCTTGATTTCCTTGATGGCACTCCAGAGAAACCGCAAGAACACTGTTTCAAGGATCGAGGGATCCTGAGGTCACTGTAGCAACAAGAAAGAGCTCCGTGGACCAAAAATCAACTCGAGAAGAGAGGTTAGTCCCTGGCTTCGACTCCAGAGGAATACCACCTTACCACAAGCACCTCAAGAGGAGGCTTCTCTCAGCTCTAGGTATGTGAGAGGGACCCTGAGTTTGCGGCCTCAAGTGGAATGGACACCGCGATGCCCTGACTCGAAAAAAGGCCGGATATCCCTGCAGTGACTTGAATGCAGGCTCGTCTTGCATCTCCCAAGATGAAAGGAAGTCTGAATCCCCTGTGGAGACCACAGAGAAAGACCTAGTCCCCAATTCATGGCGACCAGAGGCCTCACATCCTTTGAAAACTCCAGAGGTACGCGGACATCAGTGCCTCCAAAGGAGACGATGCCTGACTCCTCGTGAAACTTGATAGGAGTCCCAGGATTCCTGTCGCACGTGGAAAGGGACCCTTGGTCTCCCGCCTCAGCTGGAGAGGCATCCCAATTGCCCTGCAAAGCCTCAAGGAGAATCCCGAGTTGTCCCTCACAACTAGGCAGGAGTCCTGACGTCGCTGAACAAACACGTGTGTGGAAGGGCCATCCCCTCGTAACTCGAGAATTTACCCCAGGTTCCGGCCGCAATTCGAGTAAAACCATGAGACTTCCCCCTCGCCGCTAGATGAGGCCCGATTCCCCTGCACTGCATGCAGAGCAACTCCGTCTTGCACATCACACATGAAAGGAGCCTTGATTTCCTTGATGGCACTCCAGAGAAACCCCAAGAACACTCTTTCAAGGCTAGAGGGATCCTGAGGTCACTGTAGCAACAAGAAAGAGCTCCGTGGACCAAAAATCAACTCGAGATGAGAGGGTAGTCCCTGGCTTCGACTCCAGAGGAATACCTCCTTACCACAAGCACCTCAAGAGGAGGCTTCTCTTAGCTCTAAGTATGTGAGAGGGACCCTGAGTTTGCGGCCTCAAGTGGAATGGACACCGCGATGCCCTGACTCGAAATAAGGCCGGATATCCCTGCAGTGACTTTAATGCAGGCTCGTCTTGCATCTCCCAAGACGAAAGGATGTCTGAAATCACTGTGGAGACCACAGAGAAAGACCTAGTTCCCCACCTCATCGCGACCGGAGGCCTCACATCCTTTGAAAATTCCAGAGGTACGCAGAGATCAGTGCCTCCAAAGGAGACGATGCCTGACTCCTCGTGAAACTTGATAGGAGTCCCAGGAATCCTGTGGCACGTGGAAAGGGACCCTTGTTCTCACGCCTCAGCTGGAGAGGCGTCCCAATTGCCCTGCCAAGCCTCGAGGAGAATCCCGAGTTTTCCCTCGCAACTAGGCAGGAGTCCTGCCGTCGCTGAACAAACACTTGTGTGGAAGGGCCATCCCCGTCGTAACTCGAGAATATACCCCAGGTTCCCGCCGCAACTCGAGAAAAACCATGAGACTTCCCCCTCGCTGCGAGATGAGGCCCGATTCCCCTGCACTCCGTGCAGAGCAATTCCGTGTTGCACATCACACATGAAAGGAGCCTTGATTTCCTTGATGGCACTCCAGAGAAACCCCAAGAACACTGTTTCAAGGCTAGAGGGATCCTGAGGTCACTGTAGCAACACGAAAGAGCTCCGTGGACCACAAATCAACAGGAGATGAGAGGTTAGTCCATGGCTTCGACTCCAGAGGACTACCACCTTACCACAAGCACCTCAAGAGGAGGCTTCTCTCAGCTCTAGGTATGTGAGAGGGACCCTGAGTTTGCGGCCTCAAGTGGAATGGACACCGCCATGCCCTGACTCGAAATAATGCCGGATATCCCTGCAGTGACTTGAATGCAGGCTCGTCTTGCATCTCCGAAGACGAAAGGATGTCTGAATCCCCTGTGGAGACCACAGAGAAAGACCTAGTTCCCCATCTCATCGTGACCGGAGGCCTCACATCCTTTGAAAACTCCAGAGGTACGTGGAGATAAGTGCATAAAGGAGACTATGCCTGACTACTCGTGAAACTTAATAGGAGTCCCAGGATTCCTGTGGCACATGGAAAGGGACCCTTGGTCTCCCGCCTCAGCTGGAGAGGCGTCCCAGTTGCCCTGCCAAGCCTCGAGGAGAATCCCGAGTTGTCCCTCGCAACTAGGCAGGAGTCCTGACGTCGCTGAACAAACACGTGGGTGGAAGGGCAATGCCCGTCGTAACTCGAGAATATACCCCAGGTTCCCGCCGCAACTCGAGAAAAACCGTGAGACTTCTCCCTCGCCGCGAGATGAGGCCCGATTCCCCTGCACTGCGTGCAGAGCAATTCCGTGTTGCACATCACACATGAAAGGAGCCTTGATTTCCTTGGTGGCACTCCAGAGAAACCCCAAGAACACTGTTTCAAGGCTAGAGGGATCTTGAGGTCACTGTAGCAACACGAAAGAGCTCCGTGGACCAAAAATCAACTCGAGATGAGAGGTTAGTCCCTGCCTTCGACTCCAGAGGTATACCACCTTACCACAAGCACCTCAAGAGGAGGCTTCTCTCAGCTCTAGGTATGTGAGAGGGACCCTGAGTTTGCGGCCTCAAGTGGAATGGACACCGCGATGCCCTGACTCGAAATAAGGCCGGATATCCCTGCACTGACTTGAATGCAGGCTCGTCTTGCATCTCCCAAGACGAAAGGACGGCTGAATCCCTTGTGGAGACCACAGAGAAAGACCTAGTTCCCCACCTCATCGCGACCGGAGGCCTCACATCCTTTGAAAACTCCAGAGGTACGCGGAGATCAGTGCCTCCAAAGGAGACGATGCCTGACTCCTCGTGAAACTTGATAGGAGTCCCAGGATTCCTGTGGCACGTGGAAAGGGACCCTTGGTCTCCCGCCTCAGCTGGAGAGGCGTCCCAATTGCCCTGCCAAGCCTCGAGGAGAATCCCGAGTTGTCCCTCGCAACTAGGCAGGAGTCCTGACGTCGCTGAACAAACACATGTGTGGAAGGGCCATCCCCGTCGTAACTCGAGAATATACCCCAGGTTCCCGCCGCAACTCGAGGAAAACCATGAGACTTCCCCCTCGCCGCGAGATGAGGCCCGATTCCCCTGCACTGCATGCAGAGCAGTTCCGTGTTGCACATCACACATGAAAGGAGACTTGATTTCCTTGATGGCACTCCAGAGAAACCTCAAGAACACTGTTTCAAGGCTAGAGGGATCCTGAGGTCACTGTAGCAACACGAAAGAGCTCCGTGGACCAAAAATCAACTCGAGATGAGAGGTTAGTCCCTGGCTTCGACTCCAGAGGAAACCACCTTACCACAAGCACCTCAAGAGGAGGCTTCTCTCAGCTCTAGGTATGTGAGAGGGACCCTGACTTTGCGGCCTCAAGTGGAATGGACACCCCTATGCCCTGACTCGAAATAAGGCCGGATATCCCTGCAGTGACTTGAATGCAGGCTCGTCTTGCATCTCCCAAGACGAATACCCTGTGGAGACCACAGGAAAGACCTAGTTCCCCACCTCATCGCGACCGGAGGCCTCACATACTTTGAAAACTCCAGAGGTATGCGGAGATCAGTGCCTCCAAAGGAGACGATGCTTGACTCCTCGTGAAACTTGATAGGAGTCCCAGGATTCCTGTGGCACGTGGAAAGGGACCCTTGGTCTCCTACCTCAGCTGGAGAGGCGTCCCAATTGCCCTGCCAAGCCTCGAGGAGAATCCCGAGTTGTCCCTCGCAACTAGGCAGGAGTCCTGACGTCTGTGAATAAAGACGTGGGTGGAAGGGCCATCCCCGTCGTAACTCGAGAATATACCCCAGGTTCTTGCCGCAACTCGAGAAAAACGATAAGTCTTCCCCCTCGCCGTGAGATGAGGCCGGATTCCCCTGCAGTGCATGCAGAGCAATTCCGTGTTGCACATCACACATGAAAGGAGCCTTGATTTCCTTGATGGCACTCCAGAGAAACCCCAAGAACACTCTTTCAAGGCTAGAGGGATCCTGAGGTCACTGTAGCAACACGAAAGAGCTCCGTGGACCAAAAATCAACTCGAGATGAGAGGTTAGTCCCTGGCTTCGACTCCAGAGGAATACCACCTTACCACAAGCACCTCAAGAGGAGGCTTCTCTCAGCTCTAGCTATGTGAGAGGGACGCTGAGTTTGCGGCCTCAAGTGGAAAGGACACCGCGATGCCCTGACTCGAAATAAGCCCGGATATCCCTGCAGTGACTTGAATGCAGGCTCGTCTTGCATCTCCCAAGACGAAAGGATGTCTGAATCCCCTGTGGAGACGACAGAGAAAGACCTAGTTCCCCACCTCATCGCGACCGGAGGCCTGACATCTTTGAAAACTCCAGAGGTACGCGGAGATCAGTTACTCCAAAGGAGACGATGCCTGACTCCTCGTGAAACTTGATAGGAGTCCCAGGATTCCTGTGGCACGTGGAAAGGGACCCTTGGTCTCCTGCCTCAGCTGGAGAGGCGTCCCAATTGCCCTGCCAAGCCTCGAGGAGAATCCCGAGTTGTCCCTCGCAGCTAGGCAGGAGTCCTGACGTCGCTGAACAAACACGTGGGTGGAAGGGCCATCCCCGTCGTAACTCGAGAATATACCCCAGGTTCCCGCCGCAACTCGAGAAAAACCATGAGACTTCCCCCTCGCCGTGAGATGAGGCCCGATTCCCCTGCACTGCGTGCAGAGCAATTCCGTGCTGCACATCACACATGAAAGGAGCCTTGATTTCCTTGATGGCACTCCAGAGAAACCCCAAGAACACTGTTTCAAGGCTAGAGGGATCCTGAGGTCACTGTAGCCACACGAAAGAGCTCCGTGGACCACAAATCAGCTGGAGATGAGAGGTTAGTCCATGGCTTCGACTCCAGAGGAATACCACCTTACCACAAGCACCTCAAGAAGAGGCTTCTCTCAGCTCTAGGTATGTGAGAGGGACCCTGAGTTTGCGGCCACAAGTGGAATGGACACCGCGATGCCCTGACTCGAAATAATGGCGGATATCCCTGCAGTGACTTGAATGCAGGCTCGTCTTGCATCTCGGAAGACGAAAGAATGTCTGAATCCCCTGTGGAGACCACAGAGAAAGACCTAGTTCCCCACCTCATCGTGACCGGAGGCCTCACATCCTTTGAAAACTCCAGAGGTACGCGGAGATCAGTTACTCCAAAGGAGACGATGCCTGACTTCTCGTGAAACTTGATAGGAGTCCCAGGAATACTGTGGCACGTGGAAAGGGACCCTTGGTCTCCCGCCTCAGCTGGAGAGGCGTCCCAATTGCCCTGCCAAGCCTCGAGGAGAATCCCGGGTTGTCCCTCGCAACTAGGCAGTAGTCCTGACGTCGCAGAACAAACACGTGTGTGGAAGGGACATCCCCGTCATAACTCGAGAATATACCCCAGGTTCCCACCGCAACCCGAGAAAAACCATGAGACTTCCCCCTCGCTGCGAGATGAGGCCCGATTCCCCTGCACTGCCTGCAGAGCTGTTCCGTGTTGCACATCACACATGAAAGGAGCCTTGATTTCCTTGATCACACTCCAGAGAACCCCCAAGAACACTGTTTCAAAGCTAGAGTGATCCTGAGGTCACTGTAGCAACACGAAAGAGCTCTGTGGACCAAAAATCAACTCGAGAAGAGAGGTTAGTCCCTGGCTTCGACTCCAGAGGAATACCACCTTACCACAAGCACCTCAAGAGGAGGCTTCTCTCAGCTCTAGCTATGTGAGAGGGACCCTGAGTTTGCGGCCTCAAGTGGAATGGACACCGCGATGCCCTGACTCGAAAAAAGGCCGGATATCCCTGCAGTGACTTGAATGCAGGCTCGTCTTGCATCTCCCAAGATGAAAGGAAGTCTGAATCCCCTGTGGAGACCACAGAGAAAGACCTAGTCCCCAATTCATGGCGACCAGAGGCCTCACATCCTTTGAAAACTCCAGAGGTACGCGGAGATCAGTGCCTCCAAAGGAGACGATGCCTGACTCCTCGTGAAACTTGATAGGAGTCCCAGGATTCCTGTCGCACGTGGAAAGGGACCCTTGGTCTCCCGCCTCAGCTGGAGAGGCATCCCAATTGCCCTGCCAAGCCTCAAGGAGAATCCCGAGTTGTCCCTCACAACTAGGCAGGAGTCCTGACGTCGCTGAACAAACACGTGTGTGGAAGGGCCATCCCCTCGTAACTCGAGAATTTACCCCAGGTTCCGGCCGCAATTCGAGTAAAACCATGAGACTTCCCCCTCGCCGCTAGATGAGGCCCGATTCCCCTGCACTGCATGCAGAGCAACTCCGTCTTGCACATCACACATGAAAGGAGCCTTGATTTCCTTGATGGCACTCCAGAGAAACCCCAAGAACACTCTTTCAAGGCTAGAGGGATCCTGAGGTCACTGTAGCAACAAGAAAGAGCTCCGTGGACCAAAAATCAACTCGAGATGAGAGGGTAGTCCCTGGCTTCGACTCCAGAGGAATACCTCCTTACCACAAGCACCTCAAGAGGAGGCTTCTCTTAGCTCTAAGTATGTGAGAGGGACCCTGAGTTTGCGGCCTCAAGTGGAATGGACACCGCGATGCCCTGACTCGAAATAAGGCCGGATATCCCTGCAGTGACTTGAATGCAGGCTCGTCTTGCATCTCCCAAGACGAAAGGATGTCTGATCACTGTGGAGACCACAAAGAAAGACCTAGTTCCCCACCTCATCGCGACCGGAGGCCTCACATCCTTTGAAAATTCCAGAGGTACGCAGAGATCAGTGCCTCCAAAGGAGACGATGCCTGACTCCTCGTGAAACTTGATAGGAGTCCCAGGAATCCTGTGGCACGTGAAAAGGGGCCCTTGTTCTCCCTCCTCAGCTGGAGAGGCGTCCCAATTGCCCTGCCAAGCCTCGAGGAGAATCCCGAGTTTTCCCTCGCAACTAGGCAGGAGTCCTGCCGTCGCTGTACAAACACTTGTGTGGAAGGGCCATCCCCGTCGTAACTCGAGAATATACCCCAGGTTCCCGCCGCAACTCGAGAAAAACCATGAGACTTCCCCCTCGCTGCGAGATGAGGCCCGATTCCCCTGCACTGCGTGCAGAGCAATTCCGTGTTGCACATCACACATGAAAGGAGCCTTGATTTCCTTGATGGCACTCCAGAGAAACCCCAAGAACACTGTTTCAAGGCTAGAGGGATCCTGAGGTCACTGTAGCAACACGAAAGAGCTCCGTGGACCACAAATCAACAGGAGATGAGAGGTTAGTCCATGGCTTCGACTCCAGAGGAATACCAACTTACCAAAAGCACCTCAAGAGGAGGCTTCTCTCAGCTCTAGGTATGTGAGAGGGACCCTGAGTTTGCGGCCACAAGTGGAATGGACACCGCCATGCCCTGACTCGAAATAATGCCGGATATCCCTGCAGTGACTTGAATGCAGGCTCGTCTTGCATCTCCGAAGACGAAAGGATGTCTGAATCCCCTGTGGAGACCACAGAGAAAGACCTAGTTCCCCATCTCATCGTGACCGGAGGCCTCACATCCTTTGAAAACTCCAGAGGTACGTGGAGATAAGTGCATAAAGGAGACTATGCCTGACTACTCGTGAAACTTAATAGGCGTCCCAGGATTCCTGTGGCACATGGAAAGGGACCCTTGGTCTCCCGCCTCAGCTGGAGAGGCGTCCCAGTTGCCCTGCCAAGCCTCGAGGAGAATCCCGAGTTGTCCCTCGCAACTAGGCAGGAGTCCTGACGTCGCTGAACAAACACGTGGGTGGAAGGGCAATGCCCGTCGTAACTCGAGAATATACCCCAGGTTCCCGCCGCAACTCGAGAAAAACCATGAGACTTCTCCCTCGCCGCGAGATGAGGCCCGATTCCCCTGCACTGCGTGCAGAGCAATTCCGTGTTGCACATCACACATGAAAGGAGCCTTGATTTCCTTCGTGGCACTCCAGAGAAACCCCAAGAACACTGTTTCAAGGCTAGAGGGATCCTGACGTCACTGTAGCAACACGAAAGAGCTCCGTGGACCAAAAATCAACTCGAGATGAGAGGTTAGTCCCTGCCTTCGACTCCAGAGGTATACCACCTTACCACAAGCACCTCAAGAGGAGGCTTCTCTCAGCTCTAGGTATGTGAGAGGGACCCTGAGTTTGCGGCCTCAAGTGGAATGGACACCGCGATGCCCTGACTCGAAATAAGGCCGGATATCCCTGCACTGACTTGAATGCAGGCTCGTCTTGCATCTCCCAAGACGAAAGGACGGCTGAATCCCTTGTGGAGACCACAGAGAAAGACCTAGTTCCCCACCTCATCGCGACCGGAGGCCTCACATCCTTTGAAAACTGCAGAGGGACGCGGAGATCAGTGTCTCCAAAGGAGACGATGCCTGACTCCTCGTGAAACTTGATAGGAGTCCCAGGATTCCTGTGGCACGTGGAAAGGGACCCTTGGTCTCCCGCCTCAGCTGGAGAGGCGTCCCAATTGCCCTGCCAAGCCTCGAGGAGAATCCCGAATTGTCCCTCGCGACTAGATAGGAGTCCTGACGTCGCTGAACAAACACGTGTGTGGAAGGGCCATCCCCGTCGTAACTCGAGAATATACCCCAGGTTCCGGCCGCAACACGAGAAAAACCATGAGACTTCCCACTCGCCGCGAGATGAGGCCCGATTCCCCTGCACAGCGTGCAGAACAATTCCGTGTTGCACATCACACATGAAAGGAGCCTTGATTTCCTTGATGGCACTCCAGAGAAACCGCAAGAACACTGTTTCAAGGCTAGAGGGATCCTGAGGTCACTGTAGTAACACGAAAGAGCTCTGTGGACCAAAAATGAACTAGAAATGAGAGGTTAGTCCCTGGCTTCGACTCGAGAGGAATACCACCTTACCACAAGCACCTCAAGAGGAGGCTTCTCTCAGCTCTAGGTATGTTAGAGGGACCCTGAGTTTGCGGCCTCAAGTGGAATGGACACCGTGATACCCTGACTCGAAATAAGGCCGGATATCCCTGCAGTGACTTGAATGCAGGCTCGTCTTGCATCTCCCAAGACGAAAGGATGTCTGAATCCTCTGTGGAGACCACAGAGAAAGACCTAGTTCCCCACCTCATCGAGACCGGAGGCCTCACATACTTTGAAAACTCCAGAGGTACACTGAGATCAGTGCCTCCAAAGGAGACGATGCCTGACTACTCGTTAAACTTCTTAGGAGTCCCAGGATTCCTGTGGCACGTGGAAAGGGACCCTTGGTCTCCCGCCTCAGCTGGAGAGGCGTCCCAATTGCCCTGCCAAGCCTCGAGGAGAATCCCGAGTTGTCCCTCGCAACTAGGCAGGAGTCCTGACGACGCTGAACAAACACGTGGGTGGAAGGGCCATCCCCGTCGTAACTCGAGAATATACCCCAGGTTCCCGCCGCAACTCGAGAAAAACCATGAGACTTCCCCCTCGCCGCAAGATGAGGCCCGATTCCCCTGCACTGCATTCAAAGCAATTCCGTATTGCACATCAAACATGAAAGGAGCCTTGATTTCCTTGATGGCACTCCAGAGAAACCCCAAGAACACTGTTTCAAGGCTAGAGGGATCCTGAGGCCACTGTAGCTACACGAAAGAGCTCCGTGGACTAAAAATCAACTCTAGATGAGAGGTTAGTCCCTGGCTTCGACTCCAGAGGAATACCAGCTTACCACAAGCAACTCAAGAGGAGGCTTCTCTCAGCTCTAAGTATGTGGGAGGGAGCCTGAGTTTGCAGCCTCAAGTGGAATGGACACCGCGATGCCCTGACTCGAAATAAGGCCGGATATTCCTGCAGTGACTTGAATGCAGGCTCGTCTTGCATCTCCCAAGACGAAAGGATGTCTGAATCCCCTGTGGAGACCACAGAGAAAGACCTAGTTCCCCACCTCATCGTGACCGGAGTCCTCACATCCTTTGAAAACTCCAGAGGTACGCGGAGATCAGTGCCTCCAAAGGAGATGATGCCTGACTACTCGTAAAACTCGATAGGAGTCCCAGGATTCTTGTGGCACGTGGAAAGGGACCCTTGGTCTCCCGCCTCAGCTGGAGAGGCGTCCCAATTGCCCTGCCAAGCCTCGAGGAGAATCCCGAGTTGTCCCTCTCAACTAGGCTGGAGTCCTGACGAGGCTGAACAAACACGTGGGTGGAAGGGCCCATCCCCGTCGTAACTGGAGAATATTCCCCAGGTTCCCGCCGCAACTCGAGAAAAACCATGAGACTTCCCCCTCGCCACGAGATGAGGCCCGATTCCCCTGCACTGCGTGCAGAGCAATTCCGTGTTGCACATCAAACATGAAAGGAGCCTTGATTTCCTTGATGGCACTCCAGAGAAACCCCAAGAACACTGTTTCAAGGCTAGAGGGATCCTGAGGTCACTGTAGCTACACGAAAGAGCTCCGTAGACCAAAAATCAACTCGAGATGAGAGGTTAGTCCCTGGCTTCGACTCCAGAGGAATACCACCTTACCACAAGCACCTCAAGAGGAGGCTTCTCTCAGCTCTAGGTATGTGAGAGGGACCCTGAGTTTGCGGCCTCAAGTGGAATGGACACTGCGATGCCCTGACGCGAAATAACGCCGGATATCCCTGCAGTGACTTGAATGCAGGCTCGTCTTGCATCTCCCAAGACGAAAGGATGTCTGAATCCCCTGTGGAGACCACAGAGAAAGAGCTAGTTCCCCACCTCATCGCGACCGGAGGCCTCACATCCTTTGAAAATTCCAGACGTACGCGGAGATCAGTGCCTCCAAGGGATACGATGCCTGACTCCTCGTGAAACTTGATAGGAGTCCCAGGATTCCTGTGGCACGTGGAAAAGGACCCTTGGTCTCCCGCCTCAGCTGGAGAGGCGTCCCAATTGCCCTGCCAAGCCTCGAGAAGAATCCCGAGTTTTCCGTCGCAACTAGGTAGGAGTCCTGCCGTCGCTGAACAAAAACGTGTGTGGAAGGGCCATCCCCGTCGTAACTCGAGAATATTCCCCAGGTTCCCGCCGCAACTCGAGAAAAACCATGAGACTTCCCCCTCGCCACGAGATGAGGCCCGATTCCCCTGCACTGCGTGCAGAGCAATTCCGTGTTGCACATCACACATGAAAGGAGCCTTGATTTCCTTGATGGCACTCCAGAGAAACCCCAAGAACACTGTTTCAAGGCTAGAGGGATCCTGAGGTCACTGTAGCAACACGAAAGAGCTCCGTGGACCAAAAATCAACTCGAGATGAGAGGTAGTCCCTGGCTTTGACTCCAGAGGAATACCACCTTACCACAAGCACTTAAGAGGAGGCTTCTCTCAGCTCTAGGTATGTGAGAGGGACCCTGAGTTTACGGCCACAAGTGGAATGGACACCGCGATGCCCTGACTCGAAATAAGGCCGGATATTCCTGCAGTGACTTGAATGCAGGGTCGTCTTGCATCTCCGAAGACGAAAGGATGTCTGAATCCCCTGTGGAGACCACAGAGAAAGACCTAGTTCCCCACCTCATCGTGACCGGAGGCCTCACATCCTTTGAAAACTCCAGAGGTACGCGGAGATCAGTGCCTCCAAAGGAGACGATACCTGACTCCTCGTGAAACTTGATAGGAGTCCCAGGATTCCTGTTGCACGTGGAAAGGGACACTTGGTCTCCCGCCTCAGCTGGAGAGGCGTCCCAATTGCCCTGCCAAGCCTCGAGGAGAATCCCGAGTTGTCCCTCGCAAATAGGCAGGAATCCGGACGTCGTTGAACAAACACGGGTGTGGAAGGGCCATACCCGTCGTAACTCGAGAATATACCCCAGGTTCCCGCCGCAACTCGAGAAAAACCATGAGACTTTCCCCTTGCCGCGAGATGAGGCCCGATAACCCTGCACTGCGTGCAGAGCAATTCCATGTTGCACATCACATGTGAAAGGAGCCTTGATTTCCTTGATGGCACTCCAGAGAAACCCCAAGAGCAGTGTTTCAAGGCTAGAGGGATCCTGAGGTCACTGTAGCAACACGAAAGAGCTCCGTGGACCACAAATCAACTCGAGATGAGAGCTCAGTCCCTGGCTTCGACTCCAGAGGAATACCACCTTACCACAAGCACTTCAAGAGGAGGCTTCTCTCAGCTCTAGGTATGTGAGAGGGACCCTGAGTTAGCGGCCTCAAGTGGAATGGACACCGCGATGCCCTGACTCGAAATAAGGCCAGATATCCCTGCAGTGACTTGAATGCAGGCTCGTCTTGCATCTCCCAAGACGACAGGATGTCTGAATCCCCTGTGGAGACCACAGAGAAAGACCTAGTTCCCCACCTCATCGCGACCGGAGGCCTCACATACTTTGAAAACTCCAGAGGTACGCGGAGATCAGTGCCTCCAAAGGAGACAATGCCTGACTCCTCGTGAAACTTGATAGGAGTCCCAGGATTCCTGTGGCACGTGGAAAGGGACCCTTGGTCTCCCGCCTCAGGTGGAGAGGCGTTCCAATTGCCCTGCCAAACCTCGAGGAGAATCCCGAGTTGTCCCTCGCAACTAGGATGAAATCCTGACGAGGCTGAGCAAACACGTGGGTGGAAGGGCCATTCCCGTCGTAACTCGAGAATGTACCCCAGGTTGCGCCGCAACTCGAGAAAAACCATGAGACTTCCCCCTCGCCGCGAGATGAGGCCCGATTCCCCTGCACTGCGTGCAGAGCAATTCCATGTTGCACATCACACATGAAAGGAGCCTTGATTTCCTTGATGGCACACCCGAGAAACCCCAAGAGCAGTGTTTCAAGGCTAGAGGGATCCTGAGGTCACTGTAGCAACACGAAAGAGCTCCGTGGACCAAAAATCAACTCGAAATGAGAGGTTAGTCCCTGGCTTCGACTCCAGAGGAATACCACCTTACCACAAGCACCTCAAGAGGAGGCTTCTCTCAGCTCTACGTATGTGAGAGGGACCCTGAGTTTGCGGCCTCAAGTGGAATGGACACTGCGATGCCCTGACGCGAAATAACGCCGGATATCCCTGCAGTGACTTGAATGCAGGCTCGTCTTGCATCTCCCAAGACGAAAGGATGTCTGAATCCCCTGTGGAGACCACAGAGAAAGACCTAGTTCCCCACCTCATCGCGACCGGAGGCCTCACATCCTTTGAAAATTCCAGACGTACGCGGAGATCAGTGCCTCCAAGGGATACGATGCCTGACTCCTCGTGAAACTTGATAGGAGTCGCAGGATTCCTGTGGCACGTGGAAAAGGACCCTTGGTCTCCCGCCTCAGCTGGAGAGGCGTCCCAATTGCCCTGCCAAGCCTCGAGGAGAATCCCGAGTTTTCCGTCGCAACTAGGCAGGAGTCCTGCCATCGCTGAACAAAAACGTGTGTGGAAGGGCCATCCCCGTCGTAACTCGAGAATATACCTCAGGTTCCCGCCGCAACTCGGGAAAAACCATGAGACTTCCCCCTCGCCACGAGATGATGCCCGAATCCCCTGCACTGCGTGCAGAGCAATTCCGTGTTGCACATCACACATGAAAGGAGCCTTGATTTCCTTGATGGCACTCCAGAGAAACCCCAAGAACACTGTTTCAAGGCTACAGGGATCCTGAGGTCACTGTAGCAACACGAAAGAGCTCCGTGGACCAAAAATCAACTCGAGATGAGAGGTTAGTCCCTGGCTTCGACTCCAGAGGAATACCACCTTACCACAAGCACCTCAAGAGGAGGCTTCTCTCAGCTCTAGCTATGTGAGAGGGACCCTGAGCTTGCGGCCACAAGTGGAATGGACACCGCGATTCACTGACAAGAAATAAGGCCGGATATCCCTGCAGTGACTTGAATGCAGGCTCGTCTTGCATCTCCCAAGAAGAAAGGATGTCTGAATCCCCTGTGGAGACCACAGAGAAAGACCTAGTTCCCCACCTCATCGTGACCGGAGGCCTCACATCCTTTGAAAATTCCAGAGGTACGCGGAGATCAGTGCCTCCAAAGGAGACGATGCCTGACTCCTCGTGAAACTTGATAGGAGTCCCAGGATTCCTGTGGCACGTGGAAAGGGACACTTGGTCTCCCGCCTCAGCTGGAGAGGCGTCCCAATTGCCCTGCCAAGCCTCGAGGAGAATCCCGAGTTGTCCCTCGCAAATAGGCAGGAGTCCTGACGTCGTTGAACAAACACGTGTGTGGAAGGGCCATACCCGTGGTAACTCGAGAATATACCCCAGGTTCCCGCCGCAACTCGAGAAAAACCATGAGACTTCCCCCTTGCCGCGAGATGAGGACCGATTCCCCTGCACTGCGTGCAGAGCAATTCCATGTTGCACATCACACATGAAAGGAGCCTTGATTTCCTTGATGGCACACCCGAGAAACCCCAAGAGCAGTGTTTCAAGGCTAGAGGGATCCTGAGGTCACTGTAGCAACACGAAAGAGCTCCGTGGACCACAAATCAACTCGAGATGAGAGCTTAGTCCCTGGCTTCGACTCCAGAGGAATACCACCTTACCACAAGCACCTCAAGAGGAGGCTTCTCTCAGCTCTAGGTATGTGAGAGGGACCCTGAGTTTGCGGCCTCAAGTAGAATATACACCGCGATGCCCTGACTCGAAATAAGGCCGGATATCCCTGCAGTGACTTGAATGCAGTCTCGGCTTGCATCTCCCAAGACGAAAGGATGTCTGAATCCCCTGTGGAGACCACAGAGAAAGACCTAGTTCCCCACCTCATCGCGACCGGAGGCCTCACATCCTTTGAAAACTCCAGAGGTACGCGGAGATCAGTGCCTCCAAAGGAGACGATGCCTGACTCCTCTTGAAACTTGATACGAGTCCCAGGATTCCTGTGGCACGTGAAAAGGGACACTTGGTCTCCCGCCTCAGCTGGAGAGGCGTCCCAATTGCCCTGCCAAGCCTCGAGGAGAATCCCCAGTTGTCCCTCGCAACTAGGCAGGAGTCCTGACTTCGCTGAACAAACACGTGGGTGGAAGGGCCATCCCCGTCGTACTTCGAGAATATACCCCAGGTTCCCACCGCAACTCGAGAAAAATCATGAGACTTCCCCCTCGCCGGAAAATGAGGCCCGATACCCTGCACTGCGTGCAGAGCAATTCCGTGTTGCACATCACACATGAAAGGAGCCTTGATTTCCTTGATGGCACTCCAGAGAAACCCCAAGAACACTGTTTCAAGGCTAGAGTGAACCTGAGGTCACTGTAGCAACACGAAAGAGCTCCGTGGACCAAAAATCAACTCGAGATGAGAGGTTAGTCCCTGGCTTCGTCTCCAGAAGAATACCACCTTCCCCCAAGCACCTCAAGAGGAGGCTTCTTTCAGCTCTAGGTATGTGAGAGGGACCCTGAGTTTGCGGCCTCAAGTGGAATGGACACCGCGATGCCCTGACTCGAAATAAGGCCGGATATCCCTGCAGTGACTTGAATGCAGGCTCGTCTTGCATCTCCCAAGACGAAAGGATGTCTGACTCCCCTTTGGAGAACACAGCGAAAGACCTAGTCTCCCACCTGATCGCGATCGGAGGCCTCACATCTTTTGAAAACTCCAGAGGTACACGGAGATCAGTGCCTCCAAAGGAGACGATGCTTGACCCCTCGTGAAACTTGATAGGAGTCCCAGGATTCCTGTGGCATGTGGAAAGGGACCCTTGGTCTCCCGCCTCAGCTGGAGAGGCGTCCCAATTGCCCTGCCAAGCCTCGAGGAGAATCCCGAGTTGTCCCTCGCAACTAGGCAGGAGTCCTGACGTCGCTGAACAAACACGTGTGTGGAAGGGCCATTCCCGTCGCAACTCGAGAATATACCCCAGGTTCCCGCCGCCACTCGAGAAAAACCGTGAGAATTCCCCCTCACCGCGAGATGAGGCACGATTCCTCTGCACTGCGTGCAGAGCAATTCCGTGTTGCACATCACATATGAAAGGAGCCTTGATTTCCTTGATGACACTCCAGAGAAACCCCAAGAACTCTGTTTCAAGGCTAGAGGGATCCTGAGGTCACTGTAGCAACACGAAAGATCTCCGTGGACCAAAAATCAACTCGAGATTAGAGGTTAGTCCCTGGCTTCGACTCTAGAGGAATACCACCTTACCACAAGCACCTCAAGAGGAGGCTTCTCTCAGCTCTAGGTATGTGAGAGGGACCCTGAGTTTGCGGTCTCAAGTGGAATGGACACTGCGATGGCCTGACTCGAAATAAGGCCAGTTATCCCTTCAGTGACTTGAATGCAGACTCGTCTTGCATCTCCCAAGACGAAAGTATGTCTGAATCCCCTGTGGAGACCACAGAGAAAGACCTAGTTCCACACCTCATCGCGACCTGAGGCCTCACATCCTTTGAAAACTCCAGTGGTATGCGGAGATCAGTGTCTCCAAAGGAGACGATGCCTGACTCCTCGTGAAACTTGATAGGAGTCCCAGGATTCCTGTTGCACGTGGAAAGGGACCCTTGGTCTCCCGCCTCAGCTGGAGAGGCGTCCCAATTGCCCTGCCAAGCCTCGAGGAGAATCCCGAGTTGTCCCTGGCAACTAGGCAGGAGTCCTGCCGTCGCTGAACAAACACGTGTGTGTAAGGGCCATTCCCGTCGTAACTCGAGAATAAACCCCAGGTTCCCGCCGCCACTCGAGAAAAACCATGAGAATTCCCCCTCACCGCGAGAAGAGGCCCGATTCCCCAGCACTGCGTGCAGAGCAATTCCGTGTTGCACATCACACATGAAAGGAGCCTTGATTTCCTTGATGGCACTCCAGAGAAACCCGAAGAGCAGTGTTTCAAGGCTAGAGGGATCCTGAGGTCACTGTAGCAACACGAAAGAGCTCCGTGGACCAAAAATCAACTCGAGATGAGAGGTTAGTCCCTGGCTTCGACTCCAGAGGAATACCACCTTACCACAAGCACCTCAAGAGGAGGCTTCTCTCAGCTCTAGGTATGTGAGAGGGACCCTGAGTTTGCGGCCTCAAGTGGAATGGACACCGTTATACCCTGACTCGAAATAAGGCCGGATATCCCTGCAGTGACTTGAATGCAGGCTCGTCTTCCATCTCCCAAGACGAAAGGATGTCTGAATCCCCTGTGCAGACCACAGAGAAAGACCTAGTTCCCCAACTCATCGCGACCGGAGGCCTCATATCCTCTGAAAACTCCAGAGGTACGCGGAGATCAGTGCCTTCAAAGGAGAAGATGCCTGACTCGTTAAACTTGATAGGCGTCCCAGGATTCCTGTGGCACGTGGAAAGGGACGCTTGGTCTCCCGCCTCAGCTGGATAGGCGTCCCAATTGCGCTGCCAAGCCTCGAGGAGAATCCCAAGTTGTCCCTCGCAAATAGGCAGGAGTCCTGACGTCTCTGAACAAAACGTGTGTGGAAGGGCCATACCCGTCGTAACTCGAGAATATACCCCAGGTTCCCGCCGCCACTCGAGAAAAACCGAGAGAATTCCCCCTCACCGCGAGATGAGGCCCGATTCCTCTGCACTGCGTGCAGAGCAATTCCGTGTTGCACATCACACATGAAAGGAGTCTTGATTTCCTTGATGGCACTCCAGAGAAACCCCAAGAACACTGTTTCAAGGCTAGAGGGATCCTGAGGTCACTGTAGCAACAGGAAAGAGCTCCATGTACCAAAAATCAACTCGAGATGAGAGGTTAGTCCCTGGCTTCGCGTCCAGAGGAATACCACCTTATCACAAGCACCTCAAGAGGAGGCTTCTCTCAATTCTAGGTATGTGAGAGGGATCCTGAGTTTGCGGCCTCAAGTGGAATGGACACCGTGATGCCCTGACTCGAAATAAGGACGAATATCCCTGCAGTGACTTGAATGCAGTCTCGTCTTGCATCTCCCAAGAAGAAAGGATGTCTGAATCCCCTGTGGAGACCACAGAGATAGACCTAGTTCCCCACCTCATCACGACCGGAGGCCTCACATCCTTTGAAAATTCCAGAGGTACGCGGAGATCAGTGCCTCCAAAGGAGACGATGCCTGACTCCTCGTGAAACTTGATAGGAGTCCCAGGATTCCTGTGGCACGTGGAAAGGGACTCTTGGTCTCCCGCCTCAGCTGAACAGGCGTCCCAATTGCCCTGCCAAGCCTCGAGGAGAATCCCGAGTTGTCCCTCGCAACTAGGCAGGAGTCCTGCCGTCGCTGAACAAACACGTGTGTGGAAGGTCCATCCCCGTCGTAACTCGAGAATACACCCCAGGTTCCCGCCGCAACTCGAGAAAAACCATGAGACTTCCCCTTCGCCGCGATTGAGGCCCGATTCCCCTGCACTGCGTGCAGAGCAATTCCGTGTTGCACATCACACATGAAAGGAGCCTTGATTTCCTTGATGGAACTCCAGAGAAACCCCAAGAACACTGTTTCAAGGTTAGACGGATCCTGAGGTCTCTGTAGCAACACGAAAGAGCTTCGTGGCCCAAAATCAACTCGAGATGAGAGGTTAGTCCCTGGCTTCGACTCCAGAGGAATACCACCTTACCACAAGCACCTCAAGAGGAGGCTTCTCTCAGCTCTAGGTATGTGAGAGGGACCCTGACTTTGCGGCCTCAAGTGGAATGGACACCGCGATGCCCTGACTCGAAAAAAGCCCGCATATCCCTGCAGTGACTTGAATGCAGGCTCGTCTTGCATCTCCCAAGACGAAAGGATGTCTGAATCCCCTGTGGAGACCACAGAGAAAGACCTAGTTCCCCACCTCATGGCGACCGGAGGCCTCACATCCTTTGAAAACTCCAGAGGTATGCGGAGATCAGTGCCTCCAAAGGAGACGATGCCTGACTCCTCGTGAAACTTGATAGGAGTCCCAGGATTCCTGTGGCTCGTGGAAAGGGACCCTTGGTCTCCCGCTACAGCTGGAGAGGCGTCCCAATTGCCCTGCCAAGCCTCGATGAGAATCCCGAGTTGTCCCTCCCAACTTAGGCAGGAGTCCTGACGTTGCTGAAGAAACACGTGGGTGGAAGGGCCATCCCCATCGTAATTCAAGAATATAACCCAGGTTTCCGCCGCAACTCGAGAAAAACCATGAGACTTCCCCCTCGCCGCGAGATGAGGCCCGATTCCCCTGCACTGCATGCAGAGCAATTCCGTGTTGCACATCACACATGAAAGGAGCCTTGATTTCCTTGATGGCACTCCAGAGAAACCCCAAGAACACTGTTTCAAGGCTACAGGGATCCTGAGGTCACTGTAGCAACACGAAAGAGCTCCGTGGACCAAAAATCAACTCGAGATGAGAGGTTAGTCCCTGGCTTCGACTCCAGAGGAATACCACCTTACCACAAGCACCTCAAGAGGAGGCTTCTCTCAGCTCTAGCTATGTGAGAGGGACCCTGAGCTTGCGGCCACAAGTGGAATGGACACCGCGATTCACTGACAAGAAATAAGGCCGGATATCCCTGCAGTGACTTGAATGCAGGCTCGTCTTGCATCTCCCAAGAAGAAAGGATGTCTGAATCCCCTGTGGAGACCACAGAGAAAGACCTAGTTCCCCACCTCATCGTGACCGGAGGCCTCACATCCTTTGAAAATTCCAGAGGTACGCGGAGATCAGTGCCTCCAAAGGAGACGATGCCTGACTCCTCGTGAAACTTGATAGGAGTCCCAGGATTCCTGTGGCACGTGGAAAGGGACACTTGGTCTCCCGCCTCAGCTGGAGAGGCGTCCCAATTGCCCTGCCAAGCCTCGAGGAGAATCCCGAGTTGTCCCTCGCAAATAGGCAGGAGTCCTGACGTCGTTGAACAAACACGTGTGTGGAAGGGCCATACCCGTGGTAACTCGAGAATATACCCCAGGTTCCCGCCGCAACTCGAGAAAAACCATGAGACTTCCCCCTTGCCGCGAGATGAGGACCGATTCCCCTGCACTGCGTGCAGAGCAATTCCATGTTGCACATCACACATGAAAGGAGCCTTGATTTCCTTGATGGCACACCCGAGAAACCCCAAGAGCAGTGTTTCAAGGCTAGAGGGATCCTGAGGTCACTGTAGCAACACGAAAGAGCTCCGTGGACCACAAATCAACTCGAGATGAGAGCTTAGTCCCTGGCTTCGACTCCAGAGGAATACCACCTTACCACAAGCACCTCAAGAGGAGGCTTCTCTCAGCTCTAGGTATGTGAGAGGGACCCTGAGTTTGCGGCCTCAAGTAGAATATACACCGCGATGCCCTGACTCGAAATAAGGCCGGATATCCCTGCAGTGACTTGAATGCAGTCTCGGCTTGCATCTCCCAAGACGAAAGGATGTCTGAATCCCCTGTGGAGACCACAGAGAAAGACCTAGTTCCCCACCTCATCGCGACCGGAGGCCTCACATCCTTTGAAAACTCCAGAGGTACGCGGAGATCAGTGCCTCCAAAGGAGACGATGCCTGACTCCTCTTGAAACTTGATACGAGTCCCAGGATTCCTGTGGCACGTGAAAAGGGACACTTGGTCTCCCGCCTCAGCTGGAGAGGCGTCCCAATTGCCCTGCCAAGCCTCGAGGAGAATCCCCAGTTGTCCCTCGCAACTAGGCAGGAGTGCTGACTTCGCTGAACAAACACGTGGGTGGAAGGGCCATCCCCGTCGTACTTCGAGAATATACCCCAGGTTCCCACCGCAACTCGAGAAAAATCATGAGACTTCCCCCTCGCCGGAAAATGAGGCCCGATACCCTGCACTGCGTGCAGAGCAATTCCGTGTTGCACATCACACATGAAAGGAGCCTTGATTTCCTTGATGGCACTCCAGAGAAACCCCAAGAACACTGTTTCAAGGCTAGAGTGAACCTGAGGTCACTGTAGCAACACGAAAGAGCTCCGTGGACCAAAAATCAACTCGAGATGAGAGGTTAGTCCCTGGCTTCGTCTCCAGAAGAATACCACCTTCCCCCAAGCACCTCAAGAGGAGGCTTCTTTCAGCTCTAGGTATGTGAGAGGGACCCTGAGTTTGCGGCCTCAAGTGGAATGGACACCGCGATGCCCTGACTCGAAATAAGGCCGGATATCCCTGCAGTGACTTGAATGCAGGCTCGTCTTGCATCTCCCAAGACGAAAGGATGTCTGACTCCCCTTTGGAGAACACAGCGAAAGACCTAGTCTCCCACCTGATCGCGATCGGAGGCCTCACATGTTTTGAAAACTCCAGAGGTACACGGAGATCAGTGCCTCCAAAGGAGACGATGCTTGACCCCTCGTGAAACTTGATAGGAGTCCCAGGATTCCTGTGGCACGTGGAAAGGGACCCTTGGTCTCCCGCCTCAGCTGGAGAGGCGTCCCAATTGCCCTGCCAAGCCTCGAGGAGAATCCCGAGTTGTCCCTCGCAACTAGGCAGGAGTCCTGACGTCGCTGAAGAAACACGTGTGTGGAAGGGCCATTCCCGTCGCAACTCGAGAATATACCCCAGGTTCCCGCCGCCACTCGAGAAAAACCGTGAGAATTCCCCCTCACCGCGAGATGAGGCACGATTCCTCTGCACTGCGTGCAGACCAATTCCGTGTTGCACATCACACATGAAAGGAGCCTTGATTTCCTTGATGACACTCCAGAGAAACCCCAAGAACTCTGTTTCAAGGCTAGAGGGATCCTGAGGTCACTGTAGCAACACGAAAGATCTCCGTGGACCAAAAATCAACTCGAGATTAGAGGTTAGTCCCTGGCTTCGACTCTAGAGGAATACCACCTTACCACAAGCACCTCAAGAGGAGGCTTCTCTCAGCTCTAGGTATGTGAGAGGGACCCTGAGTTTGCGGCCTCAAGTGGAATGGACACTGCGATGGCCTGACTCGAAATAAGGCCAGTTATCCCTTCAGTGACTTGAATGCAGACTCGTCTTGCATCTCCCAAGACGAAAGTATGTCTGAATCCCCTGTGGAGACCACAGAGAAAGACCTAGTTCCACACCTCATCGCGACCTGAGGCCTCACATCCTTTGAAAACTCCAGTGGTATGCGGAGATCAGTGTCTCCAAAGGAGACGATGCCTGACTCCTCGTGAAACTTGATAGGAGTCCCAGGATTCCTGTTGCACGTGGAAAGGGACCCTTGGTCTCCCGCCTCAGCTGGAGAGGCGTCCCAATTGCCCTGCCAAGCCTCGAGGAGAATCCCGAGTTGTCCCTGGCAACTAGGCAGGAGTCCTGCCGTCACTGAACAAACACGTGTGTGTAAGGGCCATTCCCGTCGTAACTCGAGAATAAACCCCAGGTTCCCGCCGCCACTCGAGAAAAACCATGAGAATTCCCCCTCACCGCGAGAAGAGGCCCGATTCCCCAGCACTGCGTGCAGAGCAATTCCGTGTTGCACATCACACATGAAAGGAGCCTTGATTTCCTTGATGGCACTCCAGAGAAACCCGAAGAGCAGTGTTTCAAGGCTAGAGGGATCCTGAGGTCACTGTAGCAACACGAAAGAGCTCCGTGGACCAAAAATCAACTCGAGATGAGAGGTTAGTCCCTGGCTTCGACTCCAGAGGAATACCACCTTACCACAAGCACCTCAAGAGGAGGCTTCTCTCAGCTCTAGGTATGTGAGAGGGACCCTGAGTTTGCGGCCTCAAGTGGAATGGACACCGTTATACCCTGACTCGAAATAAGGCCGGATATCCCTGCAGTGACTTGAATGCAGGCTCGTCTTCCATCTCCCAAGACGAAAGGATGTCTGAATCCCCTGTGCAGACCACAGAGAAAGACCTAGTTCCCCAACTCATCGCGACCGGAGGCCTCATATCCTTTGAAAACTCCAGAGGTACGCGGAGATCAGTGCCTTCAAAGGAGAAGATGCCTGACTCGTTAAACTTGATAGGCGTCCCAGGATTCCTGTGGCACGTGGAAAGGGACGCTTGGTCTCCCGCCTCAGCTGGATAGGCGTCCCAATTGCGCTGCCAAGCCTCGAGGAGAATCCCAAGTTGTCCCTCGCAAATAGGCAGGAGTCCTGACGTCTCTGAACAAAACGTGTGTGGAAGGGCCATACCCGTCGTAACTCGAGAATATACCCCAGGTTCCCGCCGCCACTCGAGAAAAACCGTGAGAATTCCCCCTCACCGCGAGATGAGGCCCGATTCCTCTGCACTGCGTGCAGAGCAATTCCGTGTTGCACATCACACATGAAAGGAGTCTTGATTTCCTTGATGGCACTCCAGAGAAACCCCAAGAACACTGTTTCAAGGCTAGAGGGATCCTGAGGTCACTGTAGCAACAGGAAAGAGCTCCATGTACCAAAAATCAACTCGAGATGAGAGGTTAGTCCCTGGCTTCGCGTCCAGAGGAATACCACCTTATCACAAGCACCTCAAGAGGAGGCTTCTCTCAATTCTAGGTATGTGAGAGGGATCCTGAGTTTGCGGCCTCAAGTGGAATGGACACCGTGATGCCCTGACTCGAAATAAGGACGAATATCCCTGCAGTGACTTGAATGCAGTCTCGTCTTGCATCTCCCAAGAAGAAAGGATGTCTGAATCCCCTGTGGAGACCACAGAGATAGACCTAGTTCCCCACCTCATCACGACCGGAGGCCTCACATCCTTTGAAAATTCCAGAGGTACGCGGAGATCAGTGCCTCCAAAGGAGACGATGCCTGACTCCTCGTGAAACTTGATAGGAGTCCCAGGATTCCTGTGGCACGTGGAAAGGGACTCTTGGTCTCCCGCCTCAGCTGAACAGGCGTCCCAATTGCCCTGCCAAGCCTCGAGGAGAATCCCGAGTTGTCCCTCGCAACTAGGCAGGAGTCCTGCCGTCGCTGAACAAACACGTGTGTGGAAGGTCCATCCCCGTCGTAACTCGAGAATACACCCCAGGTTCCCGCCGCAACTCGAGAAAAACCATGAGACTTCCCCTTCGCCGCGATTGAGGCCCGATTCCCCTGCACTGCGTGCAGAGCAATTCCGTGTTGCACATCACACATGAAAGGAGCCTTGATTTCCTTGATGGAACTCCAGAGAAACCCCAAGAACACTGTTTCAAGGTTAGACGGATCCTGAGGTCTCTGTAGCAACACGAAAGAGCTTCGTGGCCCAAAATCAACTCGAGATGAGAGGTTAGTCCCTGGCTTCGACTCCAGAGGAATACCACCTTACCACAAGCACCTCAAGAGGAGGCTTCTCTCAGCTCTAGGTATGTGAGAGGGACCCTGACTTTGCGGCCTCAAGTGGAATGGACACCGCGATGCCCTGACTCGAAAAAAGCCCGCATATCCCTGCAGTGACTTGAATGCAGGCTCGTCTTGCATCTCCCAAGACGAAAGGATGTCTGAATCCCCTGTGGAGACCACAGAGAAAGACCTAGTTCCCCACCTCATGGCGACCGGAGGCCTCACATCCTTTGAAAACTCCAGAGGTATGCGGAGATCAGTGCCTCCAAAGGAGACGATGCCTGACTCCTCGTGAAACTTGATAGGAGTCCCAGGATTCCTGTGGCTCGTGGAAAGGGACCCTTGGTCTCCCGCTACAGCTGGAGAGGCGTCCCAATTGCCCTGCCAAGCCTCGATGAGAATCCCGAGTTGTCCCTCCCAACTTAGGCAGGAGTCCTGACGTTGCTGAAGAAACACGTGGGTGGAAGGGCCATCCCCATCGTAATTCAAGAATATAACCCAGGTTCCCGCCGCAACTCGAGAAAAACCATGAGACTTCCCCCTCGCCGCGAGATGAGGCCCGATTCCCCTGCACTGCATGCAGAGCAATTCCGTGTTGCACATCACACATGAAAGGAGCCTTGATTTCCTTGATGGCACTCCAGAGAAACCCCAAGAACACTGTTTCAAGGCTAGAGGGATCCTGAGGTCACTGTAGCAACACGAAAGAGCTCCATGGACCAAAAATCAACTCGAGATGAGAGGTTAGTCCCTGGCTTCGACTCCAGAGGAATACCACCTTACCACAAGCACCTCAAGAGGAGGCTTCTCTCAGCTCTAGGTATGTGAGAGGGACCCTGAGTTTGCGGCCTCAAGTGGAATGGACACCGTTATACCCTGACTCGAAATAAGGCCGGATATCCCTGCAGTGACTTGAATGCAGGCTCGTCTTCCATCTCCCAAGACGAAAGGATGTCTGAATCCCCTGTGCAGACCACAGAGAAAGACCTAGTTCCCCACCTCATCGCGACCGGAGGCCTCATATCCTTTGAAAACTCCAGAGGTACGCGGAGATCAGTGCCTTCAAAGGAGAAGATGCCTGACTCGTTAAACTTGATAGGCGTCCCAGGATTCCTGTGGCACGTGGAAAGGGACGCTTGGTCTCCCGCCTCAGCTGGATAGGCGTCCCAATTGCGCTGCCAAGCCTCGAGGAGAATCCCAAGTTGTCCCTCGCAACTAGGCAGGAGTCCTGACGTCTCTGAACAAACACGTGTGTGGAAGGGCCATCCCCGTCGTAACTCGAGAATATACCCCAGGTTCCCGCCGCAACTCGAGAAAAGCCATGAGACTTCCCCCTCGCCGCGAGATGAGGCTCGATTCCCCTGCACTGCGTGCAGAGCAATTCCGTGTTGCACATCACACATGAAAAAAGCCTTGATTTCCTTGATGGAACTCCAGAGAAACCCCAAGAACACTGTTTCAAGGCTAGAGGGATCCTGAAGTCACTGTAGCAACACGAAAGAGCTCCGTGTACCAAAAATCAACTCGAGATGAGAGGTTAGTCCCTGGCTTCGACTCCAGAGGAATACCACCTTACCACAAGCACCTCAAGAGGAGGCTTCTCTCAATTCTAGGTATGTGAGAGGGACCCTGAGTTTGCGGCCTCAAGTGGAATGGACTACGCGATGCCCTGACTCAAAATAAGGCCGGATATCCCTGCAGTGACTTGAATGCAGGCTCGTCTTGCATCTCCCAAGACAAAAGGATGTCTGAATTCCCTGTGGAGACCACAGAGAAAGACCTAGTTCCCCACCTCATCGCGACCGGAGGACTCACATCCTTTGAAAACTCCAGAGGTATGCGGAGATCAGTGCCTCCAAAGGAGACGATGCCTGACTCCTCGTGAAACTTGATAGGAGTCCCAGGATTCCTGTGGCACGTGGAAAGGGACCCATGGTCTCCCGCCTCAGCTGGAGATGCGTCCCAATTGCCCTGCCAAGCCTCGAGGAGAATCCCGAGTTGTCCCTCGCAACTAGGCAGGAGTCCTGCCGTCGCTGAACAAACACATGGTTGAAAGGGCCATCCCCGTCATAACTCGAGAATATACCCCAGGTTCCCACCGCAACTCGAGAAAAACCATGAGACTTCCCCCTCGCCGGGAGATGAGGCCAGATTCCCCTGCACTGCGTGCAGAGCAATTCCGTGTTGCACATCACACATGAAAGGAGCCTTGATTTCCTTGATGGCACTCCAGAGAAACCCCAAGAACACTGTTTCAAGGCTAGAGGGATCCTGAGGTCACTGTAGCAACAGGAAAGAGCTCCATGTACCAAAAATCAACTCGAGATGAGAGGTTAGTCCCTGGCTTCGCGTCCAGAGGAATACCACCTTATCACAAGCACCTCAAGAGGAGGCTTCTCTCAATTCTAGGTATGTGAGAGGGACCCTGAGTTTGCGGCCTCAAGTGGAATGGACACCGTGATGCCCTGACTCGAAATAAGGCCGAATATCCCTGCAGTGACTTGAATGCAGTCTCGTCTTGCATCTCCCAAGACGAAAGGATGTCTGAATCCCCTGTGGAGACCACAGAGAAAGACCTAGTTCCCCACCTCATCACGACCGGAGGCCTCACATCCTTTGAAAATTCCAGAGGTACGCGGAGATCAGTGCCTCCAAAGGAGACGATGCCTGACTCCTCGTGAAACTTGATAGGAGTCCCAGGATTCCTGTGGCACGTGGAAAGGGACTCTTGGTCTCCCGCCTCAGCTGAACAGGCGTCCCAATTGCCCTGCCAAGCCTCGAGGAGAATCCCGAGTTGTCCCTCGCAACTAGGCAGGAGTCCTGCCGTCGCTGAACAAACACGTGTGTGGAAGGGCCATCCCCGTCGTAACTCGAGAATACACCCCAGGTTCCCGCCGCAACTCGAGAAAAACCATGAGACTTCCCCTTCGCCGCGATTGAGGCCCGATTCCCCTGCACTGCGTGCAGAGCAATTCCGTGTTGCACATCACACATGAAAGGAGCCTTGATTTCCTTGATGGAACTCCAGAGAAACCCCAAGAACACTGTTTCAAGGTTAGACGGATCCTGAGGTCTCTGTAGCAACACGAAAGAGCTCCGTGGACCAA
The DNA here is from genome assembly GCF_910594005.1 of Cervus elaphus. Taxonomy (NCBI): domain Eukaryota; kingdom Metazoa; phylum Chordata; class Mammalia; order Artiodactyla; family Cervidae; genus Cervus; species Cervus elaphus. The sequence continues at coordinate 409,654 of NC_057815.1, read as the reverse complement.
AAATCAACTCGAGATGAGAGGTTAGTTCCTGGCTTCGACTCCAGAGGAATACCACCTTACCACAAGCACCTCAAGAGGAGGCTTCTCTCAGCTCTAGGTATGTGAGAGGGACCCTGAGTTTGCGGCCTCAAGTAAAATGGACACCGCGATGCCCTGACTCGAAAAAAGGCCGGATATCCCTGCAGTCACTTGAATGCAGGCTCGTCTTGCATCTCCCAAGACGAAAGGATGTCTGAATCCCCTGTGGAGACCACAGAGAAAGACCTAGTTCCCCACCTCATGGCGACCGGAGGCCTCACATCCTTTGAAAACTCCAGAGGTATGCGGAGATCAGTGCCTCCAAAGGAGACGATGCCTGACTCCTCGTGAAACTTGATAGGAGTCCCAGGATTCCTGTGGCTCGTGGAAAGGGACCCTTGGTCTCCCGCTACAGCTGGAGAGGCGTCCCAATTGCCCTGCCAAGCCTCGATGAGAATCCCGAGTTGTCCCTCCCAACTTAGGCAGGAGTCCTGACGTTGCTGAAGAAACACGTGGGTGGAAGGGCCATCCCCATCGTAATTCAAGAATATAACCCAGATTCCCGCCGCAACTCGAGAAAAACCATGAGACTTCCCCCTCGCCGCGAGATGAGGCCCGATTCCCCTGCACTGCATGCAGAGCAATTCCGTGTTGCACATCACACATGAAAGGAGCCTTGATTTCCTTGATGGCACTCCAGAGAAACCCCAAGAACACTGTTTCAAGGCTAGAGGGATCCTGAGGTCACTGCAGCAACAGGAAAGAGCTCCATGGACCAAAAATCAACTCGAGATGAGGGGTTAGTCCCTGGCTTCGACTCCAGAGGAATACCACCTTACCACAAGCACCTCAAGAGGAGGCTTCTCTCAGCTCTAGCTATGTGAGAGGGACCCTGAGTTTGCGGCCTCAAGTGGAATGGACACCGCGATGCCCTGACTCGAAATAAGGCCGGATATCCCTGCAGTGACTTGAATGCAGGCTCGTCTTGCATCTCCCAAGACGAAAGGATGTCTGAATCCCCTGTGGAGACCACAGAGAAAGACCTAGTTCCCCACCTCATCGCGACCGGAGGCCTCACATCCTTTGAAAACTCCAGAGGTACGCGGAGATCAGTGCCTCCAAAGGAGACGATGCCTGACTCCTCGTGAAACTTGATAGGAGTCCCAGGATTCCTGTGGCATGTGGAAAGGGACCCTTGGTCTACCGCCTCAGATCGAGAGGCGTCCCAATTACCCTGCCAAGCCCCGAGGAGAATCCCGAGTTGTCCCTAGCAACTAGGCAGGAGTCCTGCCGTCGCTGAACAAACACGTGTTTGGAAGGGCCATCCCCGTCGTAACTCGAGAATATACCCCAGGTTCCCGCCGCAACTCGAGAAAAACCATGAGACTTCCCCGTCGCAGCGAGATGAGGCCCGATTCCCCTGCACTGCGTGCAGAGCAATTCCGTGTTGCACATCACACATGAAAGGAGCCTTGATTTCCTTGATGGCACTCCAGAGAAACCCCAAGAACACTGTTTCAAGGCTAGAGGGATCCTGAGGTCACTGTAGCAACACGAAAGAGCTCCATGGACCAAAAATCAACTCGAGATGAGAGGTTAGTCCCTGGCTTCGACTCCAGAGGAATACCACCTTACGACAAGCACCTCAAGAGGAGGCTTCTCTCAGCTCTATGTATTTGAGAGGGACCCTGAGTTTGCGGCCTCAAGTGGAATGGACACCGCGATGCCCTGACTCGAAAAAAGGCCGGATATCCCTGCAGTGACTTGAATGCAGGCTCGTCTTGCATCTCCCAAGACGAAAGGATGTCTGAATCCCCTGTGGAGACCACAGAGAAAGACCTAGCTACCCAACTCATCGCGACTGGAGGCCTCACATCCTTTGAAAACTTCAGAGGTACGCGGAGATCATTGCCTCCAAAGGAGACGATGCCTGACTCCTCGTGAAACTTGATAGGAGTCCCAGGATTCCTGTGGCACGTGGAAAGGGACTCTTTGTCTCCCACCTCATCTGGAGAGGCGTCCCAATTGCCCTGCGAAGCCTCGAGGACAATCCCGAGTTGTCCCTCGCAACTAGGCAGGAGTCCTGACATCGATGAACAAACACGTGGTTGGAAGGGCCATCCCCGTCGTAACTCGAGAATATTCCCCAGGATCCCGCCGCAACTCGAGAAAAACCGTGAGAATTCCCCCTCACCGCGAGATAAGGCCCGATTCCTCTGCACTGCGTGCAGAGCAATTCCGTGTTGCACATCACACATGAAAGGAGCCTTGATTTCCTTGATGACACTCCAGAGAAACCCCAAGAACACTGTTTCAAGGCTAGAGGGATCCTGAGGTCACTGTAGCAACACGAAAGAGCTCCGTGGACCAAAAATCAACACGAGATGAGAGGTTAGTCCCTGGCTTCGACTCCAGAGGAATACCACCTTACCACAAGCACCTCAAGAGGAGGCTTCTCTCAGCTCTAGGTATGTGAGAGGGACCCTGAGTTTGCGGCCTCAAGTGGAATGGACACCGCGATGCCCTGACTCGAAAAAAGGCCGGATATCCCTGCAGTGACTTGAATGCAGGCTCGTCTTGCATCTCCCAAGACGAAAGGATGTCTGAATCCCCTGTGGAGACCACAGAGAAAGACCTAGTTCCCCACCTCATGGCGACCGGAGGCCTCACATCCTTTGAAAACTCCAGAGGTATGCGGAGATCAGTGCCTCCAAAGGAGACGATGCCTGACTCCTCGTGAAACTTGATAGGAGTCCCAGGATTCCTGTGGCTCGTGGAAAGGGACCCTTGGTCTCCCGCTACAGCTGGAGAGGCGTCCCAATTGCCCTGCCAAGCCTCGATGAGAATCCCGAGTTGTCCCTCCCAACTTAGGCAGGAGTCCTGACGTTGCTGAAGAAACACGTTGGTGGAAGGGCCATCCCCATCGTAATTCAAGAATATAACCCAGATTCCCGCCGCAACTCGAGAAATACCATGAGACTTCCCCCTCGCCGGGAGATGAGGCCCGATTCCCCTGCACTGCATGCAGAGCAATTCCGTGTTGCACATCACACATGAAAGGAGCCTTGATTTCCTTGATGGCACTCCAGAGAAACCCCAAGAACACTGTTTCAAGGCTAGAGGGATCCTGAGGTCACTGTAGCAACACGAAAGAGCTCCATGGACCAAAAATCAATTCGAGATGAGAGGTTAGTCCCTGGCTTCGACTCCAGAGGAATACTACCTTACCACAAGCACCTCAAGAGGAGGCTTCTCTCAGCTCTAGCTATGTGAGAGGGACCCTGAGTTTGCGGACTCAAGTGGAATGGACACCGCGATGCCCTGACTCGAAATAAGGCCGGATATCCCTGCAGTGACTTGAATGCAGGCTCGTCTTGCATCTCCCAAGACGAAAGGATGTCTGAATCCCCTGTGGAGACCACAGAGAAAGACCTAGTTCCCCACCTCATCGCGACCGGAGGCCTCACATCCTTTGAAAACTCCAGAGGTACGCGGAGATCAGTGCCTCCAAAGGAGACGATGCCTGACTCCTCGTGAAACTTGATAGGAGTCCCAGGATTCCTGTGACACGTGGAAAAGGACTCTTGGTCTCCCGCCTCAGCTGGAGAGGCGTCCCAATTGCTCTGCCAAGCCTCGAGGAGAATCCCGAGTTGTCCCTCGCAACTAGGCAGGAGTCCTGACGTCGCTGAATAAACACGTGGGTGGAAGGGCCATCCCCGTCGTAACTCGAGAATATACCCCAGGTTCTCGCCGCAACTCGAGAAAAACCATGAGTCTTCCCCCTTCCCGTGAGATGAGGCCCGATTCCCCTGCACTGCATGCAGAGCAATTCCGTGTTGCACATCAAACATGAAAGGAGCCTTGATTTCCTTGATGGCACTCCAGAGAAACCCCAAGAACACTGTTTCAAGGCTAGAGGGATCCTGAGGTCACTGTAGCAACACGAAAGAGCTCCGTGGACCAAAAATCAACTCGAGATGAGAGGTTAGTCCCTGGCTTCGACTCCAGAGGAATACCACCTTACCACAAGCACCTCAGGAGGAGGCTTCTCTCAGCTCTAGGTATGTGAGAGGGACCCTGAGTTTGCGGCCTCAAGTGGAATGGACACCGCGATGCCCTGACTCGAAATAATGCCGGATATCCCTGCAGTGACTTGAATGCAGGCTCGTCTTGCATCTCCCAAGACGAAAGGATGTCTGAATCCCCTGTGGAGACCACAGAGAAAGACCTAGTTCCCACCTCATGGCGACCGGAGGCCTCACATCCTTTGAAAACTCCAGAGGTACGCGGAGATCAGTGCCTCCAAAGGAGACGATGCCTGACTCCTCGTGAAACTTGATAGGAGTCCCAGGAATCCTGTGGCACTGGGAAAGGGACCCTTGGTCTCCCGCCTCAGCCTGAGAGGCGTCCCAATTGCCCTGCCAAGCCTCGAGGAGAATCCCGGGTTGTCCCTCGCAACTAGGCGAGAGTCCTGACGGCGCTGAACAAACACGTGGGTGGAAGGGCCATCCCCGTCGTAACTCGAGAATATACCCCATGTTCCCACCGCAACTCGAGAAAAACCATGAGACTTCCCCCTCGCCGCGAGATGAGGCCCGATTCCCCTGCACTGCGTGCAGAGCAGTTCCGTATTGCACATCACACATGAAAGGAGCCTTGATTTCCTTGATCGCACTCCAGAGAAACCCCAAGAACACTGTTTCAAGGCTAGAGGGATCCTGAGGTCACTGGAGCAACACGAAAGAGCTCCGTGGACCCAAAATCAACTGGAGATGAGAGGTTAGTCCCTGGCTTCGACTCCAGAGGAATACCACCTTACAACAAGCACTTCAAGAGGAGGCTTCTCTCAGCTCTAGGTATGTGAGAGGGACCCTGAGTTTGCGGCCTCAAGTGGAATGGACACCGCGATGCCCTGACTGGAAATAATGCCGGATATCCCTGCAGTGACTTGAATACAGGCTCGTCTTGCATCTCCCAAGACGAAAGGATGTCTGAATCCCCTGTGGAGACCACAGAGAAAGACCTAGTTCCCCACCTCATCGCGACCGGAGGCCTCACATCCTTTGAAAACTCCAGAGGTACGCGGAGATCAGTGCCTCCAAAGGAGACGATGCCTGACTCCTCGTGAACCTTGATAGGAGTCCCAGGATTCCTCTGGCACGTGGAAAGGGACTCTTGGTCTCCCGCCTCAGCTGGAGAGGCGTCCCAATTGCCCTGCCAAGCCTCGAGGAGAATCCCGAGTTGTCAGTCACAACTAGGCAGGAGTCCTGACGTCGCTGAATAAACTCGTGGGTGGAAGGGCCATCCCCGTCGTAACTCGAGAATATACCCCAGGTTCCCACCGCAACTCGAGAAAAACTATGAGACTTCCCCCCGCCGCGAGATGAGGCCCGATTCCCCTGCACTGCGTGCAGAGCAATTCCGTGTTGCACATCACACATGAAAGGAGCCTTGATTTCCTTGATGGCACTCCAGAGAAACCCCAAGAACACTGTTTCAAGGCTAGAGGGATCCTGAGGTCACTGTAGCAACACGAAAGAGCTCCGTGGACCAAAAATCAACACGAGATGAGAGGTTAGTCCCTGGCTTCGACTCCAGAGGAATACCACCTTACCACAAGCACCTCAAGAGGAGGCTTCTCTCAGCTCTAGGTATGTGAGAGGGACCCTGAGTTTGCGGCCTCAAGTGGAATGGACACCGCGATGCCCTGACTCGAAATAAGGCCGGATATCCCTGCAGTGACTTGAACACAGGCTCGTCTTGCATCTCCCAAGACGAAAGGATGTCTCAATCCCCTGTGGAGACCACAGAGAAAGACGTATTTCCCCACCTCATCGCGACCGGAGGCCTCACATCCTTTGAAAACTCCAGAGGTACGCGGAGATCAGTGCCTCCAAAGGAGACGACGCCTGACTCCTCGTGAAACTTGATAGGAGTCCCAGGATTCCTGTGGCACGTGGAAAAGGACTCTTGGTCTCCCGCCTCAGCTGGAGAGGCGTCCCAATTGCCCTGCCAAGCCTCGAGGAGAATCCCGAGTTGTCCCTCGCAACTAGGCAGGAGTCCTGACTTCGCTGAATAAACACGTGGGTGGAAGGGCCATCCCCGTCGGAACTCGAGAATATACCCCAGGTTCTCGCCGCAACTCGAGAAAAACCATGAGTCTTCCCCCTCCCCATGAGATGAGGCCCGATTCCCCTGCATTGCATGCAGAGCAATTCCGTGTTGCACATCAAACATGAAAGGAGCCTTGATTTCCTTGATGGCACTCCAGAGAAACGCGAAGAACACTGTTTCAAGGCTAGAGGGATCCTGAGGTCGCTGTAGCAACACGAAAGAGCTCCGTGGACCAAAAATCAACTCGAGATGAGAGGTTATTCCCTGGCTTCGGCTCCAGAGGAATACCACCTTACCACAAGCACTTTAAGAGGAGGCTTCTCTCAGCTCTAGGTATGTGAGAGGGACCCTGAGTTTGCAGCCTCAAGTGGAATGGACACCGTGATGCCCTGACTCGAAATAAGGCCGGATATCCCTGCAGTGACTTGAATGCAGGGTCGTCTTGCATCTCCGAAGACGAAAGGATGTCTGAATCCCCTGTGGAGACCACAGAGAAAGACCTAGTTCCCCACCTCATCGCGACCGGAGGCCTCACATCCTTTGAAAACTCCAGAGGTACGCGGAGATCAGTGCCTCCAAAGGAGACGATGCCTGACTCCTCGTGAAACTTGATAGGAGTCCCAGGATTCCTGTGGCACGTGGAAAGGGACCCTTGGTCTCCCGCCTCAGCTGGAGAGGCGTCCCAATTGCCCTGCCAAGCCTCGAGGAGAATCCCGAGTTGTCCCTCGCAACTAGGCAGGAGTCCTGACGTCGCTGAACAAACACGTGTGTGGAAGGGCCATCCCCGTCGTAACTCGAGAATATAACCCAGGTTCACACCGCAACTCGAGAAAAACCATGAGACTTCCCCCTCGCCGCGAGATGAGGCCCGATTCCCCTGCACTGCGTGCAGAGCAATTCCGTTTTGCACATCACACAGGAAAGGAGCCTTGATTTCCTTGATGGCACTCCAGAGAAACCCCAAGAACACTGTTTCAAGGCTAGAGGCATCCTGAGGTCACTGTAGCAACACGAAAGAGCTCCGTGGACCAAAAATCAACTCGAGATGAGAGGTTAGTCCCTGGCTTCGACTCCAGAGGAATACCACCTTACCACAAGCACCTCAAGAGGAGGATTCTCTCAGCTCTAGCTATGTGAGAGGGACCCTGAGTTTGTGGCCTCAAGTGGAATGGACACCGCGACGCCCTGACTCGAAATAAGGCCGGATATCCCTGCTGTGACTTGAATACAGGCTCGTGTTGCATCTCCCAAGACGAAAGGATGTCTGAATCCCCTGTGGAGACCAGAGAGAAAAACCTAGTTCCCCATCTCATCGCGACCGGTGGTCTCACATCCTTTGAAAACTACAGAGGTACGCGGAGATCAGTGCCTCCAAAGGCGACGATGCCTGACTCCTCGTGAAACTTGATAGGAGTCCCAGGATTCCTGTGGCACGTGGAAAGGGACCCTTGGTCTGCCGCCTCAGCTGGAGAGGAGTCCCAATTGCCCTGCCAAGCCTCGAGGAGAATCCCGAGTTGTCCCTCGCAACTAGGCAGGAGTCCTGACGTCGCTGAATAAACACGTGGGTGGAAGGGCCATCCCCGTCGTAACTCGAGAATATACCCCAGGTTCTCGCCGCAACTCGAGAAAAACCATGAGTCTTCCCCCTCCCCGTGAGATGAGGCCCGATTCCCCTGCACTGCATGCAGAGCAATTCCGTGTTGCACATCAAACATGAAAGGAGCCTTGATTTCCTTGATGGCACTCCAGAGAAATCCGAAGAACACTGTTTCAAGGCTAGAGGGATCCTGAGGTCGCTGTAGCAACACGAAAGAGCTCCGTGGACCAAAAATCAACTCGAGATGAGAGGTTATTCCCTGGCTTCGACTCCAGAAGAATACCACCTTACCACAAGCACCTTAAGAGGAGGCTTCTCTCAGCTTTAGGTATGTGAGAGGGACCCTGAGTTTGCGGCCTCAAGTGGAATGGACACTGCGATGCCCTGAAGGGAAATAACGCCGGATATCCCTGCAGTGACTTGAATGCAGGCTCGTCTTGCATCTCCCAAGATGAAAGGATGTCTGAATCCCCTGTGGAGACCACAGAGAAAGACCTAGTTCCCCACTTCATGGCGACCAGAGGCCTCACATCCTTTGAAAACTCCAGAGGTACGCGGACATCAGTGCCTCCAAAGGAGACGATGCCTGACTCCTTGTGAAACTTGATAGGAGTCCCAGGATTCCTGTGGCACGTGGAAAGGGACCCTTGGTCTCCCTCCTCAGCTGGAGAGGCGTCCCAATTGCCCTGCCAAGCCTCGAGGAGAATCACGAGTTGTCCCTCGCAACTAGACAGGAGTCCTGACGTCGCTGAACAAACACGTGGGTGGAAGGGCCATTCCCGTCGTCACTCGAGAATATACCCCAGGTTCCGGCAGCAACTCGAGAAAAACCATGAGACTTCTCCCTCGCCGCTAGATGAGGCCCGATTCCCCTGCACTGCGTGCAGAGCAATTCCGTGTTGCACATTACACATGAAAGGAGCCTTGATTTCCTTGATGGCACTCCAGAGAAACCCCAAGAACACTCTTTCAAGGCTAGAGGGATCCTGAGGTCACTGTAGCAACACGAAAGAGCTCCGTGGACCAAAAATCAACTCGAGATGAGAGGTTAGTCCCTGGCTTTGACTCCAGAGGAATACCACCTTACCACAAGCACCTCAAGAGGAGGCTTCTCTCAGCTCTAGGTATGTGAGAAGGACCCTGAGTTTGCAGCCTCAAGTAGAATGGACACCGCGATGACCTGACTCGAAATAAGGCCGGATATCCCTGCAGTGACTTGAATGCAGGCTCGTCTTGCATCTCCCAAGACGAAAGGATGTCTGAATCCCCTGTGGAGACCACAGAGAAAGACCTAGTTCCCCACCTCATCGCGACCGGAGGCCTCACATCCTTTGAAAACTCCAGAGGTACGGGGAGATCAGTGCCTCCAAAGGAGACGATGCCTGACTCCTCGTGAAACTTGATAGGAGTCCCAGGATTCCTGTGGCACGTGGAAAGGGTCCCTTAGTCTCCCTCCTCAGCTGGAGAGGGGTCCCAATTGGCCTGCCAAGTCTCGAGGAGAATCCCGATCTGTCCCTCGCAACTAGGCAGGAGTCCTGACGTCGCTGAACAAACACGTGTGTGGCAGGGCCATCCCCGTCATAACTCGAGAACATACCCCAGGTTCCCGCCGCAACTCGAGAAAAACCATGAGACTTCCTCCTCGCCGCAAGATGAGGCCCGATTCCCCTGCACTGCATTCAAAGCAATTCCGTGTTGCACATCAAACATGAAAGGAGCCTTGATTTCCTTGATGGCACTCCAGAGAAACCCCAAGAACACTGTTTCAAGGCTAGAGGGATCCTGAGGTCACTGTAGCAACACGAAAGAGCTCCGTGGACCAAAAATCAACTCGAGATGAGATATTACTTCCTGGCTTCGACTCCAGAGGAATACCACCTTACCACAAGCACCTCAAAAGGAGGCTTCTCTCAGCTCTAGGTATGTGAGAGGTACCCTGATTTTGCGGCCACAAGTGGAATGTACACTGCGATGCCCTGACGGGAAATAACGCCGGATATCCCTGCAGTGACTTGAATGCAGGCTCGTCTTGCATCTCCCAAGACGAAAGGATGTCTGAATCCCCTGTGGAAACCGCAGAGAAAAACTTAGTTCCCCACCTCAACGCGACCGGAGGCCTCACATCCTTTGAAAACTCCAGAGGTACGCGGAGATCAGTGCCTCCAAAGAAGACGATGCCTGACTCCTCGTGAAACTTGTTAGGAGTCCCAGGATTCCTGTGGCAGGTGGAAAGGGACCCTTGGTCTCCCGCCTCAGCTGGAGAGGCGTCCCAATTGCCCTGCCAAGCCTCGAGGAGAATCCCGAGTTGTCCCTCGCAACTAGGCAGGAGTCCTGACGTCACTGAACAAACACGTGGGTGGAAGGGCCATCCCCGTCATAACTCGAGAATATACCCCAGGTTTCCGCCGCAATTCGAGAAAAACCATGAGACTTCCCCGTCGCCGCGAGATGAGGCCCGATTCCCCTGCACTGCGTGCAGAGCAATTCCGTGTTGCACATCAAACATGAAAGGAGCCTTGATTTCCTTGATGGCACTCCAGAGAAATCCGAAGAACACTGTTTCAAGGCTAGAGGGATCCTGAGGTCGCTGAAGCAACACGAAAGAGCTCCGTGGACCAAAAATCAACTCGAGATGAGAGGTTATTCCCTGGCTTCGACTCCAGAGGAATACCACCTTACCACAAGCACCTTAAGAGGAGGCTTCTCTCAGCTTTAGGTATGTGAGAGGGACCCTGAGTTTGCGGCCTCAAGTGGAATGGACACTGCGATGCCCTGAAGGGAAATAACGCCGGATATCCCTGCAGTGACTTGAATGCAGGCTCGTCTTGCATCTCCCAAGATGAAAGGATGTCTGAATCCCCTGTGGAGACCACAGAGAAAGACCTAGTTCCCCACTTCATGGCGACCAGAGGCCTCACATCCTTTGAAAACTCCAGAGGTACGCGGACATCAGTGCCTCCAAAGGAGACGATGCCTGACTCCTTGTGAAACTTGATAGGAGTCCCAGGATTCCTGTGGCACGTGGAAAGGGACCCTTGGTCTCCCTCCTCAGCTGGAGAGGCGTCCCAATTGCCCTGCCAAGCCTCGAGGAGAATCCCGAGTTGTCCCTCGCAACTAGACAGGAGTCCTGACGTCGCTGAACAAACACGTGGGTGGAAGGGCCATTCCCGTCGTCACTCGAGAATATACCCCAGGTTCCGGCAGCAACTCGAGAAAAACCATGAGACTTCTCCCTCGCCGCTAGATGAGGCCCGATTCCCCTGCACTGCGTGCAGAGCAATTCCGTGTTGCACATTACACATGAAAGGAGCCTTGATTTCCTTGATGGCACTCCAGAGAAACCCCAAGAACACTCTTTCAAGGCTAGAGGGATCCTGAGGTCACTGTAGCAACACGAAAGAGCTCCGTGGACCAAAAATCAACTCGAGATGAGAGGTTAGTCCCTGGCTTTGACTCCAGAGGAATACCACCTTACCACAAGCACCTCAAGAGGAGGCTTCTCTCAGCTCTAGGTATGTGAGAAGGACCCTGAGTTTGCAGCCTCAAGTAGAATGGACACCGCGATGACCTGACTCGAAATAAGGCCGGATATCCCTGCAGTGACTTGAATGCAGGCTCGTCTTGCATCTCCCAAGACGAAAGGATGTCTGAATCCCCTGTGGAGACCACAGAGAAAGACCTAGTTCCCCACCTCATCGCGACCGGAGGCCTCACATCCTTTGAAAACTCCAGAGGTACGGGGAGATCAGTGCCTCCAAAGGAGACGATGCCTGACTCCTCGTGAAACTTGATAGGAGTCCCAGGATTCCTGTGGCACGTGGAAAGGGTCCCTTAGTCTCCCTCCTCAGCTGGAGAGGGGTCCCAATTGGCCTGCCAAGTCTCGAGGAGAATCCCGAGCTGTCCCTAGCAACTAGGCAGGAGTCCTGACGTCGCTGAACAAACACGTGTGTGGCAGGGCCATCCCCGTCATAACTCGAGAACATACCCCAGGTTCCCGCCGCAACTCGAGAAAAACCATGAGACTTCCTCCTCGCCGCAAGATGAGGCCCGATTCCCCTGCACTGCATTCAAAGCAATTCCGTGTTGCACATCAAACATGAAAGGAGCCTTGATTTCCTTGATGGCACTCCAGAGAAACCCCAAGAACACTGTTTCAAGGCTAGAGGGATCCTGAGGTCACTGTAGCAACACGAAAGAGCTCCGTGGACCAAAAATCAACTCGAGATGAGATATTACTTCCTGGCTTCGACTCCAGAGGAATACCACCTTACCACAAGCACCTCAAAAGGAGGCTTCTCTCAGCTCTAGGTATGTGAGAGGTACCCTGATTTTGCGGCCACAAGTGGAATGGACACTGCGATGCCCTGACGGGAAATAACGCCGGATATCCCTGCAGTGACTTGAATGCAGGCTCGTCTTGCATCTCCCAAGACGAAAGGATGTCTGAATCCCCTGTGGAAACCGCAGAGAAAAACTTAGTTCCCCACCTCAACGCGACCGGAGGCCTCACATCCTTTGAAAACTCCAGAGGTACGCGGAGATCAGTGCCTCCAAAGAAGACGATGCCTGACTCCTCGTGAAACTTGTTAGGAGTCCCAGGATTCCTGTGGCACGTGGAAAGGGACCCTTGGTCTCCCGCCTCAGCTGGAGAGGCGTCCCAATTGCCCTGCCAAGCCTCGAGGAGAATCCCGAGTTGTCCCTCGCAACTAGGCAGGAGTCCTGACGTCACTGAACAAACACGTGGGTGGAAGGGCCATCCCCGTCATAACTCGAGAATATACCCCAGGTTTCCGCCGCAATTCGAGAAAAACCATGAGACTTCCCCGTCGCCGCGAGATGAGGCCCGATTCCCCTGCACTGCGTGCAGAGCAATTCCATGTTTCACGTCACACATGAAAGGAGCCTTGATTTCCTTGATGGCACTCCAGAGAAACCCCAAGAACACTGTTTCAAGGCTAGAGGGATCCTGAGGTCACTGTAGCAACACGAAAGAGCTCCGTGGACCACGAATCAACTCGAGATGAGAGGTTAGTCCCTGGCTTCGACTCCAGAGGAATACCACCTTACCACAAGCACCTCAAGAGGAGGCTTCTCTCAGCTCTAGGTATGTGAGAGGGACCCTGAGTTTGCGGCCTCAAGTGGAATGGACACCGCGATGCCCTGACTCGAAATATGCTGGATATCCTGCAGAGAATTGAATGCAGGCTTGTCTTGAATCTCCGAAGACGAAAGGATGTCTGAATCCCCTGTGGAGACCACAGAGAAAAACCTAGTTCCCCACCTCATCGTGACCGGAGGCCTCACATCCTTTGAAAACTCCAGAGGTACGCGGACATCAGTGCCTCCAAAGGAGACGATGCCTGACTCCTCGTGAAACTTGATAGGAGTCCCAGGATTCCTGTGGCACGTGGAAAGGGACACTTGGTCTCCCGCCTCAGCTGGAGAGGCGTCTCAATTGCCCTGCCAAGCCTCGAGGAGAATCCCGAGTTGTCCCTCGCAACTAGGCAGGAGTCCTGCAGTCGCTGAACAAACACGTGTGTGGAAGGGCCATCCCCGTCGTAACTCGAGAATATACCCCAGGTTCCCGCCGCCACTCGAGAAAAACCATGAGACTTCCCCCTCACCAAGAGATGAGGCCCGATTCCCCTGCACTGCCTGCAGAGCAATTCCGTGTTGCACATCACACATGAAAGGAGCCTCGATTTCCTTGATGGCACTCCAGAGAAACCCCAAGAACACTGTTTCAAGGCTAGAGGGATCCTGAGGTCACTGTAGCAACACGAAAGAGCTCCGTGGACCACAAATCAACTGGAGATGAGTGGATAGTTCCTGGCTTCGACTCCAGAGGAATACCACCTTACCACAAGCACCTCAAGAGGAGGCTTCTCTCAACTCTAGGTATGTGAGAGGGACCCTGAGTTTGCGGCCTCAAGTGGAATGGACACTGCGATGCCCTGACGGGAAATAACGCCGGATATCCCTGCAGTGACTTGAATGCAGGCTCGTCTTGCATCTCCCAAGATGAAAGGATGTCTGAATCCCCTGTGGAGACCACAGAGAAAGACCTAGTTCCCCACTTCATGGCGACCAGAGGCCTCACATCCTTTGAAAACTCCAGAGGTACGCGGACATCAGTGCCTCCAAAGGAGACGATGCCTGACTCCTCGTGAAACTTGATAGGAGTCCCAGGATTCCTGTGGCACGTGGAAAGGGACCCTTGGTCTCCCTCCTCAGCTGGAGAGGCGTCCTAATTGCCCTGCCAAGCCTCGAGGAGAATCCCGAGTTTTCCCTCACAACTAGGCAGGAGTCCTGACGTCGCTGAACAAACACGTGGGTGGAAGGGCCATCCCCGTCGTAACTCGAGAATATACCCCAGGTTCCGGCAGCAACTCGAGAAAAACCATGAGACTTCCCCCTCGCCGCGAGATGAGGCCCGATTCCCCGGCACTGCGTGCAGAGCAATTCCGTGTTGCACATCACACATGAAAGGAGCCTTGATTTCCTTGATGGCACTCCAGAGAAACCCCAAGAACACTCTTTCAAGGCTAGAGGGATCCTGAGGTCACTGTAGCAACAAGAAAGAGCTCCGTGGATCAAAAATCAACTCGAGATGAGAGGGTAGTCCCTGGCTTCGACTCCAGAGGAATACCTCCTTACCACAAGCACCTCAAGAGGAGGCTTCTCTCAGCTCTAGGTATGTGAGAGGGACCCTGAGTTTGCGGCCTCAAGTGGAATGGACACCGCGATGCCCTGACTCGAAATAAGGCCGGATATCCCTGCAGTGACTTGAATGCAGGCTCGTGTTGCATCTCCCAAGACGAAAGGATGTCTGAATCCCCTGTGGAGACCACAGAGAAAGACCTAGTTCCCCACCTCATGGCGACCGGAGGCCTCACATCCTTTGAAAACTCCAGAGGTACGCGGAGATCAGTGCCTCCAAAGGAGACGATGCCTGACTCCTCGTGAAACTTGATAGGAGTCCCAGGATTCCTGTGGCACGTGGAAAGGGAACCTTGGTCTCCCGCCTCAGTTGGAGAGGCGTCCCAATTGCCCTGCCAAGCCTCGAGGAGAATCCCGAGTTGTCCCTCGCAACTAGGCAGGAGTCCTGACGTCGCTGAACAATCACTTGTGTGGAAGGGCCATCCCCGTCGTAACCCGAGAATATACCCCAGGTTCCCGCCGCAACTCGAGAAAAACCATGAGACTTCCCCCTCGCCGCGAGATGAGGCCTGATTCCCCTGCACTGCGTGCAGACCAATTCCGTGTTGCACATCACACATGAAAGGAGCCTTGATTTCCTTGATGGCACTCCAGAGAATCCCCAAGAACACTGTTTCAAGGCTATAGGCATCCTGAGGTCACTGTAGCAACACGAAAGAGCTCCGTGGACCAAAAATCAACTCGAGATGAGAGGTTAGTCCCTGGCTTTGACTCCAGAGGAATACCACCTTACCACAAGCACCTCAAGAGGAGGCTTCTCTCAGCTCTAGGTATGTGAGAGGGACCCTGAGTTTGCAGCCTCAAGTGGAATGGACACCGCGATGCCCTGACTCGAAATAAGGCCGGATATCCCTGCAGTGACTTGAATGCAGGCTCGTCTTGCATCTCCCTAGACGAAAGGATGTCTGAATCCCCTGTGGAGACCACAGAGAAAGACCTAGTTCCCCACCTCATCGCGACCGGAGGCCTCACATCCTTTGAAAACTCCAGAGGTACGCGGAGATCAGTGCCTCCAAAGGAGACGATGCCTGACTCCTCGTGAAACTTGATAGGAGTCCCAGGATTCCTGTGGCACGTGGAAAGGGACCCTTGGTCTCCCGCCTCAGCTGGAGAGGGGTCCCAATTGGCCTGCCAAGCCTCGAGGAGAATCCCGAGCTGTCCCTCGCAACTAGGCAGGAGTCCTGACGTCGCTGAACAAACACGTGTGTGGCAGGGCCATCCCCGTCGGAACTCGAGAATATAACCCAAGTTCCCGCTGCAACTCGAGAAAAACCATGAGACTTCCCCCTCGCCGCGAGATGAGGCCCGATTCCCCTGCACTGCGTGCAGAGCAATTCCGTGTTGCACATCACACATGAAAGGAGCCTTGATTTCCTTGATGGCACTCCAGAGAAACCCCAAGAACACTGTTTCAAGGCTAGAGGCATCCTGAGGTCACTGTAGCAACACGAAAGAGCTCCGTGGACCAAGAATCAACTCGAGATGAGAGGTTAGTCCCTGGCTTCGACTCCAGAGGAATACCACCTAACCACAAGCACCTCAAGAGGAGGCTTCTCTCAGCTCTAGCTATGTGAGAGGGACCCTGAGATTGTGGCCTCAAGTGGAATGGACACCGCGACGCCCTGACTCGAAATAAGGCCGGATATCCCTGCAGTGACTTGAATGCAGGCTCGTGTTGCATCTCCCAAGACGAAAGAATGTCTGAATCCCCTGTGGAGACCACAGAGGAAAACCTAGTTCCCCATCTCATCGCGACCGGAGGCCTCACATCCTTTGAAAACTACAGAGATACGCGGAGATCAGTGCCTCCAAAGGAGAGGATGCCTGACTCCTCGTGAAACTTGATAGGAGTCCCAGGATTACTGTGGTACGTGGAAAGGGACCCTTGGTCTGCCGCCTCAGCTGGAGAGGAGTCCCAATTGCCCTGCCAAGCCTCGAGGAGAATCCCGAGTTGTCCCTCGCAACTAGGCAAGAGTCATGACGTCGCTGAACAAACACGTGGTTGGAAGGGCCATCCCCGTCGTAACTCGAGAATATACCCCAGGTTCCCGCCGCAACTCGAGAAAAACCATGAGACTTCCCCCTCGCCGCGAGATGAGGCCCGATTCCCCTGCACTGCGTGCAGAGCAATTCCGTGTTGCACATCAAACATGAAAGGAGCCTTGATTTCCTTGATGGCACACCAGAGAAACCCCAAGAACACTGTTTCAAGGCTAGAGGGATCCTGAGGTCACTGTAGCAACACGAAAGAGCTCCGTGGACGAAAAATCAACTCGAGATGAGAGGTTAGTCCCTGGCTTCGACTCCAGAGGAATACCACCTTACCACAAGCACCTCAAGAGGAGGCTTCTCTCAGCTCTAGCTATGTGACAGGGACCCTGAGTTTGCGGCCTCAAGTGGAATGGACACCGCGATGCCCTGACTCAAAATAAGGCCGGATATCCCTGCAGTGACTTGAATGCAGGCTCGTCTTGCATCTCCCAAGACGAAAGGATGTCTGAATCCCCTGTGGAGACCACTGAGAAAGACCTAGTTCCCCACCTCATCGCGATCGGAGGCCTCACATCCTTTGAAAACTCCAGAGGTACGCGGAGATCAGTGCCTCCAAAGGAGACGATGCCTGACTCCTCGTGAAACTTGATAGGAGTCCCAGGATTCCTGTGGCACGTGGAAAGGGACACGTGGTCTCCCGCCTCAGCTGGAGAGGCGTCCCAATTGCCCTGCCAAGCCTCGAGGAGAATCCCGAGTTGTCCCTCGCAACTAGGCAGGAGTCCTGCCGTCGCTGAACAAACACGTGTGTGGAAGGGCCATCCCAGTCGTAACTCGAGAATATAACCCAGGTTCCCGCCGCAACTCGAGAAAAACCATGAGACTTCCCCCTCGCCGCGAGATGAGGCCAGATTCCCCTGCTCTGAGTGCAGAGCAATTCCTTGTTGCACATCACACATGAAAGGAGCCTTGATTTCCTTGATGGCACTCCAGAGAAACCCCAAGAACACTGTTTCAAGGCTAGAGGGATCCTGAGGTCACTGTAGCAACACGAAAGCGCTCCGTGGACCACAAATCAACTGGAGATGAGTGGTTAGTCCCTGGCTTCGACTCCAGAGGAATACCACCTTACCACAAGCACCTCAAGAGGAGGCTTCTCTCAGCTCTAGGTATGTGAGAGGGACCCTGAGTTTGCGGCCTCAAGTGGAATGGACACTGCGGTGCCCTGACGGGAAATAACGCCGGATATCCCTGCAGTGACTTGAATGCAGGCTCGTCTTGCATCTCCCAAGATGAAAGGATATCTGAATCCCCTGTGGAGACCACAGAGGAAGACCTAGTTCCCCACTTCATGGCGACCAGAGGCCTCACATCCTTTGAAAACTCCAGAGGTACGCGGAGATCAGTGCCTCCAAAGGAGACGATGCCTGACTCCTCGTGAAACTTGATAGGAGTCCCAGGATTCCTGTGGCACGTGGAAAGGGACACTTGGTCTCCCTCCTCAGCTGGAGAGGCGTCCCAATTGCCCTGCCAAGCCTCGAGGAGAATCCCGAGGTGTCCCTCACAACTAGGCAGGAGTCCTGACGTCGCTGAACAAACACGTGTGTGGCAGGGCCATCCCCGTCATAACTCGAGAACATACCCCAGGTTCCCGCCGCAACTCGAGAAAAACCATGAGACTTCCCCCTCGCCGCAAGATGAGGCCCGATTCCCCTGCACTGCATTCAAAGCAATTCCGTGTTGCACATCAAACATGAAAGGAGCCTTGATTTCCTTGATGGCACTCCAGAGAAACCCCAAGAACACTGTTTCAAGGCTAGAGGGATCCTGAGGTCACTGTAGCAACACGAAAGAGCTCCGTGGACCAAGAATCAACTCGAGATGAGAGGTTTGTCCCTGGCTTCGACTCCAGAGGAATACCACCTTACCACAAGCACCTCAAGAGGAGGCTTCTCTCAGCTCTAGGTATGTGAGAGGGACCCTGAGTTTGCGGCCTCAAGTGGAATGGACACTGCGATGCCCTGACGGGAAATAACACCGGATATCAATGCAGTGACTTGAATGCAGGCTCCTCTTGCATCTCCCAAGACGAAAGGATGTCTGAATCCCCTGTGGAGACCACAGAGAAAGACCTAGTTCCCCACCTCATGGCGACCGGAGGCCTCACAACCTTTGAAAACTCCAGAGGTACGCGGAGATCAGTGCCTCCAAAGGAGACGATGCCTGACTCCTCGTGAAACTTGATAGGAGTCCCAGGATTCCTGTGGCACGTGGAAAGGGACCCTTGGTCTCCCGCCTCAGCTGGAGAGGCGTCCCAATTGCCCTGCCTAGCATCGAGGAGAATCCCGAGTTGTCCCTCGCAACTAGGCAGGAGTCCTGACGTCGCTGAACAAACACGTGTGTGGAAGGGCCATCCTCGTCGTAACTCGAGAATATACCCCAGGTTCCCACCGCAACTCGAGAAAAACCATGAGACTTCCCCCTCGCCGCGAGATGAGGCCCGATTCCCCTGCACTGCGTGCAGAGCAATTCCGTGTTGCACATCACACATGAAAGGAGCCTTGATTTCCTTGATGGCACTCCAGAGAAACCCCAAGAACACTGTTTCCAGGCTAGAGGGATCCTGAGGTCACTGTAGCAACACGAAAGAGCTCCGTGGACCAAGAATCAACTCGAGATGAGAGGTTAGTCCCTGGCTTCAACTCCAGAGGAATACCACCTAACCACAAGCACCTCAAGAGGAGGCTTCTCTCAGCTCTAGCTATGTGAGAGGGACCCTGAGATTGTGGCCTCAAGTGGAATGGACACCGCGACGCCCTGACTCGAAATAAGGCCGGATATCCCTGCAGTGACTTGAATGCAGGCTCGTCTTGCATCTCCCAAGACGAAAGGATGTCTGAATCCCCTGTGGAGACCACAGAGGAAAACCTAGTTCCCCATCTCATCGCGACCGGAGGCCTCACATCCTTTGAAAACTACAGAGATACGCGGAGATCAGTGCCTCCAAAGGAGACGATGCCTGACTCCTCGTGAAACTTGATAGGAGTCCCAGGATTACTGTGGTACGTGGAAAGGGACCCTTGGTCTGCCGCCTCAGCTGGAGAGGAGTCCCAATTGCCCTGCCAAGCCTCGAGGAGAATCCCGAGTTGTCCCTCGCAACTAGGCAAGAGTCATGACGTCGCTGAACAAACACGTGGTTGGAAGGGCCATCCCCGTCGTAACTCGAGAATATACCCCAGGTTCCCGCCGCAACTCGAGAAAAACCATGAGACTTCCCCCTCGCCGCGAGATGAGGCCCGATTCCCCTGCACTGCGTGCAGAGCAATTCCGTGTTGCACATCACACATGAAAGGAGCCTTGATTTCCTTGATGGCACACCAGAGAAACCCCAAGAACACTGTTTCAAGGCTAGAGGGATCCTGAGGTCACTGTAGCAACACGAAAGAGCTCCGTGGACGAAAAATCAACTCGAGATGAGAGGTTAGTCCCTGGCTTCGACTCCAGAGGAATACCACCTTACCACAAGCACCTCAAGAGGAGGCTTCTCTCAGCTCTAGCTATGTGACAGGGACCCTGAGTTTGCGGCCTCAAGTGGAATGGACACCGCGATGCCCTGACTCAAAATAAGGCCGGATATCCCTGCAGTGACTTGAATGCAGGCTCGTCTTGCATCTCCCAAGACGAAAGGATGTCTGAATCCCCTGTGGAGACCACTGAGAAAGACCTAGTTCCCCACCTCATCGCGATCGGAGGCCTCACATCCTTTGAAAACTCCAGAGGTACGCGGAGATCAGTGCCTCCAAAGGAGACGATGCCTGACTCCTCGTGAAACTTGATAGGAGTCCCAGGATTCCTGTGGCACGTGGAAAGGGACACGTGGTCTCCCGCCTCAGCTGGAGAGGCGTCCCAATTGCCCTGCCAAGCCTCGAGGAGAATCCCGAGTTGTCCCTCGCAACTAGGCAGGAGTCCTGCCGTCGCTGAACAAACACGTGTGTGGAAGGGCCATCCCAGTCGTAACTCGAGAATATAACCCAGGTTCCCGCCGCAACTCGAGAAAAACCATGAGACTTCCCCCTCGCCGCGAGATGAGGCCAGATTCCCCTGCTCTGAGTGCAGAGCAATTCCTTGTTGCACATCACACATGAAAGGAGCCTTGATTTCCTTGATGGCACTCCAGAGAAACCCCAAGAACACTGTTTCAAGGCTAGAGGGATCCTGAGGTCACTGTAGCAATACGAAAGCGCTCCGTGGACCACAAATCAACTGGAGATGAGTGGTTAGTCCCTGGCTTCGACTCCAGAGGAATACCACCTTACCACAAGCACCTCAAGAGGAGGCTTCTCTCAGCTCTAGGTATGTGAGAGGGACCCTGAGTTTGCGGCCTCAAGTGGAATGGACACTGCGGTGCCCTGACGGGAAATAACGCCGGATATCCCTGCAGTGACTTGAATGCAGGCTCGTCTTGCATCTCCCAAGATGAAAGGATATCTGAATCCCCTGTGGAGACCACAGAGGAAGACCTAGTTCCCCACTTCATGGCGACCAGAGGCCTCACATCCTTTGAAAACTCCAGAGGTACGCGGAGATCAGTGCCTCCAAAGGAGACGATGCCTGACTCCTCGTGAAACTTGATAGGAGTCCCAGGATTCCTGTGGCACGTGGAAAGGGACACTTGGTCTCCCTCCTCAGCTGGAGAGGCGTCCCAATTGCCCTGCCAAGCCTCGAGGAGAATCCCGAGGTGTCCCTCACAACTAGGCAGGAGTCCTGACGTCGATGAACAAACACGTGTGTGGCAGGGCCATCCCCGTCATAACTCGAGAACATACCCCAGGTTCCCGCCGCAACTCGAGAAAAACCATGAGACTTCCCCCTCCCCGCGAGATGAGGCCCGATTCCCCTGCACTGCATTCAAAGCAATTCCGTGTTGCACATCAAACATGAAAGGAGCCTTGATTTCCTTGATGGCACTCCAGAGAAACCCCAAGAACACTGTTTCAAGGCTAGAGGGATCCTGAGGTCACTGTAGCAACACGAAAGAGCTCCGTGGACCAAGAATCAACTCGAGATGAGAGGTTTGTCCCTGGCTTCGACTCCAGAGGAATACCACCTTACCACAAGCACCTCAAGAGGAGGCTTCTCTCAGCTCTAGGTATGTGAGAGGGACCCTGAGTTTGCGGCCTCAAGTGGAATGGACACTGCGATGCCCTGACGGGAAATAACACCGGATATCAATGCAGTGACTTGAATGCAGGCTCCTCTTGCATCTCCCAAGACGAAAGGATGTCTGAATCCCCTGTGGAGACCACAGAGAAAGACCTAGTTCCCCACCTCATGGCGACCGGAGGCCTCACAACCTTTGAAAACTCCAGAGGTACGCGGAGATCAGTGCCTCCAAAGGAGACGATGCCTGACTCCTCGTGAAACTTGATAGGAGTCCCAGGATTCCTGTGGCACGTGGAAAGGGACCCTTGGTCTCCCGCCTCAGCTGGAGAGGCGTCCCAATTGCCCTGCCTAGCATCGAGGAGAATCCCGAGTTGTCCCTCGCAACTAGGCAGGAGTCCTGACGTCGCTGAACAAACACGTGTGTGGAAGGGCCATCCTCGTCGTAACTCGAGAATATACCCCAGGTTCCCACCGCAACTCGAGAAAAACCATGAGACTTCCCCCTCGCCGCGAGATGAGGCCCGATTCCCCTGCACTGCGTGCAGAGCAATTCCGTGTTGCACATCACACATGAAAGGAGCCTTGATTTCCTTGATGGCACTCCAGAGAAACCCCAAGAACACTGTTTCCAGGCTAGAGGGATCCTGAGGTCACTGTAGCAACACGAAAGAGCTCCGTGGACCAAGAATCAACTCGAGATGAGAGGTTAGTCCCTGGCTTCAACTCCAGAGGAATACCACCTAACCACAAGCACCTCAAGAGGAGGCTTCTCTCAGCTCTAGCTATGTGAGAGGGACCCTGAGATTGTGGCCTCAAGTGGAATGGACACCGCGACGCCCTGACTCGAAATAAGGCCGGATATCCCTGCAGTGACTTGAATGCAGGCTCGTCTTGCATCTCCCAAGACGAAAGGATGTCTGAATCCCCTGTGGAGACCACAGAGGAAAACCTAGTTCCCCATCTCATCGCGACCGGAGGCCTCACATCCTTTGAAAACTACAGAGATACGCGGAGATCAGTGCCTCCAAAGGAGACGATGCCTGACTCCTCGTGAAACTTGATAGGAGTCCAAGGATTACTGTGGTACATGGAAAGGGACCCTTGGTCTGCCGCCTCAGCTGGAGAGGAGTCCCAATTGCCCTGCCAAGCCTCGAGGAGAATCCCGAGTTGTCCCTCGCAACTAGGCAAGAGTCATGACGTCGCTGAACAAACACGTGGGTGGAAGGGCCATCCCCGTCGTAACTCGAGAATATACCCCAGGTTCCCGCCGCAACTCGAGAAAAACCATGAGACTTCCCCCTCGCCGCGAGATGAGGCCCGATTCCCCTGCACTGCGTGCAGAGCAATTCCGTGTTGCACATCACACATGAAAGGAGCCTTGATTTCCTTGATGGCACACCAGAGAAACCCCAAGAACACTGTTTCAAGGCTAGAGGGATCCTGAGGTCACTGTAGCAACACGAAAGAGCTCCGTGGACGAAAAATCAACTCGAGATGAGAGGTTAGTCCCTGGCTTCGACTCCAGAGGAATACCACCGTACCACAAGCACCTCAAGAGGAGGCTTCTCTCAGCTCTAGCTATGTGACAGGGACCCTGAGTTTGCGGCCTCAAGTGGAATGGACACCGCGATGCCCTGACTCAAAATAAGGCCGGATATCCCTGCAGTGACTTGAATGCAGGCTCGTCTTGCATCTCCCAAGACGAAAGGATGTCTGAATCCCCTGTGGAGACCACAGAGAAAGACCTAGTTCCCCACCTCATCGCGATCGGAGGCCTCACATCCTTTGAAAACTCCAGAGGTACGCGGAGATCAGTGCCTCCAAAGGAGACGATGCCTGACTCCTCGTGAAACTTGATAGGAGTCCCAGGATGCCTGTGGCACGTGGAAAGGGACACGTGGTCTCCCGCCTCAGCTGGAGAGGCGTCCCAATTGCCCTGCCAAGCCTCGAGGAGAATCCCGAGTTGTCCCTCGCAACTAGGCAGGAGTCCTGCCGTCGCTGAACAAACACGTGTGTGGAAGGGCCATCCCCGTCGTAACTCGAGAATATAACCCAGGTTCCCGCCGCAACTCGAGAAAAACCATGAGACTTCCCCCTCGCCGCGAGATGAGGCCAGATTCCCCTGCTCTGCGTGCAGAGCAATTCCTTGTTGCACATCACACATGAAAGGAGCCTTGATTTCCTTGATGGCACTCCAGAGAAAACCCAAGAAGACTGTTTCAAGGCTAGAGGGATCCTGAGGTCACTGTAGCAACACGAAAGCGCTCCGTGGACCACAAATCAACTGGAGATGAGTGGTTAGTCCCTGGCTTCGACTCCAGAGGAATACCACCTTACCACAAGCACCTCAAGAGGAGGCTTCTCTCAGCTCTAGGTATGTGAGAGGGACCCTGAGTTTGCGGCCTCAAGTGGAATGGACACTGCGATGCCCTGACGGGAAATAACGCCGGATATCCCTGCAGTGACTTGAATGCAGGCTCGTCTTGCATCTCCCAAGATGAAAGGATGTCTGAATCCCCTGTGGAGACCACAGAGAAAGACCTAGTTCCCCACTTCATGGCGACCAGAGGCCTCACATCCTTTGAAAACTCCAGAGGTACGCGGAGATCAGTGCCTCCAAAGGAGACGATGCCTGACTCCTCGTGAAACTTGATAGGAGTCCCAGGATTCCTGTGGCACGTGGAAAGGGACACTTGGTCTCCCACCTCAGCTGGAGAGGCGTCCCAATTGCCCTGCCAATCCTCGAGGAGAATCCCGAGTTGTTCCTCACAACTAGGCAGGAGTCCTGACGTCGCTGAACAAACACGTGGGTGGAAGGGCCATCCCCGTCGTAACTCGAGAATATACCCCAGGTTCCGGCAGCAACTCGAGAAAAACCATGAGACTTCCCCCTCGCCGCGAGATGAGGCCCGATTCCCCTGCACTGCGTGTAGAGCAATTCCGTGTTGCACATCACACATGAAAGGAGCCTTGATTTCCTTGATGGCACTCCAGAGAAACCGCCAGAACACTCTTTCAAGGGTAGAGGGATCCTGAGGTCACTGTAGCAACAAGAAAGAGCTCTGTTGATCAAAAATCAACTCGAGATGAGAGGGTAGTCCCTGGCTTCGACTCCAGAGGAATACCTCCTTACCACAAGCACCTCAAGAGGAGGCTTCTCTCAGCTCTAGGTATGTGAGAGGGACCCTGAGTTTGCGGCCTCAAGTGGAATGGACACCGCGATTCCCTGACTCGAAATAAGGCCGGATATCCCTGCAGTGACTTGAATGCAGGCTCGTGTTGCATCTCCCAAGACGAAAGGATGTCTGAATCCCCTGTGGAGACCACAGAGAAAGACCTAGTTCCCCACCTCATCGCGAACGGAGGCCTCACATCCTTTGAAAACTCCAGAGGTACGCGGAGATCAGTGCCTCCAAAGGAGACGACGCCTGACTCCTCGTGAAACTTGATAGGAGTCCCAGGATTCCTGTGGCACGTGGAAAGGGACCCTTGGTCTCCCGCCTCAGCTGGAGAGCCGTCCCAATTGCCCTGCCAAGCCTCGAGGAGAATCCCGAGTTGTCCCTCGCAACTAGGCAGGAGTCCTGACGTCGCTGAACAAACACTTGTGTGGAAGGGCCATCCCCGTCGTAACTCGAGAATATACCCCAGATTCCCGCCGCAACTCGAGAAAAACCATGAGACTTCCCCCTCGCCGCGAGATGAGGCCTGATTCCCCTGCACTGCGTGCAGAGCAATTCCGTGTTGCACATCACACATGAAAGGAGCCTTGATTTCCTTGATGGCACTCCAGAGAAACCCCAAGAACACTGTTTCAAGGCTATAGGCATCCTGAGGTCACTGTAGCAGCACGAAAGAGCTCCGTGGACCAAAAATCAACTCGAGATGAGAGGTTAGTCCCTGGCTTCGACTCCAGAGGAATACCACCTTACCACAAGCACCTCAAGAGGAGGCTTCTCTCAGCTCTAGGTATGTGAGAGGGACCCTGAGTTTGCAGCCTCAAGTGGAATGGACACCGCGATGCCCTGACTCGAAATAAGGCCGGATATCCCTGCAGTGACTTGAATGCAGGCTCGTCTTGCATCTCCCAAGACGAAAGGATGTCTGAATCCCCTGTGGAGACCACAGAGAAAGACCTAGTTCCCCACCTCATCGCGACCGGAGGCCTCACATCCTTTGAAAACTCCAGAGGTACGCGGAGATCAGTGCCTCCAAAGGAGACGATGCCTGACTCCTCGTGAAACTTGATAGGAGTCCCAGGATTCCTGTGGCACGTGGAAAGGGACCCTTGGTCTCCCGCCTCAGCTGGAGAGGGGTCCCAATTGCCCTGCCAAGCCTCGAGGAGAATCCCGAGCTGTCCCTCACAACTAGGCAGGAGTCCTGATGTCGCTGAAGAAACACGTGTGTGGCAGGGCCATCCCCGTCATAACTCGAGAACATACCCCAGGTTCCCGCCGCAACTCGAGAAAAACCGTGAGACTTCCCCCTCGCCGCAAGATGAGGCCCGATTCCCCTGCACTGCATTCAAAGCAATTCCGTGTTGCACATCAAACATGAAAGGAGCCTTGATTTCCTTGATGGCACTCCAGAGAAACCCCAAGAACACTGTTTCAAGGCTAGAGGGATCCTGAGGTCACTGTAGCAACACGAAAGAGCTCCGTGGACCAAAAATCAACTCGAGATGAGAGATTACTTCCTGGCTTCGACTCCAGAGGAATACCACCTTACCACAAGCACCTCAAGAGGAGGCTTCTCTCAGCTCTAGGTATGTGAGAGGGACCCTGATTTTGCGGCCACAAGTGGAATGGACACTGCGATGCCCTGACGGGAAATAACGCCGGATATTCCTGCAGTGACTTGAATGCAGGCTCGTCTTGCATCTCCCAAGACGAAAGGATGTCTGAATCCCCTGTGGAGACCACAGAGAAAGACCTAGTTCCCCACCTCATGGCGACCGGAGGCCTCACATACTTTGAAAACTCCAGAGGTACGCGGAGATCAGTGCCTCCAAAGGAGACGATGCCTGACTCCTTGTGAAACTTGATACGAGTCCCAGGATTCCTGTGGCACGTGGAAAGGGACCCTTGGTCTCCCGCCTCAGCTGGAGAGGCGTCCCAATTGCCCTGCCAAGCCTCGAGGAGAATCCCGAGTTGTCCCTCGCAACTAGGCAGGAGTCCTGACGTCGCTGAACAAACACGTGGGTGGAAGCGCCATCCCCGTCGGAACTCGAGAATATAACCCAGGTTCCCGCTGCAACTCGAGAAAAACCATGAGACTTCCCCCTCGCCGCGAGATGAGGCCCGATTCCCCTGCACTGCGTGCAGAGCAATTCCGTGTTGCACATCACACATGAAAGGAGCCTTGATTTCCTTGATGGCACTCCAGAGAAACCCCAAGAACACTGTTTCAAGGCTAGAGGGATCCTGAGGTCACTGTAGCAACACGAAAGAGGTCCGTGGACCAAGAATCAACTCGAGATGAGAGGTTAGTCCCTAACTTCGACTCCAGAGGAATACCACCTTACCACACGCACCTCAAGAGGAGGCTTCTCTCAGCTCTAGGTATGTGAGAGGGACCCTGAGTTTGCGGCCTCAAGTGGAAAGGACACCGCGATGCCCTGACTCGAAATAAGGCCGGATATCCCTGCAGTGACTTGAATCCAGGCTCGTTTTGCATCTCCCAAGACGAAAGGATGTCTGAATCCTCTGTGGAGACAACAGAGAAAGACCTAGTTCCCCACCTCATCGCGACCGGAATCCTCGCATCCTTTGAAAACTCCAGAGGTACGCGAAGATCAGTGCCTCCAAAGGAGACGATGCCTGACTCCTCGTGAAACTTGATAGGAGTCCCAGGATTCCTGTGCCACGTGGAAAGCGACCCTTGGTCTCCCGCCTCAGCTGGAGAGCCGTCCCAATTGCCCTGCCAAGCCTCGAGGAGAATCCCGAGTTGTCCCTCGCAACTAGGCAGGAGTCCTGACGTCGCTGAACAAACACTTGTGTGGAAGGGCCATCCCCGTCGTAACTCGAGAATATACCCCAGGTTCCCGCCGCAACTCGAGAAAAACCATGAGACTTCCCCCTCGCCGCGAGATGAGGCCTGATTCCCCTGCACTGCGTGCAGAGCAATTCCGTGTTGCACATCACACATGAAAGGAGCCTTGATTTCCTTGATGGCACTCCAGAGAAACCCCAAGAACACTGTTTCAAGGCTATAGGCATCCTGAGGTCACTGTAGCAGCACGAAAGAGCTCCGTGGACCAAAAATCAACTCGAGATGAGAGGTTAGTCCCTGGCTTCGACTCCAGAGGAATACCACCTTACCACAAGCACCTCAAGAGGAGGCTTCTCTCAGCTCTAGGTATGTGAGAGGGACCCTGAGTTTGCAGCCTCAAGTGGAATGGACACCGCGATGCCCTGACTCGAAATAAGGCCGGATATCCCTGCAGTGACTTGAATGCAGGCTCGTCTTGGATCTCCCAAGACGAAAGGATGTCTGAATCCCCTGTGGAGACCACAGAGAATGACCTAGTTCCCCACCTCATAGCGACCGGAGGCCTCACATCCTTTGAAAACTCCAGAGGTACGCGGAGATCAGTGCCTCCAAAGGAGACGATGCCTGACTCCTCGTGAAACTTGATAGGAGTCCCAGGATTCCTGTGGCACGTGGAAAGGGACCCTTGGTCTCCCCCCTCAGCTGGAGAGGGGTCCCAATTGGCCTGCCAAGCCTCGAGGAGAATCCCGAGCTGTCCCTCACAACTAGGCAGGAGTCCTGATGTCGCTGAACAAACACGTGTGTGGCAGGGCCATCCCCGTCATAACTCGAGAACATACCCCAGGTTCCCGCCGCAACTCGAGAAAAACCGTGAGACTTCCCCCTCGCCGCAAGATGAGGCCCGATTCCCCTGCACTGCATTCAAAGCAATTCCGTGTTGCACATCAAACATGAAAGGAGCCTTGATTTCCTTGATGGCACTCCAGAGAAACCCCAAGAACACTCTTTCAAGGCTAGAGGGATCCTGAGGTCACTGTAGCAACACGAAAGAGCTCCGTGGACCAAAAATCAACTCGAGATGAGAGATTACTTCCTGGCTTCGACTCCAGAGGAATACCACCTTACCACAAGCACCTCAAGAGGAGGCTTCTCTCAGCTCTAGGTATGTGAGAGGGACCCTGATTTTGCGGCCACAAGTGGAATGGACACTGCGATGCCCTGACGGGAAATAACGCCGGATATTCCTGCAGTGACTTGAATGCAGGCTCGTCTTGCATCTCCCAAGACGAAAGGATGTCTGAATCCCCTGTGGAGACCACAGAGAAAGACCTAGTTCCCCACCTCATGGCGACCGGAGGCCTCACATACTTTGAAAACTCCAGAGGTACGCGGAGATCAGTGCCTCCAAAGGAGACGATGCCTGACTCCTCGTGAAACTTGATAGGAGTCCCAGGATTCCTGTGGCACGTGGAAAGGGACCCTTGGTCTCCCGCCTCAGCTGGAGAGGCGTCCCAATTGCCCTGCCAAGCCTCGAGGAGAATCCCGAGTTGTCCCTCGCAACTAGGCAGGAGTCCTGACGTCGCTGAACAAACACGTGGGTGGAAGCGCCATCCCCGTCGGAACTCGAGAATATAACCCAGGTTCCCGCTGCAACTCGAGAAAAACCATGAGACTTCCCCCTCGCCGCGAGATGAGGCCCGATTCCCCTGCACTGCGTGCAGAGCAATTCCGTGTTGCACATCACACATGAAAGGAGCCTTGATTTCCTTGATGGCACTCCAGAGAAACCCCAAGAACACTGTTTCAAGGCTAGAGGGATCCTGAGGTCACTGTAGCAACACGAAAGAGCTCCGTGGACCAAGAATCAACTCGAGATGAGAGGTTAGTCCCTAACTTCGACTCCAGAGGAATACCACCTTACCACACGCACCTCAAGAGGAGGCTTCTCTCAGCTCTAGGTATGTGAGAGGGACCCTGAGTTTGCGGCCTCAAGTGGAAAGGACGCCGCGATGTCCTGACTCGAAATAAGGCCGGATATCCCTGCAGTGACTTGAATCCAGGCTCGTTTTGCATCTCCCAAGACGAAAGGATGTCTGAATCCTCTGTGGAGACAACAGAGAAAGACCTAGTTCCCCAATTCATCGCGACCGGAGGCCTCGCATCCTTTGAAAACTCCAGAGGTACGCGAAGATCAGTGCCTCCAAAGGAGACGATGCCTGACTCCTCGTGAAACTTGATAGGAGTCCCAGGATTCCTGTGGCACGTGGAAAGCTTCCCTTGGTCTCCCGCCTCAGCTGGAGAGGCGTCCCAATTGCCTTGCCAAGCCTCGTGGAGAATACCGAGTTGTCCCTCGCAACTAGGCAGGAGTCCTGACGTCGCTGAAGAAACACTTGGTTGGAAGGGCCATCCCCGTCATAACTCGAGAATATACCCCAGGTTCCCGCCGCAACTCGAGAAATACCATGAGACTTCCCCCTCGCCGTGAGATGAGGCCCGATTCCCCTGCGCTGCATGCAGAGCAATTCCGTGTTGCACATCACACATGAAAGGAGCCTTGATTTCCTTGATGGCACTCCAGAGAAACCCCAAGAACACTGTTTCAAGGCTAGAGGGATTTTGAGGTCACTGTATCAACACAAAAGAGCTCCGTGGACCAAAAATCAACTCAAGATGCGAGGTTAGTCCCTGACTTCGACTCCAGAGGAATACCACCTTACCACAAGCACCTCAAGAGGAGGCTTCTCTCAGCTCTAGGTATGTGAGAGGGACCCTGAGTTTGCGGCCTGAAGTGGAATGGACACCGCGATGCCCTGACTCGAAATAAGGCCGGATATCCCTGCAGGGACTTGAATGCAGGCTCGTGTGCATCTCCCAAAACGAAAGGATGTCTGAATCCCCTGTGGAGACAAGAGAGAAAGACCTAGTTCCCCACCTCATCGCGACCGGAGGCCTCACATCCTTTGAAAACTCCAGAGGTATGCGGAGATCAGTGCCTCCAAAGGAGACGATGCCTGACTCCTCGTGAAACTTGATAGGAGTCCCAGGATTCTTGTGCAACGTGGAAAGGGACCCGTGGTCTCCCGCCTCAGCTGGAGAGGCGTCCCAATTTCCCTGCCAAGCCTCGAGGAGAATCCCGAGTTGTCCCTCGCAACTAGGCAGGAGTCCTGACGTCGCTGAAGAAACACGTGGGTGGAAGGGCCATCCCCGTCGTAACTCGAGAATATACCCCAGGTTCCCGCCGCAACTCGAGAAAAACCATGAGACTTCCCCCTCGCCGTGAGATGAGGCCCGATTCCCCTGCACTGCGTGCACAGCAATTCCGTGTTGCACATCACACATGAAAGGAGCCTTGATTTCCTTGATGGCACTCCAGAGAAATCCGAAGAACACTGTTTCAAGGCTAGAGGGATCCTGAGGTCGCTGTAGCAACACGAAAGAGCTCCGTGGACCAAAAATCAACTCGAGATGAGAGGTTATTCCCTGGCTTCGACTCCAGAAGAATACCACCTTACCACAAGCACCTCAAGAGGAGGCTTCTCTCAGCTCTAGGTATGTGAGAGGGACCCTGAGTTTGCGGCCTCAAGTGGAATGGACACCGCAATGCCCTGACTCAAAATAAGGCCGGATATCCCTGCAGTGACTTGAATGCAGGCTCGTCTTGCATCTCCCAAGACGAAAGGATGTCTGAATCCCCTGTGGAGACCACAGAGAAAGACCTAGTTCCCCACCTCATCGCGACCGGAGGCCTCACATCCTTTGAAAACTCCAGAGGTACGTGGAGATCAGTGCCTCCAAAGGAGACGATGCCTGACTCCTCGTGAAACTTGATAGGAGTCCCAGGATTCCTGTGGCACGTGGAAAGGGACACTTGGTCTCCCGCCTCAGCTGGAGAGGCGTCCCAATTGCCCTGCCAAGCCTCGAGAAGAATCCTGAGTTGTCCCTCGCAACTAGGCAGGAATCCTGCCGTCGCTGAACAAACACGTGTGTGGAAGGGCCATCCCCGTCGTAACTCGAGAATATACCCCAGGTTCCTGCCCCAACTCGAGAAAAACCATGAGACTTCCCACTCGCCGTGAGATGAGGCCTGATTCCCCTGCACTGCGTGCAGAACAATTCCGTGTTGCACATCACACATGGAAGGAGCCTTGATTTCCTTGATGGCACTCCAGAGAAACCCCAAGAACACTGTTTCAAGGCTAGAGGGATCCTGAGGTCACTGTAGCAACAAGAAAGAGCTCCGTGGACCAAAAATCAACTCGAGATGAGAGGTTAGTCCCTGGCTTCGACTCCAAAGGAATACCACCTTACCACAAGAACCTCAAGAGGAGGCTTCTCTCAGCTCTAGGTATGTGAGAGGGACCCTGAGTTTGCGGCCTCAGGTGGAATGGACACCGTGATGCCCTGACTCGAAATAAGGCCGGATATCCCTGCAGTGACTTGAATGCAGGCTCGTCTTGCATCCCACAAGACGAAAGGATGTCTGAATCCCCTGTGGAGACCACAGAGAAAGACCTAGTTCCCCACCTCATCGCGACCGGAGGCCTCACATCCTTTGAAAACTCCAGAGGTACGCGGAGATCAGTGCCTCCAAAGGAGACGATGCCTGACTCCTCGTGAAACTTGATAGGAGTCCCAGGATTCCTGTGGCACGTGGAAAGGGACCCTTGGTCTCCCGCCTCAGATGGAGAGGCGTCCCAATTGCCCTGCCAAGCTTCGAGGAGAATCCCGAGTTGTCCCTCGCAACTATGCAGGAGTCCTGACGTCGCTGAAGAAACACGTGGGTGGAAGGGCCATCCCCGTCGTAACTCGAAAATATACCCCAGGTTCCCGCCGCAACTCGAGAAAAACCATGAAACTTCCCCATCACCACGAGATGCGGCCCGATTCCCCTGCTCTGTGTGCAGAGCAATTCCGTGTTGCACATCACACATGAAAGGAGCCTTGATTTCCTTGATGGCACTCCAGAGAATCCCCAAGAACACTGTTTCAAGGCTAGAGGGATCCTGAGGTCAATGTAGCAATAAGAAAGAGCTCCGTGGACCAAAAATTAACTCGAGATGAGAGGTTAGTCCCTGGCTTCGACTGCAGAGGAATAACACCTTACCACAAGCTCCTCAAGAGGAGGCTTCTCTCAGCTCTAGGTATGTGAGAGGGACCCTGAGTTTGCGGCCTCAAGTGGAATGGACACCGCGATGCCCTGACTCGAAATAATGCCGGATATCCCTGCAGTGACTTGAATGCAGGCTCGTCATGCATCTCCAAAGACGAAAGGATGTCTGAATCCCCTGTGGAGACCACAGAGAAACACCTAGTTCCCCACCTCATCGCGACCGGAGGCCTCACATACTCTGAAACTCCAGAGGTACGCGGAGATCAGTGCCTCCAAAGGAGACGATGCCTGATTCCTGGTGAAACTTGATAGGAGTCCGAGGATTCCGTTGGGACGTGGAAAGGGACAATTGGTCTCCCGCCTCAGCTGGAGAGGCGTCCCAATTGCCCTGCCAAGCCTCGAGGAGAATCCCGAGCTGTCCCTCGCAACTAGGCAGGAGTCCTGACGTCGCTGAACAAACACGTGGGTGGAAGGGCCATCCCCGTCGTAACTCGAGAATATACCCCAGGTTCCCGCCGCAACTCGAGAAAAACCATGAGACTTCCCCCTCGCCGCGAGATGAGGCCCGATTACCCTGCACTGCGTGCAGAGCCATTCCGTGTTGCACATCACACATGAAAGGAGCCTTGATTTCCTTGATGGCACTCCAGAGAAACCCCAAGAACACTGTTTCAAGGCTAGAGGGTCCTGAGGTCACTGTAGCAACAAGAAAGAGCTCCGTGGACCAAAAATCAACTCGAGATGAGAGGTTAGTCCCTGGCTTCGACTCCAGAGGAGTACCACCTTACCACAAGTACACCAAGAGGAGGCTTCTCTCAGCTCTAGGTATGTGAGAGGGACACTGAGTTTGCGGCCTCAAGTGGAATGGACACCGCGATGCCCTGACTCGAAATAAGGCCGGATATCCCTGCAGTGACTTGAATGCAGGCTCGTCTTGCATCTCCCAAGACGAAAGGATGTCTGAATCCCCTGTGGAGACCACAGAGAAAGACCTTGTTCCCCACCTCATCGCGACCGGAGGCCTCACATCCTTTGAAAACACCAGAGGTACCCAGAGATCAGTGCCTCCAAAGGTGACGATGCCTGATTCCTCTTGAAACTTGATAGGAGTCCCAAGATTCCTGTGGCACGTGGAAAGGGACCCTTGGTCTCCCGCCTCAGCTGGAGAGGCAGCCCAATTGCCCTGCCAAGCCTCGAGGAGAATCCCGAGTTGTCCCTTGCAACTAGGCAGGAGTCCTGACGTCGCTGAACTAACACGTGGGTGGAAGGGCCATCCCCGTCATAACTCGGGAATATATTCCAGGTTCCCGCCGCAACTCGAGAAAAACCATGAGACTTCCCCCTCACCGCGAGATGAGGCCCGATTCCCCTGCACTGCGTGCAGACCAATTCCGTGTTGCACATCACACATGAAAGGAGCCTTGATTTCCTTGATGGCACTCCAGAGAAACCGCAAGAACACTGTTTCAAGGCTAGAGGGATTTTGAGGTCACTGTATCAACACGAAAGAGCTCCATGGACCAAAAATCAACTCGAGATGAGAGGTTAGTCCCTGACTTCGACTCCAGAGAATTACCACCTTACCACAAGCACCTCAAGAGGAGGCTTCTCTCAGCTCTAGGTATGTGAGAGGGACCCTGAGTTTGCGGCCTCAAGTGGAATGGACACCGCGATGCCCTGACTCGAAATAAGGCCGGATATCCCTGCAGTGACTTGAATGCAGGCTCGTGTGCATCTCCCAAAACGAAAGGATGTCTGAATCCCCTGTGGAGACAAGAGAGAAAGACCTAGTTCCCCACCTCATCGCGACCGGAGGCCTCACATCCTTTGAAAATTCCAGAGGTACGCGGAGATCAGTGCCTCCAAAGGAGACGATGCCTGACTCCTCGTGAAACTTGATAGGAGTCCCAGGATTCCTGTGCAACGTGGAAAGGGACCCGTGGTCTCCCGCCTCAGCTGGAGAGGCGTCCCAATTTCCCTGCCAAGCCTCGAGGAGAATCCCGAGTTGTCCCTCGCAACTAGGCAGGAGTCCTGACGTCGCTGAAGAAACACGTGGGTGGAAGGGCCATCCCCGTCGTAACTCGAGAATATACCCCAGGTTCCCGCCGCAACTCGAGAAAAACCATGAGACTTCCCCCTCGCCGTGAGATGAGGCCCGATTCCCCTGCACTGCGTGCACAGCAATTCCGTGTTGCACATCACACATGAAAGGAGCCTTGATTTCCTTGATGGCACTCCAGAGAAAACCCAAGAACACTGTTTCAAGGCTAGAGGGATCCTGAGGTCACTGTAGCAACACGAAAGAGCTCGGTGTACCAAAAATCAACTCGAGATGAGAGGTTAGTCCCTGGCTTCGACTCAAGAGGAATACCACCTTACCACAAGCACCTCAAGAGGAGGCTTCTCTCAGCTCTAGCTATGTGAGAGGGACCCTGAGTTTGCGGCCTCAAGTGGAAAGGACACCGCGATGCCCTGACTCGAAATAAGGCCGGATATCCCTGCAGTGACTTGAATGCAGGCTCGTCTTGCATCTCCCAAGACGAAAAGTTACCTGAATACCCGGTGGAGACCACAGAGAAAGACCTAGTTCCCCACCTCATCGCGACCGGAGGACTCACATCCTTTGAAAACTCCAGAGGTACGCAGAGATCAGTGCCTCCAAAGGAGACGATTCGTGTCTCCTCGTGAAACTTGATAGGAGTCCCAGGATTCTTGTGGCACGTGGAAAGGGACCCTTGGTCTCCCGCCACAGCTGGAGAGGCGTCCCAATTGCCCTGCCAAGCCTCGAGGAGAATCCCGAGTTGTCACTCGCAACTAAGGAGGAGTCCTGACGTCGCTGAACAAACACGTGTGTGGAAGGGCCATCCCCGTCGTAACTCGAGAATATACCCCAGGTTCCCGCCGCAACTCGAGAAAAACCATGAGACTTCCCCCTCGCTGCGAGATGAGGAACGATTCCCCTGCACTGCGTGCAGAGCAATTCCGAGTTGCACATCACACATGAAAGGAGCCTTGATTTCCTTGATGGCACTCTAGAGAAAACCCAAGAACACTGTTTCAAGGCTAGAGGGATCCAGAGGTCACTGTAGCAACACGAAAGAGCTCCGTGGACCAAAAATCAACTCGAGATGAGAGGTTAGTCCCTGGCTTCGACTCCAGAGGAATACCACCTTACCACAAGCACCTCAAGAGGAGGCTTCTCTCAGCTCTAGGTATGTGAGAGGGACCCTGAGTTTGCGGCCTCAAGTGGAATGGACACCGCAATGCCCTGACTCAAAATAAGGCCGGATATCCCTGCAGTGACTTGAATGCAGGCTCGTCTTGCATCTCCCAAGACGAAAGGATGTCTGAATCCCCTGTGGAGACCACAGAGAAAGACCTAGTTCCCCACCTCATCGCGACCGGAGGCCTCACATCCTTTGAAAACTCCAGAGGTACGTGGAGATCAGTGCCTCCAAAGGAGACGATGCCTGACTCCTCGTGAAACTTGATAGGAGTCCCAGGATTCCTGTGGCACGTGGAAAGGGACACTTGGTCTCCCGCCTCAGCTGGAGAGGCGTCCCAATTGCCCTGCCAAGCCTCGAGAAGAATCCTGAGTTGTCCCTCGCAACTAGGCAGGAGTCCTGCCGTCGCTGAACAAACACGTGTGTGGAAGGGCCATCCCCGTCGTAACTCGAGAATATACCCCAGGTTCCTGCCCCAACTCGAGAAAAACCATGAGACTTCCCACTCGCCGTGAGATGAGGCCTGATTCCCCTGCACTGCGTGCAGAACAATTCCGTGTTGCACATCACACATGGAAGGAGCCTTGATTTCCTTGATGGCACTCCAGAGAAACCCCAAGAACACTGTTTCAAGGCTAGAGGGATCCTGAGGTCACTGTAGCAACAAGAAAGAGCTCCGTGGACCAAAAATCAACTCGAGATGAGAGGTTAGTCCCTGGCTTCGACTCCAAAGGAATACCACCTTACCACAAGAACCTCAAGAGGAGGCTTCTCTCAGCTCTAGGTATGTGAGAGGGACCCTGAGTTTGCGGCCTCAGGTGGAATGGACACCGTGATGCCCTGACTCGAAATAAGGCCGGATATCCCTGCAGTGACTTGAATGCAGGCTCGTCTTGCATCCCACAAGACGAAAGGATGTCTGAATCCCCTGTGGAGACCACAGAGAAAGACCTAGTTCCCCACCTCATCGCGACCGGAGGCCTCACATCCTTTGAAAACTCCAGAGGTACGCGGAGATCAGTGCCTCCAAAGGAGACGATGCCTGACTCCTCGTGAAACTTGATAGGAGTCCCAGGATTCCTGTGGCACGTGGAAAGGGACCCTTGGTCTCCCGCCTCAGATGGAGAGGCGTCCCAATTGCCCTGCCAAGCTTCGAGGAGAATCCCGAGTTGTCCCTCGCAACTATGCAGGAGTCCTGACGTCGCTGAAGAAACACGAGTGTGGAAGGGCCATCCCCGTCGTAACTCGAAAATATACCCCAGGTTCCCGCCGCAACTCGAGAAAAACCATGAAACTTCCCCATCACCACGAGATGCGGCCCGATTCCCCTGCTCTGTGTGCAGAGCAATTCCGTGTTGCACATCACACATGAAAGGAGCCTTGATTTCCTTGATGGCACTCCAGAGAATCCCCAAGAACACTGTTTCAAGGCTAGAGGGATCCTGAGGTCAATGTAGCAATAAGAAAGAGCTCCGTGGACCAAAAATTAACTCGAGATGAGAGGTTAGTCCCTGGCTTCGACTGCAGAGGAATAACACCTTACCACAAGCTCCTCAAGAGGAGGCTTCTCTCAGCTCTAGGTATGTGAGAGGGACCCTGAGTTTGCGGCCTCAAGTGGAATGGACACCGCGATGCCCTGACTCGAAATAATGCCGGATATCCCTGCAGTGACTTGAATGCAGGCTCGTCATGCATCTCCAAAGACGAAAGGATGTCTGAATCCCCTGTGGAGACCACAGAGAAACACCTAGTTCCCCACCTCATCGCGACCGGAGGCCTCACATACTCTGAAAACTCCAGAGGTACGCGGAGATCAGTGCCTCCAAAGGAGACGATGCCTGATTCCTGGTGAAACTTGATAGGAGTCCGAGGATTCCGTTGGGACGTGGAAAGGGACAATTGGTCTCCCGCCTCAGCTGGAGAGGCGTCCCAATTGCCCTGCCAAGCCTCGAGGAGAATCCCGAGCTGTCCCTCGCAACTAGGCAGGAGTCCTGACGTCGCTGAACAAACACGTGGGTGGAAGGGCCATCCCCGTCGTAACTCGAGAATATACCCCAGGTTCCCGCCGCAACTCGAGACAAACCATGAGACTTCCCCCTCGCCGCGAGATGAGGCCCGATTACCCTGCACTGCGTGCAGAGCCATTCCGTGTTGCACATCACACATGAAAGGAGCCTTGATTTCCTTGATGGCACTCCAGAGAAACCCCAAGAACACTGTTTCAAGGCTAGAGGGTCCTGAGGTCACTGTAGCAACAAGAAAGAGCTCCGTGGACCAAAAATCAACTCGAGATGAGAGGTTAGTCCCTGGCTTCGACTCCAGAGGAATACCCCCTTACCACAAGTACACCAAGAGGAGGCTTCTCTCAGCTCTAGGTATGTGAGAGGGACACTGAGTTTGCGGCCTCAAGTGGAATGGACACCGCGATGCCCTGACTCGAAATAAGGCCGGATATCCCTGCAGTGACTTGAATGCAGGCTCGTCTTGCATCTCCCAAGACGAAAGGATGTCTGAATCCCCTGTGGAGACCACAGAGAAAGACCTTGTTCCCCACCTCATCGCGACCGGAGGCCTCACATCCTTTGAAAACACCAGAGGTACCCAGAGATCAGTGCCTCCAAAGGTGACGATGCCTGATTCCTCGTGAAACTTGATAGGAGTCCCAAGATTCCTGTGGCACGTGGAAAGGGACCCTTGGTCTCCCGCCTCAGCTGGAGAGGCAGCCCAATTGCCCTGCCAAGCCTCGAGGAGAATCCCGAGTTGTCCCTTGCAACTAGGCAGGAGTCCTGACGTCGCTGAACTAACACGTGGGTGGAAGGGCCATCCCCGTCATAACTCGGGAATATATTCCAGGTTCCCGCCGCAACTCGAGAAAAACCATGAGACTTCCCCCTCACCGCGAGATGAGGCCCGATTCCCCTGCACTGCGTGCAGAGCAATTCCGTGTTGCACATCACACATGAAAGGAGCCTTGATTTCCTTGATGGCACTCCAGAGAAACCCCAAGAACACTGTTTCAAGGCTAGAGGGATTTTGAGGTCACTGTATCAACACGAAAGAGCTCCATGGACCAAAAATCAACTCGAGATGAGAGGTTAGTCCCTGACTTCGACTCCAGAGAAATACCACCTTATCACAAGCACCTCAAGAGGAGGCTTCTCTCAGCTCTAGGTATGTGAGAGGGACCCTGAGTTTGCGGCCTCAAGTGGAATGGACACCGCGATGCCCTGACTCGAAATAAGGCCGGATATCCCTGCAGTGACTTGAATGCAGGCTCGTCTTGCATCTCCCAAAACGAAAGGATGTCTGAATCCCCTGTGGAGACAAGAGAGAAAGACCTAGTTCCCCACCTCATCGCGACCGGAGGCCTCACATCCTTTGAAAATTCCAGAGGTACGCTGAGATCAGTGCCTCCAAAGAAGACGATGCCTGACTCCTCGTGAAACTTGATAGGAGTCCCAGGATTCCTGTGCCACGTGGAAAGGGACCCGTGGTCTCCCGCCTCAGCTGGAGAGGCGTCCCAATTGCCCTGCCAAGCCTCGAGGAGAATCCCGAGTTGTCCCTCGCAACTAGGCAGGAGTCCTGACGTCGCTGAAGAAACACGTGGGTGGAAGGGCCATCCCCGTCGTAACTCGAGAATATACCCCAGGTTCCCGCCGCAACTCGAGAAAAACCATGAGACTTCCCCCTCGCCGTGAGATGAGGCCCGATTCCCCTGCACTGCGTGCACAGCAATTCCGTGTTGCACATCACACATGAAAGGAGCCTTGATTTCCTTGATGGCACTCCAGAGAAAACCCAAGAACACTGTTTCAAGACTAGAGGGAACCTGAGGTCACTGTAGCAACACGAAAGAGCTCGGTGGACCAAAAATCAACTCGAGATGAGAGGTTAGTCCCTGGCTTCGACTCCAGAGGAATACCACCTTACCACAAGCACCTCAAGAGGAGGCTTCTCTCAGCTCTAGCTATGTGAGAGGGACCCTGAGTTTGCGGCCTCAATTGGAATGGACACCGCGATGCCCTGACTCGAAATAAGGCCAGATATCCCTGCAGTGACTTGAATGCAGGCTCGTCTTGCATCTCCTAAAACGAAAGGGTACCTGAATACCCGGTGGAGACCACAGAGAAAGACCTAGTTCCCCACCTCATCGCGACCGGAGGCCTCACATCCTTTGAAAACTCCAGAGGTACGCAGAGATCAGTGCCTCCAAAGGAGACGATGCCTGACTCCTCGTGAAACTTGATAGGAGTCCCAGGATTCCTGTGGCACGTGGAAAGCTTCCCTTGGTCTCCCGCCTCAGCTGGAGAGGCGTCCCAATTGCCCTGCCAAGCCTCGAGGAGAATCCCGAGTTGTCACTCGCAACTAAGGAGGAGTCCTGACGTCGCTGAACAAACACGTGTGTGGAAGGGCCATCCCCGTCGTAACTCGAGAATATACCCCAGGTTCCCGCCGCAACTCGAGAAAAACCATGAGACTTCCCCCTCGCTGCGAGATGAGGCCCGATTCCCCTGCATTGCGTGCAGAGCAGTTCCGTGTTGCACATCACACATGAAAGGAGCCTTGATTTCCTTGATGGCACTCTAGAGAAAACCCAAGAACACTGTTTCAAGGCTAGAGGGATCCAGAGGTCACTGTAGCAACACGAAAGAGCTCCGTGGACCAAAAATCAACTCGAGATGAGAGGTTAGTCCCTGGCTTCGACTCCAGAGGAATACCACCTTACCACAAGCACCTCAAGAGGAGGCTTCTCTCAGCTCTAGGTATGTGAGAGGGACCCTGAGTTTGCGGCCTCAAGTGGAATGGACACCGCGATGCCCTGACTCAAAATAAGGCAGGATATCCCTGCAGTGACTTGAATGCAGGCTCGTCTTGCATCTCCCAAGACGAAAGGATGTCTGAATCCCCTGTGGAGACCACAGAGAAAGACCTTGTTCCCCACCTCATCGCGACCGGAGGCCTCACATCCTTTGAAAACTCCAGAGGTACGCGGAGATCAGTGCCTCCAAAGGAGACGATGCCTGACTCCTCGTGAAACTTGATAGGAGTCCCAGGATTCCTGTGGCCCATGGAAAGGGACCCTTGGTCTCCCGCCTCAGATGGAGAGGCGTCCCAATTGCCCTGCCAAGCCTCGAGGAGAATCCCGAGTTGTCCCTCGCAACTAGGCAGGAGTCCTGACGTCGCTGAACAAACCCGTGTGTGGAAGGGCCATCCCCGTCGTAACTCGAGAATATACCCCAGGTTCCCGCCGCAACTCGAGAAAAACCATGAGACTCCCCCTCGCCACGAGATGGGGCCCGATTCCCCTACACTGTGTGCAGAGCAATTCCGTGTTGCACATCACACATGAAAGGAGCCTTGATTTCCTTGATGGCACTCCAGAGAAACCCCAAGAACACTGTTTCAAGGCTAGAGGGATCCTGAGGTCACTGTAGCAACACTAAAGAGCTCCGTGGCCAAAAATCAATTCGAGATGAGAGGTTAGTCCCTGACTTCGACTCCAGAGGACTACCACCTCACCACAAGCACCTCAAGAGGAGGCTTCTCTCAGCTCTAGGTATGTGAGAGGGACCCTGAGTTTGCGGCCTCAAGTGGAATGGACACCGCGATGCCCTGATTCGAAATAAGGCCGGATATCCCTGCAGTGCCTTGAATGCAGGCTCGTCTTGCATCTCCCAAGACGAAAGGATGTCTGAATCCCCTGTGGAGACCACAGAGAAAGACCTAGTTCCCCACCTCATCGCGACCGGAGGCCTCACATCCTTTGAAAACTCCAGAGGTACGCGGAGATCAGTGCCTCCAAAGGAGACGATGCCT
The DNA here is from genome assembly GCF_910594005.1 of Cervus elaphus. NCBI lineage: Eukaryota > Metazoa > Chordata > Mammalia > Artiodactyla > Cervidae > Cervus > Cervus elaphus. The sequence continues at coordinate 367,914 of NC_057815.1, read as the reverse complement.
GACTCCTCGTGAAACTTGATAAGAGTCCCCCGATTCCTGTGGCACGTGGAAAGGGACCCTTGGTCCCGCCTCACCTGGAGAGGCATCCCAATTGCCCTGCCAAGCCTCGAGGAGAATCCCGAGTTGTCCCTCGCAACTAGGCAGGAGTCCTGACGTCGTTGAACAAACACGTGTGTGGAAGGGCCATCCCCGTCGTAACTCGAGAATATACCCCAGGTTCCCACCGCAACTCGAGACAAACCATGGGACTTCCCCCTCGCCGCAAAATGAGGCCCGATACCCTGCACTGCGTGCAGAGCAATTCCGTGTTGCACATCACACATGAAAGGAGCCTTGATTTCCTTGATGGCACTCCAGAGAAACCCCAAGAACACTGTTTCAAGGCTAGAGGGATCCTGAGGTCACTGTAGCAACACGAAAGAGCTCCGTGGCCAAAAATCAATTCGAGATGAGAGGTTAGTCCCTGACTTCGACTCCAGAGGAATATCACCTCACCACAAGCACCTCAAGAGGAGGCATCTCTCAGCTCTAGGTATGTAAGAGGGACCCTGAGTTTGCGGCCTCAAGTGGAATGGACACCGCGATGTCCTGATTCGAAATAAGGCCGGATATCCCTGCAGTGCCTTGAATGCAGGCTCGTCTTGCATCTCCCATGACAAAAGTATATCTGAATCCTCTGTGGAGACCACAGAGAAAGACCTAGTTCCCCACCTCATCGCGACCGGAGGCCTCACATCCTTTGATAACTCCAGAGGTACGCGGAGATCAGTGCCTCCAAAGGAGACGATGCCTGACTCCTCGTGAAACTTGATAGGAGTCCCAGGATTCCTGTGGCTAGTGGAAAGGGACGCTTGGTCTCGCGCCTCAGCTGGAGAGGCGTCCCAATTGCCCTGCGAAGCCTCGAGGAGAATCCCGAGTTGTCCCTCGCAACTAGGCAGGAGTCCTGACGTCGCTGAACAAACACGTGGGTGGAAGGGCCATCGCCGTCGTAACTCGAGAATATACCCCAGGTTCCCGCCGCAACTCGAGAAAAACCATGAGACTTCCCTCTCGCCGCGAGATGAGGCCCGATTCCCCTGCGCTGCGTGCAGACCAATTCCATGTTGCACATCACACATGAAAGGAGCCTTGATTTCCTTGATGGCACTCCAGAGAAACACCAAGAACACTGTTTCAAGGCTAGAGGGATCCTGAGGTCACTGTAGCAACACAAAAGAGCTCCGTGGACCAAAAATCAACTCGAGATGAGGGGTTAGTCCCTGGCTTCGACTCCAGAGAAATACCACCTCACCACAAGTACCTCAAGAGGAGGTTTCTCTCAGCTTTAGGTATGTGAGAGGGACCCTGATTTTGCGGCCTCAAGTGGAATGGACACCGTGATGCCCTGACTCGAAATAAGGCCGGATATCCCTGCAGTGACTTGAATGCAGGCTCGTCTTGCATCTGCCAAGACGAAAGGATGTCTGAATCCCCTGTGGAGACCACAGAGAACGACCTAGTTCCCCACCTCATGGTAACCGGAGCCCTCACATTCTTTGAAAACTCCAGAGGTACGCGGAGATCAGTGCCTCCAAAGGAAACGATGCCTGACTCCTCGTGAAACTTGATAGGAGTCCCAGGATTCCTGTGGCACGTGGAAAGGGAGCCTTGGTCTCCCGCCTCAGCTGGAGAGGCGTCCCAATTGCCCTGCCAAGCCTCGAGGAGAATCCCGAGTTGTCCCTCGCAACTAGGCAGAAGTCCTGACGTCCCTGAACAAACACGGGTGTGGAAGGGCCATCCCCGTCGTAACTCGAGAATATAGCCCAGGTTCCCGCCGCAACTCGCGAAAAACCATGAGACTTCCCCCTCGCCGCAAAATGAGGTTCGATTCCCCTGCACTGCGTGCAGAGCAATTCCGTGTTGCACATCACACATGAAAGGAGCCTTGATTTCCTTGATGGCACTCCAGAGAAACCCCAAGAACACTCTTTCAAGGCTAGAGGGATCCTGAGGTCACTGTAGCAACACGAAAGAGCTCCGTGGACCAGAAATCAACTCGAGATGAGGGGTTAGTCCTTGGCTTCGACTCCAGAGCAATACCACCTTACCACAAGCACCTCAAGAGGAGGCTTCTCTCAGCTCTAGGTATGTTAGAGGGACCCTGAGTTTGCGGCCACAATTGGAATGGACACCGCTATGCCCTGACTCGAAATAAGGCCACATATCCAAGCAGTGACTTGAATGCAGGCTCGTCTTGCATCTCCCAAGACGAAAGGATGTCTGAATCCCCTGTGGAGACCACAGAGAAAGACCTAGTTCCCCACCTCATCGCGACCGGAGGCCTCACATCCTTTGAAAACTCCAGAGGTACGCGGAGATCAGTGCCTGCAAAGGAGACGATGCCTGACTCCTCGTGAAACTTGATAGGAGTCCCAGGATTCCTGTGGCACGTGGAAAGGGACCCTTGGTCTCCCGCCTCAGCTGGAGAGGCGTCCCAATTGCCCTGCCAAGCCTCGAGGAGAATCCCGAGTTGTCCCTCCCAACTAGGCAGGATTCCTGACGTCGCTGAACAAACACGTGGGTGGAAGGGCCATCCCCGTCGTAACTCGAGAATATACCCCAGGTTCCCGCCGCAACTCGAGAAAAACCATGAGACTTCCCCCTCGTCGCGAGATGAGGCCCGATTCCCCTGCACTGCGGGCAGAGTAATTCCGTGTTGCACATCACACATGAAAGGAGCCTTGATTTCCTTGATGGTACTCCAGAGAAACCCCAAGAACACTGTTTCAAGGCTAGAGGGAAACTGAGGTCACTGTAGCAACACGAAAGAGCTCCGTGGACCAAAAATCAACTCGAGATGAGAGGTTAGTCCCTGGCTTCGACTCCAGAGGAATACCACCTTACCACAAGCACCTCAAGAGGAGGCTTCTCTCAGCTCTAGGTATGTGAGAGGGACCCTGAGTTTGCGGCCTCAAGTGGAATGGACACCGTGATGCCCTGACTCGAAATAAGGCCGGATATCCCTGCAGTGACTTGAATGCAGGCTCGTCTTGCATCTGCCAAGACGAAAGGATGTCTGAATCCCCTGTGGAGACCACAGAGAACGACCTAGTTCCCCACCTCATGGTGACCGGAGGCCTCACATTCTTTGAAAACTCCAGAGGTACGCGGAGATCAGTGCCTCCAAAGGAATCGATGCCTGACTCCTCGTGAAACTTGATAGGAGTCCCAGGATTCCTGTGGCACGTGGAAAGGGAGCCTTGGTCTCCCGCCTCAGCTGGAGAGGCGTCCCAATTGCCCTGCCAAGCCTCGAGGAGAATCCCGAGTTGTCCCTCGCAACTAGGCAGAAGTCAAGACGTCCCTGAACAAACACGGGTGTGGAAGGGCCATCCCCGTCGTAACTCGAGAATATAGCCCAGGTTCCCGCCGCAACTCGAGAAAAACCATGAGACTTCCCCCTCGCCGCAAAATGAGGTTCGATTCCCCTGCACTGCGTGCAGAGCAATTCCGTGTTGCACATCACACATGAAAGGAGCCTTGATTTCATTGATGGCACTCCAGAGAAACCCCAAGAACACAGTTTCAAGGCTAGAGGGATCCTGAGGTCACTGTAGCAACACGAAAGAGCTCCGTGGACCAGAAATCAACTCGAGATGAGGGGTTAGTCCTTGGCTTCGACTCCAGAGCAATACCACCTTACCACAAGCACCTCAAGAGGAGGCTTCTCTCAGCTCTAGGTATGTGAGAGGGACCCTGAGTTTGCGGCCTCAAGTGGAATGGACACCGCGATGCCCTGACACGAAATAAGGCCGGATATCCCTGCAGTGACTTGAATGCAGGCTCGTCTTGCATCTCCCAAGACGAAAGAATGTCTGAATCCCCTGTGGAGACCACAGAGAAAGACCTAGTTCCCCACCTCATCGCGACCGGAGGCCTCACATCCTTTGAAAACTCCAGAGGTACGCGGAGATCAGTGCCTGCAAAGGAGACGATGCCTGACTCCTCGTGAAACTTGATAGGAGTCCCAGGATTCCTGTGGCACGTGGAAAGGGACCCTTGGTCTCCCGCCTCAGCTGGAGAGGCGTCCCAATTGCCCTGCCAAGCCTCGAGGAGAATCCCGAGTTGTCCCTCGCAACTAGGCAGGAGTCCTGACGTCGCTGAACAAACACGTGGGTGGAAGGGCCATCCCCGTCGTAACTCGAGAATATACCCCAGGTTCCCGCCGCAACTCGAGAAAAACCATGAGACTTCCCCCTCGTCGCGAGATGAGGCCCGATTCCCCTGCACTGCGGGCAGAGCAATTCCGTGTTGCACATCACACATGAAAGGAGCCTTGATTTCCTTGATGGTACTCCAGAGAAACCCCAAGAACACTGTTTCAAGGCTGGAGGGAAACTGAGGTCACTGTAGCAACACGAAAGAGCTCCGTGGACCAAAAATCAACTCGAGATGAGAGGTTAGTCCCTGGCTTCGACTCCAGAGGAATACCACCTTACCACAAGCACCTCAAGAGGAGGCTTCTCTCACCTCTAGGTATGTGAGAGAGACCCAGAGTTTGCAGCCTCAAGTGGAATGGACACCGCGATGCCCTGGCTCGAAATAAGGCTGGATATCCCTGCAGTGACTTGAATGGAGGCTCGTATTGCATCTCCTAAGACGAAAGGATGTCTGAATCCCCTGTGGAGACCACAGAGAAAGACCTAGTTCCCCACCTCATCGCGACCGGAGGCCTCACATCCTTTGAAAACTCCAGATGTACGCGGAGATCAGTGCCTCCAAAGGAGATGATGCCTGACTCGTCGTGAAACTTGATAGGAGTACCAGGATTCCTGTGGCACGTGGAAAGGGACCCTTGGTCTCCCGCCTCAGTTGGAGAGGCGTCCCAATTGCCCTGCCAAGCCTCGAGGAGAATCCCGAGTTGTTCCTCGCAACTAGGCAGGAGTCCTGACGTCGCTGAACAAACACGTGTGTGGAAGGGCCATCCCCGTCGTAACTCGAGAATATACCCCAGGTTCCCGCCGCAACTCCAGAAAAACCATGAGACTTCCCCCTCGCCGCGAGATGAGGCCCGATTCCCCTGCACTGCATGCAGAGCAATTCCGTCTTGCACATCACACATGAAATAAGCCTTGATTTCCTTGATGGCACTCCAGAGAAACCCCAAGAACACTGTTTCAAGGCTAGAGGGATCCTGAGGTCACTGTAGCAACACGAAAGAGCTCCGTGGACCACAAATCAACTCGAGATGAGGGGTTAGTCCCTGGCTTCGACTCCATGGGAATACCACCTTACCACAAGCACCTCAAGAGGAGGCTTCTCTCAGCTCTAGGTATGTGAGAGGGACCCTGAGTTTGCAGCCTCAAGTGGAATGGACACCGCGATGCCCTGACTCGAAATAAGGCCGGATATCCCTGCAGTGACTTGAATGCAGGCTCGTCTTGCATCTCCGAAGACGAAAGGATGTCTGAATCCCCTGTGGAGACCACAGAGAAACACATAGTTCCCCACCTCATCGCGACCGGAGGCCTCACATTCTTTGAAAATTCCAGAGGTACGTGGAGATCAGTGCCTCCAAAGGAGACGATGCCTGACTCCTCGTGAAACTTGATAGGAGTCCCAGGATTCCTGTGGCACATGGAAAGGGACCCTTGGTCTCCCGCTACAGCTGGAGAGGCGTCCCAATTGCCCTGCCAAGCCTCGAGGAGAATCCCGAGTTGTCCCTGGCAACTAGGCAGGAGTCCTGCCGTCGCTGAACAAACACGTGTGTGTAAGGGCCATCCCCGTCGTAACTCGAGAATATACCCCAGGTTCCCGCCGCAACTCGAGAAAAACCATGAGACTTCCCTCTCGCCTCGAGATGAGGCCCGATTTCCCTGCACTGCGTGCAGAGCAATTCCGTGTTGCACATCACACATGAAAGGAGCCTTAATTTCCTTGATAGCACTCCAGAGAAACCCCAAGAACACTGTTTCAAGGCTAGAGGGATCCTGAGGTCACTGCAGCAACAGGAAAGAGCTCCATGGACCAAAAATCAACTCGAGATGAGGGGTTAGTCCCTGGCTTCGACTCCAGAGGAATACCACCTTACCACAAGCACCTCAAGAGGAGGCTTCTCTCAGCTCTAGGTATGTAAGAGGGACCCTGAGTTTGCAGCCTCAAGTGGAATGGACACCGCTATGCCCTGACTCGAAATAAGGCCACATATCCCAGCAGTGACTTGAATGCAGGCTCGTCTTGCATCTCCCAAGACGAAAGGATGTCTGAATCCCCTGTGGAGACCACAGAGAAAGACCTAGCTCCCCACCTCATCGCGACCGGAGGCCTCACATCCTTTGAAAACTCCAGAGGTACCCGGAGATCAGTGCCTCCAAAGGGGACGATGCCTGACTCCTCGTGAAACTTGATAGGAGTCCCAGGATTCCTGTGGCACGTGGAAAGGGACCCTTGGTCTCCCGCCTCAGCTGGAGAGGCGTCCCAATTGCCCTGCCAAGCCTCGAGAAGAATCCTGAGTTGTCCCTCGCAACTAGGCAGGAGTCCTGCCGTCGCTGAACAAACACGTGTGTGGAAGGGCCATCCCCGTCGTAACTCGAGAATATACCCCAGGTTCCTGCCCCAACTCGAGAAAAACCATGAGACTTCCCACTCGCCGTGAGATGAGGCCTGATTCCCCTGCACTGCGTGCAGAACAATTCCGTGTTGCACATCACACATGGAAGGAGCCTTGATTTCCTTGATGGCACTCCAGAGAAACCCCAAGAACACTGTTTCAAGGCTAGAGGGATCCTGAGGTCACTGTAGCAACAAGAAAGAGCTCCGTGGACCAAAAATCAACTCGAGATGAGAGGTTAGTCCCTGGCTTCGACTCCAAAGGAATACCACCTTACCACAAGAACCTCAAGAGGAGGCTTCTCTCAGCTCTAGGTATGTGAGAGGGACCCTGAGTTTGCGGCCTCAGGTGGAATGGACACCGTGATGCCCTGACTCGAAATAAGGCCGGATATCCCTGCAGTGACTTGAATGCAGGCTCGTCTTGCATCCCACAAGACGAAAGGATGTCTGAATCCCCTGTGGAGACCACAGAGAAAGACCTAGTTCCCCACCTCATCGCGACCGGAGGCCTCACATCCTTTGAAAACTCCAGAGGTACGCGGAGATCAGTGCCTCCAAAGGAGACGATGCCTGACTCCTCGTGAAACTTGATAGGAGTCCCAGGATTCCTGTGGCACGTGGAAAGGGACCCTTGGTCTCCCGCCTCAGATGGAGAGGCGTCCCAATTGCCCTGCCAAGCTTCGAGGAGAATCCCGAGTTGTCCCTCGCAACTATGCAGGAGTCCTGACGTCGCTGAAGAAACACGAGTGTGGAAGGGCCATCCCCGTCGTAACTCGAAAATATACCCCAGGTTCCCGCCGCAACTCGAGAAAAACCATGAAACTTCCCCATCACCACGAGATGCGGCCCGATTCCCCTGCTCTGTGTGCAGAGCAATTCCGTGTTGCACATCACACATGAAAGGAGCCTTGATTTCCTTGATGGCACTCCAGAGAATCCCCAAGAACACTGTTTCAAGGCTAGAGGGATCCTGAGGTCAATGTAGCAATAAGAAAGAGCTCCGTGGACCAAAAATTAACTCGAGATGAGAGGTTAGTCCCTGGCTTCGACTGCAGAGGAATAACACCTTACCACAAGCTCCTCAAGAGGAGGCTTCTCTCAGCTCTAGGTATGTGAGAGGGACCCTGAGTTTGCGGCCTCAAGTGGAATGGACACCGCGATGCCCTGACTCGAAATAATGCCGGATATCCCTGCAGTGACTTGAATGCAGGCTCGTCATGCATCTCCAAAGACGAAAGGATGTCTGAATCCCCTGTGGAGACCACAGAGAAACACCTAGTTCCCCACCTCATCGCGACCGGAGGCCTCACATACTCTGAAAACTCCAGAGGTACGCGGAGATCAGTGCCTCCAAAGGAGACGATGCCTGATTCCTGGTGAAACTTGATAGGAGTCCGAGGATTCCGTTGGGACGTGGAAAGGGACAATTGGTCTCCCGCCTCAGCTGGAGAGGCGTCCCAATTGCCCTGCCAAGCCTCGAGGAGAATCCCGAGCTGTCCCTCGCAACTAGGCAGGAGTCCTGACGTCGCTGAACAAACACGTGGGTGGAAGGGCCATCCCCGTCGTAACTCGAGAATATACCCCAGGTTCCCGCCGCAACTCGAGACAAACCATGAGACTTCCCCCTCGCCGCGAGATGAGGCCCGATTACCCTGCACTGCGTGCAGAGCCATTCCGTGTTGCACATCACACATGAAAGGAGCCTTGATTTCCTTGATGGCACTCCAGAGAAACCCCAAGAACACTGTTTCAAGGCTAGAGGGTCCTGAGGTCACTGTAGCAACAAGAAAGAGCTCCGTGGACCAAAAATCAACTCGAGATGAGAGGTTAGTCCCTGGCTTCGACTCCAGAGGAATACCACCTTACCACAAGTACACCAAGAGGAGGCTTCTCTCAGCTCTAGGTATGTGAGAGGGACACTGAGTTTGCGGCCTCAAGTGGAATGGACACCGCGATGCCCTGACTCGAAATAAGGCCGGATATCCCTGCAGTGACTTGAATGCAGGCTCGTCTTGCATCTCCCAAGACGAAAGGATGTCTGAATCCCCTGTGGAGACCACAGAGAAAGACCTTGTTCCCCACCTCATCGCGACCGGAGGCCTCACATCCTTTGAAAACACCAGAGGTACCCAGAGATCAGTGCCTCCAAAGGTGACGATGCCTGATTCCTCGTGAAACTTGATAGGAGTCCCAAGATTCCTGTGGCACGTGGAAAGGGACCCTTGGTCTCCCGCCTCAGCTGGAGAGGCAGCCCAATTGCCCTGCCAAGCCTCGAGGAGAATCCCGAGTTGTCCCTTGCAACTAGGCAGGAGTCCTGACGTCGCTGAACTAACACGTGGGTGGAAGGGCCATCCCCGTCATAACTCGGGAATATATTCCAGGTTCCCGCCGCAACTCGAGAAAAACCATGAGACTTCCCCCTCACCGCGAGATGAGGCCCGATTCCCCTGCACTGCGTGCAGAGCAATTCCGTGTTGCACATCACACATGAAAGGAGCCTTGATTTCCTTGATGGCACTCCAGAGAAACCCCAAGAACACTGTTTCAAGGCTAGAGGGATTTTGAGGTCACTGTATCAACACGAAAGAGCTCCATGGACCAAAAATCAACTCGAGATGAGAGGTTAGTCCCTGACTTCGACTCCAGAGAAATACCACCTTACCACAAGCACCTCAAGAGGAGGCTTCTCTCAGCTCTAGGTATGTGAGAGGGACCCTGAGTTTGCGGCCTCAAGTGGAATGGACACCGCGATGCCCTGACTCGAAATAAGGCCGGATATCCCTGCAGTGACTTGAATGCAGGCTCGTCTTGCATCTCCCAAAACGAAAGGATGTCTGAATCCCCTGTGGAGACAAGAGAGAAAGACCTAGTTCCCCACCTCATCGCGACCGGAGGCCTCACATCCTTTGAAAATTCCAGAGGTACGCTGAGATCAGTGCCTCCAAAGAAGACGATGCCTGACTCCTCGTGAAACTTGATAGGAGTCCCAGGATTCCTGTGCCACGTGGAAAGGGACCCGTGGTCTCCCGCCTCAGCTGGAGAGGCGTCCCAATTGCCCTGCCAAGCCTCGAGGAGAATCCCGAGTTGTCCCTCGCAACTAGGCAGGAGTCCTGACGTCGCTGAAGAAACACGTGGGTGGAAGGGCCATCCCCGTCGTAACTCGAGAATATACCCCAGGTTCCCGCCGCAACTCGAGAAAAACCATGAGACTTCCCCCTCGCCGTGAGATGAGGCCCGATTCCCCTGCACTGCGTGCACAGCAATTCCGTGTTGCACATCACACATGAAAGGAGCCTTGATTTCCTTGATGGCACTCCAGAGAAAACCCAAGAACACTGTTTCAAGACTAGAGGGAACCTGAGGTCACTGTAGCAACACGAAAGAGCTCGGTGGACCAAAAATCAACTCGAGATGAGAGGTTAGTCCCTGGCTTCGACTCCAGAGGAATACCACCTTACCACAAGCACCTCAAGAGGAGGCTTCTCTCAGCTCTAGCTATGTGAGAGGGACCCTGAGTTTGCGGCCTCAATTGGAATGGACACCGCGATGCCCTGACTCGAAATAAGGCCAGATATCCCTGCAGTGACTTGAATGCAGGCTCGTCTTGCATCTCCTAAAACGAAAGGGTACCTGAATACCCGGTGGAGACCACAGAGAAAGACCTAGTTCCCCACCTCATCGCGACCGGAGGCCTCACATCCTTTGAAAACTCCAGAGGTACGCAGAGATCAGTGCCTCCAAAGGAGACGATGCCTGACTCCTCGTGAAACTTGATAGGAGTCCCAGGATTCCTGTGGCACGTGGAAAGCTTCCCTTGGTCTCCCGCCTCAGCTGGAGAGGCGTCCCAATTGCCCTGCCAAGCCTCGAGGAGAATCCCGAGTTGTCACTCGCAACTAAGGAGGAGTCCTGACGTCGCTGAACAAACACGTGTGTGGAAGGGCCATCCCCGTCGTAACTCGAGAATATACCCCAGGTTCCCGCCGCAACTCGAGAAAAACCATGAGACTTCCCCCTCGCTGCGAGATGAGGCCCGATTCCCCTGCATTGCGTGCAGAGCAGTTCCGTGTTGCACATCACACATGAAAGGAGCCTTGATTTCCTTGATGGCACTCTAGAGAAAACCCAAGAACACTGTTTCAAGGCTAGAGGGATCCAGAGGTCACTGTAGCAACACGAAAGAGCTCCGTGGACCAAAAATCAACTCGAGATGAGAGGTTAGTCCCTGGCTTCGACTCCAGAGGAATACCACCTTACCACAAGCACCTCAAGAGGAGGCTTCTCTCAGCTCTAGGTATGTGAGAGGGACCCTGAGTTTGCGGCCTCAAGTGGAATGGACACCGCGATGCCCTGACTCAAAATAAGGCAGGATATCCCTGCAGTGACTTGAATGCAGGCTCGTCTTGCATCTCCCAAGACGAAAGGATGTCTGAATCCCCTGTGGAGACCACAGAGAAAGACCTTGTTCCCCACCTCATCGCGACCGGAGGCCTCACATCCTTTGAAAACTCCAGAGGTACGCGGAGATCAGTGCCTCCAAAGGAGACGATGCCTGACTCCTCGTGAAACTTGATAGGAGTCCCAGGATTCCTGTGGCCCATGGAAAGGGACCCTTGGTCTCCCGCCTCAGATGGAGAGGCGTCCCAATTGCCCTGCCAAGCCTCGAGGAGAATCCCGAGTTGTCCCTCGCAACTAGGCAAGAGTCCTGACGTCGCTGAACAAACCCGTGTGTGGAAGGGCCATCCCCGTCGTAACTCGAGAATATACCCCAGGTTCCCGCCGCAACTCGAGAAAAACCATGAGACTCCCCCTCGCCACGAGATGGGGCCCGATTCCCCTACACTGTGTGCAGAGCAATTCCGTGTTGCACATCACACATGAAAGGAGCCTTGATTTCCTTGATGGCACTCCAGAGAAACCCCAAGAACACTGTTTCAAGGCTAGAGGGATCCTGAGGTCACTGTAGCAACACTAAAGAGCTCCGTGGCCAAAAATCAATTCGAGATGAGAGGTTAGTCCCTGACTTCGACTCCAGAGGACTACCACCTCACCACAAGCACCTCAAGAGGAGGCTTCTCTCAGCTCTAGGTATGTGAGAGGGACCCTGAGTTTGCGGCCTCAAGTGGAATGGACACCGCGATGCCCTGATTCGAAATAAGGCCGGATATCCCTGCAGTGCCTTGAATGCAGGCTCGTCTTGCATCTCCCAAGACGAAAGGATGTCTGAATCCCCTGTGGAGACCACAGAGAAAGACCTAGTTCCCCACCTCATCGCGACCGGAGGCCTCACATCCTTTGAAAACTCCAGAGGTACGCGGAGATCAGTGCCTCCAAAGGAGACGATGCCTGACTCCTCGTGAAACTTGATAAGAGTCCCCCGATTCCTGTGGCACGTGGAAAGGGACCCTTGGTCCCGCCTCACCTGGAGAGGCATCCCAATTGCCCTGCCAAGCCTCGAGGAGAATCCCGAGTTGTCCCTCGCAACTAGGCAGGAGTCCTGACGTCGTTGAACAAACACGTGTGTGGAAGGGCCATCCCCGTCGTAACTCGAGAATATACCCCAGGTTCCCACCGCAACTCGAGACAAACCATGGGACTTCCCCCTCGCCGCAAAATGAGGCCCGATACCCTGCACTGCGTGCAGAGCAATTCCGTGTTGCACATCACACATGAAAGGAGCCTTGATTTCCTTGATGGCACTCCAGAGAAACCCCAAGAACACTGTTTCAAGGCTAGAGGGATCCTGAGGTCACTGTAGCAACACGAAAGAGCTCCGTGGCCAAAAATCAATTCGAGATGAGAGGTTAGTCCCTGACTTCGACTCCAGAGGAATATCACCTCACCACAAGCACCTCAAGAGGAGGCATCTCTCAGCTCTAGGTATGTAAGAGGGACCCTGAGTTTGCGGCCTCAAGTGGAATGGACACCGCGATGTCCTGATTCGAAATAAGGCCGGATATCCCTGCAGTGCCTTGAATGCAGGCTCGTCTTGCATCTCCCATGACAAAAGTATATCTGAATCCTCTGTGGAGACCACAGAGAAAGACCTAGTTCCCCACCTCATCGCGACCGGAGGCCTCACATCCTTTGATAACTCCAGAGGTACGCGGAGATCAGTGCCTCCAAAGGAGACGATGCCTGACTCCTCGTGAAACTTGATAGGAGTCCCAGGATTCCTGTGGCTAGTGGAAAGGGACGCTTGGTCTCGCGCCTCAGCTGGAGAGGCGTCCCAATTGCCCTGCGAAGCCTCGAGGAGAATCCCGAGTTGTCCCTCGCAACTAGGCAGGAGTCCTGACGTCGCTGAACAAACACGTGGGTGGAAGGGCCATCGCCGTCGTAACTCGAGAATATACCCCAGGTTCCCGCCGCAACTCGAGAAAAACCATGAGACTTCCCTCTCGCCGCGAGATGAGGCCCGATTCCCCTGCGCTGCGTGCAGACCAATTCCATGTTGCACATCACACATGAAAGGAGCCTTGATTTCCTTGATGGCACTCCAGAGAAACACCAAGAACACTGTTTCAAGGCTAGAGGGATCCTGAGGTCACTGTAGCAACACAAAAGAGCTCCGTGGACCAAAAATCAACTCGAGATGAGGGGTTAGTCCCTGGCTTCGACTCCAGAGAAATACCACCTCACCACAAGTACCTCAAGAGGAGGTTTCTCTCAGCTTTAGGTATGTGAGAGGGACCCTGATTTTGCGGCCTCAAGTGGAATGGACACCGTGATGCCCTGACTCGAAATAAGGCCGGATATCCCTGCAGTGACTTGAATGCAGGCTCGTCTTGCATCTGCCAAGACGAAAGGATGTCTGAATCCCCTGTGGAGACCACAGAGAACGACCTAGTTCCCCACCTCATGGTAACCGGAGCCCTCACATTCTTTGAAAACTCCAGAGGTACGCGGAGATCAGTGCCTCCAAAGGAAACGATGCCTGACTCCTCGTGAAACTTGATAGGAGTCCCAGGATTCCTGTGGCACGTGGAAAGGGAGCCTTGGTCTCCCGCCTCAGCTGGAGAGGCGTCCCAATTGCCCTGCCAAGCCTCGAGGAGAATCCCGAGTTGTCCCTCGCAACTAGGCAGAAGTCCTGACGTCCCTGAACAAACACGGGTGTGGAAGGGCCATCCCCGTCGTAACTCGAGAATATAGCCCAGGTTCCCGCCGCAACTCGCGAAAAACCATGAGACTTCCCCCTCGCCGCAAAATGAGGTTCGATTCCCCTGCACTGCGTGCAGAGCAATTCCGTGTTGCACATCACACATGAAAGGAGCCTTGATTTCCTTGATGGCACTCCAGAGAAACCCCAAGAACACTCTTTCAAGGCTAGAGGGATCCTGAGGTCACTGTAGCAACACGAAAGAGCTCCGTGGACCAGAAATCAACTCGAGATGAGGGGTTAGTCCTTGGCTTCGACTCCAGAGCAATACCACCTTACCACAAGCACCTCAAGAGGAGGCTTCTCTCAGCTCTAGGTATGTTAGAGGGACCCTGAGTTTGCGGCCACAATTGGAATGGACACCGCTATGCCCTGACTCGAAATAAGGCCACATATCCAAGCAGTGACTTGAATGCAGGCTCGTCTTGCATCTCCCAAGACGAAAGGATGTCTGAATCCCCTGTGGAGACCACAGAGAAAGACCTAGTTCCCCACCTCATCGCGACCGGAGGCCTCACATCCTTTGAAAACTCCAGAGGTACGCGGAGATCAGTGCCTGCAAAGGAGACGATGCCTGACTCCTCGTGAAACTTGATAGGAGTCCCAGGATTCCTGTGGCACGTGGAAAGGGACCCTTGGTCTCCCGCCTCAGCTGGAGAGGCGTCCCAATTGCCCTGCCAAGCCTCGAGGAGAATCCCGAGTTGTCCCTCCCAACTAGGCAGGATTCCTGACGTCGCTGAACAAACACGTGGGTGGAAGGGCCATCCCCGTCGTAACTCGAGAATATACCCCAGGTTCCCGCCGCAACTCGAGAAAAACCATGAGACTTCCCCCTCGTCGCGAGATGAGGCCCGATTCCCCTGCACTGCGGGCAGAGTAATTCCGTGTTGCACATCACACATGAAAGGAGCCTTGATTTCCTTGATGGTACTCCAGAGAAACCCCAAGAACACTGTTTCAAGGCTAGAGGGAAACTGAGGTCACTGTAGCAACACGAAAGAGCTCCGTGGACCAAAAATCAACTCGAGATGAGAGGTTAGTCCCTGGCTTCGACTCCAGAGGAATACCACCTTACCACAAGCACCTCAAGAGGAGGCTTCTCTCAGCTCTAGGTATGTGAGAGGGACCCTGAGTTTGCGGCCTCAAGTGGAATGGACACCGTGATGCCCTGACTCGAAATAAGGCCGGATATCCCTGCAGTGACTTGAATGCAGGCTCGTCTTGCATCTGCCAAGACGAAAGGATGTCTGAATCCCCTGTGGAGACCACAGAGAACGACCTAGTTCCCCACCTCATGGTGACCGGAGGCCTCACATTCTTTGAAAACTCCAGAGGTACGCGGAGATCAGTGCCTCCAAAGGAATCGATGCCTGACTCCTCGTGAAACTTGATAGGAGTCCCAGGATTCCTGTGGCACGTGGAAAGGGAGCCTTGGTCTCCCGCCTCAGCTGGAGAGGCGTCCCAATTGCCCTGCCAAGCCTCGAGGAGAATCCCGAGTTGTCCCTCGCAACTAGGCAGAAGTCAAGACGTCCCTGAACAAACACGGGTGTGGAAGGGCCATCCCCGTCGTAACTCGAGAATATAGCCCAGGTTCCCGCCGCAACTCGAGAAAAACCATGAGACTTCCCCCTCGCCGCAAAATGAGGTTCGATTCCCCTGCACTGCGTGCAGAGCAATTCCGTGTTGCACATCACACATGAAAGGAGCCTTGATTTCATTGATGGCACTCCAGAGAAACCCCAAGAACACAGTTTCAAGGCTAGAGGGATCCTGAGGTCACTGTAGCAACACGAAAGAGCTCCGTGGACCAGAAATCAACTCGAGATGAGGGGTTAGTCCTTGGCTTCGACTCCAGAGCAATACCACCTTACCACAAGCACCTCAAGAGGAGGCTTCTCTCAGCTCTAGGTATGTGAGAGGGACCCTGAGTTTGCGGCCTCAAGTGGAATGGACACCGCGATGCCCTGACACGAAATAAGGCCGGATATCCCTGCAGTGACTTGAATGCAGGCTCGTCTTGCATCTCCCAAGACGAAAGAATGTCTGAATCCCCTGTGGAGACCACAGAGAAAGACCTAGTTCCCCACCTCATCGCGACCGGAGGCCTCACATCCTTTGAAAACTCCAGAGGTACGCGGAGATCAGTGCCTGCAAAGGAGACGATGCCTGACTCCTCGTGAAACTTGATAGGAGTCCCAGGATTCCTGTGGCACGTGGAAAGGGACCCTTGGTCTCCCGCCTCAGCTGGAGAGGCGTCCCAATTGCCCTGCCAAGCCTCGAGGAGAATCCCGAGTTGTCCCTCGCAACTAGGCAGGAGTCCTGACGTCGCTGAACAAACACGTGGGTGGAAGGGCCATCCCCGTCGTAACTCGAGAATATACCCCAGGTTCCCGCCGCAACTCGAGAAAAACCATGAGACTTCCCCCTCGTCGCGAGATGAGGCCCGATTCCCCTGCACTGCGGGCAGAGCAATTCCGTGTTGCACATCACACATGAAAGGAGCCTTGATTTCCTTGATGGTACTCCAGAGAAACCCCAAGAACACTGTTTCAAGGCTGGAGGGAAACTGAGGTCACTGTAGCAACACGAAAGAGCTCCGTGGACCAAAAATCAACTCGAGATGAGAGGTTAGTCCCTGGCTTCGACTCCAGAGGAATACCACCTTACCACAAGCACCTCAAGAGGAGGCTTCTCTCACCTCTAGGTATGTGAGAGAGACCCAGAGTTTGCAGCCTCAAGTGGAATGGACACCGCGATGCCCTGGCTCGAAATAAGGCTGGATATCCCTGCAGTGACTTGAATGGAGGCTCGTATTGCATCTCCTAAGACGAAAGGATGTCTGAATCCCCTGTGGAGACCACAGAGAAAGACCTAGTTCCCCACCTCATCGCGACCGGAGGCCTCACATCCTTTGAAAACTCCAGATGTACGCGGAGATCAGTGCCTCCAAAGGAGATGATGCCTGACTCGTCGTGAAACTTGATAGGAGTACCAGGATTCCTGTGGCACGTGGAAAGGGACCCTTGGTCTCCCGCCTCAGTTGGAGAGGCGTCCCAATTGCCCTGCCAAGCCTCGAGGAGAATCCCGAGTTGTTCCTCGCAACTAGGCAGGAGTCCTGACGTCGCTGAACAAACACGTGTGTGGAAGGGCCATCCCCGTCGTAACTCGAGAATATACCCCAGGTTCCCGCCGCAACTCCAGAAAAACCATGAGACTTCCCCCTCGCCGCGAGATGAGGCCCGATTCCCCTGCACTGCATGCAGAGCAATTCCGTCTTGCACATCACACATGAAATAAGCCTTGATTTCCTTGATGGCACTCCAGAGAAACCCCAAGAACACTGTTTCAAGGCTAGAGGGATCCTGAGGTCACTGTAGCAACACGAAAGAGCTCCGTGGACCACAAATCAACTCGAGATGAGGGGTTAGTCCCTGGCTTCGACTCCATGGGAATACCACCTTACCACAAGCACCTCAAGAGGAGGCTTCTCTCAGCTCTAGGTATGTGAGAGGGACCCTGAGTTTGCAGCCTCAAGTGGAATGGACACCGCGATGCCCTGACTCGAAATAAGGCCGGATATCCCTGCAGTGACTTGAATGCAGGCTCGTCTTGCATCTCCGAAGACGAAAGGATGTCTGAATCCCCTGTGGAGACCACAGAGAAACACATAGTTCCCCACCTCATCGCGACCGGAGGCCTCACATTCTTTGAAAATTCCAGAGGTACGTGGAGATCAGTGCCTCCAAAGGAGACGATGCCTGACTCCTCGTGAAACTTGATAGGAGTCCCAGGATTCCTGTGGCACATGGAAAGGGACCCTTGGTCTCCCGCTACAGCTGGAGAGGCGTCCCAATTGCCCTGCCAAGCCTCGAGGAGAATCCCGAGTTGTCCCTGGCAACTAGGCAGGAGTCCTGCCGTCGCTGAACAAACACGTGTGTGTAAGGGCCATCCCCGTCGTAACTCGAGAATATACCCCAGGTTCCCGCCGCAACTCGAGAAAAACCATGAGACTTCCCTCTCGCCTCGAGATGAGGCCCGATTTCCCTGCACTGCGTGCAGAGCAATTCCGTGTTGCACATCACACATGAAAGGAGCCTTAATTTCCTTGATAGCACTCCAGAGAAACCCCAAGAACACTGTTTCAAGGCTAGAGGGATCCTGAGGTCACTGCAGCAACAGGAAAGAGCTCCATGGACCAAAAATCAACTCGAGATGAGGGGTTAGTCCCTGGCTTCGACTCCAGAGGAATACCACCTTACCACAAGCACCTCAAGAGGAGGCTTCTCTCAGCTCTAGGTATGTAAGAGGGACCCTGAGTTTGCAGCCTCAAGTGGAATGGACACCGCTATGCCCTGACTCGAAATAAGGCCACATATCCCAGCAGTGACTTGAATGCAGGCTCGTCTTGCATCTCCCAAGACGAAAGGATGTCTGAATCCCCTGTGGAGACCACAGAGAAAGACCTAGCTCCCCACCTCATCGCGACCGGAGGCCTCACATCCTTTGAAAACTCCAGAGGTACCCGGAGATCAGTGCCTCCAAAGGGGACGATGCCTGACTCCTCGTGAAACTTGATAGGAGTCCCAGGATTCCTGTGGCACGTGGAAAGGGACCCTTGGTCTCCCGCCTCAGCTGGAGAGGCGTCCCAATTGCCCTGCCAAGCCTCGAGAAGAATCCCGAGTTGTCCCTCGCAACTAGGCAGGAGTCCTGACGTCGCTGAACAAACACGTGAGTGGAAGGGCCATCCCCGTCGTAACTCGAGAATATACCCCAGGTTCCCACCGCAACTCGAGAAAAACCATGAGACTTCCCCCTCGCCGCGAGATGAGGCCCGATTCCCCTGCACTGCGTGCAGAGCAATTCCGTGTTGCACATCACACATGATAGGAGCCTTGATTTCCTTGATGGCACTCCAGAGAAACCCCAAGAACAATGTTTCAAGGCTAGAGGGATCCTGAGATCACTGTAGCAACACGAAAGTGCTCCGTGGACCAAAAATCAACTCGAGATGAGAGGTTAGTCAATGGCTTAGACTCCAGAGGAATACCACCTTACCATAAGAACCTCAAGAGGAGGCTTTTCTCAGCTCTAGCTATGTGAGAGGGACCCTGAGTTTGCGGCCTCAAGTGGAATGGACACCGCTATGCCCTGACTCGAAATAAGGCCGGATATCCCTGCAGTGACTTGAATGCAGGCTCGTCTTGCATCTCCCAAAACGAAAGGATGTCTGAATCCCCTGTGGAGACGACAGAGAAAGACCTAGTTCCCCACCTCATCGAGACTGGAGGCCTCACATCCTTTGAAAATTCCAGAGGTACGCGGAGATCAGTGCCTCCAAAGGAGACGATGCCTGACTCCTCGTGAAACTTGATAGGAGTCCCAGGATTCCTGTGGCACATGGAAAGGGACCCTTGGTCACCCGCCTCCCCTGGAAAGGCGTCCCAATTGCCCTGCCAAGCCTCGAGGGGAATCCCGAGTTGTCCCTCGCAACTAGGCAGGAGTCCTGACGTCGCTGAACAAACACGTGGGTGGAAGGGCCATCCCCATCGTAACTCGAGAATATACCCCAGGTTCCCGCCGCAACTCGAGAAAAACCATGAGACTTCCCCCTCGCTGCGAGATGAGGAACGATTCCCCTGCACTGCGTGCAGAGCAATTCCGTGTTGCACATCACACATGAAAGGAGCCTTGATTTCCTTGATGGCACTCCAGACAAACCCCAAGAACACTGTTTCAAGGCTAGAGGGATCCTGAGGTCACTGCAGCAACAGGAAAGAGCTCCGTGGACCAAAAATCAACTCGAGATGAGGGGTTAGTCCCTGGCTTCGACTCCAGAATAAAACCACCTTACCACAAGCACCTCAAGAGGAGGCTTCTCTCAGCTCTAGGTATGTAAGAGGGACCCTGAGTTTGCAGCCTCAAGTGGAATGGACACCGCTATGCCCTGACTCGAAATAAGGCCACATATCCCAGCAGTGACTTGAATGCAGGCTCGTCTTGCATCTCCCAAGACGAAAGGATGTCTGAATCCCCTGTGGAGACCACAGAGAAAGACCTAGCTCCCCACCTCATCGCGACCGGAGGCCTCACATCCTTTGAAAACTCCAGAGGTACCCGGAGATCAGTGCCTCCAAAGGAGACGATGCCTGACTCCTCGTGAAACTTGATAGGAGTCCCTGGATTCCTGTGGCACGTGGAAAGGGACCTTTGGTCTCCCGCCTCAGCTGGAGAGGCGTCCCAATTGCCCTGCCAAGCCTCGAGAAGAATCCCGAGTTGTCCCTCGCAACTAGGCAGGAGTCCTGACGTCGCTGAACAAACACGTGGGTGGAAGGGCCATCCCCGTCGTAACTCGAGAATATACTCCAGGTCCCCGCCGCAACTCGAGAAAAACCATGAGACTTCCCCCTCGCCGCAAAATGAGGTTCGATTCCGCTGCACTGCGTGCAGAGCAATTCCGTGTTGCACATCACACATGAAAGGAGCCTTGATTTCCTTGATGGCACTCCAGAGAAACCCCAAGAACACTGTTTCAAGGCTAGAGGGATCCTGAGGTCACTGTAGCAACACGAAAGAGCTCCGTGGACCAGAAATCAACTCGAGATGAGGGGTTAGTCCTTGGCTTCGACTCCAGAGCAATACCACCTTACCACAAGCACCTCAAGAGGAGGCTTCTCTCAGCTCTAGGTATGTTAGAGGGACCCTGAGTTTGCGGCCACAATTGGAATGGACACCGCTATGCCCTGACTCGAAATAAGGCCACATATCCAAGCAGTGACTTGAATGCAGGCTCGTCTTGCATCTCCCAAGACGAAAGGATGTCTGAATCCCCTGTGGAGACCACAGAGAAAGACCTAGTTCCCCACCTCATCGCGACCGGAGGCCTCACATCCTTTGAAAACTCCAGAGGTACGCGGAGATCAGTGCCTGCAAAGGAGACGATGCCTGACTCCTCGTGAAACTTGATAGGAGTCCCAGGATTCCTGTGGCACGTGGAAAGGGACCCTTGGTCTCCCGCCTCAGCTGGAGAGGCGTCCCAATTGCCCTGCCAAGCCTCGAGGAGAATCCCGAGTTGTCCCTCGCAACTAGGCAGGAGTCCTGACGTCGCTGAACAAACACGTGGGTGGAAGGGCCATCCCCGTCGTAACTCGAGAATATACCCCAGGTTCCCGCCGCAACTCGAGAAAAACCATGAGACTTCCCCCTCGTCGCGAGATGAGGCCCGATTCCCCTGCACTGCGGGCAGAGCAATTCCGTGTTGCACATCACACATGAAAGGAGCCTTGATTTCCTTGATGGTACTCCAGAGAAACCCCAAGAAGACTGTTTCAAGGCTAGAGGGAAACTGAGGTCACTGTAGCAACACGAAAGAGCTCCGTGGACCAAAAATCAACTCGAGATGAGAGGTTAGTCCCTGGCTTCGACTCCAGAGGAATACCACCTTACCACAAGCACCTCAAGAGGAGGCTTCTCTCACCTCTAGGTATGTGAGAGGGACCCAGAGTTTGCAGCCTCAAGTGGAATGGACACCGCGATGCCCTGGCTCGAAATAAGGCCGGATATCCCTGCAGTGACTTGAATGGAGGCTCGTATTGCATCTCCCAAGACGAAAGGATGTCTGAATCCCCTGTGGAGACCACAGAGAAAGACCTAGTTCCCCACCTCATCACGACCGGAGGCCTCACATCCTTTGAAAACTTCAGAGGTTCGCGGAGATCAGTGCCTCCAAAGGAGACGATGCCTGACTCCTCGTGAAACTTGATAGGAGTCCCAGGATTCCTGTGGCACGTGGAAAGGGAAACTTGGTCTCCCGCCTCACCTGGAGAGGCGTCCCAATTGCCCTGCCAAGCCTCGAGGAGAATCCCGAGTTGTCCCTCGCAACTAGGCAGTAGTCCTGACGTCGCTGAACAAACACGTGGGTGGAAGGGCCATCCCCGTCGTAACTCGAGAATATACCCCAGGTTCCCGCCGCAACTCGAGAAAAACCATGAGACTTCCCCCTCGCCGCGAGATGAGGCCCGATTCCCCTGCACTGCGTGCAGAGCAATTCCGTGTTGCACATCACACATGAAAGGAGCCTTGATTGCCTTGATGGCACTGCAGAGAAACCCCAAGAACACTGTTTCAAGGCTAGAGGGATCCTGAGGTCACTGTAGCAACACGAAAGAACTCTGTGGACCAAAAATCATCTCGAGATGAGAGGTTAGTCCCTAACTTCAACTCCAGAGGAATACCACCTAACCACAAGCACCTCAAGAGGAGGCTTCTCGCAGCTTTAAGTATGTGAGAGGGACCCTGAGTTTGCAGCCTGAAGTGGAATGGACACCGCAATGTCCTAACTCGAAATAAGGCCGGATATCCCTGCATTGACATAAATGCAGGCTCGTCTTGCATCTCCCAAGACGAAAGGATGTCTGAATCCTCTGTGGAGACCACAGAGAAAGACCTAGTTCCCCATCTCATCGCGACCGGAGGCCTCACATCCTTTGAAAACTCCAGAGGTACACGGAGATCAGTGCCTCCAAAGGAAACGATGCCTGACTCCTCATGAATCTTGATAGGAGTCCCAGGATTCCTGTGGCACGTGGAAAGGGACCCCTGGTCTCCCACCTCAACTGGAGAGGCGTCCCAATTGCCCTGCCAAGCCTCGAGGAGAATCCCGAGTTGTCCCTTCCAACTAGGCAGGAATCCTGCCGTCGCTGAACAAACACGTGGGTGGAAGGGCCATCCGCGTCGTAACTCGAGAATATACCC
Source organism: Cervus elaphus (assembly GCF_910594005.1). Lineage (NCBI taxonomy): Eukaryota > Metazoa > Chordata > Mammalia > Artiodactyla > Cervidae > Cervus > Cervus elaphus. The sequence continues at coordinate 345,422 of NC_057815.1, read as the reverse complement.
CAGGTTCCCGCCGCAACTCGAGAAAAACAATGAGATTCCCCCTCGCTGCGAGATGAGGCCCGATTCCCCTCCACTGCGTGCAGAGCAATTCCGTGTTGCACATCACACATGAAAGGAGCCTTGATTTCCTTGATGGCACTCCAGAGAAACCCCAAGAACACTCTTTCAAGGCTAGAGGGATCCTGAGGTCACTGTAGCAGCACGAAAGAGCTCCGTGGACCAAAAATCAACTCGAGATGAGAGGTTAGTCCCTGGCTTCGACTCCAGAGGAATACCACCTTACCACAAGCACCTCAAGAGGAGGCTTCTCTCAGCTCTAGGTATGTGAGAGGGACCCTGAGTTTGCGGCCTCAAGTGGAATGGACACCGCGATGCCCTGACTCGAAATAAAGCCAGATATCCCTGCAGTGACTTGAATGCAGGCTCGTCTTGCATCTCCCAAGACGAAAGGATGTCTGAATCCCCTGTGGAGACCACAGAGAAAGACCTAGTTCCCCACCTCATCGCGACCGGAGGCCTCACATCCTTTGAAAACTCCAGAGGTACGCGGAGATCAGTGCCTCCAAAGGAGACGATGCCTGACTCCTCGTGAAACTTGATAGGAGTCCCAGGATTCCTGTGGCACGTGGAAAGGGACCCTTGGTCTCCCGCCTCAGCTGGAGAGGCGTCCCAATTGCCCTGCCAAGCCTCGAGGAGAATCCCGAGTTGTCCCTCGCAACTAGGCAGGAGTCCTGACGTCGCTGAACAAACACGTGGGTGGAAGGGCCATCCCCGTCGTAACTCGAGAATATACCCCAGGTTCCCGCCGCAACTCGAGAAAAACCATGAGACTTCCCCCTCGCCGCGATATGAGGCCCGATTCCCCTGCACTGCGTGCAGAGCAATTCCGTGTTGCACATCACACATGAAAGGAGCCTTGATTTCCTTGATGGCACTCCAGAGAAACCCCAAGAACACTGTTTCAAGGCTAGAGGGATCCTGAGGTCGCTGTAGCAACATGAAAGAGCTCCGTGGACCAAGAATCAACTCGAGATGAGAGGTTAGTCCCTGGCTTCGACTCCAGAGGAATACCAACTTACCACAAGCACCTCAAGAGGAGGCTTCTCTCAGCTCTAGGTATGTGAGAGGGACCCTGAGTTTGCGGCCTCATGTGGAATGGACACTGCGATGCCCTGACTCGAAATAAGGCCTGATATCCCTGCAGTGACTTGAATGCAGGCTGTTCTTGCATCTCCGAAGACGAAAGGATGTCTGAATCCCCTGTGGAGACCAAAGAGAAAGACCTAGTTCCCCACCTCATCGCGACCGGAAGCCTCACATCCTTTGAAAACTCCAGAGGTACGCGGACATCAGTGCCTCCAAAGGAGACGATGCCTGACTCCTCGTGAAACTTGATAGGAGTCCCAGGATTCCTGTGGCACGTGGAAAGGGAAACTTGGTCTCCCGCCTCACCTGGAGAGGCCTCCCAATTGCCCTGCCAAGCCTCGAGGAGAATCCCGAGTTGTCCCTCGCAACTAGGCAAGAGTCCTGACGTCGCTGAACAAACACGTGGGTGGAAGGGCCATCCCCGTCGTAACTCGAGAATATACCCCAGGTTCCCGCCGCAACTCGAGAAAAACCATGAGACTTCCCCCTCGCCGCGAGATGAGGCCCGATTTCCCTGCACTGCATGCAGAGCCATTCCGTGTTGCACATCACACATGAAAGGAGCCTTGATTTCCTTGATGGCACTCCAGAGAAACCCCAAGAACACTGTTTCAAGGGTAGAGGGATCCTGAAGTCACTGTAGCAACACGAAAGAGCTCCGTGGACCAAAAATCAACTCGAGATGAGAGGTTAGTCCCTGGCTTCGACTCCAGAGAAATACCACCTCACCACAAGTACCTCAAGAGGAGGTTTCTCTCAGCTCTAGGTATGTGAGAGGGACCCTGATTTTGCGGCCTCAAGTGGAATGGACACCGTGATGCCCTGACTCGAAATAAGGCCGGATATCCCTGCAGTGACTTGAATGCAGGCTCGTCTTGCATCTGCCAAGACGAAAGGATGTCTGAATCCCCTGTGGAGACCACAAAGAACGACCTAGTTCCCCACCTCATGGTGACCGGAGGCCTCACATTCTTTGAAAACTCCAGATGTACGCGGAGATCAGTGCCTCCAAAGGAAACGATGCCTGACTCCTCGTGAAACTTGATAGGAGTCCCAGGATTCCTGTGGCACGTGGAAAGGGAGCCTTGGTCTCCCGCCTCAGCTGGAGAGGCGTCCCAATTGCCCTGCCAAGCCTCGAGGAGAATCCCGAGTTGTCCCTCGCAACTAGGCAGAAGTCCTGACGTCCCTGAACAAACACGGGTGTGGAAGGGCCATCCCCGTCGTAACTCGAGAATATAGCCCAGGTTCCCGCCGCAATTCGAGAAAAACCATGAGACTTCCCCCTCGCCGCAAAATGAGGTTCGATTTCCCTGCACTGCGTGCAGAGCAATTCCGTGTTGCACATCACACATGAAAGGAGCCTTGATTTCCTTGATGGCACTCCAGAGAAACCCCAAGAACACTGTTTCAAGGCTAGAGGGATCCTGAGGTCACTGGAGCAACACGAAAGAACTCTGTGGACCAAAAATCATCTCGAGATGAGAGGTTAGTCCCTAACTTCAACTCCAGAGGAATACCACCTAACCACAAGGACCTCAAGACGAGGCTTCTCGCAGCTTTAAGTATGTGAGAGGGAACTTGAGTTTGCAGCCTGAAGTGGAACGGACACCGCAATGTCCTAACTCGAAATAAGGCCGGATATTCCTGCATTGACATAAATGCAGGCTCGTCTTGCATCTCGCAAGACGAAAGGATGTCTGAATCCTCTGTGGAGACCACAGAGAAAGACCTAGTTCCCCATCTCATCGCGACCGGAGGCCTCACATCCTTTGAAAACTCCAGAGGTACACGGAGATCAGTGCCTCCAAAGGAAACGATGCCTGACTCCTCATGAAACTTGATAGGAGTCCCAGGATTCCTGTGGCACGTGGAAAGGGACCCCTGGTCTCCCACCTCAAATGGAGAGGCGTCCCAATTGCCCTGCCAAGCCTCGAGGAGAATCCCGAGTTGTCCCTCCCAACTAGGCAGGAATCCTGCCGTCGCTGAACAAACACGTGGGTGGAAGGGCCATCCGCGTCGTAACTCGAGAATATACCCCAGGTTCCCGCCGCAACTCGAGAAAAACAATGAGATTCCCCCTCGCCGCGAGATGAGGCCCGATTCCCCTCCACTGCGTGCAGAGCAATTCCGTGTTGCACATCACACATGAAAGGAGCCTTGATTTCCTTGATGGCACTCCAGAGAAACCCCAAGAACACTCTTTCAAGGCTAGAGGGATCCTGAGGTCACTGTAGCAGCACGAAAGAGCTCCGTGGACCAAAAATCAACTCGAGATGAGAGGTTAGTCCCTGGCTTCGACTCCAGAGGAATACCACCTTACCACAAGCACCTCAAGAGGAGGCTTCTCTCAGCTCTAGGTATGTGAGAGGGACCCTGAGTTTGCGGCCTGAAGTGGAATGGACACCGCGATGCCCTGACTCGAAATCAAGCCAGATATCCCTGCAGTGACTTGAATGCAGGCTCGTCTTGCATCTCCCAAGACGAAAGGATGTCTGAATCCCCTCTGGAGACCACAGAGAAAGACCTAGTTCCCCACCTCATCGCGACCGGAGGCCTCACATCCTTTGAAAACTCCAGAGGTACATGGAGATCAGTGCATCCAAAGGAGACGATGCCTGACTCCTCGTGAAACTTGATAGGAGTCCCAGGATTCCTGTGGCACGTGGAAAGGGACCCTTGGTCTCCCGCCTCAGCTGGAGAGGCGTCCCAATTGCCCTGCGAAGCCTCGAGGAGAATCCCGAATTGTCCCTCGCAACTAGGCAGGAGTCCTGACGTCGCTACACAAACACGTGGGTGGAAGGGCCATCCCCGTCGTAACTCGAGAATATACCCAAGGTTCCCGCCGCAACTCGAGAAAAACCATGAGACTTCCCCCTTGCCGCGAGATGAGGCCCGAATCCCCTGCACTGCGTGCAGAGCAATTCCGTGTTGCACATCACACATGAAAGGAGCCTTGATTTCCTTGATGGCACTCCAGAGAAACCCCAAGAACACTGTTTCAAGGCTACAGGGATCCTGAGGTCACTGTAGCAGCACGAAAGAGCTCCGTGGACCAAAAATCAACTCGAGATGAGAGGTTAGTCCCTGGCTTCGACTCCAGAGGAATACCACCTTACCACAAGCACCTCAAGAGGAGGCTTCTCTCAGCTCTATGTATGTGAGAGGGACCCTGAGTTTGCGGCCTCAAGTGGAATGGACACCGCGATGCCCTGACTCGAAATAAGGCCGGATATCCCTGCAGTGACTTGAATGCAGGCTCGTCTTGCATCTCCCAAGATGAAAGGATGTCTGAATCCCCTGTGGAGACCACAGAAAAAGACCTAGTTCCCCACCTCATCGCGACCGGAGGCCTTACATCCTTTGAAAACTCCAGAGGTACGCGGAGATCAGTGCCTCCAAAGGAGACGATGCCTGACTCCTCGTGAAACTTGATAGAAGTTCCAGGATTCCTGTGGCAAGTGTAAAGGGACACTTGGTCTTCCGCCTCAGCTGGAGAGGCGTCCCAATTGCCCTGCCAAGCCTCGAGGAGAATTCCGAGTTGTCCCTCGCAACTAGGCAGGAGTCCTAACGTCGCTGAACAAACACGTGGGTCGAAGGGCCATCCCCGTCGTAACTCGAGAATATACCCCAGGTTCCCGCCGCAACTCGAGAAAAACCATGAGACTTCCCCCTCGCCGCGAGATGAGGCCCGATTCCCCTGCACTGTATGCAGAGCAATTACGTGTTTCACATCACACATGAAAGGAGCCTTGATTTCCTTGATGGTACTCCAGAGAAACCCCAAGAACACTGTTTCAAGGCTAGAGGGATCCTGAGGTCACTGTAGCAACACGAAAGAGCTCCGTGGACCAAAAATCAACTTGAGATGAGAGGTTAGTCCCTGGCTTCGACTCCAGAGGAATACCACCTTACCAAAAGCACCTCAAGAGGAGGCTTCTCTCAGCTCTAGGTATGTGAGAGGGACCCTGATTTTGCGGCCTCAAGTGGAATGAACACTGCGATGCTCTGACGCAAAATAAGGCCGGATATCCCTGCAGTGACTTGAATGCAGGCTCATCTTGCATCTCCCAAGACGAAAGGATGTCTGAATCTCCTGTGGAGACCACAGAGAAAGCCCTAGTTCCCCACCTCATCGCGACCGGAGGCCTAACATCCTTTGAAAACTCCAGAGGTACGCGGAGATCAGTGTCTCCAATGGAGACGATGCCTGACTCCTCGTGAAACTTGATAGGAGTCCCAGGATTCCTGTGGCACGTGGAAAGGGACACTTGGTCTCCCGCTTCAGCTGGAGAGGCGTCCCAATTGCCCTGCCAATCCTCGAGGAGAATCCCGAGCTGTCCCTCACAACTAGGCAGGAGTCCTGACGTCGCTGAACAAACACGTGGCTGGAAGGGCCATCCCCGTCGTAACTCAGAATATACCCCAGGTTCCCACCGCAACTCGAGAAAAACCATGAGACTTCCCCCTCGCCACGAGATGAGGCCCAATTCCCCTGCACTACGTGCAGAGCAATTCCGTGTTGCACATCACACATGAAAGGAGCCTTGATTTCCTTGATGGCACTGTAGAGAAACCCCAAGAACACTGTTTCAAGGCTAGAGGGATCCTGAGGTCACTGTAGCAACACGAAAGAGCAGCGTGGACCAAAAATCAACTCGAAATGAGGGGATAGTCCCTGGCTTCGACTCCAGAGGAATACCACCTTACCACAAGCACCTCAAGAGGAGGCTTCTCTCAGCTCTAGGTATGTGAGAGGGACCCTGAGTTTGCAGCCTGAAGTGGAATGGACACCGCTATGCCCTGACTCGAAATAAGGACGGATATCCCTGCAGTGACTTGAATGCAGGCTCGTCTTGCATCTCCCAAGACGAAAGGATGTCTGAATCCCCTGTGGAGACCACAGAGAAAGACCTAGTTCCCCACCTCATCGCGACCGGAGGCCTCTCATCCTTTGAAAACTCCAGTGGTAGGCGGAGATCAGAGCCTCCAAAGGAGACGATGCCTGACTCCTCTGAAACATGATAGGAGTCCCAGGATTCCTGTGGTACGTGGAAAGGGACCCTTGGTCTCCCGCCTCAGCTGGAGAGGCGTCCCAATTGCCCTGCCAAGCCTCGAGGAGAATCCTGAGTTTTCCCTCGCAACTAGGCAGGAGTCCTGCCGTCGCTGAACAAACACGTGGTTGGAAGGGCCATCCCCATCGTAACTTGAGAATATACCCCAGGTTCCCGCCGCAACTCGAGAAAAACCATGAGACTTCCCCCTCGCAGCAAAATGAGGCCCGATTCCCCTGCACTGCGTGCAGAGCAATTCCGTGTTGCACATCACACATGAAAGGAGCCTTGATTTCCTTGATGGCACTCCAGAGAAACCCCAAGAACACTGTTTCAAGGCTAGAGGGATCCTGAGGTCACTCTAGCAACACGAAAGAACTCCGTGGACCAAAAATCAACTCGAGATGAGGGGTTAGTCCCTGGCTTCGACTCCAGAGGAATACCACCTTACCACAAGCACCTCAAGAGGAGGCTTCTCTCAGCTCTAAGTATGTGAGAGGGACCCTGAGTTTGCGGCCTCAAGTGGAATGGACACCGCGATGCCCTGACTCGAAATAAGGCCGGATATCCCTGCAGTGACTTGAATGCAGGCTCGTCTTGCATCTCCCAAGACGAAAGGATGTCTGAATCCCCTGTGGAGACCACAGAGAAAGACCTAGTTCCCCACCTCATCGCGACCGGAGGCCTCACATCCTATGAAAACTCCAGAGGTACGCGGAGATCAGTGCCTCCAAAGGAGACGATGCCTGACTCCTCGTGAAACTTGATAGGAGTCCCAGGATTCCTGTGGCACGTGGAAAGGGACCCTTGGTCTCCAACCTCAGCTGGAGAGGCGTCCCAATTCCCCTGCCAAGCCTCAAGGAGAATCCCGAGTTGTCCCTCGCAACTAGGCAGGAGTCCTGACGTCGCTGAACAAACACGTGGGTGGAAGGGCCATCCCCGTCGTAACTCGAGAATATACCCCAGGTTCCCGCCGCAACTCGAGAAAAACCATGAAACTTCCCCCTCACCGTGAGAAGAGGCCCGATTCCCCTGCACTGCGTGCAGAGCAATTCAGTGTCGCACATCACACATGAAAGGAGCCTTGATTTCCTTGATGGCACTCCAGAGAAACCCCAAGAACACTGTTTCAAGGCTAGAGGGATCCTGAGATCACTGTAGCAACACGAAAGAGCTCCGTGGACCAAAAATCAACTCGAGATGAGAGGTTAGTCCCTTTCTTCGACTCCAGAGGAATACCACGTTACCACAAGCACCTCAAAAGGAGGCTTCTCTCAGCTCTAGGTATGTGAGAGGGACCCTGAGTTTGCGGCCTCAAGTGGAATGGACACCGCGATGCCCTGACTTGAAATAAGGCCGGATATCCCTGCAGTGACTTGAATGCAGGCTCGTCTTGCATCTCCCAAGACGAAAGGATGTCTGAATCCCCTGTGGAGACCACAGAGAAAGACCTAGTTCCCCACCTCATCATGACCGGAGGCCTCACATCCTTTGAAAACTCCAGAGGTACGCGGAGATCAGTGCCTCCAAAGGAGACGATGCCTGACTCCTCATGAAACTTGATAGGAGTCCCATGATTCCTGTGGCACATGGAAAGGGACCCTTGGTCTCCCGCCTCAGCTGGAGTGCCGTCCCAATTGTCCTGCCAAGCCTCGAGGAGAATCCCGAGTTGTCCCTCGCAACAAGCAGGAGTCCTGAAGTCGCTGAACAAACACGTGGCTGGAAGGCCCATCCCCGTCATAACTCGACAATATACCCCAGGGCCCCGCCGCAACTGGAGAAAAACCATGAGACTTCCCCCTCGCCGCAAGATGAGGCTCGATTCTCCTTCACTGCATGCAGAGCAATTCCGTGTTGCACATCAAACATGAAAGGAGCCTTGATTTCTTTGATGGCACTCCAGAGAAACCCCAAGAACACTGTTTCAAGGCTAGAGGGATCCTGAGGTTACTGTAGCAACACGAAAGAGCTCCGTGGACCAAAAATCAACTCGACATGAGAGGTTAGTCCATGGCTTCGACTCCAGAGGAATATCACCTTACCACAAGCACCTCAAGAGGAGGCTTCTCTCAGCTCTAGGTATGTGAGAGGGACCCTGAGTTTGCGGCCTCAAGTGGAATGGACACTGTGATATCCTGACGCGAAATAAGGCTGGATATCCCTGCAGTGACTTGAATGCAGGCTCGTCTTGCATCTCCCAAGACGAAAGGATGTCTGAATCTCCTGTGGAGACCACAGAGAAAGACCTAGTTCCCCAACTCATTGCGACCGGAGGCCTCACATCCTTTGAAAACTCCAGAGGTATGCGGACATCAGTGCCTCCAAAGGAGACGATGCCTGACTCCTCGTGAAACTTGAAAGGAGTCCCAGGATTCCTGTGGCACGTGGAAAGGGACCCTTGGTCTCCCGCCTCAGCTGGAGAGGCGTCCCAATTGCCCTGCCAAGCCTCGAGGAGAATCACGAGCTGTCCCTCGCAACTAGGCAGGAGTCCTGACGTCGCTGAACAAACACGTGGCTGGAAGGGCCATCCCCGTCGTAATTCGAGAATATATCCCAGGTTCCCACCGCAACTCGAGAAAAACCATGAGACTTCCCCCTCGCCGCGAGATGAGGCCCGATTCCCCTGCACTGCGTGCAGAGCAATTCCGTGTTGCACATCACACATGAAAGGAGACTTGATTTCCTTGATGGCACTCCAGAGAAACCCCAAGAACACTGTTTCAAGGCTAGAGGGATCCTGAGGTCACTGTAGCAACACGAAAGAGCTCCATGGACCAAAAATCAACTCGAGATGAGAGGTTAGTCCCTGGCTTCGACTCCAGAGGAATACCACCTTACCACAAGCACCTCAAGAGGAGGCTTCTCTCAGCTCGAGGTATGTGAGAGGGACCCTGAGTTTGCGGCCTCAAGTGGAATGGACACCGCGATGCTCTGACTCGAAATAAGGCCGGATATCCCTGCAGTCACTTGAATGCAGGCTCGTCTTGCATCTCCAAAGACGAAAGGATATCTGAATCCCCTGTGGAGACCACAGAGAAAGACCTAGTTCCCCACCTCATCGCGACCGGAGGCCTCACATCCTTTGAAAACTCCAGAGGTACGCGGAGATCAGTGCCTCCAAAGGAGACGATGCCTGACTCCTCGTGAAACTTGATAGGAGTCCCAGGATTCCTGTGGCACGTGGAAAGGGACACTTGGTCTCCCGCCTCAGCTGGAGAGGCTTCCCAATTGCCCTGCCAAGCCTCGAGGGGAATCCCGAGTTGTCCCTCCCAACTATGCAGGAGTCCTGACGTCGCTGAAGAAACACGTGTGTGCAAGGGCCATCCCCGTCGTAACTCGAGAATATACCCCAGGTTTCCGCCGCAACTCGAGAAAAACCATGATACTTCCCCCTCGACGCAAAATGAGGCCCGATTCCCCTGCACTGCATGCAGAGCAATTCCGTATTGCACATCACACATGAAAGGAGCCTTGATTTCCTTGATGGCATTCCAGAGACACCCCAAGAACACTGTTTCAAGGCTAGAGGGATCCTGAGGTTACTGTAGCAACACGAAAGAGCTCCGTGGACCAAGAATCAACTCGAGATGAGAGGTTAGTCCCTGACTTTGACTCCAGAGGAATACCACCTTACCACAAGCACCTCAAGAGGAGGCTTCTCTCAGCTCTAGGTATGTGAGAGGGACCCTGAGTTTGCGGCCTCAAGTTGAATGGACACCGCGATGCCCTGACGCGAAATAAGCCCGGATATCCCGGCAGTGACTTGAATGCAGGCTTGTCTTGCATCTCCCAAGATGAAAGGATGTCTGAATCTCCTGTGGAGACCACAGAGAAAGACCTAGTTCCCCACCTCATCGCGACCAGAGGCCTCATATCCTTTGAAAACTTCAGAGGTACACGGAAATCAGTGCCTCCAAAGGAGACGATCCCTGACTCCTCGTGAAACTTGATAGGAGTCCCAGGATTCCTGTGGCACGTGGAAAGGAACCCTTGGTCTCCCGCCTCAGCTGGAGAGGCGTCCCAATTGCCCTGCCAAGCCTCGAGGAGAATCCCGAATTGTCCCTCACAACTAGGCAGGAGTCCTGACGTCGCCGAAAAAACACGTGGGTGGAAGGGCCATCCCCGTCGTAACTCGAGAATATACCCCAGGTTCCCGCCGCAACTCGAGAAAAACCATGAGACTTCCCCCTCGCAGCAAAATGAGGCCCGATTCCCCTGCACTGCGTGCAGAGCAATTCCGTGTTGCACATCACACATGAAAGGAGCCTTGATTTCCTTGATGGCACTCCAGAGAAACCCCAAGAACACTGTTTCAAGGCTAGAGGGATCCTGAGGTCACTCTAGCAACACGAAAGAGCTCCGTGGACCAAAAATCAACTCGAGATGAGGGGTTAGTCCCTGGCTTCGACTCCAGAGGAATACCACCTTACCACAAGCACCTCAAGAGGAGGCTTCTCTCAGCTCTAAGTATGTGAGAGGGACCCTGAGTTTGCGGCCTCAAGTGGAATGGACACCGCGATGCCCTGACTCGAAATAAGGCCGGATATCCCTGCAGTGACTTGAATGCAGGCTCGTCTTGCATCTCCCAAGACGAAAGGATGTCTGAATCCCCTGTGGAGACCACAGAGAAAGACCTAGTTCCCCACCTCATCGCGACCGGAGGCCTCACATCCTATGAAAACTCCAGAGGTACGCGGAGATCAGTGCCTCCAAAGGAGACGATGCCTGACTCCTCGTGAAACTTGATAGGAGTCCCAGGATTCCTGTGGCACGTGGAAAGGGACCCTTGGTCTCCAACCTCAGCTGGAGAGGCGTCCCAATTCCCCTGCCAAGCCTCAAGGAGAATCCCGAGTTGTCCCTCGCAACTAGGCAGGAGTCCTGACGTCACTGAACAAACACGTGGGTGGAAGGGCCATCCCCGTCGTAACTCGAGAATATACCCCAGGTTCCCGCCGCAACTCGAGAAAAACCATGAAACTTCCCCCTCACCGTGAGAAGAGGCCCGATTCCCCTGCACTGCGTGCAGAGCAATTCAGTGTCGCACATCACACATGAAAGGAGCCTTGATTTCCTTGATGGCACTCCAGAGAAACCCCAAGAACACTGTTTCAAGGCTAGAGGGATCCTGAGATCACTGTAGCAACACGAAAGAGCTCCGTGGACCAAAAATCAACTCGAGATGAGAGGTTAGTCCCTGGCTTCGATTCCAGAGGAATACCACGTTACCACAAGCACCTCAAAAGGAGGCTTCTCTCAGCTCTAGGTATGTGAGAGGGACCCTGAGTTTGCGGCCTCAAGTGGAATGGACACCGCGATGCCCTGACTTGAAATAAGGCCGGATATCCCTGCAGTGACTTGAATGCAGGCTCGTCTTGCATCTCCCAAGACGAAAGGATGTCTGAATCCCCTGTGGAGACCACAGAGAAAGACCTAGTTCCCCACCTCATCATGACCGGAGGCCTCACATCCTTTGAAAACTCCAGAGGTACGCGGAGATCAGTGCCTCCAAAGGAGACGATGCCTGACTCCTCATGAAACTTGATAGGAGTCCCATGATTCCTGTGGCACATGGAAAGGGACCCTTGGTCTCCCGCCTCAGCTGGAGAGGCGTCCCAATTGTCCTGCCAAGCCTCGAGGAGAATCCCGAGTTGTCCCTCGCAACAAGCAGGAGTCCTGAAGTCGCTGAACAAACACGTGGCTGGAAGGCCCATCCCCGTCATAACTCGACAATATACCCCAGGGCCCCGCCGCAACTGGAGAAAAACCATGAGACTTCCCCCTCGCCGCAAGATGAGGCTCGATTCTCCTTCACTGCATGCAGAGCAATTCCGTGTTGCACATCAAACATGAAAGGAGCCTTGATTTCCTTGATGGCACTCCAGAGAAACCCCAAGAACACTGTTTCAAGGCTAGAGGGATCCTGAGGTTACTGTAGCAACACGAAAGAGCTCCGTGGACCAAAAATCAACTCGACATGAGAGGTTAGTCCATGGCTTCGACTCCAGAGGAATATCACCTTACCACAAGCACCTCAAGAGGAGGCTTCTCTCAGCTCTAGGTATGTGAGAGGGACCCTGAGTTTGCGGCCTCAAGTGGAATGGACACTGTGATATCCTGACGCGAAATAAGGCTGGATATCCCTGCAGTGACTTGAATGCAGGCTCGTCTTGCATCTCCCAAGACGAAAGGATGTCTGAATCTCCTGTGGAGACCACAGAGAAAGACCTAGTTCCCCAACTCATTGCGACCGGAGGCCTCACATCCTTTGAAAACTCCAGAGGTATGCGGAGATCAGTGCCTCCAAAGGAGACGATGCCTGACTCCTCGTGAAACTTGAAAGGAGTCCCAGGATTCCTGTGGCACGTGGAAAGGGACCCTTGGTCTCCCGCCTCAGCTGGAGAGGCGTCCCAATTGCCCTGCCAAGCCTCGAGGAGAATCACGAGCTGTCCCTCGCAACTAGGCAGGAGTCCTGACGTCGCTGAACAAACACGTGGCTGGAAGGGCCATCCCCGTCGTAATTCGAGAATATATCCCAGGTTCCCACCGCAACTCGAGAAACCATGAGACTTCCCCCTCGCCGCGAGATGAGGCCCGATTCCCCTGCACTGCGTGCAGAGCAATTCCGTGTTGCACATCACACATGAAAGGAGCCTTGATTTCCTTGATGGCACTCCAGAGAAACCCGAAGAACAATGTTTCAAGGCTAGAGGGATCCTGAGGTCACTGTAGCAACACGAAAGAGCTCCATGGACCAAAAATCAACTCGAGATGAGAGGTTAGTCCCTGGCTTCGACTCCAGAGGAATACCACCTTACCACAAGCACCTCAAGAGGAGGCTTCTCTCAGCTCGAGGTATGTGAGAGGGACCCTGAATTTGCGGCCTCAAGTGGAATGGACACCGCGATGCTCTGACTCGAAATAAGGCCGGATATCCCTGCAGTCACTTGAATGCAGGCTCGTCTTGCATCTCCAAAGACGAAAGGATATCTGAATCCCCTGTGGAGACCACAGAGAAAGACCTAGTTCCCCACCTCATCGCGACCGGAGGCCTCACATCCTTTGAAAACTCCAGAGGTACGCGGAGATCAGTGCCTCCAAAGGAGACGATGCCTGACTCCTCGTGAAACTTGATAGGAGTCCCAGGATTCCTGTGGCACGTGGAAAGGGACACTTGGTCTCCCGCCTCAGCTGGAGAGGCGTCCCAATTGCCCTGCCAAGCCTCGAGGGGAATCCCGAGTTGTCCCTCCCAACTATGCAGGAGTCCTGACGTCGCTGAAGAAACACGTGTGTGCAAGGGCCATCCCCGTCGTAACTCGAGAATATACCCCAGGTTCCCGCCGCAACTCGAGAAAAACCATGAAACTTCCCCCTCACCGTGAGAAGAGGCCCGATTCCCCTGCACTGCGTGCAGAGCAATTCAGTGTCGCACATCACACATGAAAGGAGCCTTGATTTCCTTGATGGCACTCCAGAGAAACCCCAAGAACACTGTTTCAAGGCTAGAGGGATCCTGAGATCACTGTAGCAACACGAAAGAGCTCCGTGGACCAAAAATCAACTCGAGATGAGAGGTTAGTCCCTGGCTTCGACTCCAGAGGAATACCACGTTACCACAAGCACCTCAAAAGGAGGCTTCTCTCAGCTCTAGGTATGTGAGAGGGACCCTGCGTTTGCGGCCTCAAGTGGAATGGACACCGCGATGCCCTGACTTGAAATAAGGCCGGATATCCCTGCAGTGACTTGAATGCAGGCTCGTCTTGCATCTCCCAAGACGAAAGGATGTCTGAATCCCCTGTGGAGACCACAGAGAAAGACCTAGTTCCCCACCTCATCATGACCGGAGGCCTCACATCCTTTGAAAACTCCAGAGGTACGCGGAGATCAGTGCCTCCAAAGGAGACGATGCCTGACTCCTCATGAAACTTGATAGGAGTCCCATGATTCCTGTGGCACATGGAAAGGGACCCTTGGTCTCCCGCCTCAGCTGGAGAGGCGTCCCAATTGTCCTGCCAAGCCTCGAGGAGAATCCCGAGTTGTCCCTCGCAACAAGCAGGAGTCCTGAAGTCGCTGAACAAACACGTGGCTGGAAGGCCCATCCCCGTCATAACTCGACAATATACCCCAGGGCCCCGCCGCAACTGGAGAAAAACCATGAGACTTCCCCCTCGCCGCAAGATGAGGCTCGATTCTCCTTCACTGCATGCAGAGCAATTCCGTGTTGCACATCAAACATGAAAGGAGCCTTGATTTCCTTGATGGCACTCCAGAGAAACCCCAAGAACACTGTTTCAAGGCTAGAGGGATCCTGAGGTTACTGTAGCAACACGAAAGAGCTCCGTGGACCAAAAATCAACTCGACATGAGAGGTTAGTCCATGGCTTCGACTCCAGAGGAATATCACCTTACCACAAGCACCTCAAGAGGAGGCTTCTCTCAGCTCTAGGTATGTGAGAGGGACCCTGAGTTTGCGGCCTCAAGTGGAATGGACACTGTGATATCCTGACGCGAAATAAGGCTGGATATCCCTGCAGTGACTTGAATGCAGGCTCGTCTTGCATCTCCCAAGACGAAAGGATGTCTGAATCTCCTGTGGAGACCACAGAGAAAGACCTAGTTCCCCAACTCATTGCGACCGGAGGCCTCACATCCTTTGAAAACTCCAGAGGTATGCGGAGATCAGTGCCTCCAAAGGAGACGATGCCTGACTCCTCGTGAAACTTGAAAGGAGTCCCAGGATTCCTGTGGCACGTGGAAAGGGACCCTTGGTCTCCCGCCTCAGCTGGAGAGGCGTCCCAATTGCCCTGCCAAGCCTCGAGGAGAATCACGAGCTGTCCCTCGCAACTAGGCAGGAGTCCTGACGTCGCTGAACAAACACGTGGCTGGAAGGGCCATCCCCGTCGTAATTCGAGAATATATCCCAGGTTCCCACCGCAACTCGAGAAACCATGAGACTTCCCCCTCGCCGCGAGATGAGGCCCGATTCCCCTGCACTGCGTGCAGAGCAATTCCGTGTTGCACATCACACATGAAAGGAGCCTTGATTTCCTTGATGGCACTCCAGAGAAACCCGAAGAACACTGTTTCAAGGCTAGAGGGATCCTGAGGTCACTGTAGCAACACGAAAGAGCTCCATGGACCAAAAATCAACTCGAGATGAGAGGTTAGTCCCTGGCTTCGACTCCAGAGGAATACCACCTTACCACAAGCACCTCAAGAGGAGGCTTCTCTCAGCTCGAGGTATGTGAGAGGGACCCTGAATTTGCGGCCTCAAGTGGAATGGACACCGCGATGCTCTGACTCGAAATAAGGCCGGATATCCCTGCAGTGACTTGAATGCAGGCTCGTCTTGCATCTCCAAAGACGAAAGGATATCTGAATCCCCTGTGGAGACCACAGAGAAAGACCTAGTTCCCCACCTCATCGCGACCGGAGGCCTCACATCCTTTGAAAACTCCAGAGGTACGCGGAGATCAGTGCCTCCAAAGGAGACGATGCCTGACTCCTCGTGAAACTTGATAGGAGTCCCAGGATTCCTGTGGCACGTGGAAAGGGACACTTGGTCTCCCGCCTCAGCTGGAGAGGCGTCCCAATTGCCCTGCCAAGCCTCGAGGGGAATCCCGAGTTGTCCCTCCCAACTATGCAGGAGTCCTGACGTCGCTGAAGAAACACGTGTGTGCAAGGGCCATCCCCGTCGTAACTCGAGAATATACCCCAGGTTCCCGCCGCAACTCGAGAAAAACCATGAAACTTCCCCCTCACCGTGAGAAGAGGCCCGATTCCCCTGCACTGCGTGCAGAGCAATTCAGTGTCGCACATCACACATGAAAGGAGCCTTGATTTCCTTGATGGCACTCCAGAGAAACCCCAAGAACACTGTTTCAAGGCTAGAGGGATCCTGAGATCACTGTAGCAACACGAAAGAGCTCCGTGGACCAAAAATCAACTCGAGATGAGAGGTTAGTCCCTGGCTTCGACTCCAGAGGAATACCACGTTACCACAAGCACCTCAAAAGGAGGCTTCTCTCAGCTCTAGGTATGTGAGAGGGACCCTGCGTTTGCGGCCTCAAGTGGAATGGACACCGCGATGCCCTGACTTGAAATAAGGCCGGATATCCCTGCAGTGACTTGAATGCAGGCTCGTCTTGCATCTCCCAAGACGAAAGGATGTCTGAATCCCCTGTGGAGACCACAGAGAAAGACCTAGTTCCCCACCTCATCATGACCGGAGGCCTCACATCCTTTGAAAACTCCAGAGGTACGCGGAGATCAGTGCCTCCAAAGGAGACGATGCCTGACTCCTCATGAAACTTGATAGGAGTCCCATGATTCCTGTGGCACATGGAAAGGGACCCTTGGTCTCCCGCCTCAGCTGGAGAGGCGTCCCAATTGTCCTGCCAAGCCTCGAGGAGAATCCCGAGTTGTCCCTCGCAACAAGCAGGAGTCCTGAAGTCGCTGAACAAACACGTGGCTGGAAGGCCCATCCCCGTCATAACTCGACAATATACCCCAGGGCCCCGCCGCAACTGGAGAAAAACCATGAGACTTCCCCCTCGCCGCAAGATGAGGCTCGATTCTCCTTCACTGCATGCAGAGCAATTCCGTGTTGCACATCAAACATGAAAGGAGCCTTGATTTCCTTGATGGCACTCCAGAGAAACCCCAAGAACACTGTTTCAAGGCTAGAGGGATCCTGAGGTTACTGTAGCAACACGAAAGAGCTCCGTGGACCAAAAATCAACTCGACATGAGAGGTTAGTCCATGGCTTCGACTCCAGAGGAATATCACCTTACCACAAGCACCTCAAGAGGAGGCTTCTCTCAGCTCTAGGTATGTGAGAGGGACCCTGAGTTTGCGGCCTCAAGTGGAATGGACACTGTGATATCCTGACGCGAAATAAGGCTGGATATCCCTGCAGTGACTTGAATGCAGGCTCGTCTTGCATCTCCCAAGACGAAAGGATGTCTGAATCTCCTGTGGAGACCACAGAGAAAGACCTAGTTCCCCAACTCATTGCGACCGGAGGCCTCACATCCTTTGAAAACTCCAGAGGTATGCGGAGATCAGTGCCTCCAAAGGAGACGATGCCTGACTCCTCGTGAAACTTGAAAGGAGTCCCAGGATTCCTGTGGCACGTGGAAAGGGACCCTTGGTCTCCCGCCTCAGCTGGAGAGGCGTCCCAATTGCCCTGCCAAGCCTCGAGGAGAATCACGAGCTGTCCCTCGCAACTAGGCAGGAGTCCTGACGTCGCTGAACAAACACGTGGCTGGAAGGGCCATCCCCGTCGTAATTCGAGAATATATCCCAGGTTCCCACCGCAACTCGAGAAAAACCATGAGACTTCCCCCTCGCCGCGAGATGAGGCCCGATTCCCCTGCACTGCGTGCAGAGCAATTCCGTGTTGCACATCACACATGAAAGGAGACTTGATTTCCTTGATGGCACTCCAGAGAAACCCCAAGAACACTGTTTCAAGGCTAGAGGGATCCTGAGGTCACTGTAGCAACACGAAAGAGCTCCATGGACCAAAAATCAACTCGAGATGAGAGGTTAGTCCCTGGCTTCGACTCCAGAGGAATACCACCTTATCACAAGCACCTCAAGAGGAGGCTTCTCTCAGCTCGAGGTATGTGAGAGGGACCCTGAATTTGCGGCCTCAAGTGGAATGGACACCGCGATGCTCTGACTCGAAATAAGGCCGGATATCCCTGCAGTGACTTGAATGCAGGCTCGTCTTGCATCTCCAAAGACGAAAGGATATCTGAATCCCCTGTGGAGACCACAGAGAAAGACCTAGTTCCCCACCTCATCGCGACCGGAGGCCTCACATCCTTTGAAAACTCCAGAGGTACGCGGAGATCAGTGCCTCCAAAGGAGACGATGCCTGACTCCTCGTGAAACTTGATAGGAGTCCCAGGATTCCTGTGGCACGTGGAAAGGGACACTTGGTCTCCCGCCTCAGCTGGAGAGGCGTCCCAATTGCCCTGCCAAGCCTCGAGGGGAATCCCGAGTTGTCCCTCCCAACTATGCAGGAGTCCTGACGTCGCTGAAGAAACACGTGTGTGCAAGGGCCATCCCCGTCGTAACTCGAGAATATACCCCAGGTTCCCGCCGCAACTCGAGAAAAACCATGATACTTCCCCCTCGACGCAAAATGAGGCCCGATTCCCCTGCACTGCATGCAGAGCAATTCCGTATTGCACATCACACATGAAAGGAGCCTTGATTTCCTTGATGGCATTCCAGAGACACCCCAAGAACACTGTTTCAAGGCTAGAGGGATCCTGAGGTTACTGTAGCAACACGAAAGAGCTCCGTGGACCAAGAATCAACTCGAGATGAGAGGTTAGTCCCTGACTTTGACTCCAGAGGAATACCACCTTACCACAAGCACCTCAAGAGGAGGCTTCTCTCAGCTCTAGGTATGTGAGAGGGACCCTGAGTTTGCGGCCTCAAGTTGAATGGACACCGCGATGCCCTGACGCGAAATAAGCCCGGATATCCCGGCAGTGACTTGAATGCAGGCTCGTCTTGCATCTCCCAAGACGAAAGGATGTCTGAATCCCCTGTGGAGACCACAGAGAAAGACCTAGTTCCCCACCTCATCGCGACCGGAGGCCTCTCATCCTTTGAAAACTCCAGTGGTAGGCGGAGATCAGAGCCTCCAAAGGAGACGATGCCTGACTCCTCTGAAACATGATAGGAGTCCCAGGATTCCTGTGGTACGTGGAAAGGGACCCTTGGTCTCCCGCCTCAGCTGGAGAGGCGTCCCAATTGCCCTGCCAAGCCTCGAGGAGAATCACGAGCTGTCCCTCGCAACTAGGCAGGAGTCCTGACGTCGCTGAACAAACACGTGGCTGGAAGGGCCATCCCCATCGTAATTCGAGAATATATCCCAGGTTCCCACCGCAACTCGAGAAAAACCATGAGACTTCCCCCTCGCCGCGAGATGAGGCCCGATTCCCCTGCACTGCGTGCAGAGCAATTCCGTGTTGCACATCACACATGAAAGGAGACTTGATTTCCTTGATGGCACTCCAGAGAAACCCCAAGAACACTGTTTCAAGGCTAGAGGGATCCTGAGGTCACTGTAGCAACACGAAAGAGCTCCGTGGACCAAAAATCAACTCGAGATGAGAGGTTAGTCCCTGGCTTCGACTCCAGAGGAATACCACCTTACCACAAGCACCTCAAGAGGAGGCTTCTCTCAGCTCGAGGTATGTGAGAGGGACCCTGAGTTTGCGGCCTCAAGTGGAATGGACACCGCGATGCTCTGACTCGAAATAAGGCCGGATATCCCTGCAGTCACTTGAATGCAGGCTCGTCTTGCATCTCCAAAGACGAAAGGATATCTGAATCCCCTGTGGAGACCACAGAGAAAGACCTAGTTCCCCACCTCATCGGGACCGGAGGCCTCACATCCTTTGAAAACTCCAGAGGTACGCGGAGATCAGTGCCTCCAAAGGAGACGATGCCTGACTCCTCGTGAAACTTGATAGGAGTCCCAGGATTCCTGTGGCACGTGGAAAGGGACACTTGGTCTCCCGCCTCAGCTGGAGAGGCGTCCCAATTGCCCTGCCAAGCCTCGAGGGGAATCCCGAGTTGTCCCTCCCAACTATGCAGGAGTCCTGACGTCGCTGAAGAAACACGTGTGTGCAAGGGCCATCCCCGTCGTAACTCGAGAATATACCCCAGGTTTCCGCCGCAACTCGAGAAAAACCATGATACTTCCCCCTCGACGCAAAATGAGGCCCGATTCCCCTGCACTGCATGCAGAGCAATTCCGTATTGCACATCACACATGAAAGGAGCCTTGATTTCCTTGATGGCATTCCAGAGACACCCCAAGAACACTGTTTCAAGGCTAGAGGGATCCTGAGGTCACTGTAGCAACACGAAAGAGCTCCGTGGACCAAAAATCAACTCAAGATGAATGGTTAGTAACTGGCTTCGACTCCAGAGGAATCCCACTTTACCACAAGCACCTCAAGAGGAGGCTTCTCTCAGCTCTAGGTATGTGAGAGGGACCCTGATTTTGCGGCCTCAAGTGGAATGGACACCGAGATGCCCTGACTCGAAATAAGGCCGGATATCCCTGCAGTGACTTGAATGCAGGCTCGTCTTGCATCTACCAAGATGAAAGGATGTCTGAATCCCCTGTGGAGTCCACAGAGAAAGACCTAGTTCCCCACCTCATCGCGACCGGAGGCCTCACATTCTTTGAAAACTCCAGAGGTACGCGGAGATCAGTGCCTCCAAAGGAGACGATGCCTGACTCCTCGTGAAACTTGATAGGACTCCCAGGATTCCTGTGGCTCGTGGAAAGGGATGCTTGGTCTACCGCCTCAGCTTGAGAGGCGTCCCAATTGCCCTGCCAAGCCTCGAGGAGAATCCCGAGTTGTCCCTCGCAACTAGGCAGGAGTCCTGACGTCGCTGAACAAACACGTGGGTGGAATGGCCATCCCCGTCGTAACTCAGAATATACCCCGGGTTCCCGCCGCAACTCGAGAAAAACCATGAGACTTCCCCCTCGCCACGAGATGAGGCTCGATTCCCCTGCACAGCGTGCAGAGCAATTCCGTGTTGCACATCACACATGAAAGGAGCCTTGATTTCCTTGATGGCACTCCAGAGAAACCCCAAGAACACTGTTTCAAGGCTAGAGGGATCCTGAGGTCACTGTAGCAACATGAAAGAGCTCCGTGGACAAGAAATCAACTCGAAATGGGAGGTTAGTCCCTGGCTTCAACTCCAGAGGAATACCACCTTACTACAAGCACCTCAAGAGGAGGCTTCTCTCAGCTCTAGGTATGTGAGAGCGACCCTGAGTTTGCGGCCTCAAGTGGAATGGACACCGCGATGCCCTGACTCGAAAAAAGGCCGGATATCCCTGCAGTGACTTTAATGCAGGCTCGTCTTGCATCTCCCAAGATGAAAGGATGTCTGAATCCCCTGTGGAATCCACAGAGAAAGACCTAGTTCCCCACCTCATCGGGACCGGAGGCCTCACATCCTTTGAAAACTCCAGAGGTACGCGGAGATCAGTGCCTCCAAAGGAGACGATGCCTGACTCCTCGTGAAACTTGATAGGAGTCCCAGGATTCCTGTGGCCCGTGGAAAGGGACCCTTGGTCTACCGCCTCAGCTGGAGAGGCGTCCCAATTGCCCTGCCAAGCCTCGAGGAGAATCCCGAGTTGTCCCTCACAACTATGCAGGAGTCCTGACGTCGCTGAACAAACACGTGGGTGGAATGGCCATCCCCCTCGTAACTCAGAATATACCCCAGGTTCCCGCCGCAACTCGAGAAAAACCATGAGACTTCCCCCTCACCGCGAGATGAGGCCTGGTTCCCCTGCACTGCGTGCACAGCAATTCTGTGTTGCACATCACATATGAAAGGAGCCTTGATGTCCTTGATGGCATTCCAGAGAAACCCCAAGAACACTGTTTCAAGGCTAGAGGGATCCTGAGGTCAATGTAGCAACAAGAAAGAGCTCCGTGGCCCAAAAATCAACTCGAGATGAGAGGTTAGTCCCTGGCTTCAACCCCAGAGGAATACCACCTTACCACAAGCACCTCAAGAGAAGGCTTCTCTCAGCTCTATGTATGTGAGAGGGACCCTGAGTTTGCGGCCTCAAATGGAATGGACACCGCGATGCCCTGACTCGAAATAAGGCCGGATATCCCTGCACTGACTTGAATGCAGGCTCGTCTTGCATCTCCCAAGATGAAAGGATGTCTGAATCCCCTGTGGAATCCACAGAGAAAGACCTAGTTCCCCACCTCATCGGGACCGGAGGCCTCACATCCTTTGAAAACTCCAGAGGTACGCGGAGATCAGTGCCTCCAAAGGAGACGATGCCTGACTCCTCGTGAAACTTGATAGGAGTCCCAGGATTCCTGTGGCCCGTGGAAAGGGACCCTTGGTCTACCGCCTCAGCTGGAGAGGCGTCCCAATTGCCCTGCCAAGCCTCGAGGAGAATCCCGAGTTGTCCCTCACAACTATGCAGGAGTCCTGACGTCGCTGAACAAACACGTGGGTGGAATGGCCATCCCCCTCGTAACTCAGAATATACCCCAGGTTCCCGCCGCAACTCGAGAAAAACCATGAGACTTCCCCCTCACCGCGAGATGAGGCCTGGTTCCCCTGCACTGCGTGCACAGCAATTCCGTGTTGCACATCACATATGAAAGGAGCCTTGATGTCCTTGATGGCATTCCAGAGAAACCCCAAGAACACTGTTTCAAGGCTAGAGGGATCCTGAGGTCAATGTAGCAACAAGAAAGAGCTCCGTGGCCCAAAAATCAACTCGAGATGAGAGGTTAGTCCCTGGCTTCAACCCCAGAGGAATACCACCTTACCACAAGCACCTCAAGAGAAGGCTTCTCTCAGCTCTATGTATGTGAGAGGGACCCTGAGTTTGCGGCCTCAAATGGAATGGACACCGCGATGCCCTGACTCGAAATAAGGCCGGATATCCCTGCACTGACTTGAATGCAGGCTCGTCTTGCATCTCCCAAGACGAAAGGATGTCTGAATCCCCTGTGGAGACCACAGAGAAAGACCTAGTTCCCCACCTCATCGCGACAGGAGGCCTCACATCCTTTGAAAACTCCAGAGGTACGCGGAGATCAGTGCCTCCAAAGGAGACGATGCCTGACTCCTCGTGAAACTTGATAGGAGTTCCAGGATACCTGTGGCACGTGGAAAGGGACCTTTGGTCTACCTCCTCAGATGGAGAGGCGTCCCAATTGCCCTGCCAAGCCTCGAGGAGAATCCCGAGTTGTCCCTCGCAACTAGGCAGGAGTCCTGACATCGCTGAACAAACACGTGGCTGGAAGGGCCATCCCCGTCGTAATTCGAGAATATATCCCAGGTTCCCACCGCAACTCGAGAAAAACCATGAGACTTCCCCCTCGCCGCGAGATGAGGCCCGATTCCCCTGCACTGCGTGCAGAGCAATTCCGTGTTGCACATCACACATGAAAGGAGCCTTGATTTCCTTGATGGCACTCCAGAGAAACCCGAAGAACACTGTTTCAAGGCTAGAGGGATCCTGAGGTCACTGTAGCAACATGAAAGAGCTCCGTGGACCAGAAATCAACTCGAGATGGGAGGTTAGTCCCTGGCTTCGACTCCAGAGGACTACCACCTTACCACAAGCACCTCAAGAGGAGGCTTCTCTCAGCTCTAGGTATGTGAGAGGGACCCTGAGTTTGCGGCCTCAAGTGGAATGGACACCGTGATTCCCTAACTCGAAATAAGGCCGGATATCCCTGCAGTGACTTGAATGCAGGCTCGTCTTGCATCTCCCAAGACGAAAGGATGTCTGAATCCCCTGTGGAGACCACAGAGAAAGACCTAGTTCCCCACCTCATCGCGACCGAAGGCCTCACATCCTGTGAAAACTCCAGAGGTACGCGGAGATCAGTGCCTCCAAAGGAGACGATGCCTGACTCCTCATGAAACTTGATAGGAGTCCCAGGATTCCTGTGGCACGTGGAAAGGGACACTTGGTCTCCCGACTCAGCTGGAGAGGCGTCCCAATTGCCCTGCTAAGCCTCGAGGAGAATCTCGAGTTGTCCCTCCCAACTAGGCAGGAGTCCTGACGTCGCTGAACAAACACGTGTTTGGAAGGGCCATCCCCGTCGTAACTCGAGAATATACCCAAGGTTCCCGCCGCAACTCGAGAAAAACCATGAGACTTCCCCCTCGCCGCGAGATGAGGCCCGATTCCCCTGCACTGCGTGCAGAGCAATTCCGTGTTGCACATCACACATGAAAGGAGACTTGATTTCCTTGATGGCACTCCAGAGAAACCCCAAGAACACTGTTTCAAGGCTAGAGGGATCCTGAGGTCACTGTAGCAACACGAAAGAGCTCCATGGACCAAAAATCAACTCGAGATGAGAGGTTAGTCCCTGGCTTCGACTCCAGAGGAATACCACCTTACCACAAGCACCTCAAGAGGAGGCTTCTCTCAGCTCGAGGTATGTGAGAGGGACCCTGAGTTTGCGGCCTCAAGTGGAATGGACACCGCGATGCTCTGACTCGAAATAAGGCCGGATATCCCTGCAGTCACTTGAATGCAGGCTCGTCTTGCATCTCCAAAGACGAAAGGATATCTGAATCCCCTGTGGAGACCACAGAGAAAGACCTAGTTCCCCACCTCATCGCGACCGGAGGCCTCACATCCTTTGAAAACTCCAGAGGTACGCGGAGATCAGTGCCTCCAAAGGAGACGATGCCTGACTCCTCGTGAAACTTGATAGGAGTCCCAGGATTCCTGTGGCACGTGGAAAGGGACACTTGGTCTCCCGCCTCAGCTGGAGAGGCGTCCCAATTGCCCTGCCAAGCCTCGAGGGGAATCCCGAGTTGTCCCTCCCAACTATGCAGGAGTCCTGACGTCGCTGAAGAAACACGTGTGTGCAAGGGCCATCCCCGTCGTAACTCGAGAATATACCCCAGGTTTCCGCCGCAACTCGAGAAAAACCATGATACTACCCCCTCGACGCAAAATGAGGCCCGATTCCCCTGCACTGCATGCAGAGCAATTCCGTATTGCACATCACACATGAAAGGAGCCTTGATTTCCTTGATGGCATTCCAGAGACACCCCAAGAACACTGTTTCAAGGCTAGAGGGATCCTGAGGTCACTGTAGCAACACGAAAGAGCTCCGTGGACCAAAAATCAACTCAAGATGAATGGTTAGTAACTGGCTTCGACTCCAGAGGAATCCCACTTTACCACAAGCACCTCAAGAGGAGGCTTCTCTCAGCTCTAGGTATGTGAGAGGGACCCTGATTTTGCGGCCTCAAGTGGAATGGACACCGAGATGCCCTGACTCGAAATAAGGCCGGATATCCCTGCAGTGACTTGAATGCAGGCTCGTCTTGCATCTACCAAGATGAAAGGATGTCTGAATCCCCTGTGGAGTCCACAGAGAAAGACCTAGTTCCCCACCTCATCGCGACCGGAGGCCTCACATTCTTTGAAAACTCCAGAGGTACGCGGAGATCAGTGCCTCCAAAGGAGACGATGCCTGACTCCTCGTGAAACTTGATAGGACTCCCAGGATTCCTGTGGCTCGTGGAAAGGGACGCTTGGTCTACCGCCTCAGCTTGAGAGGCGTCCCAATTGCCCTGCCAAGCCTCGAGGAGAATCCCGAGTTGTCCCTCGCAACTAGGCAGGAGTCCTGACGTCGCTGAACAAACACGTGGGTGGAATGGCCATCCCCGTCGTAACTCAGAATATACCCCAGGTTCCCGCCGCAACTCGAGAAAAACCATGAGACTTCCCCCTCGCCACGAGATGAGGCTCGATTCCCCTGCACTGCGTGCAGAGCAATTCCGTGTTGCACATCACACATGAAAGGAGCCTTGATTTCCTTGATGGCACTCCAGAGAAACCCCAAGAACACTGTTTCAAGGCTAGAGGGATCCTGAGGTCACTGTAGCAACATGAAAGAGCTCCGTGGACAAGAAATCAACTCGAAATGGGAGGTTAGTCCCTGGCTTCAACTCAAGAGGAATACCACCTTACCACAAGCACCTCAAGAGGAGGCTTCTCTCAGCTCTAGGTATGTGAGAGCGACCCTGAGTTTGCGGCCTCAAGTGGAATGGACACCGCGATGCCCTGACTCGAAAAAAGGCCGGATATCCCTGCAGTGACTTTAATGCAGGCTCGTCTTGCATCTACCAAGATGAAAGGATGTCTGAATCCCCTGTGGAGTCCACAGAGAAAGACCTAGTTCCCCACCTCATCGCGACCGGAGGCCTCACATCCTTTGAAAACTCCAGAGGTACGCGGAGATCAGTGCCTCCAAAGGAGACGATGCCTGACTCCTCGTGAAACTTGATAGGAGTCCCAGGATTCCTGTGGCCCGTGGAAAGGGACCCTTGGTCTACCGCCTCAGCTGGAGAGGCGTCCCAATTGCCCTGCCAAGCCTCGAGGAGAATCCCGAGTTGTCCCTCACAACTATGCAGGAGTCCTGACGTCGCTGAACAAACACGTGGGTGGAATGGCCATCCCCCTCGTAACTCAGAATATACCCCAGGTTCCCGCCGCAACTCGAGAAAAACCATGAGACTTCCCCCTCACCGCGAGATGAGGCCCGGTTCCCCTGCACTGCGTGCAGAGCAATTCCGTGTTGCACATCACATATGAAAGGAGCCTTGATTTCCTTGATGGCATTCCAGAGAAACCCCAAGAACACTGTTTCAAGGCTAGAGGGATCCTGAGGTCAATGTAGCAACAAGAAAGAGCTCCGTGGCCCAAAAATCAACTCGAGATGAGAGGTTAGTCCCTGGCTTCAACCCCAGAGGAATACCACCTTACCACAAGCACCTCAAGAGGAGGCTTCTCTCAGCTCTATATATGTGAGAGGGACCCTGAGTTTGCGGCCTCAAATGGAATGGACACCGCGATGCCCTGACTCGAAATAAGGCCGGATATCCCTGCACTGACTTGAATGCAGGCTCGTCTTGCATCTCCCAAGACGAAAGGATGTCTGAATCCCCTGTGGAGACCACAGAGAAAGACCTAGTTCCCCACCTCATCGCGACAGGAGGCCTCACATCCTTTGAAAACTCCAGAGGTACGCGGAGATCAGTGCCTCCAAAGGAGACGATGCCTGACTCCTCGTGAAACTTGATAGGAGTCCCAGGATTCCTGTGGCACGTGGAAAGGGACCTTTGGTCTACCTCCTCAGATGGAGAGGCGTCCCAATTGCCCTGCCAAGCCTCGAGGAGAATCCCGAGTTGTCCCTCGCAACTAGGCAGGAGTCCTGACATCGCTGAACAAACACGTGGCTGGAAGGGCCATCCCCGTCGTAATTCGAGAATATATCCCAGGTTCCCACCGCAACTCGAGAAAAACCATGAGACTTCCCCCTCGCCGCGAGATGAGGCCCGATTCCCCTGCACTGCGTGCAGAGCAATTCCGTGTTGCACATCACACATGAAAGGAGCCTTGATTTCCTTGATGGCACTCCAGAGAAACCCCAAGAACACTGTTTCAAGGCTAGAGGGATCCTGAGGTCACTGTAGCAACATGAAAGAGCTCCGTGGACCAGAAATCAACTCGAGATGGGAGGTTAGTCCCTGGCTTCGACTCCAGAGGACTACCACCTTACCACAAGCACCTCAAGAGGAGGCTTCTCTCAGCTCTAGGTATGTGAGAGGGACCCTGAGTTTGCGGCCTCAAGTGGAATGGACACCGTGATTCCCTAACTCGAAATAAGGCCGGATATCCCTGCAGTGACTTGAATGCAGGCTCGTCTTGCATCTCCCAAGACGAAAGGATGTCTGAATCCCCTGTGGAGACCACAGAGAAAGACCTAGTTCCCCACCTCATCGCGACCGAAGGCCTCACATCCTGTGAAAACTCCAGAGGTACGCAGAGATCAGTGCCTCCAATGGAGACGATGCCTGACTCCTCATGAAACTTGATAGGAGTCCCAGGATTCCTGTGGCACGTGGAAAGGGACACTTGGTCTCCCGACTCAGCTGGAGAGGCGTCCCAATTGCCCTGCTAAGCCTCGAGGAGAATCTCGAGTTGTCCCTCCCAACTAGGCAGGAGTCCTGACGTCGCTGAACAAACACGTGTTTGGAAGGGCCATCCCCGTCGTAACTCGAGAATATACCCAAGGTTCCCGCCGCAACTCGAGAAAAACCATGAGACTTCCCCCTCGCCGCGAGAAGAGGCCCGATTCCCCTGCACTGCGTGCAGAGCAATTCCGTGTTGCACATCACACATGAAAGGAGACTTGATTTCCTTGATGGCACTCCAGAGAAACCCCAAGAACACTGTTTCAAGGCTAGAGGGATCCTGAGGTCACTGTAGCAACACGAAAGAGCTCCATGGACCAAAAATCAACTCGAGATGAGAGGTTAGTCCCTGGCTTCGACTCCAGAGGAATACCACCTTACCACAAGCACCTCAAGAGGAGGCTTCTCTCAGCTCGAGGTATGTGAGAGGGACCCTGAGTTTGCGGCCTCAAGTGGAATGGACACCGCGATGCTCTGACTCGAAATAAGGCCGGATATCCCTGCAGTCACTTGAATGCAGGCTCGTCTTGCATCTCCAAAGACGAAAGGATATCTGAATCCCCTGTGGAGACCACAGAGAAAGACCTAGTTCCCCACCTCATCGCGACCGGAGGCCTCACATCCTTTGAAAACTCCAGAGGTACGCGGAGATCAGTGCCTCCAAAGGAGACGATGCCTGACTCCTCGTGAAACTTGATAGGAGTCCCAGGATTCCTGTGGCACGTGGAAAGGGACACTTGGTCTCCCGCCTCAGCTGGAGAGGCGTCCCAATTGCCCTGCCAAGCCTCGAGGAGAATCCCGAGTTGTCCCTCGCAACTAGGCAGGAGTCCTGACGTCGCTGAACAAACACGTGGGTGGAATGGCCATCCCCGTCGTAACTCAGAATATACCCCGGGTTCCCGCCGCAACTCGAGAAAAACCATGAGACTTCCCCCTCGCCGCGAGATGAGGCTCGATTCCCCTGCACTGCGTGCAGAGCAATTCCGTGTTGCACATCACACATGAAAGGAGCCTTGATTTCCTTGATGGCACTCCAGAGAAACCCCAAGAACACTGTTTCAAGGCTAGAGGGATCCTGAGGTCACTGTAGCAACATGAAAGAGCTCCGTGGACAAGAAATCAACTCGAAATGGGAGGTTAGTCCCTGGCTTCAACTCCAGAGGAATACCACCTTACCACAAGCACCTCAAGAGGAGGCTTCTCTCAGCTCTAGGTATGTGAGAGCGACCCTGAGTTTGCGGCCTCAAGTGGAATGGACACCGCGATGCCCTGACTCGAAAAAAGGCCGGATATCCCTGCAGTGACTTTAATGCAGGCTCGTCTTGCATCTACCAAGATGAAAGGATGTCTGAATCCCCTGTGGAGTCCACAGAGAAAGAACTAGTTCCCCACCTCATCGCGACCGGAGGCCTCACATCCTTTGAAAACTCCAGAGGTACGCGGAGATCAGTGCCTCCAAAGGAGACGATGCCTGACTCCTCGTGAAACTTGATAGGAGTCCCAGGATTCCTGTGGCACGTGGAAAGGGACCCTTGGTCTACCGCCTCAGCTGGAGAGGCGTCCCAATTGCCCTGCCAAGCCTCGAGGAGAATCCCGAGTTGTCCCTCACAACTATGCAGGAGTCCTGACGTCGCTGAACAAACACGTGGGTGGAATGGCCATCCCCCTCGTAACTCAGAATATACCCCAGGTTCCCGCCGCAACTCGAGAAAAACCATGAGACTTCCCCCTCACCGCGAGATGAGGCCCGGTTCCCCTGCACTGCGTGCAGAGCAATTCCGTGTTGCACATCACATATGAAAGGAGCCTTGATGTCCTTGATGGCATTCCAGAGAAACCCCAAGAACACTGTTTCAAGGCTAGAGGGATCCTGAGGTCAATGTAGCAACAAGAAAGAGCTCCGTGGCCCAAAAATCAACTCGAGATGAGAGGTTAGTCCCTGGCTTCAACCCCAGAGGAATACCACCTTACCACAAGCACCTCAAGAGGAGTCTTCTCTCAGCTCTATGTATGTGAGAGGGACCCTGAGTTTGCGGCCTCAAATGGAATGGACACCGCGATGCCCTGACTCGAAATAAGGCCGGATATCCCTGCACTGACTTGAACGCAGGCTCGTCTTGCATCTCCCAAGACGAAAGGATGTCTGAATCCCCTGTGGAGACCACAGAGAAAGACCTAGTTCCCCACCTCATCGCGACAGGAGGCCTCACATCCTTTGAAAACTCCAGAGGTACGCGGAGATCAGTGCCTCCAAAGGAGACGATGCCTGACTCCTCATGAAACTTGATAGGAGTCCCAGGATTCCTGTGGCACGTGGAAAGGGACCTTTGGTCTACCTCCTCAGATGGAGAGGCGTCCCAATTGCACTGCCAAGCCTCGAGGAGAATCCCGAGTTGTCCCTCGCAACTAGGCAGGAGTCCTGACGTCGCTGAACAAACACGTGGCTGGAAGGGCCATCCCCGTCGTAATTCGAGAATATATCCCAGGTTCCCACCGCAACTCGAGAAAAACCATGAGACTCCCCCTCGCCGCGAGATGAGGCCCGATTCCCCTGCACTGCGTGCAGAGCAATTCCGTGTTGCACATCACACATGAAAGGAGCCTTGATTTCCTTGATGGCACTCCAGAGAAACCCCAAGAACACTGTTTCAAGGCTAGAGGGATCCTGAGGTTACTGTAGCAACACGAAAGAGCTCCGTGGACCAAAAATCAACTCGACATGAGAGGTTAGTCCATGGCTTCGACTCCAGAGGAATATCACCTTACCACAAGCACCTCAAGAGGAGGCTTCTCTCAGCTCTAGGTATGTGAGAGGGACCCTGAGTTTGCGGCCTCAAGTGGAATGGACACTGTGATATCCTGACGCGAAATAAGGCTGGATATCCCAGCAGTGACTTGAATGCAGGCACGTCTTGCATCTCCCAAGACGAAAGGATGTCTGAATCTCCTGTGGAGACCACAGAGAAAGACCTAGTTCCCCAACTCATTGCGACCGGAGGCCTCACATCCTTTGAAAACTCCAGAGGTATGCGGAGATCAGTGCCTCCAAAGGAGACGATGCCTGACTCCTCGTGAAACTTGAAAGGAGTCCCAGGATTCCTGTGGCACGTGGAAAGGGACCCTTGGTCTCCCGCCTCAGCTGGAGAGGCGTCCCAATTGCCCTGCCAAGCCTCGAGGAGAATCACGAGCTGTCCCTCGCAACTAGGCAGGAGTCCTGACGTCGCTGAACAAACACGTGGCTGGAAGGGCCATCCCCGTCGTAATTCGAGAATATATCCCAGGTTCCCACCGCAACTCGAGAAAAACCATGAGACTTCCCCCTCGCCACGAGATGAGGCCCCATTCCCCTGCACTGCGTGCAGAGCAATTCCGTGTTGCACATCACACATGAAAGGAG
Source organism: Cervus elaphus (assembly GCF_910594005.1). Classification (NCBI taxonomy): domain Eukaryota; kingdom Metazoa; phylum Chordata; class Mammalia; order Artiodactyla; family Cervidae; genus Cervus; species Cervus elaphus. The sequence goes on along the minus strand of NC_057815.1, from coordinate 314,280 downwards.
ACTTGATTTCCTTGATGGCACTCCAGGGAAACCCCAAGAACACTGTTTCAAGGCTAGAGGGATCCTGAGGTCACTGTAGCAACACGAAAGAGCTCCATGGACCAAAAATCAACTCGAGATGAGAGGTTAGTCCCTGGCTTCGACTCCAGAGGAATACCACCTTATCACAAGCACCTCAAGAGGAGGCTTCTCTCAGCTCGAGGTATGTGAGAGGGACCCTGAATTTGCGGCCTCAAGTGGAATGGACACCGCGATGCTTTGACTCGAAATAAGGCCGGATATCCCTGCAGTCACTTGAATGCAGGCTCGTCTTGCATCTCCAAAGACGAAAGGATATCTGAATCCCCTGTGGAGACCACAGAGAAAGACCTAGTTCCCCACCTCATCGCGACCGGAGGCCTCACATCCTTTGAAAACTCCAGAGGTACGCGGAGATCAGTGCCTCCAAAGGAGACGATGCCTGACTCCTCGTGAAACTTGATAGGAGTCCCAGGATTCCTGTGGCACGTGGAAAGGAACACTTGGTCTCCCGCCTCAGCTGGAGAGGCGTCCCAATTGCCCTGCCAAGCCTCGAGGGGAATCCCGAGTTGTCCCTCCCAACTATGCAGGAGTCCTGACGTCGCTGAAGAAACACGTGTGTGCAAGGGCCATCCCCGTCGTAACTCGAGAATATACCCCAGGTTTCCGCCGCAACTCGAGAAAAACCATGATACTTCCCCCTCGACGCAAAATGAGGCCCGATTCCCCTGCACTGCATGCAGAGCAATTCCGTATTGCACATCACACATGAAAGGAGCCTTGATTTCCTTGATGGCATTCCAGAGACACCCCAAGAACACTGTTTCAAGGCTAGAGGGATCCTGAGGTTACTGTAGCAACACGAAAGAGCTCCGTGGACCAAGAATCAACTCGAGATGAGAGGTTAGTCCCTGACTTTGACTCCAGAGGAATACCACCTTACCACAAGCACCTCAAGAGGAGGCTTCTCTCAGCTCTAGGTATGTGAGAGGGACCCTGAGTTTGCGGCCTCAAGTGGAATGGACACCGCGATGCCCTGACGCGAAATAAGCCCGGATATCCCGGCAGTGACTTGAATGCAGGCTTGTCTTGCATCTCCCAAGATGAAAGGATGTCTGAATCTCCTGTGGAGACCACAGAGAAAGACCTAGTTCCCCACCTCATCGCGACCAGAGGCCTCACATTCTTTGAAAACTTCAGAGGTACACGGAAATCAGTGCCTCCAAAGGAGACGATCCCTGACTCCTCGTGAAACTTGATAGGAGTCCCAGGATTCCTGTGGCACGTGGAAAGGAACCCTTGGTCTCCCGCCTCAGCTGGAGAGGCGTCCCAATTGCCCTGCGAAGCCTCGAGGAGAATCCCGAATTGTCCCTCACAACTAGGCAGGAGTCCTGACGTCGCCGAACAAACACGTGGGTGGAAGGGCCATCCCCGTCGTAACTCGAGAATATACCCCAGGTTCCCGCCGCAACTCGAGAAAAACCATTAGACTTCCCCCTCACCGTAAAATGAGGCCCGATTCCCCTGCACTGTGTGCAGAGCAATTCCGTCTTGCACATCACACATGAAAGGAGCCTTGATTTCCTTGATGGCACTCCAGCGAAACCCCAAGAACACTGTTTCAAGGCTAGAGGGATCCTGAGGTCACTGTAGCAACACGAAAGAGCAGCGTGGACCAAAAATCAACTCGAAATGAGGGGATAGTCCCTGGCTTCGACTCCAGAGGAATACCACCTTACCACAAGCACCTCAAGAGGAGGCTTCTCTCAGCTCTAGGTATGTGAGAGGGACCCTGAGTTTGCAGCCTCAAGTGGAATGGACACCGCTATGCCCTGACTCGAAATAAGGACGGATATCCCTGCAGTGACTTGAATGCAGGCTCGTCTTGCATCTCCCAAGACGAAAGGATGTCTGAATCCCCTGTGGAGACCACAGAGAAAGACCTAGTTCCCCACCTCATCGCGACCGGAGGCCTCTCATCCTTTGAAAACTCCAGTGGTAGGCGGAGATCAGAGCCTCCAAAGGAGACGATGCCTGACTCCTCTGAAACATGATAGGAGTCCCAGGATTCCTGTGGTACGTGGAAAGGGACCCTTGGTCTCCCGCCTCAGCTGGAGAGGCGTCCCAATTGCCCTGCCAAGCCTCGAGGAGAATCCTGAGTTTTCCCTCGCAACTAGGCAGGAGTCCTGCCGTCGCTGAACAAACACGTGGTTGGAAGGGCCATCCCCATCGTAACTCGAGAATATACCCCAGGTTCCCGCCGCAACTCGAGAAAAACCATGAGACTTCCCCCTCGCAGCAAAATGAGGCCCGATTCCCCTGCACTGCGTGCAGAGCAATTCCGTGTTGCACATCACACATGAAAGGAGCCTTGATTTCCTTGATGGCACTCCAGAGAAACCCCAAGAACACTGTTTCAAGGCTAGAGGGATCCTGAGGTCACTCTAGCAACACGAAAGAGCTCCGTGGACCAAAAATCAACTCGAGATGAGGGGTTAGTCCCTGGCTTCGACTCCAGAGGAATACCACCTTACCACAAGCACCTCAAGAGGAGGCTTCTCTCAGCTCTAAGTATGTGAGAGGGACCCTGAGTTTGCGGCCTCAAGTGGAATGGACACCGCGATGCCCTGACTCGAAATAAGGCCGGATATCCCTGCAGTGACTTGAATGCAGGCTCGTCTTGCATCTCCCAAGACGAAAGGATGTCTGAATCCCCTGTGGAGACCACAGAGAAAGACCTAGTTCCCCACCTCATCGCGACCGGAGGCCTCACATCCTATGAAAACTCCAGAGGTACGCGGAGATCAGTGCCTCCAAAGGAGACGATGCCTGCCTCCTCGTGAAACTTGATAGGAGTCCCAGGATTCCTGTGGCACGTGGAAAGGGACCCTTGGTCTCCAACCTCAGCTGGAGAGGCGTCCCAATTCCCCTGCCAAGCCTCAAGGAGAATCCCGAGTTGTCCCTCGCAACTAGGCAGGAGTCCTGACGTCGCTGAACAAACACGTGGGTGGAAGGGCCATCCCCGTCGTAACTCGAGAATATACCCCAGGTTCCCGCCGCAACTCGAGAAAAACCATGAAACTTCCCCCTCACCGTGAGAAGAGGCCCGATTCCCCTGCACTGCGTGCAGAGCAATTCAGTGTCGCACATCACACATGAAAGGAGCCTTGATTTCCTTGATGGCACTCCAGAGAAACCCCAAGAACACTGTTTCAAGGCTAGAGGGATCCTGAGATCACTGTAGCAACACGAAAGAGCTCCGTGGACCAAAAATCAACTCGAGATGAGAGGTTAGTCCCTGGCTTCGACTCCAGAGGAATACCACGTTACCACAAGCACCTCAAAAGGAGGCTTCTCTCAGCTCTAGGTATGTGAGAGGGACCCTGAGTTTGCGGCCTCAAGTGGAATGGACACCGCGATGCCCTGACTCGAAATAAGGCCGGATATCCCTGCAGTGACTTGAATGCAGGCTCGTCTTGCATCTACCAAGATGAAAGGATGTCTGAATCCCCTGTGGAGACCACAGAGAAAGACCTAGTTCCCCACCTCATCATGACCGGAGGCCTCACATCCTTTGAAAACTCCAGAGGTACGCGGAGATCAGTGCCTCCAAAGGAGACGATGCCTGACTCCTCATGAAACTTGATAGGAGTCCCATGATTCCTGTGGCACATGGAAAGGGACCCTTGGTCTCCCGCCTCAGCTGGAGAGGCGTCCCAATTGTCCTGCCAAGCCTCGAGGAGAATCCCGAGTTGTCCCTCGCAACAAGCAGGAGTCCTGAAGTCGCTGAACAAACACGTGGCTGGAAGGCCCATCCCCGTCATAACTCGACAATATACCCCAGGGCCCCGCCGCAACTGGAGAAAAACCATGAGACTTCCCCCTCGCCGCAAGATGAGGCTCGATTCTCCTTCACTGCATGCAGAGCAATTCCGTGTTGCACATCAAACATGAAAGGAGTCTTGATTTCCTTGATGGCACTCCAGAGAAACCCCAAGAACACTGTTTCAAGGCTAGAGGGATCCTGAGGTTACTGTAGCAACACGAAAGAGCTCCGTGGACCAAAAATCAACTCGACATGAGAGGTTAGTCCATGGCTTCGACTCCAGAGGAATATCACCTTACCACAAGCACCTCAAGAGGAGGCTTCTCTCAGCTCTAGGTATGTGAGAGGGACCCTGAGTTTGCGGCCTCAAGTGGAATGGACACTGTGATATCCTGACGCAAAATAAGGCTGGATATCCCTGCAGTGACTTGAATGCAGGCTCGTCTTGCATCTCCCAAGACGAAAGGATGTCTGAATCTCCTGTGGAGACCACAGAGAAAGACCTAGTTCCCCAACACATTGCGACCGGAGGCCTCACATCCTTTGAAAACTCCAGAGGTACGCGGAGATCAGTGCCTCCAAAGGAGACGATGCCTGACTCCTCGTGAAACTTGAAAGGAGTCCCAGGATTCCTGTGGCACGTGGAAAGGGACCCTTGGTCTCCCGCCTCAGCTGGACAGGCGTCCCAATTGCCCTGCCAAGCCTCGAGGAGAATCACGAGTTGTCCCTCCCAACTATGCAGGAGTCCTGACGTCGCTGAACAAACACGTGTGTGCAAGGGCCATCCCCGTCGTAACTCGAGAATATACCCCAGGTTTCCACCGCAACTCGAGAAAAACCATGATACTTCCCCCTCGACGCAAAATGAGGCCCGATTCCCCTGCACTGCATGCAGAGCAATTCCGTATTGCACATCACACATGAAAGGAGCCTTGATTTCCTTGATGGCATTCCAGAGACACCCCAAGAACACTGTTTCAAGGCTAGAGGGATCCTGAGGTCACTGTAGCAACACGAAAGAGCTCCGTGGACCAAAAATCAACTCAAGATGAATGGTTAGTAACTGGCTTCGACTCCAGAGGAATCCCACTTTACCACAAGCACCTCAAGAGGAGGCTTCTCTCAGCTCTAGGTATGTGAGAGGGACCCTGATTTTGCGGCCTCAAGTGGAATGGACACCGAGATGCCCTGACTCGAAATAAGGCCGGATATCCCTGCAGTGACTTGAATGCAGGCTCGTCTTGCATCTACCAAGATGAAAGGATATCTGAATCCCCTGTGGAGACCACAGAGAAAGACCTAGTTCCCCACCTCATTGCGACCGGAGGCCTCACATCCTTTGAAAACTCCAGAGGTACGCGGAGATCAGTGCCTCCAAAGGAGACGATGCCTGTCTCCTCGTGAAACTTGATAGGAGTCCCAGGATTCCTGTGGCACGTGGAAAGGGACACTTGGTCTCCCGCCTCAGCTGGAGAGGCGTCCCAATTGCCCTGCCAAGCCTCGAGGGGAATCCCGAGTTGTCCCTCCCAACTATGCAGGAGTCCTGACGTCGCTGAAGAAACACGTGTGTGCAAGGGCCATCCCCGTCGTAACTCGAGAATATACCCCAGGTTTCCGCCGCAACTCGAGAAAAACCATGATACTTCCCCCTCGACGCAAAATGAGGCCCGATTCCCCTGCACTGCATGCAGAGCAATTCCGTATTGCACATCACACATGAAAGGAGCCTTGATTTCCTTGATGGCATTCCAGAGACACCCCAAGAACACTGTTTCAAGGCTAGAGGGATCCTGAGGTCACTGTAGCAACACGAAAGAGCTCCGTGGACCAAAAATCAACTCAAGATGAATGGTTAGTAACTGGCTTCGACTCCAGAGGAATCCCACTTTACCACAAGCACCTCAAGAGGAGGCTTCTCTCAGCTCTAGGTATGTGAGAGGGACCCTGATTTTGCGGCCTCAAGTGGAATGGACACCGAGATGCCCTGACTCGAAATAAGGCCGGATATCCCTGCAGTGACTTGAATGCAGGCTCGTCTTGCATCTACCAAGATGAAAGGATGTCTGAATCCCCTGTGGAGTCCACAGAGAAAGACCTAGTTCCCCACCTCATCGCGACCGGAGGCCTCACATTCTTTGAAAACTCCAGAGGTACGCGGAGATCAGTGCCTCCAAAGGAGACGATGCCTGACTCCTCGTGAAACTTGATAGGACTCCCAGGATTCCTGTGGCTCGTGGAAAGGGACGCTTGGTCTACCGCCTCAGCTTGAGAGGCGTCCCAATTGCCCTGCCAAGCCTCGAGGAGAATCCCGAGTTGTCCCTCGCAACTAGGAAGGAGTCCTGACGTCGCTGAACAAACACGTGGGTGGAATGGCCATCCCCGTCGTAACTCAGAATATACCCCAGGTTCCCGCCGCAACTCGAGAAAAACCATGAGACTTCCCCCTCGCCACGAGATGAGGCTCGATTCCCCTGCACTGCGTGCAGAGCAATTCCGTGTTGCACATCACACATGAAAGGAGCCTTGATTTCCTTGATGGCAATCCAGAGAAACCCCAAGAACACTGTTTCAAGGCTAGAGGGATCCTGAGGTCACTGTAGCAACATGAAAGAGCTCCGTGGACAAGAAATCAACTCGAAATGGGAGGTTAGTCCCTGGCTTCAACTCCAGAGGAATACCACCTTACCACAAGCACCTCAAGAGGAGGCTTCTCTCAGCTCTAGGTATGTGAGAGCGACCCTGAGTTTGCGGCCTCAAGTGGAATGGACACCGCGATGCCCTGACTCGAAAAAAGGCCGGATATCCCTGCAGTGACTTTAATGCAGGCTCGTCTTGCATCTACCAAGATGAAAGGATGTCTGAATCCCCTGTGGAGTCCACAGAGAAAGACCTAGTTCCCCACCTCATCGCGACCGGAGGCCTCACATCCTTTGAAAACTCCAGAGGTACGCGGAGATCAGTGCCTCCAAAGGAGACGATGCCTGACTCCTCGTGAAACTTGATAGGAGTCCCAGGATTCCTGTGGCACGTGGAAAGGGACCCTTGGTCTACCGCCTCAGCTGGAGAGGCGTCCCAATTGCCCTGCCAAGCCTCGAGGAGAATCCCGAGTTGTCCCTCACAACTATGCAGGAGTCCTGACGTCGCTGAACAAACACGTGGGTGGAATGGCCATCCCCCTCGTAACTCAGAATATACCCCAGGTTCCCGCCGCAACTCGAGAAATACCATGAGACTTCCCCCTCACCGCGAGATGAGGCCCGGTTCCCCTGCACTGCGTGCAGAGCAATTCCGTGTTGCACATCACATATGAAAGGAGCCTTGATTTCCTTGATGGCATTCCAGAGAAACCCCAAGAACACTGTTTCAAGGCTAGAGGGATCCTGAGGTCAATGTAGCAACAAGAAAGAGCTCCGTGGCCCAAAAATCAACTCGAGATGAGAGGTTAGTCCCTGGCTTCAACCCCAGAGGAATACCACCTTACCACAAGCACCTCAAGAGGAGGCTTCTCTCAGCTCTAGGTATGTGAGAGGGACCCTGAGTTTGCGGCCTCAAGTGGAATGGACACCGTGATTCCCTGACTCGAAATAAGGCCGGATATCCCTGCAGTGACTTGAATGCAGGCTCGTCTTGCATCTCCCAAGACGAAAGGATGTCTGAATCCCCTGTGGAGACCACAGAGAAAGACCTAGTTCCCCACCTCATCGCGACCGAAGGCCTCACATCCTGTGAAAACTCCAGAGGTACGCGGAGATCAGTGCCTCCAAAGGAGACGATGCCTGACTCCTCATGAAACTTGATAGGAGTCCCAGGATTCCTGTGGCACGTGGAAAGGGACACTTGGTCTCCCGACTCAGCTGGAGAGGCGTCCCAATTGCCCTGCTAAGCCTCGAGGAGAATCTCGAGTTGTCCCTCCCAACTAGGCAGGAGTCCTGACGTCGCTGAACAAACACGTGTTTGGAAGGGCCATCCCCGTCGTAACTCGAGAATATACCCAAGGTTCCCGCCGCAACTCGAGAAAAACCATGAGACTTCCCCCTCGCCGCGAGATGAGGCCCGATTCCCCTGCACTGCGTGCAGAGCAATTCCGTGTTGCACATCACACATGAAAGGAGACTTGATTTCCTTGATGGCACTCCAGAGAAACCCCAAGAACACTGTTTCAAGGCTAGAGGGATCCTGAGGTCACTGTAGCAACACGAAAGAGCTCCATGGACCAAAAATCAACTCGAGATGAGAGGTTAGTCCCTGGCTTCGACTCCAGAGGAATACCACCTTACCACAAGCACCTCAAGAGGAGGCTTCTCTCAGCTCGAGGTATGTGAGAGGGACCCTGAGTTTGCGGCCTCAAGTGGAATGGACACCGCGATGCTCTGACTCGAAATAAGGCCGGATATCCCTGCAGTCACTTGAATGCAGGCTCGTCTTGCATCTCCAAAGACGAAAGGATATCTGAATCCCCTGTGGAGACCACAGAGAAAGACCTAGTTCCCCACCTCATCGCGACCGGAGGCCTCACATCCTTTGAAAACTCCAGAGGTACGCGGAGATCAGTGCCTCCAAAGGAGACGATGCCTGACTCCTCGTGAAACTTGATAGGAGTCCCAGGATTCCTGTGGCACGTGGAAAGGGACACTTGGTCTCCCGCCTCAGCTGGAGAGGCGTCCCAATTGCCCTGCCAAGCCTCGAGGGGAATCCCGAGTTGTCCCTCCCAACTATGCAGGAGTCCTGACGTCGCTGAAGAAACACGTGTGTGCAAGGGCCATCCCCGTCGTAACTCGAGAATATACCCCAGGTTTCCGCCGCAACTCGAGAAAAACCATGATACTTCCCCCTCGACGCAAAATGAGGCCCGATTCCCCTGCACTGCATGCAGAGCAATTCCGTATTGCACATCACACATGAAAGGAGCCTTGATTTCCTTGATGGCATTCCAGAGACACCCCAAGAACACTGTTTCAAGGCTAGAGGGATCCTGAGGTCACTGTAGCAACACGAAAGAGCTCCGTGGACCAAAAATCAACTCAAGATGAATGGTTAGTAACTGGCTTCGACTCCAGAGGAATCCCACTTTACCACAAGCACCTCAAGAGGAGGCTTCTCTCAGCTCTAGGTATGTGAGAGGGACCCTGATTTTGCGGCCTCAAGTGGAATGGACACCGAGATGCCCTGACTCGAAATAAGGCCGGATATCCCGGCAGTGACTTGAATGCAGGCTTGTCTTGCATCTCCCAAGATGAAAGGATGTCTGAATCTCCTGTGGAGACCACAGAGAAAGACCTAGTTCCCCACCTCATCGCGACCGGATGCCTCACATCCTTTGAAAACTTCAGAGGTACACGGAAATCAGTGCCTCCAAAGGAGACGATGCCTGACTCCTCGTGAAACTTGATAGGAGTCCTAGGATTCCTGTGGCACGTGGAAAGGAACCCTTGGTCTCCCGCCTCAGCTGGAGAGGCGTCCCAATTGCCCTGCCAATCCTCGAGGAGAATCCCGAATTGTCCCTCACAACTAGGCAGGAGTCCTAACGTCGCCGAACAAACACGTGGGTGGAAGGGCCATCCCCGTCGTAACTCGAGAATATACCCCAGGTTCCCGCCGCAACTCGAGAAAAACCATGAGACTTCCCCCTCACCGTAAAATGAGGCCCGATTCCCCTGCACTGTGTGCAGAGCAATTCCGTCTTGCACATCACACATGAAAGGAGCCTTGATTTCCTTGATGGCACTCCAGAGAAACCCCAAGAACACTGTTTCAAGGCTAGAGGGATCCTGAGGTCAATGTAGCAACAAGAAAGAACTCCGTGGCCCAAAAATCAACTCGAGATGAGAGGTTAGTCCCTGGCTTCAACCCCAGAGGAATACCACCTTACCACAAGCACCTCAAGAGGAGTCTTCTCTCAGCTCTATGTATGTGAGAGGGACCCTGAGTTTGCGGCCTCAAATGGAATGGACACCGCGATGCCCTGACTCAAAATAAGGCCGGATATCCCTGCACTGACTTGAATGCAGGCTCGTCTTGCATCTCCCAAGACGAAAGGATGTCTGAATCCCCTGTGGAGACCACAGAGAAAGACCTAGTTCCCCACCTCATTGCGACAGGAGGCCTCACATCCTTTGAAAACTCCAGAGGTACGCGGAGATCCGTGCCTCCAAAGGAGACGATGCCTGACTCCTCGAGAAACTTGATAGGAGTCCCAGGATTCCTGTGGCACGTGGAAAGGGACCTTTGGTCTACCTCCTCAGATGGAGAGGCGTCCCAATTGCCCTGCCAAGCCTCGAGGAGAATCCCGAGTTGTCCCTCGCAACTAGGCAGGAGTCCTGACGTCGCTGAACAAACACGTGGCTGGAAGGGCCATCCCCGTCGTAATTCGAGAATATCCGAGGTTCCCACCGCAACTCGAGAAAAACCATGAGACTTCCCCCTCGCCGCGAGATGAGGCCCGATTCCCCTGCACTGCGTGCAGAGCAATTCCGTGTTGCACATCACACATGAAAGGAGCCTTGATTTCCTTGATGGCACTCCAGAGAAACCCCAAGAACACTGTTTCAAGGCTAGAGGGATCCTGAGGTCACTGTAGCAACATGAAAGAGCTCCGTGGACCAGAAATCAACTCGAGATGGGAGGTTAGTCCCTGGCTTCGACTCCAGAGGACTACCACCTTACCACAAGCACCTCAAGAGGAGGCTTCTCTCAGCTCTAGGTATGTGAGAGGGACCCTGAGTTTGCGGCCTCAAGTGGAATGGACACCGCGATTTCCTGACTCGAAATAAGGCCGGATATCCCTGCAGTGACTTGAATGCAGGCTCGTCTTGCATCTCCCAAGACGAAAGGGTGTCTGAATCCCCTGTGGGGACCACAGAGAAAGACCTAGTTCCACACCTCATCTAGACATGAGGCCTCACATCCTTTGAAAACTCCAGAGGTACGCGGAAATCAGTGCCTCCAAAGGAGACGATGCCTGACTCCTCGTGAAACTTGATAGGAGTCCCAGGATTCCTGAGGCACGTGGAAAGGGACCTTTGGTCTACCTCCTCAGTTGGAGAGGCGTCCCAATTGCCCTGCCAAGCCTCGAGGAGAATCCCGAGTTGTCCCTCGCAACTAGGCAGGAGTCCTGACGTGGCTGAACAAACACGTGGGTGGAAGGGCCATCCCCCTCATAACTCGAGAATATGCCACAGGTTCCAACCGCAACTCGAGAAAAACCATGAGACTTCTCCCTCGCCGCAAAATGAGGCACGATATCCTGCACTGCCTGCAGAGCAATTCCGTGTTGCACATCACACATGAAAGGAGCCTTGATTGACTTGATGGCACTCCAGAGAAACCCCAAGAACACTGTTTCAAGGCTAGAGGGACCCTGAGGTCACTGTAGCAACACGAAAGAGCTCCGTGGACCAAGAATCAACTTGAGATGAGAGGTTAGTCCCTGGCTTCGACTTAAGAGAAATACCACCTTACCACAAGCACCTCAAGAGGAGGCTTCTCTCAGCTCTAGGTATGTGAGAGGGACCCTGAGTTTGCGGCCTCAAGTGGAATGGACACCGCGATGTCCTGGCTCGAAATAAGGCCGGATATCCCTGCAGTGACTTGAGTGCAGGCTCGTCTTGCATCTCCCAAGACGAAAGGATGTCTGAATCCCCTGTGGAGACCACAGAGAAAGACCTAGTTCCCCACCTCATCGCGACCGGAGACCTCACATACTTTGAAAACTCCAGAGGTACGCGGAGATCAGTGCTTCCAAAGGAGACGATGCTTGACTCCTCGTGAAACTTGATAGGAGTCCCAGGATTCCTGTGGCACGTGGAAAGGGACCCTGGGTCTCCCGCCTCAGCTGGAGAGGCGTCCCAATTACCCTGCCAAGCCTCGAGGAGAATCCCGAATTGTCCCTCGCAACTATGCAGGAGTCCTGAAGTCGCTGAAGAAACACGTGTGTGGAAGGGCCATCCCCGTCGTAACTCGAGAATATACCCCAGGTTCCCGCCGCAACTCGAGAAAAGCCATGAGACTTCCCCCTCGCCGCGAGATTTGGCCTGATTCCCCTGCACTGCGTGCAGAGCAATTCCGTGTTGCACATCACACATGAAAGGAGCCTTGATTTCCTTGATTGCACTCCAGAGAAACCCCAAGAACACTGTTTCAAGGCTAGAGTAATCCTGACGTCACTGTAGCAACACGAAAGAGCTCCGAGGACGAAAAATCAACTCGAGATGAGAGGTTAGTCCCTGAATTTGACTCCAGAGGAATACCACCTTACCACAAGCACCTCAAGAGGAGGCTTCTCTCAGCTCTAGGTATGTGAGAGGGACCCTGAGTTTGCGGCCTCAAGTTGAATGGACACCGCGATGCCCTGACGCGAAATAAGCCCGGATATCCCGGCAGTGACTTGAATGCAGGCTTGTCTTGCATCTCCCAAGATGAAAGGATGTCTGAATCTCCTGTGGAGACCACAGAGAAAGACCTAGTTCCCCACCTCATCGCGACCGGATGCCTCACATCCCTTGAAAACTTCAGAGGTACACGGAAATCAGTGCCTCCAAAGGAGACGATGCCTGACTCCTCGTGAAACTTGATAGGAGTCCTAGGATTCCTGTGGCACGTGGAAAGGAACCCTTGGTCTCCCGCCTCAGCTGGAGAGGCGTCCCAATTGCCCTGCCAATCCTCGAGGAGAATCCCGAATTGTCCCTCACAACTAGGCAGGAGTCCTAACGTCGCCGAACAAACACGTGGGTGGAAGGGCCATCCCCGTCGTAACTCGAGAATATACCCCAGGTTCCCGCCGCAACTCGAGAAAAACCATTAGACTTCCCCCTCACCGTAAAATGAGGCCCGATTCCCCTGCACTGTGTGCAGAGCAATTCCGTCTTGCACATCACACATGAAAGGAGCCTTGATTTCCTTGATGGCACTCCAGAGAAACCCCAAGAACACTGTTTCAAGGCTAGAGGGATCCTGAGGTCACTGTAGCAACACGAAAGAGCTCCATGGACCAAAAATCAACTCGAAATGAGGGGATAGTCCCTGGCTTCGACTCCAGAGGAATACCACCTTACCACAAGCACCTCAAGAGGAGGCTTCTCTCAGCTCTAGGTATGTGAGAGGGACCCTGAATTTGCAGCCTCAAGTGGAATGGACACCGCTATGCCCTGACTCGAAATAAGGACGGATATCCCTGCAGTGACTTGAATGCAGGCTCGTCTTGCATCTCCCAAGACGAAAGGATGTCTGAATCCCCTGTGGAGACCACAGAGAAAGACCTAGTTCCCCACCTCATCGCGACCGGAGGTCTCTCATCCTTTGAAAACTCCAGAGGTAGGCGGAGATCAGAGCCTCCAAAGGAGACGATGCCTGACTCCTCTGAAACATGATAGGAGTCCCAGGATTCCTGTGGTACGTGGAAAGGGACCCTTGGTCTCCCGCCTCAGCTGGAGAGGCATCCCAATTGCCCTGCCAAGCCTCGAGGAGAATCCCGAGTTGTCCCTCGCAACTAGGCAGGAGTCCTGCCGTCGCTGAACAAACACGTGGTTGGAAGGGCCATCCCCATCGTAACTGGAGAATATACCCCAGGTTCCCGTCGCAACTCGAGAAAAACCATGAGACTTCCCCCTCGCCGCAAAATGAGGCCCGATTCCCCTGCACTGCGTGCAGAGCAATTCCGTGTTGCACATCACACATGAAAGGAGCCTTGATTTGCTTGATGGCACTCCAGAGAAAACCCAAGAACACTGTTTCAAGGCTAGAGAGATCCTGAGGTCACTCTAGCAACACGAAAGAGCTCCGTGGACCAAAAATCAACTCGAGATGAGGGGTTAGTCCCTGGCTTCGACTCCAGAGGAATACCACCTTACCACAAGCACCTCAAGAGGAGGCTTCTCTCAGCTCTAGGTATGTGAGAGGGACCCTGAGTTTGCGGCCTCAAGTGGAATGGACACCGCGATGCCCTGACTCGAAATAAGGCCGGATATCCCTGCAGTGACTTGAATGCAGACTCGTCTTGCATCTCCCAAGACGAAAGGATGTCTGAATCCCCTGTGGAGACCACAGAGAAAGACCTAGTTCCCCACCTCATCGCGACCGGAGGCCTCACATCCTATGAAAACTCGAGAGGTACGCGGAGATCAGTGCCTCCAAAGGAGACGATGCCTGACTCCTCGTGAAACTTGATAGGAGTCCCAGGATTCCTGTGGCACGTGGAAAGGGACCCTTGGTCTCCAACCTCAGCTGGAGAGGCGTCCCAATTCCCTGCCAAGCCTCAAGGAGAATCCCGAGTTGTCCCTCGCAACTAGGAAGGAGTCCTGACGTCGCTGAACAAACACGTGGCTGGAAGGGCCATCCCCGTCGTAACTCGAGAATATACCCCAGGTTCCCGCCGCAACTCGAGAAAAACCATGAAACTTCCCCCTCACCGTGAGAAGAGGCCCGATTCCCCTGCACTGCGTGCAGAGCAATTCAGTGTCGCACATCACACATGAAAGGAGCCTTGATTTCCTTGATGGCACTACAGGGAAACCCCAAGAACACTGTTTCAAGGCTAGAGGGATCCTGAGATCACTGTAGCAACACGAAAGAGCTCCGTGGACCAAGAATCAACTTGAGATGAGAGGTTAGTCCCTGGCTTCGACTTCAGAGAAATACCACCTTACCACAAGCACCTCAAGAGGAGGCTTCTCTCAGCTCTAGGTATGTGAGAGGGACCCTGAGTTTGCGGCCTCAAGTGGAATGGACACCGCGATGTCCTGGCTCGAAATAAGGCCGGATATCCCTGCAGTGACTTGAGTGCAGGCTCGTCTTGCATCTCCCAAGACGAAAGGATGTCTGAATCCCCTGTGGAGACCACAGAGAAAGACCTAGTTCCCCACCTCATCGCGACCGGAGACCTCACATACTTTGAAAACTCCAGAGGTACGCGGAGATCAGTGCTTCCAAAGGAGACGATGCTTGACTCCTCGTGAAACTTGATAGGAGTCCCAGGATTCCTGTGGCACGTGGAAAGGGACCCTGGGTCTCCCGCCTCAGCTGGAGAGGCGTCCCAATTACCCTGCCAAGCCTCGAGGAGAATCCCGAATTGTCCCTCGCAACTATGCAGGAGTCCTGAAGTCGCTGAAGAAACACGTGTGTGGAAGGGCCATCCCCGTCGTAACTCGAGAATATACCCCAGGTTCCCGCCGCAACTCGAGAAAAGCCATGAGACTTCCCCCTCGCCGCGAGATTTGGCCTGATTCCCCTGCACTGCGTGCAGAGCAATTCCGTGTTGCACATCACACATGAAAGGAGCCTTGATTTCCTTGATTGCACTCCAGAGAAACCCCAAGAACACTGTTTCAAGGCTAGAGTAATCCTGACGTCACTGTAGCAACACGAAAGAGCTCCGAGGACGAAAAATCAACTCGAGATGAGAGGTTAGTCCCTGAATTTGACTCCAGAGGAATACCACCTTACCACAAGCACCTCAAGAGGAGGCTTCTCTCAGCTCTAGGTATGTGAGAGGGACCCTGAGTTTGCGGCCTCAAGTTGAATGGACACCGCGATGCCCTGACGCGAAATAAGCCCGGATATCCCGGCAGTGACTTGAATGCAGGCTTGTCTTGCATCTCCCAAGATGAAAGGATGTCTGAATCTCCTGTGGAGACCACAGAGAAAGACCTAGTTCCCCACCTCATCACGACCGGATGCCTCACATCCTTTGAAAACTTCAGAGGTACACGGAAATCAGTGCCTCCAAAGGAGACGATGCCTGACTCCTCGTGAAACTTGATAGGAGTCCTAGGATTCCTGTGGCACGTGGAAAGGAACCCTTGGTCTCCCGCCTCAGCTGGAGAGGCGTCCCAATTGCCCTGCCAATCCTCGAGGAGAATCCCGAATTGTCCCTCACAACTAGGCAGGACTCCTAACGTCGCCGAACAAACACGTGGGTGGAAGGGCCATCCCCGTCGTAACTCGAGAATATACCCCAGGTTCCCGCCGCAACTCGAGAAAAACCATTAGACTTCCCCCTCACCGTAAAATGAGGCCCGATTCCCCTGCACTGTGTGCAGAGCAATTCCGTCTTGCACATCACACATGAAAGGAGCCTTGATTTCCTTGATGGCACTCCAGAGAAACCCCAAGAACACTGTTTCAAGGCTAGAGGGATCCTGAGGTCACTGTAGCAACACGAAAGAGCAGCGTGGACCAAAAATCAACTCGAAATGAGGGGATAGTCCCTGGCTTCGACTCCAGAGGAATACCACCTTACCACAAGCACCTCAAGAGGAGGCTTCTCTCAGCTCTAGGTATGTGAGAGGGACCCTGAATTTGCAGCCTCAAGTGGAATGGACACCGCTATGCCCTGACTCGAAATAAGGACGGATATCCCTGCAGTGACTTCAATGCAGGCTCGTCTTGCATCTCCCAAGACGAAAGGATGTCTGAATCCCCTGTGGAGACCACAGAGAAAGACCTAGTTCCCCACCTCATCGCGACCGGAGGTCTCTCATCCTTTGAAAACTCCAGAGGTAGGCGGAGATCAGAGCCTCCAAAGGAGACGATGCCTGACTCCTCTGAAACATGATAGGAGTCCCAGGATTCCTGTGGTACGTGGAAAGGGACCCTTGGTCTCCCGCCTCAGCTGGAGAGGCATCCCAATTGCCCTGCCAAGCCTCGAGGAGAATCCCGAGTTGTCCCTCGCAACTAGGCAGGAGTCCTGCCGTCGCTGAACAAACACGTGGTTGGAAGGGCCATCCCCATCGTAACTCGAGAATATACCCCAGGTTCCCGTCGCAACTCGAGAAAAACCATGAGACTTCCCCCTCGCCGCAAAATGAGGCCCGATTCCCCTGCACTGCGTGCAGAGCAATTCCGTGTTGCACATCACACATGAAAGGAGCCTTGATTTGCTTGATGGCACTCCAGAGAAAACCCAAGAACACTGTTTCAAGGCTAGAGAGATCCTGAGGTCACTCTAGCAACACGAAAGAGCTCCGTGGACCAAAAATCAACTCGAGATGAGGGGTTAGTCCCTGGCTTCGACTCCAGAGGAATACCACCTTACCACAAGCACCTCAAGAGGAGGCTTCTCTCAGCTCTAGGTATGTGAGAGGGACCCTGAGTTTGCGGCCTCAAGTGGAATGGACACCGCGATGCCCTGACTCGAAATAAGGCCGGATATCCCTGCAGTGACTTGAATGCAGGCTCGTCTTGCATCTCCCAAGACGAAAGGATGTCTGAATCCCCTGTGGAGACCACAGAGAAAGACCTAGTTCCCCACCTCATCGCGACCGGAGGCCTCACATCCTATGAAAACTCGAGAGGTACGCGGAGATCAGTGCCTCCAAAGGAGACGATGCCTGACTCCTCGTGAAACTTGATAGGAGTCCCAGGATTCCTGTGGCACGTGGAAAGGGACCCTTGGTCTCCAACCTCAGCTGGAGAGGCGTCCCAATTCCCTGCCAAGCCTCAAGGAGAATCCCGAGTTGTCCCTCGCAACTAGGAAGGAGTCCTGACGTCGCTGAACAAACACGTGGGTGGAAGGGCCATCCCCGTCGTAACTCGAGAATATACCCCAGGTTCCCGCCGCAACTCGAGAAAAACCATGAAACTTCCCCCTCACCGTGAGAAGAGGCCCGATTCCCCTGCACTGCGTGCAGAGCAATTCAGTGTCGCACATCACACATGAAAGGAGCCTTGATTTCCTTGATGGCACTACAGAGAAACCCCAAGAACACTGTTTCAAGGCTAGAGGGATCCTGAGATCACTGTAGCAACACGAAAGAGCTCCGTGGACCAAAAATCAACTCGAGATGAGAGGTTAGTCCCTGGCTTC
Organism: Cervus elaphus; assembly: GCF_910594005.1. NCBI lineage: Eukaryota > Metazoa > Chordata > Mammalia > Artiodactyla > Cervidae > Cervus > Cervus elaphus. Next base: position 296,638 of record NC_057815.1, on the reverse strand, counting down.
GACTCCAGAGGAATACCACGTTACCACAAGCACCTCAAGAGGAGGCTTCTCTCAGCTCTAGGTATGTGAGAGCGACCCTGAGTTTGCGGCCTCAAGTGGAATGGACACCGCGATGCCCTGACTTGAAATAAGGCCGGATATCCCTGCAGTGACTTGAATGCAGGCTCGTCTTGCATCTCCCAAGACGAAAGGATGTCTGAATCCCCTGTGGAGACCACAGAGAAAGACCTAGTTCCCCACCTCATCGCGACCGGAGACCTCACATACTTTGAAAACTCCAGAGGTACGCGGAGATCAGTGCTTCCAAAGGAGACGATGCTTGACTCCTCGTTAAACTTGATAGGAGTCCCAGGATTCCTGTGGCACGTGGAAAGGGACACTGGGTCTCCCGCCTCAGCTGGAGAGGCGTCCCAATTACCCTGCCAAGCCTCGAGGAGAATCCCGAATTGTCCCTCGCAACTATGCAGGAGTCCTGAAGTCGCTGAAGAAACACGTGTGTGGAAGGGCCATCCCCGTCGTAACTCGAGAATATACCCCAGGTTCCCGCCGCAACTCGAGAAAAGCCATGAGACTTCCCCCTCGCCGCGAGATTTGGCCTGATTCCCCTGCACTGCGTGCAGAGCAATTCCGTGTTGCACATCACACATGAAAGGAGCCTTGATTTCCTTGATTGCACTCCAGAGAAACCCCAAGAACACTGTTTCAAGGCTAGAGTAATCCTGACGTCACTGTAGCAACACGAAAGAGCTCCGTGGACCAAAAATCAACTCGAGATGAGAGGTTAGTCCCTGACTTTGACTCCAGAGGAATACCACCTTACCACAAGAACCTCAAGAGGAGGCTTCTCTCAGCTCTAGGTATGTGAGAGGGACCCTGAGTTTGCGGCCTCAAGTTGAATGGACACCGCGATGCCCTGACGCGAAATAAGCCCGGATATCCCGGCAGTGACTTGAATGCAGGCTTGTCTTGCATCTCCCAAGATGAAAGGATGTCTGAATCTCCTGTGGAGACCACAGAGAAAGACCTAGTTCCCCACCTCATCGCGACCGGATGCCTCACATCCTTTGAAAACTTCAGAGGTACACGGAAATCAGTGCCTCCAAAGGAGACGATGCCTGACTCCTCGTGAAACTTGATAGGAGTCCTAGGATTCCTGTGGCACGTGGAAAGGAACCCTTGGTCTCCCGCCTCAGCTGGAGAGGCGTCCCAATTGCCCTGCCAAGCCTCGAGGAGAATCCCGAATTGTCCCTCACAACTAGGCAGGAGTCCTGACGTCGCCGAACAAACACGTGGGTGGAAGGGCCATCCCCGTCGTAACTCGAGAATATACCCCAGGTTCCCGCCGCAACTCGAGAAAAACCATTAGACTTCCCCCTCGCCGTAAAATGAGGCCCGATTCCCCTGCACTGTGTGCAGAGCAATTCCGTCTTGCACATCACACATGAAAGGAGCCTTGATTTCCTTGATGGCACTCCAGAGAAACCCCAAGAACACTGTTTCAAGGCTAGAGGGATCCTGAGGTCACTGTAGCAACACGAAAGAGCAGCGTGGACCAAAAATCAACTCGAAATGAGGGGATAGTCCCTGGCTTCGACTCCAGAGGAATACCACCTTACCACAAGCACCTCAAGAGGAGGCTTCTCTCAGCTCTAGGTATGTGAGAGGGACCCTGAATTTGCAGCCTCAAGTGGAATGGACACCGCTATGCCCTGACTCGAAATAAGGACGGATATCCCTGCAGTGACTTGAATGCAGGCTCGTCTTGCATCTCCCAAGACGAAAGGATGTCTGAATCCCCTGTGGAGACCACAGAGAAAGACCTAGTTCCCCACCTCATCGCGACCGGAGGTCTCTCATCCTTTGAAAACTCCAGAGGTAGGCGGAGATCAGAGCCTCCAAAGGAGACGATGCCTGACTCCTCTGAAACATGATAGGAGTCCCAGGATTCCTGTGGTACGTGGAAAGGGACCCTTGGTCTCCCGCCTCAGCTGGAGAGGCATCCCAATTGCCCTGCCAAGCCTCGAGGAGAATCCCGAGTTGTCCCTCGCAACTAGGCAGGAGTCCTGCCGTCGCTGAACAAACACGTGGTTGGAAGGGCCATCCCCATCGTAACTCGAGAATATACCCCAGGTTCCCGCCGCAACTCGAGAAAAACCATGAGACTTCCCCCTCGCCGCAAAATGAGGCCCGATTCCCCTGCACTGCGTGCAGAGCAATTCCGTGTTGCACATCACACATGAAAGGAGCCTTGATTTGCTTGATGGCACTCCAGAGAAACCCCAAGAACACTGTTTCAAGGCTAGAGAGATTCTGAGGTCACTGTAGCAGCACGAAAGAGCTCCGTGGACCAAAAATCAACTCGAGATGAGGGGTTAGTCCCTGGCTTCGACTCCAGAGGAATACCAACTTACCACAAGCACCTCAAGAGGAGGCTTCTCTCAGCTCTAGGTATGTGAGAGGGACCCTGAGTTTGCGGCCTCAAGTGGAATGGACACCGCGATGCCCTGACTCGAAATAAGGCCGGATATCCCTGCACTGACTTGAATGCAGGCTCGTCTTGCATCTCCCAAGACGAAAGGATGTCTGAATCCCCTGTGGAGACCACAGAGAAAGACCTAGTTCCCCACCTCATCGCGACCGGAGGCCTCACATCCTATGAAAACTCGAGAGGTACGCGGAGATCAGTGCCTCCAAAGGAGACGATGCCTGACTCCTCGTGAAACTTGATAGGAGTCCCAGGATTCCTGTGGCACGTGGAAAGGGACCCTTGGTCTCCAACCTCAGCTGGAGAGGCGTCCCAATTCCCTGCCAAGCCTCAAGGAGAATCCCGAGTTGTCCCTCGCAACTAGGCAGGAGTCCTGACGTCGCTGAAGAAACACGTGTGTGCAAGGGCCATCCCCGTTGTAACTCGAGAATATACCCCAGGTTTCCGCCGCAACTCGAGAAAAACCATGTTACTTCCCCCTCGACGCAAAATGAGGCCCGATTCCCCTGCACTGCATGCAGAGCAATTCCGTATTGCACATCACACATGAAAGGAGCCTTGATTTCCTTGATGGCATTCCAGAGACACCCCAAGAACACTGTTTCAAGGCTAGAGGGATCCTGAGGTCACTGTAGCAACACGAAAGAGCTCCGTGGACCAAAAATCAACTCAAGATGAATGGTTAGTAACTGGCTTCGACTCCAGAGGAATCCCACTTTACCACAAGCACCTCAAGAGGAGGCTTCTCTCAGCTCTAGGTATGTGAGAGGGACCCTGATTTTGCGGCCTCAAGTGGAATGGACACCGAGATGCCCTGACTCGAAATAAGGCCGGATATCCCTGCAGTGACTTGAATGCAGGCTCGTCTTGCATCTACCAAGATGAAAGGATGTCTGAATCCCCTGTGGAGTCCACAGAGAAAGACCTAGTTCCCCACCTCATCGCGACCGGAGGCCTCACATTCTTTGAAAACTCCAGAGGTACGCGGAGATCAGTGCCTCCAAAGGAGACGATGCCTGACTCCTCGTGAAACTTGATAGGACTCCCAGGATTCCTGTGGCTCGTGGAAAGGGACGCTTGGTCTACCGCCTCAGCTTGAGAGGCGTCCCAATTGCCCTGCCAAGCATCGAGGAGAATCCCGAGTTGTCCCTCGCAACTAGGCAGGAGTCCTGACGTCGCTGAACAAACACGTGGGTGGAATGGCCATCCCCGTCGTAACTCAGAATATACCCCAGGTTCCCGCCGCAACTCGAGAAAAACCATGAGACTTCCCCCTCGCCGCGAGTTGAGGCTCGATTCCCCTGCACTGCGTGCAGAGCAATTCCGTGTTGCACATCACACATGAAAGGAGCCTTGATTTCCTTGATGGCACTCCAGAGAAACCCCAAGAACACTGTTTCAAGGCTAGAGGGATCCTGAGGTCACTGTAGCAACATGAAAGAGCTCCGTGGACAAGAAATCAACTCGAAATGGGAGGTTAGTCCCTGGCTTCAACTCCAGAGGAATACCACCTTACCACAAGCACCTCAAGAGGAGGCTTCTCTCAGCTCTAGGTATGTGAGAGGGACCCTGAGTTTGCGGCCTCAAGTGGAATGGACACCGCGATGCCCTGACTCGAAAAAAGGCCGGATATCCCTGCAGTGACTTTAATGCAGGCTCGTCTTGCATCTACCAAGATGAAAGGATGTCTGAATCCCCTGTGGAGTCCACAGAGCAAGACCTAGTTCCCCACCTCATCGCGACCGGAGGCCTCACATCCTTTGAAAACTCCAGAGGTACGCGGAGATCAGTGCCTCCAAAGGAGACGATGCCTGACTCCTCGTGAAACTTGATAGGAGTCCCAGGATTCCTGTGGCACGTGGAAAGGGACCCTTGGTCTACCGCCTCAGCTGGAGAGGCGTCCCAATTGCCCTGCCAAGCCTCGAGGAGAATCCCGAGTTGTACTCTCAGCTCTAGGTATGTGAGAGGGACCCTGATTTTGCGGCCTCAAGTTGAATGGACACCGAGATGCCCTGACTCGAAATAAGGCCGGATATCCCTGCACTGACTTGAATGCAGGCTCGTCTTGCATCTCCCAAGACGAAAGGATGTCTGAATCCCCTGTGGAGACCACAGAGAAAGACCTAGTTCCCCACCTCATCTAGACATGAGGCCTCACATCCTTTGAAAATTCCAGAGGTACGCGGAGATCAGTGCCTCCAAAGGAGACGATGCCTGACTCCTCGTGAAACTTGATAGGAGTCCCAGGATTCCTGTGACACGTGGAAAGGGACCTTTGGTCTACCTCCTCAGATGGAGAGGCGTCCCAATTGCCCTGCCAAGCCTCGAGGAGAATCCCGAGTTGTCCCTCGCAACTAGGCAGGAGTCCTGACGTCGCTGAACAAACACGTGGCTGGAAGGGCCATCCCCGTCGTAATTCGAGAATATATCCCAGGTTCCCACCGCAACTCGAGAAAAACCATGAGACTTCCCCCTCGCCGCGAGATGAGGCCCGATTCCCCTGCACTGCGTGCAGAGCAATTCCGTATTGCACATCACACATGAAAGGAGCCTTGATTTGCTTGATGGCACTCCAGAGAAACCCCAAGAAAACTGTTTCAAGGCTAGAGGGATCCTGAGGTCACTGTAGCAACATGAAAGAGCTCCGTGGACCAAAAATCAACTCGAGATGAGAGGTTAGTCCCTGGCTTCAAATCCAGAGGAATACCACCTTACCACAAGCACCTCAAGAGGAGGCTTCTCTCAGCTCTAGGTATGTGAGAGGGACCCTGAGTTTGCGGCCTCAAGTGGAATGGACACCGCGATGCCCTGACTCGAAATAAGGCCGGATATGCCTGCAGTGACTTGAATGCAGGCTCGTCTTGCATCTCCCAAGACGAAAGGGTGTCTGAATCCCCTGTGGAGACCACAGAGAAAGACCTAGTTCCCCACCTCATCGCGACCGGAGGCCTCACATCCTTTGAAAACCACAGAGGTACGCGGAGATCAGTGCCTCCAAAGGAGCCAATGCCTGACTGCTCGTCAAACTTGATAGGAGTCCCAGGTTTCCTGTGGCACGTGGAAAGGGACCCTTGGTCTCCCGCCTCAGCTGGAGAGGCGTCCCAATTGCCCTGCCAAACCTCGAGGAGAATGCCGAGTTGTCCCTAGCAACTAGGCAGGAGTCCTGAAGTCACTGAAGAAACACGTGTGTGGATGGGCCATCCCCGTCATAACTCGAGAATATACCTCAGGTTCCCGCCGCAACTCGAGAAAAACCATGAGACTTCCCCCTCGCCGCGAGATGAGGCCTGATTCCCCTACACTGCGTGCAGAGCAATTCCGTGTTGCACATCACACATGAAAGGAGCCTTGATTTCCTTGATGGCACTCCAGACAAACCCCAAGAACATTGTTTCCAGGCTAGAGGGATCCTGAGGTCACTGTAGCAACACGAAACAGCTCCCTCGACCAAAAATCAACTCGAGATGAGAGGGTAGTCCCTGGCTTCGACTCCAGAGGAATACCACCTTATCACAAGCACCTCAAGAGGAGGCTTCTCTCAGCTCTAGCTATGTGAGAGGGACCCTGATTTTGCGGCTTCAAGTGGAATGGACACCGCGATGCCCTGACTCGAAATAAGGCCGGATATCCCTTCAGTGACTTGAATGCAGGCTCGTCTTGCATCTCCCAAGATGAAAGGATGTCTGAATCCCCTGTGGAGACCACAGAGAAAGACCTAGTTCCCCAACTCATGGCGACCGGAGGCCTCACATCCTTTGAAAACTCCAGAGGTACGCGGAGATCAGTGCCTCCAAAGGAGACGATGCCTGACTCCTCGTGAAACTTGATAGGAGTCCCAGGATTCCTGTGGCACGTGGAAAGCGACCCTTGGTCTCCAACCTCAGCTGGAGAGGCGTCCCAATTCCCTGCCAAGCCTCAAGGAGAATCCCGAGTTGTCCCTCGCAACTAGGCAGGAGTCCTGACGTCGCTGAACAAACACGTGGGTGGAAGGGCCATCCCCGTCGTAACTCGAGAATATACCTCAGGTTCCCGCCGCAACTCGAGAAAAGCCATGAGACTTCCCCCTCGCCGCGAGATGAGGCCCGATTCCCCTACACTGCGTGCAGAGCAATTCCGTGTTGCACATCACACATGAAAGGAGCCTTGATTTCCTTGATGGCACTCCAGACAAACCCCAAGAACATTGTTTCCAGGCTAGAGGGATCCTGAGGTCACTGTAGCAACACGAAAGAGCTCCCTCGACCAAAAATCAACTCGAGATGAGAGGGTAGTCCCTGGCTTCGACTCCAGAGGAATACCACCTTACCACAAGCACCTCAAGAGGAGGCTTCTCTCAGCTCTAGCTATCTGAGAGGGACCCTGAGTTTGCGGCCTCAAGTGGAATGGACACTGCGATGCCCTGACTCGAAATAAGGCCGGATATCCCTGCAGTGACTTGAATGCAGGCTCGTCTTGCATCTCCCAAGATGAAAGGATGTCTGAATCCCCTGTGGAGACCACAGAGAAAGACCTAGTTCCCCACTTCATGGCGACCATAGGCCTCACATCCTTTGAAAACTCCAGAGGTACGTGGACATCAGTGCCTCCAAAGTAGACGATGGCTGACTCCTCGTGAAACTTGATAGGAGTCCCAGAATTCTTGTGGCGCGTAGAAAGGGACCCTTGGTCTCCCGCCTCAGCTGGAGAGGCGTCCCAATTGCCCTGCCAAGCCTCGAGGAGAATCCCGAATTGTCCCTCGCAACTAGGCAGGAGTCCTGACGTCACTGAACAAACACGTGTGTGGAAGGGCCATCCCCGTCGTAACTCGAGAATATACCCCAGGTTCCCGCCGCAACTCGAGAAAAACCATGAGACTTCCCCCTCGCCGCGAGATGAGGCCCGATTCCCCTGCACTGCGTGCAGAGCAATTCCGTCTTGCAAATCACACATGAAAGGAACCTTGATTTCCTTTATGGCACACCAGAGAAACCCCAAGAACACTGTTTCAAGGCTAGAGGCACCCTGAGTTCAGTGTAGCAACACGAAAGAGCTCCCTGGACCAAAAATCAACTCGAGATGAGAGGTTAGTCCCTGGCTTCGACTCCAGAGGAATACCACCTTACCACAAGCACCTCAAGAGGAGGCTTCTCTCAGCTCTAGGTATGTGAGAGGGACCCTGAGTTTGCGGCCTCAAGTGGAATGGACACCGCGATGCCCTGACTCGAAATAAGGCCGGATATCCCTGCAGTGACTTGAATGCAGGCTCGTCTTGCATCTCCCAAGAAGAAAGGATGTCTGAATCCCCTGTGGAGACCACAGAAAAAGATCTAGTTCCCCACATCATCGCGACCGGAGGCCTCACATCCTTTGAAAACTTCAGAGGTACGTGGAGATCAGTGCCTCCAAAGGTGACGATGCCTGAGTCCTCGTGAAACTTGATAGGAGTCCCAGGATTCCTGTGCACATGGAAAGAGACCCTTGGTCTCCCGCTCAGCTGGAGAGGCGTTCCAATTGCCCTGCCAAGCCTCGAGGAGAATCCCGAGTTGTCCCTAGCAACTAGGCAGGAGTCCTGAAGTCACTGAAGAAACACGTGTGTGGATGGGCCATCCCCGTCATAACTCGAGAATATACCTCAGGTTCCCGCCGCAACTCGAGAAAAACCATGAGACTTCCCCCTCGCCGCGAGATGAGGCCTGATTCCCCTACACTGCGTGCAGAGCAATTCCGTGTTGCACATCACACATGAAAGGAGCCTTGATTTCCTTGATGGCACTCCAGACAAACCCCAAGAACATTGTTTGCAGGCTAGAGGGATCCTGAGGTCACTGTAGCAACACGAAAGAGCTCCCTCGACCAAAAATCAACTCGAGATGAGAGGGTAGTCCCTGGCTTCGACTCCAGAGGAATACCACCTTACCACAAGCACCTCAAGAGGAGGCTTCTCTCAGCTCTAGCTATGTGAGAGGGACCCTGATTTTGCGGCTTCAAGTGGAATGGACACCGCGATGCCCTGACTCAAAATAAGGCCGGATATCCCTTCAGTGACTTGAATGCAGGCTCTTCTTGCATCTCCCAAGATGAAAGGATGTCTGAATCCCCTGTGGAGACCACAGAGAAAGACCTAGTTCCCCACCTCATGGCGACCGGAGGCCTCACATCCTTTGAAAACTCCAGAGGTACGCGGAGATCAGTGCCTCCAAAGGAGACGATGCCTGACTCCTCGTGAAACTTGATAGGAGTCCCAGGATTCCTGTGGCACGTGGAAAGGGACCCTTGGTCTCCAACCTCAGCTGGAGAGGCGTCCCAATTCCCTGCCAAGCCTCAAGGAGAATCCCGAGTTGTCCCGCGCAACTAGGCAGGAGTCCTGACGTCGCTGAACAAACACGTGGGTGGAAGGGCCATCCCCGTCGTAACTCGAGAATATACCCCAGGTTCCCGCCGCAACTCGAGAAAAGCCATGAGACTTCCCCCTCGCCGCGAGATGAGGCCCGATTCCCCTGCACTGCGTGCAGAGCAATTCCGTGTTGCACATCACACATGAAAGGAGCCTTGATTGACTTGATGGCACTCCAGAGAAACCCCAAGAACACTGTTTCAAGGCTAGAGGGACCCTGAGGTCACTGTAGCAACACGAAAGAGCTCCGTGGACCAAGAATCAACTTGAGATGAGAGGTTAGTCCCTGGCTTCGACTTCAGAGAAATACCACCTTACCACAAGCACCTCAAGAGGAGGCTTCTCTCAGCTCTAGGTATGTGAGAGGGACCCTGAGTTTGCGGCCTCAAGTGGAATGGACACCGCGATGTCCTGGCTCGAAATAAGGCCGGATATCCCTGCAGTGACTTGAGTGCAGGCTCGTCTTGCATCTCCCAAGACGAAAGGATGTCTGAATCCCCTGTGGAGACCACAGAGAAAGACCTAGTTCCCCACCTCATCGCGACCGGAGACCTCACATACTTTGAAAACTCCAGAGGTACGCGGAGATCAGTGCTTCCAAAGGAGACGATGCTTGACTCCTCGTGAAACTTGATAGGAGTCCCAGGATTCCTGTGGCACGTGGAAAGGGACCCTGGGTCTCCCGCCTCAGCTGGAGAGGCGTCCCAATTGCCCTGCCAAGCCTCGAGGAGAATCCCGAATTGTCCCTCGCAACTATGCAGGAGTCCTGAAGTCGCTGAAGAAACACGAGTGTGGAAGGGCCATCCCCGTCGTAACTCGAGAATATACCCCAGGTTCCCGCCGCAACTCGAGAAAAGCCATGAGACTTCCCCCTCGCCGCGAGATTTGGCCTGATTCCCCTGCACTGCGTGCAGAGCAATTCCGTGTTGCACATCACACATGAAAGGAGCCTTGATTTCCTTGATGGCACTCCAGAGAAACCCAAAGAACACTGTTTCAAGGCTAGAGGGATCCTGACGTCACTGTAGCAACACGAAAGAGCTCCGAGGACGAAAAATCAACTCGAGAAGAGAGGTTAGTCCCTGGCTTCGACTCCAGAGGAATACCACCTTACCACAAGCACCTCAAGAGGAGGCTTCTCTCAGCTCTAGGTATGTGAGAGGGACCCTGAGTTTGCGGCCTCAAGTGGAATGGACACCGCGATGCCCTGGCTCGAAATAAGGCCGGATATCCCTGCAGTGACTTGAATGCAGGCTCGTCTTGCATCTACCAAGATGAAAGGATGTCTGAATCTCCTGTGGAGACCACAGATAAAGACCTAGTTCACCACCTCATGGCGACCGGAGACCTCACATCCTTTGAAAACTCCAGAGGTACGCGGAGATCAGTGCCTCCAAAGGAGACGATGTCTGACTCCTCGTGAAACTTCTTAGGAGTCCCAGGATTCCTGTGGCACGTGGAAAGGGACCCTTGGTCTCCCGCCTCAGCTGGAGAGGCGTCCCAATTGCCCTGCCAAGCCTCGAGGAGAATCCCGAGTTGTCCCTCGCAACTAGGCAGGAGTCCTGACGTCGCTGAACAAACACGTGGGTGGAAGGGCCATCCCCGTCTTAACTCGAGAATATACCCCAGGTTCCCTCCGCAACTCGAGAAAAACCATGAGACTTCCCCCTTGCCGCAAGATGAGGCCTGATTCCCCTGCACTGCGTGCAGAGCAATTCCGTGTTGCACATCACAAATGAAAGGAGCCTTGATTTCCTTGATGGCACTCCAGAGAAACCCCAAGAACACTGTTTCAAGGCTAGAGGGATCCTGTGGTCACTGTAGCAACATGAAAGAGCTCCATGGACCACAAATCAACTGCAGATGAGAGGTTAGTCCCTGGCTTCGACTTCAGAGGAATACCACCTTACCACAAGCACCTCAAGAGGAGGCTTCTCTCAGCTCTAGCTATCTGAGAGGGACCCTGAGTTTGCGGCCTCAAGTGGAATGGACACTGCGATGCCCTGACTCGAAATAAGGCCGGATATCCCTGCAGTGACTTGAATGCAGGCTCGTCTTGCATCTCCCAAGATGAAAGGATGTCTGAATCCCCTGTGGAGACCACAGAGAAAGACCTAGTTCCCCACTTCATGGCGACCATAGGCCTCACATCCTTTGAAAACTCCAGAGGTACGCGGACATCAGTGCCTCCAAAGTAGACGATGGCTGACTCCTCGTGAAACTTGATAGGAGTCCCAGAATTCTTGTGGCGCGTAGAAAGGGACCCTTGGTCTCCCGCCTCAGATGGAGAGGCGTCCCAATTGCCCTGCCAAGCCTCGAGGAGAATCCCGAATTGTCCCTCGCAACTAGGCAGGAGTCCTGACGTCACTGAACAAACACGTGTGTGGAAGGGCCATCCCCGTCGTAACTCGAGAATATACCCCAGGTTCCCGCCGCAACTCGAGAAAAACCATGAGACTTCCCCCTCGCCGCGAGATGAGGCCCGATTCCCCTGCACTGCGTGCAGAGCAATTCCGTCTTGCAAATCACACATGAAAGGAACCTTGATTTCCTTTATGGCACACCAGAGAAACCCCAAGAACACTCTTTCAAGGCTAGAGGCACCCTGAGTTCAGTGTAGCAACACGAAAGAGCTCCGTGGACCAAAAATCAACTCGAGATGAGAGGTTAGTCCCTGGCTTCGACTCCAGAGGAATACCACCTTACCACAAGCACCTCAAGAGGAGGCTTCTCTCAGCTCTAGGTATGTGAGAGGGACCCTGAGTTTGCGGCCTCAAGTGGAATGGACACCGCGATGCCCTGACTCGAAATAAGGCCGGATATCCCTGCAGTGACTTGAATGCAGGCTCGTCTTGCATCTCCCAAGAAGAAAGGATGTCTGAATCCCCTGTGGAGACCACAGAAAAAGATCTAGTTCCCCACATCATCGCGACCGGAGGCCTCACATCCTTTGAAAACTTCAGAGGTACGTGGAGATCAGTGCCTCCAAAGGAGACGATGCCTGACTCCTCGTGAAACTTGATAGGAGTCCCAGGATTCCTGTGGCACATGGAAAGGGACCCATGGTCTCCCGCTCAGCTGGAGAGGCGTTCCAATTGCCCTGCCAAGCCTCGAGGAGAATCCCGAGTTGTCCCTCGCAACTAGGCAGGAGTCCTGCCGTCGCTGAATAAACACGTGGGTGGAAGGGCCATCCCCGTCGTAACTCGAGAATATACCCCAGGTTCCCGCCGCAACTCGAGAAAAGCCATGAGACTTCCCCCTCGCCGCGAGATTTGGCCTGATTCCCCTGCACTGCGTGCAGAGCAATTCCGTGTTGCACATCACACATGAAAGGAGCCTTGATTTCCTTGATGGCACTCCAGAGAAACCCAAAGAACACTGTTTCAAGGCTAGAGGGATCCTGATGTCATTGTAGCAACACGAAAGAGCTCCGTGGCCCAAAAATCAACTCGAGAAGAGAGGTTAGTCCCTGGCTTCGACTCCAGAGGAATACCACCTTACCACAAGCACCTCAAGAGGAGGCTTCTCTCAGCTCTAGGTATGTGAGAGGGACCCTGAGTCTGCGGCCTCAAGTGGAATGGACACCGCGATGCCCTGGCTCGAAATAAGGCCGGATATCCCTGCAGTGACTTGAATGCAGGCTCGTCTTGCATCTCCCAAGATGAAAGGATGTCTGAATCTCCTGTGGAGACCACAGATAAAGACCTAGTTCACCACCTCATGGCGACCGGAGACCTCACATCCTTTGAAAACTCCAGAGGTACGTGGAGATCAGTGCCTCCAAAGGAGACGATGTCTGACTCCTCGTGAAACTTCTTAGGAGTCCCAGGATTCCTGTGGCACGTGGAAAGGGACCCTTGGTCTCCCGCCTCAGCTGGAGAGGCGTCCCAATTGCCCTGCCAAGCCTCGAGGAGAATCCCGAGTTGTCCCTCGCAACTAGGCAGGAGTCCTGAAGTCGCTGAAGAAACACGTGTGTGGAAGGGCCATCCCCGTCGTAACTCGAGAATATACCCCAGGTTCCCGCCGCAACTCGAGAAAAGCCATGAGACTTCCCCCTCGCCGCGAGATTTGGCCTGATTCCCCTGCACTGCGTGCAGAGCAATTCCGTGTTGCACATCACACATGAAAGGAGCCTTGATTTCCTGGATTGCACTCCAGAGAAACCCCAAGAACACTGTTTCAAGGCTAGAGGGATCCTGAGGTTACTGTAGCAACACGAAAGAGCTCCGTGGACCAAAAATCAACTCGAGATGAGAGGTTAGTCCCTGACTTTGACTCCAGAGAAATACCACCTTACCGCAAGCACCTCAAGAGGAGGCTTCTCTCAGCTCTAGGTATGTGAGAGGGACCCTGAGTTTGCGGCCTCAAGTTGAATGGACACCGCGATGCCCTGACGCGAAATAAGCCCGGATATCCCGGCAGTGACTTGAATGCAGGCTTGTCTTGCATCTCCCAAGATGAAAGGATGTCTGAATCTCCTGTGGAGACCACAGAGAAAGACCTAGTTCCCCACCTCATCGCGACCGGAGGCCTCACATCCTTTGAAAACTTCAGAGGTACACGGAAATCAGTGCCTCCAAAGGAGACGATGCCTGACTCCTCGTGAAACTTGATAGGAGTCCTAGGATTCCTGTGGCACGTGGAAAGGAACCCTTGGTCTCCCGCCTCAGCTGGAGAGGCGTCCCAATTGCCCTGCCAAGCCTCGAGGAGAATCCCGAATTGTCCCTCACAACTAGGCAGGAGTCCTGACGTCGCCGAACAAACACGTGGGTGGAAGGGCCATCCCCGTCGTAACTCGAGAATATACCCCAGGTTCCCGCCGCAACTCGAGAAAAACCATTAGACTTCCCCCTCGCCGTAAAATGAGGCCCGATTCCCCTACACTGTGTGCAGAGAAATTCCGTCTTGCACATCACACATGAAAGGAGCCTTGATTTCCTTGATGGCACTCCAGAGAAACCCCAAGAACACTGTTTCAAGGCTAGAGGGATCCTGAGGTCACTGTAGCAACACGAAAGAGCAGCGTGGACCAAAAATCAACTCGAAATGAGGGGATAGTCCCTGGCTTCGACTCCAGAGGAATACCACCTTACCACAAGCACCTCAAGAGGAGGCTTCTCTCAGCTCTAGGTATGTGAGAGGGACCCTGAGTTTGCAGTCTCAAGTGGAATGGACACCGCTATGCCCTGACTCGAAATAAGGACGGATATCCCTGCAGTGACTTGAATGCAGGCTCGTCTTGCATCTCCCAAGACGAAAGGATGTCTGAATCCCCTGTGGAGACCACAGAGAAAGACCTAGTTCCCCACCTCATCGCGACCGGAGGTCTCTGATCCTTTGAAAACTCCAGAGGTAGGCGGAGATCAGAGCCTCCAAAGGAGACGATGCCTGACTCCTCTGAAACATGATAGGAGTCCCAGGATTCCTGTGGCACGTGGAAAGGGACCCTTGGTCTCCCGCCTCAGCTGGAGAGGCATCCCAATTGCCCTGCCTAGCCTCGAGGAGAATCCCGAGTTGTCCCTCGCAACTAGGCAGGAGTCCTGCCGTCGCTGAACAAACACGTGGTTGGAAGGGCCATCCCCATCGTAACTCGAGAATATACCCCAGGTTCCCGCCGCAACTCGAGAAAAACCATGAGACTTCCCCCTCGCCGCGAGATGAGGCCCGATTCCCCTGCACTGCGTGCAGAGCAATTCCGTGTTGCACATCACACATGAAAGGAGCCTTGATTTCCTTGATGGCACTCCAGAGAAACCCCAAGAACACTGTTTCAAGGCTAGAGGGATCCTGAGGTCACTGTAGCAACACGAAAGAGCTCCGTGGACCAAAAATCAACTCGAGATGAGGGGTTAGTCACTGGCTTCGACTCCAGAGGAATACCACCTTACCACAAGCACCTCAAGCGAAGGCTTCTCTCAGCTCTAGGTATGTGAGAGGGACCCTGAGTTTGCGGCCTCAAGTGGAATGGACACCGCGATGCCCTGACTCGAAATAAGGCCGGATATCCCTGCAGTGACTTGAATGCAGGCTCGTCTTGCATCTCCCAAGACGAAAGGATGTCTGAATCCCCTGTGGAGACCACAGAGAAAGACCTAGTTCCCCACCTCATCGCGACCGGAGGCCTCACATCCTTTGAAAACTCCAGAGGTACGCGGAGATCAGTGCCTCCAAAGGAGACGATGCGTGACTCCTCGTGAAACTTGATAGGAGTCCCAGGATTCCTGTGGCACGTGGAAAGGGACCCTTGGTCTCCAACCTCAGCTGGAGAGGCGTCCCAATTCCCTGCCAAGCCTCAAGGAGAATCCCGCGTTGTCCCTCGCAACTAGGCAGGAGTCCTGACGTCGCTGAACAAACACGTGGGTGGAAGGGCCATCCCCGTCGTAACTCGAGAATATACCCCAGGTTCCCGCCGCAACTCGAGAAAAACCATGAAACTTCCCCCTCACCGTGAGAGGAGGCCCGATTCCCCTGCACTGCGTGCAGAGCAATTCAGTGTCGCACATCACACATGAAAGGAGCCTTGATTTCCTTGATGGCACTCCAGAGAAACCCCAAGAACACTGTTTCAAGGCTAGAGGGATCCTGAGATCACTGTAGCAACACGAAAGAGCTCCGTGGACCAAAAATCAACTCGAGATGAGAGGTTAGTCCCTGGCTTCGACTCCAGAGGAATACCACGTTACCACAAGCACCTCAAAAGGAGGCTTCTCTCAGCTCTAGGTATGTGAGAGCGACCCTGAGTTTGCGGCCTCAAGTGGAATGGACACCGCGATGCCCTGACTTGAAATAAGGCCGGATATCCCTGCAGTGACTTGAATGCAGGCTCGTCTTGCATCTCCCAAGACGAAAGGATGTCTGAATCCCCTGTGGAGACCACAGAGAAAGACCTAGTTCCCCACCTCATCATGACCGGAGGCCTCACATCCTTTGAAAACTCCAGAGGTACCCAGAGATCAGTGCCTCCAAAGGAGACGATGCCTGACTCCTCGTGAAACTTGATAGGAGTCCCAGGATTCCTGTGGCACGTGGAAAGGGGCCCTGGGTCTCCCGCCTCAGCTGGAGAGGCGTCCCAATTGCCCTGCCAAGCCTCGAGGAGAATCCCGAATTGTCCCTCGCAACTATGCAGGAGTCCTGAAGTCGCTGAAGAAACACGTGTGTGGAAGGGCCATCCCCGTCGTAACTCGAGAATATACCCCAGGTTCCCGCCGCAACTCGAGAAAAGCCATGAGACTTCCCCCTTGCCGCTAGATGAGGCCCAATTCCCCTGCACTGCGTGCAGAGCGATTCCGTCTTGCACATCACACATGAAAGGAACCTTGATTTCCTTGATGGCACTCCAGAGAAAAACCAAGAACACTCTTTCAAGGCTAGAGGGATTCTGAGGTCACTGTAGCAACAAGAAAGAGCTCCGTGGACCAAAAATCAACTCGAGATGAGAGGGTAGTCCCTGGCTTCGACTCCAGAGGAATACCACCTTACCATGAGCACCTCAAGAGGAGGCTTATCTCAGCTCTAGGTATGTGAGAGGGACCCTGAGTTTGTGGCCTCAAGTGGAATGGACACCGTGATGCCCTGACTCGAAATAAGGCCGGATATCCCTGCAGTGAATTGAATGCAGGCTCGTCTTGCATCTCCCAAGACGAAAGGATGTCTGAATCCCCTGTGGAGACCACAGAGAAAGACCTAGTTCCCCACCTCATCGCGACCGGAGGCCTCACATCCTTTGAAAATTCCAGAGGTACGCAGAGATCAGTGCCTCCCAAGGAGACGATGCCTGACTGCTCGTGAAACTTGATAGGAGTCCCAGGATTCCTGTGGCACGTGGAAAGGGACCCTTGGTCTCCCGCCTCAGCTGGAGAGGCGTCCCAATTGCCCTGCCAACCCTCGAGGAGAATCCCGAGTTGTCCCTCGCAACTAGGCAGGAGTCCTGACGTCGCTGAAGAAACACGTGGGTGGAAGGGCCATCACCGTCGTAACTCGAGAATATACCCCAGGTTCCCGCCGCAACTCGAGAAAAACCATGAGACTTCCCCCTCGCCGCGAGATGAGGCCCGATTCCCCTGCACTGCGTGCAGAGCCATTCCGTGTTGCACATCACACATGAAAGGAGCCTTGATTTCCTTGATGGCACTCCAGAGAAACCCCAAGAACACTGTTTCAAGGATAGAGGCACCCTGAGGTCACTGTAGCAACACAAAAGAGCTCCGTGGACCAAAAATCAACTCGAGATGAGAGGTTAGTCCCTGGCTTCGACTCCAGAGGAATACCACCTTATCACAAGCACCTCAAGAGGAGGCTTCTCTCAGCTCTAGCTATGTGAGAGGGACCCTGATTTTGCGGCCTCAAGTGAAATGGACACCGCGATGCCCTGACTCGAAATAAGGCCGGATATCCCTTCAGTGGCTTGAATGCAGGCTCGTCTTGCATCTCCCAAGATGAAAGGATGTCTGAATCCCCTGTGGAGACCACAGAGAAAGACCTAGTTCCCGACCTCATCGCGACCGGAGGCCTCACATCCTTTGAAAACTCCAGAGGTACGCGGAGATCAGTGCCTCCAAAGGAGACGATGCCTGACTCCTCGTGAAACTTGATAGGAGTCCCAGGATTCCTGTGGCACGTGGAAAGGGACCCTTGGTCTCCCGCCTCAGCTGGAGAGGCGTCCCAATTGCCCTGCCAAGCCTCGAGGAGAATCCCGAGTTGTCCCTCGCAACTAGGCAGGAGTCCTGACGTCGCTGAACAAACACGTGGGTGGAAGGGACATCCCCGTCGTAACTCGAGAATATACCCCAGGTTCCCGCCGCAACTCGAGAAAAGCCATTAGACTTCCCCCTCGCCGCGAGATGAGGCCCGATTCCCCTGCACTGCATGCAGAGCAATTCCGTGTGCACATCAAACATGAAAGGAGCCTTGATTTCCTTGATGGCACTCCAGAGAAACCCCAAGAACACTGTTTCAAGGCTAGAGGGACCCTGAGGTCACTGTAGCAACACGAAAGAGCTCCGTGGACCAAGAATCAACTTGAGATGAGAGGTTAGTCCCTGGCTTCGACTCCAGAGGAATGCCACCTTACCACAAGCACCTCAAGAGGAGGCTTCTCTCAGCTCTAGGTATGTGAGAGGGACCCTGAGTTTGCGGCCTCAAGTGGAATGGACACCGCGAAGCCCTGACTCGAAATAAGGCCGGATATCCCTGCAGTGACTTGAATGCAGGCTCGTCTTGCATCTCCCAAGATGAAAGGATGTCTGAATCCCCTGTGGAGACCACAGAGAAAGACCTAGTTCCCGACCTCATCGCGACCGGAGGCCTCACATCCTTTGAAAACTCCAGAGGTACGCGGAGATCAGTGCCTCCATAGGAGACGATGCCTGACTCCACGTGAAACTTGATAGGAGTCCCAGGATTCCTGTGGCACGTGGAAAGGGACCCTTGGTCTCCCGCCTCAGCTGGAAAGGCGTCCCAATTGCCCTGCCAAGCCTCGAGGAGAATCCCGAGTTGTCCCTCGCAACTAGGCAGGAGTCCTGACGTCGCTGAACAAACACGTGGGTGGAAGGGCCATCCCCGTTGTAACTCGAGGATATACCCCAGGTTACCGCCACAACTCGAGAAAAGCCAAGAGACTTCCCCCTCGCCGCAAGATGAGGCCCGATTCCCCTGCACTGCGCGCAGAGCAATTCCGTGTTGCACATCACACATGAAAGGAGCCTTGATTTCCTTGATGGCACTCCAGAGAAACCCCAAGAACACTGTTTCCAGGCTAGAGGGATCCTGAGGTCACTGTAGCAATATGAAAGAGCTCCGTCGACCAAAAATCAACTCGAGATGAGAGGGTAGTCCCTGGCTTCGACTCCAGAGGAATACCATCTTATCACAAGCACCTCAAGAGGAGGCTTCTCTCAGCTCTAGCTATGTGAGAGGGACCCTGATTTTGCGGCCTCAAGTGAAATGGACACCGCGATGCCCTGACTCGAAATAAGGCCGGATATCCCTTCAGTGACTTGAATGCAGGCTCGTCTTGCATCTCCCAAGATGAAAGGATGTCTGAATCCCCTGTGGAGACCACAGAGAAAGACCTAGTACCCCACCTCATCGCGACCGGAGGCCTCACATCCTTTGAAAACTCCAGAGGTACGCGGAGATCAGTGCCTCCAAAGGAGACGATGCCTGACTCCTCGTGAAACTTGATAGGAGTCCCAGGATTCCTGTGGCACGTGGAAAGGGACCCTTGGTCTCCCGCCTCAGCTGGAGAGGCATCCCAATTGCCCTGCCAAGCCTCGAGGAGAATCCCGAGTTGTTCCTCGCAACTAGGCAGGAGTCCTGACGTCGCTGAACAAACACGTGTGTGTAAGGGCCATCCCCGTCGTAACTCG
Organism: Cervus elaphus; assembly: GCF_910594005.1. NCBI lineage: Eukaryota > Metazoa > Chordata > Mammalia > Artiodactyla > Cervidae > Cervus > Cervus elaphus. The sequence goes on along the minus strand of NC_057815.1, from coordinate 277,413 downwards.
AGAATATACCCCAGGTTCCCTCCGCAACTCGAGAAAAGCCATTAGACTTCCACCTCGCCGCGAGATGAGGCCCGATTCCCCTGCACTGCGTGCAGAGCAATTCCGTGTTGCACATCACACATGAAAGGAGCCTTGATTTCCTTGATGGCACTCCAGAGAAACCCCAAGAACACTATTTCAAGGCTAGAGGGACCCTGAGGTCACTGTAGCAACAAGAAAGAGCTCCGTGGACCAAGAATCAACTCGAGATGAGAGGTTAGTCCCTGGCTTCGACTCCAGAGGAATACCACCTTACCACAAGCACCTCAAGAGGAGGCTTCTCACAGCTCTAGGTATGTGAGAGGGACCCTGAGTTTGCGGCCTCAAGCGGAATGGACACCGCGATGCCCTGGCTCGAAATAAGGCCGGATATCCCTGCAGTGACTTGAATGCAGGCTCGTCTTGCATCTCCCAAGATGAAAGGATGTTTGAATCCCCTGTGGAGACCACAGATAAAGACCTAGTTCACAACCTCATGGCGACCGGAGACCTCACATCCTTTGAAAACTCCAGAGGTACGCGGAGATCAGTGCCTCCAAATGAGACGATGTCTGACTCCTCGTGAAACTTCTTAGGAGTCCCAGGATTCCTGTGGCACGTGGAAAGGGACCCTTGGTCTCCCGCCTCAGCTGGAGAGGCGTCCCAATTGCCCTGCCAAGCCTCGAGGAGAATCCCGAGTTGTCCCTCGCAACTAGGCAGGAGTCCTGCCGTCGCTGAATAAACACGTGGGTGGAAGGGCCATCCCCGTCGTAACTCGAGAATATACCCCAGGTTCTCGCCGCAACTCGAGAAAAACCATGAGTCCTCCCCCTCTCCGTGAGATGAGGCCCGATTCCACTGCACTGCATGCAGAGCAATTACGTGTTGCACATCACACATGAAAGGAGCCTTGATTTCCTTGATGGCACTCCAGAGAAACCCCAAGAACACTGTTTCAAGGCTAGAGGGATCCTGAGGTCACTGTAGCAACACGAAAGAGCTCCGTGGACCAAAAATCAACTCGAGATGAGATGTTAGTCCCTAACTTCGACTCCAGAGGAATACCACCTTACCACAAGCACCTCAAGAGGAGGCTTCTCTCAGCTCTAGGTATGTGAGAGGGACCCTGAGTTTGCGGCCTCAAGTGGAATGGACACCACGATGCCCTGTCTCGAAATAAGACCGTATATACCTGCAGTGACTTGAATGCAGGCTCGTCTTGCATCTCCCAAGACGAAAGGATGTCTGAATCCCCTGTGGAAACCACAGAGAAAGACCTAGTTCCCCACCTCATCGCGACCGGAGGCCTCACATCCTTGGAAAACTCCAGAGGTACGTGGAGATCAGTGCCTCCAAAGGAGACGATGCCTGACTCCTCGAGAAACTTTATAGGAGTCCCAGGATTCCTGTGGCACGTGGAAAGGGACCCTTGGTCTCCCGCCTCAGCTGGAGAGGCGTCCCAATTGCTCTGACAAGCCTCGAGGAGAATCCCGAGTTGTCCCTTGCAACTAGGCAGGAGTCCTGAAGTCACTGAAGAAACACGTGTGTGGAAGGGCCATCCCCGTCGCAACTCGAGAATATACCTTAGGTTCCCGCCGCAACTCGAGAAAAACCATGAGACTTCCCCCTCGCCGCGAGATGAGGCCTGATTCCCCTACACTGCGTGCAGAGCAATTCCGTTTTGCACATCACACATGAAAGGAGCCTTGATTTCCTTGATGGCACTCCAGACAAACCCCAAGACCACTGTTTCCAGGCTAGAGGGATCCTGAGGTCACTGTTGCAACACGAAAGAGCTCCGTCGACCAAAAATCAACTCGAGATGAGAGGGTAGACCCTGGCTTCGACTCCAGAGGAATACCACCTTACCACAAGCACCGCAAGAGGAGGCTTCTCTCAGCTCTAGCTATGTGAGAGGGACCCTGATTTTGCGGCTTCAAGTGGAATGGACACCGCGATGCCCTGACTCGAAATAAGGCCGGATATCCCTTCAGTGACTTGAATGCAGGCTCGTCTTGCATCTCCCAAGATGAAAGGATGTCTGAATCCCCTGTGGAGACCACAGAGAAAGACCTAGTTCCCCACCTCATCGCGACCGGAGGCCTCACATCCTTTGAAAACTCCAGAGGTATGCGGAGATCAGTGCCTCCAAAGGAGACGATGCCTGACTCCTCGTGAAATTTGATAGGAGTCCCAGGATTCCTGTGGCACGTGGAAAGGGACCCTTGGTCTCCCGCCTCAGCTGGAGAGGCGTCCCAATTGCCCTGCCAAGCCTCGAGGAGAATCCCGAGTTGTCCCTCGCAACTAGGCAGGAGTCCTGACGTCGCTGAACAAACACGTGTGTGGAAGGGCCATCCCCGTCGTAACTCGAGAATATACCCCAGGTTCCCGCCGCAACTCGAGAAAAACCATGAGACTTCCCCCTCGCCGCGAGATGAGGCCCGATTCCCCTGCACTGCGTGCAGAGCAATTCTGTCTTGCAAATCACACATGAAAGGAACCTTGATTTCCTTTATGGCACTCCAGACAAACCCCAAGAACACTGTTTCAAGGCTAGAGCGATCCTGAGGTCACTGTAGCAACACGAAAGAGCTCCGTGGCCCAAAAATCAACTCGAGATGAGAGGTTAGTCCCTGGCTTCGACTCCAGAGGAATACCACCTTACCACAAGCACCGCAAGAGGAGGCTTCTCTCAGCTCTAGGTATGTGAGAGGGACCCTGAGTTTGCGGCCTCAAGTGGAATCGACACTGCGATGCCCTGACTCGAAATAAGGCCGGATATCCCTGCAGTGACTTGAATGCAGGCTCGTCTTGCATCTCCCAAGACGAAAGGATGTCTGAATCCCCTGTGGAGACCACAGAGAAAGACCAAGTTCCCCACTTCATGGCGACCAGAGGCCTCACATCCTTTGAAAACTTCAGAGGTACGCGGACATCAGTGCCTCCAAAGGAGACGATGCCTGACTCCTCGTGAAACTTGATAGGAGTCCCAGGATTCCTGTGGCACGTGGAAAGGGACACTTGGTCTCCCGCCTCAGCTGGAGAGGCGTCCCAATTGCCCTGCCAAGCCTCGAGGAGAATCCCGAGTTGTCCCTCGCAACTAGGCAGGAGTCCTGACATCGCTGAAGAAACACGTGGATGGAAGGGCCATCCCCGTCGTAACTCGAGAATATACCCCAGGTTCCCGCCGCAACTCGAGAAAAACCATGAGACTTCCCCCTCCCCGCGAGATGAGGCCCGATTCCCCTGCACTGCGTGCAGAGCAATTCCGTGTTGCACATCACACATGAAAGGAGCCTTGATTTCCTTGATGGCACTCCAGAGAAACCCCAAGAACACTGTTTCAAGGCTAGAGGCACCCTGAGGTCACTGTAGCAACACGAAAGAGCTCCGTGGACCAAAAATCAACTGGAGATGAGAGGTTAGTCCCTGGCTTCGACTCCAGAGGAATACCACCTTACCACAAGCACCTCAAGAGGAGGCTTCTCTCAGCTCTAGCTAAGTGAGAGGGTCCCTGAGTTTGTGGCCTCAAGTGGAATGGACACCGCGACGCCCTGACTCGAAATAAGGCCGGATATCCCTGCAGTGACTTGAATACAGGCTCGTCTTGCATCTCCCAAGACGAAAGGATGTCTGAATCCCCTGTGGAGACCACAGAGAAAAAACTAGTTCCCCACCTCATCGCGACCGGAGGCCTCACATCCTTTGAAAACTCCAGAGGTACCCAGAGATCAGTGCCTCCAAAGGAGACGATGCCTGACTCCTCGTGAAACTTGATAGGAGTCCCAGGATTCCTGTGGCACGTGGAAAGGGACCCTTGGTCTCCCGCCTCAGCTGGAGAGGCGTCCCAATTGCGCTGCCAAGCCTCGAGGAGAATCCCGAGTTGTCCCTCGCAACTAGGCAGGAGTCCTGACATCACTGAACAAACACGTGGGTGGAAGGGCCATCCCCGTCGTAACTCGAGAATAGACCCCAGGTTCCCGCCGCAACTCGAGAAAAACCATGAGACTTCCCCCTCGCCGCGAGATGAGGCCTGATTCCCCTGCACTGCGTGCAGAGCAATTCCGTGTTGCACATCACACATGAAAGGAGCCTTGATTATCTTAATGGCACTCCAGAGAAACCCCAAGAACACTGTTTCCAGGCTAGAGGAATCCTGAGGTCACTGTAGCAACACGAAAGAGCTCCGTCGACCAAAAATCAACTCGAGATGAGAGGGTAGTCCCTGGCTTCGACTCCAGAGGAATACCACCTTACCACGAGCACCTCAAGAGGAGGCTTCTCTCAGCTCTAGGTATGTGAGAGGGACCCTGAGTTTGTGGCCTCAAGTGGAATGGACACCGCGATGCCCTGAATCGAAATAAGGCCGGATATCCCTGCAGTGACTTGAATGCAGGCTCGTCTTGCATCTCCCAAGACGAAAGGGTGTCTGAATCCCCTGTGGAGACCACAGAGAAAGACCTAGTTCCCCACCTCATGGCGACCGGAGGCCTCACATCCTTTGAAAATTCCAGAGGTACGCAGAGATCAGTGCCTCCAAAGGAGACGATGCCTGACTCCTCGTGAAACTTGATAGAAGTCCCAGGATTCCTGTGGCACGTGGAAAGGGACCCTTGGTCTCCCGCCTCAGCTGGAGAGGCGTCCCAATTGCCCTGCCAAGCCTCGAGGAGAATGCCGAGTTGTCCCTCGCAACTAGGCAGGAGTCCTGACGTCGCTGAACAAACACGTGGGTGGAAGGGCCATCCCCGTCGTAACTCGAGAATATACCCCAGGTTCCCGCCGCAACTCGAGAAAAACCATGAGACTTCCCCCTCGCCACGAGATGAGGCCCGATTCCCCTGCACTGCGTGCAGAGCAATTCCGTGTTGCACATCACACATGAAAGGAGCCTTGATTTCCTTGATGGCACTTCAGAGAAACCCCAAGAACACTGTTTCCAGGCTAGAGGCACCCTGAGGTCACTGTAGCAACACGAAAGAGCTCCGTGGACCAAAAATCAACTCGAGATGAGAGGTTAGTCCCTGACTTCGACTCCAGAGGAATACCACCTTACCACAAGCACCTCAAGAAGAGGCTTCTCTCAGCTCTAGGTATGTGAGAGGGACCCTGAGTTTGCGGCCTCAAGTGGAATGGACACCGCGAAGCCCTGACTCGAAATAAGGGCGGATATCCCTGCAGTGACTTGAATGCAGGCTCGTCTTGCGTCTCCCAAGACGAAAGGATGTCTGAATCCCCTGTGGAGACCACAGAGAAAGACCTAGTTCCCCACCTCATCGCGACCGGAGGCCTCACATCCTTTGAAAACTCCAGAGGTACACGGAGATCAGTGCCTCCAAAGGAGACGATGCCTGACTCCTCGTGAAACTTGATAGGAGTCCCAGGATTCCTGTGGCACGTGGAAAGGGACCCTTGGTCTCCTGCCTCAGCTGGAGAGGCGTCCCAATTGCCCTGCCAAGCCTCGAGGAGAATCCCGAGTTGTCCCTCGCAACTAGGCAGGAGTCCTGACGTCGCTGAACAAACACGTGGGTGGAAGGGCCATCCCCGTCGTAACTCGAGAATATACCCCAGGTTCCCGCCGCAACTCGAGAAAAGCCATGAGACTTCCCCCTCGCCGCGAGATGAGGCCCGATTCCCCTGCACTGCGTGTAGAGCAATTCCGTGTTGCACATCAAACATGAAAGGAGCCTTGATTTCCTTGATGGCACTCCAGAGAAACCCCAAGAACACTGTTTCAAGGCTAGAGGGATCCTGAGGTCACTGTAGCAACACGAAAGAGCTGGGTGGACCAAAAATCAACTCGAGATGAGAGGTTAGTCCCTGGCTTCGAATCCAGAGGAATACCACCTTGCCACAAGCACCTCAAGAGGAGGCTTCTCTCAGCTCTAGGTATGTGAGAGGGACCCTGAGTTTGCGGCCTCAAGTGGAATCGACACTGCGATGCCCTGACGCGAAATAAGGCCGGATATCCCTGCAGTGACTTGAATGCAGGCTCGTCTTGCATCTCCCAAGATGAAAGGATGTCTGAATCCCCTGTGGAGACCACAGAGAAACACCAAGTTCCCCACTTCATGGCGACCAGAGGCTTCACATCCTTTGAAAACTTCAGAGGTATGCGGACATCAGTGCCTCCAAAGGAGACGATGCCTGACTCCTCGTGAAACTTGATAGGAGTCCCAGGATTCCTGTGGCACGTGGAAAGGCACCCTTGGTCTCCCGCCTCAGCTGGAGAGGCGTCCCAATTGCCCTGCCAAGCCTCGAGGAGAATCCCGAGTTGTCCCTCGCAACTAGGCAGGAGTCCTGACGTCGTGAACAAACACGTGGGTGGAAGGGCCATCCCCGTCGTAACTCGAGAATATACCCCAGGTTCCCGCCGCAACTAGAGAAAAGCCATGAGACTTCCCCCTCGCCGCGAGATGAGGCCCGATTCCCCTGCACTGCGTGCAGAGCAATTCCGTGTTGCACATCACACATGAAAGGAGCCTTGATTTCCTTGATGGCACTCCAGAGAAACCCCAAGAACACTATTTCAAGGCGAGAGGGACCCTGAGGTCACTGTAGCAACACGAAAGAGCTCCGTGGACCAAGAATCAACTTGAGATGAGAGGTTAGTCCCTGGCTTCGACTCCAGAGGAATACCACCTTACCACAAGCACCTCAAGAGGAGGCTTCTCTCAGTTCTAGCTATGTGAGAGGGACCCTGAGTTTGCGGCCTCAAGTGGAATGGACACCGCGGTGCCCTGGCTCGAAATAAGGCCGGATATCCCTGCAGTGACCTGAATGCAGGCTCGTCTTGCATCTCCCAAGACGAAAGGATGTCTGAATCCCCTGTGGAGACCACAGAGAAAGACCTAGTTCCCCACCTCATCGCGACCGGAGGCCTCACATCCTTTGAAAACTCCAGAGGTACGTGGAGATCAGTGCCTCCAAAGGAGACGATGCCTGACTCCTCGTGAAACTTGATAGGAGTCCCAGGATTCCTGTGGCACATGGAAAGGGACCCTTGGTCTCGCGCTCAGCTGGAGAGGCGTTCCAATTGCCCTGCCAAGCCTCGAGGAGAATCCCGAGTTGTCCCTCGCAACTAGGCAGGAGTCCTGCCATCGCTGAATAAACACGTGGGTGGAAGGGCCATCCCCTTCGTAACTCGAGAATATACCCCAGGTTCTCGCCGCAACTCGAGAAAGACCATGAGTCCTCCCCCTCGCCGTGAGATGAGGCCCGATTCCACTGCACTGCATGCAGAGCAATTACGTGTTGCACATCAAACATGAAAGGAGCCTTGATTTCCTTGATGGCACTCCAGAGAATCCCCAAGAACACTGTTTCAAGGCTAGAGGGATCCTGAGGTCACTGTAGCAACACGAAAGAGCTCCGTGGACCAAAAATCAACTCGAGATGAGAGGTTAGTCCCTGGCTTCGAATCCAGAGGAATACCACCTTATCACAAGCACCTCAAGAGGAGGCTTCTCTCAGCTCTAGGTATGTGAGAGGGACCCTGAGTTTGCGGCCTCAAGTGGAATCGACACGGCGATGCCCTGACGCGAAATAAGGCCGGATATCCCTGCAGTGACTTGAATGCAGGCTCGTCTTGCATCTCCCAAGATGAAAGGATGTCTGAATCCCCTGTGGAGACCACAGAGAAACACCAAGTTCCCCACTTCATGGCGACCAGAGGCCTCACATCCTTTGAAAACTTCAGAGGTACGCGGACATCAGTGCCTCCAAAGGAGACGATGCCTGACTCCTCGTGAAACTTGATAGGAGTCCCAGGATTCCTGTGGCACGTGGAAAGGGACCCTTGGTCTCCCGCCTCAGCTGGAGAGGCGTCCCAATTGCCCTGCCAAGCCTCGAGGAGAATCCCGAGTTGTCCCTCGCAACTAGGCAGGAGTCCTGACGTCGCTGAACAAACACGTGGATGGAAGGGCCATCCCCGTCGTAACTCGAGAATATACCCCAGGTTCCCGCCGCAACTCGAGAAAAACCATGAGACTTCCCCCTCCCCGCGAGATGAGGCCTGATTCCCCTGCACTGCGTGCAGAGCAATTCCGTGTTGCACATCACACATGAAAGGAGCCTTGATTTCCTTCATGGCACTCCAGAGAAACCCCAAGAACACTGTTTCAAGGCTAGAGGCACCCTGAGGTCACTGTAGCAACACGAAAGAGCTCTGTGGACCAAAAATCAACTCGAGATGAGAGGTTAGTCCCTGGTTTTGACTCCAGAGGAATACCACCTTACCACAAGCACCTCAAGAGGAGGCTTCTCTCAGCTCTAGCTAAGTGAGAGGGTCCCTGAGTTTGTGGCCTCAAGTGGAATGGACACCGCGACGCCCTGACTCGAAATAAGTCCGGATATCCCTGCAGTGACTTGAATACAGGCTCGTCTTGCATCTCCCAAGATGAAAGGATGTCTGAATCCCCTGTGGAGACAACAGAGAAAGACCTAGTTCCCCACCTCATCGCGACCGGAGGCCTCACATCCTTTGAAAACTCCAGAGGTACGCGGAGATCAGTGCCTCCAAAGGAGACGATGCCTGACTCCTCGTGAAACTTGATAGGAGTCCCAGGATTCCTGTGGCACGTGGAAAGGGACCCTTGGTCTCCCGCCTCAGCTGGAGAGGCGTCCCAATTGCCCTGCCAAGCCTCGAGGAGAATCCCGAGTTGTCCCTCGCAACTAGGCAGGATTCCTGACGTCGCTGAACAAACACGTGGGTTGAAGGGCCATCCCCGTCGTAACTCGAGGATATACCCCAGGTTACCGCCACAACTCGAGAAAAGCCATGAGACTTCCCCCTCGCCCCAAGATGAGACCCGATTCCCCTGCATTGCGTGCAGAGCAATTCCGTGTTGCACATCACACATGAAAGGAGCCTTGATTTCCTTGATGGCACTACAGAGAAACCCCAAGAACACTGTTTCAAGGCTAGAGGTATCCTGAGGTTACTGTAGCAAAACGAAAGAACTCCCTGGACCAAAAATCCACTAGAGATGAGAGGTTAGTCCCTGGCTTCGACTCCAGAGGAATACCACCGTACCACAAGCACCTCAAAAGGAGGCTTCTCTCAGCTCTAGCTATGTGAGAGGGACCCTGATTTTGCGGCCTCAAGTGGAATGGACACCACGATGCCCTGACTCGAAACAATGCCGGATATCCCTGCAGTGACCTGAATGCAGGCTCGTCTTGCATCTCCCAACACGAAAGGGTGTCTGAATCCCCTGTTGAGACCACAGAGAAAGACCAAGTTACCCACTTCATGGCGACCAGAGGCCTCACATCCTTTGAAAACTTCAGAGGTACGTGGACATCAGTGCCTCCAAAGGAGACGATGCCTGACTCCTCTGAAACATGATAGGAGTCCCAGGATTCCTGTGGCACGTGGAAAGGGACCCTTGGTCTCCCGCCTCAGCTGGAGAGGCGTCCCAATTGCCCTGCCAACCCTCGAGGAGAATCCCGAGTTGTCCCTCGCAATTAGGCAGGAGTCCTGACGTCGCTGAACGAACACGTGGATGGAAGGGCCATTCCCATCGTAACTCGAGAATATACCCCAGGTTCCCACCGCAACTCGAGAAAAACCATGAGACTTCCCCCTTGCCGCTAGATGAGGCCCAATTCCCCTGCACTGCATGCAGAGCGATTCAGCCTTGCACATCACACATGAAAGGAACCTTGATTTCCTTGATGGCACTCCAGAGAAACCCCAAGAACACTCTTTCAAGGCTAGAGGGATCCTGAGGTCACTGTAGCAACAAGAAAGAGCTCCGTGGACCAAAAATCAACTCGAGATGAGAGGTTAGTCCCTGGCTTCGACTCCAGAGGAATACCACCTTACCACGAGCACCTCAAGAGGAGGATTCTCTCAGCTCTAGGTATGTGAGAGGGACCCTGAGTTTGCGGCCTCAAGTGGAATGGACACCGCGATGCCCTGACTCCAAATAAGGCCGGATATCCCTGCAGTGACTTGAATGCAGGCTCGTCTTGCATCTCCCAAGACGAAAGGATGTCTGAATCCCCTGTGGAGACCACAGAGAAAGACCTAGTTCCCCAGCTCATCGCGACCGGAGGCCTCACATCCTTTGAAACCTCCAGAGGTACGCGGAGATCAGTGCCTCCAAAGGAGACGATGCCTGACGGCTCGTGAAACTTGAAAGGAGTCCCAGGATGCCTGTGGCACGTGGAAAGGGACCCTTGGTCTCCCGCCTCAGTTGGAGAGGCGTCCCAATTGCCCTGCCAAGCCTCGAGGAGAATCCCGAGTTGTCCCTCGCAACTAGGCAGGAGTCCTGACGTCGCTGAAGAAACACGTGTGTGGAAGGGCCATCCCCGTCGTAACTCGAGAATATACCCCAGGTTCCCGCCGCAACTTGAGAAAAACCATGAGACTTCCCCCTCGTCGTGAGATGAGGCCCGATTCCCCTGCACTGCATGCAGAGCAATTCCGTGTTGCACATCAAACATTAAAGGAGCCTTGATTTCCTTGATGGTACTCCAGACAAACCCCAAGAACACTGTTTCAAGGCTAGAGGCATCCTGAGGTCACTGTAGCAACACGAAAGAGCTCCGTGGACCAAAAATCAACTCGAGATGAGAGGTTAGTCCCTGGCTTCGACTCCAGAGGAATACCACCTTACCACAAGCACCTCAAGAGGAGGCTTCTCTCAGCTCTAGGTATGTGAGAGGGACCCTGAGTTTGCGGCCTCAAGTGGAATGGACACCGCGATGCCCTGACTCGAAATAAGGCCGGATATCCCTCCAGTGACTTGAATGCAGGCTCGTCTTGCATCTCCCAAGATGAAAGGATGTCTGAATCCCCTGTGGAGACCACAGTGAAAGACCTAGTTCACCACCTCATCGCGACCGGAGGCCTCACATCCTTTGAAAACCTCAGAGGTATGCGGAGATCAGTGCCTCCAAAGGGAAAGATGCCTGACTCCTCGTGAAACTTGATAGGAGTCCCAGTATTCCTGTGGCACATGGAAAGGGAACCTTGGTCTCCCGCTTCAGCTGGAGAGGCGTCCCAATTTCCCTGCCAAGACTCGAGGAGAATCCTGAGTTGTCCCTCACAACTAGGCAGGAGTCCTGACATCGCTGAAGAAACACGTGTGTGAAAGGGCCATCCCCGTCGTAACTCGAGAAAATACCCCAGGTTCCCGCCGCAACTCGAGAAAAACCATGAGACTTCCCCCTCGCCGCGAGCTGATGCCCGATTCCCCTGCACTGCGTGCAGAGCAATTCCGTGTTGCACATCAAACATGAAAGGAGCCTTGATTTCCTTGATGGCACTCCAGAGAAACCCCAAGAACACTGTTTCAAGGCTAGAGGGATCCTGAGGTCACTGTAGCAACAAGAAAGAGCTCCATGGACGAAAAATCAACTCGAGATGAGAGGTTAGTCCCTGGCTTCGACTCCAGAGGAATACCACCTTACCACAAGCACCTCAAGAGGAGGCTTGTCTCAGCTCGAGGTATGTGAGAGGGACCCTGAGTTTGCGGCCTCAAGTGGAATGGACACCGCGATGCCCTGACTCGAAATAAGGCTGGATATCCCTGCAGTGACTTGAATGCAGGCTCGTCTTGCATCTCCCAAGACGAAAGGATGTCTGAATCCCCTGTGGAGACCACAGAGAAAGACCTAGTTCCCCACCTCATCGCGACCGGAGGCCTCACATCCTTTGAAAACTCCAGAGGTACGCGGAGATCAGTGCCTCCAAAGGAGACGATGCCTGACTCCTTGTGAAACTTGATAGGAGTCCCAGGATTCCTGTGACACATGGAAAGGGAAGCTTGGTCTCCCGCTTCAGCTGGAGAGGCGTCCCAGTTTCCCTGCCAAGCCTCGAGGAGAATCCTGAGTTGTCCCTCGCAACTAGGCAGTAGTCCTGACATCGCTGAAGAAACACGTGTGTGGAAGGGCCATCCCCGTCGTAACTCGAGAATATACCCCAGGTTCCCGCCGCAACTCGAGAAAAACCATGAGACTTCCCCCTCGCCGCGAGCTGATGCCCGATTCCCCTGCACTGCGTGCAGAGCAATTCCGTGTTGCACATCAAACATGAAAGGAGCCTTGACTTCCTTGATGGCACTCCAGAGAAACCCCAAGAACACTGTTTCAAGGCTAGAGGGATCCTGAGGTCACTGTAGCAACACGAAAGAGCTCCGTGGACCAAATATCAACTCGAGATGAGAGGTTAGTCCCTGGCTTTGATTCCAGAGGAATACCACCTTACACAAGCACCGCGAGAGGAGGCTTCTCTCAGCTCTAGGTATGTGAGAGTGACCCTGAGTTTGCGGCCTCAAGTGGAATGGACACCGCGATGCCCTGGCTCGAAATAAGGCCGGATATCCCTGCAGTGACTTGAGTGCAGGCTCGTCTTGCATCTCCCAAGACGAAAGGATGTCTGAATCCCCTGTGGAGACCACAGAGAAAGACCTAGTTCCCCACCTCATCGCGACCGGAGGCCTCACATCCTTTGAAAACTCCAGAGGTACGCGGAGATCAGTGCCTCCAAAGGAGATGATGCCTGACTCCTGTTGAAACTTGATAGGAGTCCCAGGATTCCTGTGGCACGTGGAAAGGGAGCCTTGGTCTCCCGCCTCACCTGGAGAGGCGTCCCAATTGCCCTGCCAAGCCTCGAGGAGAATCCCGAGTTGTCCCTCGCAACTATGCAGGAGTCCTGACGTCGATGAAGAAACACGTGGGTGGAAGGGCCATCCCCGTCGTAACTCGAGAATATACTCCAGGTTCCCGCCGCAACTCGAGAAAAACCATGAGACTTCCCCCTCGCCACGAGATGAGCCCCGATTCCCCTGCACTGCGTGCAGAGCAATTCCGTGTTGCACATCAAACATGAAAGGAGCCTTGATTTCCTTGATGGCACTCCAGAGAAACCCCAAAAACAGTGTTTCAAGGCTAGAGGGATCCTGAGGTCACTGTAGCAACACAAAAGAGCTCCGTGGACCAAAAATCAGCTAGAGATGAGAGGTTATTCCCTGGCTTCGACTCCAGAGGAATACCACCTTACCACAAGCACCTCAAGAGGAGGCTTCCCTCAGCTCTAGGTATGTGAGAGGGACCCTGAGTTTGCGGCCTCAAGTGGAATGGACACCGCGATGCCCTGACGTGAAATAAGGCCGGATATCCCTGCAGTGACTTGAATGCAGGCTCGTCTTGCATCTCCCAAGACGAAAGGATGTCTGAATCCCCTGTGGAGACCACAGAGAAAGACTTAGTTCCCCACCTCATCGCGACCGGAGGCCTCACATCCTTTGAAAACTCCAGAGGTACGCGGAGATCAGTGCCTCCAAAGGAGACGATGCCTGACTCCTCGTGAAACTTGATAGGAGTCCCAGGATTCCTGTGGCACATGGAAAGGGACCCTTGGTCTCCCGCCTCAGCTGGAGAGGCGTCCCAATTTCCCTGCCAAGCCTCGAGGAGAATCCTGAGTTGTCCCTCGCAAGTAGGCAGGAGTCCTGACATCGCTGAAGAAATACGTGTGTGGAAGGGCCATCCCCGTCGTAACTCGAGAATATACCCCAGGTTCCCGCCGCAACTCGAGAAAAACCATGAGACTTCCCCCTCGCCGCGAGCTGATGCCCGATTCCCCTGCACTGCGTGCAGAGCAATTCCGTGTTGCACATCACACATGAAAGGAGCCTTGATTTCCTTGATGGCACTACAGAGAAACCCCAAGAACACTGTTTCAAGGCTAGAGGTATCCTGAGGTTACTGTAGCAAAACGAAAGAACTCCGTGGACCAAAAATCCACTAGAGATGAGAGGTTAGTCCCTGGCTTCGACTCCAGAGGAATACCACCGTACCACAAGCACCTCAAAAGGAGGCTTCTCTCAGCTCTAGCTATGTGAGAGGGACCCTGATTTTGCGGCCTCAAGTGGAATGGACACCACGATGCCCTGACTCGAAACAATGCCGGATATCCCTGCAGTGACTTGAATGCAGGCTCGTCTTGCATCTCCCAACACGAAAGGGTGTCTGAATCCCCTGTTGAGACCACAGAGAAAGACCAAGTTACCCACTTCATGGCGACCAGAGGCCTCACATCCTTTGAAAACTTCAGAGGTACGTGGACATCAGTGCCTCCAAATGAGACGATGCCTGACTCCTCTGAAACATGATAGGAGTCCCAGGATTCCTGTGGCACGTGGAAAGGGACCCTTGGTCTCCCGCCTCAGCTGGAGAGGCGTCCCAATTGCCCTGCCAACCCTCGAGGAGAATCCCGAGTTGTCCCTCGCAATTAGGCAGGAGTCCTGACGTCGCTGAACGAACACGTGGATGGAAGGGCCATTCCCATCGTAACTCGAGAATATACCCCAGGTTCCCACCGCAACTCGAGAAAAACCATGAGACTTCCCCCTTGCCGCTAGATGAGGCCCAATTCCCCTGCACTGCATGCAGAGCGATTCAGCCTTGCACATCACACATGAAAGGAACCTTGATTTCCTTGATGGCACTCCAGAGAAACCCCAAGAACACTCTTTCAAGGCTAGAGGGATCCTGAGGTCACTGTTGCAACAAGAAAGAGCTCCGTGGACCAAAAATCAACTCGAGATGAGAGGTTAGTCCCTGGCTTCGACTCCAGAGGAATACCACCTTACCACGAGCACCTCAAGAGGAGGCTTCTCTCAGCTCTAGGTATGTGAGAGGGACCCTGAGTTTGCGGCCTCAAGTGGAATGGACACCGCGATGCCCTGACTCGAAATAAGGCCGGATATCCCTGCAGTGACTTGAATGCAGGCTCGTCTTGCATCTCCCAAGACGAAAGGATGTCTGAATCCCCTGTGGAGACCACAGAGAAAGACCTAGTTCCCCAGCTCATCGCGACCGGAGGCCTCACAACCTTTGAAACCTCCAGAGGTACGCGGAGATCAGTGCCTCCAAAGGAGATGATGCCTGACTCCTGTTGAAACTTGATAGGAGTCCCAGGATTCCTGTGGCACGTGGAAAGGGAGCCTTGGTCTCCCGCCTCACCTGGAGAGGCGTCCCAATTGCCCTGCCAAGCCTCGAGGAGAATCCCGAGTTGTCCCTCGCAACTAGGCAGGAGTCCTGACGTCGATGAAGAAACACGTGGGTGGAAGGGCCATCCCCGTCGTAACTCGAGAATATACTCCAGGTTCCCGCCGCAACTCGAGAAAAACCATGAGACTTCCCCCTCGCCACGAGATGAGCCCCGATTCCCCTGCACTGCGTGCAGAGCAATTCCGTGTTGCACATCAAACATGAAAGGAGCCTTGATTTCCTTGATGGCACTCCAGAGAAACCCCAAAAACAGTGTTTCAAGGCTAGAGGGATCCTGAGGTCACTGTAGCAACACGAAAGAGCTCCGTGGACCGAAAATCAGCTAGAGATGAGAGGTTATTCCCTGGCTTCGACTCCAGAGGAATACCACCTTACCACAAGCACCTCAAGAGGAGGCTTCCCTCAGCTCTAGGTATGTGAGAGGGACCCTGAGTTTGCGGCCTCAAGTGGAATGGACACCGCGATGCCCTGACGTGAAATAAGGCCGGATATCCCTGCAGTGACTTGAATGCAGGCTCGTCTTGCATCTCCCAAGACGAAAGGATGTCTGAATCCCCTGTGGAGACCACAGAGAAAGACCTAGTTCCCCAGCTCATCGCGACCGGAGGCCTCACATCCTTTGAAAACTCCAGAGGTACGCGGAGATCAGTGCCTCGAAAGGAGACGATGCCTGACTCCTCGTGAAACTTGATAGGAGTCCCAGGATTCCTGTGGCACATGGAAAGGGACCCTTGGTCTCCCGCCTCAGCTGGAGAGGCGTCCCAATTTCCCTGCCAAGCCTCGAGGAGAATCCTGAGTTGTCCCTCGCAAGTAGGCAGGAGTCCTGACATCGCTGAAGAAATACGTGTGTGGAAGGGCCATCCCCGTCGTAACTCGAGAATATACCCCAGGTTCCCGCCGCAACTCGAGAAAAACCATGAGACTTCCCCCTCGCCGCGAGCTGATGCCCGATTCCCCTGCACTGCGTGCAGAGCAATTCCGTGTTGCACATCACACATGAAAGGAGCCTTGATTTCCTTGATGGCACACCCGAGAAACCCCAAGAACACTGTTTCAAGGCTAGAGGTATCCTGAGGTTACTGTAGCAAAACGAAAGAACTCCGTGGACCAAAAATCCACTAGAGATGAGAGGTTAGTCCCTGGCTTCGACTCCAGAGGAATACCACCGTACCACAAGCACCTCAAAAGGAGGCTTCTCTCAGCTCTAGCTATGTGAGAGGGACCCTGATTTTGCGACCTCAAGTGGAATGGACACCACGATGCCCTGACTCGAAACAATGCCGGATATCCCTGCAGTGACTTGAATGCAGGCTCGTCTTTCATCTCCCAACACGAAAGGGTGTCTGAATCCCCTGTTGAGACCACAGAGAAAGACCAAGTTACCCACTTCATGGCGACCAGAGGCCTCACATCCTTTGAAAACTTCAGAGGTACGTGGACATCAGTGCCTCCTAAGGAGACGATGCCTGACTCCTCTGAAACATGATAGGAGTCCCAGGATTCCTGTGGCACGTGGAAAGGGACCCTTGGTCTCCCGCCTCAGCTGGAGAGGCGTCCCAATTGCCCTGCCAACCCTCGAGGAGAATCCCGAGTTGTCCCTCGCAATTAGGCAGGAGTCCTGACGTCGCTGAACGAACACGTGGATGGAAGGGCCATTCCCATCGTAACTCGAGAATATACCCCAGGTTCCCACCGCAACTCGAGAAAAACCATGAGACTTCCCCCTTGCCGCTAGATGAGGCCCAATTCCCCTGCACTGCATGCAGAGCGATTCAGCCTTGCACATCACACATGAAAGGAACCTTGATTTCCTTGATGGCACTCCAGAGAAACCCCAAGAACACTCTTTCAAGGCTAGAGGGATCCTGAGGTCACTGTTGCAACAAGAAAGAGCTCCGTGGACCAAAAATCAACTCGAGATGAGAGGTTAGTCCCTGGCTTCGACTCCAGAGGAATACCACCTTACCACGAGCACCTCAAGAGGAGGCTTCTCTCAGCTCTAGGTATGTGAGAGGGACCCTGAGTTTGCGGCCTCAAGTGGAATGGACACCGCGATGCCCTGACTCGAAATAAGGCCGGATATCCCTGCAGTGACTTGAATGCAGGCTCGTCTTGCATCTCCCAAGACGAAAGGATGTCTGAATCCCCTGTGGAGACCACAGAGAAAGACCTAGTTCCCCAGCTCATCGCGACCGGAGGCCTCACATCCTTTGAAACCTCCAGAGGTACGCGGAGATCAGTGCCTCCAAAGGAGACGATGCCTGACGGCTCGTGAAACTTGAAAGGAGTCCCAGGATGCCTGTGGCACGTGGAAAGGGACCCTTGGTCTCCCGCCTCAGTTGGAGAGGCGTCCCAATTGCCCTGCCAAGCCTCGAGGAGAATCCCGAGTTGTCCCTCGCAACTAGGCAGGAGTCCTGACGTCGCTGAAGAAACACGTGTGTGGAAGGGCCATCCCCGTCGTAACTCGAGAATATACCCCAGGTTCCCGCCGCAACTTGAGAAAAACCATGAGACTTCCCCCTCGTCGTGAGATGAGGCCCGATTCCCCTGCACTGCATGCAGAGCAATTCCGTGTTGCACATCAAACATTAAAGGAGCCTTGATTTCCTTGATGGTACTCCAGACAAACCCCAAGAACACTGTTTCAAGGCTAGAGGCATCCTGAGGTCACTGTAGCAACACGAAAGAGCTCCGTGGACCAAAAATCAACTCGAGATGAGAGGTTAGTCCCTGGCTTCGACTCCAGAGGAATACCACCTTACCACAAGCACCTCAAGAGGAGGCTTCTCTCAGCTCTAGGTATGTGAGAGGGACCCTGAGTTTGCGGCCTCAAGTGGAATGGACACCGCGATGCCCTGACTCGAAATAAGGCCGGATATCCCTCCAGTGACTTGAATGCAGGCTCGTCTTGCATCTCCCAAGATGAAAGGATGTCTGAATCCCCTGTGGAGACCACAGTGAAAGACCTAGTTCACCACCTCATCGCGACCGGAGGCCTCACATCCTTTGAAAACCTCAGAGGTATGCGGAGATCAGTGCCTCCAAAGGGAAAGATGCCTGACTCCTCGTGAAACTTGATAGGAGTCCCAGTATTCCTGTGGCACATGGAAAGGGAACCTTGGTCTCCCGCTTCAGCTGGAGAGGCGTCCCAATTTCCCTGCCAAGACTCGAGGAGAATCCTGAGTTGTCCCTCACAACTAGGCAGGAGTCCTGACATCGCTGAAGAAACACGTGTGTGAAAGGGCCATCCCCGTCGTAACTCGAGAAAATACCCCAGGTTCCCGCCGCAACTCGAGAAAAACCATGAGACTTCCCCCTCGCCGCGAGCTGATGCCCGATTCCCCTGCACTGCGTGCAGAGCAATTCCGTGTTGCACATCAAACATGAAAGGAGCCTTGATTTCCTTGATGGCACTCCAGAGAAACCCCAAGAACACTGTTTCAAGGCTAGAGGGATCCTGAGGTCACTGTAGCAACAAGAAAGAGCTCCATGGACGAAAAATCAACTCGAGATGAGAGGTTAGTCCCTGGCTTCGACTCCAGAGGAATACCACCTTACCACAAGCACCTCAAGAGGAGGCTTCTCTCAGCTCGAGGTATGTGAGAGGGACCCTGAGTTTGCGGCCTCAAGTGGAATGGACACCGCGATGCCCTGACTCGAAATAAGGCTGGATATCCCTGCAGTGACTTGAATGCAGGCTCGTCTTGCATCTCCCAAGACGAAAGGATGTCTGAATCCCCTGTGGAGACCACAGAGAAAGACCTAGTTCCCCACCTCATCGCGACCGGAGGCCTCACATCCTTTGAAAACTCCAGAGGTACGCGGAGATCAGTGCCTCCAAAGGAGACGATGCCTGACTCCTTGTGAAACTTGATAGGAGTCCCAGGATTCCTGTGACACATGGAAAGGGAAGCTTGGTCTCCCGCTTCAGCTGGAGAGGCGTCCCAGTTTCCCTGCCAAGCCTCGAGGAGAATCCTGAGTTGTCCCTCGCAACTAGGCAGTAGTCCTGACATCGCTGAAGAAACACGTGTGTGGAAGGGCCATCCCCGTCGTAACTCGAGAATATACCCCAGGTTCCCGCCGCAACTCGAGAAAAACCATGAGACTTCCCCCTCGCCGCGAGCTGATGCCCGATTCCCCTGCACTGCGTGCAGAGCAATTCCGTGTTGCACATCAAACATGAAAGGAGCCTTGACTTCCTTGATGGCACTCCAGAGAAACCCCAAGAACACTGTTTCAAGGCTAGAGGGATCCTGAGGTCACTGTAGCAACACGAAAGAGCTCCGTGGACCAAATATCAACTCGAAATGAGAGGTTAGTCCCTGGCTTTGATTCCAGAGGAATACCACCTTACACAAGCACCGCAAGAGGAGGCTTCTCTCAGCTCTAGGTATGTGAGAGTGACCCTGAGTTTGCGGCCTCAAGTGGAATGGACACCGCGATGCCCTGACTCGAAATAAGGCCGGATATCCCTGCAGTGACTTGAATGCAGGCTCGTCTTGCATCTCCCAAGACGAAAGGATGTCTGAATCCCCTGTGGAGACCACAGAGAAAGACCTAGTTCCCCAGCTCATCGCGACCGGAGGCCTCACATCCTTTGAAACCTCCAGAGGTACGCGGAGATCAGTGCCTCCAAAGGAGACGATGCCTGACGGCTCGTGAAACTTGAAAGGAGTCCCAGGATGCCTGTGGCACGTGGAAAGGGACCCTTGGTCTCCCGCCTCAGTTGGAGAGGCGTCCCAATTGCCCTGCCAAGCCTCGAGGAGAATCCCGAGTTGTCCCTCGCAACTAGGCAGGAGTCCTGACGTCGCTGAAGAAACACGTGTGTGGAAGGGCCATCCCCGTCGTAACTCGAGAATATACCCCAGGTTCCCGCCGCAACTTGAGAAAAACCATGAGACTTCCCCCTCGTCGTAAGATGAGGCCCGATTCCCCTGCACTGCATGCAGAGCAATTCCGTGTTGCACATCAAACATTAAAGGAGCCTTGATTTCCTTGATGGTACTCCAGACAAACCCCAAGAACACTGTTTCAAGGCTAGAGGCATCCTGAGGTCACTGTAGCAACACGAAAGAGCTCCGTGGACCAAAAATCAACTCGAGATGAGAGGTTAGTCCCTGGCTTCGACTCCAGAGGAATACCACCTTACCACAAGCACCTCAAGAGGAGGCTTCTCTCAGCTCTAGGTATGTGAGAGGGACCCTGAGTTTGCGGCCTCAAGTGGAATGGACACCGCGATGCCCTGACTCGAAATAAGGCCGGATATCCCTCCAGTGACTTGAATGCAGGCTCGTCTTGCATCTCCCAAGATGAAAGGATGTCTGAATCCCCTGTGGAGACCACAGTGAAAGACCTAGTTCACCACCTCATCGCGACCGGAGGCCTCACATCCTTTGAAAACCTCAGAGGTATGCGGAGATCAGTGCCTCCAAAGGGAAAGATGCCTGACTCCTCGTGAAACTTGATAGGAGTCCCAGTATTCCTGTGGCACATGGAAAGGGAACCTTGGTCTCCCGCTTCAGCTGGAGAGGCGTCCCAATTTCCCTGCCAAGACTCGAGGAGAATCCTGAGTTGTCCCTCACAACTAGGCAGGAGTCCTGACATCGCTGAAGAAACACGTGTGTTAAAGGGCCATCCCCGTCGTAACTCGAGAAAATACCCCAGGTTCCCGCCGCAACTCGAGAAAAACCATGAGACTTCCCCCTCGCCGCGAGCTGATGCCCGATTCCCCTGCACTGCGTGCAGAGCAATTCCGTGTTGCACATCAAACATGAAAGGAGCCTTGATTTCCTTGATGGCACTCCAGAGAAACCCCAAGAACACTGTTTCAAGGCTAGAGGGATCCTGAGGTCACTGTAGCAACAAGAAAGAGCTCCATGGACGAAAAATCAACTCGAGATGAGAGGTTAGTCCCTGGCTTCGACTCCAGAGGAATACCACCTTACCACAAGCACCTCAAGAGGAGGCTTCTCTCAGCTCGAGGTATGTGAGAGGGACCCTGAGTTTGCGGCCTCAAGTGGAATGGACACCGCGATGCCCTGACTCGAAATAAGGCTGGATATCCCTGCAGTGACTTGAATGCAGGCTCGTCTTGCATCTCCCAAGACGAAAGGATGTCTGAATCCCCTGTGGAGACCACAGAGAAAGACCTAGTTCCCCACCTCATCGCGACCGGAGGCCTCACATCCTTTGAAAACTCCAGAGGTACGCGGAGATCAGTGCCTCCAAAGGAGACGATGCCTGACTCCTTGTGAAACTTGATAGGAGTCCCAGGATTCCTGTGACACATGGAAAGGGAAGCTTGGTCTCCCGCTTCAGCTGGAGAGGCGTCCCAATTGCCCTGCCAAGCCTCGAGGAGAATCCTGAGTTGTCCCTCGCAACTAGGCAGTAGTCCTGACATCGCTGAAGAAACACGTGTGTGGAAGGGCCATCCCCGTCGTAACTCGAGAATATACCCCAGGTTCCCGCCGCAACTCGAGAAAAACCATGAGACTTCCCCCTCGCCGCGAGCTGATGCCCGATTCCCCTGCACTGCGTGCAGAGCAATTCCGTGTTGCACATCAAACATGAAAGGAGCCTTGACTTCCTTGATGGCACTCCAGAGAAACCCCAAGAACACTGTTTCAAGGCTAGAGGGATCCTGAGGTCACTGTAGCAACACGAAAGAGCTCCGTGGACCAAATATCAACTCGAGATGAGAGGTTAGTCCCTGGCTTTGATTCCAGAGGAATACCACCTTACACAAGCACCGCAAGAGGAGGCTTCTCTCAGCTCTAGGTATGTGAGAGTGACCCTGAGTTTGCGGCCTCAAGTGGAATGGACACCGCGATGCCCTGGCTCGAAATAAGGCCGGATATCCCTGCAGTGACTTGAGTGCAGGCTCGTCTTGCATCTCCCAAGACGAAAGGATGTCTGAATCCCCTGTGGAGACCACAGAGAAAGACCTAGTTCCCCACCTCATCGCGACCGGAGGCCTCACATCCTTTGAAAACTCCAGAGGTACGCGGAGATCAGTGCCTCCAAAGGAGATGATGCCTGACTCCTGTTGAAACTTGATAGGAGTCCCAGGATTCCTGTGGCACGTGGAAAGGGAGCCTTGGTCTCCCGCCTCACCTGGAGAGGCGTCCCAATTGCCCTGCCAAGCCTCGAGGAGAATCCCGAGTTGTCCCTCGCAACTATGCAGGAGTCCTGACGTCGATGAAGAAACACGTGGGTGGAAGGGCCATCCCCGTCGTAACTCGAGAATATACCCCAGGTTCCCGCCGCAACTCGAGAAAAACCATGAGACTTCCCCCTCGCCACGAGATGAGGCCCGATTCCCCTGCACTGCGTGCAGAGCAATTCCGTGTTGCACATCAAACATGAAAGGAGCCTTGATTTCCTTGATGGCACTCCAGAGAAACCCCAAAAACAGTGTTTCAAGGCTAGAGGGATCCTGAGGTCACTGTAGCAACACGAAAGAGCTCCGTGGACCAAAAATCAACTAGAGATGAGAGGTTATTCCCTGGCTTCGACTCCAGAGGAATACCACCTTACCACAAGCACCTCAAGAGGAGGCTTCCCTCAGCTCTAGCTATGTGAGAGGGACCCTGAGTTTGCGGCCTCAAGTGGAATGGACACCGCGATGCCCTGACGTGAAATAAGGCCGGATATCCCTGCAGTGACTTGAATGCAGGCTCGTCTTGCATCTCCCAAGACGAAAGGATGTCTGAATCCCCTGTGGAGACCACAGAGAAAGACCTAGTTCCCCACCTCATCGCGACCGGAGGCCTCACATCCTTTGAAAACTCCAGAGGTACGCGGAGATCAGTGCCTCCAAAGGAGACGATGCCTGACTCCTCGTGAAACTTGATAGGAGTCCCAGGATTCCTGTGGCACATGGAAAGGGACCCTTGGTCTCCCGCCTCAGCTGGAGAGGCGTCCCAATTTCCCTGCCAAGCCTCGAGGAGAATCCTGAGTTGTCCCTCGCAAGTAGGCAGGAGTCCTGACATCGCTGAAGAAATACGTGTG
Source organism: Cervus elaphus (assembly GCF_910594005.1). NCBI lineage: Eukaryota > Metazoa > Chordata > Mammalia > Artiodactyla > Cervidae > Cervus > Cervus elaphus. The sequence continues at coordinate 254,364 of NC_057815.1, read as the reverse complement.
TGGAAGGGCCATCCCCGTCGTAACTCGAGAATATACCCCAGGTTCCCGCCGCAACTCGAGAAAAACCATGAGACTTCCCCCTCGCCGCGAGCTGATGCCCGATTCCCCTGCACTGCGTGCAGAGCAATTCCGTGTTGCACATCAAACATGAAAGGAGCCTTGATTTCCTTGATGGCACTCCAGAGAAACCCCAAGAACACTGTTTCAAGGCTAGAGGGATCCTGAGGTCCCTGTAGCAACAAGAAAGAGCTCCGTGGACCAAAAATCAATTCGAGATGAGAGGTTAGTCCCTGGCTTCGACTCCAGAGGAATACCACCTTACCACGAGCACCTCAAGAGGAGGCTTCTCTCAGCTCTAGGTATGTGAGAGGGACCCTGAGTTTGCGGCCTCAAGTGGAATGGACACCGCGATGCCCTGACTCGAAATAAGGCCGGATATCCCTGCAGTGACTTGAATGCAGGCTCGTCTTGCATCTCCCAAGACGAAAGGATGTCTGAATCCCCTGTGGAGACCACAGAGAAAGACCTAGTTCCCCAGCTCATCGCGACCGGAGGCCTCACATCCTTTGAAAACTCCAGAGGTACGCGGAGATCAGTGCCTCCAAAGGAGACGATGCCTGACGGCTCGTGAAACTTGAAAGGAGTCCCAGGATTCCTGTGGCACGTAGAAAGGGACCCTTTGTCTCCCGCCTCAGCTGGAGAGGCGTCCCAATTGCCCTGCCAAGCCTCGAGGAGAATCCCGAGTTGTTCCTCGCAACTAGGCAGGAGTCCTGACGTCGCTGAAGAAACACGTGTGTGGAAGGGCCATTCCCGTCGTAAATCGAGAATATACCCCAGGTTCCCGCCGCAACTCGAGAAAAACCATGAGACTTCCCCCTCATCGTGAGATGAGGCCCGATTCCCCTGCACTGCATGCAGAGCAATTCCGTGTTGCACATCAAACATTAAAGGAGCCTTGATTTCCTTGATGGCACTCCAGACAAACCCCAAGAACACTGTTTCAAGGCTAGAGGGATCCTGAGGTCACTGTAGCAACACGAAAGAGCTCCGTGGACCAAAAATCAACTCGAGATGAGAGGTTAGTCCCTGGCTTCGACTCCAGAGGAATACCACCTTACCACAAGCACCTCAAGAGGAGGCTTCTCTCAGCTCTAGCTATGTGAGAGGGACCCTGAGTTTGCGGCCTCAAGTGGAATGGACACCGCGATGCCCTGACTCGAAATAAGGCCGAATATCCCTCCAGTGACTTGAATGCAGGCTCGTCTTGCATCTCCCAAGATGAAAGGATGTCTGAATCCCCTGTGGAGACCACAGTGAAAGACCTAGTTCACCACCTCATCGCGACCGGAGGCCTCACATCCTTTGCAAACTTCAGAGGTATGCGGAGATCAGTGCCTCCAAAGGGAAAGATGCCTGACTCCTCGTGAAACTTGATAGGAGTCCCAGGATTCGTGTGGCACGTGGAAAGGGACCCTTGGTCTCCCGCCTCAGCTGGAGAGGCGTCCCAATTGCCCTGCCAAGCCTCGAGGAGAATCCCGAGTTGTCCCTCGCAACTAGGCAGGAGTCCTTACGTCGCTGAAGAAACACGTGTGTGGAAGGGCCATCCCCGTCGTAACTCGAGAATATACCCCAGGTTCCCGCCGCAACTCGAGAAAAACCATGAGACTTCCCCCTCGCCGCGAGCTGATGCCCGATTCCCCTGCACTGCGTGCAGAGCAATTCCGTGTTGCACATCAAACATGAAAGGAGCCTTGATTTCCCTGATGGCACTCCAGAGAAACCCCAAGAAGACTGTTTCAAGGCTAGAGGGATCCTGAGGTCACTGTAGCAACACGAAAGAGCTCCGTGGACCAAATATCAACTCGAGATGAGAGGTTATTCCCTGGCTTTGATTCCAGAGGAATACCACCTTACCACAAGCACCGCAAGAGGAGGCTTCTCTCAGCTCTAGCTATGTGAGAGGGACCCTGAGTTTGCGGCCTCAAGTGGAATGGACACCGCGATGCCCTGGCTCGAAATAAGGACGGATATCCCTGCAGTGACTTGAGTGCAGGCTCGTCTTGCATCTCCCAAGACGAAAGGATGTCTGAATCCCCTGTGGAGACCACAGAGAAAGACCTAGTTCCCCACCTCATCACGACCGGAGACCTCACATCCTTTGAAAACTCCAGAGGTACGCGGAGATCAGTGCCTCCAAAGGAGACGATGCCTGACTCCTCGTGAAACTTGATAGGAGTCCCAGGATTCCTGTGGCACATGGAAAGGGAACCTTGGTCTCCCGCTTCAGCTGGAGAGGCGTCCCAATTTCCCTGCCAAGCCTCGAGGAGAATCCTGAGTTGTCCCTCACAACTAGGCAGTAGTCCTGACATCGCTGAAGAAACACGTGGGTGGAAGGGCCATCCCCGTCGTAACTCGAGAATATACCCCAGGTTCCCGCCGCAACTCGAGAAAAACCATGAGACTGCCCCCTCGCCGCGAGCTGATGCCCGATTCCCCTGCACTGCGTGCAGAGCAATTCCGTGTTGCACATCAAACATGAAAGGAGCCTTGACTTCCTTGATGGCACTCCAGAGAAACCCCAAGAACACTGTTTCAAGGCTAGAGGGATCCTGAGGTCACTGTAGCAAAATGAAAGAGCTCCGTGGACCAAATATCAACTCGAGATGAGAGGTTAGTCCCTGGCTTTGATTCCAGAGGAATACCACCTTACACAAGCACCGCAAGAGGAGGCTTCTCTCAGCTCTAGGTATGTGAGAGGGACCCTGAGTTTGCGGCCTCAAGTGGAATGGACACCGCGATGCCCTGGCTCGAAATAAGGCCGGATATCCCTGCAGTGACTTGAGTGCAGGCTCGTCTTGCATCTCCAAAGACGAAAGGATGTCTGAATCCCCTGTGGAGACCACAGAGAAAGACCTAGTTCCCCACCTCATCACGACCGGAGACCTCACATACTTTGAAAACTCCAGAGGTACGCGGAGTTCAGTGCCTCCAAAGGAGACGATGCCTGACTCCTCGTGAAACTTGATAGGAGTCCCAGGATTCCTGTGGCACGTGGAAAGGGACGCTTGGTCTCCCGCCTCAGCTGGAGAGGCGTCCCAATTGCCCTGCCAAGCCTCGAGGAGAATCCGAGTTGTCCCTCGCAACTAGGCAGGAGTCCTGAAGTCGCTGAACAAACATGTGTGTGGAAGGGCCATCCCCGTCGTAACTCGAGAATATACCCCTGGTTCCCGCCGTAACTCGAGAAAAACCATGAGACTTCCCCCTCCCCGTGAGATGAGGCCTGATTCCCCTGCACTGCGTGCAGAGCAATTCCGTGTTGCACATCAAACATGAAAGGAGCCTTGATTTCCTTGATGGCACTCCAGAGAAACCCCAAGAACACTATTTCAAGGCTAGAGGGATCCAGAGGTCACTGTAGCAACACGAAAGAACTCCGTGGACAAAAATCAACTCGAGATGAGAGGTTAGTCCCTGGCTTCGACTCCAGAGGAATAGCACCTTACCACAAGCACCTCAAGAGGAGGCTTCTCTCAGCTCTAGGTATGTGAGAGGGACCCTGAGTTTGCGGCCACAAGTGGAATGGACACCGCGATGCCCTGACTCGAAATAAGGCCGGATATCCCTGCAGTGACTTGAATGCAGGCTCGTCTTGCATCTCCCAAGACGAAACGATGTCTGAATCCCCTGTGGAGACCACAGAGAAAGACATAGTTCCCCACCTCATCGCGACCGGAGGCCTCACATCCTTTGAAAACTCCAGAGGTACGCGGAGATCAGTGCCTCCAAAGGAGACGATGCCTGACTCCTCGTGAAACTTGATAGGAGTCCCAGGATTCCTGTGGCACGTGGAAAGGGGCCCTTGGTCTCCCCCCTCAGCTGGAGAGGCGTCCCAATTGCCCTGCCAAGCCTCGAGGAGAATCCCGAGTTGTCCCTCGCAACTAGGCAGGAGTCCTGCTGACGCTGAACAAACACCTGTGTGGAAGGGCCATCCCCGTCGTAACTCGAGAATATACCCCAGGTTCCCGCCGCAACTCGAGAAAAACCATGAGACTTCCCCCTCGCCGCGAGAAGAGGCCCGATTCCCCTGCACTGCATGCAGAGCAATTCCGTGTTGCACATCACACATGAAAGGAGCCTTGATTTCCTTGATGGCACTCCAGAGAAACCCCAAGAACACTGTTTCCAGGCTAGAGGGATCCTGAGGTCACTGTAGCAACACGGAAGAGCTCCGTGGACCAAAAATCAACTCGAGATGAGAGGTTAGTCCCTGGCTTCGACTCCAGAGGAATACCACCTTACCACAAGCACCTCAATAGGAGGCTTCTCTCAGCTCTAGGTATGTGAGAGGGACCCTGAGTTTGCGGCCTCAAGTGGAATGGACACCGCGATGCCCTGACACGAAATAAGGCCGGATATCCCTGCAGTGACTTGAATGCAGGCTCGTCTTGCATCTCTCAAGACGAAAGAATGTCTGAATCCCCTGTGGAGACCACAGAGAAAGACCTAGTTCCCCACCTCATCGCGACCGGAGGCCTCACATCCTTTGAAAACTCCAGAGGTACGCGGAGATCAGTGCCTCCAAAGGAGACGATGCCTGACTCCTCGTGAAACTTGATAGGAGTCCGAGGATTCCTGTGGCACGTGGAAAGGGACCCTTGGTCTCCAGCCTCAGCTGGAGAGGAGTCCCAATTGCCCTGCCAAGCCTCGAGGAGAATCCCGAGTTGTCCCTCGCAACTAGGCAGGAGTCCTGACGTCGCTGAAGAAACACGTGTGTGTAAGGGCCATCCCCGTTGTAACTCGAGAATATACCCCAGGGTCCCGCCGCAACTCGAGAAAAACCATGAGACTGCCCCCTCGCGGCGAGATGATCCCCGTTTACCCTGCACTGAGTGCAGAGCAATTCCGTGTTGCACATCACACATGAAAGGAGCCTTGATTTCCTTGATGGCACTCCAGAGAAACCCCAAGAACACTGTTTCAAGGCTAGAGGGATCCTGAGGTCACTGTAGCAAACCGAAAGAGCTCCATGGACCAAAAATCAACTCGAGATGAGAGGTTAGTCCCTGGCTTCGACTCCAGAGGAATACCACCTTACCACAAGCACCTCAAGAGGAGGCTTCTCTCAGCTCTAGGTATGTGAGAGGGACCCTGAGTTTGCGGCCTCAAGTGGAATGGACACCGCGATGCCCTGACTCGAAATAAGGCCGAATATCCCTGCAGTGACTTGAATGCAGGCTCGTCTTGCATCTCCCAAGACGAAAGGATGTCTGAATCCCCTGTGGAGACAACAGAGAAAGACCTAGTTCCCCACCTCATCGCGACCGGAGGCCTCACATCCTTTGAAAACTCCAGAGGTACGCGGAGATCAGTGCCTCCAAAGGAGACGATGCCTGACTCCTCGTGAAACTTGATAGGAGTCCCAAGATTCCTGTGGCACGTGGAAAGGGACCCTTGGTCTCCCGCCTCAGCTGGAGAGGCATCCCAATTGCCATGCCAAGCCACGAGGAGAATCCCGAGTTGTCCCTCGCAACTAGGCAGGAGTCCTGATGTCGCCGAACAAACACGTGGTTGGAAGGGCCATCCCCGTCGTAACTCGAGAATATACCCCAGGTTCCCGCCGCAACTCGAGAAAAACCATGAGACTTCCCCCTCCCCGCGAGATGAGGCTCGATTCTCCTGCACTGCGTGCAGAGCAATTCCGTGTTGCACATCACACATGAAAGGAGCCTTGATTTCCTTGATGGCACTCCAGAGAAACCCCAAGAACACTGTTTCAAGGCTAGAGGGATCCTGAGGTCACTGTAGCAACACGAAAGAGCTCCGTGGACCAAATATCAACTCGAGATGAGAGGTTAGTCCCTGGCTTCGACTCCAGAGGAATACCACCTTACCACAAGCACCACAAGAGGAGGCTTCTCTCAGCTCTAGGTATGTGAGAGGAACCCTGAGTTTGCGGCCTCAAGTGGAATGGACACCGCGATGCCCTGACTCGAAATAAGGCCGGATATCCCTGCAGTGACTTGAATGCAGGCTCGTCTTGCATCTCCCAAGACGAAAGGATGTCTGAATCCCCTGTGGAGACCACAGAGAAAGACCTAGTTCCCCACCTCATCGCGACCGGAGGCCTCACATCCTATGAAAATTCCAGAGGTACGCGGAGATCAGTGCCTCCAAAGGAGACGATGCCTGACTCCTCGTGAAACTTGATAGGAGTCCCAGGATTCCTGTGGCACTTGGAAAGGGACCCGTGGTCTCCCACCTCAGCTGGAAAGGCGTCCCAATTGCCCTGCCAAGCCTCGAGGAGAATCCCGAATTGTCCCTCGCAACTAGGCAGGAGTCCTGACGTCGCTGAACAAACACGTGGGTGGAAGGGCCATCCCCGTCGTAACTCGAGAATATACCCCAGGTTCCCGCCGCAACTCGAGAAAAACCATGAGACTTCCCCCTCACCGCGAGATGAGGCCCGATTCCCCTGCACTGCATGCAGAGCAATTCCGTGTTGCACATCAAACATGAAAGGAGCCTTGATTTCCTTGATGGCACTCCAGAGAAACCCCAAGAACACTGTTTCAAGGCTAGAGGGATCCTGAGGTCACTGTAGCAACACGAAAGAACTCTGTGGACCAAAAATCATCTCGAGATGAGAGGTTAGTCCCTAACTTCGACTCCAGAGGAATACCACCTAACCACAAGCTCCTCAAGAGGAGGCTTCTCGCAGCTTTAGCTATGTGAGAGGGATCCTGAGATTGTTGCTTCAAGTGGAATGGACACCGCAATGCCCTGACTCGAAATAAGGCCGGATAACCCTGCATTGACATAAAGGCAGGCTCGTCTTGCATCTCCCAAGACGAAAGGATGTCTGAATCCTCTGTGGAGACCACAGAGAAAGACGTAGTTCCCCACCTCATCGCGACCGGAGGCCTCACATCCTTTGAAAACTCCCGGGGTACGCGGAGATCAGTGCCTCCAAAGGAGCCAATGCCTGACTCCTCGTCAAACTTGATAGGAGTCCCAGGATTCCTGTGGCACGTGGAAAGGGACCCTTGGTCTCCCACCTCAGCTGGAGAGGCGTCCCAATTGCCCTGCCAAGCCTCGAGGAGAATCCCGAGTTGTCCCTCGCAACTAGGCAGGAGTCCTGACGTCGCTGAACAAACACGTGGGTGGAAGGGCCATCCCCGTCGTAACTCGAGAATATACCCCAGGTTCCCGCCGCAACTCGAGAAAAACCATGAGACTTCCCCCTCGCCGCGAGATGAGGCCCGATTCCCCTACACTGCGTGCAGAGCAATTCCGTGTTGCACATCACACATGAAAGGAGCCTTGAATTCCTTGATGGCACTCCAGAGAATCCCCAAGATCACTGTTTCAAGGCTAGAGGGATCCTGAGGTCACTGTAGCAACACAAAAGAGCCCCGTGGACCAAAAATCAACTCGAGATGAGAGGTTAGTCGCTGGCTTCGACTCCAGAGGAATACCACCTTACCACAAGCACCTCAAGAGGAGGCTTCTCTCAGCTCTAGGTATGTGAGAGGGACCCTGAGTTTGTGGCCTCAAGTGGAATGGACACCGCGATGCCCTGACTCGAAATAAGGCCGGATATCCCTGCACTGACTTGAATGCAGGCTCGTCCTGCATCTCCCAAGATGAAAGGATGTCTGAATCCCCTGTGGAGACCACAGAGAAAGTCCTAGTTCCCCACCTTATCGCGACCGGAGGCCTCACATCCTTTGAAAACTCCAGAGGTACGCGGAGATCAGTGCCTCCAAAGGAGACGATGCCTGACTCCTCGTGAAACTTGATAGGAGTCCCAGGATTCCTGTGGCACGTGGAAAGGGACCCTTGGTCTCCCGCCTCAGCTGGAGAGGCGTCCCAATTGCCCTGCCAAGCCTCGAGGAAAATCCCGAGTTGTCCCTCGCAACTAGGCAGGAGTCCTGCCGTCGCTGAACAAACACGTGGGTGGAAGGGCCATCCCCGTCGTAACTCGAGAATATACCCCAGGTTCCCGCCGCAACTCGAGAAAAACCATGAGACTTCCCCATCGCCGCGAGATGAGGCCCAATTCCCCTGCACTGCATGCAGAGCAATTCCGTGTTGCACATCACATATGAAAGGAGCCTTGATTTCCTTGATGGCACTCCAGAGAAACCCCAAGAACACTCTTTCAAGGCTCAAGGGATCCTGAGGTCACTGTAGCAAAATAAAAGAGCTCCGTGGACCAAAAATCAACTCGAGATGAGAGGTTAGTCCCTAACTTCGACTCCAGAGGAATACCACCTTACCACAAGCACCTCAAGAGGAGGCTTCTCTCAGCTCTAGGTATGTGAGAGGGACCCTGATTTTGCGGCCTCAAGTGGAGTGGACACCGCGATGCCCTGACTCGAAATAAGGCCGGATATCCCTGCAGTGACATGAATGCAGGCTCGTCTTGCATCTCCCAAGATGAAAGGATGTCTGAATCCCCTGTGGAGACCACAGAGAAAGACCTAGTTCCCCACCTCATCGCGACCGGAGGCCTCACATTCTTTGATAAATCCAGAGGTACGCAGAGATTAGTGCCTCCAAAGGAGACGATGCCTGACTCCTCAGGAAACTTGATAGGAGTCCCAGGATTCCTGTGGCACGGGGAAAGGGACACTTGGTCTCCCGCCTCAGCTGGAGAGGCATCCCAATTGCCCTGCCAAGCCTCGAGGAGAATCCCTGGTTGTCCCTCGCAACTAGGCAGGAGTCCTGACATCGCTGAACAAACACGTGGGTGGAAGGGCCATCCCCGTCGTAACTCGAGAATATACCCCAGGTTCCCGCCGCAACTCGAGAAAAACCATGAGACTTCCCCCTTCCCGCAAAATGAGGCCCGATTCCCCTGCACTGCGTGCAGAGCAATTCCGTGTTGCACATCACACATGAAAGGAGCCTTGATTTCCTTGATGGCACTCCAGAGAAACCCCAAGAACACTGTTTCAAGGCTAGAGGGATCCTGAGGTCACTGTAGCAATACGAAAGAGCTCCGTGGACCAAAAAGCAACTCGAGATGAGGGGTTAGTCGCTGGCTTCGACTCCAGAGGAATACCACCTTACCACAAGCACCTCAAGAGGAGGCTTCTCTCAGCTCTACGTGTGTGAGAGGGACCCTGAGTTTGTGGCCTCAAGTGGAATGGACACCGCGATGCCCTGACTCAAAAAAAGGCCGGATATCCCTGCAGTGACTTGAATGCAGGCTCGTCCTGCATCTCCCAAGATGAAAGGATGTCTGAACCCCCTGTGGAGACCACAGAGAAAGACCTAGTTCCCCACCTCATCGCGACCGGAGGCCTCACATTCTTTGATAAATCCAGAGGTACGCAGAGATTAGTGCCTCCAAAGGAGACGATGCCTGACTCCTCGTCCAACTTGATAGGAGTCCCAGGATTCCTGTGGCACGTGGAAAGGGACCCTTGGTCTCCCGCCTCAGCTGGAGAGGCGTCCCAATTGCCCTGCCAAGCCTCGAGGAGAATCCCGAGTTGTCCCTCGCAACTAGGCAGGAGTCCTGACGTCGCTGAACAAACACGTGGGTGGAAGGGCCATTCCCGTCGTAACTCAAGAATATACCCCAGGTTCCCGCCGCAACTCGAGAAAAACCATGAGACTTCCCCCTCGCCTCGAGATGAGGCCTGATTCCCCTGCACTGCTTGCAGAGCAATTCCGTGTTGCACATCACACGTGAAAGGAGCCTTTATTTCCTTGATGGCACTCCAGAGAAACCCCAAGAACACTGTTTCAAGGCTAGAGGAATCCTGAGGTCACTGTAGCAACACGAAAGAGCTCCGTGGACCAAAAATCAACTCGAGATGAGAGGTTAGTCCCTGGTTTCGACTCCAGAGGAATACCACCTCACCACAAGCACCTCAAGAGGAGGCTTCTCTCAGCTCTAGGTATGTGAGAGGGACCCTGAGTTTTCGGCCTCAAGTGGAATGGACACCGCGATGCCCTGACTCGAAATAAGGCCGGATATCCCTGCAGTGACTTGAATGCAGGCTCGTCTTGCATCTCCCAAGACGAAAGGATGTCTGAATCCCCTGTGGAGACCTCAGAGAAAGACCTAGTTCCCCACCTCTTGGCGACCGGAGGCCTCACATCCTTTGAAAACTCCAGAGGTACGCGGAGATCAGTGCCTCCAAAGGAGACGATGCCTGACTCCTCGTGAAACTTGATAGGAGTCCCAGGATTCCTGTGGCACGTGGAAAGGGACCCTTGGTCTCCCGCCTCAGCTGGAGAGGCGTCCCAATTGCCCTGCCAAGCCTCGAGGAGAATCCCGAGTTGTCCCTCGCAACTAGGCAGGAGTCCTGCCGTCGCTGAACAAACACGTGTGTGTAAGGGCCATCCCCGTCGTAACTCGAGAATATACCCCAGGTTCCCGCCGCAACTCGAGAAAAACCATGAGACTTCCCCCTCGCCGCGAGATGAGGCCCGATTCCCCTGCACTGCGTGCGGAGCAATTCCGTGTGGTACATCACACATGAAAGGAGCCTTGATTTCCTTCATGGCACTCCAGAGAAACCCCAAGAACACTGTTTCCAGGCTAGAGGCACCCTGAGGTCACTGTAGCAACATGAAAGAGCTCCGTGGACCAAAAATCAACTCGAGATGAGAGGTTAGTCCCTGGCTTCGACTCAAGAGGAATACCAGCTAACCACAAGCACCTCAAGAGGAGGCTTCTCTCAGCTCTAGGTATGTGAGAGGGACCCTGAGTTTGCGGCCACAAGTGGAATGGACACCGCGATGCCCTGACGCAAAATAAGGCCGGATATCCCTGCAGTGACTTGAATGCAGGCTCGTCTTGCAACTCCCAAGATGAAAGGATGTCTGAATCCCCTGTGGAGACCTCAGAGAAAGACCTACTTCCCCACCTCATCGCGACTGGAGGCCTCACATCCTTTGAAAACTCCAGAGGTCCGCGGAGATCAGTGCCTCCAAAGGAGACGATGCCTGACTCCTCGTGAAACTTGATAGGAGTCCCAGGATTCCTGTGGCACACGGAAAGGGACCCTTGGTCTCCCGCCTCAGCTGGAGAGGCGTCCCAATTGCCCTGCCAAGCCTCGAGGAGAATCCCGAGTTGTCCCTCGCAACTAGCCAGGAGTCCTGAAATCGCTGAAGAAACACGTGTGTGGAAGGGCCATCCCCGTCGTAACTCGAGAATATACCCCAGGTTCCCGCCGCAACTCGAGAAAAACCATGAGACTTCCCCCTCGCCGCGAGATGAGGCCCGATTCCCCAGCACTGCGTGCAGACCAATTCCGTGTTGCATATCACACATGAAAGGAGCCTTGATTTCCATGGTGGCACTCCAGAGAAACCCCAAGAACAGTGTTTCAAGGCTAGAGGGATCCTGAGGTCACTGTAGCAACACCAAAGAGCTCCGTGGACCAAAAATCAACTCGAGATGAGAGGTTAGTCCCTGGCTTCGACTCCAGAGGAATACAACCTAACCACAAGCACCTCAAGAGGAGGCTTCTATCAGCTTTAGGTATATGAGAGGGACCCTGAGTTTGCGGCCTCAAGTGGAATGGACACCGCGATGCCCTGACTCGAAATAAGGCTGGATATCCCTGCAGTGACTTGAATGCAGGCTCGTCTTGCATCTCCCAAGACGAAAGGATGTCTGAATCACCTGTGGAGACCACAGAGAAAGACCTAGTTCCCCACCTCATCGCGACCGGAGGCCTCACATCCTTTGAAAACTCCAGAGGTACGCGGAGATCAGTGCCTCCAAAGGAGACAATGCCTGACTCCGCGTGAAACTTGATAGGAGTCCCAGGATTCCTGTGGCACGTGGAAAGGGACACTTGGTCTCCCGCCTCAGCTGGAGAGGCGTCCCAATTGCCCTGACAAGCCTCGAGGAAAATCGCGAGTTGTCCCTCGCAACTAGGCAGGTGTCCTGACGTCGCTGAACAAACACGTGGGTGGAAGGGCCATCCCCGTCGTAACTCGAGAATATACCCCAGGTTCCCGCCGCAACTCGAGAAAAACCATGAGACTTCCCCCTCGCCGCGAGATGAGGCCCGATTCCCCTGCACTGCGTGCAGAGCAATTCCGTGTTGCACATCACACATGAAAGGAGCCTTGATTTCCTTGATGGCACTCCAGAGAAAACCCAAGAACACTGTTTCAAGTCTAGAGGGATCCTGAGGTCACTGTAGCAACACGAAAGAGCTCCGTGGACCAAAAATCAACTCGAGATGAGAGGTTATTCCCTGGCTTCGACTCCAGAGGAATACCACCTAACCACAAGCACCTCAAGAGGAGGCTTCTCTCAGCTCTACGTATGTGAGAGGGTCCCTGAGTTTGCGGCCTCAAGTGGAATGGACACCGCGATGCCCTGACTCGAAATAAGGCCGGATATCCCTGCAGTGACTTGAATGCAGGCTCGTCTTGCATCTCCCAAAATGAAAGGATGTCTGAATCCCCTGTGGAGACCACAGAGAAAGACCTAGTTTCCCATCTCATCGCGACCGGAGGCCTCACATCCTTTGAAAACCCCAGAGGAATGCGGAGATCAGTGCCTCCAAAGGAAACCATGCCTGACTCCTCGTGAAACTTGATAGGAGTCCCAGGATTCCTGTGGCACATGGAAAGGGACCCTTGGTCTCCCGCCTCAGCTGGAGAAGCGTTCCAATTGCCCTGCCAAGCCTCGAGGAAAATCCCGAGTTGTCCCTCGCAACTAGGCAGGAGTCCTGAAGTCGCTGAAGAAACACGTGTGTGGAAGGGCCATCCCTGTCGTAACTCGAGAATATACCCCAGGTTCCCGCCGCAACTCGAGAAAAACCATGAGACTTCCCCCTCGCCGTGAGATGAGGCCTGATTCCCCTGCACTGCATGCAGACCAATTCCGTGTTGCACATCACACATGAAAGGAGCCTTGATTTCCATGGTGGCACTCCAGAGAAACCCCAAGAACACTGTTTCAAGGCTAGAGGGATCCTGAGGTCACTGTAGCAACACGAAAGAGCTCCGTGGACCAAAAATCAACTTGAGATGAGAGGTTAGTCCCTGGCTTCGACTCCAGAGGAATACCACCTAACCACAAGCACCTCAAGAGGAGGCTTCTATCAGCTCTAGGTATGTGAGAGGGACCCTGAGTTTGCGGCCTCAAGTGGAATGGACACCGCGATGCCCTGACTCGAAATCAGGCCGGATTTCCCTGCAGTGACTTGAATGCAGGCTCGTCTTGCATCTCCCAAGATGAAAGGATGTCTGAATCCCCTGTGGAGACCACAGAGAAAGACCTAGTTCCCCACCTCATCGCGACCGGAGGCCTCACATCCTTTGAAAACTCCAGAGGTATGCGGAGATCAGTGCCTCCAAAGGAGACGATGCCTGACTCCTCGTGAAACTTGATAGGTGTCCCAGGATTCCTGTGGCACGTGGAAAGGGACACTTGGTCTCCCGCCTCAGCTGGAGAGGCGTCCCAATTGCCCTGCCAAGCCTCGAGGAGAATCGCGAGTTGTTCCTCGCAACTAGGCAGGAGTCCTGACGTCGCTGAACAAACACGTGGGTGGAAGAGCCATCCCAGTCGTTACTCGAGAATATACCCCAGGTTCCCGCCGCAACTCGAGAAAAACCATGAGACTTCCCCCTCGCCGCGAGATGAGGCCCGATTCCCCAGCACTGCGTGCAGAGCAATTCCGTGTTGCACATCACACATGAAAGGAGCCTTGATTTCCTTGATGGCACTCCAGAGAAACCCCAAGAACACTGTTTCAAGTCTAGAGGGATCCTGAGGTCACTGTAGCAACACGAAAGAGCTCCGTGGACCAAGAATCAACTGGAGGTGAGAGGTTAGTCCCTGGCTTCGACTCCAGAGGAATACCACCTTACCACAAGCACCTCAAGAGGAGGCTTCTCTCAGCTCTAGGTATGTGAGAGGGACCCTGAGTTTGCGGCCTCAAGTGGAATGGACACTGCGATGCCCTGACGCTAAATAAGGCCGGATATCCCTGCAGTGACATGAATGCAGGCTCGTCTTGCATCTCCCAAGACGAAAGGATGTCTGAATCCCCTGTGGAGACCACAGAAAAAGACCTAGTTCCCCACCTCATCGCGACCGGAGGCCTCACATCCTTTGAAAACTCCAGAGGTACGCGGAGATCAGTGCCTCCAAAGGAGACGATGCCTGACTCCTCGTGAAACTTGATAGGAGTCCTAGGATTCCTATGGCAGGTGGAAAGGGACCCTTGGTCTCCCGCCTCAGCTGGAGAGGCGTCCCAATTGCCCTGCCAAGCCTCGAGGAGAATCCCGAGTTGTCCCTCGCAACTAGGCAGGAGTCCTGACGTCGCTGAACAAACACGTGGGTGGAAGGGCCATCTCCGTCGTAACTCGAGAATATACCCCAGGTTCCCGCCGCAACTCGAGAAAAACCATGAGACTTCCCCTCGCCGCGAGATGAGGCCCGATTCCCCTGCACTGCGTGCAGAGCAATTCCGTGTTGCACATCACACATGAAAGGAGCCTTGATTTCCTTGGTAGCACTCCAGAGAAACCCCAAGAACACGGTTTCAAGGCTAGAGGGATCCTGAGGTCACTGTAGCAACACGAAAGAGCTCCGTGGACCAAGAATCAACACGAGATGAGAGGTTAGTCCCTGGCTTCGACTCCAGAGGAATACCACCTTACCACAAGCACCTCAAGAGGAGACTTCTCTCAGCTCTAGGTAGGTGAGAGGGACCCTGAGTTTGCGGCCTCAAGTGGAATGGACACCGCGATGCCCTTACTCGAAATAAGGCCGGATATCCCTGCAGTGACTTGAATGCAGGCTCGTCTTGCATCTCTCAAGACGAAAGGATGTCTGAATCACCTGTGTAGACCACAGAGAAAGACCTAGTTCCCCACCTCATCGCGACCGGAGGCCTCATATCCTTTGAAAACTCCAGAGGTACGCGGAGATCAGTGCATCCAAAGGAGACGATGCCTGACTCCTCGTGAAACTTGATAGGAGTCCCAGGATTCCTGTGACACGTGGAAAGGGACCCTTGGTCTCCCGCCTCAGCTGGAGAGGCGTCCCAATTGCCCTGCCAAGCCTCGAGGAGGATCCCGAGTTATCCCTCGCAACTAGGCAGGAGTCCTGCCGTCGCTGAACAAACACGTGTGTGGAAGGGCCATCCCCGTCGTAACTCGAGAATATACCCCAGGTTCCCGCCGCAACTTGAGAAAAACCATGAGACTTCCCCCTCGCCGCGAGATGAGGCCCGATTCCCCTGCACTGCGTGCAGAGCAATTCCGTCTTGAACATCACACATGAAAGGAGCCTTGATTTCCTTGATGGCACTCCAGAGAAACCCCAAGAACACTGTTTCAAGGCTAGAGGGATCCTGAGGTTACTGTAGCAACACGAAAGAGCTCCGTGGACCAAAAATCAACTTGAGATGAGAGATTAGTCCCTGGCTTCGACTCCAGAGGAATACCACCTAACCACAAGCACCTCAAGAGGAGTCTTCTATCAGCTCTAGGTATGTGAGAGGGACCCTGAGTTTGCGGCCTCAAGTGGAATGGACACGGCGATGCCCTGACTCGAAATAAGGCTGGATATCCCTGCAGTGACTTGAATGCAGGCTCGTCTTGCATCTCCCAAGACGAAAGGATGTCTGAATCCCCTGTGGAGACCACAGAGAAAGACCTAGTTCCCCACCTCATCGCGACCGGAGGCCTCACATCCTTTGAAAACCCCAGAGGAACGCGGAGATCAGTGCCTCCAAAGGAAACGATGCCTGACTCTTCATGAAACTTGTTAGGAGTCCCAGGATTCCTGTGGCACGTGGAAAGGGACCCTTGGTCTCCTGCCTCAGCTGGAGAGGCGTCCCAATTGCCCTGCCAAACCTCGAGGAGAATCCCGAGTTGTCCCTCGCAACTAGGCAGGAGTCCTGACGTGGCTGAACAAACACGTGTGTGGAAGGGCCATCCCCGTCGTAACTCGAGAATATACCCCAGCTACCCGCCGCAACTCGAGAAAAACCATGAGACTTCCCCCTCGCCGCGAGATGATTCCCGATTCCCCTGCACTGCATGCAGAGCAATTCCGTGTGGTACATCACACATGAAAGGAGCCTTGATTTCCTTCATGGCACTCCAGAGAAACCCCAAGAACACTGTTTCCAGGCTAGAGGCACCCTGAGGTCACTGTAGCAACACGAAAGAGCTCCGTGGACCAAAAATCAACTTGAGATGAGAGGTTAGTCCCTGGCTTCGACTCCAGAGGAATACCACCTAACCACAAGCACCTCAAGAGGAGGCTTCTCTCAGCTCTAGCTATGTGAGAGGGACCCTGAGTTTGCGGCCACAAGTGGAATGGACACCGCGATGCCCTGACGCAAAATAAGGCCGGATATCCCTGCAGTGACTTGAATGCAGGCTCGTCTTGCATCTCCCAAGACGAAAGGATGTCTGAATCCCCTGTGGAGACCACAGAGAAAGACCTAGTTCCACACCTCATCGCGACCGGAGGCCTCACATCCTTTGAAAATTCCAGAGGTACGCAGAGATCAGTGCCTCCAAAGGAGAGGATGCCTGACACCTCGTGAAACTTGATAGGAGTCCCAGGATTCCTGTGGCACGTGGAAAGGGACCCTTGGTCTCCCGCCTCAGCTGGAGAGGCGTCCCAATTGCCCTGCCAAGCCTCGAGGAGAATCGCGAGTTGTCCCTCGCAACTTGGCAGGAGTCCTGACGTCGCTGAACAAACACGAGTGTGGAAGGGCCATCCCCGTCATAACTCGAGAATATACCCCAGGTTCCCGCCGCAACTCGAGAAAAACCATGAGACTTCCCCTCGCCGCGAGATGAGGCCCGATTCCCCTGCACTGCGTGCAGAGCAATTCCGTGTTGCACATCACACATGAAAGGAGCCTTGATTTCCTTGATGGCACTCCAGAGAAACCCCAAGAACACTGTTTCAAGGCTAGAGGGATCCTGACGTCACTGTAGCAACACCAAAGAGCTCCGTGGACCAAAAAGCAACTCGAGATGAGAGGTTAGTCCCTGGCTTCGACTCCAGAGGAATACCACCTTACCACAAGCACCTCAAGAGGAGGCTTCTCTCAGCTCTAGGTATGTGAGAGGGACCCTGAGTTTGCGGCCTCAAGTGGAATGGACACCGCGATGCCCTGACTCGAAATAAGGCCGGATATCCCTGCAGTGACTTGAATGCAGGCTCGTCTTGCATCTCCCAAGATGAAAGGATGTCTGAATCCCCTGTGGAGACCTCAGAGAAAGACCTAGTTCCCCACCTCATCGCGACCGGAGGCCTCACATCCTTTGAAAACTCCAGAGGTCCACGGAGATCAGTGCCTCCAAAGGAGACGATGCCTGACTCCTCGTGAAAAATGATAGGAGTCCCAGGATTCCTGTGGCACACGGAAAGGGACCCTTGTTCTCCCGCCTCAGCTGGAGAGGCGTCCCAATTGCCCTGCCAAGCCTCGAGGAGAATCCCGAGTTGTCCCTCGCAACTAGCCAGGAGTCCTGAAGTCGCTGAAGAAACACGTGTGTGGAAGGGCCATCCCCGTCGTAACTCGAGAATATACCCCAGGTTCCCGCCGCAACTCGAGAAAAACCATGAGACTTCCCCCTCGCCGCGAGATGAGGCCTGATTCCCCTGCACTGCGTGCAGACCAATTCCGTGTTGCACATCACACATGAAAGGAGCCTTGATTTCCATGGTGGCACTCCAGAGAAACCCCAAGAACACTGTTTCAAGGCTAGAGGGATCCTGAGGTCACTGTAGCAACACCAAAGAGCTCCGTGGACCAAAAATCAACTCGAGATGAGAGGTTAGTCCCTGGCTTCGACTCCAGAGGAATACCACCTAACCACAAGCACCTCAAGAGGAGGCTTCTATCAGCTCTAGGTATGTGAGAGGGACCCTGAGTTTGCGGCCTCAAGTGGAATGGACACCGCGATGCCCTGACTCGAAATAAGGCTGGATATCCCTGCAGTGACTTGAATGCAGGCTCGTCTTGCATCTCCCAAGATGAAAGGATGTCTGAATCCCCTGTGGAGACCACAGAGAAAGACCTAGTTCCCCACCTCATCGCGACCGGAGGCCTCACATCCTTTGAAAACTCCAGAGGTACGCGGAGATCAGTGCCTCCAAAGGAGACAATGCCTGACTCCGCGTGAAACTTGATAGGAGTCCCAGGATTCCTGTGGCACGTGGAAAGGGACACTTGGTCTCCCGCCTCAGCTGGAGAGGCGTCCCAATTGCCCTGACAAGCCTCGAGGAGAATCGCGAGTTGTCCCTCGCAACTAGGCAGGAGTCCTGACGTCGCTGAACAAACACGTGGGTGGAAGGGCCATCCCCGTCGTAACTCGAGAATATACCCCAGGTTCCCGCCGCAACTCGAGAAAAACCATGAGACTTCCCCCTCGCCGCGAGATGAGGCCCGATTCCCCTGCACTGCGTGCAGAACAATTCCGTGTTGCACATCACACATGAAAGGAGCCTTGATTTCCTTGATGGCACTCCAGAGAAACCCCAAGAACACTGTTTCAAGGCTAGAGGGATCCTGAGGTCACTGTAGCAACACGAAAGAGCTCCGTGGACCAAAAATCAACTCGAGATGAGAGGTTAGTCCCTGGCTTCGACTCCAGAGGAATACCACCTAACCACAAGCACCTCAAGAGGAGGCTTCTCTCAGCTCTAGGTATGTGAGAGGGACCCTGAGTTTGCGGCCTCAAGTGGAATGGACACCGCGATGCCCTGACTCGAAATAAGGCCGGATATCCCTGCAGTGACTTGAATGCAGGCTCGTCTTGCATCTCCCAAAACGAAAGGATGTCTGAATCCCCTGTGGAGACCACAGAGAAAGACCTAGTTTCCCATCTCATCGCGACCGGAGGCCTCACATCCTTTGAAAACTCCAGAGGAACGCGGAGATCAGTGCCTCCAAACGAAACGATGCCTGACTCCTCGTGAAACTTGATAGGAGTCGTAGGATTCCAGTGGCACATGGAAAGGGACCCTTGGTCTCCCGCCTCAGCTGGAGAAGCGTCCCAATTGCCCTGCCAAGCCTCGAGGAGAATCCCGAGTTGTCCCTCGCAACTAGGCAGGAGTCCTGAAGTCGCTGAACAAACACTAGTGTGGAAGGGCCATCCCCGTCGTAACTCGAGAATATACCCCAGGTTCCCGCTGCAACTCGAGAAAAACCATGAGACTTCCCCCTCGCCGCGAGATGAGGCCTGATTCCCCTGCACTGCATGCAGACCAATTCCGTGTTGCACATCACACATGAAAGGAGCCTTGATTTCCATGGTGGCACTCCAGAGAAACCCCAAGAACACTGTTTCAAGTCTAGAGGGATCCTGAGGTCACTGTAGCAACACGAAAGAGCTCCGTGGACCAAGAATCAACTCGAGATGAGAGGTTAGTCCCTGGCTTCGACTCCAGAGGAATACCACCTTACCACAAGCACCTCAAGAGGAGGCTTCTCTCAGCTCTAGGTATGTGAGAGGGACCCTGAGTTTGCGGCCTCAAGTGGAATGGACACTGCGATGCCCTGACGCTAAATAAGGCCGGATATCCCTGCAGTGACATGAATGCAGGCTCGTCTTGCATCTCCCAAGATGAAAGGATGTCTGAATCCCCTGTGGAGACCACAGAGAAAGACCTAGTTCCCCACCTCATGGCGACCGGAGGCTTCACATCCTTTGAAAACTCCAGAGGTACGCGGAGATCAGTGCCTCCAAAGGAGACGATGCCTGACTCCTCGTGAAACTTGATAGGAGTCCCAGGATTCCTGTGGCAGGTGGAAAGGGACCCTTGGTCTCCCGCCTCAGCTGGAGAGGCGTCCCAATTGCCCTGCCAAGCCTCGAGGAGAATCCCGAGTTGTCCCTCGCAACTAGGCAGGAGTCCTGACGTCGCTGAACAAACACGTGGGTGGAAGGGCCATCCCCGTTGTAACTCGAGAATATACCCCAGGTTCCCGCCGCAACTCGAGAAAAACCATGAGACTTCCCCCTCGCCGCGAGATGAGGCCCGATTCCCCTGCACTGCGTGCAGAGCAATTTCGTGTTGCACATCACACATGAAAGGAGCCTTGATTTCCTTGATGGCACTCCAGAGAAACCCCAAGAACACTGTTTCAAGGCTAGAGGGATCCTGAGGTCACTGTAGCAACACGAAAGAGCTCCGTGGACCAAAATTCAACTCGAGATGAGAGGTTAGTCCCTGGCTTCGACTCCAAAGGAAAACCACCTAACCACAAGCTCCTCAAGAGGAGGCTTCTCTCAGCTCTAGGTATGTTAGAGGGACCCTGAGTTTGCGGCCTCAAGTGGAATGTACACCGCGATGCCCTGACTCAAAATAAGGCCGGATATCCCTGCAGTGACTTGAATGCAGGCTCGTCTTGCATCTCCCAAGACGAAAGGATGTCTGAATCACCTGTGTAGACCACAGAGAAAGACCTAGTTCCCCACCTCATCGCGACCGGAGGCCTCACATCCTTTGAAAACTCCAGAGGTACGCGGAGATCAGTGCCTCCAAAGGAGACGACGCCTGACTCCTCGTGAAACTTGATAGGAGTCCCAGGATTCCTGTGGCACGTGGAAAGGGACCCTTGGTCTCCCCCCTCAGCTGGAGAGGCGTCCCAATTGCCCTGCCAAGCCTCGAGGAGAATCCCGAGTTTTCCCTCGCAACTAGGCAGGAGTCCTGACGTCGCTGAACAAACACGTGGGTGGAGGGCCCATCCCCGTCTTAACTCGAGAATATACCCCAGCTTCCCGCCGCAACTTGAGAAAAACCATGAGGCTTTCCCCTCGCCGCGAGATGAGGCCCGATTCCCCTGCACTGCGTGCAGAGCAATTCCGTGTTGCACATCACACATGAAAGGAGCCTTGATTTATATGGTGGCACTCCAGAGAAACCCCAAGAACACGGTTTCAAGTCTAGAGGGATCCTGAGGTCACTGTAGCAACACGAAAGAGCTCCGTGGACGAAGAATCAACTCGAGATGAGAGGTTAGTCCCTGGCTTCGACTCCAGAGGAATACCACCTTACCACAAGCACCTCAAGAGGAGGCTTCTCTCAGCTCTAGGTATGTGAGAGGGACCCTGATTTTGCGGCCTCAAGTGGAATGGACACCGCAATGCCCTTACTCGAAATAAGGCCGGATATCCCTGCAGTGACTTGAATGCAGGCTCGTCTTGCATCTCCCAAGACGAAAGGATGTCTGAATCACCTGTGTAGACCACAGAGAAAGACCTAGTTCCCCACCTCATCGCGACCGGAGGCCTCATATCCTTTGAAAACTCCAGAGGTACGCGGAGATCAGTGCATCCAAAGGAGACGATGCCTGACTCCTCGTGAAACTTGATAGGAGTCCCAGGATTCCTGTGACACGTGGAAAGGGACCCTTGGTCTCCCGCCTCAGCTGGAGAGGCGTCCCAATTGCCCTGCCAAGCCTCGAGGAGGATCCTGAGTTGTCCCTCCCAACTAGGCAGGAGTCCTGCCGTCGCTGAAAAAACACGTGTGTGGAAGGGCCATCCCCGTCGTAACTCGAGAATATACCCCAGGTTCCCGCCGCAACTCGAGAAAAACCATGAGACTTCCCCCTCGCCGCGAGATGAGGCCCGATTCCCCTGCACTGCGTGCAGAGCAATTCCGTCTTGAACATCACACATGAAAGGAGCCTTGATTTCCTTGATGGCACTCCAGAGAAACCCCAAGAACACTGTTTCAAGGCTAGAGTGATCCTGAGGTTACTGTAGCAACACGAAAGAGCTCCGTGGACCAAAAATCAACTTGAGATGAGAGATTAGTCCCTGGCTTCGACTCCAGAGGAATACCAGCTAACCACAAGAACCTCAAGAGGAGTCTTCTATCAGCTCTAGGTATGTGAGAGGGACCCTGAGTTTGCGGCCTCAAGTGGAATGGACACCGCGATGCCCTGACTCGAAATAAGGCTGGATATCCCTGCAGTGACTTGAATGCAGGCTCGTCTTGCATCTCCCAAGACGAAAGGATGTCTGAATCCCCTGTGGATACCACAGAGAAAGACCTAGTTCCCCACCTCATCGCGACCGGAGGCCTCACATCCTTTGAAAACTCCAGAGGTACGCGGAGATCAGTGCCTCCAAAGGAGACAATGCCTGACTCCGCGTGAAACTTGATAGGAGTCCCAGGATTCCTGTGGCACGTGGAAAGGGACACTTGGTCTCCCGCCTCAGCTGGAGAGGCGTCCCAATTGCCCTGACAAGCCTCGAGGAGAATCGCGAGTTGTCCCTCGCAACTAGGCAGGAGTCCTGACATCGCTGAACAAACACGTGGGTGGAAGGGCCATTCCCGTCGTAACTCGAGAATATACCCCAGGTTCCCGCCGCAACTCGAGAAAAACCATGAGACTTCCCCCTCGCCGCGAGATGAGGCCCGATTCCCCTACACTGCGTGCAGAACAATTCCGTGTTGCACATCACACATGAAAGGAGCCTTGATTTCCTTGATGGCACTCCAGAGAAACCCCAAGAACACTGTTTCAAGGCTAGAGGGATCCTGAGGTCACTGTAGCAACACGAAAGAGCTCCGTGGACCAAAAATCAACTCGACATGAGAGGTTAGTCCCTGGCTTCGACTCCAGAGGAATACCAGCTAACCACAAGCACCTCAAGAGGAGGCTTCTCTCAGCTCTAGCTATGTGAGAGGGACCCTGAGTTTGCGGCCACAAGTGGAATGGACACCGCGATGCCCTGACGCAAAATAAGGCCGGATATCTCTGCAGTGACTTGAATGCAGGCTCGTCTTGCATCTCCCAAGACGAAAGGATGTCTGAATCCCCTGTGGAGACCACAGAGAAAGACCTAGTTCCCCACCTCATCGCGACCGGAGGCCTCACATCCTTTGAAAATTCCAGAGGTACGCAGAGATCAGTGCCTCCAAAGGAGACGATGCCTGACTCCTCGGGAAACTTGATAGGAGTCCCAGGATTCCTGTGGCACGTGGAAAGGGACCCTTGGTCTCCCGCCTCAGCTGGAGAGGCGTCCCAATTGCCCAGCCAAGCCTCGAGGAGAATCGCGAGTTGTCCCTCGCAACTTGGCAGGAGTCCTGACGTCGCTGAACAAACACGTGGGTGGAAGGGCCATCCCCGTCGTAACTCGAGAATATACCCCAGGTTCCCGCCGCAACTCGAGAAAAACCATGAGACTTCCCCTCGCCGCGAGATGAGGCCTGATTCGCCTGCACTGCGTGCAGAGCAATTCCGTGTTGCACATCACACATGAAAGGAGCCTTGATTTCCTTGATGGCACTCCAGAGAAACCCCAAGAACACTGTTTCAAGGCTAGAGGGATCCTGACGTCACTGTAGCAACACGAAAGAGCTCCGTGGACCAAAAATCAACTCGAGATGAGAGGTTAGTCCCTGGCTTCGACTCCAGAGGAATACCACCTTACCACAAGCACCTCAAGAGGAGGCTTCTCTCAGCTCTAGGTATGTGAGAGGGACCCTGAGTTTGCGGCCTCAAGTGGAATGGACACCGCGATGCCCTGACTCGAAATAAGGCCGGATATCCCTGCAGTGACTTGAATGCAGGCTCGTCTTGCATCTCCCAAGATGAAAGGATGTCTGAATCCCCTGTGGAGACCTCAGAGAAAGACCTAATTCCCCACCTCATCGCGACCGGAGGCCTCACATCCTTTGAAAACTCCAGAGGTCCGCGGAGATCAGTGCCTCCAAAGGAGACGATGCCTGACTCCTCGTGAAACTTGATAGGAGTCCCAGGATTCCTGTGGCACACGGAAAGGGACCCTTGTTCTCCCGCCTCAGCTGGAGAGGCGTCCCAATTGCCCTGCCAAGCCTCGAGGAGAATCCCGAGTTGTCCCTCGCAACTAGGCAGGAGTCCTGAAGTCGCTGAAGAAACACGTGTGTGGAAGGGCCATCCCCGTCGTAACTCGAGAATATACCCCAGGTTCCCGCCGCAACTCGAGAAAAACCATGAGACTTCCCCCTCGCCGCGAGATGAGGCCTGATTCCCTTGCACTGAGTGCAGACCAATTCCGTGTTGCACATCACACATGAAAGGAGCCTTGATTTCCATGGTGGCACTCCAGAGAAACCACAAGAACACTGTTTCAAGGCTAGAGGGATCCTGAGGTCACTGTAGCAACACGAAAGAGCTCCGTGGACCAAAAATCAACTCGAGATGAGAGGTTAGTCCCTGGCTTCGACTCCAGAGGAATACCACCTAACCACAAGCACCTCAAGAGGAGGCTTCTCTCAGCTCTAGGTATGTGAGAGGGACCCTGATTTTGCGGCCTCAAGTGGAATGGACACCGCGATGCCCTGACTCGAAATAAGGCTGGATATCCCTGCAGAGACTTGAATGCAGGCTCGTCTTGCATCTCTCAAGACGAAAGGATGTCTGAATCCCCTGTGGAGACCACAGAGAAAGACCTAGTTCCCCACCTCATCGCGACCGGAGGCCTCACATCCTTTGAAAACTCCAGAGGTACGCGGAGATCAGTGCCTCCAAAGGAGACAATGCCTGACTCCGCGTGAAACTTGATAGGAGTCCCAGGATTCCTGTGGCACGTGGAAAGGGACACTTGGTCTCCCGCCTCAGCTGGAGAGGCGTCCCAATTGCCCTGACAAGCCTCGAGGAGAATCGCGAGTTGTCCCTCGCAACTAGGCAGGAGTCCTGACGTCGCTGAACAAACACGTGGGTGGAAGGGCCATCCCCGTCGTAACTCGAGAATATACCCCAGGTTCCCGCCGCAACTCGAGAAAAACCATGAGACTTCCCCCTCGCCGCGAGATGAGGCCCGATTCCCCTGCACTGCGTGCAGAACAATTCCGTGTTGCACATCACACATGAAAGGAGCCTTGATTTCCTTGATGGCACTCCAGAGAAACCCCAAGAACACTGTTTCAAGGCTAGAGGGATCCTGAGGTCACTGTAGCAACACGAAAGAGCTCCGTGGACCAAAAATCAACTCGAGATGAGAGGTTAGTCCCTGGCTTCGACTCCAGAGGAATACCACCTAACCACAAGCACCTCAAGAGGAGGCTTGTCTCAGCTCTAGGTATGTGAGAGGGACCCTGAGTTTGCGGCCTCAAGTGGAATGGACACCGCGATGCCCTGACTCGAAATAAGGCCGGATATCCCTGCAGTGACTTGAATGCAGGCTCGTCTTGCATCTCCCAAAACGAAAGGATGTCTGAATCCCCTGTGGAGACCACAGAGAAAGACCTAGTTTCCCATCTCATCGCGACCGGAGGCCTCACATCCTTTGAAAACCCCAGAGGAACGCGTAGATCAGTGCCTCCAAAGGAAACGATGCCTGACTCCTCGTGAAACTTGATAGGAGTCCCAGGATTCCTGTGGCACATGGAAAGGGACCCTTGGTCTCCCGCCTCAGCTGGAGAAGCGTCCCAATTGCCCTGCCAAGCCTCGAGGAGAATCCCGAGTTGTCCCTCGCAACTAGGCAGGAGTCCTGAAGTCGCTGAAGAAACACGTGTGTGGAAGGGCCATCCCCGTTGTAACTCGAGAATATACCCCAGGTTCCCGCCGCAACTCGAGAAAAACCATGAGACTTCCCCCTCGCCGCGAGATGAGGCCCGATTCCCCTGCACTGCGTGCAGAGCAATTTCGTGTTGCACATCACACATGAAAGGAGCCTTGATTTCCTTGGTGGCACTCCAGAGAAACCCCAAGAACACTGTTTCAAGGCTAGAGGGATCCTGAGGTCACTGTAGCAACACCAAAGAGCTCCGTGGACCAAAATTCAACTCGAGATGAGAGGTTAGTCCCTGGCTTCGACTCCAAAGGAAAACCACCTAACCACAAGCTCCTCAAGAGGAGGCTTCTCTCAGCTCTAGGTATGTGAGAGGGACCCTGAGTTTGCGGCCTCAAGTGGAATGGACACCGCGATGCCCTGACTCGAAATAAGGCTGGATATCCCTGCAGTGACTTGAATGCAGGCTCGTCTTGCATCTCCCAAGACGAAAGGATGTCTGAATCCCCTGTGGATACCACAGAGAAAGACCTAGTTCCCCACCTCATCGCGACCGGAGGCCTCACATCCTTTGAAAACTCCAGAGGTACGCGGAGATCAGTGCCTCCAAAGGAGACAATGCCTGACTCCGCGTGAAACTTGATAGGAGTCCCAGGATTCCTGTGGCACGTGGAAAGGGACACTTGGTCTCCCGCCTCAGCTGGAGAGGCGTCCCAATTGCCCTGACAAGCCTCGAGGAGAATCGCGAGTTGTCCCTCGCAACTAGGCAGGAGTCCTGACATCGCTGAACAAACACGTGGGTGGAAGGGCCATTCCCGTCGTAACTCGAGAATATACCCCAGGTTCCCGCCGCAACTCGAGAAAAACCATGAGACTTCCCCCTCGCCGCGAGATGAGGCCCGATTCCCCTACACTGCGTGCAGAACAATTCCGTGTTGCACATCACACATGAAAGGAGCCTTGATTTCCTTGATGGCACTCCAGAGAAACCCCAAGAACACTGTTTCAAGGCTAGAGGGATCCTGAGGTCACTGTAGCAACACGAAAGAGCTCCGTGGACCAAAAATCAACTCGAGATGAGAGGTTAGTCCCTGGCTTCGACTCCAGAGGAATACCAGCTAACCACAAGCACCTCAAGAGGAGGCTTCTCTCAGCTCTAGCTATGTGAGAGGGACCCTGAGTTTGCGGCCACAAGTGGAATGGACACCGCGATGCCCTGACGCAAAATAAGGCCGGATATCTCTGCAGTGACTTGAATGCAGGCTCGTCTTGCATCTCCCAAGACGAAAGGATGTCTGAATCCCCTGTGGAGACCACAGAGAAAGACCTAGTTTCCCATCTCATCGCGACCGGAGGCCTCACATCCTTTGAAAATTCCAGAGGTACGCAGAGATCAGTGCCTCCAAAGGAGACGATGCCTGACTCCTCGGGAAACTTGATAGGAGTCCCAGGATTCCTGTGGCACGTGGAAAGGGACCCTTGGTCTCCCGCCTCAGCTGGAGAGGCGTCCCAATTGCCCAGCCAAGCCTCGAGGAGAATCGCGAGTTGTCCCTCGCAACTTGGCAGGAGTCCTGACGTCGCTGAACAAACACGTGGGTGGAAGGGCCATCCCCGTCGTAACTCGAGAATATACCCCAGGTTCCCGCCGCAACTCGAGAAAAACCATGAGACTTCCCCTCGCCGCGAGATGAGGCCTGATTCGCCTGCACTGCGTGCAGAGCAATTCCGTGTTGCACATCACACATGAAAGGAGCCTTGATTTCCTTGATGGCACTCCAGAGAAACCCCAAGAACACTGTTTCAAGGCTAGAGGGATCCTGACGTCACTGTAGCAACACGAAAGAGCTCCGTGGACCAAAAATCAACTCGAGATGAGAGGTTAGTCCCTGGCTTCGACTCCAGAGGAATACCACCTTACCACAAGCACCTCAAGAGGAGGCTTCTCTCAGCTCTAGGTATGTGAGAGGGACCCTGAGTTTGCGGCCTCAAGTGGAATGGACACCGCGATGCCCTGACTCGAAATAAGGCCGGATATCCCTGCAGTGACTTGAATGCAGGCTCGTCTTGCATCTCCCAAGATGAAAGGATGTCTGAATCCCCTGTGGAGACCTCAGAGAAAGACCTAATTCCCCACCTCATCGCGACCGGAGGCCTCACATCCTTTGAAAACTCCAGAGGTCCGCGGAGATCAGTGCCTCCAAAGGAGACGATGCCTGACTCCTCGTGAAACTTGATAGGAGTCCCAGGATTCCTGTGGCACACGGAAAGGGACCCTTGTTCTCCCGCCTCAGCTGGAGAGGCGTCCCAATTGCCCTGCCAAGCCTCGAGGAGAATCCCGAGTTGTCCCTCGCAACTAGGCAGGAGTCCTGAAGTCGCTGAAGAAACACGTGTGTGGAAGGGCCATCCCCGTCGTAACTCGAGAATATACCCCAGGTTCCCGCCGCAACTCGAGAAAAACCATGAGACTTCCCCCTCGCCGCGAGATGAGGCCTGATTCCCTTGCACTGCGTGCAGACCAATTCCGTGTTGCACATCACACATGAAAGGAGCCTTGATTTCCATGGTGGCACTCCAGAGAAACCACAAGAACACTGTTTCAAGGCTAGAGGGATCCTGAGGTCACTGTAGCAACACGAAAGAGCTCCGTGGACCAAAAATCAACTCGAGATGAGAGGTTAGTCCCTGGCTTCGACTCCAGAGGAATACCACCTAACCACAAGCACCTCAAGAGGAGGCTTCTCTCAGCTCTAGGTATGTGAGAGGGACCCTGATTTTGCGGCCTCAAGTGGAATGGACACCGCGATGCCCTGACTCGAAATAAGGCTGGATATCCCTGCAGAGACTTGAATGCAGGCTCGTCTTGCATCTCTCAAGACGAAAGGATGTCTGAATCCCCTGTGGAGACCACAGAGAAAGACCTAGTTCCCCACCTCATCGCGACCGGAGGCCTCACATCCTTTGAAAACTCCAGAGGTACGCGGAGATCAGTGCCTCCAAAGGAGACAATGCCTGACTCCGCGTGAAACTTGATAGGAGTCCCAGGATTCCTGTGGCACGTGGAAAGGGACACTTGGTCTCCCGCCTCAGCTGGAGAGGCGTCCCAATTGCCCTGACAAGCCTCGAGGAGAATCGCGAGTTGTCCCTCGCAACTAGGCAGGAGTCCTGACGTCGCTGAACAAACACGTGGGTGGAAGGGCCATCCCCGTCGTAACTCGAGAATATACCCCAGGTTCCCGCCGCAACTCGAGAAAAACCATGAGACTTCCCCCTCGCCGCGAGATGAGGCCCGATTCCCCTGCACTGCGTGCAGAACAATTCCGTGTTGCACATCACACATGAAAGGAGCCTTGATTTCCTTGATGGCACTCCAGAGAAACCCCAAGAACACTGTTTCAAGGCTAGAGGGATCCTGAGGTCACTGTAGCAACACGAAAGAGCTCCGTGGACCAAAAATCAACTCGAGATGAGAGGTTAGTCCCTGGCTTCGACTCCAGAGGAATACCACCTAACCACAAGCACCTCAAGAGGAGGCTTGTCTCAGCTCTAGGTATGTGAGAGGGACCCTGAGTTTGCGGCCTCAAGTGGAATGGACACCGCGATGCCCTGACTCGAAATAAGGCCGGATATCCCTGCAGTGACTTGAATGCAGGCTCGTCTTGCATCTCCCAAAACGAAAGGATGTCTGAATCCCCTGTGGAGACCACAGAGAAAGACCTAGTTTCCCATCTCATCGCGACCGGAGGCCTCACATCCTTTGAAAACCCCAGAGGAACGCGTAGATCAGTGCCTCCAAAGGAAACGATGCCTGACTCCTCGTGAAACTTGATAGGAGTCCCAGGATTCCTGTGGCACATGGAAAGGGACCCTTGGTCTCCCGCCTCAGCTGGAGAAGCGTCCCAATTGCCCTGCCAAGCCTCGAGGAGAATCCCGAGTTGTCCCTCGCAACTAGGCAGGAGTCCTGAAGTCGCTGAAGAAACACGTGTGTGGAAGGGCCATCCCCGTTGTAACTCGAGAATATACCCCAGGTTCCCGCCGCAACTCGAGAAAAACCATGAGACTTCCCCCTCGCCGCGAGATGAGGCCCGATTCCCCTGCACTGCGTGCAGAGCAATTTCGTGTTGCACATCACACATGAAAGGAGCCTTGATTTCCTTGGTGGCACTCCAGAGAAACCCCAAGAACACTGTTTCAAGGCTAGAGGGATCCTGAGGTCACTGTAGCAACATGAAAGAGCTCCGTGGACCAAAATTCAACTCGAGATGAGAGGTTAGTCCCTGGCTTCGACTCCAAAGGAAAACCACCTAACCACAAGCTCCTCAAGAGGAGGCTTCTCTCAGCTCTAGGTATGTTAGAGGGACCCTGAGTTTGCGGCCTCAAGTGGAATGGACACCGCGATGCCCTGACTCGAAATAAGGCCGGATATCCCTGCAGTGACTTGAATGCAGGCTCGTCTTGCATCTCCCAAGACGAAAGGATGTCTGAATCACCTGTGTAGACCACAGAGAAAGACCTAGTTCCCCACCTCATCGCGACCGGAGGCCTCACATCTTTTGAAAACTCCAGAGGTACGCGGAGATCAGTGCCTCCAAAGGAAACGATGCCTGACTCCTCGTGAAACTTGATAGGAGTCCCAGGATTCCTGTGGGACATGGAAAGGGACTCTTGGTCTCCCGCCTCAGCTGGAGAAGCGTCCCAATTGCCCTGCCAAGCCTCGAGGAGAATCCCGAGTTGTCCCTCGCAACTAGGCAGGAGTCCTGACGTCGCTGAACAAACACGTGGGTGGAGGGCCCATCCCCGTCTTAACTCGAGAATATACCCCAGGTTCCCGCCGCAACTTGAGAAAAACCATGAGACTTTCCCCTCGCCGCGAGATGAGGCCCGATTCCCCTGCACTGCGTGCAGAGCAATTCCGTGTTGCACATCACACATGAAAGGAGCCTTGATTTATATGGTGGCACTCCAGAGAAACCCCAAGAACACGGTTTCAAGTCTAGAGGGATCCTGAGGTCACTGTAGCAACACGAAAGAGCTCCGTGGACCAAGAATCAACTCGAGATGAGAGGTTAGTCCCTGGCTTCGACTCCAGAGGAATACCACCTTACCACAAGCACCTCAAGAGGAGGCTTCTCTCAGCTCTAGGTATGTGAGAGGGACCCTGATTTTGCGGCCTCAAGTGGAATGGACACCGCGATGCCCTTACTCGAAATAAGGCCGGATATCCCTGCAGTGACTTGAATGCAGGCTCGTCTTGCATCTCCCAAGACGAAAGGATGTCTGAATCACCTGTGTAGACCACAGAGAAAGACCTAGTTCCCCACCTCATCGCGACCGGAGGCCTCATATCCTTTGAAAACTCCAGAGGTACGCGGAGATCAGTGCATCCAAAGGAGACGATGCCTGACTCCTCGTGAAACTTGATAGGAGTCCCAGGATTCCTGTGACACGTGGAAAGGGACCCTTGGTCTCCCGCCTCAGCTGGAGAGGCGTCCCAATTGCCCTGCCAAGCCTCGAGGAGGATCCCGAGTTGTCCCTCACAACTAGGCAGGAGTCCTGCCGTCGCTGAACAAACACGTGTGTGGAAGGGCCATCCCCGTCGTAACTCGAGAATATACCCCAGGTTTCCGCCGCAACTCGAGAAAAACCATGAGACTTCCCCCTCGCCGCGAGATGAGGCCCGATTCCCCTGCACTGCGTGCAGAGCAATTCCGTCTTGAACATCACACATGAAAGGAGCCTTGATTTCCTTGATGGCACTCCAGAGAAACCGCAAGAACACTGTTTCAAGGCTAGAGTGATCCTGAGGTTACTGTAGCAACACGAAAGAGCTCCGTGGACCAAAAATCAACTTGAGATGAGAGATTAGTCCCTGGCTTCGACTCCAGAGGAATACCACCTAACCACAAGCACCTCAAGAGGAGTCTTCTATCAGCTCTAGGTATGTGAGAGGGACCCTGAGTTTGCGGCCTCAAGTGGAATGGACACCGCGATGCCCTGACTCGAAATAAGGCTCGATATCCCTGCAGTGACTTGAATGCAGGCTCGTCTTGCATCTCCCTAGACGAAAGGATGTCTGAATCCCCTGTGGAGACCACAGAGAAAGACCTAGTTCCCCACCTCATCGCGACCGGAGGCCTCACATCCTTTGAAAACTCCAGAGGTACGCGGAGATCAGTGCCTCCAAAGGAGACAATGCCTGACTCCGCGTGAAACTTGATAGGAGTCCCAGGATTCCTGTGGCACGTGGAAAGGGACACTTGGTCTGCCGCCTCAGCTGGAGAGGCGTCCCAATTGCCCTGACAAGCCTCGAGGAGAATCGCGAGTTGTCCCTCGCAACTAGGCAGGAGTCCTGACGTCGCTGAACAAACACGTGGGTGGAAGGGCCATTCCCGTCGTAACTCGAGAATATACCCCAGGTTCCCGCCGCAACTCGAGAAAAACCATGAGACTTCCCCCTCGCCGCGAGATGAGGCCCGATTCCCCTACACTGCGTGCAGAACAATTCCGTGTTGCACATCACACATGAAAGGAGCCTTGATTTCCTTGATGGCACTCCAGAGAAACCCCAAGAACACTGTTTCAAGGCTAGAGGGATCCTGAGGTCACTGTAGCAACACGAAAGAGCTCCGTGGACCAAAAATCAACTCGAGATGAGATGTTAGTCCCTGGCTTCGACTCCAGAGGAATACCAGCTAACCACAAGCACCTCAAGAGGAGGCTTCTCTCAGCTCTAGCTATGTGAGAGGGACCCTGAGTTTGCGGCCACAAGTGGAATGGACACCGCGATGCCCTGACGCAAAATAAGGCCGGATATCCCTGCAGTGACTTGAATGCAGGCTCGTCTTGCATCTCCCAAGACGAAAGGATGTCTGAATCCCCTGTGGAGACCACAGAGAAAGACCTAGTTCCCCACCTCATCGCGACCGGAGGCCTCACATCCTTTGAAAATTCCAGAGGTACGCAGAGATCAGTGCCTCCAAAGGAGACGATGCCTGACTCCTCGGGAAACTTGATAGGAGTCCCAGGATTCCTGTGGCACGTGGAAAGGGACCCTTGGTCTCCCGCCTCAGCTGGAGAGGCGTCCCAATTGCCCAGCCAAGCCTCGAGGAGAATCGCGAGTTGTCCCTCGCAACTTGGCAGGAGTCCTGACGTCGCTGAACAAACACGTGGGTGGAAGGGCCATCCCCGTCGTAACTCGAGAATATACCCCAGGTTCCCGCCGCAACTCGAGAAAAACCATGAGACTTCCCCTCGCCGCGAGATGAGGCCTGATTCGCCTGCACTGCGTGCAGAGCAATTCCGTGTTGCACATCACACATGAAAGGAGCCTTGATTTCCTTGATGGCACTCCAGAGAAACCCCAAGAACACTGTTTCAAGGCTAGAGGTATCCTGACGTCACTGTAGCAACACGAAAGAGCTCCGTGGACCAAAAATCAACTCGAGATGAGAGGTTAGTCCCTGGCTTCGACTCCAGAGGAATACCACCTTACCACAAGCACCTCAAGAGGAGGCTTCTCTCAGCTCTAGGTATGTGAGAGGGACCCTGAGTTTGCGGCCTCAAGTGGAATGGACACCGCGATGCCCTGACTCGAAATAAGGCCGGATATCCCTGCAGTGACTTGAATGCAGGCTCGTCTTGCATCTGCCAAGATGAAAGGATGTCTGAATCCCCTGTGGAGACCTCAGAGAAAGACCTAGTTCCCCACCTCATCGCGACCGGAGGCCTCACATCCTTTGAAAACTCCAGAGGTCCGCGGAGATCAGTGCCTCCAAAGGAGACGATGCCTGACTCCTCGTGAAACTTGATAGGAGTCCCAGGATTCCTGTGGCACGTGGAATGGGACCCTTGGTCTCCCCCCTCAGCTGGAGAGGCGTCCCAATTGCCCTGCCAAGCCTCGAGGAGAATCCCGAGTTTTCCCTCGCAACTAGGCAGGAGTCCTGACGTCGCTGAACAAACACGTGGGTGGAGGGCCCATCCCCGTCTTAACTCGAGAATATACCCCAGGTTCCCGCCGCAACTTGAGAAAAACCATGAGACTTTCCCCTCGCCGCGAGATGAGGCCCGATTCCCCTGCACTGCGTGCAGAGCAATTCCGTGTTGCACATCACACATGAAAGGAGCCTTGATTTATATGGTGGCACTCCAGAGAAACCCCAAGAACACGGTTTCAAGTCTAGAGGGATCCTGAGGTCACTGTAGCAACACGAAAGAGCTCCGTGGACCAAGAATCAACTCGAGATGAGAGGTTAGTCCCTGGCTTCGACTCCAGAGGAATACCACCTTACCACAAGCACCTCAAGAGGAGGCTTCTCTCAGCTCTAGGTATGTGAGAGGGACCCTGATTTTGCGGCCTCAAGTGGAATGGACACCGCGATGCCCTTACTCGAAATAAGGCCGGATATCCCTGCAGTGACTTGAATGCAGGCTCGTCTTGCATCTCCCAAGACGAAAGGATGTCTGAATCACCTGTGTAGACCACAGAGAAAGACCTAGTTCCCCACCTCATCGCGACCGGAGGCCTCATATCCTTTGAAAACTCCAGAGGTACGCGGAGATCAGTGCATCCAAAGGAGACGATGCCTGACTCCTCGTGAAACTTGATAGGAGTCCCAGGATTCCTGTGACACGTGGAAAGGGACCCTTGGTCTCCCGCCTCAGCTGGAGAGGCGTCCCAATTGCCCTGCCAAGCCTCGAGGAGGATCCCGAGTTGTCCCTCACAACTAGGCAGGAGTCCTGCCGTCGCTGAACAAACACGTGTGTTCAAGGGCCATCCCCGTCGTAACTCGAGAATATACCCCAGGTTCCCGCCGCAACTCGAGAAAAACCATGAGACTTCCCCCTCGCCGCGAGATGAGGCCCGATTCCCCTGCACTGCGTGCAGAGCAATTCCGTGTTGCACATCACACATGAAAGGAGCCTTGATTTATATGGTGGCACTCCAGAGAAACCCCAAGAACACGGTTTCAAGTCTAGAGGGATCCTGAGGTCACTGTAGCAACACGAAAGAGCTCCGTGGACCAAAAATCAACTCGAGATGAGAGGTTAGTCCCTGGCTTCGACTACAGAGGAATACCAGCTAACCACAAGCACCTCAAGAGGAGGCTTCTCTCAGCTCTAGCTATGTGAGAGGGACCCTGAGTTTGCGGCCACAAGTGGAATGGACACCGCGATGCCCTGACGCAAAATAAGGCCGGATATCCCTGCAGTGACTTGAATGCAGGCTCGTCTTGCATCTCCCAAGACGAAAGGATGTCTGAATACCCTGTGGAGACCACAGAGAAAGACCTAGTTCCCCACCTCATCGCGACCGGAGGCCTCACATCCTTTGAAAATTCCAGAGGTACGCAGAGATCAGTGCCTCCAAAGGAGACGATGCCTGACTCCTCGGGAAACTTGATAGGAGTCCCAGGATTCCTGTGGCACGTGGAAAGGGACCCTTGGTCTCCCGCCTCAGCTGGAGAGGCGTCCCAATTGCCCAGCCAAGCCTCGAGGAGAATCGCGAGTTGTCCCTCGCAACTTGGCAGGAGTCCTGACGTCGCTGAACAAACACGTGGGTGGAAGGGCCATCCCCGTCGTAACTCGAGAATATACCCCAGGTTCCCGCCGCAACTCGAGAAAAACCATGAGACTTCCCCTCGCCGCGAGATGAGGCCTGATTCGCCTGCACTGCGTGCAGAGCAATTCCGTGTTGCACATCACACATGAAAGGAGCCTTGATTTCCTTGATGGCACTCCAGAGAAACCCCAAGAACACTGTTTCAAGGCTAGAGGGATCCTGACGTCACTGTAGCAACACGAAAGAGCTCCGTGGACCAAAAATCAACTCGAGATGAGAGGTTAGTCCCTGGCTTCGACTCCAGAGGAATACCACCTGACCACAAGCACCTCAAGAGGAGGCTTCTCTCAGCTCTAGGTATGTGAGAGGGACCCTGAGTTTGCGGCCTCAAGTGGAATGGACACCGCGATGCCCTGACTCGAAATAAGGCCGGATATCCCTGCAGTGACTTGAATGCAGGCTCGTCTTGCATCTCCCAAGATGAAAGGATGTCTGAATCCCCTGTGGAGACCTCAGAGAAAGAC
This sequence comes from Cervus elaphus, assembly GCF_910594005.1. Classification (NCBI taxonomy): domain Eukaryota; kingdom Metazoa; phylum Chordata; class Mammalia; order Artiodactyla; family Cervidae; genus Cervus; species Cervus elaphus. The sequence goes on along the minus strand of NC_057815.1, from coordinate 218,823 downwards.
CTAGTTCCCCACCTCATCGCGACCGGAGGCCTCACATCCTTTGAAAACTCCAGAGGTCCGCGGAGATCAGTGCCTCCAAAGGAGACGATGCCTGACTCCTCGTGAAACTTGATAGGAGTCCCAGGATTCCTGTGGCACACGGAAAGGGACCCTTGTTCTCCCGCCTCAGCTGGAGAGGCGTCCCAATTGCCCTGCCAAGCCTCGAGGAGAATCCCGAGTTGTCCCTCGCAACTAGCCAGGAGTCCTGAAGTCGCTGAAGAAACACGTGTGTGGAAGGGCCATCCCCGTCGTAACTCGAGAATATACCCCAGGTTCCCGCCGCAACTCGAGAAAAACCATGAGACTTCCCCCTCGCCGCGAGATGAGGCCTGATTCCCCTGCACTGCGTGCAGACCAATTCCGTGTTGCACATCACACATGAAAGGATCCTTGATTTCCATGGTGGCACTCCAGAGAAACCACAAGAACACTGTTTCAAGGCTAGAGGGATCCTGAGGTCACTGTAGCAACACGAAAGAGCTCCGTGGACCAAAAATCAACTCGAGATGAGAGGTTAGTCCCTGGCTTCGACTCCAGAGGAATACCACCTAACCACAAGCACCTCAAGAGGAGGCTTCTATCAGCTCTAGGTATGTGAGAGGGACCCTGAGTTTGCGGCCTCAAGTGGAATGGACACCGCGATGCCCTGACTCGAAATAAGGCTGGATATCCCTGCAGTGACTTGAATGCAGGCTCGTCTTGCATCTCCCAAGACGAAAGGATGTCTGAATCCCCTGTGGAGACCACAGAGAAAGACCTAGTTCCCCACCTCATTGCGACCGGAGGCCTCACATCCTTTGAAAACTCCAGAGGTACGCGGAGATCAGTGCCTCCAAAGGAGACAATGCCTGACTCCGCGTGAAACTTGATAGGAGTCCCAGGATTCCTGTGGCACGTGGAAAGGGACACTTGGTCTCCCGCCTCAGCTGGAGAGGCGTCCCAATTGCCCTGACAAGCCTCGAGGAGAATCGCGAGTTGTCCCTCGCAACTAGGCAGGAGTCCTGACGTCGCTGAACAAACACGTGGGTGGAAGGGCCATCCCCGTCGTAACTCGAGAATATACCCCAGGTTCCCGCCGCAACTCGAGAAAAACCATGAGACTTCCCCCTCGCCGCGAGATGAGGCCCGATTCCCCTGCACTGCGTGCAGAACAATTCCGTGTTGCACATCACACATGAAAGGAGCCTTGATTTCCTTGATGGCACTCCAGAGAAACCCCAAGAACACTGTTTCAAGGCTAGAGGGATCCTGAGGTCACTGTAGCAACACGAAAGAGCTCCGTGGACCAAAAATCAACTCGAGATGAGAGGTTAGTCCCTGGCTTCGACTCCAGAGGAATACCACCTAACCACAAGCACCTCAAGAGGAGGCTTGTCTCAGCTCTAGGTATGTGAGAGGGACCCTGAGTTTGCGGCCTCAAGTGGAATGGACACCGCGATGCCCTGACTCGAAATAAGGCCGGATATCCCTGCAGTGACTTGAATGCAGGCTCGTCTTGCATCTCCCAAAACGAAAGGATGTCTGAATCCCCTGTGGAGACCACAGAGAAAGACCTAGTTTCCCATCTCATCGCGACCGGAGGCCTCACATCCTTTGAAAACTCCAGAGGAACGCGGAGATCAGTGCCTCCAAACGAAACGATGCCTGACTCCTCGTGAAACTTGATAGGAGTCCCAGGATTCCTGTGGCACATGGAAAGGGACCCTTGGTCTCCCCCCTCAGCTGGAGAGGCGTCCCAATTGCCCTGCCAAGCCTCGAGGAGGATCCCGAGTTGTCCCTCACAACTAGGCAGGAGTCCTGCCGTCGCTGAACAAACACGTGGGTGGAAGGGCCATCCCCGTAGTAACTCGAGAATATACCCCAGGTTCCCGCCGCAACTCGAGAAAAACCATGAGACTTCCCCCTCGCCGCGAGATGAGGCCCGATTCCCCTGCACTGCGTGCAGAGCAATTCCGTCTTGAACATCACACATGAAAGGAGCCTTGATTTCCTTGATGGCACTCCAGAGAAACCCCAAGAACACTGTTTCAAGGCTAGAGTGATCCTGAGGTTACTGTAGCAACACGAAAGAGCTCCGTGGACCAAAAATCAACTTGAGATGAGAGATTAGTCCCTGGCTTCGACTCCAGAGGAATACCACCTAACCACAAGCACCTCAAGAGGAGTCTTCTATCAGCTCTAGGTATGTGAGAGGGACCCTGAGTTTGCGGCCTCAAGTGGAATGGACACCGCGATGCCCTGACTCGAAATAAGGCTGGATATCCCTGCAGTGACTTGAATGCAGGCTCGTCTTGCATCTCCCTAGACGAAAGGATGTCTGAATCCCCTGTGGAGACCACAGAGAAAGACCTAGTTCCCCACCTCATCGCGACCGGAGGCCTCACATCCTTTGAAAACTCCAGAGGTACGCGGAGATCAGTGCCTCCAAAGGAGACAATGCCTGACTCCGCGTGAAACTTGATAGGAGTCCCAGGATTCCTGTGGCACGTGGAAAGGGACACTTGGTCTCCCGCCTCAGCTGGAGAGGCGTCCCAATTGCCCTGACAAGCCTCGAGGAGAATCGCGAGTTGTCCCTCGCAACTAGGCAGGAGTCCTGACGTCGCTGAACAAACACGTGGGTGGAAGGGCCATCCCCGTCGTAACTCGAGAATATACCCCAGGTTCCCGCCGCAACTCGAGAAAAACCATGAGACTTCCCCCTCCCCGCGAGATGAGGCCCGATTCCCCTACACTGCGTGCAGAACAATTCCGTGTTGCACATCACACATGAAAGGAGCCTTGATTTCCTTGATGGCACTCCAGAGAAACCCCAAGAACACTGTTTCAAGGCTAGAGGGATCCTGAGGTCACTGTAGCAACACGAAAGAGCTCCGTGGACCAAAAATCAACTCGAGATGAGAGGTTAGTCCCTGGCTTCGACTCCAGAGGAATACCAGCTAACCACAAGCACCTCAAGAGGAGGCTTCTCTCAGCTCTAGCTATGTGAGAGGGACCCTGAGTTTGCGGCCACAAGTGGAATGGACACCGCGATGCCCTGACGCAAAATAAGGCCGGATATCCCTGCAGTGACTTGAATGCAGGCTCGTCTTGCATCTCCCAAGACGAAAGGATGTCTGAATCCCCTGTGGAGACCACAGAGAAAGACCTAGTTCCCCACCTCATCGCGACCGGAGGCCTCACATCCTTTGAAAATTCCAGAGGTACGCAGAGATCAGTGCCTCCAAAGGAGACGATGCCTGACTCCTCGGGAAACTTGATAGGAGTCCCAGGATTCCTGTGGCACGTGGAAAGGGACACTTGGTCTCCCGCCTCAGCTGGAGAGGCGTCCCAATTGCCCAGCCAAGCCTCGAGGAGAATCGCGAGTTGTCCCTCGCAACTTGGCAGGAGTCCTGACGTCGCTGAACAAACACGTGGGTGGAAGGGCCATCCCCGTCGTAACTCGAGAATATACCCCAGGTTCCCGCCGCAACTCGAGAAAAACCATGAGACATCCCCTCGCCGCGAGATGAGGCCTGATTCGCCTGCACTGCGTGCAGAGCAATTCCGTGTTGCACATCACACATGAAAGGAGCCTTGATTTCCTTGATGGCACTCCAGAGAAACCCCAAGAACACTGTTTCAAGGCTAGAGGGATCCTGACGTCACTGTAGCAACACGAAAGAGCTCCGTGGACCAAAAATCAACTCGAGATGAGAGGTTAGTCCCTGGCTTCGACTCCAGAGGAATACCACCTTACCACAAGCACCTCAAGAGGAGGCTTCTCTCAGCTCTAGGTATGTGAGAGGGACCCTGAGTTTGCGGCATCAAGTGGAATGGACACCGCGATGCCCTGACTCGAAATAAGGCCGGATATCCCTGCAGTGACTTGAATGCAGGCTCGTCTTGCATCTCCCAAGATGAAAGGATGTCTGAATCCCCTGTGGAGACCTCAGAGAAAGACCTAGTTCCCCACCTCATCGCGACCGGAGGCCTCACATCCTTTGAAAACTCCAGAGGTCCGCGGAGATCAGTGCCTCCAAAGGAGACGATGCCTGACTCCTCGTGAAACTTGATAGGAGTCCCAGGATTCCTGTGGCACACGGAAAGGGACCCTTGTTCTCCCGCCTCAGCTGGAGAGGCGTCCCAATTGCCCTGCCAAGCCTCGAGGAGAATCCCGAGTTGTCCCTCGCAACTAGCCAGGAGTCCTGAAGTCGCTGAAGAAACACGTGTGTGGAAGGGCCATCCCCGTCGTAACTCGAGAATATACCCCAGGTTCCCGCCGCAACTCGAGAAAAACCATGAGACTTCCCCCTCGCCGCGAGATGAGGCCTGATTCCCTTGCACTGCGTGCAGACCAATTCCGTGTTGCACATCACACATGAAAGGATCCTTGATTTCCATGGTGGCACTCCAGAGAAACCACAAGAACACTGTTTCAAGGCTAGAGGGATCCTGAGGTCACTGTAGCAACACGAAAGAGCTCCGTGGACCAAAAATCAACTCGAGATGAGAGGTTAGTCCCTGGCTTCGACTCCAGAGGAATACCACCTAACCACAAGCACCTCAAGAGGAGGCTTCTATCAGCTCTAGGTATGTGAGAGGGACCCTGAGTTTGCGGCCTCAAGTGGAATGGACACCGCGATGCCCTGACTCGAAATAAGGCTGGATATCCCTGCAGTGACTTGAATGCAGGCTCGTCTTGCATCTCCCAAGACGAAAGGATGTCTGAATCCCCTGTGGAGACCACAGAGAAAGACCTAGTTCCCCACCTCATCGCGACCGGAGGCCTCACATCCTTTGAAAACTCCAGAGGTACGCGGAGATCAGTGCCTCCAAAGGAGACAATGCCTGACTCCGCGTGAAACTTGATAGGAGTCCCAGGATTCCTGTGGCACGTGGAAAGGGACACTTGGTCTCCCGCCTCAGCTGGAGAGGCGTCCCAATTGCCCTGACAAGCCTCGAGGAGAATCGCGAGTTGTCCCTCGCAACTAGGCAGGAGTCCTGACGTCGCTGAACAAACACGTGGGTGGAAGGGCCATCCCCGTCGTAACTCGAGAATATACCCCAGGTTCCCGCCGCAACTCGAGAAAAACCATGAGACTTCCCCCTAACCGCGAGATGAGGCCCGATTCCCCTGCACTGCGTGCAGAACAATTCCGTGTTGCACATCACACATGAAAGGAGCCTTGATTTCCTTGATGGCACTCCAGAGAAACCCCAAGAACACTGTTTCAAGGCTAGAGGGATCCTGAGGTCACTGTAGCAACACGAAAGAGCTCCGTGGACCAAAAATCAACTCGAGATGAGAGGTTAGTCCCTGGCTTCGACTCCAGAGGAATACCACCTAACCACAAGCACCTCAAGAGGAGGCTTGTCTCAGCTCTAGGTATGTGAGAGGGACCCTGAGTTTGCGGCCTCAAGTGGAATGGACACCGCGATGCCCTGACTCGAAATAAGGCCGGATATCCCTGCAGTGACTTGAATGCAGGCTCGTCTTGCATCTCCCAAAACGAAAGGATGTCTGAATCCCCTGTGGAGACCACAGAGAAAGACCTAGTTTCCCATCTCATCGCGACCGGAGGCCTCACATCCTTTGAAAACCCCAGAGGAACGCGTAGATCAGTGCCTCCAAAGGAAACGATGCCTGACTCCTCGTGAAACTTGATAGGAGTCCCAGGATTCCTGTGGCACATGGAAAGGGACCCTTGGTCTCCCGCCTCAGCTGGAGAAGCGTCCCAATTGCCCTGCCAAGCCTCGAGGAGAATCCCGAGTTGTCCCTCGCAACTAGGCAGGAGTCCTGAAGTCGCTGAAGAAACACGTGTGTGGAAGGGCCATCCCCGTTGTAACTCGAGAATATACCCCAGGTTCCCGCCGCAACTCGAGAGAAACCATGAGACCTCCCCCTCGCCGCGAGATGAGGCCCGATTCCCCTGCACTGCGTGCAGAGCAATTTCGTGTTGCACATCACACATGAAAGGAGCCTTGATTTCCTTGGTGGCACTCCAGAGAAACCCCAAGAACACTGTTTCAAGGCTAGAGGGATCCTGAGGTCACTGTAGCAACATGAAAGAGCTCCGTGGACCAAAATTCAACTCGAGATGAGAGGTTAGTCCCTGGCTTCGACTCCAAAGGAAAACCACCTAACCACAAGCTCCTCAAGAGGAGGCTTCTCTCAGCTCTAGGTATGTTAGAGGGACCCTGAGTTTGCGGCCTCAAGTGGAATGTACACCGCGATGCCCTGACTCGAAATAAGACCGGATATCCCTGCAGTGACTTGAATGCAGGCTCGTCTTGCATCTCCCAAGACGAAAGGATGTCTGAATCCCCTGTGGAGACCACAGAGAAAGACCTAGTTCCCCACCTCATCGCGACCGGAGGCCTCACATCCTTTGAAAACTCCAGAGGTACGCGGAGATCAGTGCCTCCAAAGGAGACGATGCCTGACTCCTCGTGAAACTTGATAGGAGTCCCAGGATTCCTGTGGCACGTGGAATGGGACCCTTGGTCTCCCCCCTCAGCTGGAGAGGCGTCCCAATTGCCCTGCCAAGCCTCGAGGAGAATCCCGAGTTTTCCCTCGCAACTAGGCAGGAGTCCTGACGTCGCTGAACAAACACGTGGGTGGAGGGCCCATCCCCGTCTTAACTCGAGAATATACCCCAGGTTCCCGCCGCAACTTGAGAAAAACCATGAGACTTTCCCCTCGCCGCGAGATGAGGCCCGATTCCCCTGCACTGCGTGCAGAGCAATTCCGTGTTGCACATCACACATGAAAGGAGCCTTGATTTATATGGTGGCACTCCAGAGAAACCCCAAGAACACGGTTTCAAGTCTAGAGGGATCCTGAGGTCACTGTAGCAACACGAAAGAGCTCCGTGGACCAAGAATCAACTCGAGATGAGAGGTTAGTCCCTGGCTTCGACTCCAGAGGAATACCACCTTACCACAAGCACCTCAAGAGGAGGCTTCTCTCAGCTCTAGGTATGTGAGAGGGACCCTGATTTTGCGGCCTCAAGTGGAATGGACACCGCGATGCCCTTACTCGAAATAAGGCCGGATATCCCTGCAGTGACTTGAATGCAGGCTCGTCTTGCATCTCCCAAGACGAAAGGATGTCTGAATCACCTGTGTAGACCACAGAGAAAGACCTAGTTCCCCACCTCATCGCGACCGGAGGCCTCATATCCTTTGAAAACTCCAGAGGTACGCGGAGATCAGTGCATCCAAAGGAGACGATGCCTGACTCCTCGTGAAACTTGATAGGAGTCCCAGGATTCCTGTGACACGTGGAAAGGGACCCTTGCTCTCCCGCCTCAGCTGGAGAGGCGTCCCAATTGCCCTGCCAAGCCTCGAGGAGGATCCCGAGTTGTCCCTCACAACTAGGCAGGAGTCCTGCCGTCGCTGAACAAACACGTGTGTTCAAGGGCCATCCCCGTCGTAACTCGAGAATATACCCCAGGTTCCCGCCGCAACTCGAGAAAAACCATGAGACTTCCCCCTCGCCGCGAGATGAGGCCCGATTCCCCTACACTGCGTGCAGAGCAATTCCGTCTTGAACATCACACATGAAAGGAGCCTTGATTTCCTTGATGGCACTCCAGAGAAACCCCAAGAACACTGTTTCAAGGCTAGAGTGATCCTGAGGTTACTGTAGCAACACGAAAGAGCTCCGTGGACCAAAAATCAACTTGAGATGAGAGATTAGTCCCTGGCTTCGACTCCAGAGGAATACCACCTAACCACAAGCACCTCAAGAGGAGTCTTCTATCAGCTCTAGGTATGTGAGAGGGACCCTGAGTTTGCGGCCTCAAGTGGAATGGACACCGCGATGCCCTGACTCGAAATAAGGCTGGATATCCCTGCAGTGACTTGAATGCAGGCTCGTCTTGCATCTCCCTAGACGAAAGGATGTCTGAATCCCCTGTGGAGACCACAGAGAAAGACCTAGTTCCCCACCTCATCGCGACCGGAGGCCTCACATCCTTTGAAAACTCCAGAGGTACGCGGAGATCAGTGCCTCCAAAGGAGACAATGCCTGACTCCGCGTGAAACTTGATAGGAGTCCCAGGATTCCTGTGGCACGTGGAAAGGGACACTTGGTCTCCCGCCTCAGCTGGAGAGGCGTCCCAATTGCCCTGACAAGCCTCGAGGAGAATCGCGAGTTGTCCCTCGCAACTAGGCAGGAGTCCTGACGTCGCTGAACAAACACGTGGGTGGAAGGGCCATTCCCGTCGTAACTCGAGAATATACCCCAGGTTCCCGCCGCAACTCGAGAAAAACCATGAGACTTCCCCCTCGCCAAGAGATGAGGCCCGATTCCCCTACACTGCGTGCAGAACAATTCCGTGTTGCACATCACACATGAAAGGAGCCTTGATTTCCTTGATGGCACTCCAGAGAAACCCCAAGAACACTGTTTCAAGGCTAGAGGGATCCTGAGGTCACTGTAGCAACACGAAAGAGCTCCGTGGACCAAAAATCAACTCGAGATGAGAGGTTAGTCCCTGGCTTCGACTCCAGAGGAATACCAGCTAACCACAAGCACCTCAAGAGGAGGCTTCTCTCAGCTCTAGCTATGTGAGAGGGACCCTGAGTTTGCGGCCACAAGTGGAATGGACACCGCGATGCCCTGACGCAAAATAAGGCCGGATATCCCTGCAGTGACTTGAATGCAGGCTCGTCTTGCATCTCCCAAGACGAAAGGATGTCTGAATCCCCTGTGGAGACCACAGAGAAAGACCTAGTTCCCCACCTCATCGCGACCGGAGGCCTCACATCCTTTGAAAATTCCAGAGGTACGCAGAGATCAGTGCCTCCAAAGGAGACGATGCCTGACTCCTCGGGAAACTTGATAGGAGTCCCAGGATTCCTGTGGCACGTGGAAAGGGACCCTTGGTCTCCCGCCTCAGCTGGAGAGGCGTCCCAATTGCCCAGCCAAGCCTCGAGGAGAATCGCGAGTTGTCCCTCGCAACTTGGCAGGAGTCCTGACGTCGCTGAACAAACACGTGGGTGGAAGGGCCATCCCCGTCGTAACTCGAGAATATACCCCAGGTTCCCGCCGCAACTCGAGAAAAACCATGAGACATCCCCTCGCCGCGAGATGAGGCCTGATTCGCCTGCACTGCGTGCAGAGCAATTCCGTGTTGCACATCACACATGAAAGGAGCCTTGATTTCCTTGATGGCACTCCAGAGAAACCCCAAGAACACTGTTTCAAGGCTAGAGGGATCCTGACGTCACTGTAGCAACACGAAAGAGCTCCGTGGACCAAAAATCAACTCGAGATGAGAGGTTAGTCCCTGGCTTCGACTCCAGAGGAATACCACCTTACCACAAGCACCTCAAGAGGAGGCTTCTCTCAGCTCTAGGTATGTGAGAGGGACCCTGAGTTTGCGGCCTCAAGTGGAATGGACACCGCGATGCCCTGACTCGAAATAAGGCCGGATATCCCTGCAGTGACTTGAATGCAGGCTCGTCTTGCATCTCCCAAGATGAAAGGATGTCTGAATCCCCTGTGGAGACCTCAGAGAAAGACCTAGTTCCCCACCTCATCGCGACCGGAGGCCTCACATCCTTTGAAAACTCCAGAGGTCCGCGGAGATCAGTGCCTCCAAAGGAGACGATGCCTGACTCCTCGTGAAACTTGATAGGAGTCCCAGGATTCCTGTGGCACACGGAAAGGGACCCTTGTTCTCCCGCCTCAGCTGGAGAGGCGTCCCAATTGCCCTGCCAAGCCTCGAGGAGAATCCCGAGTTGTCCCTCGCAACTAGCCAGGAGTCCTGAAGTCGCTGAAGAAACACGTGTGTGGAAGGGCCATCCCCGTCGTAACTCGAGAATATACCCCAGGTTCCCGCCGCAACTCGAGAAAAACCATGAGACTTCCCCCTCGCCGCGAGATGAGGCCTGATTCCCTTGCACTGCGTGCAGACCAATTCCGTGTTGCACATCACACATGAAAGGAGCCTTGATTTCCATGGTGGCACTCCAGAGAAACCACAAGAACACTGTTTCAAGGCTAGAGGGATCCTGAGGTCACTGTAGCAACACGAAAGAGCTCCGTGGACCAAAAATCAACTCGAGATGAGAGGTTAGTCCCTGGCTTCGACTCCAGAGGAATACCACCTAACCACAAGCACCTCAAGAGGAGGCTTCTATCAGCTCTAGGTATGTGAGAGGGACCCTGAGTTTGCGGCCTCAAGTGGAATGGACACCGCGATGCCCTGACTCGAAATAAGGCTGGATATCCCTGCAGTGACTTGAATGCAGGCTCGTCTTGCATCTCCCAAGACGAAAGGATGTCTGAATCCCCTGTGGAGACCACAGAGAAAGACCTAGTTCCCCACCTCATTGCGACCGGAGGCCTCACATCCTTTGAAAACTCCAGAGGTACGCGGAGATCAGTGCCTCCAAAGGAGACAATGCCTGACTCCGCGTGAAACTTGATAGGAGTCCCAGGATTCCTGTGGCACGTGGAAAGGGACACTTGGTCTCCCGCCTCAGCTGGAGAGGCGTCCCAATTGCCCTGACAAGCCTCGAGGAGAATCGCGAGTTGTCCCTCGCAACTAGGCAGGAGTCCTGACGTCGCTGAACAAACACGTGGGTGGAAGGGCCATCCCCGTCGTAACTCGAGAATATACCCCAGGTTCCCGCCGCAACTCGAGAAAAACCATGAGACTTCCCCCTCGCCGCGAGATGAGGCCCGATTCCCCTGCACTGCGTGCAGAACAATTCCGTGTTGCACATCACACATGAAAGGAGCCTTGATTTCCTTGATGGCACTCCAGAGAAACCCCAAGAACACTGTTTCAAGGCTAGAGGGATCCTGAGGTCACTGTAGCAACACGAAAGAGCTCCGTGGACCAAAAATCAACTCGAGATGAGAGGTTAGTCCCTGGCTTCGACTCCAGAGGAATACCACCTAACCACAAGCACCTCAAGAGGAGGCTTGTCTCAGCTCTAGGTATGTGAGAGGGACCCTGAGTTTGCGGCCTCAAGTGGAATGGACACCGCGATGCCCTGACTCGAAATAAGGCCGGATATCCCTGCAGTGACTTGAATGCAGGCTCGTCTTGCATCTCCCAAAACGAAAGGATGTCTGAATCCCCTGTGGAGACCACAGAGAAAGACCTAGTTTCCCATCTCATCGCGACCGGAGGCCTCACATCCTTTGAAAACCCCAGAGGAACGCGTAGATCAGTGCCTCCAAAGGAAACGATGCCTGACTCCTCGTGAAACTTGATAGGAGTCCCAGGATTCCTGTGGCACATGGAAAGGGACCCTTGGTCTCCCGCCTCAGCTGGAGAAGCGTCCCAATTGCCCTGCCAAGCCTCGAGGAGAATCCCGAGTTGTCCCTCGCAACTAGGCAGGAGTCCTGAAGTCGCTGAAGAAACACGTGTGTGGAAGGGCCATCCCCGTTGTAACTCGAGAATATACCCCAGGTTCCCGCCGCAACTCGAGAAAAACCATGAGACCTCCCCCTCGCCGCGAGATGAGGCCCGATTCCCCTGCACTGCGTGCAGAGCAATTTCGTGTTGCACATCACACATGAAAGGAGCCTTGATTTCCTTGGTGGCACTCCAGAGAAACCCCAAGAACACTGTTTCAAGGCTAGAGGGATCCTGAGGTCACTGTAGCAACATGAAAGAGCTCCGTGGACCAAAATTCAACTCGAGATGAGAGGTTAGTCCCTGGCTTCGACTCCAAAGGAAAACCACCTAACCACAAGCTCCTCAAGAGGAGGCTTCTCTCAGCTCTAGGTATGTTAGAGGGACCCTGAGTTTGCGGCCTCAAGTGGAATGTACACCGCGATGCCCTGACTCGAAATAAGACCGGATATCCCTGCAGTGACTTGAATGCAGGCTCGTCTTGCATCTCCCAAGACGAAAGGATGTCTGAATCACCTGTGTAGACCACAGAGAAAGACCTAGTTCCCCACCTCATCGCGACCGGAGGCCTCACATCCTTTGAAAACTCCAGAGGTACGCGGAGATCAGTGCCTCCAAAGGAGACGATGCCTGACTCCTCGTGAAACTTGATAGGAGTCCCAGGATTCCTGTGGCACGTGGAAAGGGACCCTTGGTCTCCCCCCTCAGCTGGAGAGGCGTCCCAATTGCCCTGCCAAGCCTCGAGGAGAATCCCGAGTTTTCCCTCGCAACTAGGCAGGAGTCCTGACGTCGCTGAACAAACACGTGGGTGGAGGGCCCATCCCCGTCTTAACTCGAGAATATACCCCAGGTTCCCGCCGCAACTTGAGAAAAACCATGAGACTTTCCCCTCGCCGCGAGATGAGGCCCGATTCCCCTGCACTGCGTGCAGAGCAATTCCGTGTTGCACATCACACATGAAAGGAGCCTTGATTTATATGGTGGCACTCCAGAGAAACCCCAAGAACACGGTTTCAAGTCTAGAGGGATCCTGAGGTCACTGTAGCAACACGAAAGAGCTCCGTGGACCAAGAATCAACTCGAGATGAGAGGTTAGTCCCTGGCTTCGACTCCAGAGGAATACCACCTTACCACAAGCACCTCAAGAGGAGGCTTCTCTCAGCTCTAGGTATGTGAGAGGGACCCTGATTTTGCGGCCTCAAGTGGAATGGACACCGCGATGCCCTTACTCGAAATAAGGCCGGATATCCCTGCAGTGACTTGAATGCAGGCTCGTCTTGCATCTCCCAAGACGAAAGGATGTCTGAATCACCTGTGTAGACCACAGAGAAAGACCTAGTTCCCCACCTCATCGCGACCGGAGGCCTCATATCCTTTGAAAACTCCAGAGGTACGCGGAGATCAGTGCATCCAAAGGAGACGATGCCTGACTCCTCGTGAAACTTGATAGGAGTCCCAGGATTCCTGTGACACGTGGAAAGGGACACTTGGTCTCCCGACTCAGCTGGAGAGGCGTCCCAATTGCCCTGCCAAGCCTCGAGGAGGATCCCGAGTTGTCCCTCACAACTAGGCAGGAGTCCTGCCGTCGCTGAACAAACACGTGTGTGGAAGGGCCATCCCCGTCGTAACTCGAGAATATACCCCAGGTTCCCGCCGCAACTCGAGAAAAACCATGAGACTTCCCCCTCGCGCGAGATGAGGCCCGATTCCCCTGCACTGCGTGCAGAGCAATTCCGTCTTGAACATCACACATGAAAGGAGCCTTGATTTCCTTGATGGCACTCCAGAGAAACCCCAAGAACACTGTTGCAAGGCTAGAGTGATCCTGAGGTTACTGTAGCAACACGAAAGAGCTCCGTGGACCAAAAATCAACTTGAGATGAGAGATTAGTCCCTGGCTTCGACTCCAGAGGAATACCAGCTAACCACAAGCACCTCAAGAGGAGTCTTCTATCAGCTCTAGGTATGTGAGAGGGACCCTGAGTTTGCGGCCTCAAGTGGAATGGACACCGCGATGCCCTGACTCGAAATAAGGCTGGATATCCCTGCAGTGACTTGAATGCAGGCTCGTCTTGCATCTCCCAAGACGAAAGGATGTCTGAATCCCCTGTGGATACCACAGAGAAAGACCTAGTTCCCCACCTCATCGCGACCGGAGGCCTCACATCCTTTGAAAACTCCAGAGGTACGCAGAGATCAGTGCCTCCAAAGGAGACGATGCCTGACTCCTCGGGAAACTTGATAGGAGTCCCAGGATTCCTGTGGCACGTGGAAAGGGACCCTTGGTCTCCCGCCTCAGCTGGAGAGGCGTCCCAATTGCCCTGCCAAGCCTCGAGGAGAATCGCGAGTTGTCCCTCGCAACTTGGCAGGAGTCCTGACGTCGCTGAACAAACACGTGGGTGGAAGGGCCATCCCCGTCGTAACTCGAGAATATACCCCAGGTTCCCGCTGCAACTCGAGAAAAACCATGAGACTTCCCCTCGCCGCGAGATGAGGCCCGATTCGCCTGCACTGCGTGCAGAGCAATTCCGTGTTGCACATCACACATGAAAGGAGCCTTGATTTCCTTGATGGCACTCCAGAGAAACCCCAAGAACACTGTTTCAAGGCTAGAGGGATCCTGACGTCACTGTAGCAACACGAAAGAGCTCCGTGGACCAAAAATCAACTCGAGATGAGAGGTTAGTCCCTGGCTTCGACTCCAGAGGAATACCACCTTACCACAAGCACCTCAAGAGGAGGCTTCTCTCAGCTCTAGGTATGTGAGAGGGACCCTGAGTTTGCGGCCTCAAGTGGAATGGACACCGCGATGCCCTGACTCGAAATAAGGCCGGATATCCCTGCAGTGACTTGAATGCAGGCTCGTCTTGCATCTCCCAAGATGAAAGGATGTCTGAATCCCCTGTGGAGACCTCAGAGAAAGACCTAGTTCCCCACCTCATCGCGACCGGAGGCCTCACATCCTTTGAAAACTCCAGAGGTCCGCGGAGATCAGTGCCTCCAAAGGAGACGATGCCTGACTCCTCGTGAAACTTGATAGGAGTCCCAGGATTCCTGTGGCACACGGAAAGGGACCCTTGTTCTCCCGCCTCAGCTGGAGAGGCGTCCCAATTGCCCTGCCAAGCCTCGAGGAGAATCCCGAGTTGTCCCTCGCAACTAGCCAGGAGTCCTGAAGTCGCTGAAGAAACACGTGTGTGGAAGGGCCATCCCCGTCGTAACTCGAGAATATACCCCAGGTTCCCGCCGCAACTCGAGAAAAACCATGAGACTTCCCCCTCGCCGCGAGATGAGGCCCGATTCCCCTGCACTGCATGCAGACCAATTCCGTGTTGCACATCACACATGAAAGGAGCCTTGATTTCCATGGTGGCACTCCAGAGAAACCCCAAGAACACTGTTTCAAGGCTAGAGGGATCCTGAGGTCACTGTAGCAACACGAAAGAGCTCCGTGGACCAAAATTCAACTCGAGATGAGAGGTTAGTCCCTGGCTTCGACTCCAAAGGAAAACCACCTAACCACAAGCTCCTCAAGAGGAGGCTTCTCTCAGCTCTAGGTATGTTAGAGGGACCCTGAGTTTGCGGCCTCAAGTGGAATGTACACCGCGATGCCCTGACTCGAAATAAGGCCGGATATCCCTGCAGTGACTTGAATGCAGGCTCGTCTTGCATCTCCCAAGACGAAAGGATGTCTGAATCACCTGTGTAGACCACAGAGAAAGACCTAGTTCCCCACCTCATCGCGACCGGAGGCCTCACATCCTTTGAAAACTCCAGAGGTACGCGGAGATCAGTGCCTCCAAAGGAGACGATGCCTGACTCCTCGTGAAACTTGATAGGAGTCCCAGGATTCCTGTGGCACGTGGAAAGGGACCCTTGGTCTCCCCCCTCAGCTGGAGAGGCGTCCCAATTGCCCTGCCAAGCCTCGAGGAGAATCCCGAGTTTTCCCTCGCAACTAGGCAGGAGTCCTGACGTCGCTGAACAAACACGTGGGTGGAGGGCCCATCCCCGTCTTAACTCGAGAATATACCCCAGGTTCCCGCCGCAACTTGAGAAAAACCATGAGACTTTCCCCTCGCCGCGAGATGAGGCCCGATTCCCCTGCACTGCGTGCAGAGCAATTCCGTGTTGCACATCACACATGAAAGGAGCCTTGATTTATATGGTGGCACTCCAGAGAAACCCCAAGAACACGGTTTCAAGTCTAGAGGGATCCTGAGGTCACTGTAGCAACACGAAAGAGCTCCGTGGACCAAAAATCAACTCGAGATGAGAGGTTAGTCCCTGGCTTCGACTCCAGAGGAATACCAGCTAACCACAAGCACCTCAAGAGGAGGCTTCTCTCAGCTCTAGGTATGTGAGAGGGACCCTGAGTTTGCGGCCACAAGTGGAATGGACACCGCGATGCCCTGACGCAAAATAAGGCCGGATATCCTTGCAGTGACTTGAATGCAGGCTCGTCTTGCATCTCCCAAGACGAAAGGATGTCTGAATCCCCTGTGGAGACCACAGAGAAAGACCTAGTTCCCCACCTCATCGCGACCGGAGGCCTCACATCCTTTGAAAACTCCAGAGGTACGCGGAGATCAGTGCCTCCAAAGGAGACGATGCCTGACTCCTCGTGAAACTTGATAGGAGTCCCAGGATTCCTGTGGCACGTGGAAAGGGACCCTTGTCTCCCGCCTCAGCTGGAGAGGCGTCCCAATTGCCCTGCCAAGCCTCGAGGAGAATCCCGAGTTTTCCCTCGCAACTAGGCAGGAGTCCTGTCGTCGCTGAAGAAACACGTGGGTGGAGGGCCCATCCCCGTCTTAACTCGAGAATATACCCCAGGTTCCCGCCGCAACTTGAGAAAAACCATGAGACTTTCCCCTCGCCGCGAGATGAGGCCCGATTCCCCTGCACTGCGTGCAGAGCAATTCCGTGTTGCACATCACACATGAAAGGAGCCTTGATTTATATGGTGGCACTCCAGAGAAACCCCAAGAACACGGTTTCAAGTCTAGAGGGATCCTGAGGTCACTGTAACAACACGAAAGAGCTCCGTGGACCAAGAATCAACTCGAGATGAGAGGTTAGTCCCTGGCTTCGACTCCAGAGGAATACCACCTTACCACAAGCACCTCAAGAGGAGGCTTCTCTCAGCTCTAGGTATGTGAGAGGGACCCTGATTTTGCGGCCTCAAGTGGAATGGACACCGCGATGCCCTTACTCGAAATAAGGCCGGATATCCCTGCAGTGACTTGAATGCAGGCTCATCTTGCATCTCCCAAGACAAAAGGATGTCTGAATCACCTGTGTATACCACAGAGAAAGACCTAGTTCCCCACCTCATCGCGACCGGAGGCCTCATATCCTTTGAAAACTCCAGAGGTACGCGGAGATCAGTGCATCCAAAGGAGACGATGCCTGACTCCTCGTGAAACTTGATAGGAGTCCCAGGATTCCTGTGGCACACGGAAAGGGACCCTTGTTCTCCCGCCTCAGCTGGAGAGGCGTCCCAATTGCCCTGCCAAGCCTCGAGGAGAATCCCGAGTTGTCCCTCGCAACTAGCCAGGAGTCCTGAAGTCGCTGAAGAAACACGTGTGTGGAAGGGCCATCCCCGTCGTAACTCGAGAATATACCCCAGGTTCCCACCGCAACTCGAGAAAAACCATGAGACTTCCCCCTCGCCGCGAGATGAGGCCTGATTCCCCTGCACTGCGTGCAGACCAATTCCGTGTTGCACATCACACATGAAAGGAGCCTTGATTTCCATGGTGGCACTCCAGAGAAACCCCAAGAACACTGTTTCAAGGCTAGAGGGATCCTGAGGTCACTGTAGCAACACGAAAGAGCTCCGTGGACCAAAAATCAACTCGAGATGAGAGGTTAGTCCCTGGCTTCGACTCCAGAGGAATACCACCTAACCACAAGCACCTCAAGAGGAGGCTTCTATCAGCTCTAGGTATGTGAGAGGGACCCTGAGTTTGCGGCCTCAAGTGGAATGGACACCGCGATGCCCTGACTCGAAATAAGGCTGGATATCCCTGCAGTGCCTTGAATGCAGGCTCGTCTTGCATCTCCCAAGACGAAAGGATGTCTGAATCCCCTGTGGAGACCACAGAGAAAGACCTAGTTCCCCACCTCATCGCGACCGGAGGCCTCACATCCTTTGAAAACTCCAGAGGTACGCGGAGATCAGTGCCTCCAAAGGAGACAATGCCTGACTCCGCGTGAAACTTGATAGGAGTCCCAGGATTCCTGTGGCACGTGGAAAGGGACACTTGGTCTCCCGCCTCAGCTGGAGAAGCGTCCCAATTGCCCTGCCAAGCCTCGAGGAGAATCCCGATTTGTCCCTCGCAACTAGGCAGGAGTCCTGAAGTCGCTGAAGAAACACGTGTGTGGAAGGGCCATCCCCGTTGTAACTCGAGAATATACCCCAGGTTCCCGCCGCAACTCGAGAAAAACCATGAGACTTTCCCCTCGCCGCGAGATGAGGCCCGATTCCCCTGCACTGCGTGCAGAGCAATTCCGTGTTGCACATCACACATGAAAGGAGCCTTGATTTATATGGTGGCACTCCAGAGAAACCCCAAGAACACGGTTTCAAGTCTAGAGGGATCCTGAGGTCACTGTAGCAACACGAAAGAGCTCCGTGGACCAAGAATCAACTCGAGATGAGAGGTTAGTCCCTGGCTTCGACTCCAGAGGAATACCACCTTACCACAAGCACCTCAAGAGGAGGCTTCTCTCAGCTCTAGGTATGTGAGAGGGACCCTGATTTTGCGGCCTCAAGTGGAATGGACACTGCGATGCCCTTACTCGAAATAAGGCCGGATATCCCTGCAGTGACTTGAATGCAGGCTCGTCTTGCATCTCCCAAGACGAAAGGATGTCTGAATCACCTGTGTAGACCACAGAGAAAGACCTAGTTCCCCACCTCATCGCGACCGGAGGCCTCATATCCTTTGAAAACTCCAGAGGTACGCGGAGATCAGTGCATCCAAAGGAGACGATGCCTGACTCCTCGTGAAACTTGATAGGAGTCCCAGGATTCCTGTGACACGTGGAAAGGGACCCTTGGTCTCCCGCCTCAGCTGGAGAGGCGTCCCAATTGCCCTGCCAAGCCTCGAGGAGGATCCCGAGTTGTCCCTCACAACTAGGCAGGAGTCCTGCCGTCGCTGAACAAACACGTGTGTGGAAGGGCCATCCCCGTCGTAACTCGAGAATATACCCCAGGTTCCCGCCGCAACTCGAGAAAAACCATGAGACTTCCCCCTCGCCGCGAGATGAGGCCCGATTCCCCTGCACTGCGTGCAGAGCAATTCCGTCTTGAACATCACACATGAAAGGAGCCTTGATTTCCTTGATGGCACTCCAGAGAAACCCCAAGAACACTGTTTCAAGCCTAGAGTGATCCTGAGGTTACTGTAGCAACACGAAAGAGCTCCGTGGACCAAAAATCAACTTGAGATGAGAGATTAGTCCCTGGCTTCGACTCCAGAGGAATACCAGCTAACCACAAGCACCTCAAGAGGAGTCTTCTATCAGCTCTAGGTATGTGAGAGGGACCCTGAGTTTGCGGCCTCAAGTGGAATGGACACCGCGATGCCCTGACTCGAAATAAGGCTGGATATCCCTGCAGTGACTTGAATGCAGGCTCGTCTTGCATCTCCCAAGACGAAAGGATGTCTGAATCCCCTGTGGATACCACAGAGAAAGACCTAGTTCCCCACCTCATCGCGACCGGAGGCCTCACATCCTTTGAAAACTCCAGAGGTACGCGGAGATCAGTGCCTCCAAAGGAGACAATGCCTGACTCCGCGTGAAACTTGATAGGAGTCCCAGGATTCCTGTGGCACGTGGAAAGGGACACTTGGTCTCCCGCCTCAGCTGGAGAGGCGTCCCAATTGCCCTGACAAGCCTCGAGGAGAATCGCGAGTTGTCCCTCGCAACTAGGCAGGAGTCCTGACGTCGCTGAACAAACACGTGGGTGGAAGGGCCATTCCCGTCGTAACTCGAGAATATACCCCAGGTTCCCGCCGCAACTCGAGAAAAACCATGAGACTTCCCCCTCGCCGGGAGATGAGGCCCGATTCCCCTGCACTGCGTGCAGAACAATTCCGTGTTGCACATCACACATGAAAGGAGCCTTGATTTCCTTGATGGCACTCCAGAGAAACCCTAAGAACACTGTTTCAAGGCTAGAGGGATCCTGAGGTCACTGTAGCAACACGAAAGAGCTCCGTGGACCAAGAATCAACTCGAGATGAGAGGTTAGTCCCTGGCTTCGACTCCAGAGGAATACCAGCTAACCACAAGCACCTCAAGAGGAGGCTTCTCTCAGCTCTAGCTATGTGAGAGGGACCCTGAGTTTGCGGCCACAAGTGGAATGGACACCGCGATGCCCTGACGCAAAATAAGGCCGGATATCCCTGCAGTGACTTGAATGCAGGCTCGTCTTGCATCTCCCAAGATGAAAGGATGTCTGAATCCCCTGTGGAGACCACAGAGAAAGACCTAGTTCCCCACCTCATCGCGACCGGAGGCCTCACATCCTTTGAAAATTCCAGAGGTACGCAGAGATCAGTGCCTCCAAAGGAGACGATGCCTGACTCCTCGGGAAACTTCATAGGAGTCCCAGGATTCCTGTGGCACGTGGAAAGGGACCCTTGGTCTCCCGCCTCAGCTGGAGAGGCGTCCCAATTGCCCTGCCAAGCCTCGAGGAGAATCGCGAGTTGTCCCTCGCAACTTGGCAGGAGTCCTGACGTCGCTGAACAAACACGTGGGTGGAAGGGCCATCCCCGTCGTAACTCGAGAATATACCCCAGGTTCCCGCCGCAACTCGAGAAAAACCATGAGACTTCCCCTCGCCGCGAGATGAGGCCCGATTCGCCTGCACTGCGTGCAGAGCAATTCCGTGTTGCACATCACACATGAAAGGAGCCTTGATTTCCTTGATGGCACTCCAGAGAAACCCCAAGAACACTGTTTCAAGGCTAGAGGGATCCTGACGTCACTGTAGCAACACGAAAGAGCTCCGTGGACCAAAAATCAACTCGAGATGAGAGGTTAGTCCCTGGCTTCGACTCCAGAGGAATACCACCTTACCACAAGCACCTCAAGAGGAGGCTTCTCTCAGCTCTAGGTATGTGAGAGGGACCCTGAGTTTGCGGCCTCAAGTGGAATGGACACCGCGATGCCCTGACTCGAAATAAGGCCGGATATCCCTGCAGTGACTTGAATGCAGGCTCGTCTTGCATCTCCCAAGATGAAAGGATGTCTGAATCCCCTGTGGAGACCTCAGAGAAAGACCTAGTTCCCCACCTCATCGCGACCGGAGGCCTCACATCCTTTGAAAACTCCAGAGGTCCGCGGAGATCAGTGCCTCCAAAGGAGACGATGCCTGACTCCTCGTGAAACTTGATAGGAGTCCCAGGATTCCTGTGGCACGTGGAAAGGGACCCTTGGTCTCCCCCCTCAGCTGGAGAGGCGTCCCAATTGCCCTGCCAAGCCTCGAGGAGAATCCCGAGTTTTCCCTCGCAACTAGGCAGGAGTCCTGACGTCGCTGAACAAACACGTGGGTGGAGGGCCCATCCCCGTCTTAACTCGAGAATATACCCCAGGTTCCCGCCACAACTTGAGAAAAACCATGAGACTTTCCCCTCGCCGCGAGATGAGGCCCGATTCCCCTGCACTGCGTGCAGAGCAATTCCGTGTTGCACATCACACATGAAAGGAGCCTTGATTTATATGGTGGCACTCCAGAGAAACCCCAAGAACACGGTTTCAAGTCTAGAGGGATCCTGAGGTCACTGTAGCAACACGAAAAAGCTCCGTGGACCAAAAATCAACTCGAGATGAGAGGTTAGTCCCTGGCTTCGACTCCAGAGGAATACCAGCTAACCACAAGCACCTCAAGAGGAGGCTTCTCTCAGCTCTAGGTATGTGAGAGGGACTCTGAGTTTGCGGCCACAAGTGGAATGGACACCGCGATGCCCTGACGCAAAATAAGGCCGGATATCCTTGCAGTGACTTGAATGCAGGCTCGTCTTGCATCTCCCAAGACGAAAGGATGTCTGAATCCCCTGTGAAGACCACACAGAAAGACCTAGTTCCCCACCTCATCGCGACCGGAGGCCTCACATCCTTTGAAAACTCCAGAGGTACGCGGAGATCAGTGCCTCCAAAGGAGACGATGCCTGACTCCTCGTGAAACTTGATAGGAGTCCCAGGATTCCTGTGGCACGTGGAAAGGGACCCTTGGTCTCCCGCCTCAGCTGGAGAGGCGTCCCAATTGCCCTGCCAAGCCTCGAGGAGAATCGCGAGTTGTCCCTCGCAACTAGGCAGGAGTCCTGACGTCGCTGAACAAACACGTGGGTGGAAGGGCCATCCCCGTCGTAACTCGAGAATATACCCCAGGTTCCCGCCGCAACTCGAGAAAAACCATGAGACTTCCCCTCGCCGCGAGATGAGGCCCGATTCCCCTGCACTGCGTGCAGAGCAATTCCGTGTTGCACATCACACATGAAAGGAGCCTTGATTTATATGGTGGCACTCCAGAGAAACCCCAAGAACACGGTTTCAAGTCTAGAGGGATCCTGAGGTCACTGTAACAACACGAAAGAGCTCCGTGGACCAAGAATCAACTCGAGATGAGAGGTTAGTCCCTGGCTTCGACTCCAGAGGAATACCACCTTACCACAAGCACCTCAAGAGGAGGCTTCTCTCAGCTCTAGGTATGTGAGAGGGACCCTGAGTTTGCGGCCTCAAGTGGAATGTACACCGCGATGCCCTGACTCGAAATAAGGCCGGATATCCCTGCAGTGACTTGAATGCAGGCTCGTCTTGCATCTCCCAAGACGAAAGGATGTCTGAATCACCTGTGTAGACCACAGAGAAAGACCTAGTTCCCCACCTCATCTCGACCGGAGGCCTCACATCCTTTGAAAACTCCAGAGGTACGCGGAGATCAGTGCCTCCAAAGGAGACGATGCCTGACTCCTCGTGAAACTTGATAGGAGTCCCAGGATTCCTGTGGCACGTGGAAAGGGACACTTGGTCTCCCCCCTCAGCTGGAGAGGCGTCCCAATTGCCCTGCCAAGCCTCGAGGAGAATCCCGAGTTTTCCCTCGCAACTAGGCAGGAGTCCTGACGTCGCTGAACAAACACGTGGGTGGAGGGCCCATCCCTGTCTTAACTCGAGAATATACCCAAGGTTCCCGCCGCAACTTGAGAAAAACCATGAGACTTTCCCCTCGTCGCGAGATGAGGCCCGATTCCCCTGCACTGCGTGCAGAGCAATTCCGTGTTGCACATCACACATGAAAGGAGCCTTGATTTATATGGTGGCACTCCAGAGAAACCCCAAGAACACGGTTTCAAGTCTAGAGGGATCCTGAGGTCACTGTAGCAACACGAAAGAGCTCCGTGGACCAAGAATCAACTCGAGATGAGAGGTTAGTCCCTGGCTTCGACTCCAGAGGAATACCACCTTACCACAAGCACCTCAAGAGGAGGCTTCTCTCAGCTCTAGGTATGTGAGAGGGACCCTGATTTTGCGGCCTCAAGTGGAATGGACACCGCGATGCCCTTACTCGAAATAAGGCCGGATATCCCTGCAGTGACTTGAATGCAGGCTCGTCTTGCATCTCCCAAGACGAAAGGATGTCTGAATCACCTGTGTAGACCACAGAGAAAGACCTAGTTCCCCACCTCATCGCGACCGGAGGCCTCATATCCTTTGAAAACTCCAGAGGTACGCGGAGATCAGTGCATCCAAAGGAGACGATGCCTGACTCCTCGTGAAACTTGATAGGAGTCCCAGGATTCCTGTGACACGTGGAAAGGGACCCTTGGTCTCCCGCCTCAGCTGGAGAGGCGTCCCAATTGCCCTGCCAAGCCTCGAGGAGGATCCCGAGTTGTCCCTCACAACTAGGCAGGAGTCCTGACGTCGCTGAACAAACACGTGTGTGGAAGGGCCATCCCCGTCGTAACTCGAGAATATACCCCAGGTTCCCGCCGCAACTCGAGAAAAACCATGAGACTTCCCCCTCGCTGCGAGATGAGGCCCGATTCCCCTGCACTGCGTGCAGAGCAATTCCGTCTTGAACATCACACATGAAAGGAGCCTTGATTTCCTTGATGGCACTCCAGAGAAACCCCAAGAACACTGTTTCAAGGCTAGAGTGATCCTGAGGTTACTGTAGCAACACGAAAGAGCTCCGTGGACCAAAAATCAACTTGAGATGAGAGATTAGTCCCTGGCTTCGACTCCAGAGGAATACCAGCTAACCACAAGCACCTCAAGAGGAGGCTTCTCTCAGCTCTAGCTATGTGAGAGGGACCCTGAGTTTGCGGCCACAAGTGGAATGGACACCGCGATGCCCTGACGCAAAATAAGGCCGGATATCCCTGCAGTGACTTGAATGCAGGCTCGTCTTGCATCTCCCAAGACGAAAGGATGTCTGAATCCCCTGTGGAGACCACAGAGAAAGACCTAGTTCCCCACCTCATCGCGACCGGAGGCCTCACATCCTTTGAAAATTCCAGAGGTACGCAGAGATCAGTGCCTCCAAAGGAGACGATGCCTGACTCCTCGGGAAACTTGATAGGAGTCCCAGGATTCCTGTGGCACGTGGAAAGGGACCCTTGGTCTCCCGCCTCAGCTGGAGAGGCGTCCCAATTGCCCTGCCAAGCCTCGAGGAGAATCGCGAGTTGTCCCTCGCAACTTGGCAGGAGTCCTGACGTCGCTGAACAAACACGTGGGTGGAAGGGCCATCCCCGTCGTAACTCGAGAATATACCCCAGGTTCCCGCCGCAACTCGAGAAAAACCATGAGACTTCCCCCTCGCTGCGAGATGAGGCCCGATTCCCCTGCACTGCGTGCAGAACAATTCCGTGTTGCACATCACACATGAAAGGAGCCTTGATTTCCTTGATGGCACTCCAGAGAAACCCCAAGAACACTGTTTCAAGGCTAGAGGGATCCTGAGGTCACTGTAGCAACACCAAAGAGCTCCGTGGACCAAAAATCAACTCGAGATGAGAGGTTAGTCCCTGGCTTCGACTCCAGAGGAATACCACCAAACCACAAGCTCCTCAAGAGGAGGCTTCTCTCAGCTCTAGGTATGTTAGAGGGACCCTGAGTTTGCGGCCTCAAGTGGAATGTACACCGCGATGCCCTGACTCGAAATAAGGCCGGATATCCCTGCAGTGACTTGAATGCAGGCTCGTCTTGCATCTCCCAAGACGAAAGGATGTCTGAATCACCTGTGTAGACCACAGAGAAAGACCTAGTTCCCCACCTCATCGCGACCGGAGGCCTCACATCCTTTGAAAACTCCAGAGGTACGCGGAGATCAGTGCCTCCAAAGGAGACGATGCCTGACTCCTCGTGAAACTTGATAGGAGTCCCAGGATTCCTGTGGCACGTGGAAAGGGACCCTTGGTCTCCCCCCTCAGCTGGAGAGGCGTCCCAATTGCCCTGCCAAGCCTCGAGGAGAATCCCGAGTTTTCCCTCGCAACTAGGTAGGAGTCCTGACGTCGCTGAACAAACACGTGGGTGGAAGGGCCATCCCCGTCGTAACTCGAGAATATACCCCAGGTTCCCGCCGCAACTTGAGAAAAACCATGAGACTTTCCCCTCGCCGCGAGATGAGGCCCGATTCCCCTGCACTGCGTGCAGAGCAATTCCGTGTTGCACATCACACATGAAAGGAGCCTTGATTTATATGGTGGCATTCCAGAGAAACCCCAAGAACACGGTTTCAAGTCTAGAGGGATCCTGAGGTCACTGTAACAACACGAAAGAGCTCCGTGGACCAAGAATCAACTCGAGATGAGAGGTTAGTCCCTGGCTTCGACTCCAGAGGAATACCACCTTACCACAAGCACCTCAAGAGGAGGCTTCTCTCAGCTCTAGGTATGTGAGAGGGACCCTGATTTTGCGGCCTCAAGTGGAATGGACACCGCGATGCCCTGACTCGAAATAAGGCCGGATATCCCTGCAGTGACTTGAATGCAGGCTCGTCTTGCATCTCCCAAGACGAAAGGATGTCTGAATCACCTGTGTAGACCACAGAGAAAGACCTAGTTCCCCACCTCATCGCGACCGGAGGACTCATATCCTTTGAAAACTCCAGAGGTACGCGGAGATCAGTGCATCCAAAGGAGACGATGCCTGACTCCTCGTGAAACTTGATAGGAGTCCCAGGATTCCTGTGGCACACGGAAAGGGACCCTTGGTCTCCCGCCTCAGCTGGAGAGGCGTCCCAATTGCCCTGCCAAGCCTCGAGGAGAATCCCGAGTTGTCCCTCGCAACTAGCCAGGAGTCCTGAAGTCGCTGAAGAAACACGTGTGTGGAAGGGCCATCCCCGTCGTAACTCGAGAATATACCCCAGGTTCCCACCGCAACTCGAGAAAAACCATGAGACTTCCCCCTCGCCGCGAGATGAGGCCTGATTCCCCTGCACTGCGTGCAGACCAATTCCGTGTTGCACATCACACATGAAAGGAGCCTTGATTTCCATGGTGGCACTCCAGAGAAACCCCAAGAACACTGTTTCAAGGCTAGAGGGATCCTGAGGTCACTGTAGCAACACCAAAGAGCTCCGTGGACCAAAAATCAACTCGAGATGAGAGGTTAGTCCCTGGCTTCGACTCCAGAGGAATACCACCTAACCACAAGCACCTCAAGAGGAGGCTTCTATCAGCTCTAGGTATGTGAGAGGGACCCTGAGTTTGCGGCCTCAAGTGGAATGGACACCGCGATGCCCTGACTCGAAATAAGGCTGGATATCCCTGCAGTGACTTGAATGCAGGCTCGTCTTGCATCTCCCAAGACGAAAGGATGTCTGAATCCCCTGTGGAGACCACAGAGAAAGACCTAGTTCCCCACCTCATCGCGACCGGAGGCCTCACATCCTTTGAAAACTCCAGAGGTACGCGGAGATCAGTGCCTCCAAAGGAGACAATGCCTGACTCCGCGTGAAACTTGATAGGAGTCCCAGGATTCCTGTGGCACGTGGAAAGGGACACTTGGTCTCCCGCCTCAGCTGGAGAGGCGTCCCAATTGCCCTGCCAAGCATCGAGGAGAATCCCGAGTTGTCCCTCGCAACTAGGCAGGAGTCCTGACGTCGCTGAAGAAACACGTGTGTGGAAGGGCCATCCCCATCGTAACTCGAGAATATACCCCAGGTTCCCGCCGCAACTCGAGAAAAACCATGAGACTTCCCCCTCGCCGCGAGATGAGGCCTGATTCCCCTGCACTGCATGCAGACCAATTCCGTGTTGCACATCACACATGAAAGGAGCCTTGATTTCCATGGTGGCACTCCAGAGAAACCCCAAGAACACTGTTTCAAGGCTAGAGGGATCCTGAGGTCACTGTAGCAACACGAAAGAGCTCCGTGGACCAAAAATAAACTTGAGATGAGAGGTTAGTCCCTGGCTTCGACTCCAGAGGAATACCACCTAACCACAAGCACCTCAAGAGGAGGCTTCTATCAGCTCTAGGTATGTGAGAGGGACCCTGAGTTTGCGGCCTCAAGTTCAATGGACACCGCGATGCCCTGACTCGAAATAAGGCCGGATATCCCTGCAGTGACTTGAATGTAGGCTCGTCTTGCATCTCCCAAGACGAAAGGATGTCTGAATCCCCTGTGGAGACCACAGAGAAAGACCTAGTTCCCCACCTCATCGCGACCGGAGGCCTCACATCCTTTGAAAACTCCAGAGGTATGCGGAGATCAGTGCCTCCAAAGGAGACGATGCCTGACTCCTCGTGAAACTTGATAGGAGTCCCAGGATTCCTGTGGCACGTGGAAAGGGACCCTTGGTCCCCCGCCTCAGCTGGAGAGGCGTCCCAATTGCCCTGCCAAGCCTCGAGGAGAATCGCGAGTTGTCCCTCGCAACTAGGCAGGAGTCCTGACGTCGCTGAACAAACACGTGGGTGGAAGGGCCATTCCCGTCGTAACTCGAGAATATACCCCAGGTTCCCGCCGCAACTCGAGAAAAACCATGAGACTTCCCCCTCGCCGCGAGATGAGGCCCGATTCCCCTGCACTGCGTGCAGAGCAAATCCGTGTTGCACATCACACATGAAAGGAGACTTGATTTCCTTGATGGCACTCCAGAGAAACCCCAAGAACACTGTTTCAAGTCTAGAGGGATCCTGAGGTCACTGTAGCAACACGAAAGAGCTCCGTGGACCAAGAATCAACTCGAGATGAGAGGTTAGTCCCTGGCTTCGACTCCAGAGGAATACCACCTTACCACAAGCACCTCAAGAGGAGGCTTCTCTCAGCTCTAGGTATGTGAGAGGGACCCGGAGTTTGCGGCCTCAAGTAGAATGGACACTGCGATGCCCTGACGCTAAATAAGGCCGGATATCCCTGCAGTGACATGAATGCAGGCTCGTCTTGCATCTCCCAAGACGAAAGGATGTCTGAATCCCCTGTGGAGACCACAGAGAAAGACCTATTTCCCCACCTCATCGCGACCGGAGGCCTCACATCCTTTGAAAACTCCAGAGGTACGCGGAGATCAGTGCCTCCAAAGGAGACGATGCCTGACTCCTCGTGAAACTTGATAGGAGTCCCAGGATTCCTGTGGCAGGTGGAAAGGGACCCTTGGTCTCCCACCTCAGCTGGAGAGGCGTCCCAATT
This sequence comes from Cervus elaphus, assembly GCF_910594005.1. Classification (NCBI taxonomy): domain Eukaryota; kingdom Metazoa; phylum Chordata; class Mammalia; order Artiodactyla; family Cervidae; genus Cervus; species Cervus elaphus. The sequence goes on along the minus strand of NC_057815.1, from coordinate 190,782 downwards.
GCCCTGCCAAGCCTCGAGGAGAATCCCGAGTTGTCCCTCGCAACTAGGCAGGAGTCCTGACGTCGCTGAACAAACACGTGGGTGGAAGGGCCATCCCCGTCGTAACTCGAGAATATACCCCAGGTTCCCGCCGCAACTCGAGAAAAACCATGAGACTTCCCCCTTGCCGCGAGATGAGGCCCGATTCCCCTGCACTGCGTGCAGAGCAATTTCGTGTTGCACATCACACATGAAAGGAGCCTTGATTTATATGGTGGCACTCCAGAGAAACCCCAAGAACACGGTTTCAAGTCTAGAGGGATCCTGAGGTCACTGTAGCAACACGAAAGAGCTCCGTGGACCAAGAATCAACTCGAGATGAGAGGTTAGTCCCTGGCTTCGACTCCAGAGGAATACCACCTAACCACAAGCACCTCAAGAGGAGGCTTCTATCAGCTCTAGGTATGTGAGAGGGACCCTGAGTTTGCGGCCTCAAGTGGAATGGACACCGCGATGCCCTGACTCGAAATAAGGCTGGATATCCCTGCAGTGACTTGAATGCAGGCTCGTCTTGAATCTCCCAAGACGAAAGGATGTCTGAATCCCCTGTGGAGACCACAGAGAAAGACCTAGTTCCCCACCTCATCGCGACCGGAGGCCTCACATCCTTTGAAAATTCCAGAGGTACGCGGAGATCAGTGCCTCCAAAGGAGACAATGCCTGACTCCACGTGAAACTTGATAGGAGTCCCAGGATTCCTGTGGCACGTGGAAAGGGACACTTGGTCTCCCGCCTCAGCTGGAGAGGCGTCCCAATTGCCCTGCCAAGCCTCGAGGAGAATCGCGAGTTGTCCCTCGCAACTAGGCAGGAGTCCTGACGTCGCTGAACAAACACGTGGGTGGAAGGGCTATCCCCGTCGTAACTCGAGAATATACCCCAGGTTCCCGCCGCAACTCGAGAAAAACCATGAGACTTCCCCCTCGCCGCGAGATGAGGCCCGATTCCCCTGCACTGCGTGCAGAACAATTCCGTGTTGCACATCACACATGAAAGGAGCCTTGATTTCCTTGATGGCACTCCAGAGAAACCCCAAGAACACTGTTTCAAGGCTAGAGGGATCCTGAGGTCACTGTAGCAACACGAAAGAGCTCCGTGGACCAAAAATCAACTCGAGATGATTGGTTATTCCCTGGCTTCGACTCCAGAGGAATACCACCTAACCACAAGCACCTCAAGAGGAGGCTTCTCTCAGCTCTAGGTATGTGAGAGGGACCCTGAGTTTGCGGCCTCAAGTGGAATGGACACCGCGATGCCCTGACTCGAAATAAGGCCGGATATCCCTGCAGTGCCTTGAATGCAGGCTCGTCTTGCATCTCCCAAAACGAAAGGATGTCTGAATCCCCTGTGGAGACCACAGAGAAAGACCTAGTTTCCCATCTCATCGCGACCGGAGGCCCCACATCCTTTCAAAATCCCAGAGGAACGCGGAGATCAGTGCCTCCAAAGGAAACGATGCCTGACTCCTCGTGAAACTTGATAGGAGTCCCAGGATTCCTGTGGCACATGGAAAGGGACCCTTGGTCTCCCGCCTCAGCTGGAGAAGCGTCCCAATTGCCGTGCCAAGCCTCGAGGAGAATCCCGAGTTGTCCCTCGCAACTAGGCAGGAGTCCTGAAGTCGCTGAAGAAACACGTGTGTGGAAGGGCCATCCCCATCGTAACTCGAGAATATACCCCAGGTTCCCGCCGCAACTCGAGAAAAACCATGAGACTTCCCCCTCGCCGCGAGATGAGGCCTGATTCCCCTGCACTGCATGCAGACCAATTCCGTGTTGCACATCACACATGAAAGGAGCCTTGATTTCCATGGTGGCACTCCAGAGAAACCCCAAGAACACTGTTTCAAGGCTAGAGGGATCCTGAGGTCACTGTAGCAACACGAAAGAGCTCCGTGGACCAAAAATAAACTTGAGATGAGAGGTTAGTCCCTGGCTTCGACTCCAGAGGAATACCACCTAACCACAAGCACCTCAAGAGGAGGCTTCTATCAGCTCTAGGTATGTGAGAGGGACCCTGAGTTTGCGGCCTCAAGTTCAATGGACACCGCGATGCCCTGACTCGAAATAAGGCCGGATATCCCTGCAGTGACTTGAATGTAGGCTCGTCTTGCATCTCCCAAGACGAAAGGATGTCTGAATCCCCTGTGGAGACCACAGAGAAAGACCTAGTTCCCCACCTCATCGCGACCGGAGGCCTCACATCCTTTGAAAACTCCAGAGGTATGCGGAGATCAGTGCCTCCAAAGGAGACGATGCCTGACTCCTCGTGAAACTTGATAGGAGTCCCAGGATTCCTGTGGCACGTGGAAAGGGACCCTTGGTCTCCCGCCTCAGCTGGAGAGGCGTCCCAATTGCCCTGCCAAGCCTCGAGGAGAATCGCGAGTTGTCCCTCGCAACTAGGCAGGAGTCCTGACGTCGCTGAACAAACACGTGGGTGGAAGGGCCATTCCCGTCGTAACTCGAGAATATACCCCAGGTTCCCGCCGCAACTCGAGAAAAACCATGAGACTTCCCCCTCGCCGCGAGATGAGGCCCGATTCCCCTGCACTGCGTGCAGAGCAATTCCGTGTTGCACATCACACATGAAAGGAGCCTTGATTTCCTTGATGGCACTCCAGAGAAACCCCAAGAACACTGTTTCAAGTCTAGAGGGATCCTGAGGTCACTGTAGCAACACGAAAGAGCTCCGTGGACCAAGAATCAACTCGAGATGAGAGGTTAGTCCCTGGCTTCGACTACAGAGGAATACCACCTTACCACAAGCACCTCAAGAGGAGGCTTCTCTCAGCTCTAGGTATGTGAGAGGGACCCGGAGTTTGCGGCCTCAAGTAGAATGGACACTGCGATGCCCTGACGCTAAATAAGGCCGGATATCCCTGCAGTGACATGAATGCAGGCTCGTCTTGCATCTCCCAAGACGAAAGGATGTCTGAATCCCCTGTGGAGACCACAGAGAAAGACCTATTTCCCCACCTCATCGCGACCGGAGGCCTCACATCCTTTGAAAACTCCAGAGGTACGCGGAGATCAGTGCCTCCAAAGGAGACGATGCCTGACTCCTCGTGAAACTTGATAGGAGTCCCAGGATTCCTGTGGCAGGTGGAAAGGGACCCTTGGTCTCCCACCTCAGCTGGAGAGGCGTCCCAATTGCCCTGCCAAGCCTCGAGGAGAATCCCGAGTTGTCCCTCGCAACTAGGCAGGAGTCCTGACGTCGCTGAACAAACACGTGGGTGGAAGGGCCATCCCCGTCGTAACTCGAGAATATACCCCAGGTTCCCGCCGCAACTCGAGAAAAACCATGAGACTTCCCCCTCGCCGCGAGATGATGCCCGATTCCCCTGCACTGCGTGCAGAGCAATTTCGTGTTGCACATCACACATGAAAGGAGCCTTGATTTATATGGTGGCACTCCAGAGAAACCCCAAGAACACGGTTTCAAGTCTAGAGGGATCCTGAGGTCACTGTAGCAACACGAAAGAGCTCCGTGGACCAAGAATCAACTCGAGATGAGAGGTTAGTCCCTGGCTTCGACTCCAGAGGAATACCACCTTACCACAAGCACCTCAAGAGGAGGCTTCTCTCAGCTCTAGGTATGTGAGAGGGACCCTGAGTTTGCGGCCTCAAGTGGAATGGACACCGCGATGCCCTGACTCGAAATAAGGCTGGATATCCCTGCAGTGACTTGAATGCAGGCTCGTCTTGCATCTCCCAAGACGAAAGGATGTCTGAATCCCCTGTGGAGACTACAGAGAAAGACCTAGTTCCCCACCTCATCGCGACCTGAGGCCTCACATCCTTTGAAAACCCCAGAGGAACGCGGAGATCAGTGCCTCCAAAGGAGACGATGCCTGACTCTTCATGAAACTTGATAGGAGTCCCAGGATTCCTGTGGCACGTGGAAAGGGACCCTTGGTCTCCCGCCTCAGCTGGAGAGGCGTCCCAATTGACCTGCCAAACCTCGAGGAGAATCCCGAGTTGTCCCTCGCAACTAGGCAGGAGTCCTGACGTGGCTGAACAAACACGTGGGTGGAAGGGCCATCCCCGTCGTAACTCGAGAATATACCCCAGGTTCCGGCCGCAACTCGAGAAAAACCATGAGACTTCCCCCTCGCCGCGAGATGAGGCCCGTTTCCCCTGCACTGCATGCAGAGCAATTCCGTGTGTTACATCACACATGAAAGGAGCCTTGATTTCCTTCATGGTACTCCAGAGAATCCCCAAGAACACTGTTTCCAGGCTAGAGGCACCCTGAGATCACTGTAGCAACACGAAAGAGCTCGGTGGACCAAAAATCAACTCGAGATGAGAGGTTAGTCCCTGGCTTCGACTCCAGAGGAATACCAGCTAACCACAAGCACCTCAAGAGGAGGCTTCTCTCAGCTCTAGGTATGTGAGAGGGACCCTGAGTTTGCGGCCACAAGTGGAATGGACACCGCGATGCCCTGACGCAAAATAAGGCCGGATATCCTTGCAGTGACTTGAATGCAGGCTCGTCTTGCATCTCCCAAGACGAAAGGATGTCTGAATCCCCTGTGGAGACCACAGAGAAAGACCTAGTTCCCCACCTCATCGCGACCGGAGGCCTCACATCCTTTGAAAACTCCAGAGGTACGCGGAGATCAGTGCCTCCAAAGGAGACGATGCCTGACTCCTCGTGAAACTTGATAGGAGTCCCAGGATTCCTGTGGCACGTGGAAAGGGACCCTTGGTCTCCCGCCTCAGCTGGAGAGGCATCCCAATTGCCCTGCCAAGCCTCGAGGAGAATCGCGAGTTGTCCCTCGCAACTAGGCAGGAGTCCTGACGTAGCTGAACAAACACGTGGGTGGAAGGGCCATCCCCGTCGTAACTCGAGAATATACCCCAGGTTCCCGCCGCAACTCGAGAAAAACCATGAGACTTCCCCTCGCCGCGAGATGAGGCCCGATTCCCCTGCACTGCGTGCAGAGCAATTCCGTGTTGCACATCACACATGAAAGGAGCCTTGATTTCCTTGATGGCACTCCAGAGAAACCCCAAGAACACGGTTTCAAGTCTAGAGGGATCCTGAGGTCACTGTAACAACACGAAAGAGCTCCGTGGACCAAGAATCAACTCGAGATGAGAGGTTAGTCCCTGGCTTCGACTCCAGAGGAATACCACCTTACCACAAGCACCTCAAGAGGAGGCTTCTCTCAGCTCTAGGTATGTGAAAGGGACCCTGATTTTGCGGCCTCAAGTGGAATGGACACCGCGATGCCCTTACTCGAAATAAGGCCGGATATCCCTGCAGTGACTTGAATGCAGGCTCGTCTTGCATCTCCCAAGACGAAAGGATGTCTGAATCACCTGTGTAGACCACAGAGAAAGACCTAGTTCCCCACCTCATCGCGACCGGAGGCCTCATATCCTTTGAAAACTCCAGAGGTACGCGGAGATCAGTGCATCCAAAGGAGACGATGCCTGACTCCTCGTGAAACTTGATAGGAGTCCCAGGATTCCTGTGACACGTGGAAAGGGACCCTTGGTCTCCCGCCTCAGCTGGAGAGGCGTCCCAATTGCCCTGCCAAGCCTCGAGGAGGATCCCGAGTTGTCCCTCACAACTAGGCAGGAGTCCTGACGTCGCTGAACAAACACGTGTGTGGAAGGGCCATCCCCGTCGTAACTCGAGAATATACCCCAGGTTCCCGCCGCAACTCGAGAAAAACCATGAGACTTCCGCCTCGCCGCGAGATGAGGCCCGATTCCCCTGCACTGCGTGCAGAGCAATTCCGTCTTGAACATCACACATGAAAGGAGCCTTGATTTCCTTGATGGCACTCCAGAGAAACCCCAAGAACACTGTTTCAAGGCTAGAGTGATCCTGAGGTTACTGTAGCAACACGAAAGAGCTCCGTGGACCAAAAATCAACTTGAGATGAGAGATTAGTCCCTGGCTTCGACTCCAGAGGAATACCACCTAACCTCAAGCACCTCAAGAGGAGGCTTCTCTCAGCTCTAGGTATGTGAGAGGGACCCTGAGTTTGCGGCCTCAAGTGGAATGGACACCGCGATGCCCTGACTCGAAATAAGGCTGGATATCCCTGCAGTGATTTGAATGCAGGCTCGTCTTGCATCTCCCAAGACGAAAGGATGTCTGAATCCCCTGTGGAGACCACAGAGAAAGACCTAGTTCCCCACCTCATCGCGACCGGAGGCCTCACATCCTTTGAAAACCCCAGAGGAACGCGGAGATCAGTGCCTCCAAAGGAGACGATGCCTGACTCTTCATGAAACTTGATAGGAGTTCCAGGATTCCTGTGGCACGTGGAAAGGGACCCTTGGTCTCCCGCCTCAGCTGGAGAGGCGTCCCAATTGACCTGCCAAACCTCGAGGAGAATCCCGAGTTGTCCCTCGCAACTAGGCAGGAGTCCTGACGTGGCTGAACAAACACGTGTGTGGAAGGGCCATCCCCGTCGTAACTCGAGAATATACCCCAGGTTCCCGCCGCAACTCGAGAAAAACCATGAGACTTCCCCTCGCCGCGAGATGAGGCCCGATTCCCCTGCACTGCATGCAGAGCAATTCCGTGTTGCACATCACACATGAAAGGAGCCTTGATTTCCTTGATGGCACTCCAGAGAAACCCCAAGAACACTGTTTCAAGGCTAGAGGGATCCTGAGGTCACTGTAGCAACACCAAAGAGCTCCGTGGACCAAAAATCAACTCGAGATGAGAGGTTAGTCCCTGGCTTCGACTCCAGAGGAATACCACCTAACCACAAGCACCTCAAGAGGAGGCTTCTATCAGCTCTAGGTATGTGAGAGGGACCCTGAGTTTGCGGCCTCAAGTGGAATGGACACCGCGATGCCCTGACTCGAAATAAGGCTGGATATCCCTGCAGTGACTTGAATGCAGGCTCGTCTTGCATCTCCCAAGACGAAAGGATGTCTGAATCCCCTGTGGAGACCACAGAGAAAAACCTAGTTCCCCACCTCATCGCGACCGGAGGCCTCACATCCTTTGAAAACTCCAGACGTACGCGGAGATCAGTGCCTCCAAAGGAGACAATGCCTGACTCCGCGTGAAACTTGATAGGAGTCCCAGGATTCCTGTGGCACGTGGAAAGGGACCCTTGGTCTCCCGCCTCAGCTGGAGAGGCGTCCCAATTGCCCTGCCAAGCCTCGAGGAGAATCGCGAGTTGTCCCTCGCAACTAGGCAGGAGTCCTGACGTCGCTGAACAAACACGTGGGTGGAAGGGCCATCCCCGTCGTAACTCGAGAATATACCCCAGGTTCCCGCCGCAACTCGAGAAAAACCATGAGACTTCCCCTCGCCGCGAGATGAGGCCCGATTCCCCTGCACTGCGTGCAGAGCAATTCCGTGTTGCACATCACACATGAAAGGAGCCTTGATTTCCTTGATGGCACTCCAGAGAAACCCCAAGAACACTGTTTCAAGGCTAGAGGGATTCTGAGGTCACTGTAGCAACACCAAAGAGCTCCGTGGACCAAAAATCAACTCTAGATGAGAGGTTAGTCCCTGGCTTCGACTCCAGAGGAATACCACCTAACCACAAGCACCTCAAGAGGAGGCTTCTATCAGCTCTAGGTATGTGAGAGGGACCCTGAGTTTGCGGCCTCAAGTGGAATGGACACCGCGATGCCCTGACTCGAAATAAGGCTGGATATCCCTGCAGTGACTTGAATGCAGGCTCGTCTTGCATCTCCCAAGACGAAAGGATGTCTGAATCCCCTGTGGAGACCACAGAGAAAACCCTAGTTCCCCACCTCATCGCGACCGGAGGCCTCACATCCTTTGAAAATTCCAGACGTACGCGGAGATCAGTGCCTCCAAAGGAGACAATGCCTGACTCCGCGTGAAACTTGATAGGAGTCCCAGGATTCCTGTGGCACGTGGAAAGGGACCCTTGGTCTCCCGCCTCAGCTGGAGAGGCGTCCCAATTGCCCTGCCAAGCCTTGAGGAGAATCGCGAGTTGTCCCTCGCAACTAGGCAGGAGTCCTGACGTCGCTGAACAAACACGTGGGTGGAAGGGCCATCCCCGTCGTAACTCGAGAATATACCCCAGGTTCCCGCCGCAACTCGAGAAAAACCATGAGACTTCCCCTCGCCGCGAGATGAGGCCCGATTCCCCTGCACTGCGTGCAGAGCAATTCCGTGTTGCACATCACACATGAAAGGAGCCTTGATTTCCTTGATGGCACTCCAGAGAAACCCCAAGAACACTGTTTCAAGGCTCAAGGGATCCTGAGGTCACTGTAGCAACACCAAAGAGCTCCGTGGACCAAAAATCAACTCGAGATGAGAGGTTAGTCCCTGGCTTCGACTCCAGAGGAATACCACCTAACCACAAGCACCTCAAGAGGAGGCTTCTATCAGCTCTAGGTATGTGAGAGGGACCCTGAGTTTGCGGCCTCAAGTGGAATGGACACCGCGATGCGCTGACTCGAAATAAGGCTGGATATTCCTGCAGTGACTTGAATGCAGGCTCGTCTTGCATCTCCCAAGACGAAAGGATGTCTGAATCCCGTGTGGAGACCACAGAGAAAAACCTAGTTCCCCACCTCATCGCGACCGGAGGCCTCACATCCTTTGAAAACTCCAGACGTACGCGGAGATCAGTGCCTCCAAAGGAGACGATGCCTGACTCCGCGTGAAACTTGATAGGAGTCCCAGGATTCCTGTGGCACGTGGAAAGGGACACTTGGTCTCCCGCCTCAGCTGGAGAGGCGTCCCAATTGCCCTGCCAAGCCTCGAGGAGAATCGCGAGTTGTCCCTCGCAACTAGGCAGGAGTCCTGACGTCGCTGAACAAACACGTGGGTGGAAGGGCCATCCCCGTCGTAACTCGAGAATATACCCCAGGTTCCCGCCGCAACTCGAGAAAAACCATGAGACTTCCCCCTCGCCGCGAGATGAGGCCCGATTCCCCTGCACTGCGTGCAGAACAATTCCGTGTTGCACATCACACATGAAAGGAGCCTTGATTTCCTTGATGGCACTCCAGAGAAAGCCCAAGAACACTGTTTCAAGGTTAGAGGGATTCTGACGTCACTGTAGCAACACGAAAGACCTCCGTGGACCAAAAATCAACTCGAGATGAGAGGTTAGTCCCTGGCTTCGACTCCAGAGGAATACCACCTGACCACAAGCACCTCAAGAGGAGGCTTCTATCAGCTCTAGGTATGTGAGAGGGACCCTGAGTTTGCGGCCTCAAGTGGAATGGACACCGCGATGCCCTGACTCGAAATAAGGCTGGATATCCCTGCAGTGACTTGAATGCAGGCTCGTCTTGCATCTCCCAAGACGAAAGGATGTCTGAATCCCCTGTGGAGACCACAGAGAAAAACCTAGTTCCCCACCTCATCGCGACCGGAGGCCTCACATCCTTTGAAAACTCCAGACGTACGCGGAGATCAGTGCCTCCAAAGGAGACGATGCCTGACTCCGCGTGAAACTTGATAGGAGTCCCAGGATTCCTGTGGCACGTGGAAAGGGACACTTGGTCTCCCGCCTCAGCTGGAGAGGCGTCCCAATTGCCCTGACAAGCCTCGAGGAGAATCACGAGTTGTCCCTCGCAACTAGGCAGGAGTCCTGACGTCGCTGAACAAACACGTGGGTGGAAGGGCCATCCCCGTCGTAACTCGAGAATATACCCCAGGTTCCCGCCGCAACTCGAGAAAAACCATGAGACTTCCCCCTCGCCGCGAGATGAGGCCCGATTCCCCTGCATTGCGTGCAGAGCAATTCCGTGTGACACATCACACATGAAAGGAGCCTTGATTTCCTTGATGGCACTCCAGAGAAACCCCAAGAACACTGTTTCAAGGCTAGAGGGATCCTGAGGTCACTGTAGCAACACCAAAGAGCTCCGTGGACCAAAAATCAACTCGAGATGAGAGGTTAGTCCCTGGCTTCGACTCCAGAGGAATACCACCTAACCACAAGCACCTCAAGAGGAGGCTGCTATCAGCTCTAGGTATGTGAGAGGGACCCTGAGTTTGCGGCCTCAAGTGGAATGGACACCGCGATGCCCTGACTCGAAATAAGGCTGGATATTCCTGCAGTGACTTGAATGCAGGCTCGTCTTGCATCTCCCAAGATGAAAGGATGTCTGAATCCCCTGTGGAGACCTCAGAGAAAGACCTAGTTCCCCACCTCATCGCGACCGGAGGCCTCACATCCTTTGAAAACTCCAGAGGTCCGCGGAGATCAATGCCTCCAAAGGAGACGATGCCTGACTCCTCGTGAAACTTGATAGGAGTCCCAGGATTCCTGTGGCACACGGAAAGGGACCCTTGGTCTCCCGCCTCAGCTGGAGAGGCGTCCCAATTGCCCTGCCAAGCCTCGAGGAGAATCCCGAGTTGTCCCTCGCAACTAGCCAGGAGTCCTGAAGTTGCTGAAGAAACACGTGTGTGGAAGGGCCATCCCCGTCGTAACTCGAGAATACACCCCAGGTTCCCGCCGCAACTCAAGAAAAACCATGAGACTTCCCCCTCATCGCGAGATGAGGCCTGATTCCCCTGCACTGCGTGCAGACCAATTCCGTGTTGCACATCACACATGAAAGGAGCCTTGATTTCCATGGTGGCACTCCAGAGAAACCCCAGGAACACTGTTTCAAGGCTAGAGGGATCCTGAGGTCACTGTAGCAACACGAAAGAGCTCCGTGGACCAAAAATCAACTCGAGATGAGAGGTTAGTCCCTCGCTTCGACTCCAGAGGAATACCACCTTACCACAAGCACCTCAAGAGGAGGCTTCTATCAGCTCTAGGTATGTGAGAGGGACCCTGAGTTTGCGGCCTCAAGTGGAATGGACACCGCGATGCCCTGACTCGAAATAAGGCCGGATATCCCTGCAGTGACTTGAATGCAGGCTCGTCTTGCATCTCCCAAGACGAAAGGATGTCTGAATCCCCTGTGGAGACCACAGAGAAAGACCTAGTTCCCCACCTCATCCCGACCGGAGGCCTCATATCCTTTGAAAACTCCAGAGGTTACGCGGAGATCAGTGCCTCCAAAGGAGACAATGCCTGACTCCGCGTGAAACTTGATAGGAGTCCCAGGATTCCTGTGGCACATGGAAAGGGACACTTGGTCTCCCGCCTCAGCTGGAGAGGCGTCCCAATTGCCCTGACAAGCCTCGAGGAGAATCGCGAGTTGTCCCTCGCAACTAGGCAGGAGTCCTGACGTCGCTGAACAAACACGTGTGTGGAAGGGCCATCCCCGTCGAAACTCGAGAATATACCCCAGGTTCCCGCCGCAACTCGAGAAAAACCATGAGACTTCCCCCTCTCCGCGAGATGAGGCCTGATTCCCCTGCACTGCATGCAGACCAATTCCGTGTTGCACATCACACATGAAAGGAGCCTTGATTTCCATGGTGGCACTCCAGAGAAACCCCAAGAACACTGTTTCAAGGCTAGAGGGATCCTGAGGTCACTGTAGCAACACCAAAGAGCTCCGTGGACCAAAAATCAACTTGAGATGAGAGGTTAGTCCCTGGCTTGGACTCCAGAGGAATACCACCTAACCACAAGCACCTCAAGAGGAGGCTTCTATCAGCTCTAGGTATGTGAGAGGGACCCTGAGTTTGCGGCCTCAAGTGGAATGGACACCGCGATGCCCTGACGCGAAATAAGGCCGGATATCCCTGCAGTGACTTGAATGCAGGCTCGTCTTGCATCTCCCAAGACGAAAGGATGTCTGAATCCCCTGTGGAGACCACAGAGAAAGACCTAGTTCCCCACCTCATCGCGCCCGGAGGCCTCACATCCTTTGAAAACTCCAGAGGTACGCAGAGATCAGTGCCTCCAAAGGAGACGATGCCTGACTCCTCGTGAAACTTGATAGGAGTCCCAGGATTCCTGTGGCACGTGGAAAGGGACCCTTGGTCTCCCGCCTCAGCTGGAGAGGCGTCCCAATTGCCCTGCCAAGCCTCGAGGAGAATCCCGAGTTGTCCCTCGCAACTAGGCAGGAGTCCTGACGTCGCTGAACAAACACGTGGGTGGAAGGGCCATCCCCGTCGTAACTCGAGAATATACCCCACGTTCCCGCCGCAACTCGAGGAAAACCATGAGACTTCCCCCTCGCCGCGAGATGAGGCCCGATTCCCCTGCACTTCGTGCAGAGTAATTCCGTGTTGCACATCACACATGAAAGGAGCCTTGATTTCTTTGGTGGCACTCCAGAGAAACCCTAAGAACACTGTTTCAAGGCTAGAGGGATACTGAGGTTACTGTAGCAACACGAAAGAGCTCCGTGGACCAAAAATCAACTCGAGATGAGAGGTTAGTCCCTGGCTTCGACTCCAGAGGAATACCACCTAACCACAAGCACCTCAAGAGGAGGCTTCTCTCAGCTCTAGGTATGTGCGAGGGACCCTGAGTTTGCGGCCACAAGTGGAATGGACACCGCGATGCCCTGACGCAAAATAAGGCCGGATATCCCTGCAGTGACTTGAATGCAGGATTGTCTTGCATCTCCCAAGACGAAAGGATGTCTGAATCCCCTGTGGAGACCACAGAGAAAGACCTAGTTCCCCACCTCATCGCGACCGGAGGCCTCACATCCTTTGAAAACTCCAGAGGTACGCGGAGATCAGTGGCTCCAAAGGAGACGATGCCTGACTCCTCGTGAAACTTGATAGGAGCCCCAGGATTCCTGTGGCACGTGGAAAGGAACCCTTGGTCTCCCGCCTCAGCTGGAGAGGCGTCCCAATTGCCCTGCCAAGCCTCGAGGAGAATCCCGAGTTGTCCCTCGCAACTAGTCAGGAGTACTGACGTCGCTGAAGAAACACGTGTGTGGAAGGGCCATCCCCGTCGTAACTCGAGAATATACCCCAGGTTCCCTCCGCAACTCGAGAAAAACCATGAGACTTCCCCCTCGCCGCGAGATGAGGCCCGATTCCCCTGCACTGCGTGCAGAGCAATTCCGTGTTGCACATCACACATGAAAGGAGCCTTGATTTCCTTGATGGCACTCCAGAGAAACCCCAAGAACACTGTTTCAAGGCTAGTGGGATCCTGAGGTCACTGTAGCAACAGGAAAGAGCTCCGTGGACCAACAAACAACTCGAGATGAGAGGTTAGTCCCTGGTTTCGACTCCAGAGGAATACCACCTTACCACAAGCACCTCAAGAGGAGGCTTCTCTCAGCTCTAGCTATGTGCTGAGTTTGCGGCCTCATGTGGAATGGACACCGCGATGCCCTGACTCGAAATAAGGCCGGATATCCCTGCAGTGACTTGAATGCAGGCTCGTCTTGAATCTCCCAAGACGAAAGGATGTCCGAATCCCCTGTGGAGACCACAGAAAAAGACCTAGTTTCCCACCTCATCGCGACCGAAGGCCTCACATCCTTTGAAAACTCCAGAGGTACGCGGAGATCAGTGCCTCCAAAGGAGACGATGACTGACTCCTCGTGAAACTTGATAGGAGTCCCAGGATTCCTGTGGCACGTGGAAAGGGACCCTTGGTCTCCCGCCTCAGCTGGAGAGGCGTCCCAATTGCCCTGCCAAGCCTCAAGGAGAATCCCGAGTTGTCCCTCGCAACTAGTCAGGAGTCATGACGTCGCTGAACAAACACGTGGATAGAAGGGCCATCCCCGTCTTAACTCGAGAATATACCCCAGGTTCCCGCCGCAACTCGAGAAAAACCATGAGACTTCCCCCTCGCCGCGAGATGAGGCCCGATTCCCCTGCACTGCGTGCAGAGCAATTCCGTGTTGCACATCACACATGAAAGGAGCGTTGATTTCCTTGATGGCACTCCAGAGAAACCCCAAGAACACTATTTCAAGGTTGAGGGATCCTGAGGTCACTGTAGCAACATGAAAGAGCTCCGTGGACCAAAAATCAACTCGAGATGAGAGGTTAGTCCCTGGCTTCGACTCCAGAGAAATACCACCTTACCACAAGCACCTCAAGAGGAGGCTTCTCTCAGCTCTATGTATGTGAGAGGGACCCTGAGTTTGCGGGCTCAAGTGGAATGGAGACCGCGATGCCCTGACTCGAAATAAGGCCGGATATCCCTGCAGTGACTTGAATGCAGGCTCGTCTTGCATCTCCCAAGACGAAAGGATGTCTGAATCCCCTGTGGAGACCTCAGAGAAAGATCTAGTTTCCCACCTCATCGCGACCGGAGGCCTCACATCCTTTGAAAACACCAGAGGTACGCGGAGATCAGTGCCTCCGAAGGAGACGATGCCTGACTCCTCGTGAAACTTGATAGGAGTCCCAGGATTCCTGTGGCACGTGGAAAGGGACCCTTGGTCTCCCGCCTCAGCTGGAGAGGCGTCCCAATTGCCCTGCCAAGCCTCGAGGAGAATCCCGAGTTGTCCCTCGCAACTAGGCAGGAGTCCTGACGTCGCTGAACAAACACGTGGGTGGAAGGGCCATCCCCGTCGTAACTCGAGAATATACCCCAGGTTCCCGCCGCAACTCGAGAAAAACCATGAGACTTCCCCCTCGCCGCGAGATGAGGCCCGATTCCCCTGCACTGGGTGCAGAGCAATTCCGTGTTGCACATCACACATGAAAGGAGCCTTGATTTATATGGTGGCACTCCAGAGAAACCCCAAGAACACTGTTTCAAGGCTAGAGCGATCCTGAGGTCACTCTAGCAACACGAAAGAGCTCCGTGGACCAACAATCAACTCGAGATGAGAGGTTAGTCGCTGGCTTCGACTCCAGAGGAGTACCACCTTACCACAAGCACCTCAAGAGGAGGCTTCTCTCAGCTCTAGCTATGTGCTGAGTTTGCGGCCTCAAGTGGAATGGACACCGCGATGCCCTGACTCGAAATAAGGCCGGATATCCCTGCAGTGACTTGAATGCAGGCTCGTCTTGAATCTCCCAAGACGAAAGGATGTCCGAATCCCCTGTGGAGACCACAGAAAAAGACCTAGTTCCCCACCTCATCGCGACCGGAGGCCTCACATCCTTTGAAAACTCCAGAGGTACGCGGAGATCAGTGCCTCCAAAGGAGACGATGCCTGACTCCTCGGGAAACTTGATAGGAGTCCCAGGATTCCTGTGGCACGTGGAAAGGGACCTTTGGTCTCCCGCCTCAGCTGGAGAGGCGTCCCAATTGCCCTGCCAAGCCTCGAGGAGAATCCCGAGTTGTCCCTCGCAACTAGGCAGGAGTCCTGACGTCGCTGAACAAACACGTGGATGGAAGGGCCATCCCCGTCGTAACTCGAGAATATACCCCAGGTTCCCGCCGCAACTCGAGAAAAAGCATGAGACTTCCCCCTCGCCGCGAGATGAGGCCCGATTCCCCTGCACTGCGTGCAGAGCAATTCCGTGTTGCACATCACACATGAAAGGAGCGTTGATTTCCTTGATGGCACTCCAGAGAAACCCCAAGAACACTATTTCAAGGTTGAGGGATCCTGAGGTCACTGTAGCAACATGAAAGAGCTCCGTGGACCAAAAATCACCTCGAGATGAGAGGTTAGTCCCTGGCTTCGACTCCAGAGGAATACCACCTTACCACAAGCACCTCAAGAGGAGGCTTCTCTCAGCTCTATATATGTGAGAGGGACCCTGACTTTGCGGTCTCAAGTGGAATGGAGACCGCGATGCCCTGACTCGAAATAAGGCCGGATATCCCTGCAGTGACTTGAATGCAGGCTCGTCTTGCATCTCCCAAGACGAAAGGATGTCTGAATCCCCTGTGGAGACCTCAGAGAAAGATCTAGTTCCCCACCTCTTCGCGACCGGAGGCCTCACATCCTTTGAAAACTCCAGAGGTACGCGGAGATCAGTGCCTCCGAAGGAGACGATGCCTGACTCCTCGTGAAACTTGATAGGAGTCCCAGGATTCCTGTGGCACGTGGAAAGGGACCCTTGGTCTCCCGCCTCAGCTGGAGAGGCGTCCCAATTGCCCTGCCAAGCCTCGAGGAGAATCCCGAGTAGTCCCTCGCAACTAGGCAGGAGTCCTGACGTCGCTGAACAAACACGTGGGTGGAAGGGCCATCCCCGTCGTAACTCGAGAATATACCCCAGGTTCCCGCCGCAACTCGAGAAAAACCATGTGACTTTCCCCTCGCCGCGAGATGAGGCCCGATTCCCCTGCACTGGGTGCAGAGCAATTCCGTGTTGCACATCACACATGAAAGGAGCCTTGATTTCCTTGGTGGCACTCCAGAGAAACCCCAAGAACACTGTTTCAAGGCTAGAGGGATCCTGAGGTCACTCTAGCAACACGAAAGAGCTCTTGGACCACAAATCAACTCGAGATGAGAGGTTAGTCCCTGGCTTCGACTCCAGAGGAATACCACCTTACCACAAGCACCTCAAGAGGAGGCTTCTCTCAGCTCTAGGTATGTGAGAGGGACCCTGAGTTTGCGGCCTCAAGTGGAATGGACACTGCAATGCCCTGATGCGCAATAAGGCCGTATATCCCTGCAGTGACTTGAATGCAGGCTCGTCTTGCATCTCCCAAGATGAACGGATGTCTGAATCCCCTGTGGAGACCGCAAAGAAAGACCTAGTTCCCCACCTCATCGCGACCGGAGGCCTCACATCCTTTGAAAACTCCAGAGGTGCGCGGAGATCAGTGCCTCCAAAGGAGACGAGGCCTGACTCCTCGTGAAACTTGATAGGAGTCCCAGGATTCCTGTGGCACGTGGAAAGGGACCCTTGGTCTCCCGCCTCAGCTGGGGAGGCGTCCCAATTGCCCTGCCAAGCATCGAGGAGAATCCCGAGTTGTCCCTCGCAACTAGGCAGGAGTCCTGACGTCGCTGAAGAAACACGTGGGTGGAAGGGCCATCCCCGCCGTAACTCGAGAATATACCCCAGGTTCCAATCGCAACTCGAGAAAAACCATTAGACTTCCCCCTCGCCGCAAAATGAGGCCCGATACCCTGCACTGCGTGCAGAGCATTCCATGTTGCACATCACACATGAAAGGAGCCTTGATTTCCTTGATGGCACTCCAGAGAAATCCCAAGAACACTGTTTCAAGGCTAGAGGGATCCTGAGGTCACTGTAGCAACAGCAATGAGCTCCGTGGACCAACAATCAACTCGAGATGAGAGGTTAGTCCCTGGCTTCGACTCCAGAGGAGTACCACCTTACCACAAGCACCTCAAGAGGAGGCTTCTCTCAGCTCTAGCTATGTGCTGAGTTTGCGGCCTCAAGTGAAATGGACTCCGTGATTCCCTGACTCGAAATAAGGCCGGATATCCCTGCAGTGACTTGAATGCAGGCTCGTCTTGCATCTCCCAAGACGAAAGGATGTCCGAATCCCCTGTGGAGACCACAGAAAAACACCTAGTTCCCCACCTCATCGCGACCGGAGGCCTCACATCCTTTGAAAACTCCAGAGGTACGCGGAGATCAGTGCCTCCAAAGGAGACGATGCCTGACTCCTCGTGAAACTTGATAGGATTCCCAGGATTCCTGTGGCACGTGGAAAGGGACCCTTGGTCTTCCGCCTCAGCTGGAGAGGCCTCCAAATTGCCCTGCCAAGCCTCGAGGAGAATCCCGAGTTGTCCCTCGCAACTAGGCATGAGTCCTGACGTCACTGAACAAACACGTGTGTGGAAGGGCCATCCCCGTCATAACTCGAGAATATACCCCAGGTTCCCGCCGCAACTCGAGAAAAACCATGAGACTTCCCCCTCGCCGCGAGCTGAGGCCCGATTAACCTGCACTGCGTGCAGAGCATTCCATGTTGCACATCACACATGAAAGGAGCCTTGATTTCCTTGATGGCACTCCAGAGAAACCCCAAGAACACTGTTTCAAGGCTAGAGGGATCCTGAGGTCACTGTAGCAACACGAAAGAGCTTCGTGGACCAAAAATCAACTCGAGATGAGAGGTTAGTCCCTGGCTTCGACTCCAGAGGAATACCACCTTACCACAAGCACCTCAAGAGGAGGCTTCTCTCAGCTCTAAGTATGTGAGAGGGACCCTGAGTTTGCGGCCTCAAGTGGAATGGACACCGCGATGCCCTGACTCGAAATAAGGCCGGATATCCCTGCAGTGACTTGAATGCAGGCTCGTCTTCCATCTCCCAAGATGAAAGGATGTCTGAATCCCCTGTGGAGACCACAGAGAAAGACCTAATTCCCAACCTCATCGCGACCGGAGGCCTTACATCCTTTGAAAACTCCAGAGGTCCGCGGAGATCAGTGCCTCCAAAGGAGACGAGGCCTGACTCCTCGTGAAACTTGATAGGAGTCCCAGGATTCCTGTGGCACGTGGAAAGGGACCCTTGGTCTCCCGCCTCAGCTGGAGAGGCGTCCCAATTGCCCTGCCAAGCCTCAAGGAGAATCCCGAGTTGTCCCTCGCAAGTAGGCAGGAGTCCTGCCGTCGCTGAACAAACACGTGGGTGGAAGGGCCATCCTCGTCGTAACTCAAGAATATACCCCAGGTTCCCGCCGCAACTCGAGGAAAACCATGAGACTTCCCCCTCGCCGTGAAATGAGGCCCGATTCCCCTGCACTGCATGCAGAGCAATTCCGTGTTGCACATCACACATGAAAGGAGCCTTGATTTCCTTGATGGCACTCCAGCGAAACCCCAAGAACACTGTTTCAAGGCTAGAGGGATCCTGAGGACACTGTAGCAACACGAAAGAGCTCCGGGGACCAAAAATCAACTCAAGATTAGAGGTTAGTCCCTGGCTTTGACTCCAGAGGAATACCACCTTACCACAAGCACCTCAAGAGGAGGCTTCTCTCAGCTCTAGGTATGTGAGAGGGACCCTGAGTTTGCGGCCTCAAGTGGAATGGAAACCGCGATGCCCTGACTCAAAATAAGGTCGGATATCCCTGCAGTGACTTGAATGCAGGCTCGTCTTGCATCTCCCAAAACGAAAGGATGTCTGAATCCCCTGTGGAGACCACAGAGAAAGACCTAGTTCCCCACCTCATCGCGACCGGAGGCCAAACATCCTTTGAAAACTCCAGAGGTACGCGGAGATCAGTGCCTCCAAAGGAGACGATGCCTGACTCCTCGTGAAACTTGATAGGAGTCCCAGGATTCCTGTGGCACGTGGAAAGGGACCCTTGGTTTCCCGCCTCAGCTGGAGAGGCGTCCCAATTGCCCTGCCAAGCCTCGAGGAGAATCCCGAGTTGTCCCTCGCAACTAGGCAAGAGTCCTGACGTCGCTGAACAAACACGTGGGTGGAAGGGCCATCCCCGTCGTAACTCGAGAATATACCCCAGGTTCCCGCCGCAACTCGAGAAAAACCATGAGACTTCCCCCTCGCCCCGAGATGAGGCCCGATTCCCCTGCACTGCGTGCAGAGCAATTCCGTGTTGCACATCACACATGAAAGGAGCCTTGATTTCCTTGATGGCACTCCAGAGAAACCCCAAGAACACTGTTTCAAGGCTAGAGGGACCCTGAGGTCACTGTAGCAACAAGAAATAGCTCCGTGGACCAAAAATCAACTCGAGATGAGAGGTTAGTCCCTGGCTTCGTCTCCAGGGGAATACCACCTTACCACAAGCACTTCAAGAGGAGGCTTCTCTCAGCTCTAGGTATGTGAGAGGGACCCTGAGTTTGCGGCCTCAAGTGGAATGGACACTGCAATGCCCTGCCGCGCAATAAGGCCGCATATCCCTGCAGTGACTTGAATGCAGGCTCGTCTTGCATCTCCCAAGATGAACGGATGTCTGAATCCCCTGTGGAGACCGCAAAGAAAGACCTAGTTCCCCACCTCATCGCGACCGGAGGCCTCACATCCTTTGAAAACTCCAGAGGTACGCGGAGATCAGTGCCTCCAAAGGAGACGAGGCCTGACTCCTCGTGAAACTTGATAGGAGTCCCAGGATTCCTGTGGCACGTGGAAAGGGACCCTTGGTCTCCCGCCTCAGCTGGGGAGGCGTCCCAATTGCCCTGCCAAGCATCGAGGAGAATCCCGAGTTGTCCCTCGCAACTAGGCAGGAGTCCTGACGTCGCTGAAGAAACACGTGGGTGGAAGGGCCATCCCCGCCGTAACTTGAGAATATACCCCAGGTTCCAATCGCAACTCGAGAAAAACCATTAGACTTCCCCCTCGCCGCAAAATGAGGCCCGATACCCTGCACTGCGTGCAGAGCATTCCATGTTGCACATCACACATGAAAGGAGCCTTGATTTCCTTGATGGCACTCCAGAGAAACCCCAAGAACACTGTTTCAAGGCTAGAGGGATCCTGAGGTCACTGTAGCAACACGAAAGAGCTCCGTGGACCAAAAATCAACTCGAGATGAGAGGTTAGTCCCTGGCTTCGACTCCAGAGGAATACCACCTTACCACAAGCACCTCAAGAGGAGGCTTCTCTCAGCTCTAGGTATGTGAGAGGGACCCTGAGTTTGCGGCCTCAAGTGGAATGGACACCGCGATGCCCTGACTCGAAATGAGGCCGGATATCCCTGCAGTGACTTGAATGCAGGCTCGTCTTGCATCTCCCAAAATGAAAGGATGTCTGAATCCCCTGTGGAGACCACAGAGAAAGACCTAGTTCCCCAACTCATCGCGACCGGAGGCCTCACATCCCTTGAAAACTCCAGAGGTACGCGGAGATCAGTGCCTCCAAAGGAGACGATGCCTGACTCCTCGTGAAACTTGATAGGATTCCCAGGATTCCTGTGGCACGTGGAAAGGGACCCTTGGTCTTCCGCCTCACCTGGAGAGGCCTCCAAATTGCCCTGCCAAGCCTCGAGGAGAATCCCGAGTTGTCCCTCGCAACTAGGCATGAGTCCTGACGTCGCTGAACAAACACGTGTGTGGAAGGGCCATCCCCGTCATAACTCGAGAATATACCCCAGGTTCCCGCCGCAACTCGAGAAAAACCATGAGACTTCCCCCTCGCCGCGAGCTGAGGCCCGATTAACCTGCACAGCGTGCAGAGCATTCCATGTTGCACATCACACATGAAAGGAGCCTTGATTTCCTTGATGGCACTCCAGAGAAACCCCAAGAACACTGTTTCAAGGCTAGAGGGATCCTGAGGTCACTGTAGCAACACGAAAGAGCTTCGTGGACCAAAAATCAACTCGAGATGAGAGGTTAGTCCCTGGCTTCGACTCCAGAGGAATACCACCTTACCACAAGCACCTCAAGAGGAGGCTTCTCTCAGCTCTAAGTATGTGAGAGGGACCCTGAGTTTGCGGCCTCAAGTGGAATGGACACCGCGATGCCCTGACTCGAAATAAGGCCGGATATCCCTGCAGTGACTTGAATGCAGGCTCGTCTTCCATCTCCCAAGATGAAAGGATGTCTGAATCCCCTGTGGAGACCACAGAGAAAGACCTAGTTCCCAACCTCATCGCGACCGGAGGCCTTACATCCTTTGAAAACTCCAGAGGTCCGCGGAGATCAGTGCCTCCAAAGGAGACGAGGCCTGACTCCTCGTGAAACTTGATAGGAGTCCCAGGATTCCTGTGGCACGTGGAAAGGGACCCTTGGTCTCCCGCCTCAGCTGGAGAGGCGTCCCAATTGCCCTGCCAAGCCTCAAGGAGAATCCCGAGTTGTCCCTCGCAAGTAGGCAGGAGTCCTGCCGTCGCTGAACAAACACGTGGGTGGAAGGGCCATCCTCGTCGTAACTCAAGAATATACCCCAGGTTCCCGCCGCAACTCGAGGAAAACCATGAGACTTCCCCCTCGCCGTGAAATGAGGCCCGATTCCCCTGCACTGCATGCAGAGCAATTCCGTGTTGCACATCACACATGAAAGGAGCCTTGATTTCCTTGATGGCACTCCAGCGAAACCCCAAGAACACTGTTTCAAGGCTAGAGGGATCCTGAGGACACTGTAGCAACACGAAAGAGCTCCGGGGACCAAAAATCAACTCAAGATTAGAGGTTAGTCCCTGGCTTTGACTCCAGAGGAATACCACCTTACCACAAGCACCTCAAGAGGAGGCTTCTCTCAGCTCTAGGTATGTGAGAGGGACCCTGAGTTTGCGGCCTCAAGTGGAATGGAAACCGCGATGCCCTGACTCAAAATAAGGTCGGATATCCCTGCAGTGACTTGAATGCAGGCTCGTCTTGCATCTCCCAAAACGAAAGGATGTCTGAATCCCCTGTGGAGACCACAGAGAAAGACCTAGTTCCCCACCTCAGCGCGACCGGAGGCCAAACATCCTTTGAAAACTCCAGAGGTACGCGGTGATCAGTGCCTCCAAAGGAGACGATGCCTGACTCCTCGTGAAACTTGATAGGAGTCCCAGGATTCCTGTGGCACGTGGAAAGGGACCCTTGGTTTCCCGCCTCAGCTGGAGAGGCGTCCCAATTGCCCTGCCAAGCCTCGAGGAGAATCCCGAGTTGTCCCTCGCAACTAGGCAAGAGTCCTGACGTCGCTGAACAAACACGTGGGTGGAAGGGCCATCCCCGTCGTAACTCGAGAATATACCCCAGGTTCCCGCCGCAACTCGAGAAAAACCATGAGACTTCCCCCTCGCCCCGAGATGAGGCCCGATTCCCCTGCACTGCGTGCAGAGCAATTCCGTGTTGCACATCACACATGAAAGGAGCCTTGATTTCCTTGATGGCACTCCAGAGAAACCCCAAGAACACTGTTTCAAGGCTAGAGGGACCCTGAGGTCACTGTAGCAACAAGAAATAGCTCCGTGGACCAAAAATCAACTCGAGATGAGAGGTTAGTCCCTGGCTTCGTCTCCAGGGGAATACCACCTTACCACAAGCACTTCAAGAGGAGGCTTCTCTCAGCTCTAGGTATGTGAGAGGGACCCTGAGTTTGCGGCCTCAAGTGGAATGGACACTGCAATGCCCTGCCGCGCAATAAGGCCGCATATCCCTGCAGTGACTTGAATGCAGGCTCGTCTTGCATCTCCCAAGATGAACGGATGTCTGAATCCCCTGTGGAGACCGCAAAGAAAGACCTAGTTCCCCACCTCATCGCGACCGGAGGCCTCACATCCTTTGAAAACTCCAGAGGTACGCGGAGATCAGTGCCTCCAAAGGAGACGAGGCCTGACTCCTCGTGAAACTTGATAGGAGTCCCAGGATTCCTGTGGCACGTGGAAAGGGACCCTTGGTCTCCCGCCTCAGCTGGGGAGGCGTCCCAATTGCCCTGCCAAGCATCGAGGAGAATCCCGAGTTGTCCCTCGCAACTAGGCAGGAGTCCTGACGTCGCTGAAGAAACACGTGGGTGGAAGGGCCATCCCCGCCGTAACTTGAGAATATACCCCAGGTTCCAATCGCAACTCGAGAAAAACCATTAGACTTCCCCCTCGCCGCAAAATGAGGCCCGATACCCTGCACTGCGTGCAGAGCATTCCATGTTGCACATCACACATGAAAGGAGCCTTGATTTCCTTGATGGCACTCCAGAGAAACCCCAAGAACACTGTTTCAAGGCTAGAGGGATCCTGAGGTCACTGTAGCAACACGAAAGAGCTCCGTGGACCAAAAATCAACTCGAGATGAGAGGTTAGTCCCTGGCTTCGACTCCAGAGGAATACCACCTTACCACAAGCACCTCAAGAGGAGGCTTCTATCAGCTCTAGGTATGTGAGAGGGACCCTGAGTTTGCGGCCTCAAGTGGAATGGACACCGCGATGCCCTGACTCGAAATGAGGCCGGATATCCCTGCAGTGACTTGAATGCAGGCTCGTCTTGCATCTCCCAAAATGAAAGGATGTCTGAATCCCCTGTGGAGACCACAGAGAAAGACCTAGTTCCCCAACTCATCGCGACCGGAGGCCTCACATCCCTTGAAAACTCCAGAGGTACGCGGAGATCAGTGCCTCCAAAGGAGACGATGCCTGACTCCTCGTGAAACTTGATAGGATTCCCAGGATTCCTGTGGCACGTGGAAAGGGACCCTTGGTCTTCCGCCTCACCTGGAGAGGCCTCCAAATTGCCCTGCCAAGCCTCGAGGAGAATCCCGAGTTGTCCCTCGCAACTAGGCATGAGTCCTGACGTCGCTGAACAAACACGTGTGTGGAAGGGCCATCCCCGTCATAACTCGAGAATATACCCCAGGTTCCCGCCGCAACTCGAGAAAAACCATGAGACTTCCCCCTCGCCGCGAGCTGAGGCCCGATTAACCTGCACTGCGTGCAGAGCATTCCATGTTGCACATCACACATGAAAGGAGCCTTGATTTCCTTGATGGCACTCCAGAGAAACCCCAAGAACACTGTTTCAAGGCTAGAGGGATCCTGAGGTCACTGTAGCAACACGAAAGAGCTTCGTGGACCAAAAATCAACTCGAGATGAGAGGTTAGTCCCTGGCTTCGACTCCAGAGGAATACCACCTTACCACAAGCACCTCAAGAGGAGGCTTCTCTCAGCTCTAAGTATGTGAGAGGGACCCTGAGTTTGCGGCCTCAAGTGGAATGGACACCGCGATGCCCTGACTCGAAATAAGGCCGGATATCCCTGCAGTGACTTGAATGCAGGCTCGTCTTCCATCTCCCAAGATGAAAGGATGTCTGAATCCCCTGTGGAGACCACAGAGAAAGACCTAGTTCCCAACCTCATCGCGACCGGAGGCCTTACATCCTTTGAAAACTCCAGAGGTCCGCGGAGATCAGTGCCTCCAAAGGAGACGAGGCCTGACTCCTCGTGAAACTTGATAGGAGTCCCAGGATTCCTGTGGCACGTGGAAAGGGACCCTTGGTCTCCCGCCTCAGCTGGAGAGGCGTCCCAATTGCCCTGCCAAGCCTCAAGGAGAATCCCGAGTTGTCCCTCGCAAGTAGGCAGGAGTCCTGCCGTCGCTGAACAAACACGTGGGTGGAAGGGCCATCCTCGTCGTAACTCAAGAATATACCCCAGGTTCCCGCCGCAACTCGAGGAAAACCATGAGACTTCCCCCTCGCCGTGAAATGAGGCCCGATTCCCCTGCACTGCATGCAGAGCAATTCCGTGTTGCACATCACACATGAAAGGAGCCTTGATTTCCTTGATGGCACTCCAGCGAAACCCCAAGAACACTGTTTCAAGGCTAGAGGGATCCTGAGGACACTGTAGCAACACGAAAGAGCTCCGGGGACCAAAAATCAACTCAAGATTAGAGGTTAGTCCCTGGCTTTGACTCCAGAGGAATACCACCTTACCACAAGCACCTCAAGAGGAGGCTTCTCTCAGCTCTAGGTATGTGAGAGGGACCCTGAGTTTGCGGCCTCAAGTGGAATGGAAACCGCGATGCCCTGACTCGAAATAAGGTCGGATATCCCTGCAGTGACTTGAATGCAGGCTCGTCTTGCATCTCCCAAAACGAAAGGATGTCTGAATCCCCTGTGGAGACCACAGAGAAAGACCTAGTTCCCCACCTCATCGCGACCGGAGGCCAAACATCCTTTGAAAACTCCAGAGGTACGCGGAGATCAGTGCCTCCAAAGGAGACGATGCCTGACTCCTCGTGAAACTTGATAGGAGTCCCAGGATTCCTGTGGCACGTGGAAAGGGACCCTTGGTTTCCCGCCTCAGCTGGAGAGGCGTCCCAATTGCCCTGCCAAGCCTCGAGGAGAATCCCGAGTTGTCCCTCGCAACTAGGCAAGAGTCCTGACGTCGCTGAACAAACACGTGGGTGGAAGGGCCATCCCCGTCGTAACTCGAGAATATACCCCAGGTTCCCGCCGCAACTCGAGAAAAACCATGAGACTTCCCCCTCGCCCCGAGATGAGGCCCGATTCCCCTGCACTGCGTGCAGAGCAATTCCGTGTTGCACATCACACATGAAAGGAGCCTTGATTTCCTTGATGGCACTCCAGAGAAACCCCAAGAACACTGTTTCAAGGCTAGAGGGACCCTGAGGTCACTGTAGCAACAAGAAATAGCTCCGTGGACCAAAAATCAACTCGAGATGAGAGGTTAGTCCCTGGCTTCGTCTCCAGGGGAATACCACCTTACCACAAGCACTTCAAGAGGAGGCTTCTCTCAGCTCTAGGTATGTGAGAGGGACCCTGAGTTTGCGGCCTCAAGTGGAATGGACACTGCAATGCCCTGCCGCGCAATAAGGCCGCATATCCCTGCAGTGACTTGAATGCAGGCTCGTCTTGCATCTCCCAAGATGAACGGATGTCTGAATCCCCTGTGGAGACCGCAAAGAAAGACCTAGTTCCCCACCTCATCGCGACCGGAGGCCTCACATCCTTTGAAAACTCCAGAGGTACGCGGAGATCAGTGCCTCCAAAGGAGACGAGGCCTGACTCCTCGTGAAACTTGATAGGAGTCCCAGGATTCCTGTGGCACGTGGAAAGGGACCCTTGGTCTCCCGCCTCAGCTGGGGAGGCGTCCCAATTGCCCTGCCAAGCATCGAGGAGAATCCCGAGTTGTCCCTCGCAACTAGGCAGGAGTCCTGACGTCGCTGAAGAAACACGTGGGTGGAAGGGCCATCCCCGCCGTAACTCGAGAATATACCCCAGGTTCCAATCGCAACTCGAGAAAAACCATTAGACTTCCCCCTCGCCGCAAAATGAGGCCCGATACCCTGCACTGCGTGCAGAGCATTCCATGTTGCACATCACACATGAAAGGAGCCTTGATTTCCTTGATGGCACTCCAGAGAAACCCCAAGAACACTGTTTCAAGGCTAGAGGGATCCTGAGGTCACTGTAGCAACACGAAAGAGCTCCGTGGACCAAAAATCAACTCGAGATGAGAGGTTAGTCCCTGGCTTCGACTCCAGAGGAATACCACCTTACCACAAGCACCTCAAGAGGAGGCTTCTCTCAGCTCTAGGTATGTGAGAGGGACCCTGAGTTTGCGGCCTCAAGTGGAATGGACACCGCGATGCCCTGACTCGAAATAAGGCCGGATATCCCTGCAGTGACTTGAATGCAGGCTCGTCTTGCATCTCCCAAAATGAAAGGATGTCTGAATCCCCTGTGGAGACCACAGAGAAAGACCTAGTTCCCCAACTCATCGCGACCGGAGGCCTCACATCCCTTGAAAACTCCAGGGGTACGCGGAGATCAGTGCCTCCAAAGGAGACGATGCCTGACTCCTCGTGAAACTTGATAGGAGTCCCCGGATTTCCTATGGCACGTGGAAAGGAACCCTTGGTCTCCCGCCTCAGCTGGAGAGGCGTCCCAATTGCCCTGCCAAGCCTCGAGGAGAATCCCGAGTTGTCCCTCGCAACTAGGCAGGAGTCTGAAGACGCTGAACAAACACGTGGGTGGAAGGGCCATCCCCTTCGTAACTCGAGAATATACCCCAGGTTCCCATCGCAACTCGAGAAAAACCATTAGACTTCCCCCTCGCTGCAAAATGAATCCCGATACCCTGCACTGCGTGCAGAGCAATTCCGTGTTGCACATCACACATGAAAGGAGCCTTGATTTCCTTGATGGCACTCCAGAGAAAACCCAAGAACACTGTTTCAAGGCTAGAGGGATCCTGAGGTCCCTGTAGCAACACGAAAGAGCTCCGTGGACCAAAAATCAACTCGAGATGAGAGGTTAGTCCCTGGCTTCGACTCCAGAGGAATACCACCTTACCACAAGCACCTCAAGAGGAGGCTTCTCTCAGCTTTAGGTATGTGAGAGGGACCCTGAGTTTGCGGCCTCAAATGGAATGGACACCGCGATGCCCTGGCTCGAAATAAGGCCGGATATCCCTGCAGTGACTTGAATGCAGGCTCGTCTTGCATCTCCCAAGACGAAAGGATGTCTGAATCCCCTGTGGAGACCACAGAGAAAGACCTAGTTCCCCACCTCATCGCGACCGGAGGCCTCACATCCTTTGAAAACTCCAGAGGTCCGCGGAGATCAGTGCCTCCAAAGGAGACGATGCCTGACTCCTCGTGAAACTTGATAGGAGTCCCAGGATTCCTGTGGCACGTGGAAAGGGACCCTTGGTCTCCCGCCTCAGCTGGAGAGGCGTCCCAATTGCCCTGCCAAGCCTCGAGGAGAATCCCGAGTTGTCCCTCGCAACTAGGCAGGAGTCCTGACGTCGCTGAACAAACACGTGTGTGGAAGGGCCATCCCCGTCGTAACTCGAGAATATACCCCAGGTTCCCGCCGCAACTCGAGAAAAACCATGAGACTTCCCCCTCGCCGGGAGATGAGGCCCGATTCCCCTGCACTGCGTGCAGAGCAATTCCGTGTTGCACATCACACATGAAAGGAGCCTTGATTTCCTTGATGGCACTCCAGAGAAACCCCAAGAACACTGTTTCAAGGCTGGAGGGATCCTGAGGTCCCTGTAGCAGCACGAAAGAGATCCGTGGACCATGAATCAACTCGAGATGAGAGGTTAGTCCCTGGCTTCGACTCCAGAGGAATACCACCTTACCACAAGCACCTCAAGAGGAGGCTTCTCTCAGCTCTAGGTATGTGAGAGGGACCCTGAGTTTGCGGCCTCAAGTGGAATGGACACTGCGATGCCCTGACGCGAAATAAGGCCGGATATCCCTGCAGTGACTTGAATGCAGGCTCGTCTTCCATCTCCCAAGATGAAAGGATGTCTGAATCCCCTGTGGAGACCACAGAGAAAGACCTAGTTCCCCACCTCATGGCGACCGGAGGCCTCACATCCTTTGAAAACTCCAGAGGTCCGCGGAGATCAGTGCCTCCAAAGGAGACGATGCCTGACTTCTCGTGAAACTTGATAGGAGTCCCAGGATTCCTGTGGCACGTGGAAAGGGACCCTTGGTCTCCCGCCTCAGCTGGAGAGGCGTCCCAATTGCCCTGCCAAGCCTCGAGGAGAATCCCGAGTTGTCCCTCGCAACTAGGCAGGAGTCCTGACGTCGCTGAACAAACACGTGGGTGGAAGGGCCATCCTCGTCGTAACTCGAGAATATACCCCAGGTTCCCGCCGCAACTCGAGGAAAACCATGAGACTTCCCCCTTGTTGTGAAATGAGGCCCGATTCCCCTGCACTGCATGCAGAGCAATTCCGTGTTGCACATCACACATGAAAGGAGCCTTGATTTCCTTGATGGCACTCCAGCGAAACCCCAAGAACACTGTTTCAAGGCTAGAGGGATCCTGAGGACACTGTAGCAACACGAAAGAGCTCCGGGGACCCAAAATCAACTCAAGATTAGAGTTTAGTCCCTGGCTTTGACTCCAGAGGAATACCACCTTACCACAAGCACCTCAAGAGGAGGCTTCTCTCAGCTCTAGGTATGTGAGAGGGACCCAGAGTTTGCGGCCTCAAGTGGAATGGAAACCGCGATGCCCTGACTCGAAATAAGGCCGGATATCCCTGCAGTGACTTGAATGCAGGCTCGTCTTGCATCTCCCAAAACGAAAGGATGTCTGAATCCCCTGTGGAGACCACAGAGAAAGACCTAGTTCCCCACCTCATCGCGACCGGAGGCCTCACATCCTTTGAAAACTCCAGAGGTACGCGGAGATCAGTGCCTCCAAAGGAGACGATGCCTGACTCCTCGTGAAACTTGATAGGAGTCCCAGGATTCCTGTGGCACGTGGAAAGGGACCCTTGGTTTCCCGCCTCAGCTGGAGAGGCGTCCCAATTGCCCTGCCAAGCCTCGAGGAGAATCCCGAGTTGTCCCTCGCAACTAGGCAAGAGTCCTGACGTCGCTGAACAAACACCGTGGGTGGAAGGGCCATCCTCGTCGTAACTCGAGAATATACCCCAGGTTCCCGCCGCAACTCGAGAAAAGCCATGAGACTTCCCCCTCGCCGTGAGATGAGGCCCGATTCCCCTGCACTGCGTGCAGAGCAATTCCGTGTTGCACATCACACATGAAAGGAGCCTTGATTTCCTTGATGGCACTCCAGAGAAACCCCAAGAACACTGTTTCAAGGCTAGAGGGACCCTGAGGTCACTGTAGCAACAAGAAATAGCTCCGTGGACCAAAAATCAACTCGAGATGAGAGGTTAGTCCCTGGCTTCGTCTCCAGGGGAATACCACCTTACCACAAGCACTTCAAGAGGAGGCTTCTCTCAGCTCTAGGTATGTGAGAGGGACCCTGAGTTTGCGGCCTCAAGTGGAATGGACACTGCAATGCCCTGACGCGCAATAAGGCCGTATATCCCTGCAGTGACTTGAATGCAGGCTCGTCTTGCATCTCCCAAGATGAACGGATGTCTGAATCCCCTGTGGAGACCGCAAAGAAAGACCTAGTTCCCCACCTCATCGCGACCGGAGGCCTCACATCCTTTGAAAACTCCAGAGGTACGCGGAGATCAGTGCCTCCAAAGGAGACGAGGCCTGACTCCTCGTGAAACTTGATAGGAGTCCCAGGATTCCTGTGGCACGTGGAAAGGGACCCTTGGTCTCCCGCCTCAGCTGGAGAGGCGTCCCAATTGCCCTGCCAAGTATCGAGGAGGATCCCGAGTTGTCCCTCGCAACTAGGCAGGAGTCCTGTCGTCGCTGAAGAAACACGTGGGTGGAAGGGCCATCCCCGCCGTAACTCGAGAATATACCCCAGGTTCCAATCGCAACTCGAGAAAAACCATGAGACTTCCCCCTCGCCGCAAAATAAGGCCCGATACCCTGCACTGCGTGCAGAGCAATTCCGTGTTGCACATCACACATGAAAGGAGCCTTGATTTCCTTGATGGCACTCCAGAGAAACCCCAAGAACACTGTTTCAAAGTTGAGGGATCCTGAGGTCACTGTAGCAACACGAAAGAGCTCCGTGGACCAAAGTCAACTCGAGATGAGAGGTTGGTCACTGGCTTCGACTCCAGAGGAATACCACCTTACCACAAGCACCTCAAGAGGAGGCTTCTCTCAGCTCTAGGTATGTGAGAGGGACCCTGATTTTGCGGCCTCAAGTGGAATGGACACTGCGATGCCCTGACGCAAAATAAGGCCGGATATCCCTGCAGTGACTTGAGTGCAGGCTCGTCTTGCATCTCCCAAGATGAAAGGATGTCTGAATCCCCTTTGGAGACCACAGAGAAAGAACTAGTTCCCCACCTCATGGCGACCGGAGGCCTCACATCCTTTCAAAACTCCAGAGATACACGGAGATCAGTGCCTCCAAAGGAGACGATGCCTGACTCCTCGTGAAACTTGATAGGAGTCCCCGGATTTCCTATGGCACGTGGAAAGGAACCCTTGGTCTCCCGCCTCAGCTGGAGAGGCGTCCCAATTGCCCTGCCAAGCCTCGAGGAGAATCCCGAGTTGTCCTTCGCAACTAGGCAGGAGTCTGAAGACGCTGAAGAAACACGTGGGTGGAAGGGCCATCCCCGTCGTAACTCGAGAATATACCCCAGGTTCCCATCGCAACTCGAGAAAAACCATTAGACTTCCCCCTCGCCGCAAAATGAATCCCGATACCCTGCACTGCGTGCAGAGCAATTCCGTGTTGCACATCACACATGAAAGGAGCCTTGATTTCCTTGATGGCACTCCAGAGAAAACCCAAGAACACTGTTTCAAGGATAGAGGGATCCTGAGGTCACTGTAGCAACACGAAAGAGCTCCGTGGACCACAAATCAACTCGAGATGAGAGGTTAGTCCCTGGCTTCGACTCCAGAGGAATACCACCTTACCACAAGCACCTCAAGAGGAGGCATCTCTCAGCTCTAGGTATGTGAGAGGGACCCTGAGTTTGCGGCCTCAAGTGGAATGGACACCGCGATGCCCTGACTCGAATTAAGGCCGGATATCCCTGCAGTGACTTGAATGCAGGCTCGTCTTGCATTTCCCAAGACGAAAGGATGTCTGAATCCCCTGTGGAAACCACAGAGAAAGACCTAGTTCCCCACCTCATCGCGACCGGAGGCCTCACATCCTTTGAAAATTCCAAAGGTACGCGGAGATTAGTGCCTCCAAAGGAGACGAGGCCTGACTCCTCGTGAAACTTGATAGGAGTCCCAGGATTCCTGTGGCACGTGGAAAGGGACCCTTGGTCTGCCGCCTCAGCTGGAGAGGCGTCCCAATAGCCCTGCCAAGCCTCGAGGAGATTCCCGAGTTGTCCCTCGCAACTAGGCATGAGTCCTGACGTCACTGAACAAACACGTGGGTGGAATGGCCATCCCCGTCGTAACTCGAGAATATACCCCAGGTTCCCGCCGCAACTCGAGAAAAACCATGAGACTTCCCCCTCGCCGCGAGATGAGGCCCGATTCCCCTGCACTGCGTGCAGAGCAATTACGTGTTGAACATCACACATGAAAGGAGCCTTGATTTCCTTGATGGCACTCCAGAGAAACCCCAAGAACACTGTTTCAAGGCTAGAGGGATCCTGAGGTCACTGTAGCAACACGAAAGAGCTCCGTGGACCAAGAATCAACTCGAGATGAGAGGTTAGTCCCTGGCTTCGACTCCAGAGGAATACCACCTTACCACAAGCACCTCAAGAGGAGGCTTCTCTCAGCTTTAGGTATGTGAGAGGGACCCTGAGTTTGCGGCCTCAAATGGAATGGACACCGCGATGCCCTGGCTCGAAATAAGGCCGGATATCCCTGCAGTGACTTGAATGCAGGCTCCTCTTGCATCTCCCAAGACGAAAGGATGTCTGAATCCCCTGTAGAGACCACAGAGAAAGACCTAGTTCCCCACCTCATCGCGACCGGAGGCCTCACATCCCTTGAAAACTCCAGAGGTAGGCGGAGATCAGTGCCTCCAAAGGAGACGATGCCTGACTCCTCGTGAAACTTGATAGGAGTCCCAGGATTCCTGTGGCACGTGGAAAGGGACCCTTGGTCTCCCGCCTCATCTGGAGAGGCGTCCCAATTGCCCTGCCAAGCCTCGAGGAGAATCCCGAGTTGTCCCTCGCAGCTAGGCAGGAGTCCTGACGTCACTGAACAAACACGTGTGTGGAAGGGCCATCCCCGTCGTAACTCGAGAATATACCCCAGGTTCCCGCCGCAACTCGAGAAAAACCATGAGACTTCCCCCTCGCCGCGAGATGAGGCCCGATTCCCCTGCACTGCGTGCAGAGCAATTCCGTGTTGCACATCACACATGAAAGGAGCCTTGATTTCCTTGATGGCACTCCAGAGAAACCCCAAGAACACTGTTTCAAGGCTAGAGGGATCCTGAGGTCACTGTAGCAACACGAAAGAGCTCCGTGGACCAAAAATCAACCCGAGATGAGAGGTTAGTCCCTGGCTTCGACACCAGAGGAATACCACCTTACCACAAGCACCTCAAGAGGAGGCTTCTCTCAGCTCTATGTATGTGTGAGGGACCCTGAGTTTGCGGCCTCAAGGGGAATGGAGACCGCGATGCCCTGACTCGAAATAAGGCCGGATATCCCTGCAGTGACTTGAATGCAGGCTCGTCTTGCATCTATCAAGACGAAAGGATGTCTGAATCCCCTGTGGAGACCACAGAGAAAGACTTAGTTCCCCACCTCATCGCGACCGGAGGCCTCACATCCTTTGAAAACTCCAGAGGTACGCGGAGATCAGTGCCTCCAAAGGAGACGATGCCTGACTCCTCGTGAAACTTGATAGGAGTCCCAGGATTCCTGTGGCACGTGGAAAGGGACACTTGGTCTCCCGCCTCATCTGGAGAGGCGTCCCAATTGCCCTGCCAAGCCTCGAGGAGAATCCCGAGTTGTCCCTCGCAACTAGGCAGGAGTCCTGACGTCACTGAACAAACACGTGTGTGGAAGGGCCATCCCCGTCGTAACTCGAGAATATACCCCAGGTTCCCGCCGCAACTCGAGAAAAACCATGAGACTTCCCCCTCGCCGCGAGATGAGGCCCGATTCCCCTGCACTGCGTGCAGAGCAATTCCGTGTTGCACATCACACATGAAAGGAGCCTTGATTTCCTTGATGGCACTCCAGAGAAACCCCAAGAACACTGTTTCAAGGCTGGAGGGATCCTGAGGTCCCTGTAGCAGCACGAAAGAGATCCGTGGACCATGAATCAACTCGAGATGAG
This sequence comes from Cervus elaphus, assembly GCF_910594005.1. Taxonomy (NCBI): domain Eukaryota; kingdom Metazoa; phylum Chordata; class Mammalia; order Artiodactyla; family Cervidae; genus Cervus; species Cervus elaphus. Next base: position 157,036 of record NC_057815.1, on the reverse strand, counting down.
AGGTTAGTCCCTGGCTTCGACTCCAGAGGAATACCACCTTACCACAAGCACCTCAAGAGGAGGCTTCTCTCAGCTCTAGGTATGTGAGAGGGACCCTGAGTTTGCGGCCTCAAGTGGAATGGACACTGCGATGCCCTGACGCGAAATAAGGCCGGATATCCCTGCAGTGACTTGAATCCAGGCTCGTCTTGCATCTCCCAAGATGAAAGGATGTCTGAATCCCTTGTGGAGACCACAGAGAAAGACCTAGTTCCCCACCTCATGGCGACCGGAGGCCTCACATCCTTTGAAAACTCCAGAGGTCCGCGGAGATCAGTGCCTCCAAAGGAGACGATGCCTGACTTCTCGTGAAACTTGATAGGAGTCCCAGGATTCCTGTGGCACGTGGAAAGGGACCCTTGGTCTCCACCTCAGCTGGAGAGGCGTCCCAATTGCCCTGCCAAGCCTCGAGGAGAATCCCGAGTTGTCCCTCGCAACTAGGCAGGAGTCCTTTCGTCGCTGAACAAACACGTGGGTGGAAGGGCCATTCCCGTCGTAACTCGAGAATATACCCCAGGTTCCCGCCGCAACTCGAGAAAAACCATGAGACTTCCCCCTCACCGCGAGATGAGGCCCGATTCCCCTGCACTGCATGGAGAGCAATTCCGTGTTGCACATCACACATGAAAGGAGCCTTGATTTCCTTGATGGCACTCCATAGAAACCCCAAGAACACTGTTTCAAGGCTAGAGGGATCCTGAGGTCACTGTAGCAACACGAAAGAGCTCAGTGGACCAAGAATCAACTCGAGATGAGAGGTTAGTCCCTGGCTTCGACTCCAGAGGAATACCACCTTACCACAAGTACCTCAAGAGGAGGCTTCTCTCAGCTCTAGGTATGTGAGAGGGACCCTGAGTTTGCGGCCTCAAATGGAATGGACACCGCGATGCCCTGGCTCGAAATAAGGCCGGATATCCCTGCAGTGACTTGAATGCAGGCTCGTCTTGCATCTCCCAAGACGAAAGGATGTCTGAATCCCCTGTGGAGACCACAGAGAAAGACCTAGTTCCCCACCTCATCGCGACCTGAGGCCTCACATCCTTTGAAAACTCCAGAGGTACGCGGAGATCAGTGCCTCCAAAGGAGACGATGCCTGACTCCTCGTGAAACTTGATAGGAGTCCCAGGATTCCTGTGGCACCTGGAAAGGGACCCTTGGTCTCCCGCCTCATCTGGAGAGGCGTCCCAATTGCCCTGCCAAGCCTCGAGGAGAATCCCGAGTTGTCCCTCGCAACTAGGCAGGAGTCCTGACGTCACTGAACAAACACGTGTGTGGAAGGGCCATCCCCGTCGTAACTCGAGAATATACCCCAGGTTCCCGCCGCAACTCGAGAAAAACCATGAGACTTCCCCCTCGCCGGGAGATGAGGCCCGATTCCCCTGCACTGCGTGCAGAGCAATTCCGTGTTGCACATCACACATGAAAGGAGCCCTGATTTCCTTGATGGCACTCCAGAGAAACCCAAGAACACTGTTTCAAGGCTGGAGGGATCCTGAGGTCCCTGTAGCAGCACGAAAGAGATCCGTGGACCATGAATCAACTCGAGATGAGAGGTTAGTCCCTGGCTTCGACTCCAGAGGAATACCACCTTACCACAAGCACCTCAAGAGGAGGCTTCTCTCAGCTCTAGGTATGTGAGAGGGACCCTGAGTTTGCGGCCTCAAGTGGAATGGACACCGCGATGCCCTGACTCGAAATAAGGCCGGATATCCCTGCAGTGAGTTGAATGCAGGCTCGTCTTGCATCTCCCAAGACGAAAGGATGTCTGAATCCCCTGTGGAGACCACAGAGAAAGACCTAGTTCCCCACCTCATCGCGACCGGAGGCCTCACATCCTTTGAAAACTCCAGAGGTACGCGGAGATCAGTGCCTCCAAAGGAGACGATGCCTGACTACTCGTGAAACTTGATAGGAGTCCCAGGATTCCTATGGCACGTGGAAAGGGACCCTTGGTCTCCCGCCTCAGCTGGAGAGGCGTCCCAATTGCCCTGCCAAGCCTCGAGGAGAATCCCGAGTTGTCCCTCGCAACTAGGCAGGAGTCCTTCCGTCGCTGAACTAACACGTGTGTGGAAGGGCCATCCCCGTCGTAACTCGAGAATATACCCCAGGTTCCCGCCGCAACTCGAGAAAAACCATGAGACTTCCCCCTCGCCGCGAGATGAGGCCCGGTTCCCCTGCACTGCGTGCAGAGCAATTCCGTGTTGCACATCACACATGAAAGGACCCTTGATTTCCTTGATGGCACTCCAGAGAAACCCCAAGAACACTGTTTCAAGGTTGAGGGATCCTGAGGTCACTGTAGCAGCACGAAAGAGCTCCGTGGACCAAAAATCAACTCGAGATGAGAGGTTAGTCCCTGGCTTCGACTCCAGAGGAATACCACCTTACCACAAGCACCTCAAGAGGAGGCTTCTCTCACCTCTATGTATGTGAGAGGGACCCTGAGTTTGCGGCCTCAAGTGGAATGGAGACCGCGATGCCCTGACTCGAAATAAGGCCGGATATCCCTGCAGTGACTTCAATGCAGGCTCGTCTTGCATCTCCCAAGACGAAAGGATGTCTGAATCCCCTGTGGAGACCACAGAGAATGACCTAGTTCCCCACCTCATCGCGACCGGAGGCCTCACATCCTTTGCAAACTCCAGAGGTACGCGGAGATCAGTGCCTCCAAAGGAGACGATGCCTGACTCCTCGTGAAACTTGATAGGAATCACAGGATTCCTGTGGCACGTGGAAAGGGACACTTGGTCTCCCGCCTCAGCTGCAGAGGCGTCCCAATTGCCCTGCCAAGCCTCGAGGAGAATCCCGAGTTGTCCCTCGCAACTAGGCAGGAGTCCTGACGTCGCTGAACAAACACGTGGGTGGAAGGGCCATCCCCGTCGTAACTCGAGAATATACCCCAGGTTCCCGCCGCAACTCGAGAAAAACCATGAGACTTCCCCCTCGCCGCGAGATGAGGCCCGATTCCCCTGCACTGCGTGCAGAGCAATTCTGTGTTGCACATCACACATGAAAGGAGCCTTGATTTCCTTGATGGCACTCCAGAGAAACCCCAAGAACACTGTTTCAAGGCTGGAGGGATCCTGAGGTCCCTGTAGCAGCACGAAAGAGCTCCGTGGACCATGAATCAACTCGAGATGAGAGGTTAGTCCCTGGCTTCGACTCCAGAGGAATACCACCTTACCACAAGCACCTCAAGAGGAGGCTTCTCTCAGCTCTAGGTATGTGAGAGGGACCCTGAGTTTGCGGCCTCAATGTAATGGACACCGCGATGCCCTGACGCGAAATAATCCCGGATATCGCTGCAGTGACTTGAATGCAGGCTCGTCGTGCATCTCCCAAGACGAAAGGATGTCTGAATCCCCTGTGGAGACCACAGAGAAAGACCTAGTTCCCCACCTCATCGCGACCGGAGGCCTCACATCCTTTGAAAACTCCAGAGGTACGCGGAGATCAGTGCCCCAAAGGAGACGATGCCTGACTCCTCGTGAAACTTGATAGGAGTCCCAGGATTCCTGTGGCACGTGGAAAGGGACCCTTGGTCTCCCGCCTCAGCTGGAGAGGCGTCCCAATTGCCCTGCCAAGCCTCGAGGAGAATCCCGAGTTGTCCCTCGCAACTAGGCAGGAGTCCTTCCGTCGCTGAACTAACACGTGTGTGGAAGGGCCATCCCCGTCGTAACTCGAGAATATACCCCAGGTTCCCGCCGCAACTCGAGAAAAACCATGAGACTTCCCCCTCGCCGCGAGATGAGGCCCGATTCCCCTGCACTGCGTGCAGAGCAATTCTGTGTTGCACATCACACATGAAAGGAGCTTTGATTTCCTTGATGGCACTCCAGAGAAACCCCAAGAACACTGTTTCAAGGCTAGAGGGATCCTGAGGTCACTGTAGCAACACGAAAGAGCTCCGTGGACCAAAAATCAACTCGAGATGAGAGGTTAGTCCCTGGCTTCGACTCCAGAGGAATACCACCTTACCACAAGCACCTCAAGAGGAGGCTTATCTCAGCTCTAGCTATGTGAGAGGGACCCTGAGTTTGCGGCCACATGTGGAATGGACACCGCGATTCCCTTACGCGAAATAAGGCCGGATATCCCTGCAGTGACTTGAATGCAGGCTCGTCTTGCATCTCCCAAGACGAAAGGATGTCTGAATTCCCTGTGGAGACCACAGAGAATGACCTAGTTCCCCACCTCATCGCGACCGGAGGCCTCACATCCTTTGAAAACTCCAGAGGTACGCGGAGATCAGTGCCTCCAAAGGAGACAATGCCTGACTCCTCGTGAAACTTGATAGGAGTCTCAGGATTCCTGTGGCACGTGGAAAGGGACCCTTGGTCTCCCGCCTCAGCTGGAGAGGCGTCCCAATTGCCCTGCCAAGCCTCGAGGAGAATGCCGAGTTGTCCCTCACAACTAGGCAGGAGTCCTGACGTCGCTGAACAAACACGTGGGTGGAAGGGCCATCCCCGTCATAACTCGAGAATATACCCCAGGTTCCAATCGCAACTAGAGAAAAACCATTAGACTTCCCCCTCGCCGCAAAATGAGGCCCGATACCCTGCACTGCGTGCAGAGCAATTCCGTGTTGCACATCACACATGAAAGGATCCTTGATTTCCTTGATGGCACTCCAGAGAAACCCCTAGAACACTGTTTCAAGTCTAGAGGGATCCTGAGGTCACTGTAGCAACACGAAAGAGATCCGTGGACCAAAAGTCAACTCGAGATGAGAGGTTAGTCCCTGGCTTCGACTCCAGAGGAATACCAACTTACCACAAGCACCTCAAGAGGAGGCTTCTCTCAGCTCTATGTATGTGAGAGGGACCCTGAGTTTGCGGCCTCAAGTGGAATGGACACCGCCATACCCTGACGCGAAATAAGGCCGGATATCCCTGCAGTGACTTGAATGCAGGCTGGTCGTGCATCTCACAAGACGAAAGGATGTCTGAATCCCCTGTGGAGACCACAGAGAAAGACCTAGTTCCCCACCTCATCGCGACCGGAGGCCTCACATCCTTTGAAAACTCCAGAGGTACGCGGAGATCAGTGCCTCCAAAGGAGACGATGCCTGACTCCTCGTGAAACTTTATAGGAGTCCCAGGATTCCTGTGGCACGTGGAAAGGGACCCTTGGTCTCCCGCGTCAGCTGGAGAGGCGTCCCAATTGCCCTGCCAAGCCTCGAGGAGAATCCCGAGTTGTCCCTCGCAACTAGGCAGGAGTCCTGACGTCGCTGAACAAACACGTGGGTGGAAGGGCCATCCCCGTCATAACTCGAGAATATACCCCAGGTTCCAATCGCAACTCGAGAAAAACCATTAGACTTCCCCCTCGCCGCAAAATGAGGCCCGATACCCTGCACTGCGTGCAGAGCAATTCCGTGTTGCACATCACACATGAAAGGAGCCTTGATTTCCTTGATGGCACTCCAGAGAAACCCCAAGAACACTGTTTCAAGGCTAGAGGGATCCTGAGGTCACTGTAGCAACACGAAAGAGCTCCGTGGACCAAAAGTCAACTCGAGATGAGAGGTTAGTCCCTGGCTTCGACTCCAGAGGAAAACCACCTTACCACAAGCACCTCAAGAGGAGGCTTCTCTCAGCTCTAGGCATGTGAGAGGGACCCTGAGTTTGCGGCCTCAAGTGGAATGGACACCGCGATGCCCTGACGCGAAATAATCCCGGATATCCCTGCAGTGACTTGAATGCAGGCTCGTCGTGCATCTCCCAAGACGAAAGGATGTCTGAATCCCCTGTGGAGACCACAGAGAAAGACCTAGTTCCCCACCTCATCGCGACCGGAGGCCTCACATCCTTTGAAAACTCCAGAGGTATGCGGAGATCAGTGCCTCCAAAGGAGACGATGCCTGACTCCTCGTGAAACTTGATAGAAGTCCCAGGATTCCTGTGGCACGTGTAAAGGGACACTTGGTCTCCCGCCTCAGCTGGAGAGGCGTCCCAATTGCCCTGCCAAGCCTCGAGGAGAATCCCGAGTTGTCCCTCGCAACTAGGCAGGAGTCCTGACGTCGCTGAACAAACACGTGGGTGGAAGGGCCATCCCCGTCGTAACTCGAGAATATACCCCAGGTTCCCGCCGCAACTCGAGAAAAACCATGAGATTTCCCCCTCGCCGCGAGATGAGGCCCGATTCCCCTGTACGGCGAGCGGAGCAATTCCGTGTTGCACATCACACATGAAAGGAGCCTTGATTTCCTTGATGGCACTCCAGAGAAACCCCAAGAACACTGTTTCAAGGTTAGAGGGATCCTGAGGTCACTGTAGCAACACGAAAGAGCTCCGTGGACGAAAAATCAACTCGAGATGAGAGGTTAGTCCCTGGATTCGACTCCAGAGGAATACCACCTTACCACAAGCACCTCAAGAGGAGGCTTCTCTCAGCTCTAGCTATGTGAGAGGGACCCTGAGTTTGCGCCCACAAGTGGAATGGACACCGTGATTCCCTTACGCGAAATAAGGCCGGGTATCCCTGCAGTGATTTGAATGCAGGCTCGTCTTGCATCTCCCAAGACGAAAGGATGTCTGAATCCCCTGTGGAGACCACAGAGAATGACCTAGTTCCCCACCTCATCGCGACTGGAGGCCTCACATTCTTTGAAAACTCCAGAGGTACGCGGAGATCAGTGCCTCCAAAGGAGACGATGCCTGACTCCTCGTGAAACTTGATAGGAGTCACAGGATTCCTGTGGCACGTGGAAAGGGACACTTGGTCTCCCGCCTCAGCTGGAGAGGCATCCCAATTGCCCTGCCAAGCCTCGAGGAGATTCCCGAGTTGTCCCTCGCAACTAGGCAGGAGTCCTGACGTCGCTGAACAAACACGTGGGTGGAAGGGCCATCCCCGTCGTAACTCGAGAATATACCCCAGGTTCCCGCCGCAACTCGAGAAAAACCATGAGACTTCCCCCTCGCCGCGAGATGAGGCCCGATTCCCCTGCACTGCGTGCAGACCAATTCCGTGTTGCACATCACACATGAAAGGAGCCTTGATTTCCTTGATGGCACTCCAGAGAAACCCCAAGAACACTGTTTCAAGGCTGGAGGGATTCTGAGGTCCCTGTAGCAGCACGAAAGAGCTCCGTGGACCATGAATCAACTCGAGATGAGAGGTTAGTCCCTGGCTTTGACTCCAGAGGAATACCACCTTACCACAAGCACCTCAAGAGGAGGCTTCTCTCAGCTTTAGCTATGTGAGAGGGACCCTGAGTTTGCGGCCTCAAGTGGAAGGGACACCGCGATGCCCTGACGCGAAATAAGGCCGGATATCAGTGCAGTGACTTGAATGCAGGCTCGTCGTGCATCTCCCAAGACGAAAGGATGTCTGAATCCCCTGTGGAGACCACAGAGAAAGACCTAGTTCCCCACCTCATCGCCACCGGAGGCCTCACATCCTTTGAAAACTCCAGAGGTACGCGGAGATCAGTGCCTCCAATGGAGACGATGCCTGACTCCTCGTGAAACTTGATAGGAGTCCCAGGATTCCTGTGGCACGTGGAATGGGACCCTTGCTCTCCCGCCTCATCTGGAGAGGCGTCCCAATTGCCCTGCCAAGCCTCGAGGAGATTCCCGAGTTGTCCCTCGCAACTAGGCAGGAGTCCTGACGTCGCTGAACAAACACGTGGGTGGGAGGGCCATCCCCGTCGTAACTCGAGAATATACCCCAGGTTCCCGCCGCAACTCGAGAAAAACCATGAGACTTCCCCCTCGCCGCGAGATGAGGCCCGATTCCCCTGCACTGCATGCAGAGCAATTCCGTGTTGCACATCACACATGAAAGGAGCCTTGATTTGCTTGATGGCACTCCAGAGAAACCCCAAGAACACTGTTTCAAGGCTAGAGGGATCCTGAGGTCACTGTAGCAACACGAAAGAGCTCCGTGGACCAAAAATCAACCCGAGATGAGAGGTTAGTCCCAGGCTTCGACTCCAGAGGAATACCACCTTACCACAAGCACCTCAAGAGGAGGCTTCTCTCAGCTCTATGTATGTGAGAGGGACCCTGAGTTTGCGGCCTCAAGTGGAATGGACACCGCGATGCCCTGACTCGAAATAAGGCCGGATATCCCTGCAGTGACTTGAATGCAGGCTCGTCTTGCATCTCCCAAGATGAAAGGATGTCTGAATCCCCTGTGGATACCGCAGAGAAAGACCTAGTTCCCAAACTCATGGCGACCGGAGGCCTCACATCCTTTGAAACCTCCAGAGGTCCGCGGAGATCAGTGCCTCCAAAGGAGACGATGCCTGACTCCTCGTGAAACTTGATAGGAGTCCCAGGATTCCTGTGGCACGTGGAAAGGGACCCTTGGTCTCCACCTCAGCTGGAGAGGCGTCCCAATTGCCCTGCCAAGCCTCGAGGAGAATCCCGAGTTGTCCCTCGCAACTAGGCAGGAGTCCTGACGTCGCTGAACAAACACGTGGTTGGAAGGGCCATCCCCGTCGTAACTCGAGAATATACCCCAGGTTCCCGCCGCAACTCGAGAAAAACCATGAGACTTCCCCCTTGCCGCGAGATGAGGGCCGATTCCCCTGCACTGCGTGCAGAGCAATTCCGTGTTGCACATCACACATGAAAGGAGCCTTGATTTCCTTGATGGCACTCCAGAGAAACCCCAAGAACACTGTTTCAAGGCTAGAGGGATCCTGAGGTCACTGTAGCAACACGAAAGAGCTCCGTGGACGAAAAATCAACTCGAGATGAGAGGTTAGTCCCTGGCTTCGACTCCAGAGGAATACCACCTTACCACAAGCACCTCAAGAGGAGGCTTCTCTCAGCTCTAGCTATGTGAGAGGGACCCTGAGTTTGCGCCCACAAGTGGAATGGACACCGCGATTCCCTTACGCGAAATAAGGCCGGATATCCCTGCAGTGACTTGAATGCAGGCTCGTCTTGCATCTCCCAAGACGAAAGGATGTCTGAATCCCCTGTGGAGACCACAGAGAATGACCTAGTTCCCCACCTCATCGCGACTGGAGGCCTCACATTCTTTGAAAACTCCAGAGGTACATGGAGATCAGTGCCTCCAAAGGAAACGATGCCTGACTCCTCGTGAAACTTGATAGGAGTCACAGGATTCCTGTGGCACGTGGAAAGGGACACTTGGTCTCCCGCCTCAGCTGGAGAGGCATCCCAATTGCCCTGCCAAGCCTCGAGGAGATTCCCGAGTTGTCCCTCGCAACTAGGCAGGAGTCCTGAAGTCGCTGAACAAACACGTGGGTGGAAGGGCCATCCCCGTCGTAACTCGAGAATATACCCCAGGTTCCCGCCGCAACTCGAGAAAAACCATGAGACTTCCCCCTCGCCGCGAGATGAGGCCCGATTCCCCTGCACTGCGTGCAGAGCAATTCCGTGTTGCACATCACACATGAAAGGAGCCTTGATTTCCTTGATGGCACTCCAGAGAAACCCCAAGAACACTGTTTCAAGGCTGGAGGGATCCTGAGGTCCCTGTAGCAGCACGAAAGAGCTCCGTGGACCATGAATCAACTCGAGATGAGAGGTTAGTCCCTGGGTTCGACTCCAGAGGAATACCACCTTACCACAAGCACCTCAAGAGGAGGCTTCTCTCAGCTCTATGTATGTGAGAGGGACCCTGAGTTTGCGGCCTCAAGTGGAATGGACACCGCGATGCCCTGACTCGAAATAAGGCCGGATATCCCTGCAGTGACTTGAATGCAGGCTCGTCTTGCATCTCCCAAGATGAAAGGATGTCTGAATCCCTTGTGGAGACCGCAGAGAAAGACCTAGTTCCCCACCTCACGGCGACCGGAGGCCTCACATCCTTTGAAAACTCCAGAGGTCCGCGGAGATCAGTGCCTCCAAAGGAGACGATGCCTGACTCCTCGTGAAACTTGATAGGAGTCCCAGGATTCCTGTGGCACGTGGAAAGGGACCCTTGGTCTCCACCTCAGCTGGAGAGGCGTCCCAATTGCCCTGCCAAGCCTCGAGGAGAATCCCGAGTTGTCCCTCGCAACTAGGCAGGAGTCCTGACGTCGCTGAACAAACACGTGGGTGGAAGGGCCATCCCCGTCGTAACTCGAGAATATACCCCAGGTTCCAATCGCAACTCGAGAAAAACCATTAGACTTCCCCCTCGCCGCAAAATGAGGCCCGATACCCTGCACTGTGTGCAGAGCAATTCCGTGTTGCACATCACACATGAAAGGAGCCTTGATTTCCTTGATGGCACTCCAGAGAAACCCCAAGAACACTGCTTCAAGTGTAGAGGGATCCTGACGTCACTGTATCAACACGAAAGAGCTCCGTGGACCAAAAGTCAACTCGAGATGAGAGGTTAGTCCCTGGCTTCGACTCCAGGGGAATACCACCTTACCACAAGCACTTCAAGAGGAGGCTTCTCTCAGCTCTAGGTATGTGAGAGGGACCCTGATTTTGCGGCCTCAAGTGGAATGGACACCGCGATGCCCTGACTCGAAATAAGGCCGGATATCCCTGCACTGACTGGCATGCAGGCTCGTCTTGCATCTCCCAAGACGAAAGGATGTCTGAATCCCCTGTGGAGACCACAGAGAAAGACCTAGTTCCCCACCTCATCGCGACCGGAGGACTCACATCCTTTGAAAACTCCAGAGGTCCGCGGAGATCAGTGCCTCCAAAGGAGACGATGCCTGACTCCTCGTGAAACTTGATAGGAGTCCCAGGATTCCTGTGGCACGTGGAAAGGGACACTTGGTCTCCCACCTCAGCTGGAGAGGCGTCCCAATTGCCCTGCCAAGCCTCGAGGAGAATACCGAGTTGTCCCTCGCAACTAGGCAGGAGTCCTGACGTTGCTGAAGAAACACGTGGGTGGAAGGGCCATCCCCGTTGTAACTCGAGAATATACCCCAGGTTCCCGCCGCAACTCGAGAAAAACCATGAGACTTCCCCCTCGCCGCGAGATGAGGCCCGATTCCCCTGCACTGCGTGCAGAGCAATTCCGTGTTGCACATCACACATGAAAGGAGCCTTGATTTCCTTGATGGCACTCCAGAGAAACCCCAAGAACACTGTTTCAAGGCTAGAGGGATCCTGAGGTCACTGTAGCAACACGAAAGAGCTCCGTGGACGAAAAATCAACTCGAGATGAGAGGTTAGTCCCTGGCTTCGACTCCAGAGGAATACCACCTTACCACAAGCACCTCAAGAGGAGGCTTCTCTCAGCTCTAGCTATGTGAGAGGGACCCTGAGTTTGCGCCCACAAGTGGAATGGACACCGCGATGCCCTGACTCGAAATAAGGCCGGATATCCCTGCAGTGACTTGAATGCAGGCTCGTCTTGCATCTCCCAAGACGAAAGGATGTCTGAATCCCCTGTGGAGACCACAGAGAATGACCTAGTTCCCCACCTCATCGCGACTGGAGGCCTCACATTCTTTGAAAACTCCAGAGGTACATGGAGATCAGTGCCTCCAAAGGAAACGATGCCTGACTCCTCGTGAAACTTGATAGGAGTCACAGGATTCCTGTGGCACGTGGAAAGGGACACTTGGTCTCCCGCCTCAGCTGGAGAGGCATCCCAATTGCCCTGCCAAGCCTCGAGGAGATTCCCGAGTTGTCCCTCGCAACTAGGCAGGAGTCCTGAAGTCGCTGAACAAACACGTGGGTGGAAGGGCCATCCCCGTCGTAACTCGAGAATATACCCCAGGTTCCCGCCGCAACTCGAGAAAAACCATGAGACTTCCCCCTCGCCGCGAGATGAGGCCCGATTCCCCTGCACTGCGTGCAGAGCAATTCCGTGTTGCACATCACACATGAAAGGAGCCTTGATTTCCTTGATGGCACTCCAGAGAAACCCCAAGAACACTGTTTCAAGGCTGGAGGGATCCTGAGGTCCCTGTAGCAGCACGAAAGAGCTCCGTGGACCATGAATCAACTCGAGATGAGAGGTTAGTCCCTGGGTTCGACTCCAGAGGAATACCACCTTACCACAAGCACCTCAAGAGGAGGCTTCTCTCAGCTCTATGTATGTGAGAGGGACCCTGAGTTTGCGGCCTCAAGTGGAATGGACACCGCGATGCCCTGACTCGAAATAAGGCCGGATATCCCTGCAGTGACTTGAATGCAGGCTCGTCTTGCATCTCCCAAGACGAAAGGATGTCTGAATCCCCTGTGGAGACCGCAGAGAAAGACCTAGTTCCCCACCTCATGGCGACCGGAGGCCTCACATCCTTTGAAAACTCCAGAGGTCCGCGGAGATCAGTGCCTCCAAAGGAGACGATGCCTGACTCCTCGTGAAACTTGATAGGAGTCCCAGGATTCCTGTGGCACGTGGAAAGGGACCCTTGGTCTCCACCTCAGCTGGAGAGGCGTCCCAATTGCCCTGCCAAGCCTCGAGGAGAATCCCGAGTTGTCCCTCGCAACTAGGCAGGAGTCCTGACGTCGCTGAACAAACACGTGGGTGGAAGGGCCATCCCCGTCGTAACTCGAGAATATACCCCAGGTTCCAATCGCAACTCGAGAAAAATCATTAGACTTCCCCCTCGCCGCAAAATGAGGCCCGATACCCTGCACTGTGTGCAGAGCAATTCCGTGTTGCACATCACACATGAAAGGAGCCTTGATTTCCTTGATGGCACTCCAGAGAAACCCCAAGAACACTGCTTCAAGTGTAGAGGGATCCTGACGTCACTGTATCAACACGAAAGAGCTCCGTGGACCAAAAGTCAACTCGAGATGAGAGGTTAGTCCCTGGCTTCGACTCCAGGGGAATACCACCTTACCACAAGCACTTCAAGAGGAGGCTTCTCTCAGCTCTAGGTATGTGAGAGGGACCCTGATTTTGCGGCCTCAAGTGGAATGGACACCGCGATGCCCTGACTCGAAATAAGGCCGGATATCCCTGCACTGACTGGCATGCAGGCTCGTCTTGCATCTCCCAAGACGAAAGGATGTCTGAATCCCCTGTGGAGACCACAGAGAAAGACCTAGTTCCCCACCTCATCGCGACCGGAGGCCTCACATCCTTTGAAAACTCCAGAGGTCCGCGGAGAGCAGTGCCTCCAAAGGAGACGATGCCTGACTCCTCGTGAAACTTGATAGGAGTCCCAGGATTCCTCTGGCACGTGGAAAGGGACACTTGGTCTCCCACCTCAGCTGGAGAGGCGTCCCAATTGCCCTGCCAAGCCTCGAGGAGAATCCCGAGTTGTCCCTCACAACTAGGCAGGAGTCCTGACGTTGCTGAAGAAACACGTGGGTTTAAGGGCCATCCCCGTTGTAACTCGAGAATATACCCCAGGTTCCCGCCGCAACTCGAGAAAAACCATGAGACTTCCCCCTCGCCGTGAGATGAGGCCCGATTCCCCTGCACTGCGTGCAGAGCAATTCCGTGTTGCACATCACACATGAAAGGAGCCTTGATTTCTTTTATGGCACTCCAGAGAAACCCCAAGAACACTGTTTCAAGGCTAGAGGGATCCTGAGGTCACTGTAGCAACACGAAAGAGCTCCGTGGACCAAAAATCAACTCGAGATGAGAGCTTAGTCCCTGGCTTCGACTCCAGAGGAATACCACCTTGCACAAGCACCTCAAGAAGAGACTTCTCTCAGCTCTAGCTATGTGAGAGGGACCCTGAGTTTGCGCCCACAAGTGGAATGGACACCGCGATTCCCTTACGCGAAATAAGGCCGGATATCCCTGCAGTGATTTGAATGCAGGCTCGTCTTGCATCTCCCAAGACGAAAGGATGTCTGAATCCCCTGTGGAGACCACAGAGAATGACCTAGTTCCCCACCTCATCGCGACTGGAGGCCTCACATTCTTTGAAAATCCAGAGGTACGCGGAGATCAGTGCCTAAAAAGGAGACGATGCCTGACTCCTCGTGAAACTTGATAGGAGTCACAGGATTCCTGTGGCACGTGGAAAGGGACACTTGGTCTCCCGCCTCAGCTGGAGAGGCATCCCAATTGCCCTGCCAAGCCTCGAGGAGATTCCCGAGTTGTCCCTCGTAACTAGGCAGGAGTCCTGACGTCGCTGAACAAACACGTGGGTGGAAGGGCCATCCCCGTCGTAACTCGAGAATATACCCCAGGTTCGCGCCGCAACTCGAGAAAAACCATGAGACTTCCCCCTCGCCGCGAGATGAGGCCCGATTCCCCTGCACTGCGTGCAGAGCAATTCCGTGTTGCACATCACACATGAAAGGAGCCTTGATTTGCTTGATGGCACTCCAGAGAAACCCCAAGAACACTGTTTCAAGGCTAGAGGGATCCTGAGGTCACTGTAGCAACACGAAAGAGCTCCGTGGACCAAAAATCAACCCGAGATGAGAGGTTAGTCCCAGGCTTCGACTCCAGAGGAATACCACCTTACCACAAGCACCTCAAGAGGAGGCTTCTCTCAGCTCTATGTATGTGAGAGGGACCCTGAGTTTGCCGCCTCAAGTGGAATGGACACCGCGATGCCCTGACTCGAAATAAGGCCGGATATCCCTGCAGTGACTTGAATGCAGGCTCGTCTTGCATCTCCCAAGACGAAAGGATGTCTGAATCCCCTGTGAAGACCGCAGAGAAAGACCTAGTTCCCCACCTCATCGCGACCGGAGGCCTCACATCCTTTGAAAACTCCAGAGGTACGCGGAGATCAGTGCCTCCAAAGGAGACGATGCCTGACTCCTCGTGAAACTTGATAGGAGTCCCAGGATTCCTGTGGCACGTGGAAAGGGACCCTTGGTCTCCACCTCAGCTGGAGAGGCGTCCCAATTGCCCTGCCAAGCCTCGAGGAGAATCCCGAGTTGTCCCTCGCAACTAGGCAGGAGTCCTGACGTCGCTGAACAAACACGTGGGTGGAAGGGCCATCCCCGTCGTAACTCGAGAATATACCCCAGGTTCCCGCCGCAACTCGAGAAAAACCATGAGACTTCCCCCTTGCCGCGAGATGAGGCCCGATTCCCCTGCACTGCGTGCAGAGCAATTCTGTGTTGCACATCACACATGAAAGGAGCCTTGATTTCCTTGATGGCACTCCAGAGAAACCCCAAGAACACTGTTTCAAGGCTAGAGGGATCCTGAGGTCACTGTAGCAACACGAAAGAGCTCCGTGGACGAAAAATCAACTCGAGATGAGAGGTTAGTCCCTGGCTTCGACTCCAGAGGAATACCACCTTACCACAAGCACCTCAATAGGAGGCTTCTCTCAGCTCTAGGTATGTGAGAGGGACCCTGAGTTTGCGGCCTCAAGTGGAATGGACACCGCGATGCCCTGACTCGAAATAAGGCCGGATATCCCTGCAGTGACTTTAATGCAGGCTCGTCTTGCATCTCCCAAGACGAAAGGATGTCTGAATCCCCTGTTGAGACCACAGAGAAAGACCTAGTTCCCCACCTCATCGCGACCGGAGGCCTCACATCCCTTGAAAATTCCAGAGGTACGCGGAGATCAGTGCCTCCAAAGGAGACGATGCCTGACTCCTCGTGAAACTTGATAGTAGTCCCAGGATTACTGTGGCACGTGGAAAGGGACTCTTGGTCTCCCGCCTCAGCTGGAGAGGCGTCCCAATTGCCCTGCCAAGCCTCGAGGAGAACCCCGAGTTGTCCCTCGCAACTAGGCAGGAGTCCTGACGTCGCTGAACAAACACGTGGGTGGAAGGGCCATCCCCGTCGTAACTCGAAAATATACCCCAGGTTCCCGCCGCAACTCGAGAAAAACCATGAGACTTCCCCGTCGCCGCGAGATGAGGCCCGATTCCCCTGCACTGCGTGCAGAGCAATTCCGTGTTGCACATCACACATGAAAGGAGCCTTGATTTCCTTGACGGCACTCCATAGAAACCCCAAGAACACTGTTTCAAGGCTAGAGGGATCCTGAGGTCACTGTAGCAACACGAAGGAGCTCCGTGGACCAAAAATCAACTCGAGATGAGAGGTTAGTCCCTGGCTTCGACTCCAGAGGAATACCACCTTACCACAAGCACCTCAAGAGGAGGCTTCTGTCAGCTCTAGGTATGTGAGAGGGACCCTGATTTTGCGGCCTCAACTGGAATGGACACTGCGATGCCCTGACTCGAAATAAGGCCGGATATCCCTGCAGTGACTTGAATGCAGGCTCGTCTTGCATCTCCCAAGACGAAAGGATGTCTGAATCCCCTGTGGAGACCACAGAGAAAGACCTAGTTCCCCACCTCATCGCGACCGGAGGCCTCACATCCCTTGAAAACTCCAGAGGTACGCGGAGATCAGTGCCTCCAAAGGAGACGATGCCTGACTCCTCGTGAAACTTGATAGGAGTCCCAGGATTCCTTTGACACGTGGAAAGGGACACTTGGTCTCCCGCCTCAGCTGGAGAGGCATCCCAATTGCCCTGCCAAGCCTCGAGGAGAATCCCGAGTTGTCCCTCGCAACTAGGCAGGAGTCCTGACGTCGCTGAACAAACACGTGTGTGGAAGGGCCATCCCCGTCGTAACTCGAGAATATACCCCAGGTTCCCGCCGCAACTCGAGAAAAACCATGAGACTTCCCCCTCGCCGCGAGATGAGGCCCGATTCCCCTGCACTGCGTGCAGAGCAATTCCGTGTTGCACATCACACATGAAAGGAGCCTTGATTTCCTTGATGGCACTCCAGAGAAACCCCAAGAACACTGTTTCAAGGCTAGAGGGATCCTGAGGTCACTGTAGCAACACGAAAGAGCTCCGTGGACCAAAAATCAACTCGAGATGACAGGTTAGTCCCTGGCTTTGACTCCAGAGGAATACCACCTTACCACAAGCACCTCAAGAGGAGGCTTCTCTCAGCTCTAGGTATGTGAGAGGGACCCTGAGTTTGCGGCCTCCAGTTGAATGGGCACCGCGATGCCCTCACTCGAAATAAGGCCGGATATCCCTGCAGTGACTTGAATGCAGGTTCGTCTTGCATCTCCCAAGACGAAAGGATGTCTGAATCCCCTGTGGAGACCACAGAGAAAGACCTAGTTCCCCACCTCATCGCGACCGGAGGCCTCACATCCTTTGAAAACTCTAGAGGTACGCGGAGATCATTGCCTCCAAAGGAGACGGTGCCTGACTCCTCGTGAAACTTGATAGGAGTCCCAGGATTCCTGTGGCACGTGGAAAGGGACCCTTGGTCTCCCGCCTCAGCTGGAGAGGCGTCCCAATTGCCCTGCCAAGCCTCGAGGAGAATCCCGAGTTTTCCCTCGCAACTAGGCAGGAGTCCTGCCGTCGCTGAACTAACACGTGTGTGGAAGGGCCATCCCCGTCGTAACTCGAGAATATACCCCAGGTTCCCGCCGCAACTCGAGAAAAACCATGAGACTTCCCCCTCACCGCGAGATGAGGCCCGATTCCCCTGCACTGCGTGCAGAGCAATTCCGTGTTTCACATCACACATGAAAGGAGCCTTGATTTCCTTGATGGCACTCCAGAGAAACCCCAAGAACACTGTTTCAAGGCTGGAGGGATCCTGAGGTCAATGTAGCAGCACGAAAGAGCTCCGTGGACCATGAATCAACTCGAGATGAGAGGTTAGTCCCTGGCTTCGACTCCAGAGGAATACCAGCTTACCACAAGCACCTCAAGAGGAGGCTTCTCTCAGCTCTAGGTATGTGAGAGGGACCCTGAGTTTGCGGCCTCAACTAGAATGGACACCGCGATGCCCTGACTCGAAATAAGGCCGGATATCCCTGCAGTGACTTGAATGCAGGCTCGTCTTGCATCTCCCAAGACGAAAGGATGTCTGAATCCCCTGTGGAGACCGCAGAGAAAGACCTAGTTCCCCACCTCATGGCGACCGGAGGCCTCACATCCTTTGAAAACTCCAGAGGTCCGCGGAGATCAGTGCCTCCAAAGGAGACGATGCCTGACTCCTCGTGAAACTTGATAGGAGTCCCAGGATTCCTGTGGCACGTGGAAAGGGACCCTTGGTCTCCACCTCAGCTGGAGAGGCGTCCCAATTGCCCTGCCAAGCCTCGAGGAGAATCCCGAGTTGTCCCTCGCAACTAGGCAGGAGTCCTGACGTCGCTGAACAAACACGTGGGTGGAAGGGCCATCCCCGTCGTAACTCGAGAATATACCCCAGGTTCCCGCCGCAACTCGAGAAAAACCATGAGACTTCCCCCTTGCCGCGAGATGAGGCCCGATTCCCCTGCACTGCGTGCAGAGCAATTCCGTGTTGCACATCACACATGAAAGGAGCCTTGATTTCCTTGATGGCACTCCAGAGAAACCCCAAGAACACTGTTTCAAGGCTAGAGGGATCCTGACGTCACTGTAGCAACACGAAAGAGCTCCGTGGACGAAAAATCAACTCGAGATGTGAGGTTAGTCCCTGGCTTCGACTCCAGAGGAATACCACCTTACCACAAGCACCTCAAGAGGAGGCATCTCTCAGCTCTAGGTATGTGAGAGGGACCCTGAGTTTGCGGCCTCAAGTGGAATGGACACCGCGATGCCCTGCCGCGAAATAAGGCCGGATATCCCTGCAGTGACTTTAATGCAGGCTCGTCTTGCATCTCCCAAGACGAAAGGATGTCTGAATCCCCTGTGGAGACCACAGAGAAAGACCTAGTTCCCCACCTCATCGCGACCGGAGGCATCACATCCCTTGAAAACTCCAGAGGTACGCGGAGATCAGTGCCTCCAAAGGAGACGATGCCTGACTCCTCGTGAAACTTGATAGTAGTCCCAGGATTCCTGTGGCACGTGGAAAGGGACCCTTGGTCTCCCGCCTCAGCTGGAGAGGCGTCCCAATTGCCCTGCCAAGCCTCAAGGAGAACCCCGAGTTGTCCCTCGCAACTAGGCAGGAGTCCTGACGTCGCTGAACAAACACGTGGTTGGAAGGGCCATCCCCGTCGTAACTCGAGAATATACCCCAGGTTCCCGCCGCAACTCGAGAAAAACCATGAGACTTCCCCCTCGCCGCGAGATGAGGCCCGATTCCCCTGCACTGCGTGCAGAGCAATTCCGTGTTGCACATCACACATGAAAGGAGACTTGATTTCCTTGACGGCACTCCAGCGAAACCCCAAGAACACTGTTTCAAGGCTAGAGGGATCCTGAGGTCACTGTAGCAACACGAAAGAGCTCCGTGGACCAAAAATCAACTCGAGATGAGAGGTTAGTCCCTGGCTTCGACTCCAGAGGAATACCACCTTACCACAAGCACCTCAAGAGGAGGCTTCTGTCAGCTCTAGGTATGTGAGAGGGACCCTGATTTTGCGGCCTCAACTGGAATGGACACTGCGATGCCCTGACTCGAAATAAGGCCGGATATCCCTGCAGTGACTTGAATGCAGGCTCGTCTTGCATCTCCCAAGATGAAAGGGTGTCTGAATCCCCTGTGGAGACCACAGAGAAAGACCTAGTTCCCCACCTCACGGCGACCGGAGGCCTCACATACTTTGAAAGCTCCAGAGGTACGCGGAGATCAGTGCCTCCAAAGGAGACGATGCCTGACTCCTCGTGAAACTTGATAGGAATCACAGGATTCCTGTGGCACGTGGAAAGGGACCCTTGGTCTCCCGCCTCAGCTGGAGAGGCGTCCCAATTGCCCTGCCAAGCCTCGAGGAGAATCCCGAGTTGTCCCTCGCAACTAGGCAGGAGTCCTGACGTCGCTGAACAAACACGTGTGTGGAAGGGCCATCCCCGTCGTAACTCGAGAATATACCCCAGGTTCCCGCCGCAACTCGAAAAAAAACCATGAGACTTCCCCCTCGCCCCGAGATGAGGCCCGATTCCCCTGCACTGCGTGCAGAGCAATTCTGTGTTGCACATCACACATGAAAGGCGCCTTGATTTCCTTGACTGCACTCCAGCGAAACCCCAAGAACACTGTTTCAAGGCTAGAGGGATCCTGAGGTCACTGTAGCAACACGAAAGAGCACCGTGGAACAAAAATCAACTCGAGATGAGAGCTTAGTCCCTGGCTTCGACTCCAGAGGAATGCCACCTAACCACAAGCACCTCAAGAGGAGGCTTCTCTCAGCTCTAGGTATGTGAGCGGGACCCTGAGTTTGCAGCCTCAAGTGGAATGGACACCGCGTTGCCCTGACGCGAAATAAGGCCGGATATCCCTGCAGTGACTTGAATGCAGGCTCGTCTTGCATCTCCCAAGACGAAAGGATGTCTGAATCCCCTGTGGAGACCACAGAGAAAGACCTAGTTCCCCACCTCATCGCGACCGGAGGCCTCACATCCCCTGAAAACTCCAGAGGTACGCGGAGATCAGTGCCTCCAAAGGAGACGATGCCTGACTCCTCGTGAAACTTGATAGGAGTCCCAGGATTCCTGTGGCACGTGGAAAGGGACCCTTGGTCTCCCGCCTAGGCTGGAGAGGCGTCCCAATTGCCCTGCCAAGCCTCGAGGAGAATCCCGAGTTGTCCCTCGCCACTAGGCAGCAGTCCTGACGTCGCTGAACAAACACGTGGGTGGAAGGGCCATCCCCGTCGTAACTCGAGAATATACCCCAGGTTCCCGCCGCAACTCGAAAAAAAAACATGAGACTTCCCCCTCGCCCCGAGATGAGGCCCGATTCCCCTGCACTGCGTGCAGAGCAATTCCGTGTTGCACATCACACATGAAAGGAGCCTTGATTTCCTTGACGGCACTCCAGCGAAAACCCAAGAACACTGTTTCAAGGCTAGAGGAATCCTGAGGTCACTGTAGCAACACGAAAGAGCACCGTGGAACAAAAATCAACTCGAGATGAGAGCTTAGTCCCTGGCTTCGACTCCAGAGGAATACCACCTTACCACAAGCACCTCAAGAGGAGGCTTCTCTCAGCTCTAGGTATGTGAGCGGGACCCTGAGTTTGCAGCCTCAAGTGGAATGGACACCGCGTTGCCCTGACGCGAAATAAGGCCGGATATCCCTGCAGTGACTTGAATGCAGGCTCGTCTTGCATCTCCCAAGACGAAAGGATGTCTGAATCCCCTGTGGAGACCACAGAGAAAGACCTAGTTCCCCACCTCATCGCGACCGGAGGCCTCACATCCCTTGAAAACTCCAGAGGTACGCGGAGATCAGTGCCTCCAAAGGAGACGATGCCTGACTCCTCGTGAAACTTGATAGGAGTCCCAGGATTCCTTTGACACGTGGAAAGGGACACTTGGTCTCCCGCCTCAGCTGGAGAGGCGTCCCAATTGCCCTGCCAAGCCTCGAGGAGAATCCCGAGTTGTCCCTTGCAACTAGGCAGGAGTTCTGACGTCGCTGAACTAATAAGTGTGTGGAAGGGCCATTCCTGTCGTAACTCGAGAATATACCCCAGGTTCCCGCCGCAACTCGAGAAAAACCATGAGACTTCCCCCTCGCCGCGAGATGAGGCCCGATTCCCCTGCACTGCGTGCAGAGCAATTCCGTGTTGCACATCACACATGAAAGGAGCCTTGATTTCCTTGATGGCACTCCAGAGAAACCCCAAGAACACTGTTTCAAGGCTAGAGGGATCCTGAGGTCACTGTAGCAACACGAAAGAGCTCCGTGGACCAAAAATCAACTCGAGATGAGAGGTTAGTCCCTGGCTTCGACTCCAGAGGAATACCACCTTACCACAAGCACCTCAAGAGGAGGCTTCTCTCAGCTCTAGGTATGTGAGAGGGACCCTGAGTTTGCGGCCTCAAGTGGAATGGACACCGCGATGCCCTGGCTCGAAATAAGGCCGGATATCCCTGCAGTGACTTGAATGCAGGCTCGTCTTGCATCTCCCAAGACGAAAGGATGTCTGAATCCCCTGTGGAGACCACAGAGAAAGACCTAGTTCCCCACCTCATCGCGACCGGAGGCCTCACATCCTTTGAAAACTCCAGAGGTCCGCGGAGATCAGTGCCTCCAAAGGAGACGATGCCTGACTCCTCGTGAAACTTGATAGGAGTCCCAGGATTCCTGTGGCACGTGGAAAGGGACACTTGGTCTCCACCTCAGCTGGAGAGGCGTCCCAATTGCCCTGCCAAGCCTCGAGGAGAATCCCGAGTTGTCCCTCGCAACTAGGCAGGAGTCCTGACGTCGCTGAACAAACACGTGGGTGGAAGTGCCATCCCCGTCGTAACTCGAGAATATACCCCAGGTTCCCGCCGCAACTCGAGAAAAACCATGAGACTTCCCCCTTGCCGCGAGATGAGGCCCGATTCCCCTGCACTGCGTGCAGAGCAATTCCGTGTTGCACATCACACATGAAAGGAGCCTTGATTTCCTTGATGGCACTCCAGAGAAACCCCAAGAACACTGTTTCAAGGCTAGAGGGATCCTGACGTCACTGTAGCAACACGAAAGAGCTCCGTGGACGAAAAATCAACTCGAGATGAAAGGTTAGTCCCTGGCTTCGACTCCAGAGGAATACCACCTTACCACAAGCACCTCAAGAGGAGGCATCTCTCAGCTCTAGGTATGTGAGAGGGACCCTGAGTTTGCGGCCTCAAGTGGAATGGACACCGCGATGCCCTGCCGCGAAATAAGGCCGGATATCCCTGCAGTGACTTTAATGCAGGCTCGTCTTGCATCTCCCAAGACGAAAGGATGTCTGAATCCCCTGTGGAGACCACAGAGAAAGACCTAGTTCCCCACCTCATCGCGACCGGAGGCATCACATCCCTTGAAAACTCCAGAGGTACGCGGAGATCAGTGCCTCCAAAGGAGACGATGCCTGACTCCTCGTGAAACTTGATAGTAGTCCCAGGATTCCTGTGGCACGTGGAAAGGGACCCTTGGTCTCCCGCCTCAGCTGGAGAGGCGTCCCAATTGCCCTGCCAAGCCTCAAGGAGAACCCCGAGTTGTCCCTCGCAACTAGGCAGGAGTCCTGACGTCGCTGAACAAACACGTGGCTGGAAGGGCCATCCCCGTCGTAACTCGAGAATATACCCCAGGTTCCCGCCGCAACTCGAGAAAAACCATGAGACTTCCCCCTCGCCGCGAGATGAGGCCCGATTCCCCTGCACTGCGTGCAGAGCAATTCCGTGTTGCACATCACACATGAAAGGAGACTTGATTTCCTTGACGGCACTCCAGCGAAACCCCAAGAACACTGTTTCAAGGCTAGAGGGATCCTGATGTCACTGTAGCAACACGAAAGAGCTCCGTGGACCAAAAATCAACTCGAGATGAGAGGTTAGTCCCTGGCTTCGACTCCAGAGGAATACCACCTTACCACAAGCACCTCAAGAGGAGGCTTCTGTCAGCTCTAGGTATGTGAGAGGGACCCTGATTTTGCGGCCTCAACTGGAATGGACACTGCGATGCCCTGACTCGAAATAAGGCCGGATATCCCTGCAGTGACTTGAATGCAGGCTCGTCTTGCATCTCCCAAGATGAAAGGGTGTCTGAATCCCCTGTGGAGACCACAGAGAAAGACCTAGTTCCCCACCTCACGGCGACCGGAGGCCTCACATACTTTGAAAGCTCCAGAGGTACGCGGAGATCAGTGCCTCCAAAGGAGACGATGCCTGACTCCTCGTGAAACTTGATAGGAGTCCCAGGATTCCTGTGGCACGTGGAAAGGGACCCTTGGTCTCCCGCCTCAGCTGGAGAGGCGTCCCAATTGCCCTGCCAAGCCTCGAGGAGAATCCCGAGTTGTCCCTCGCAACTAGGCAGGAGTCCTGACGTCGCTGAACAAACACGTGTGTGGAAGGGCCATCCCCGTCGTAACTCGAGAATATACCCCAGGTTCCCGCCGCAACTCGAAAAAAAACCATGAGACTTCCCCCTCGCCCCGAGATGAGGCCCGATTCCCCTGCACTGCGTGCAGAGCAATTCTGTGTTGCACATCACACATGAAAGGAGCCTTGATTTCCTTGACTGCACTCCAGCGAAACCGCAAGAACACTGTTTCAAGGCTAGAGGGATCCTGAGGTCACTGTAGCAACACGAAAGAGCACCGTGGAACAAAAATCAACTCGAGATGAGAGCTTAGTCCCTGGCTTCGACTCCAGAGGAATACCACCTTACCACAAGCACCTCAAGAGGAGGCTTCTCTCAGCTCTAGGTATGTGAGCGGGACCCTGAGTTTGCAGCCTCAAGTGGAATGGACACCGCGTTGCCCTGACGCGAAATAAGGCCGGATATCCCTGCAGTGACTTGAATGCAGGCTCGTCTTGCATCTCCCAAGACGAAAGGATGTCTGAATCCCCTGTGGAGACCACAGAGAAAGACCTAGTTCCCCACCTCATCGCGACCGGAGGCCTCACATCCCTTGAAAACTCCAGAGGTACGCGGAGATCAGTGCCTCCAAAGGAGACGATGCCTGACTCCTCGTGAAACTTGATAGGAGTCCCAGGATTCCTTTGACACGTGGAAAGGGACACTTGGTATCCCGCCTCAGCTGGAGAGGCGTCCCAATTGCCCTGCCAAGCCTCGAGGAGAATCCCGAGTTGTCCCTCGCAACTAGGCAGGAGTTCTGACGTCGCTGAACAAACACGTGTGTGGAAGGGCCATCCCCGTCGTAACTCGAGAATATACCCCAGGTTCCCGCCGCAACTCGAAAAAAAAACATGAGACTTCCCCCTCGCCGCGAGATGAGGCCCGATTCCCCTGCACTGCGTGCAGAGCAATTCCGTGTTGCACATCGCACATGAAAGGAGCCTTGATTTCCTTGACGGCACTCCAGCGAAAACCCAAGAACACTGTTTCAAGGCTAGAGGAATCCTGAGGTCACTGTAGCAACACGAAAGAGCACCGTGGAACAAAAATCAACTCGAGATGAGAGCTTAGTCCCTGGCTTCGACTCCAGAGGAATACCACCTTACCACAAGCACCTCAAGAGGAGGCTTCTCTCAGCTCTAGGTATGTGAGCGGGACCCTGAGTTTGCAGCCTCAAGTGGAATGGACACCGCGTTGCCCTGACGCGAAATAAGGCCGGATATCCCTGCAGTGACTTGAATGCAGGCTCGTCTTGCATCTCCCAAGACGAAAGGATGTCTGAATCCCCTGTGGAGACCACAGAGAAAGACCTAGTTCCCCACCTCATCGCGACCGGAGGCCTCACATCCCTTGAAAACTCCAGAGGTACGCGGAGATCAGTGCCTCCAAAGGAGACGATGCCTGACTCCTCGTGAAACTTGATAGGAGTCCCAGGATTCCTTTGACACGTGGAAAGGGACACTTGGTCTCCCGCCTCAGCTGGAGAGGCGTCCCAATTGCCCTGCCAAGCCTCGAGGAGAATCCCGAGTTGTCCCTCGCAACTAGGCAGGAGTTCTGACGTCGCTGAACTAATAAGTGTGTGGAAGGGCCATTCCTGTCGTAACTCGAGAATATACCCCAGGTTCCCGCCGCAACTCGAGAAAAACCATGAGACTTCCCCCTCGCCGCGAGATGAGGCCCGATTCCCCTGCACTGCGTGCAGAGCAATTCCGTGTTGCACATCACACATGAAAGGAGCCTTGATTTCCTTGATGGCACTCCAGAGAAACCCCAAGAACACTGTTTCAAGGCTAGAGGGATCCTGAGGTCACTGTAGCAACACGAAAGAGCTCCGTGGACCAAAAATCAACTCGAGATGAGAGGTTAGTCCCTGGCTTCGACTCCAGAGGAATACCACCTTACCACAAGCACCTCAAGAGGAGGCTTCTCTCAGCTCTAGGTATGTGAGAGGGACCCTGAGTTTGCGGCCTCAAGTGGAATGGACACCGCGATGCCCTGGCTCGAAATAAGGCCGGATATCCCTGCAGTGACTTGAATGCAGGCTCGTCTTGCATCTCCCAAGACGAAAGGATGTCTGAATCCCCTGTGGAGACCACAGAGAAAGACCTAGTTCCCCACCTCATCGCGACCGGAGGCCTCACATCCTTTGAAAACTCCAGAGGTACGCAGAGATCAGTGTCTCCAAAGGAGACGATACTTGACTCCTCGTGAAACTTGATAGTAGTCCCAGGATTCCTGTGGCACGTGGAAAGGGACCCTTGGTCTCCCGCCTCAGCTGGAGAGGCGTCCCAATTGCCCTGCCAAGCCTCGAGGAGAACCCCAAGTTGTCCCTCGCAACTAGGCAGGAGTCCTGACGTCGCTGAACAAACACGTGTGTGGAAGGGCCATCCCCGTCGTAACTCGAGAATATACCCCAGGTTCCCGCCGCAATTCGAGAAAAACCATGAGACTTCCCCCTCGCCGCGAGATGAGGCCCGATTCCCCTGCACTGCGTGCAGAGCAATTCCGTGTTGCACATCACACATGAAAGGAGCCTTGATTTCCTTGACGGCACTCCAGCGAAACCCCAAGAACACTGTTTCAAGGCTAGAGGGATCCTGAGGTCACTGTAGCAACACGAAAGAGCTCCGTGGACCAAAAATCAACTCGAGATGAGAGGTTAGTCCCTGGCTTCGACTCCAGAGGAATACCACCTTACCACAAACACCTCAAGAGGAGGCTTCTCTCAGCTCTAGGTATGTGAGAGGGACCCTGAGTTTGCGGCCTCAAGTGGAATGGACACCGCGATGCCCTGACGCGAAATAAGGCCGGATATCCCTGCAGTGACTTGAATGCAGGCTCGTCTTGCATCTCCCAAGATGAAAGGATGTCTGAATCCCCTGTGGAGACCGCAGAGAAAGACCTAGTTCCCCACCTCATGGCAACCGGAGGCCTCACATCCTTTGAAAACTCCAGAGGTCCGCGGAGATCAGTGCCTCCAAAGGAGACGATGCCTGACTCCTCGTGAAACTTGATAGGAGTCCCAGGATTCCTGTGGCACGTGGAAAGGGACCCTTGGTCTCCACCTCAGCTGGAGAGGCGTCCCAATTGCCCTGCCAAGCCTCGAGGAGAATCCCGAGTTGTCCCTCGCAACTAGGCAGGAGTCCTGACGTCGCTGAACAAACACGTGGGTGGAAAGGCCATCCCCTTCGTAACTCGAGAATATACCCCAGGTTCCCGCCGCAACTCGAGAAAAACCATGAGACTTCCCCCTTGCCGCGAGATGAGGCCCGATTCCCCTGCACTGCGTGCAGAGCAATTCCGTGTTGCACATCACACATGAAAGGAGCCTTGATTTCCTTGATGGCACTCCAGAGAAACCCCAAGAACACTGTTTCAAGGCTAGAGGGATCCTGACGTCACTGTAGCAACACGAAAGAGCTCCGTGGACCAAAAATCAACTCGAGATGAGAGGTTAGTCCCTGGCTTCGACTCCAGAGGAATACCACCTTACCACAAGCACCTCAAGAGGAGGCATCTCTCAGCTCTAGGTATGTGAGAGGGACCCTGAGTTTGCGGCCTCAAGTGGAATGGACACCGCGATGCCCTGCCGCGAAATAAGGCCGGATATCCCTGCAGTGACTTTAATGCAGGCTCGTCTTGCATCTCCCAAGACGAAAGGATGTCTGAATCCCCTGTGGAGACCACAGAGAAAGACCTAGTTCCCCACCTCATCGCGACCGGAGGCATCACATCCCTTGAAAACTCCAGAGGTACGCGGAGATCAGTGCCTCCAAAGGAGACGATGCCTGACTCCTCGTGAAACTTGATAGTAGTCCCAGGATTCCTGTGGCACGTGGAAAGGGACCCTTGGTCTCCCGCCTCAGCTGGAGAGGCGTCCCAATTGCCCTGCCAAGCCTCAAGGAGAACCCCGAGTTGTCCCTCGCAACTAGGCAGGAGTCCTGACGTCGCTGAACAAACACGTGGTTGGAAGGGCCATCCCCGTCGTAACTCGAGAATATACCCCAGGTTCCCGCCGCAACTCGAGAAAAACCATGAGACTTCCCCCTCGCCGCGAGATGAGGCCCGATTCCCCTGCACTGCGTGCAGAGCAATTCCGTGTTGCACATCACACATGAAAGGAGACTTGATTTCCTTGACGGCACTCCAGCGAAACCCCAAGAACACTGTTTCAAGGCTATAGGGATCCTGATGTCACTGTAGCAACACGAAAGAGCTCCGTGGACCAAAAATCAACTCGAGATGAGAGGTTAGTCCCTGGCTTCGACTCCAGAGGAATACCACCTTACCACAAGCACCTCAAGAGGAGGCTTCTGTCAGCTCTAGGTATGTGAGAGGGACCCTGATTTTGCGGCCTCAACTGGAATGGACACTGCGATGCCCTGACTCGAAATAAGGCCGGATATCCCTGCAGTGACTTGAATGCAGGCTCGTCTTGCATCTCCCAAGATGAAAGGGTGTCTGAATCCCCTCTGGAGACCACAGAGAAAGACCTAGTTCCCCACCTCACGGCGACCGGAGGCCTCACATACTTTGAAAGCTCCAGAGGTACGCGGAGATCAGTGCCTCCAAAGGAGACGATGCCTGACTCCTCGTGAAACTTGATAGGAGTCCCAGGATTCCTGTGGCACGTGGAAAGGGACCCTTGGTCTCCCGCCTCAGCTGGAGAGGCGTCCCAATTGCCCTGCCAAGCCTCGAGGAGAATCCCGAGTTGTCCCTCGCAACTAGGCAGGAGTCCTGACGTCGCTGAACAAACACGTGTGTGGAAGGGCCATCCCCGTCGTAACTCGAGAATATACCCCAGGTTCCCGCCGCAACTCGAAAAAAAAACCATGAGACTTCCCCCTCGCCCCGAGATGAGGCCCGATTCCCCTGCACTGCGTGCAGAGCAATTCCGTGTTGCACATCACACATGAAAGGAGCCTTGATTTCCTTGACTGCACTCCAGAGAAACCCCAAGAACACTGTTTCAAGGCTAGAGGGATCCTGAGGTCACTGTAGCAACACGAAAGAGCACCGTGGAACAAAAATCAACTCGAGATGAGAGCTTAGTCCCTGGCTTCGACTCCAGAGGAATACCACCTTACCACAAGCACCTCAAGAGGAGGCTTCTCTCAGCTCTAGGTATGTGAGCGGGACCCTGAGTTTGCAGCCTCAAGTGGAATGGACACCGCGTTGCCCTGACGCGAAATAAGGCCGGATATCCCTGCAGTGACTTGAATGCAGGCTGGTCTTGCATCTCCCAAGACGAAAGGATGTCTGAATCCCCTGTGGAGACCACAGAGAAAGACCTAGTTCCCCACCTCATCGCGACCGGAGGCCTCACATCCCTTGAAAACTCCAGAGGTACGCGGAGATCAGTGCCTCCAAAGGAGACGATGCCTGACTCCTCGTGAAACTTGATAGGAGTCCCAGGATTCCTTTGACACGTGGAAAGGGACACTTGGTCTCCCGCCTCAGCTGGAGAGGCGTCCCAATTGCCCTGCCAAGCCTCGAGGAGAATCCCGAGTTGTCCCTCGCAACTAGGCAGGAGTTCTGACGTCGCTGAACAAACACGTGGGTGGAAGGGCCATTCCTGTCGTAACTCGAGAATATACCCCAGGTTCCCGCCGCAACTCGAGAAAAACCATGAGACTTCCCCCTCGCCGCGAGATGAGGCCCGATTCCCCTGCATTGCGTGCAGAGCAATTCCGTGTTGCACATCACACATGAAAGGAGCCTTGATTTCCTTGATGGCAGTCCAGAGAAACCCCAAGAACACTGTTTCAAGGCTAGAGGGATCCTGAGGTCACTGTAGCAACACGAAAGAGCTCCGTGGACCAAAAATCAACTCGAGATGAGAGGTTAGTCCCTGGCTTTGACTCCAGAGGAATACCACCTTACCACAAGCACCTCAAGAGGAGGCTTCTCTCAGCTCTAGGTATGTGAGAAGGACCCTGAATTTGCGGCCTCCAGTTGAATGGGCACCGCGATGCCCTCACTCGAAATAAGGCCGGATATCCCTGCAGTGACTTGAATGCAGGCTCGTCTTGCATCTCCCAAGGTGAAAGGATGATTGAATCCCCTGTGGAGACCACAGAGAAAGACCTAGTTCCCCACCTCATGGCGACCGGAGGCCTCACATCCTTTGAAAACTCTAGAGGTACGCGGAGATCAGTGCCTCCAAAGGAGACGATGCCTGACTCCTCGTGAAACTTGATAGGAGTCCCAGGATTCCTGTGGCACGTGGAAAGGGACCCTTG
The DNA here is from genome assembly GCF_910594005.1 of Cervus elaphus. Taxonomy (NCBI): domain Eukaryota; kingdom Metazoa; phylum Chordata; class Mammalia; order Artiodactyla; family Cervidae; genus Cervus; species Cervus elaphus. The sequence continues at coordinate 127,195 of NC_057815.1, read as the reverse complement.
GTCTCCCGCCTAGGCTGGAGAGGCGTCCCAATTGCCCTGCCAAGCCTCGAGGAGAATCCCGAGTTGTCCCTCGCCACTAGGCAGGAGTCCTGACGTCGCTGAAGAAACACGTGGGTGGAAGGGCCATCCCCGTCGTAACTCGAGAATATACCCCAGGTTCCCGCCACAACTCGAGAAAAACCATGAGACTTCCACCTCGCCGCGAGATGAGGCCCGATTCCCCTGCACTGCGTGCAGAGCAATTCCGTGTTGCACATCACACATGAAAGGAGCCTTGATTTCCTTGATGGCACTCCAGAGAAACCCCAAGAACACTGTTTCAAGGATAGAGTGATCCTGAGGTCACTGTAGCAACACGAAAGAGCTCCGTGGACCAAAAATCAACTCGAGATGAGAGGTTAGTCCCTGGCTTCGACTCCAGAGGAATACCACCTTACCACAAGCACCTCAAGAGGAGGCTTCTCTCAGCTCTAGGTATGTGAGAGGGACCCTGAGTTTGCGGCCTCAAGTGGAATGGACACCGCGATGCCCTGGCTCGAAATAAGGCCGGATATCCCTGCAGTGACTTGAATGCAGGCTCGTCTTGCATCTCCCAAGACGAAAGGATGTCTGAATCCCCTGTGGAGACCACAGAGAAAGACCTAGTTCCCCACCTCATCGCGACCGGAGGCCTCACATCCTTTGAAAATTCCAGAGGTACGCAGAGATCAGTGTCTCCAAAGGAGACGATACTTGACTCCTCGTGAAACTTGATAGTAGTCCCAGGATTCCTGTGGCACGTGGAAAGGGACCCTTGGTCTCCCGCCTCAGCTGGAGAGGCGTCCCAATTGCCCTGCCAAGCCTCGAGGAGAATCCCGAGTTGTCCCTCGCAACTAGGCAGGAGTCCTGACGTCGCTGAACAAACACGTGGTTGGAAGGGCCATCCCCGTCGTAACTCTAGAATATACCCCAGGTTCCCGCCGCAATTCGAGAAAAACCATGAGACTTCCCCCTCGCCGCGAGATGAGGCCCGATTCCCCTGCACTGCGTGCAGAGCAATTCCGTGTTGCACATCACACATGAAAGGAGCCTTGATTTCCTTGACGGCACTCCAGCGAAACCCCAAGAACACTGTTTCAAGGCTAGAGGGATCCTGATGTCACTGTAGCAACACGAAAGAGCTCCGTGGACCAAAAATCAACTCGAGATGAGAGGTTAGTCCCTGGCTTCGACTCCAGAGGAATACCACCTTACCACAAGCACCTCAAGAGGAGGCTTCTGTCAGCTCTAGGTATGTGAGAGGGACCCTGATTTTGCGGCCTCAACTGGAATGGACACTGCGATGCCCTGACTCGAAATAAGGCCGGATATCCCTGCAGTGACTTGAATGCAGGCTCGTCTTGCATCTCCCAAGATGAAAGGATGTCTGAATCCCCTGTGGAGACCACAGAGAAAGACCTAGTTCCCCACCTCACGGCGACCGGAGGCCTCACATACTTTGAAAGCTCCAGAGGTACGCGGAGATCAGTGCCTCCAAAGGAGACGATGCCTGACTCCTCGTGAAACTTGATAGGAGTCCCAGGATTCCTGTGGCACGTGGAAAGGGACACTTGGTCTCCCGCCTCAGATGGAGAGGCGTCCCAATTGCCCTGCCAAGCCTCGAGGAGAATCCTGAGTTGTCCCTCGCAACTAGGCAGGAGTCCTGACGTCGCTGAACAAACACGTGTGTGGAAGGGCCATCCCCGTCGTAACTCGAGAATATACCCCAGGTTCCCGCCGCAACTCGAAAAAAAAACATGAGACTTCCCCCTCGCCCCGAGATGAGGCCCGATTCCCCTGCACTGCGTGCAGAGCAATTCCGTGTTGCACATCACACATGAAAGGAGCCTTGATTTCCTTGACGGCACTCCAGCGAAAACCCAAGAACACTGTTTCAAGGCTAGAGGAATCCTGAGGTCACTGTAGCAACACGAAAGAGCACCGTGGAACAAAAATCAACTCGAGATGAGAGCTTAGTCCCTGGCTTCGACTCCAGAGGAATACCACCTTACCACAAGCACCTCAAGAGGAGGCTTCTGTCAGCTCTAGGTATGTGAGCGGGACCCTGAGTTTGCAGCCTCAAGTGGAATGGACACCGCGTTGCCCTGACGCGAAATAAGGCCGGATATCCCTGCAGTGACTTGAATGCAGGCTCGTCTTGCATCTCCCAAGACGAAAGGATGTCTGAATCCCCTGTGGAGACCACAGAGAAAGACCTAGTTCCCCACCTCATCGCGACCGGAGGCCTCACATCCCTTGAAAACTCCAGAGGTACGCGGAGATCAGTGCCTCCAAAGGAGACGATGCCTGACTCCTCGTGAAACTTGATAGGAGTCCCAGGATTCCTTTGACACGTGGAAAGGGACACTTGGTCTCCCGCCTCAGCTGGAGAGGCGTCCCAATTGCCCTGCCAAGCCTCGAGGAGAATCCCGAGTTGTCCCTTGCAACTAGGCAGGAGTTCTGACGTCGCTGAACTAATAAGTGTGTGGAAGGGCCATTCCTGTCGTAACTCGAGAATATACCCCAGGTTCCCGCCGCAACTCGAGAAAAACCATGAGACTTCCCCCTCGCCGCGAGATGAGGCCCGATTCCCCTGCACTGCGTGCAGAGCAATTCCGTGTTGCACATCACACATGAAAGGAGCCTTGATTTCCTTGATGGCACTCCAGAGAAACCCCAAGAACACTGTTTCAAGGCTAGAGGGATCCTGAGGTCACTGTAGCAACACGAAAGAGCTCCGTGGACCAAAAATCAACTCGAGATGAGAGGTTAGTCCCTGGCTTCGACTCCAGAGGAATACCACCTTACCACAAGCACCTCAAGAGGAGGCTTCTCTCAGCTCTAGGTATGTGAGAGGGACCCTGAGTTTGCGGCCTCAAGTGGAATGGACACCGCGATGCCCTGGCTCGAAATAAGGCCGGATATCCCTGCAGTGACTTGAATGCAGGCTCGTCTTGCATCTCCCAAGACGAAAGGATGTCTGAATCCCCTGTGGAGACCACAGAGAAAGACCTAGTTCCCCACCTCATCGCGACCGGAGGCCTCACATCCTTTGAAAACTCCAGAGGTCCGCGGAGATCAGTGCCTCCAAAGGAGACGATGCCTGACTCCTCGTGAAACTTGATAGGAGTCCCAGGATTCCTGTGGCACGTGGAAAGGGACCCTTGGTCTCCACCTCAGCTGGAGAGGCGTCCCAATTGCCCTGCCAAGCCTCGAGGAGAATCCTGAGTTGTCCCTCGCAACTAGGCAGGAGTCCTGACGTCGCTGAACAAACACGTGGGTGGAAGGGCCATCCCCGTCGTAACTCGAGAATATACCCCAGGTTCCCGCCGCAACTCGAGAAAAACCATGAGACTTCCCCCTTGCCGCGAGATGAGGCCCGATTCCCCTGCACTGCGTGCAGAGCAATTCCGTGTTGCACATCACACATGAAAGGAGCCTTGATTTCCTTGATGGCACTCCAGAGAAACCCCAAGAACACTGTTTCAAGGCTAGAGGGATCCTGACGTCACTGTAGCAACACGAAAGAGCTCCGTGGACGAAAAATCAACTCGAGATGAGAGGTTAGTCCCTGGCTTCGACTCCAGAGGAATACCACCTTACCACAAGCACCTCAAGAGGAGGCATCTCTCAGCTCTAGGTATGTGAGAGGGACCCTGAGTTTGCGGCCTCAAGTGGAATGGACACCGCGATGCCCTGCCGCGAAATAAGGCCGGATATCCCTGCAGTGACTTGAATGCAGGCTCGTCTTGCATCTCCCAAGACGAAAGGATGTCTGAATCCCCTGTGGAGACCACAGAGAAAGACCTAGTTCCCCAGCTCATCGCGACCGGAGGCCTCACATCCTTTGAAAACTCCAGAGGTACGCGGAGATCAGTGCCTCCAAAGGAGACGATGCCTGACTCCTCGTGAAACTTGATAGTAGTCCCAGGATTCCTGTGGCACGTGGAAAGGGACCCTTGGTCTCCCGCCTCAGCTGGACAGGCGTCCCAATTGCCCTGCCAAGCCTCAAGGAGAACCCCGAGTTGTCCCTCGCAACTAGGCAGGAGTCCTGACGTCGCTGAACAAACACGTGGTTGGAAGGGCCATCCCCGTCGTAACTCGAGAATATACCCCAGGTTCCCGCCGCAACTCGAGAAAAACCATGAGACTTCCCCCTCGCCGCGAGATGAGGCCCGATTCCCCTGCACTGCGTGCAGAGCAATTCCGTGTTGCACATCACACATGAAAGGAGACTTGATTTCCTTGACGGCACTCCAGCGAAACCCCAAGAACACTGTTTCAAGGCTAGAGGGATCCTGATGTCACTGTAGCAACACGAAAGAGCTCCGTGGACCAAAAATCAACTCGAGATGAGAGGTTAGTCCCTGGCTTCGACTCCAGAGGAATACCACCTTACCACAAGCACCTCAAGAGGAGGCTTCTGTCAGCTCTAGGTATGTGAGAGGGACCCTGATTTTGCGGCCTCAACTGGAATGGACACTGCGATGCCCTGACTCGAAATAAGGCCGGATATCCCTGCAGTGACTTGAATGCAGGCTCGTCTTGCATCTCCCAAGATGAAAGGGTGTCTGAATCCCCTGTGGAGACCACAGAGAAAGACCTAGTTCCCCACCTCACGGCGACCGGAGGCCTCACATACTTTGAAAGCTCCAGAGGTACGCGGAGATCAGTGCCTCCAAAGGAGACGATGCCTGACTCCTCGTGAAACTTGATAGGAGTCCCAGGATTCCTGTGGCACGTGGAAAGGGACCCTTGGTCTCCCGCCTCAGCTGGAGAGGCGTCCCAATTGCCCTGCCAAGCCTCGAGGAGAATCCCGAGTTGTCCCTCGCAACTAGGCAGGAGTCCTGACGTCGCTGAACAAACACGTGTGTGGAAGGGCCATCCCCGTCGTAACTCGAGAATATACCCCAGGTTCCCGCCGCAACTCGAAAAAAAAACCATGAGACTTCCCCCTCGCCCCGAGATGAGGCCCGATTCCCCTGCACTGCGTGCAGAGCAATTCTGTGTTGCACATCACACATGAAAGGAGCCTTGATTTCCTTGACTGCACTCCAGCGAAACCCCAAGAACACTGTTTCAAGGCTAGAGGGATCCTGAGGTCACTGTAGCAACACGAAAGAGCACCGTGGAACAAAAATCAACTCGAGATGAGAGCTTAGTCCCTGGCTTCGACTCCAGAGGAATGCCACCTAACCACAAGCACCTCAAGAGGAGGCTTCTCTCAGCTCTAGGTATGTGAGCGGGACCCTGAGTTTGCAGCCTCAAGTGGAATGGACACCGCGTTGCCCTGACGCGAAATAAGGCCGGATATCCCTGCAGTGACTTGAATGCAGGCTCGTCTTGCATCTCCCAAGACGAAAGGATGTCTGAATCCCCTGTGGAGACCACAGAGAAAGACCTAGTTCCCCACCTCATCGCGACCGGAGGCCTCACATCCCTTGAAAACTCCAGAGGTACGCGGAGATCAGTGCCTCCAAAGGAGACGATGCCTGACTCCTCGTGAAACTTGATAGGAGTCCCAGGATTCCTTTGACACGTGGAAAGCGACACTTGGTATCCCGCCTCAGCTGGAGAGGCGTCCCAATTGCCCTGCCAAGCCTCGAGGAGAATCCCGAGTTGTCCCTCGCAACTAGGCAGGAGTTCTGACGTCGCTGAACAAACACGTGTGTGGAAGGGCCATCCCCGTCGTAACTCGAGAATATACCCCAGGTTCCCGCCGCAACTCGAAAAAAAAACATGAGACTTCCCCCTCGCCCCGAGATGAGGCCCGATTCCCCTGCACTGCGTGCAGAGCAATTCCGTGTTGCACATCACACATGAAAGGAGCCTTGATTTCCTTGACGGCACTCCAGCGAAAACCCAAGAACACTGTTTCAAGGCTAGAGGAATCCTGAGGTCACTGTAGCAACACGAAAGAGCACCGTGGAACAAAAATCAACTCGAGATGAGAGCTTAGTCCCTGGCTTCGACTCCAGAGGAATACCACCTTACCACAAGCACCTCAAGAGGAGGCTTCTCTCAGCTCTAGGTATGTGAGCGGGACCCTGAGTTTGCAGCCTCAAGTGGAATGGACACCGCGTTGCCCTGACTCGAAATAAGGCCGGATATCCCTGCAGTGACTTGAATGCAGGCTCGTCTTGCATCTCCCAAGACGAAAGGATGTCTGAATCCCCTGTGGAGACCACAGAGAAAGACCTAGTTCCCCACCTCATCGCGACCGGAGGCCTCACATCCCTTGAAAACTCCAGAGGTACGCGGAGATCAGTGCCTCCAAAGGAGACGATGCCTGACTCCTCGTGAAACTTGATAGGAGTCCCAGGATTCCTTTGACACGTGGAAAGGGACACTTGGTCTCCCGCCTCAGCTGGAGAGGCGTCCCAATTGCCCTGCCAAGCCTCGAGGAGAATCCCGAGTTGTCCCTCCCAACTAGGCAGGAGTTCTGACGTCGCTGAACTAATAAGTGTGTGGAAGGGCCATTCCTGTCGTAACTCGAGAATATACCCCAGGTTCCCGCCGCAACTCGAGAAAAACCATGAGACTTCCCCCTCGCCGCGAGATGAGGCCCGATTCCCCTGCACTGCGTGCAGAGCAATTCCGTGTTGCACATCACACATGAAAGGAGCCTTGATTTCCTTGATGGCACTCCAGAGAAACCCCAAGAACACTGTTTCAAGGCTAGAGGGATCCTGAGGTCACTGTAGCAACACGAAAGAGCTCCGTGGACCAAAAATCAACTCGAGATGAGAGGTTAGTCCCTGGCTTTGACTCCAGAGGAATACCACCTTACCACAAGCACCTCAAGAGGAGGCTTCTCTCAGCTCTAGGTATGTGAGAAGGACCCTGAATTTGCGGCCTCCAGTTGAATGGGCACCGCGATGCCCTCACTCGAAATAAGGCCGGATATCCCTGCAGTGACTTGAATGCAGGCTCGTCTTGCATCTCCCAAGGTGAAAGGATGATTGAATCCCCTGTGGAGACCACAGAGAAAGACCTAGTTCCCCACCTCATGGCGACCGGAGGCCTCACATCCTTTGAAAACTCTAGAGGTACGCGGAGATCAGTGCCTCCAAAGGAGACGATGCCTGACTCCTCGTGAAACTTGATAGGAGTCCCAGGATTCCTGTGGCACGTGGAAAGGGACCCTTGGTCTCCCGCCTAGGCTGGAGAGGCGTCCCAATTGCCCTGCCAAGCCTCGAGGAGAATCCCGAGTTGTCCCTCGCCACTAGGCAGCAGTCCTGACGTCGCTGAACAAACACGTGGGTGGAAGGGCCATCCCCGTCGTAACTCGAGAATATACCCCAGGTTCCCGCCACAACTCGAGAAAAACCATGAGACTTCCCCCTCGCCGCGAGATGAGGCCCGATTCCCCTGCACTGCGTGCAGAGCAATTCCGTGTTGCACATCACACATGAAAGGAGCCTTGATTTCCTTGATGGCACTCCAGAGAAACCCCAAGAACACTGTTTCAAGGATAGAGTGATCCTGAGGTCACTGTAGCAACACGAAAGAGCTCCGTGGACCAAAAATCAACTCGAGATGAGAGGTTAGTCCCTGGCTTCGACTCCAGAGGAATACCACCTTACCACAAGCACGTCAAGAGGAGGCTTCTCTCAGCTCTAGGTATGTGAGAGGGACCCTGAGTTTGCGGCCTCAAGTGGAATGGACACCGCGATGCCCTGGCTCGAAATAAGGCCGGATATCCCTGCAGTGACTTGAATGCAGGCTCGTCTTGCATCTCCCAAGACGAAAGGATGTCTGAATCCCCTGTGGAGACCACAGAGAAAGACCTAGTTCCCCACCTCATCGCGACCGGAGGCCTCACATCCTTTGAAAATTCCAGAGGTACGCAGAGATCAGTGTCTCCAAAGGAGACGATACTTGACTCCTCGTGAAACTTAATAGTAGTCCCAGGATTCCTGTGGCACGTGGAAAGGGACCCTTGGTCTCCCGCCTCAGCTGGAGAGGCGTCCCAATTGCCCTGCCAAGCCTCGAGGAGAATCCCGAGTTGTCCCTCGCAACTAGGCAGGAGTCCTGACGTCGCTGAACAAACACGTGTGTGGAAGGGCCATCCCCGTCGTAACTCGAGAATATACCCCAGGTTCCCGCCGCAACTCGAAAAAAAAACATGAGACTTCCCCCTCGCCCCGAGATGAGGCCCGATTCCCCTGCACTGCGTGCAGAGCAATTCTGTGTTGCACATCACACATGAAAGGCGCCTTGATTTCCTTGACTGCACTCCAGCGAAACCCCAAGAACACTGTTTCAAGGCTAGAGGGATCCTGAGGTCACTGTAGCAACACGAAAGAGCACCGTGGAACAAAAATCAACTCGAGATGAGAGCTTAGTCCCTGGCTTCGACTCCAGAGGAATGCCACCTAACCACAAGCACCTCAAGAGGAGGTTTCTCTCAGCTCTAGGTATGTGAGCGGGACCCTGAGTTTGCAGCCTCAAGTGGAATGGACACCGCGTTGCCCTGACGCGAAATAAGGCCGGATATCCCTGCAGTGACTTGAATGCAGGCTCGTCTTGCATCTCCCAAGACGAAAGGTTGTCTGAATCCCCTGTGGAGACCACAGAGAAAGACCTAGTTCCCCACCTCATCGCGACCGGAGGCCTCACATCCCTTGAAAACTCCAGAGGTACGCGGAGATCAGTGCCTCCAAAGGAGACGATGCCTGACTCCTCGTGAAACTTGATAGTAGTCCCAGGATTCCTGTGGCACGTGGAAAGGGACACTTGGTCTCCCGCCTCAGCTGGAGAGGCGTCCCAATTGCCCTGCCAAGCCTCGAGGAGAATCCCGAGTTGTCCCTCGCAACTAGGCAGGAGTTCTGACGTCGCTGAACAAACACGTGGGTGGAAGGGCCATTCCTGTCGTAACTCGAGAATATACCCCAGGTTCCCGCCGCAACTCGAGAAAAACCATGAGACTTCCCCCTCGCCGCGAGATGAGGCCCGATTCCCCTGCATTGCGTGCAGAGCAATTCCGTGTTGCACATCACACATGAAAGGAGCCTTGATTTCCTTGATGGCAGTCCAGAGAAACCCCAAGAACACTGTTTCAAGGCTAGAGGGATCCTGAGGTCACTGTAGCAACACGAAAGAGCTCCGTGGACCAAAAATCAACTCGAGATGACAGGTTAGTCCCTGGCTTTGACTCCAGAGGAATACCACCTTACCACAAGCACCTCAAGAGGAGGCTTCTCTCAGCTCTAGGTATGTGAGAAGGACCCTGAATTTGCGGCCTCCAGTTGAATGGGCACCGCGATGCCCTCACTCGAAATAAGGCCGGATATCCCTGCAGTGACTTGAATGCAGGCTCGTCTTGCATCTCCCAAGGTGAAAGGATGATTGAATCCCCTGTGGAGACCACAGAGAAAGACCTAGTTCCCCACCTCATGGCGACCGGAGGCCTCACATCCTTTGAAAACTCCAGAGGTACGCGGAGATCAGTGCCTCCAAAGGAGACGATGCCTGACTCCTCGTGAAACTTGATAGGAGTCCCAGGATTCCTGTGGCACGTGGAAAGGGACCCTTGGTCTCCCGCCTCGGCTGGAGAGGCGTCCCAATTGCCCTGCCAAGCCTCGAGGAGAATCCCGAGTTGTCCCTCGCCACTAGGCAGCAGTCCTGACGTCGCTGAACAAACACGTGGGTGGAAGGGCCATCCCCGTCGTAACTCGAGAATATACCCCAGGTTCCCGCCACAACTCGAGAAAAACCATGAGACTTCCCCCTCGCCGCGAGATGAGGCCCGATTCCCCTGCACTGCGTGCAGAGCAATTCCGTGTTGCACATCACACATGAAAGGAGCCTTGATTTCCTTGATGGCACTCCAGAGAAACCCCAAGAACACTGTTTCAAGGATAGAGTGATCCTGAGGTCACTGTAGCAACACGAAAGAGCTCCGTGGACCAAAAATCAACTCGAGATGAGAGGTTAGTCCCTGGCTTCGACTCCAGAGGAATACCACCTTACCACAAGCACCTCAAGAGGAGGCTTCTCTCAGCTCTAGGTATGTGAGAGGGACCCTGAGTTTGCGGCCTCAAGTGGAATGGACACCGCGATGCCCTGGCTCGAAATAAGGCCGGATATCCCTGCAGTGACTTGAATGCAGGCTCGTCTTGCATCTCCCAAGACGAAAGGATGTCTGAATCCCCTGTGGAGACCACAGAGAAAGACCTAGTTCCCCACCTCATCGCGACCGGAGGCCTCACATCCTTTGAAAATTCCAGAGGTACGCAGAGATCAGTGTCTCCAAAGGAGACGATACTTGACTCCTCGTGAAACTTGATAGTAGTCCCAGGATTCCTGTGGCACGTGGAAAGGGACCCTTGGTCTCCCGCCTCAGCTGGAGAGGCGTCCCAATTGCCCTGCCAAGCCTCGAGGAGAATCCCGAGTTGTCCCTCGCAACTAGGCAGGAGTCCTGACGTCGCTGAACAAACACGTGGTTGGAAGGGCCATCCCCGTTGTAACTCTAGAATATACCCCAGGTTCCCGCCGCAATTCGAGAAAAACCATGAGACTTCCCCCTCGCCGCTAGATGAGGCCCGATTCCCCTGCACTGCGTGCAGAGCAATTCCGTGTTGCACATCACACATGAAAGGAGCCTTGATTTCCTTGACGGCACTCCAGCGAAACCCCAAGAACACTGTTTCAAGGCTAGAGGGATCCTGATGTCACTGTAGCAACACGAAAGAGCTCCGTGGACCAAAAATCAACTCGAGATGAGAGGTTAGTCCCTGGCTTCGACTCCAGAGGAATACCACCTTACCACAAGCACCTCAAGAGGAGGCTTCTGTCAGCTCTAGGTATGTGAGAGGGACCCTGATTTTGCGGCCTCAACTGGAATGGACACTGCGATGCCCTGACTCGAAATAAGGCCGGATATCCCTGCAGTGACTTGAATGCAGGCTCGTCTTGCATCTCCCAAGATGAAAGGATGTCTGAATCCCCTGTGGAGACCACAGAGAAAGACCTAGTTCCCCACCTCACGGCGACCGGAGGCCTCACATACTTTGAAAGCTCCAGAGGTACGCGGAGATCAGTGCCTCCAAAGTAGACGATGCCTGACTCCTCGTGAAACTTGATAGGAGTCCCAGGATTCCTGTGGCACGTGGAAAGGGACACTTGGTCTCCCGCCTCAGATGGAGACGCGTCCCAATTGCCCTGCCAAGCCTCGAGGAGAATCCTGAGTTGTCCCTCGCAACTAGGCAGGAGTCCTGACGTCGCTGAACAAACACGTGTGTGGAAGGGCCATCCCCGTCGTAACTCGAGAATATACCCCAGGTTCCCGCCGCAACTCGAAAAAAAAACATGAGACTTCCCCCTCGCCCCGAGATGAGGCCCGATTCCCCTGCACTGCGTGCAGAGCAATTCCGTGTTGCACATCACACATGAAAGGAGCCTTGATTTCCTTGACGGCACTCCAGCGAAAACCCAAGAACACTGTTTCAAGGCTAGAGGAATCCTGAGGTCACTGTAGCAACACGAAAGAGCACCGTGGAACAAAAATCAACTCGAGATGAGAGCTTAGTCCCTGGCTTCGACTCCAGAGGAATACCACCTTACCACAAGCACCTCAAGAGGAGGCTTCTCTCAGCTCTAGGTATGTGAGCGGGACCCTGAGTTTGCAGCCTCAAGTGGAATGGACACCGCGTTGCCCTGACGCGAAATAAGGCCGGATATCCCTGCAGTGACTTGAATGCAGGCTCGTCTTGCATCTCCCAAGACGAAAGGATGTCTGAATCCCCTGTGGAGACCACAGAGAAAGACCTAGTTCCCCACCTCATCGCGACCGGAGGCTTCACATCCCTTGAAAACTCCAGAGGTACGCGGAGATCAGTGCCTCCAAAGGAGACGATGCCTGACTCCTCGTGAAACTTGATAGGAGTCCCAGGATTCCTTTGACACGTGGAAAGGGACACTTGGTCTCCCGCCTCAGCTGGAGAGGCGTCCTAATTGCCCTGCCAAGCCTCGAGGAGAATCCCGAGTTGTCCCTCGCAACTAGGCAGGAGTTCTGACGTCGCTGAACTAATAAGTGTGTGGAAGGGCCATTCCTGTCGTAACTCGAGAATATACCCCAGGTTCCCGCCGCAACTCGAGAAAAACCATGAGACTTCCCCCTCGCCGCGAGATGAGGCCCGATTCCCCTGCACTGCGTGCAGAGCAATTCCGTGTTGCACATCACACATGAAAGGAGCCTTGATTTCCTTGATGGCACTCCAGAGAAACCCCAAGAACACTGTTTCAAGGCTAGAGGGATCCTGAGGTCACTGTAGCAACACGAAAGAGCTCCGTGGACCAAAAATCAACTCGAGATGAGAGGTTAGTCCCTGGCTTCGACTCCAGAGGAATACCACCTTACCACAAGCACCTCAAGAGGAGGCTTCTCTCAGCTCTAGGTATGTGAGAGGGACCCTGAGTTTGCGGCCTCAAGTGGAATGGACACCGCGATGCCCTGGCTCGAAATAAGGCCGGATATCCCTGCAGTGACTTGAATGCAGGCTCGTCTTGCATCTCCCAAGACGAAAGGATGTCTGAATCCACTGTGGAGACCACAGAGAAAGACCTAGTTCCCCACCTCATCGCGACCGGAGGCCTCACATCCTTTGAAAACTCCAGAGGTACGCAGAGATCAGTGTCTCCAAAGGAGACGATACTTGACTCCTCGTGAAACTTGATAGTAGTCCCAGGATTCCTGTGGCACGTGGAAAGGGACCCTTGGTCTCCCGCCTCAGCTGGAGAGGCGTCCCAATTGCCCTGCCAAGCCTCGAGGAGAACCCCAAGTTGTCCCTCGCAACTAGGCAGGAGTCCTGACGTCGCTGAACAAACACGTGTGTGGAAGGGCCATCCCCGTCGTAACTCGAGAATATACCCCTGGTTCCCGCCGCAATTCGAGAAAAACCATGAGACTTCCCCCTCGCCGCGAGATGAGGCCCGATTCCCCTGCACTGCGTGCAGAGCAATTCCGTGTTGCACATCACACATGAAAGGAGCCTTGATTTCCTTGACGGCACTCCAGCGAAACCCCAAGAACACTGTTTCAAGGCTAGAGGGATCCTGAGGTCACTGTAGCAACACGAAAGAGCTCCGTGGACCAAAAATCAACTCGAGATGAGAGGTTAGTCCCTGGCTTCGACTCCAGAGGAATACCACCTTACCACAAACACCTCAAGAGGAGGCTTCTCTCAGCTCTAGGTATGTGAGAGGGACCCTGAGTTTGCGGCCTCAAGTGGAATGGACACCGCGATGCCCTGACGCGAAATAAGGCCGGATATCCCTGCAGTGACTTGAATGCAGGCTCGTCTTGCATCTCCCAAGACGAAAGGATGTCTGAATCCCCTGTGGAGACCACAGAGAAAGACCTAGTTCCCCACCTCATCGCGACCGGAGGCATCACATCCCTTGAAAACTCCAGAGGTACGCGGAGATCAGTGCCTCCAAAGGAGACGATGCCTGACTCCTCGTGAAACTTGATAGTAGTCCAAGGATTCCTGTGGCACGTGGAAAGGGACCCTTGGTCTCCCGCCTCAGCTGGAGAGGCGTCCCAATTGCCCTGCCAAGCCTCAAGGAGAACCCCGAGTTGTCCCTCGCAACTAGGCAGGAGTCCTGACGTTGCTGAACAAACACATGGTTGGAAGGGCCATCCCCGTCGTAACTCGAGAATATACCCCAGGTTCCCGCCGCAACTCGAGAAAAACCATGAGACTTCCCCCTCGCCGCGAGATGAGGCCCGATTCCCCTGCACTGCGTGCAGAGCAATTCCGTGTTGCACATCACACATGAAAGGAGACTTGATTTCCTTGACGGCACTCCAGCGAAACCCCAAGAACACTGTTTCAAGGCTAGAGGGATCCTGATGTCACTGTAGCAACACGAAAGAGCTCCGTGGACCAAAAATCAACTCGAGATGAGAGGTTAGTCCCTGGCTTCGACTCCAGAGGAATACCACCTTACCACAAGCACCTCAAGAGGAGGCTTCTGTCAGCTCTAGGTATGTGAGAGGGACCCTGATTTTGCGGCCTCAACTGGAATGGACACTGCGATGCCCTGACTCGAAATAAGGCCGGATATCCCTGCAGTGACTTGAATGCAGGCTCGTCTTGCATCTCCCAAGATGAAAGGGTGTCTGAATCCCCTGTGGAGACCACAGAGAAAGACCTAGTTCCCCACCTCACGGCGACCGGAGGCCTCACATACTTTGAAAGCTCCAGAGGTACGCGGAGATCAGTGCCTCCAAAGGAGACGATGCCTGACTCCTCGTGAAACTTGATAGGAGTCCCAGGATTCCTGTGGCACGTGGAAAGGGACCCTTGGTCTCCCGCCTCAGCTGGAGAGGCGTCCCAATTGCCCTGCCAAGCCTCGAGGAGAATCCCGAGTTGTCCCTCGCAACTAGGCAGGAGTCCTGACGTCGCTGAACAAACACGTGTGTGGAAGGGCCATCCCCGTCGTAACTCGAGAATATACCCCAGGTTCCCGCCGCAACTCGAAAAAAAACCATGAGACTTCCCCCTCGCCGCGAGATGAGGCCCGATTCCCCTGCACTGCGTGCAGAGCAATTCTGTGTTGCACATCACACATGAAAGGAGCCTTGATTTCCTTGACTGCACTCCAGCGAAACCCCAAGAACACTGTTTCAAGGCTAGAGGGATCCTGAGGTCACTGTAGCAACACGAAAGAGCACCGTGGAACAAAAATCAACTCGAGATGAGAGCTTAGTCCCTGGCTTCGACTCCAGAGGAATGCCACCTAACCACAAGCACCTCAAGAGGAGGCTTCTCTCAGCTCTAGGTATGTGAGCGGGACCCTGAGTTTGCAGCCTCAAGTGGAATGGACACCGCATTGCCCTGACGCGAAATAAGGCCGGATATCCCTGCAGTGACTTGAATGCAGGCTCGTCTTGCATCTCCCAAGACGAAAGGATGTCTGAATCCCCTGTGGAGACCACAGAGAAAGACCTAGTTCCCCACCTCATCGCGACCGGAGGCCTCACATCCCTTGAAAACTCCAGAGGTAGGCGGAGATCAGTGCCTCCAAAGGAGACGATGCCTGACTCCTCGTGAAACTTGATAGGAGTCCCAGGATTCCTTTGACACGTGGAAAGGGACACTTGGTCTCCCGCCTCAGCTGGAGAGGCGTCCCAATTGCCCTGCCAAGCCTCGAGGAGAATCCCGAGTTGTCCCTCGCAACTAGGCAGGAGTTCTGACGTCGCTGAACAAACACGTGTGTGGAAGGGCCATCCCCGTCGTAACTCGAGAATATACCCCAGGTTCCCGCCGCAACTCGAAAAAAAAACATGAGACTTCCCCCTCGCCCCGAGATGAGGCCCGATTCCCCTGCACTGCGTGCAGAGCAATTCCGTGTTGCACATCACACATGAAAGGAGCCTTGATTTCCTTGACGGCACTCCAGCGAAAACCCAAGAACACTGTTTCAAGGCTAGAGGAATCCTGAGGTCACTGTAGCAACACGAAAGAGCACCGTGGAACAAAAATCAACTCGAGATGAGAGCTTAGTCCCTGGCTTCGACTCCAGAGGAATACCACCTTACCACAAGCACCTCAAGAGGAGGCTTCTCTCAGCTCTAGGTATGTGAGCGGGACCCTGAGTTTGCAGCCTCAAGTGGAATGGACACCGCGTTGCCCTGACGCGAAATAAGGCCGGATATCCCTGCAGTGACTTGAATGCAGGCTCGTCTTGCATCTCCCAAGACGAAAGGATGTCTGAATCCCCTGTGGAGACCACAGAGAAAGACCTAGTTCCCCACCTCATCGCGACCGGAGGCCTCACATCCCTTGAAAACTCCAGAGGTACGCGGAGATCAGTGCCTCCAAAGGAGACGATGCCTGACTCCTCGTGAAACTTGATAGGAGTCCCAGGATTCCTTTGACACGTGGAAAGGGACACTTGGTCTCCCGCCTCAGCTGGAGAGGCGTCCCAATTGCCCTGCCAAGCCTCGAGGAGAATCCCGAGTTGTCCCTCGCAACTAGGCAGGAGTTCTGACGTCGCTGAACTAATAAGTGTGTGGAAGGGCCATTCCTGTCGTAACTCGAGAATATACCCCAGGTTCCCGCCGCAACTCGAGAAAAACCATGAGACTTCCCCCTCGCCGCGAGATGAGGCCCGATTCCCCTGCACTGCGTGCAGAGCAATTCCGTGTTGCACATCACACATGAAAGGAGCCTTGATTTCCTTGATGGCACTCCAGAGAAACCCCAAGAACACTGTTTCAAGGCTGGAGGAATCCTGAGGTCCCTGTAGCAGCAAGAAAGAGCTCCGTGGACCATGAATCAAGTCGAGATGAGAGGTTAGTCCCTGGCTTCGACTCCAGAGGAATACCACCTTACCACAAGCACCTCAAGAGGAGGCTTCTCTCAGCTCTAGGTATGTGAGAGGGACCCTGAGTTTGCAGCCTCAAGTGGAATGGACACCGCGATGCCCTGACGCGAAATAAGGCTGGATATCCCTGCAGTGACTTGAATGCAGGCTCGTCGTGCATCTCACAAGACAAAAGGATGTCTGAATCCCCTGTGGAGACCACAGAGAAAGACCTAGTTCCCCACCTCATCACGACCGGAGGCCTCACATCCTTTGAAAATTCCAGAGGTACGCGGAGATCAGTGCCTCCAAAGGAGACGACGCCTGACTCCTCGTGAAACTTGATAGGAGTCCCAGGATTCCTGTGGCACGTGGAAAGGGACCCTTGGTCTCCCGCCTCAGCTGGAGAGGCGTCCCAATTGCCCTGCCAAGCCTCGAGGAGAATCCCGAGTTGTCCCTCGCAACTAGGCAGGAGTCCTGCCGTCGCTGAACTAACACGAGTGTGAAAGGGCCATCCCCGTTGTCCCTCGAGAATATACCCCAGGTTCCCGCCGCAACTCGAGAAAAACCATGAGACTTCCCCCTCGCCGCGAGATGAGGCCCGATTCCCCTGCACTGCGTGCAGAGCAATTCTGTGTTGCACATCACACATGAATGGAGCCTTGATTTCCTTGATGGCACTCCAGAGAAACCCCAAGAACACTGTTTCAAGGTTGAGGGTTCCTGAGGTCACTGTAGCAGCACGAAAGAGCTCCGTGGACCAAAAATCAACTCGAGATGAGAGGTTAGTCCCTGGCTTCGACTCCAGAGGAATACCACCTTACCACAAGCACCTCAATAGAAGGCTTCTCTCAGCTCTATGTATGTGAGAGGGACCCTGAGTTTGCGGCCTCAAGTGGAATGGAGACCGCGATGCCCTGACTCGAAATAAGGCCGGATATCCCTGCAGTGACTTGAATGCAGGCTCGTCTTGCATCTCCCAAGACGAAAGGATGTCTGAATCCCCTGTGGAGACCACAGAGAAAGACCTAGTTCCCCACCTCATCGCGACCGGAGGCCTCACATCCCTTGAAAACTCCAGAGGTACGCGGAGATCAGTGCCTCCAAAGGAGACGATGCCTGACTCCTCGTGAAACTTGATAGGAGTCCCAGGATTCCTTTGACACGTGGAAAGGGACACTTGGTCTCCCGCCTCAGCTGGAGAGGCGTCCCAATTGCCCTGCCAAGCCTCGAGGAGAATCCCGAGTTGTCCCTCGCAACTAGGCAGGAGTTCTGACGTCGCTGAACAAACACGTGGGTGGAAGGGCCATTCCTGTCGTAACTCGAGAATATACCCCAGGTTCCCGCCGCAACTCGAGAAAAACCATGAGACTTCCCCCTCGCCGAGAGATGAGGCCCGATTCCCCTGCACTGCGTGCAGAGCAATTCCGTGTTGCACATCACACATGAAAGGAGCCTTGATTTCCTTGATGGCAGTCCAGAGAAACCCCAAGAACACTGTTTCAAGGCTAGAGGGATCCTGAGGTCACTGTAGCAACACGAAAGAGCTCCGTGGACCAAAAATCAACTCGAGATGACAGGTTAGTCCCTGGCTTTGATTCCAGAGGAATACCACCTTACCACAAGCACCTCAAGAGGAGGCTTCTCTCAGCTCTAGGTATGTGAGAAGGACCCTGAATTTGCGGCCTCCAGTTGAATGGGCACCGCGATGCCCTCACTCGAAATAAGGCCGGATATCCCTGCAGTGACTTGAATGCAGGCTCGTCTTGCATCTCCCAAGGTGAAAGGATGATTGAATCCCCTGTGGAGACCACAGAGAAAGACCTAGTTCCCCACCTCATGGCGACCGGAGGCCTCACATCCTTTGAAAACTCTAGAGGTACGCGGAGATCAGTGCCTCCAAAGGAGACGATGCCTGACTCCTCGTGAAACTTGATAGGAGTCCCAGGATTCCTGTGGCACGTGGAAAGGGACCCTTGGTCTCCCGCCTAGGCTGGATAGGCGTCCCAATTGCCCTGCCAAGCCTCGAGGAGAATCCCGAGTTGTCCCTCGCCACTAGGCAGGAGTCCTGACGTCGCTGAACAAACACGTGGGTGGAAGGGCCATCCCCGTCGTAACTCGAGAATATACCCCAGGTTCCCGCCACAACTCGAGAAAAACCATGAGACTTCCCCCTCGCCGCGAGATGAGGCCCGATTCCCCTGCACTGCGTGCAGAGCAATTCCGTGTTGCACATCACACATGAAAGGAGCCTTGATTTCCTTGATGGCACTCCAGAGAAACCCCAAGAACACTGTTTCAAGGATAGAGGGATCCTGAGGTCACTGTAGCAACACGAAAGAGCTCCGTGGACCAAAAATCAACTCGAGATTAGAGGTTAGTCCCTGGCTTCGACTCCAGAGGAATACCACCTTACCACAAGCACCTCAAGAGGAGGCTTCTCTCAGCTCTAGGTATGTGAGAGGGACCCTGAGTTTGCGGCCTCAAGTGGAATGGACACCGCGATGCCCTGGCTCGAAATAAGGCCGGATATCCCTGCAGTGACTTGAATGCAGGCTCGTCTTGCATCTCCCAAGACGAAAGGATGTCTGAATCCCCTGTGGAGACCACAGAGAAAGACCTAGTTCCCCACCTCATCGCGACCGGAGGCCTCACATCCTTTGAAAACTCCAGAGGTACGCAGAGATCAGTGTCTCCAAAGGAGACGATACTTGACTCCTCGTGAAACTTGATAGTAGTCCCAGGATTCCTGTGGCACGTGGAAAGGGACCCTTGGTCTCCCGCCTCAGCTGGAGAGGCGTCCCAATTGCCCTGCCAAGCCTCGAGGAGAACCCCAAGTTGTCCCTCGCAACTAGGCAGGAGTCCTGACGTCGCTGAACAAACACGTGTGTGGAAGGGCCATCCCCGTCGTAACTCGAGAATATACCCCTGGTTCCCGCCGCAATTCGAGAAAAACCATGAGACTTCCCCCTCGCCGCGAGATGAGGCCCGATTCCCCTGCACTGCGTGCAGAGCAATTCCGTGTTGCACATCACACATGAAAGGAGCCTTGATTTCCTTGATGGCACTCCAGCGAAACCCCAAGAACACTGTTTCAAGGCTAGAGGGATCCTGAGGTCACTGTAGCAACACGAAAGAGCTCCGTGGACCAAAAATCAACTCGAGATGAGAGGTTAGTCCCTGGCTTCGACTCCAGAGGAATACCACCTTACCACAAGCACCTCAAGAGGAGGCTTCTGTCAGCTCTAGGTATGTGAGAGGGACCCTGATTTTGCGGCCTCAACTGGAATGGACACTGCGATGCCCTGACTCGAAATAAGGCCGGATATCCCTGCAGTGACTTGAATGCAGGCTCGTCTTGCATCTCCCAAGATGAAAGGATGTCTGAATCCCCTGTGGAGACCATAGAGAAAGACCTAGTTCCCCACCTCATCGCGACCGGAGGCCTCACATACTATGAAAACTCCAGAGGTACGCGGAGATCAGTGCCTCCAAAGGAGACGATGCCTGACTCCTCGTGAAACTTGATAGGAGTCCCAGGATTCCTGTGGCACGTGGAAAGGGACCCTTGGTCTCCCGCCTCAGCTGGAGAGGCGTGCCAATTGCCCTGCCAAGCCTCGAGGAGAATCCCGAGTTGTCCCTCGCAACTAGGCTGAAGTCATGACGTCGCTGAACAAACACGTGTGTGGAAGGGCCATCCCCGTCGTAACTCGAGAATATACCCCAGGTTCCCGCCGCAACTCGAGAAAAACCATGAGACTTCCCCCTCGCCCCGAGATGAGGCCCGATTCCCCTGCACTGCGTGCAGAGCAATTCCGTGTTGCACATCACACATGAAAGGAGCCTTGATTTCCTTGACGGCACTCCAGCGAAACCCCAAGAACACTGTTTCAAGGCTAGAGGGATCCTGAGGTCACTGTAGCAACACGAAAGAGCACCGTGGAACAAAAATGAACTCGAGATGAGAGCTTAGTCCCTGGCTTCGACTCCAGAGGAATACCACCTTACCACAAGCACCTCAAGAGGAGGCTTCTCTCAGCTCTAGGTATGTGAGCGGGACCCTGAGTTTGCAGCCTCAAGTGGAATGGACACCGCGTTGCCCTGACGCGAAATAAGGCCGGATATCCCTGCAGTGACTTGAATGCAGGCTCCTCTTGCATCTCCCAAGACGAAAGGATGTCTGAATCCCCTGTGGAGACCACAGAGAAAGACCTAGTTCCCCACCTCATCGCGACCGGAGGCCTCACATCCCTTGAAAACTCCAGAGGTACGCGGAGATCAGTGCCTCCAAAGGAGACGATGCCTGACTCCTCGTGAAACTTGATAGGAGTCCCAGGATTCCTGTGGCACGTGGAAAGGGACACTTGGTCTCCCGCCTCACCTGGAGAGGCGTCCCAATTGCCCTGCCAAGCCTCGAGGAGAATCCCGAGTTGTCCCTCGCAACTAGGCAGGAGTCCTGACGTCGCTGAACTAATAAGTGTGTGGAAGGGCCATTCCTGTCGTAACTCGAGAATATACCCCAGGTTCCCGCCGCAACTCGAGAAAAACCATGAGACTTCCCCCTCGCAGCGAGATGAGGCCCGATTCCCCTGGACTGCGTGCAGAGCAATTCCGTGTTGCACATCACACATGAAAGGAGCCTTGATTTCCTTGATGGCACTCCAGAGAAACCCCAAGAACACTGTTTCAAGGCTGGAGGAATCCTGAGGTCCCTGTAGCAGCAAGAAAGAGCTCCGTGGACCATGAATCAAGTCGAGATGAGAGGTTAGTCCCTGGCTTCGACTCCAGAGGAATACCACCTTACCACAAGCACCTCAAGAGGAGGCTTCTCTCAGCTCTAGGTATGTGAGAGGGACCCTGAGTTTGCAGCCTCAAGTGGAATGGACACCGCGATGCCCTGACGCGAAATAAGGCTGGATATCCCTGCAGTGACTTGAATGCAGGCTCGTCGTGCATCTCACAAGACAAAAGGATGTCTGAATCCCCTGTGGAGACCACAGAGAAAGACCTAGTTCCCCACCTCATCACGACCGGAGGCCTCACATCCTTTGAAAATTCCAGAGGTACGCGGAGATCAGTGCCTCCAAAGGAGACGACGCCTGACTCCTCGTGAAACTTGATAGGAGTCCCAGGATTCCTGTGGCACGTGGAAAGGGACCCTTGGTCTCCCGCCTCAGCTGGAGAGGCGTCCCAATTGCCCTGCCAAGCCTCGAGGAGAATCCCGAGTTGTCCCTCGCAACTAGGCAGGAGTCCTGCCGTCGCTGAACTAACACGAGTGTGAAAGGGCCATCCCCGTTGTCCCTCGAGAATATACCCCAGGTTCCCGCCGCAACTCGAGAAAAACCATGAGACTTCCCCCTCGCCGCGAGATGAGGCCCGATTCCCCTGCACTGCGTGCAGAGCAATTCTGTGTTGCACATCACACATGAATGGAGCCTTGATTTCCTTGATGGCACTCCAGAGAAACCCCAAGAACACTGTTTCAAGGTTGAGGGTTCCTGAGGTCACTGTAGCAGCACGAAAGAGCTCCGTGGACCAAAAATCAACTCGAGATGAGAGGTTAGTCCCTGGCTTCGACTCCAGAGGAATACCACCTTACCACAAGCACCTCAATAGAAGGCTTCTCTCAGCTCTATGTATGTGAGAGGGACCCTGAGTTTGCGGCCTCAAGTGGAATGGAGACCGCGATGCCCTGACTCGAAATAAGGCCGGATATCCCTGCAGTGACTTGAATGCAGGCTCGTCTTGCATCTCCCAAGACGAAAGGATGTCTGAATCCCCTGTGGAGACCACAGAGAAAGACCTAGTTCCCCACCTCATCGCGACCGGAGGCCTCACATCCCTTGAAAACTCCAGAGGTACGCGGAGATCAGTGCCTCCAAAGGAGACGATGCCTGACTCCTCGTGAAACTTGATAGGAGTCCCAGGATTCCTTTGACACGTGGAAAGGGACACTTGGTCTCCCGCCTCAGCTGGAGAGGCGTCCCAATTGCCCTGCCAAGCCTCGAGGAGAATCCCGAGTTGTCCCTCGCAACTAGGCAGGAGTTCTGACGTCGCTGAACAAACACGTGGGTGGAAGGGCCATTCCTGTCGTAACTCGAGAATATACCCCAGGTTCCCGCCGCAACTCGAGAAAAACCATGAGACTTCCCCCTCGCCGAGAGATGAGGCCCGATTCCCCTGCACTGCGTGCAGAGCAATTCCGTGTTGCACATCACACATGAAAGGAGCCTTGATTTCCTTGATGGCAGTCCAGAGAAACCCCAAGAACACTGTTTCAAGGCTAGAGGGATCCTGAGGTCACTGTAGCAACACGAAAGAGCTCCGTGGACCAAAAATCAACTCGAGATGACAGGTTAGTCCCTGGCTTTGATTCCAGAGGAATACCACCTTACCACAAGCACCTCAAGAGGAGGCTTCTCTCAGCTCTAGGTATGTGAGAAGGACCCTGAATTTGCGGCCTCCAGTTGAATGGGCACCGCGATGCCCTCACTCGAAATAAGGCCGGATATCCCTGCAGTGACTTGAATGCAGGCTCGTCTTGCATCTCCCAAGGTGAAAGGATGATTGAATCCCCTGTGGAGACCACAGAGAAAGACCTAGTTCCCCACCTCATGGCGACCGGAGGCCTCACATCCTTTGAAAACTCTAGAGGTACGCGGAGATCAGTGCCTCCAAAGGAGACGATGCCTGACTCCTCGTGAAACTTGATAGGAGTCCCAGGATTCCTGTGGCACGTGGAAAGGGACCCTTGGTCTCCCGCCTAGGCTGGATAGGCGTCCCAATTGCCCTGCCAAGCCTCGAGGAGAATCCCGAGTTGTCCCTCGCCACTAGGCAGGAGTCCTGACGTCGCTGAACAAACACGTGGGTGGAAGGGCCATCCCCGTCGTAACTCGAGAATATACCCCAGGTTCCCGCCACAACTCGAGAAAAACCATGAGACTTCCCCCTCGCCGCGAGATGAGGCCCGATTCCCCTGCACTGCGTGCAGAGCAATTCCGTGTTGCACATCACACATGAAAGGAGCCTTGATTTCCTTGATGGCACTCCAGAGAAACCCCAAGAACACTGTTTCAAGGATAGAGTGATCCTGAGGTCACTGTAGCAACACGAAAGAGCTCCGTGGACCAAAAATCAACTCGAGATGAGAGGTTAGTCCCTGGCTTCGACTCCAGAGGAATACCACCTTACCACAAGCACCTCAAGAGGAGGCTTCTCTCAGCTCTAGGTATGTGAGAGGGACCCTGAGTTTGCGGCCTCAAGTGGAATGGACACCGCGATGCCCTGGCTCGAAATAAGGCCGGATATCCCTGCAGTGACTTGAATGCAGGCTCGTCTTGCATCTCCCAAGACGAAAGGATGTCTGAATCCCCTGTGGAGACCACAGAGAAAGACCTAGTTCCCCACCTCATCGCGACCGGAGGCCTCACATCCTTTGAAAATTCCAGAGGTACGCAGAGATCAGTGTCTCCAAAGGAGACGATACTTGACTCCTCGTGAAACTTGATAGTAGTCCCAGGATTCCTGTGGCACGTGGAAAGGGACCCTTGGTCTCCCGCCTCAGCTGGAGTGGCGTCCCAATTGCCCTGCCAAGCCTCGAGGAGAATCCCGAGTTGTCCCTCGCAACTAGGCAGGAGTCCTGACGTCGCTGAACAAACACGTGGTTGGAAGGGCCATCCCCGTTGTAACTCTAGAATATACCCCAGGTTCCCGCCGCAATTCGAGAAAAACCATGAGACTTCCCCCTCGCCGCGAGATGAGGCTCGATTCCCCTGCACTGCGTGCAGAGCAATTCCGTGTTGCACATCACACATGAAAGGAGCCTTGATTTCCTTGACGGCACTCCAGCGAAACCCCAAGAACACTGTTTCAAGGCTAGAGGGATCCTGAGGTCACTGTAGCAACACGAAAGAGCTCCGTGGACCAAAAATCAACTCGAGATGAGAGGTTAGTCCCTGGCTTCGACTCCAGAGGAATACCACCTTACCACAAGCACCTCAAGAGGAGGCTTCTGTCAGCTCTAGGTATGTGAGAGGGACCCTGATTTTGCGGCCTCAACTGGAATGGACACTGCGATGCCCTGACTCGAAATAAGGCCGGATATCCCTGCAGTGACTTGAATGCAGGCTCGTCTTGCATCTCCCAAGATGAAAGGATGTCTGAATCCCCTGTGGAGACCACAGAGAAAGACCTAGTTCCCCACCTCACGGCGACCGGAGGCCTCACATACTTTGAAAGCTCCAGAGGTACGCGGAGATCAGTGCCTCCAAAGGAGACGATGCCTGACTCCTCGTGAAACTTGATAGGAGTCCCAGGATTCCTGTGGCACGTGGAAAGGGACACTTGGTCTCCCGCCTCAGCTGGAGAGGCGTCCCAATTGCCCTGCCAAGCCTCGAGGAGAATCCCGAGTTGTCCCTCGCAACTAGGCAGGAGTCCTGACGTCGCTGAACAAACACGTGTGTGGAAGGGCCATCCCCGTCGTAACTCGAGAATATACCCCAGGTTCCCGCCGCAACTCGAAAAAAAAACATGAGACTTCACCCTCGCCCTGAGATGAGGCCCGATTCCCCTGCACTGCGTGCAGAGCAATTCCGTGTTGCACATCACACATGAAAGGAGCCTTGATTTCCTTGACGGCACTCCAGCGAAACCCCAAGAACACTGTTTCAAGGCTAGAGGGATCCTGAGGTCACTGTAGCAACACGAAAGAGCACCGTGGAACAAAAATCAACTCGAGATGAGAGCTTAGTCCCTGGCTTTGACTCCAGAGGAATTCCACCTTACCACAAGCACCTCAAGAGGAGGCTTCTCTCAGCTCTAGGTATGTGAGCGAGACCCTGAGTTTGCAGCCTCAAGTGGAATGGACACCGCGTTGCCCTGACGCGAAATAAGGCCGGATATCCCTGCAGTGACTTGAATGCAGGCTCGTCTTGCATCTCCCAAGACGAAAGGATGTCTGAATCCCCTGTGGAGACCACAGAGAAAGACCTAGTTCCCCACCTCATCGTGACCGGAGGCCTCACATCCCTTGAAAACTCCAGAGGTACGCGGAGATCAGTGCCTCCAAAGGAGACGATGCCTGACTCCTCGTGAAACTTGATAGGAGTCCCAGGATTCCTTTGACACGTGGAAAGGGACACTTGGTCTCCCGCCTCAGCTGGAGAGGCGTCCCAATTGCCCTGCCAAGCCTCGAGGAGAATCCCGAGTTGTCCCTCGCAACTAGGCAGGAGTTCTGACGTCGCTGAACTAATAAGTGTGTGGAAGGGCCATTCCTGTCGTAACTCGAGAATATACCCCAGGTTCCCGCCGCAACTCGAGAAAAACCATGAGACTTCCCCCTCGCCGCGAGATGAGGCCCGATTCCCCTGCACTGCGTGCAGAGCAATTCCGTGTTGCACATCACACATGAAAGGAGCCTTGATTTCCTTGATGGCACTCCAGAGAAACCCCAAGAACACTGTTTCAAGGCTAGAGGGATCCTGAGGTCACTGTAGCAACACGAAAGAGCTCCGTGGACCAAAAATCAACTCGAGATGAGAGGTTAGTCCCTGGCTTTGACTCCAGAGGAATACCACCTTACCACAAGCACCTCAAGAGGAGGCTTCTCTCAGCTCTAGGTATGTGAGAAGGACCCTGAATTTGCGGCCTCCTGTTGAATGGGCACCGCGATGCCCTCACTCGAAATAAGGCCGGATATCCCTGCAGTGACTTGAATTCAGGCTCGTCTTGCATCTCCCAAGGTGAAAGGATGATTGAATCCCCTGTGGAGACCACAGAGAAAGACCTAGTTCCCCACCTCATGGCGACCGGAGGCCTCACATCCTTTGAAAACTCTAGAGGTACGTGGAGATCAGTGCCTCCAAAGGAGACGATGCCTGACTCCTCGTGAAACTTGATAGGAGTCCCAGGATTCCTGTGGCACGTGGAAAGGGACACTTGGTTTCCCGCCTAGGCTGGAGAGGCGTCCCAATTGCCCTGCCAAGCCTCGAGTAGAATCCCGAGTTGTCCCTCGCCACTAGGCAGGAGTCCTGACGTCGCTGAAGAAACACGTGGGTGGAAGGGCCATCCCCGTCGTAACTCGAGAATATACCCCAGGTTCCCGCCACAACTCGAGAAAAACCATGAGACTTCCCCCTCGCCGCGAGATGAGGCCCGATTCCTCTGCACTGCGTGCAGAGCAATTCCGTGTTGCACATCACACATGAAAGGAGCCTTGATTTCCTTGATGGCACTCCAGAGAAACCCCAAGAACACTGTTTCAAGGCTAGAGGGATCCTGAAGTCACTGTAGCAACACAAAAGAGCTCCGTGGACCAAAAATCAACTCGAGATGAGAGGTTAGTCCCTGGCTTCGACTCCAGAGGAATACCACCTTACCACAAGCACCTCAAGAGGAGGCTTCTCTCAGCTCTAGGTATGTGAGAGGGACCCTGAGTTTGCGGCCTCAAGTGGAATGGACACCGCGATGCCCTGGCTCGAAATAAGGCCGGATATCCCTGCAGTGACTTGAATGCAGGCTCGTCTTGCATCTCCCAAGACGAAAGGATGTCTGAATCCCCTGTGGAGACCACAGAGAAAGACCTAGTTCCCCACCTCATCGCGACCGGAGGCCTCACATCCTTTGAAAACTCCAGAGGTACGCAGAGATCAGTGTCTCCAAAGGAGACGATACTTGACTCCTCGTGAAACTTGATAGTAGTCCCAGGATTCCTGTGGCACGTGGAAAGGGACCCTTGGTCTCCCGCCTCAGCTGGAGAGGCGTCCCAATTGCCCTGCCAAGCCTCGAGGAGAACCCCAAGTTGTCCCTCGCAACTAGGCAGGAGTCCTGACGTCGCTGAACAAACACGTGTGTGGAAGGGCCATCCCCGTCGTAACTCGAGAATATACCCCTGGTTCCCGCCGCAATTCGAGAAAAACCATGAGACTTCCCCCTCGCCGCGAGATGAGGCCCGATTCCCCTGCACTGCGTGCAGAGCAATTCCGTGTTGCACATCACACATGAAAGGAGCCTTGATTTCCTTGACGGCACTCCAGCGAAACCCCAAGAACACTGTTTCAAGGCTAGAGGGATCCTGACGTCACTGTAGCAACACGAAAGAGCTCCGTGGACCAAAAATCAACTCGAGATGACAGGTTAGTCCCTGTCTTCGACTCCAGAGGAATACCACCTTACCACAAGCACCTCAAGAGGAGGCTTCTGTCAGCACTAGGTATGTGAGAGGGACCCTGATTTTGCGGCCTCAACTGGAATGGACACTGCGATGCCCTGACTCGAAATAAGGCCGGATATCCCTGCAGTGACTTGAATGCAGGCTCGTCTTGCATCTCCCAAGATGAAAGGATGTCTGAATCCCCTGTGGAGACCATAGAGAAAGACCTAGTTCCCCACCTCATCGCGACCGGAGGCCTCACATACTTTGAAAACTCCAGAGGTACGCGGAGATCAGTGCCTCCAAAGGAGACGATGCCTGACTCCTCGTGAAACTTGATAGGAGTCCCAGGATTCCTGTGGCACGTGGAAAGGGACCCTTGGTCTCCCGCCTCAGCTGGAGAGGCGTCCCAATTGCCCTGCCAAGCCTCGAGGAGAATCCCGAGTTGTCCCTCGCAACTAGGCAGGAGTCATGACGTCGCTGAACAAACACGTGTGTGGAAGGGCCATCCCCGTCGTAACTCGAGAATATACCCCAGGTTCCCGCCGCAACTCGAGAAAAACCATGAGACTTCCCCCTCGCCGCGAGATGAGGCCCGATTCCCCTGCACTGCGTGCAGAGCAATTCCGTGTTGCACATCACACATGAAAGGAGCCTTGATTTCCTTGACGGCACTCCAGCGAAACCCCAAGAACACTGTTTCAAGGCTAGAGGGATCCTGAGGTCACTGTAGCAACACGAAAGAGCACCGTGGAACAAAAATCAACTCGAGATGAGAGCTTAGTCCCTGGCTTCGACTCCAGAGGAATACCACCTTACCACAAGCACCTCAAGAGGAGGCTTCTCTCAGCTCTAGGTATGTGAGCGGGACCCTGAGTTTGCAGCCTCAAGTGGAATGGACACCGCGTTGCCCTGACGCGAAATAAGGCCGGATATCCCTGCAGTGACTTGAATGCAGGCTCCTCTTGCATCTCCCAAGACGAAAGGATGTCTGAATCCCCTGTGGAGACCACAGAGAAAGACCTAGTTCCCCACCTCATCGCGACCGGAGGCCTCACATCCCTTGAAAACTCCAGAGGTAAGCGGAGATCAGTGCCTCCAAAGGAGACGATGCCTGACTCCTCGTGAAACTTGATAGGAGTCCCAGGATTCCTTTGACACGTGGAAAGGGACACCTGGTCTCCCGCCTCAGCTGGAGAGGCGTCCCAATTGCCCTGCCAAGCCTCGAGGAGAATCCCGAGTTGTCCCTCGCAACTAGGCAGGAGTCCTGACGTCGCTGAACTAATAAGTGTGTGAAGGGCCATTCCTGTCGTAACTCGAGAATATACCCCAGGTTCCCGCCGCAACTCGAGAAAAACCATGAGACTTCCCCCTCGCAGCGAGATGAGGCCCGATTCCCCTGGACTGCGTGCAGAGCAATTCCGTGTTGCACATCACACATGAAAGGAGCCTTGATTTCCTTGATGGCACTCCAGAGAAACCCCAAGAACACTGTTTCAAGGCTGGAGGAATCCTGAGGTCCCTGTAGCAGCAAGAAAGAGCTCCGTGGACCATGAATCAAGTCGAGATGAGAGGTTAGTCCCTGGCTTCGACTCCAGAGGAATACCACCTTACCACAAGCACCTCAAGAGGAGGCTTCTCTCAGCTCTAGGTATGTGAGAGGGACCCTGAGTTTGCAGCCTCAAGTGGAATGGACACCGCGATGCCCTGACGCGAAATAAGGCCGGATATCCCTGCAGTGACTTGAATGCAGGCTCGTCGTGCATCTCACAAGACAAAAGGATGTCTGAATCCCCTGTGGAGACCACAGAGAAAGACCTAGTTCCCCACCTCATCACGACCGGAGGCCTCACATCCTTTGAAAACTCCAGAGGTACGCGGAGATCAGTGCCTCCAAAGGAGACGATGCCTGACTCCTCGTGAAACTTGATAGGAGTCCCAGGATTCCTGTGGCACGTGGAAAGGGACCCTTGGTCTCCCGCCTCAGCTGGAGAGGCGTCCCAATTGCCCTGCCAAGCCTCGAGGAGAATCCCGAGTTGTCCCTCGCAACTAGGCAGGAGTCCTGCCGTCGCTGAACTAACACGAGTGTGAAAGGGCCATCCCCGTCGTCCCTCGAGAATATACCCCAGGTTCCCGCCACAACTCGAGAAAAACCATGAGACTTCCCCCTCGCCGCGAGATGAGGCCCGATTCCCCTGCACTGCGTGCAGAGCAATTCTGTGTTGCACATCACACATGAATGGAGCCTTGATTTCCTTGATGGCACTCCAGAGAAACCCCAAGAACACTGTTTCAAGGTTGAGGGTTCCTGAGGTCACTGTAGCAGCACGAAAGAGCTCCGTGGACCAAAAATCAACTCGAGATGAGAGGTTAGTCCCTGGCTTCGACTCCAGAGGAATACCACCTTACCACAAGCACCTCAATAGAAGGCTTCTCTCAGCTCTATGTATGTGAGAGGGACCCTGAGTTTGCGGCCTCAAGTGGAATGGACACCGCGATGCCCTGACTCGAAATAAGGCCGGATATCCCTGCAGTGACTTGAATGCAGGCTCGTCTTGCATCTCCCAAGATGAAAGGATGTCTGAATCCCCTGTGGAGACCACAGAGAAAGACCTAGTTCCCCACCTCATGGCGACCGGAGGCCTCACATCCTTTGAAAACTCTAGAGGTACGCGGAGATCAGTGCCTCCAAAGGAGACGATGCCTGACTCCTCGTGAAACTTGATAGGAGTCCCAGGATTCCTGTGGCACGTGGAAAGGGACCCTTGGTCTCCCGCCTAGGCTGGAGAGGCGTTCCAATTGCCCTGCCAAGCCTCGAGGAGAATCCCGAGTTGTCCCTCGCCACTAGGCAGGAGTCCTGACGTCGCTGAAGAAACACGTGGGTGGAAGGGCCATCCCCGTCGTAACTTGAGAATATACCCCAGGTTCCCGCCACAACTCGAGAAAAACCATGAGACTTCCCCCTCGCCGCGAGATGAGGCCCGATTCCCCTACACTGCGTGCAGAGCAATTCCGTGTTGCACATCACACATGAAAGGAGCCTTGATTTCCTTGATGGCACTCCAGAGAAACCCCAAGAACACTGTTTCAAGGATAAAGGGATCCTGAGGTCACTGTAGCAACACGAAAGAGCTCCGTGGACCAAAAATCAACTCGAGATGAGAGGTTAGTCCCTGTCTTCGACTCCAGAGGAATACCACCTTACCACAAGCACCTCAAGAGGAGGCTTCTGTCAGCTCTAGGTATGTGAGAGGGACCCTGAGTTTGCGGCCTCAAGTGGAATGGACACCGCGATGCCCTGGCTCGAAATAAGGCCGGATATCCCTGCAGTGACTTGAATGCAGGCTCGTCTTGCATCTCCCAAGACGAAAGGATGTCTGAATCCCCTGTGGAGACCACAGAGAAAGACCTAGTTCCCCACCTCATCGCGACCGGAGGCCTCACATCCTTTGAAAACTCCAGAGGTACGCAGAGATCAGTGTCTCCAAAGGAGACGATACTTGACTCCTCGTGAAACTTGATAGGAGTCCCAGGATTCCTGTGGCACGTGGAAAGGGACCCTTGGTCTCCCGCCTCAGCTGGAGAGGCATCCCAATTGCACTGCCAAGCCTCGAGAAGAACCCCGAGTTGTCCCTCGCAACTAGGCAGGAGTCCTGACTTCGCTGAACAAACACGTGGTTGGAAGGGCCATCCCCGTCGTAACTCGAGAATATACCCCAGGTTCCCGCCGCAACTCGAGAAAAACCATTAGACTTCCCCCTCGCCCCAAGATGAGGCCCGATTCCCCTGCACTGCGTGCAGAGCGATTCCGTGTTGCACATCACACATGAAAGGAGCCTTGATTTCCTTGACGGCACTCCAGAGAAACCCCAAGAACACTGTTTCAAGGCTAGAGGGATCCTGAGGTCACTGTTGCAACACGAAAGAGCTCCGTGGAACAAAAATCAACTCGAGATGAGAGGTTAGTCCCTGGCTTCGACTCCAGAGGAATACCACCTTACCACAAGCACCTCAAGAGGAGGCTTCTCTCAGCTCTAGGTATGTGAGAGGGACCCTGAGTTTGCGGCCTCAAGTGGAATGGACACCGCGATGCCCTGGCTCGAAATAAGGCCGGATATCCCTGCAGTGACTTGAATGCAGGCTCGTCTTGCATCTCCCAAGACGAAAGGATGTCTGAATCCCCTGTGGAGACCACAGAGAAAGACCTAGTTCCCCACCTCATGGCGACCGGAGGCCTCACATCCTTTGAAAACTCCAGAGGTACGCAGAGATCAGTGTCTCCAAAGGAGACGATACTTGACTCCTCGTGAAACTTGATAGTAGTCCCAGGATTCCTGTGGCACGTGGAAAGGGACCCTTGGTCTCCCGCCTCAGCTGGAGAGGCGTCCCAATTGCCCTGCCAAGCCTCGAGGAGAACCCCAAGTTGTCCCTCGCAACTAGGCAGGAGTCCTGACGTCGCTGAACAAACACGTGTGTGGAAGGGCCATCCCCGTCGTAACTCGAGAATATACCCCTGGTTCCCGCCGCAATTCGAGAAAAACCATGAGACTTCCCCCTCGCCGCGAGATGAGGCCCGATTCCCCTGCACTGCGTGCAGAGCAATTCCGTGTTGCACATCACACATGAAAGGAGCCTTGATTTCCTTGACGGCACTCCAGCGAAACCCCAAGAACAATGTTTCAAGGCTAGAGGGATCCTGAGGTCACTGTAGCAACACGAAAGAGCTCCGTGGACCAAAAATCAACTCGAGATGAGAGGTTAGTCCCTGGCTTCGACTCCAGAGGAATACCACCTTACCACAAGCACCTCAAGAGGAGGCTTCTGTCAGCTCTAGGTATGTGAGAGGGACCCTGATTTTGCGGCCTCAACTGGAATGGACACTGCGATGCCCTGACTCGAAATAAGGCCGGATATCCCTGCAGTGACTTGAATGCAGGCTCGTCTTGCATCTCCCAAGATGAAAGGATGTCTGAATCCCCTGTGGAGACCATAGAGAAAGACCTAGTTCCCCACCTCATCGCGACCGGAGGCCTCACATACTTTGAAAACTCCAGAGGTACGCGGAGATCAGTGCCTCCAAAGGAGACGATGCCTGACTCCTCGTGAAACTTGATAGGAGTCCCAGGATTCCTGTGGCACGTGGAAAGGGACCCTTGGTCTCCCGCCTCAGCTGGAGAGGCGTGCCAATTGCCCTGCCAAGCCTCGAGGAGAATCCAGAGTTGTCCCTCGCAACTAGGCTGGAGTCATGACGTCGCTGAACAAACACGTGTGTGGAAGGGCCATCCCCGTCGTAACTCGAGAATATACCCCAGGTTCCCGCCGCAACTCGAGAAAAACCATGAGACTTCCCCCTCGCCCCGAGATGAGGCCCGATTCCCCTGCACTGCGTGCAGAGCAATTCCGTGTTGCACATCACACATGAAAGGAGCCTTGATTTCCTTGACGGCACTCCAGCAAAACCCCAAGAACACTGTTTCAAGGCTAGAGGGATCCTGAGGTCACTGTAGCAACACGAAAGAGCACCGTGGAACAAAAATCAACTCGAGATGAGAGCTTAGTCCCTGGCTTCGACTCCAGAGGAATACCACCTTACCACAAGCACCTCAAGAGGAGGCTTCTCTCAGCTCTAGGTATGTGAGCGGGACCCTGAGTTTGCAGCCTCAAGTGGAATGGACACCGCGTTGCCCTGACTCGAAATAAGGCCGGATATCCCTGCAGTGACTTGAATGCAGGCTCCTCTTGCATCTCCCAAGACGAAAGGATGTCTGAATCCCCTGTGGAGACCACAGAGAAAGACCTAGTTCCCCACCTCATCGCGACCGGAGGCCTCACATCCCTTGAAAACTCCAGAGGTACGCGGAGATCAGTGCCTCCAAAGGAGACGATGCCTGACTCCTCGTGAAACTTGATAGGAGTCCCAGGATTCCTTTGACACGTGGAAAGGGACACTTGGTGTCCCGCCTCACCTGGAGAGGCGTCCCAATTGCCCTGCCAAGCCTCGAGGAGAATCCCGAGTTGTCCCTCGCAACTAGGCAGGAGTCCTTTCGTCGCTGAACTAATAAGTGTGTGGAAGGGCCATTCCTGTCGTAACTCGAGAATATACCCCAGGTTCCCGCCGCAACTCGAGAAAAACCATGAGACTTCCCCCTCGCAGCGAGATGAGGCCCGATTCCCCTGGACTGCGTGCAGAGCAATTCCGTGTTGCACATCACACATGAAAGGAGCCTTGATTTCCTTGATGGCACTCCAGAGAAACCCCAAGAACACTGTTTCAAGGCTGGAGGAATCCTAAGGTCCCTGTAGCAGCAAGAAAGAGCTCCGTGGACCATGAATCAAGTCGAGATGAGAGGTTAGACCCTGGCTTCGACTCCAGAGGAATACCACCTTACCACAAGCACCTCAAGAGGAGGCTTCTCTCAGCTCTAGGTATGTGAGAGGGACCCTGAGTTTGCAGCCTCAAGTGGAATGGACACCGCGATGCCCTGACGCGAAATAAGGCCGGATATCCCTGCAGTGACTTGAATGCAGGCTCGTCGTGCATCTCACAAGACAAAAGGATGTCTGAATCCCCTGTGGAGACCACAGAGAAAGACCTAGTTCCCCACCTCATCGCGACCGGAGGCCTCACATCCTTTGAAAACTCCAGAGGTACGCGGAGATCAGTGCCTCCAAAGGAGACGACGCCTGACTCCTCGTGAAACTTGATAGGAGTCCCAGGATTCCTGTGGCACGTGGAAAGGGACCCTTGGTCTCCCGCCTCAGCTGGAGAGGCGTCCCAATTGCCCTGCCAAGCCTCGAGGAGAATCCCGAGTTGTCCCTCGCAACTAGGCAGGAGTCCTGCCGTCGCTGAACTAACACGAGTGTGAAAGGGCCATCCCCGTCGTCCCTCGAGAATATACCCCAGGTTCCCGCCGCAACTCGAGAAAAACCATGAGACTTCCCCCTCGCCGCGAGATGAGGCCCGATTCCCCTGCACTGCGTGCAGAGCAATTCTGTGTTGCACATCACACATGAATGGAGCCTTGATTTCCTTGATGGCACTCCAGAGAAACCCCAAGAACACTGTTTCAAGGTTGAGGGTTCCTGAGGTCACTGTAGCAGCACGAAAGAGCTCCGTGGACCAAAAATCAACTCGAGATGAGAGGTTAGTCCCTGGCTTCGACTCCAGAGGAATACCACCTTACCACAAGCACCTCAATAGAAGGCTTCTCTCAGCTCTATGTATGTGAGAGGGACCCTGAGTTTGCGGCCTCAAGTGGAATGGAGACCGCGATGCCCTGACTCGAAATAAGGCTGGATATCCCTGCAGTGACTTGAATGCAGGCTCGTCTTGCATCTCCCAAGACGAAAGGATGTCTGAATCCCCTGTGGAGACCACAGAGAAAGACCTAGTTCCCCACCTCATGGCGACCGGAGGCCTCACATCCTTTGAAAACTCTAGAGGTACACGGAGATCAGTGCCTCCAAAGGAGACGATGCCTGACTCCTCGTGAAACTTGATAGGAGTCCCAGGATTCCTGTGGCACGTGGAAAGGGACCCTTGGTCTCCCGCCTAGGCTGGAGAGGCGTTCCAATTGCCCTGCCAAGCCTCGAGGAGAATCCCGAGTTGTCCCTCGCCACTAGGCAGGAGTCCTGACGTCGCTGAAGAAACACGTGGGTGGAAGGGCCATCCCCGTCGTAACTTGAGAATATACCCCAGGTTCCCGCCACAACTCGAGAAAAACCATGAGACTTCCCCCTCGCCGCGAGATGAGGCCCGATTCCCCTGCACTGCGTGCAGAGCAATTCCGTGTTGCACATCACACATGAAAGGAGCCTTGATTTCCTTGATGGCACTCCAGAGAAACCCCAAGAACACTGTTTCAAGGCTAGAGGGATCCTGAGGTCACTGTAGCAACACGAAAGAGCTCCGTGGACCAAAAATCAACTCGAGATGAGAGGTTAGTCCCTGTCTTCGACTCCAGAGGAATACCACCTTACCACAAGCACCTCAAGAGGAGGCTTCTCTCAGCTCTAGGTATGTGAGAGGGACCCTGAGTTTGCGGCCTCAAGTGGAATGGACACCGCGATGCCCTGGCTCGAAATAAGGCCGGATATCCCCGCAGTGACTTGAATGCAGGCTCGTCTTGCATCTCCCAAGACGAAAGGATGTCTGAATCCCCTGTGGAGACCACAGAGAAAGACCTAGTTCCCCACCTCATCGCGACCGGAGGCCTCACATCCTTTGAAAACTCCAGAGGTACGCAGAGATCAGTGTCTCCAAAGGAGACGATACTTGACTCCTCGTGAAACTTGATAGGAGTCCCAGGATTCCTGTGGCACGTGGAAAGGGACCCTTGGTCTCCCGCCTCAGCTGGAGAGGCATCCCAATTGCACTGCCAAGCCTCGAGAAGAACCCCGAGTTGTCCCTCGCAACTAGGCAGGAGTCCTGACTTCGCTGAACAAACACGTGGTTGGAAGGGCCATCCCCGTCGTAACTTGAGAATATACCCCAGGTTCCCGCCGCAACTCGAGAAAAACCATGAGACTTCCCCCTCGCCCCAAGATGAGGCCCGATTCCCCTGCACTGCGTGCAGAGCAATTCCGTGTTGCACATCACACATGAAAGGAGCCTTGCTTTCCTTGACGGCACTCCAGAGAAACCCCAAGAACACTGTTTCAAGGCTAGAGGGATCCTGAGGTCACTGTTGCAACACGAAAGAGCTCCGTGGAACAAAAATCAACTCGAGATGAGAGGTTAGTCCCTGGCTTCGACTCCAGAGGAATACCACCTTACCACAAGCACCTCAAGAGGAGGCTTCTCTCAGCTCTAGGTATGTGAGCGGGACCCTGAGTTTGCAGCCTCAAGTGGAATGGACACCGCGTTGCCCTGACGCGAAATAAGGCCGGATATCCCTGCAGTGACTTGAATGCAGGCTCGTCTTGCATCTCCCAAGACGAAAGGATGTCTGAATCCCCTATGGAGAACACAGAGAAAGACCTAGTTCCCCACCTCATCGCGACCGGAGGCCTCACATCCCTTGAAAACTCCAGAGGTACGCGGAGATCAGTGCCTCCAAAGGAGACGATGCCTGACTCCTCGTGAAACTTGATAGGAGTCCCAGGATTCCTTTGACACGTGGAAAGGGACACTTGGTCTCCCACCTCAGCTGGAGAGGCGTCCCAATTGCCCTGCCAAGCCTCGAGGAGAATCCCGAGTTGTCCCTCGCAACTAGGCAGGAGTCCTGACGTCGCTGAACTAATAAGTGTGTGGAAGGGCCATCCCTGTCGTAACTCGAGAATATACCCCAGGTTCCCGCCGCAACTCGAGAAAAACCATGAGACTTCCCCCTCGCCGCGAGATGAGGCCCGATTCCCCTGCACTGCGTGCAGAGCAATTCCGTGTTGCACATCACACATGAAAGGAGCCTTGATTTCCTTGATGGCACTCCAGAGAAACCCCAAGAACACTGTTTCAAGGATAGAGGGATCCTGAGGTCACTGTAGCAACACGAAAGAGCTCCGTGGACCAAAAATCAACTCGAGATGACAGGTTAGTCCCTGTCTTTGACTCCAGAGGAATACCACCTTACCACAAGCACCTCAAGAGGAGGCTTCTCTCAGCTCTAGGTATGTGAGAGGGACCCTGAGTTTGCGGCCTCCAGTTGAATGGGCACCGCGATGCCCTCACTCGAAATAAGGCCGGATATCCCTGCAGTGACTTGAATGCAGGCTCGTCTTGCATCTCCCAAGATGAAAGGATGTCTGAATCCCCTGTGGAGACCACAGAGAAAGACCTGGTTCCCCACCTCATGGCGACCGGAGGCCTCACATCCTTTGAAAACTCTAGAGGTACGCGGAGATCAGTGCCTCCAAAGGAGATGATGCCTGACTCCTCATGAAACTTGATAGGAGTCCCAGGATTCCTGTGGCACGTGGAAAGGGACACTTGGTCTCCCGCCTCAGCTGGAGAGGCGTCCCAATTGCCCTGCCAAGCCTCGAGGAGAATCCCGAGTTGTCCCTCGCAACTAGGGAGGAGTCCTGACGTCGCTGAAGAAACACGTGGGTGGAAGGGCCATCCCCGTCGTAACTCGAGAATATACCCCAGGTTCCCGCCGCAACTCGAGAAAAACCATGAGACTTCCCCCTCGCCGCGAGATGAGGCCCGATTCCCCTGCACTGCGTGCAGAGCAATTCCGTGTTGCACATCACACATGAAAGGAGCCTTGATTTCTTTGATGGCACTCCAGAGAAACCCCAAGAACTCTGTTTCAAGGCGAGAGGGATCCTGAGGTCACTGTAGCAACAAGAAAGAGCTCCGAGGACCAAAAATCAACTCGAGATGAGAGGTTAGTCCCTGGCTTCGACTTCAGTGGAATACCACCTTACCACAAGCACCTCAAGAGGAGGCTTCTCTCAGCTCTAGGTATGTGAGAGGGACCCTGAGTTTGCGGCCTCAAGTGGAATGGATACCGCGATGCCCTGACTCGAAATAAGGCCGGATATCCCTGCAGTGACTTGAATGCAGGCTCGTCTTGCATCTCCCAAGATGAAAGTATGTCTGAATCCCCTGTGGAAACCACAGAGAAAGACCTAGCTCCCCACCTCATCGCCACCGGAGGCCTCACATCCATTGAAAATTCCAGAGGTACGCGGAGATCAGTGCCTCCAAAGGAGACGATGCCTGACTCCTCGTGAAACTTGATAGGAGTCCCAGGATTCCTGTGGCACGTGGAAAGGGACCCTTGGTCTCCCGCCTCAGCTGGAGAGGCGTCCCAAATGCCCTGCCAAGCCTCGAGGAGAATCCCGAGTTGTCCCTCGCAACTAGGCAGGAGTCCTGACGTCGCTGAAGAAACACGTGTGTGGAAGGGCCATCCCCGTCGTAACTCGAGAATATACCCCAGGTTCCCACCGCAACTCGAGAAAAACCATGAGACTTCCCCCTCGCCGCGAGATGAGGCCCGATTCCCCTGCACTGCATGCAGAGCAATTCCGTGTTGCACATCACACATGAAAGGAGCCTTGATTTCTTTGATGGCACTCCAGAGAAACCCCAAGAACTCTGTTTCAAGGCGAGAGGGATCCTGAGGTCACTGTAGCAACACGAAAGAGCTCCGTGGACCAAAAATCAACTCGAGATGAGAGGTTAGTCCCTGGCTTCGACTCCAGAGGAATACCACCTTACCACAAGCACCTCAAGAGGAGGCTTCTCTCAGCTCTAGGTATGTGAGAGGGACCCTGAGTTTGCGGCCTCAACTGGAATGGACACCGCGATGCCCTGACTCGAAATAAGGCCGGATATCCCTGCAGTGACTTGAATGCAGGCTCGTCTTGCATCTCCCAAGACGAAAGGATGTCTGAATCCCCTGTGGAGACCACAGAGAAAGACCTACTTCCCCACCTCATCGCGACTGGAGGCCTCACATCCCTTGAAAACTCCAGAGGTACGCGGAGATCAGTGCCTCCAAAGGAGACGATGCCTGACTCCTCGTGAAACTTGATAGGAGTCCCAGGATTCCTGTGGCACGTGGAAAGGGACCCTTGGTCTCCCGCCTCAGCTGGAGAGGCGTCCCAATTGCCCTGCCAAGCCTCGAGGAGAATCCCGAGTTGTCCCTCGCAACTAGGCAGGAGTCCTGCCGTCGCTGAACTAACACGTGTGTGGAAGGGCCATCCCCGTCGTAACTCGAGAATATACCCCAGGTTCCCGCCGCAACTCGAGAAAAACCATGAGACTTCCCCCTCGCCGCGAGATGAGGCCTGATTCCCCTGCACTGCGTGCAGACCAATTCCGTGTTGCACATCACACATGAAAGGAGCCTTGATTTCCTTGATGACACTCCAGAGAAACCCCAAGAACACTGTTTCAAGGCTGGAGGGATCCTGAGGTCACTGTAGCAACACGAAAGAGCTCCGTGGACCAAAAATCAACTCGAGATGAGAGGTTAGTCCCTGGCTTCGACTCCAGAGGAATACCACCTTACCACAAGCACCTCAAGAGGAGGCTTCTCTCAGCTCTAGCTATGTGAGAGGGACCCTGAGTTTGCTGCCTCAAGTGGAATGGACACTGCGATGCCCTGACGCAAAATAAGGCCGGATATCCCTGCAGTGACTTGAATGCAGGCTCGTCTTGCATCTCCCAAGATGAAAGGATGTCTGAATCCCCTGTGGAGACCACAGAGAAAGACCTAGTTCCCCACCTCATCGCGACCGGAGGCATCACATTCTTTGAAAACTCCAGAGGTACGCGGAGATCAGTGCCTCCGAAGGAGACGATGCCTGACTCCTCGTGAAACTTGATAGGAGTCCCAGGATTCCTGTGGCACGTGGAAAGGGACCCTTGGTCTCCCGCCTCAGCTGGAGAGGCGTCCCAATTGCCCTGCCAATCCTCGAGGAGAATCCCGAGTTGTCCCTCGCAACTAGGCAGGAGTCCTGACGTCGCTGAACAAACACGTGTGTGGAAGGGCCATCCCCGTCGTAACTCGAGAATATACCCCAGGTTCCCGCCGCAACTCGAGAAAAACCATGAGACTTCCCCCTCGCCGCGAGATGAGGCCCGATTCCCCTGCACTGCGTGCAGAGCAATTCCGTGTTGCACATCACACATGAAAGGAACCTTGATTTCTTTGATGGCACTCCAGAGAAACCCCAAGAACACTGTTTCAAGGCGAGAGGGATCCTGAGGTCACTGTAGCAACACGAAAGAGCTCCGTGGACCAAAAATCAACTCGAGATGAGAGGTTAGTCCCTGGCTTCGACTCCAGAGGAATACCACCTTACCACAAGCACCTCAAGAGGAGGCTTCTCTCAGCTCTAGGTATGTGAGAGGGACCCTGATTTTGCGGCCTCAACTGGAATGGACACTGCGATGCCCTGACGCAAAATAAGGCCGGATATCCCTGCAGTGACTTGAATGCAGGCTCGTCTTGCATCTCCCAAGATGAAAGGATGTCTGAATCCCCTGTGGAGACCACAGAGAAAGACCTAGTTCCCCACCTCATCGCGACCGGAGGCCTCACATCCTTTGAAAACTCCAGAGGTACGCGGAGATCAGTGCCTCCAAAGGAGACGATGCCTGACTCCTCGTGAAACTTGATAGGATTCACAGGATTCCTGTGGCACGTGGAAAGGGACCCTTGGTCTCCCGCCTCAGCTGGAGAGGCGTCTCAATTGCCCTGCCAAGCCTCGAGGAGAATCCCGAATTGTCCCTCGCAACTAGGCAGGAGTCCTGACGTCGCTGAACAAACACGTGGGTGGAAGGGCCATCCCCGTCGTAACTCGAGAATATACCCCAGGTTCCCGCCGCAACTCGAGAAAAACCATGAGACTGCCCCCTCACCGCGAGATGAGGCTGGATTCCCCTGCACTGCGTGCAGAGCATTTCCGTGTTGCACATCACACATGAAAGGAGCCTTGATTTCCTTGATGGCACTCCAGAGAAACCCCAAGAACACTGTTTCAAGGCTAGAGGGATCCTGAGGTCACTGTAGCAACACGAAAGAGCTCCGTGGACCAAAAATCAACTCGAGATGAGAGGTTAGTCCCTGGCTTCGACTCCAGAGGAATACCACCTTACCACAAGCACCTCAAGAGGAGGCTTCTCTCAGCTCTAGGTATTTGAGAGGGACCCTGATTTTGCAGACTCAAGTGGAATGGACACTGCGATGCCCTGATGTGAAATAAGGCCGGATATCCCTGCAGTGACTTGAATGCAGGCTCGTCTTGCATCTCCCAAGATGAAAGGATGTCTGAATCCCCAGTGGAGACCACAGAGAAAGACCTAGTTTCCCACCTCATCGCGACCGGAGGCCTCACATCCTTTGAAAACTCCAGAGGTACGCGGAGATCAGTGCCTCCAAAGGAGACGATGCCTGACTCCTCATGAAACTTGATAGGAGTCCCAGGATTCCTGTGGCACGTGGAAAGGGACCCTTGGTCTCCCGCCTCACCTGGGGAGGCTTCCCAATTGCCCTGCCAAGCCTCGAGGAGAATCCCAAGTTGTCCCTCGCAACTAGGCAGGAGTCCTGCCGTCGCTGAACAAACACGTGGGTGGAAGGGCCATCCCCGTCGTAACTCGAGAATATACCCCAGGTTCCCGCCGCAAGTCGAGAAAAACCATGAGACTTCCCCCTCGCCGCGAGATGAGGCCTGATTCCCCTGCACTGCGTGCAGAGCAATTCCGTGTTGCACATCACACATGAAAGGAGCCTTGATTTCCTTGATGGCACTCCAGAGAAACCCCAAGAACACTGTTTCAAGGATAGAGGGATCCTGAGGTCACTGTAGCAACACGAAAGAGCTCCGTGGACCAAAAATCAACTCGAGATGACAGGTTAGTCCCTGTCTTTGACTCCAGAGGAATACCACCTTACCACAAGCACCTCAAGAGGAGGCTTCTCTCAGCTCTAGGTATGTGAGAGGGACCCTGAGTTTGCGGCCTCCAGTTGAATGGGCACCGCGATGCCCTCACTCGAAATAAGGCCGGATATCCCTGCAGTGACTTGAATGCAGGCTCGTCTTGCATCTCCCAAGATGAAAGGATGTCTGAATCCCCTGTGGAGACCACAGAGAAAGACCTGGTTCCCCACCTCATGGCGACCGGAGGCCTCACATCCTTTGAAAACTCTAGAGGTACGCGGAGATCAGTGCCTCCAAAGGAGATGATGCCTGACTCCTCATGAAACTTGATAGGAGTCCCAGGATTCCTGTGGCACGTGGAAAGGGACACTTGGTCTCCCGCCTCAGCTGGAGAGGCGTCCCAATTGCCCTGCCAAGCCTCGAGGAGAATCCCGAGTTGTCCCTCGCAACTAGGGAGGAGTCCTGACGTCGCTGAAGAAACACGTGGGTGGAAGGGCCATCCCCGTCGTAACTCGAGAATATACCCCAGGTTCCCGCCGCAACTCGAGAAAAACCATGAGACTTCCCCCTCGCCGCGAGATGAGGCCCGATTCCCCTGCACTGCGTGCAGAGCAATTCCGTGTTGCACATCACACATGAAAGGAGCCTTGATTTCTTTGATGGCACTCCAGAGAAACCCCAAGAACTCTGTTTCAAGGCGAGAGGGATCCTGAGGTCACTGTAGCAACAAGAAAGAGCTCCGAGGACCAAAAATCAACTCGAGATGAGAGGTTAGTCCCTGGCTTCGACTTCAGTGGAATACCACCTTACCACAAGCACCTCAAGAGGAGGCTTCTCTCAGCTCTAGGTATGTGAGAGGGACCCTGAGTTTGCGGCCTCAAGTGGAATGGATACCGCGATGCCCTGACTCGAAATAAGGCCGGATATCCCTGCAGTGACTTGAATGCAGGCTCGTCTTGCATCTCCCAAGATGAAAGTATGTCTGAATCCCCTGTGGAAACCACAGAGAAAGACCTAGCTCCCCACCTCATCGCCACCGGAGGCCTCACATCCATTGAAAATTCCAGAGGTACGCGGAGATCAGTGCCTCCAAAGGAGACGATGCCTGACTCCTCGTGAAACTTGATAGGAGTCCCAGGATTCCTGTGGCACGTGGAAAGGGACCCTTGGTCTCCCGCCTCAGCTGGAGAGGCGTCCCAAATGCCCTGCCAAGCCTCGAGGAGAATCCCGAGTTGTCCCTCGCAACTAGGCAGGAGTCCTGACGTCGCTGAAGAAACACGTGTGTGGAAGGGCCATCCCCGTCGTAACTCGAGAATATACCCCAGGTTCCCACCGCAACTCGAGAAAAACCATGAGACTTCCCCCTCGCCGCGAGATGAGGCCCGATTCCCCTGCACTGCATGCAGAGCAATTCCGTGTTGCACATCACACATGAAAGGAGCCTTGATTTCTTTGATGGCACTCCAGAGAAACCCCAAGAACTCTGTTTCAAGGCGAGAGGGATCCTGAGGTCACTGTAGCAACACGAAAGAGCTCCGTGGACCAAAAATCAACTCGAGATGAGAGGTTAGTCCCTGGCTTCGACTCCAGAGGAATACCACCTTACCACAAGCACCTCAAGAGGAGGCTTCTCTCAGCTCTAGGTATGTGAGAGGGACCCTGAGTTTGCGGCCTCAACTGGAATGGACACCGCGATGCCCTGACTCGAAATAAGGCCGGATATCCCTGCAGTGACTTGAATGCAGGCTCGTCTTGCATCTCCCAAGACGAAAGGATGTCTGAATCCCCTGTGGAGACCACAGAGAAAGACCTACTTCCCCACCTCATCGCGACTGGAGGCCTCACATCCCTTGAAAACTCCAGAGGTACGCGGAGATCAGTGCCTCCAAAGGAGACGATGCCTGACTCCTCGTGAAACTTGATAGGAGTCCCAGGATTCCTGTGGCACGTGGAAAGGGACCCTTGGTCTCCCGCCTCAGCTGGAGAGGCGTCCCAATTGCCCTGCCAAGCCTCGAGGAGAATCCCGAGTTGTCCCTCGCAACTAGGCAGGAGTCCTGCCGTCGCTGAACTAACACGTGTGTGGAAGGGCCATCCCCGTCGTAACTCGAGAATATACCCCAGGTTCCCGCCGCAACTCGAGAAAAACCATGAGACTTCCCCCTCGCCGCGAGATGAGGCCTGATTCCCCTGCACTGCGTGCAGACCAATTCCGTGTTGCACATCACACATGAAAGGAGCCTTGATTTCCTTGATGACACTCCAGAGAAACCCCAAGAACACTGTTTCAAGGCTGGAGGGATCCTGAGGTCACTGTAGCAACACGAAAGAGCTCCGTGGACCAAAAATCAACTCGAGATGAGAGGTTAGTCCCTGGCTTCGACTCCAGAGGAATACCACCTTACCACAAGCACCTCAAGAGGAGGCTTCTCTCAGCTCTAGCTATGTGAGAGGGACCCTGAGTTTGCTGCCTCAAGTGGAATGGACACTGCGATGCCCTGACGCAAAATAAGGCCGGATATCCCTGCAGTGACTTGAATGCAGGCTCGTCTTGCATCTCCCAAGATGAAAGGATGTCTGAATCCCCTGTGGAGACCACAGAGAAAGACCTAGTTCCCCACCTCATCGCGACCGGAGGCATCACATTCTTTGAAAACTCCAGAGGTACGCGGAGATCAGT
Organism: Cervus elaphus; assembly: GCF_910594005.1. Classification (NCBI taxonomy): domain Eukaryota; kingdom Metazoa; phylum Chordata; class Mammalia; order Artiodactyla; family Cervidae; genus Cervus; species Cervus elaphus. The sequence continues at coordinate 82,700 of NC_057815.1, read as the reverse complement.
GCCTCCGAAGGAGACGATGCCTGACTCCTCGTGAAACTTGATAGGAGTCCCAGGATTCCTGTGGCACGTGGAAAGGGACCCTTGGTCTCCCGCCTCAGCTGGAGAGGCGTCCCAATTGCCCTGCCAATCCTCGAGGAGAATCCCGAGTTGTCCCTCGCAACTAGGCAGGAGTCCTGACGTCGCTGAACAAACACGTGTGTGGAAGGGCCATCCCCGTCGTAACTCGAGAATATACCCCAGGTTCCCGCCGCAACTCGAGAAAAACCATGAGACTTCCCCCTCGCCGCGAGATGAGGCCCGATTCCCCTGCACTGCGTGCAGAGCAATTCCGTGTTGCACATCACACATGAAAGGAACCTTGATTTCTTTGATGGCACTCCAGAGAAACCCCAAGAACACTGTTTCAAGGCGAGAGGGATCCTGAGGTCACTGTAGCAACACGAAAGAGCTCCGTGGACCAAAAATCAACTCGAGATGAGAGGTTAGTCCCTGGCTTCGACTCCAGAGGAATACCACCTTACCACAAGCACCTCAAGAGGAGGCTTCTCTCAGCTCTAGGTATGTGAGAGGGACCCTGATTTTGCGGCCTCAACTGGAATGGACACTGCGATGCCCTGACGCAAAATAAGGCCGGATATCCCTGCAGTGACTTGAATGCAGGCTCGTCTTGCATCTCCCAAGATGAAAGGATGTCTGAATCCCCTGTGGAGACCACAGAGAAAGACCTAGTTCCCCACCTCATCGCGACCGGAGGCCTCACATCCTTTGAAAACTCCAGAGGTACGCGGAGATCAGTGCCTCCAAAGGAGACGATGCCTGACTCCTCGTGAAACTTGATAGGATTCACAGGATTCCTGTGGCACGTGGAAAGGGACCCTTGGTCTCCCGCCTCAGCTGGAGAGGCGTCTCAATTGCCCTGCCAAGCCTCGAGGAGAATCCCGAATTGTCCCTCGCAACTAGGCAGGAGTCCTGACGTCGCTGAACAAACACGTGGGTGGAAGGGCCATCCCCGTCGTAACTCGAGAATATACCCCAGGTTCCCGCCGCAACTCGAGAAAAACCATGAGACTGCCCCCTCACCGCGAGATGAGGCTGGATTCCCCTGCACTGCGTGCAGAGCATTTCCGTGTTGCACATCACACATGAAAGGAGCCTTGATTTCCTTGATGGCACTCCAGAGAAACCCCAAGAACACTGTTTCAAGGCTAGAGAGATCCCGAGGTCACAGTAGCAACGCAAAAGAGCTCCGTGGACCAAAAATCAACTCGAGATGAGAGGTTAGTCCCTGGCTTCGACTCCAGAGGAATACCACCTTACCACAAGCACCTCAAGAGGAGGCTTCTCTCAGCTCTAGCTATGTGAGAGGGACCCTGAGTTTGCGGCCTCAACTGGAATGGACACCGCGATGCCCTGACTCGAAATAAGGCAGGATATCCCTGCAGTGACTTGAATGCAGGCTCGTCTTGCATCTCCCAAGACGAAAGGATGTCTGAATCCCCTGTGGAGACCACAGAGAAAGACCTACTTCCCCACCTCATCGCGACTGGAGGCCTCACAGCCTTTGAAAACTCCAGAGGTACGCGGAGATCAGTGCCTCCAAAGGAGACGATGCCTGACTCCTCGTGAAACTTGATAGGAGTCCCAGGATTCCTGTGGCACGTGGAAAGGGACCCTTGGTCTCCCGCCTCAGCTGGAGAGGCGTCCCAATTGCCCTGCCAAGCCTCGAGGAGAATCCCGAGTTGTCCCTCGCAACTAGGCAGGAGTCCTGCCGTCGCTGAACTAACACGTGTGTGGAAGGGCCATCCCCGTCGTAACTCGAGAATATACCCCAGGTTCCCGCCGCAACTCGAGAAAACCATGAGATTTCCCCCTCGCCGCGAGATGAGGCCTGATTCCCCTGCACTGCGTGCAGACCAATTCCGTGTTGCACATCACACATGAAAGGAGCCTTGATTTCCTTGATGACACTCCAGAGAAACCCCAAGAACACTGTTTCAAGGCTGGAGGGATCCTGATGTCACTGTAGCAACACGAAAGAGCTCCGTGGACCAAAAATCAACTCGAGATGAGAGGTTAGTCCCTGGCTTCGACTCCAGAGGAATACCACCTTACCACAAGCACCTCAAGAGGAGGCTTCTCTCAGCTCTAGGTATGTGAGAGGGACCCTGAGTTTGCTGCCTCAAGTGGAATGGACACTGCGATGCCCTGACGCAAAATAAGGCCGGATATCCCTGCAGTGACTTGAATGCAGGCTCGTCTTGCATCTCCCAAGATGAAAGGATGTCTGAATCCCCTGTGGAGACCACAGAGAAAGACCTAGTTCCCCACCTCATCGCGACCGGAGGCATCACATCCTTTGAAAACTCCAGAGGTACGCGGAGATCAGTGCCTCTGAAGGAGACGATGCCTGACTCCTCGTGAAACTTGATAGGAGTCCCAGGATTCCTGTGGCACGTGGAAAGGGACCCTTGGTCTCCCGCCTCAGCTGGAGAGGCGTCCCAATTGCCCTGCCAATCCTCGAGGAGAATCCCGAGTTGTCCCTCGCAACTAGGCAGGAGTCCTGACGTCGCTGAACAAACACGTGTGTGGAAGGGCCATCCCCGTCGTAACTCGAGAATGTACCCCAGGTTCCCGCCGCAACTCGAGAAAAACCATGAGACTTCCCCCTCGCCGCGAGATGAGGCCCGATTCCCCTGCACTGCATGCAGAGCAATTCCGTGTTGCACATCACACATGAAAGGAACCTTGATTTCTTTGATGGCACTCCAGAGAAACCCCAAGAACACTGTTTCAAGGCGAGAGGGATCCTGAGGTCACTGTAGCAACACGAAAGAGCTCCGTGGACCAAAAATCAACTCGAGATGAGAGGTTAGTCCCTGGCTTCGACTCCAGAGAAATACCACCTTGCAGAAGCACCTCAAGAGGAGGCTTCTCTCAGCTCTAGTTATGTGAGAGGGACCCTGAGTTTGCGGCCTCAAGTGGAATGGACACCGCGATGCCCTGACGCGAAATAAGGCCGGATATCCCTGCAGTGACTTGAATGCAGGCTCCTCTTGCATCTTCCAAGACGAAAGGATGTCTGAATCCCCTGTGGAGACCACAGAGAAAGACCTAGTTCCCCACCTCATCGCGACCGGAGGGCTCACATCCTTTGAAAACTTCAGAGGTACGCGGAGATCAGTGCCTCCAAAGGAGACGATGCCTGACTTCTCGTGAAACTTGATAGGAGTCCCAGGATTCCTGTGGCACGTGGAAAGGGACACTTGGTCTCCCGACTCAGCTGGAGAGGCTTCCCAATTGCCCTGCCAAGCCTCGAGGAGAATCCCGAGTTGTTCCTCGCAACTAGGCAGGAGTCCTGACGTCGCTGAAGAAACACGTGTGTGGAAGAGCCATCCCCGTCGTAACTCGAGAATATACCCCAGGTTCCCGCCGCAACTCGAGAAAAACCATGAGACTTCCCCCTCGCCGCGAGATGAGGCCCGATTCCACTGCACTGCGTGCAGAGCATTTCCGTGTTGCACATCACACATGAAAGGAGCCTTGATTTCCTTGATGGCACTCCAGAGAAACCCCAAGAACACTGTTTCAAGGCTAGAGGGATCCCGAGGTCACTGTAGCAACACAAAAGAGCTCTGTGGACCAAAAATCAACTCGAGATGAGAGGTTAGTCCCTGGCTTCGAATCCAGAGGAATACCACCTTACCACAAGCACCTCAAGTGGAGGCTTCTCTCAGCTCTAGCTATGTGAGAGGGGCCCTGAGTTTGCGGCCTCAACTGGAATGGACACCGCGATGCCCTGACTCGAAATAAGGCCGGATATCCCTGCAGTGACTTGAATGCAGTATCGTCTTGCATCTCCCAAGACGAAAGGATGTCTGAATCCCCTGTGGAGACCACAGAGAAAGACCTACTTCCCCAGTTCATCGCGACTGGAGGCCTCACATCCCTTGAAAACTCCAGAGGTACGCGGAGATCAGTGCCTCCAAAGGAGACGATGCCTGACTCCTCGTGAAACTTGAAAGGAGTCCCAGGAATCCTGTGGCACGTGGAAAGGGACACTTGGTCTCCCGCCTCAGCTGGAGAGGCGTCCCAATTGCCCTGCCAAGACTCGAGGAGAATCCCGAGTTGTCCCTCGCAACTAGGCAGGAGTCCTGACGTCGCTGAACTAACACGTGTGTGGAAGGGCCATCCCAGTCGTAACTCGAGAATATACCCCAGGTTCCCGCCGCAACTCGAGAAAAACCATGAGACTTCCTCGTCGCCGCGAGATGAGGCCCGATTCCCCTGCACTGCATGAAGAGCAATTCCGTGTTGCACATCACACATGAAAGGAGCCTTGATTTCCTTGATGGCACTCCAGAGAAACCCCAAGAACACTGTTTCAAGGCTAGAGGGATCCTGAGGTCAAGGTAGCAAAACGAAAGTGCTCCGTGGACCAGAAATCAACTCGAGATGAGAGGTTAGTCCCTGGCTTCGACTCCAGAGGAATACCACCTTACCACAAGCACCTCAAGAGGAGGCTTCTCTCAGCTCTAGGTATGTGAGAGGGACCCTGAGTTTGCGGCCTCACGTGGAATGGACACCGCGATGCCCTGACTTGAAATAAGGTCGGATATCCCTGCAGTGACTTGAATGCAGGCTCGTCTTGCATCTCCCAAGACGAAAGGTTGTCTGAATCCCCTGTGGAGACCACAGAGAAAGACCTAGTTCCCCACCTCATCGCGACCGGAGGCCTCACATCCTTTGAAAACTCCAGAGGTCCGCGGAGATCAGTGCCTCCAAAGGAGACGATGCCTGACTCCTCGTGAAACTTGATAGGAGTCCCAGGATTCCTGTGGCACGTGGAAAGGGACCCTTGGTCTCCCGCCTCAGCTGGAGAGGCGTCCCAATTGCCCTGCCAAGCCTCGAGGAGAATCCCGAGTTGTCCCTCGCAACTAGGCAGGAGTCCTGCCGTCGCTGAACTAACACGTGTGTGGAAGGGCCATCCCAGTCGAAACTCGAGAATATACCCCAGGTTCCCGCCGCAACTCGAGAAAAACCATGAGACTTCCCCTTCGCCGCGAGATGAGGCCCGATTCCCCTGCACTGCGTGCAGAGCAATTCCGTGTTGCACATCACACATGAAAGGAGCCTTGATTTCCTTGATGGCACTCCAGAGAAACCCCAAGAACACTGTTTCAAGGCTAGAGGGATCCTGAGGTCCCTGTAGCAGCACGAAAGAGCTCCGTGGACCAAAAATCAACTCGAGATGAGAGGTTAGTCCCTGGCTTCGACTCCAGGGGAATACCACCTTGCACAAGCACCTCAAGAGGAGGCTTCTCTCAGCTGTAGGTATGTGAGAGGGACCCTGAGTTTGCGGCCTCAAATGGAATGGACACCGCGATGCCCTGACGCGAAATAAGGCCGGATATCCCTGCAGTGACTTGAATGCAGGCTCGTCTTGCATCTTCCAAAACGAAAGCATGTCTGAATCACCTGTGGAGACCACAGAGAAAGACCTAGTTCCCCACCTCATCGCGACCGGAGGCATCACATCCTTTGAAAACTCCAGAGGTACGCGGAGATCAGTGCCTCCAAAGGAGACGATGCCTGACTCCTCGTGAAACTTGATAGGAGTCCCAGGATTCCTGTGGCACGTGGAAAGGAACCCTTGGTCTCCCGCCTCAGCTGGAGAGGCGTCCCAATTGCCCTGCCAAGCCTCGAGGAGAATCCCGAGTTGTCCCTCGCAACTAGGCAGGAGTCCTGACGTCGCTGAAGAAACACGTGTGTGGAAGTGCCATCCCCGTCGTAACTCTAGAATATACCCCAGGTTCCAGCCGCAACTCGAGAAAAACCATGAGACTTCCCCCTCGCCGCGAGATGAGGCCCGATTCCCCTGCACTGCGTGCAGAGCAATTCCGTGTTGCACATCACACATGAAAGGAGCCTTGATTTCCTTGATGGCACTCCAGAGAAACCCCAAGAACACTGTTTCAAGGCTAGAGGGATCCCGAGGTCACTGTAGCAACACAAAAGAGCTCCGAGGACCAAAAATCAACTCGAGAAGAGAGGTTACTCCCTGGCTTCGACTCCAGAGGAATACCACCTTACCACAAGCACCTCAAGAGGAGGCTTCTCTCAGCTCTAGGTATGTGAGAGGGACCCTGAGTTTGCGGCCTCAACTGGAATGGACACCGCGATGCCCTGACTCGAAATAAGGCCGGATATCCCTGCAGTGACTTGAATGCAGGCTCGTCTTGCATCTCCCAAGACGAAAGGATGTCTGAATCCCCTGTGGAGACGACAGAGAAAGACCTACTTCCCCACCTCATCGCGACTGGAGGCCTCACATCCTTTGAAAACTCCAGAGGTACGCGGAGATGAGTGCCTCCAAAGGAGACGATGCCTGACTCCTCGTGAAACTTGATAGGAGTCCCAGGATTCCTGTGGCACGTGGAAAGGGACCCTTGGTCTCCCGCCTCAGCTGGAGATGCGTCCCAATTGCCCTGCCAAGCCTCGAGGAGAATCCCGAGTTGTCCCTCGCAACTAGGCAGGAGTCCTGCCGTCGCTGAACTAACACGTGTGTGGAAGGGCCATCCCCGTCGTAACTCGAGAATATACCCCAGGTTCCCGCCGCAACTCGAGAAAAACCATGAGATTTCCCCCTCGCCGCGAGATGAGGCCTGATTCCCCTGCACTGCGTGCAGACCAATTCCGTGTTGCACATCACACATGAAAGGAGCCTTGATTTCCTTGATGACACTCCAGAGAAACCCCAAGAACACTGTTTCAAGGCTGGAGGGATCCTGAGGTCACTGTAGCAACACGAAAGAGCTCTGTGGACCAAAAATCAACTCGAGATGAGAGGTTAGTCCCTGGCTTCGACTCCAGAGGAATACCACCTTACCACAAGCACCTCAAGAGGAGGCTTCTCTCAGCTCTAGGTATGTGAGAGGGACCCTGAGTTTGCTGCCTCAAGTGGAATGGACACTGCGATGCCCTGACGCAAAATAAGGCGGGATATCCCTGCAGTGACTTGAATGCAGGCTCGTCTTGCATCTCCCAAGATGAAAGGATGTCTGAATCCCCTGTGGAGACCACAGAGAAAGACCTAGTTCCCCACCTCATCGCGACCGGAGGCATCACATCCTTTGATAACTCCAGAGGTACGCGGAGATCAGTGCCTCCGAAGGAGACGATGCCTGACTCCTCGTGAAACTTGATAGGAGTCCCAGGATTCCTGTGGCACGTGGAAACGACCCTTGGTCTCCCGCCTCAGCTGGAGAGGCGTCCCAATTGCCCTGCCAATCCTCGAGGAGAATCCCGAGTTGTCCCTCGCAACTAGGCAGGAGTCCTGACGTCGCTGAACAAACACGTGTGTGGAAGGGCCATCCCCGTCGTAACTCGAGAATATACCCCAGGTTCCCGCCGCAACTCGAGAAAAACCATGAGACTTCCCCCTCGCCGCGAGATGAGGCCCGATTCCCCTGCACTGCATGCAGAGCAATTCCGTGTTGCACATCACACATGAAAGGAACCTTGATTTCTTTGATGGCACTCCAGAGAAACCCCAAGAACACTGTTTCAAGGCGAGAGGGATCCTGAGGTCACTGTAGCAACATGAAAGAGGTCCGTGGACCAAAAATCAACTCGAGATGAGAGGTTAGTCCCTGGCTTCGACTCCAGAGAAATACCACCTTGCAGAAGCACCTCAAGAGGAGGCTTCTCTCAGCTCTAGGTATGTGAGAGGGACCCTGAGTTTGCGGCCTCAAGTGGAATGGACACCGCGATGCCCTGACGCGAAATAAGGCCGGATATCCCTGCAGTGACTTGAATGCAGGCTCGTCTTGCATCTTCCAAGACGAAAGGATGTCTGAATCCCCTGTGGAGACCACAGAGAAAGACCTAGTTCCCCACCTCATCGCGACCGGAGGGCTCACATCCTTTGAAAACTTCAGAGGTCCGCGGAGATCAGTGCCTCCAAAGGAGACGATGCCTGACTTCTCGTGAAACTTGATAGGAGTCCCAGGATTCCTGTGGCACCTGGAAAGGGACACTTGGTCTCCCGACTCAGCTGGAGAGGCGTCCCAATTGCCCTGCCAAGCCTCGAGGAGAATCCCGAGTTGTTCCTCGCAACTAGGCAGGAGTCCTGACGTCGCTGAAGAAACACGTGTGTGGAAGAGCCATCCCCGTCGTAACTCGAGAATATACCCCAGGTTCCCGCCGCAACTCGAGAAAAACCATGAGACTTCCCCCTCGCCGCGAGATGAGGTCCGATTCCACTGCACTGCGTGCAGAGCAATTCCGTGTTGCACATCACACATGAAAGGAGCCTTGATTTCCTTGATGGCACTCCAGAGAAACCCCAAGAACACTGTTTCAAGGCTAGAGGGATCCCGAGGTCACTGTAGCAACACAAAAGAGCTCTGTGGACCAAAAATCAACTCGAGATGAGAGGTTAGTCCCTGGCTTCGACTCCAGAGTTATACCACCTTACCACAAGCACCTCAAGTGGAGTCTTCTCTCAGCTCTAGCTATGTGAGAGGGGCCCTGAGTTTGCGGCCTCAACTGGAATGGACACCGCGATGCCCTGACTCGAAATAAGGCCGGATATCCCTACAGTGACTTGAATGCAGTATCGTCTTGCATCTCCCAAGACGAAAGGATGTCTGAATCCCCTGTGGAGACCACAGAGAAAGACCTACTTCCCCAGTTCATCGCGACTGGAGGCCTCACATCCCTTGAAAACTCCAGAGGTACGCGGAGATCAGTGCCTCCAAAGGAGACGATGCCTGACTCCTCGTGAAACTTGAAAGGAGTCCCAGGAATCCTGTGGCACGTGGAAAGGGACACTTGGTCTCCCGCCTCAGCTGGAGAGGCGTCCCAATTGCCCTGCCAAGACTCGAGGAGAATCCCGAGTTGTCCCTCGCAACTAGGCAGGAGTCCTGACGTCGCTGAACTAACACGTGTGTGGAAGGGCCATCCCAGTCGTAACTCGAGAATATACACCAGGTTCCCGCCGCAACTCGAGAAAAACCATGAGACTTCCTCGTCGCCGCGAGATGAGGCCCGATTCCCCTGCACTGCATGAAGAGCAATTCCGTGTTGCACATCACACATGAAAGGAGCCTTGATTTCCTTGATGGCACTCCAGAGAAACCCCAAGAACACTGTTTCAAGGCTAGAGGGATCCTGAGGTCAAGGTAGCAAAACGAAAGTGCTCCGTGGACCAAAAATCAACTCGAGATGAGAGGTTAGTCTCTGGCTTCGACTCCAGAGGAATACCACCTTACCACAAGCACCTCAAGAGGAGGCTTCTCTCAGCTCTAGGTATGTGAGAGGGACCCTGAGTTTGCGGCCTCACGTGGAATGGACACCGCGATGCCCTGACTTGAAATAAGGTCGGATATCCCTGCAGTGACTTGAATGCAGGCTCGTCTTGCATCTCCCAAGACGAAAGGATGTCTGAATCCCCTGTGGAGACCACAGAGAAAGACCTAGTTCCCCACCTCATCGCGACCGGAGGCCTCACATCCTTTGAAAACTCCAGAGGTACGCGGAGATCAGTGCCTCCAAAGGAGACGATGCCTGACTCCTCGTGAAACTTGATAGGATTCCCAGGATTTCTGTGGCACGTGGAAAGGGACCCTTGTTCTCCCGCCTCAGCTGGAGAGGCGTCCCAATTGCCCTGCCAAGCCTCGAGGAGAATCCCGAGTTGTCCCTCGCAACTAGGCAGGAGTCCTGACGTCGCTGAACAAACACGTGGGTGGAAGGGCCATCCCCGTCGTAACTCGAGAATATACCCCAGGTTCCCGCCGCAACTCGAGAAAAACCATGAGACTGCCCACTCGCCGCGAGATGAGGCCGGATTCCCCTGCACTGCGTGCAGAGCAATTCCGTGTTGCACATCACACATGAAAGGAGCCTTGATTTCCTTGATGGCACTCCAGAGAAACCCCAATTACACTGTTTCAAGGCTAGAGGGATCCTGAGGTCACTGTAGCAACACGAAAGAGCACCGTGGACCAAAAATCAACTCGAGATGAGAGGTTAGTCCCTGGCTTCGACTCCAGAGGAATACCACCTTACCACAAGCACCTCAAGAGGAGGCTTCTCTCAGCTCTAGCTATGTGAGAGGGACCCTGAGTTTGCGGCCTCAACTGGAATGGACACCGCGATGCCCTGACTCGAAATAAGGCCGGATATCCCTGCAGTGACTTGAATGCAGGCTCGTCTTGCATCTCCCAAGACGAAAGGATGTCTGAATCCCCTGTGGAGACCACAGAGAAAGACCTACTTCCCCACCTCATCGCGACTGGAGGCCTCACATCCCTTGAAAACTCCAGAGGTACGCGGAGATCAGTGCCTCCAAAGGAGACGATGCCTGACTCCTCGTGAAACTTGATAGGAGTCCCAGGATTCCTGTGGCACGTGGAAAGGGACCCTTGGTCTCCCGCCTCAGCTGGAGAGGCGTCCCAATTGCCCTGCCAAGCCTCGAGGAGAATCCCGAGTTGTCCCTCGCAACTAGGCAGGAGTCCTGCCGTCGCTGAACTAACACGTGTGTGGAAGGGCCATCCCCGTCGTAACTCGAGAATATACCCCAGGTTCCCACCGCAACTCGAGAAAAACCATGAGATTTCCCCCTCGCCGCGAGATGAGGCCCGATTCCCCTGCACTGCGTGCAGAGCAATTCCGTGTTGCACATCACACATGAAAGGAGCCTTGATTTCCTTGATGGCACTCCAGAGAAACCCCAAGAACACTGTTTCAAGGCTAGAGGGATCCTGAGGTCACTGTAGCAACACGAAAGAGCTCCGTGGACCAAAAATCAACTCGAGATGAGAGGTTAGTCCCTGGCTTCGACTCCAGGGGAATACCACCTTGCACAAGCACCTCAAGAGGAGGCTTCTCTCAGCTGTAGGTATGTGAGAGGGACCCTGAGTTTGCGGCCTCAAATGGAATGGACACCGCGATGCCCTGACGCGAAATAAGGCCGGATATCCCTGCAGTGACTTGAATGCAGGCTCGTCTTGCATCTTCCAAAACGAAAGCATGTCTGAATCACCTGTGGAGACCACAGAGAAAGACCTAGTTCCCCACCTCATCGCGACCGGAGGCATCACATCCTTTGAAAACTCCAGAGGTACGCGGAGATCAGTGCCTCCAAAGGAGACGATGCCTGACTCCTCGTGAAACTTGATAGGAGTCCCAGGATTCCTGTGGCACGTGGAAAGGAACCCTTGGTCTCCCGCCTCAGCTGGAGAGGCGTCCCAATTGCCCTGCCAAGCCTCGAGGAGAATCCCGAGTTGTCCCTCGCAACTAGGCAGGAGTCCTGACGTCGCTGAAGAAACACATGTGTGGAAGGGCCATCCCCGTCGTAACTCTAGAATATACCCCAGGTTCCAGCCGCAACTCGAGAAAAACCATGAGACTTCCCCCTCGCCGCGAGATGAGGCCCGATTCCCCTGCACTGCGTGCAGAGCAATTCCGTGTTGCACATCACACATGAAAGGAGCCTTGATTTCCTTGATGGCACTCCAGAGAAACCCCAAGAACACTGTTTCAAGGCTAGAGGGATCCCGAGGTCACTGTAGCAACACAAAAGACCTCCGTGGACCAAAAATCAACTCGAGAAGAGAGGTTACTCCCTGGCTTCGACTCCAGAGGAATACCACCTTACCACAAGCACCTCAAGAGGAGGCTTCTCTCAGCTCTAGGTATGTGAGAGGGACCCTGAGTTTGCGGCCTCAACTGGAATGGACACCGCGATGCCCTGACTCGAAATAAGGCCGGATATCCCTGCAGTGACTTGAATGCAGGCTCGTCTTGCATCTCCCAAGACGAAAGGATGTCTGAATCCCCTGTGGAGACCACAGAGAAAGACCTACTTCCCCACCTCATCGCGACTAGAGGCCTCACATCCCTTGAAAACTCCAGAGGTACGCGGAGATCAGTGCCTCCAAAGGAGACGATGCCTGACTCCTCGTGAAACTTGATAGGAGTCCCAGGATTCCTGTGGCACGTGGAAAGGGACCCTTGGTCTCCCGCCTCAGCTGGAGAGGCGTCCCAATTGCCCTGCCAAGCCTCGAGGAGAATCCCGAGTTGTCCCTCGCAACTAGGCAGGAGTCCTGCCGTCGCTGAACTAACACGTGTGTGGAAGGGCCATCCCCGTCGTAACTCGAGAATATACCCCAGGTTACCGCCGCAACTCGAGAAAAACCATGAGATTTCCCCCTCGCCGCGAGATGAGGCCTGATTCCCCTGCACTGCGTGCAGACCAATTCCGTGTTGCACATCACACATGAAAGGAGCCTTGATTTCCTTGATGACACTCCAGAGAAACCCCAAGAACACTGTTTCAAGGCTAGAGGGATCCTGAGGTCACTGTAGCAACACGAAAGAGCTCCGTGGACCAAAAATCAACTCGAGATGAGAGGTTAGTCCCTGGCTTCGACTCCAGAGGAATACCACCTTACCACAAGCACCTCAAGAGGAGGCTTCTCTCAGCTCTAGGTATGTGAGAGGGACCCTGAGTTTGCTGCCTCAAGTGGAATGGACACTGCGATGCCCTGACGCAAAATAAGGCCGGATATCCCTGCAGTGACTTGAATGCAGGCTCGTCTTGCATCTCCCAAGATGAAAGGATGTCTGAATCCCCTGTGGAGACCACAGAGAAAGACCTAGTTCCCCACCTCATCGCGACCGGAGGCATCACATCCTTTGAAAACTCCAGAGGTACGCGGAGATCAGTGCCTCCGAAGGAGACGATGCCTGACTCCTCGTGAAACTTGATAGGAGTCCCAGGATTCCTGTGGCACGTGGAAAGGGACCCTTGGTCTCCCGCCTCAGCTGGAGAGGCGTCCCAATTGCCCTGCCAATCCTCGAGGAGAATCCCGAGTTGTCCCTCGCAACTAGGCAGGAGTCCTGACGTCGCTGAACAAACACGTGTGTGGAAGGGCCATCCCCGTCGTAACTCGAGAATATACCCCAGGTTCCCGCCGCAACTCGAGAAAAACCATGAGACTTCCCCCTCGCCGCGAGATGAGGCCCGATTCCCCTGCACTGCATGCAGAGCAATTCCGTGTTGCACATCACACATGAAAGGAACCTTGATTTCTTTGATGGCACTCCAGAGAAACCCCAAGAACACTGTTTCAAGGCGAGAGGGATCCTGAGGTCACTGTAGCAACACGAAAGAGCTCCGTGGACCAAAAATCAACTCGAGATGAGAGGTTAGTCCCTGGCTTCGACTCCAGAGGAATACCACCTTACCACAAGCACCTCAAGAGGAGGCTTCTCTCAGGTCTAGGTATGTGAGAGGGACCCTGAGTTTGCGGCCTCAAGTGGAATGGACACCGCAATGCTCTGGCTCGAAACAAGGCCGAATATCCCTGCAGTGACTTGAATGCAGGCTCGTCTTGCATCTCCCAAGATGAAAGGTTGTCTGAATCACCTGTGTAGACCACAGAGAAAGACGTAGTTCCCCACCTCATCACGACCGGAGGCCTCACATCCTTTGAAAACTCCAGAGGTACGCGGAGATCAGTGACTCCAAAGGAGACGATGCCTGACTCCTCATGAAACTTGATAGGAGTCCCAGGATTCCTGTGGCACGTGGAAAGGGACACTTGGTCTCCCGCCTCAGCTGGAGAGGCGTCCCAATTGCCCTGCCAAGCCTCGAGGAGAATCCCGAGTTGTCCCTCGCAACTAGGCAGGAGTCCTGACGTCGCTGAACAAACATGTGGGTGGAAGGGCCATTCCCGTCGTAACTCGAGAATATACCCCAGGTTCCCGCCGAAATTCGAGAAAAACCATGATACTTCCCCCTCGCCGTGAGATGAGGCCCGATTCCACTGCACTGCCTGCAGAGCAATTCCGTGTTGCACATCAAACATGATAGTAGCCTTGATTTCCTTGATGGCACTCCAGAGAAACCCCAAGAACACTGTTTCAAGGCTAGAGGGATCCTGAGGTCACTGTAGCAACACGAAAGAGCTCCGTGGACCAAAAATCAACTCGAGATGAGAGGTTAGTCCCTGGCTTCCACTCCAGAGGAATACCACCTTACGACAAGCACCTCAAGAGGAGGCTTCTCTCAGCTCTAGGTATGTGAGAGGGACCCTGAGTTTGCCGCCTCAAGTGGAATGGACACTGCGATGCCCTGGCTCGAAATAAGGCCGGATATCCCTGCAGTGACTTGAATGCAGGCTCGTCTTGCATCTCCCAAGATGAAAGGATGTCTGAATCCCCTGTGGAGACCACAGAGAAAGACCTAGTTCCCCACCTCATCGCGATCGGAGGCATCACATCCTTTGAAAACTCCAGAGGTACGCGGAGATCAGTGCCTCCAAAGGAGACGATGCCTGACTCCTCGTGAAACTTGATAGGAGTCCCAGGATTCCTGTGGCACGTGGAAAGGGACCCTTGGTCTCCCGCCTCAGCTGGAGAGGCGTCCCAATTGCCCTGCCAAGCCTCGAGGAGAATCCCGAGTTGTCCCTCGCAACTAGGCAGGAGTCCTGTCGTCGCTGAACAAACACGTGTGTGGAAGGGCCATCCCCGTCGTAACTCGAGAATATACCCCAGGTTCCCGCCGCAACTCGAGAAAAACCATGAGACTTCCCCCTCGCCGCGAGATGAGGCCCGATTCCCCTGCACTGCGTGCAGAGCATTTCCGTGTTGCACATCACACATGAAAGGAGCCTTGATTTCCTTGATGGCACTCCAGAGAAACCCCAAGAACACTGTTTCAAGGCTAGAGGGATCCCGAGGTCACTGTAGGAACACAAAAGAGCTCCGTGGACCAAAAATCAACTCGAGAAGAGAGGTTACTCCCTGGCTTCGACTCCAGAGGAATACCACCTTACCACAAGCACCTCAAGAGGAGGCTTCTCTCAGCTCTAGGTATGTGAGAGGGACCCTGAGTTTGCGGCCTCAAGTGGAATGGACACGGCGATGCCCTGACTCGAAATAAGGCCGGATATCCCTGCAGTGACTTGAATGCAGGCTCGTCTTGCATCTCCCAAGACGAAAGGATGTCTGAATCCCCGGTGGAGACCACAGAGAAAGACCTACTTCCCCACCTCATCGCGACTGGAAGCCTCACATCCCTTGAAAACTCCAGAGGTACGCGGAGATCAGTGCCTCCAAAGGAGACGATGCCTGACTCCTCGTGAAACTTGATAGGAGTGCCAGGATTCCTGTGGCACGTGGAAAGGGACCCTTGGTCTCCCGCCTCAGCTGGAGAGGCGTCCCAATTGCCCTGCCAAGCCTCGAGGAGAATCCCGAGTTGTCCCTCGCAACTAGGCAGGAGTCCTGCCGTCGCTGAACTAACACGTGTGTGGTAGGGCCATCCCCGTCGTAACTCGAGAATAGACCCCAGGTTCCCGCCGCAACTCGAGAAAAACCATGAGATTTCCCCCTCGCCGCGAGATGAGGCCTGATTCCCCTGCACTGCGTGCAGAGCAATTCCGTGTTGCACATCACACATGAAAGAAGCCTTGATTTCCTTGATGACACTCCAGAGAAACCCCAAGAACACTGTTTCAAGGCTAGAGGGATCCTGAGGTCACTGTAGCAACACGAAAGAGCTCCGTGGACCAAAAATCAACTCGAGATGAGAGGTTAGTCCCTGGCTTCGACTCCAGAGGAATACCACCTTACCACAAGCACCTCAAGAGGAGGCTTCTCTCAGCTCTAGCTATGTGAGAGGGACCCTGAGTTTGCGGCCTCAACTGGAATGGACACTGCGATGCCCTGACGCAAAATAAGGCCGGATATCCCTGCAGTGACTTGAATGCAGGCTCGTCTTGCATCTCCCAAGATGAAAGGATGTCTGAATCCCCTGTGGAGACCACAGAGAAAGACCTAGTTCCCCACCTCATCGCGACCGGAGGCCTCACATCCTTTGAAAACTCTAGAGGTACGCGGAGATCAGTGCCTCCAAAGGAGACGATGCCTGACTCGTCGTGAAACTTGATAGGAGTCCCAGGATTCCTGTGGCACGTGGAAAGGGACCCTTGGTCTCCCGCCTCAGCTGGAGAGGCGTCCCAATTGCCCTGCCAAGCCTCGAGGAGAATCCCGAGTTGTCCCTCGCAACTAGGCAGGAGTCCTGACGTCGCTGAAGAAACACGTGTGTGGAAGGGCCATCTCCGTCGTAACTCGAGAATATACCCCAGGTTCCAGCCGCAACTCGAGAAAAACCATGAGACTTCCCCCTCGCCGCGAGATGAGGCCCGATTCCCCTGCACTGCGTGCAGAGCAATTCCGTGTTGCACATCACACATGAAAGGAGCCTTGATTTCCTTGATGGCACTCCAGAGAAACCCCAAGAACACTGTTTCAAGGCTAGAGGGATCCCGAGGTCACTGTAGCAACACAAAAGAGCTCCGTGGACCAAAAATCAACTCGAGAAGAGAGGTTTCTCCCTGGCTTCGACTCCAGAGGAATACCACCTTACCACAAGCACCTCAAGAGGAGGCTTCTCTCAGCTCTAGCTATGTGAGAGGGACCCTGAGTTTGCGGCCTCAACTGAATGGACACTGCGATGCCCTGACGCAAAATAAGGCCGGATATCCCTGCAGTGACTTGAATGCAGGCTCGTCTTGCATCTCCCAAGATGAAAGGATGTCTGAATTCCCTGTGGAGACCACAGAGAAAGACCTAGTTCCCCACCTCATCGCGACCGGAGGCCTCACATCCTTTGAAAACTCTAGAAGTACGCGGAGATCAGTGCCTCCAAAGGAGACGATGCCTGACTCCTCGTGAAACTTGATAGGAGTCCCAGGATTCCTGTGGCACAAGGAAAGGGACCCTTGGTCTCCCGCCTGAGCTGGAGAGGCGTCCCAATTGCCCTGCCAAGCCTCGAGGAGAATCCCGAGTTGTCCCTCGCAACTAGGCAGGAGTCCTGCCTTCGCTGAACTAACACGTGTGTGGAAGGGCCATCCCCGTCGTAACTCGAGAATAGACCCCAGGTTCCCGCCGCAACTCGAGAAAAACCATGAGATTTCCCCCTCGCCGCGAGATGAGGCCTGATTCCCCTGCACTGCGTGCAGAGCAATTCCGTGTTGCACATCACACATGAAAGAAGCCTTGATTTCCTTGATGACACTCCAGAGAAACCCCAAGAACACTGTTTCAAGGCTAGAGGGATCCTGAGGTCACTGTAGCAACACGAAAGAGCTCCGTGGACCAAAAATCAACTCGAGATGAGAGGTTAGTCCCTGGCTTCGACTCCAGAGGAATACCACCTTACCACAAGCACCTCAAGAGGAGGCTTCTCTCAGCTCTAGGTATGTGAGAGGGACCCTGATTTTGCGGCCTCAACTGGAATGGACACTGCGATTCCCTGACGCAAAATAAGGCCGGATATCCCTGCAGTGACTTGAATGCAGGCTCGTCTTGCATCTCCCAAGATGAAAGGATGTCTGAATCCCCTGTGGAGACCACAGAGAAAGACCTAGTTCCCCACCTCATCGCGACCGGAGGCCTCACATCCTTTGAAAACTCTAGAGGTACGCGGAGATCAGTGCCTCCAAAGGAGACGATGCCTGACTCCTCGTGAAACTTGATAGGAGTCCCAGGATTCCTGTGGCACGTGGAAAGGGACCCTTGGTCTCCCGCCTCAGCTGGAGAGGCGTCCCAATTGCCCTGCCAAGCCTCGAGGAGAATCCCGAGTTGTCCCTCGCAACTAGGCAGGAGTCCTGACGTCGCTGAAGAAACACGTGTGTGGAAGGGCCATCTCCGTCGTAACTCGAGAATATACCCCAGGTTCCAGCCGCAACTCGAGAAAAACCATGAGACTTCCCCCTCGCCGCGAGATGAGGCCCGATTCCCCTGCACTGCGTGCAGAGCAATTCCGTGTTGCACATCACACATGAAAGGAGCCTTGATTTCCTTGATGGCACTCCAGAGAAACCCCAAGAACACTGTTTCAAGGCTAGAGGGATCCCGAGGTCACTGTAGCAACACAAAAGAGCTCCGTGGACCAAAAATCAACTCGAGAAGAGAGGTTTCTCCCTGGCTTCGACTCCAGAGGAATACCACCTTACCACAAGCACCTCAAGAGGAGGCTTCTCTCAGCTCTAGCTATGTGAGAGGGACCCTGAGTTTGCGGCCTCAACTGAATGGACACTGCGATGCCCTGACGCAAAATAAGGCCGGATATCCCTGCAGTGACTTGAATGCAGGCTCGTCTTGCATCTCCCAAGATGAAAGGATGTCTGAATCCCCTGTGGAGACCACAGAGAAAGACCTAGTTCCCCACCTCATCGCGACCGGAGGCCTCACATCCTTTGAAAACTCTAGAAGTACGCGGAGATCAGTGCCTCCAAAGGAGACGATGCCTGACTCCTCGTGAAACTTGATAGGAGTCCCAGGATTCCTGTGGCACAAGGAAAGGGACACTTGGTCTCCCGCCTGAGCTGGAGAGGCGTCCCAATTGCCCTGCCAAGCCTCGAGGAGAATCCCGAGTTGTCCCTCGCAACTAGGCAGGAGTCCTGCCGTCGCTGAACTAACACGTGGGTGGAAGGGCCATCCCCGTCGTAACTCGAGAATATACCCCAGGTTCCCACCGCAACTCGAGAAAAACCATGAGATTTCCCCCTTGCCGCGAGATGAGGCCCGATTCCCCTGCACTGCGTGCAGAGCAATTCCGTGTTGCACATCACACATGAAAGGAGCCTTGATTTCCTTGATGGCACTCCATAGAAACCCCAAGAACACTGTTTCAAGGCTAGAGGGATCCTGAGGTCACTGTAGCAACACGAAAGAGCTCCGTGGACCAAAAATCAACTCGAGATGAGAGGTTAGTCCCTGGCTTTGACTCCAGAGAAATACCACCTTGCAGAAGCACCTCAAGAGGAGGCTTCTCTCAGCTCTAGGTATGTGAGAGGGACCCTGAGTTTGCGGCCTCACGTGGAATGGACACCGCGATGCCCTGACGCGAAATAAGGCCGGATATCCCTGCAGTGACTTGATTGCAGGCTCGTCTTGCATCTTCCAAGACGAAAGGATGTCTGAATCCCCTGTGGAGACCACAGAGAAAGACCAAGTTCCCCACCTCATCGCGACCGGAGGGCTGACATCCTTTGAAAACTTCAGAGGTACGCGGAGATCAGTGCCTCCAAAGGAGACGATGCCTGACTTCTCGTGAAACTTGATAGGAGTCCCAGGATTCCTGTGGCACGTGGAAAGGGACACTTGGTCTCCCGCCTCAGCTGGAGAGGCGTCCCAATTGCCCTGCCAAGCCTCGAGGAGAATCCCGAGTTGTCCCTCGCAACTAGGCAGGAGTCCTGACGTCGCTGAAGAAACACGTGTGTGGAAGAGCCATCCCCGTCGTAACTCGAGAATATACCCCAGGTTCCCGCCGCAACTCGAGAAAAACCATGAGACTTCCCCCTCGCCGCGAGATGAGGCCCGATTCCGCTGCACTGCGTGCAGAGCATTTCCGTGTTGCACATCACACATGAAAGGAGCCTTGATTTCCTTGATGGCACTCCAGAGAAACCCCAAGAACACTGTTTCAAGGCTAGAGGGATCCCGAGGTCACTGTAGCAACACAAAAGAGCTCTGTGGACCAAAAATCAACTCGAGATGAGAGGTTAGTCCCTGGCTTCGACTCCAGAGGAATACCACCTTACCACAAGCACCTCAAGAGGAGGCTTCTCTCAGCTCTAGCTATGTGAGAGGGGCCCTGAGTTTGCGGCCTCAACTGGAATGGACACCGCGATGCCCTGACTCGAAATAAGGCCGGATATCCCTGCAGTGACTTGAATGCAGTCTCGTCTTGCATCTCCCAAGACGAAAGGATGTCTGAATCCCCTGTGGAGACCACAGAGAAAGACCTACATCCCCACCTCATCGCGACTGGAGGCCTCACATCCCTTGAAAACTCCAGAGGTATGCGGAGATCAGTGCCTCCAAAGGAGACGATGCCTGACTCCTCGTGAAAGTTGAAAGGAGTCCCAGGATTCCTGTGGCACGTGGAAAGGGACACTTGGTCTCCCGCCTCAGCTGGAGAGGCGTCCCAATTGCCCTGCCAAGCCTCGAGGAGAATCCCGAGTTGTCCCTCGCAACTAGGCAGGAGTCCTGACGTCGCTGAACTAACACGTGTGTGGAAGGGCCATCCCAGTCGTAACTCGAGAATATACCCCAGGTTCCCGCCGCAACTCGAGAAAAACCATGAGACTTCCTCGTCGCCGCGAGATGAGGCCCGATTCCCCTGCACTGCATGAAGAGCAATTCCGTGTTGCACATCACACATGAAAGGAGCCTTGATTTCCTTGATGGCACTCCAGAGAAACCCCAAGAACACTGTTTCAAGTCTAGAGGGATACTGAGATCAAGGTAGCAAAACGAAAGTGCTCCGTGGACCAAAAATCAACTCGAGATGAGAGGTTAGTCCCTGGCTTCGATTCCAGAGGAATACCACCTTACCACAAGCACCTCAAGAGGAGGCTTCTCTCAGCTCTAGGTATGTGAGAGGGACCCTGAGTTTGCGGCCTCACGTGGAATGGACACCGCGATGCCCTGACTTGAAATAAAGCCGGATATCCCTGCAGTGACTTGAATGCAGGCTCGTCTTGCATCTCCCAAGACGAAAGGATGTCTGAATCCCCTATGGAGACCACAGAGAAAGACCTAGTTCCCCACCTCATCGCGACCGGAGGCCTCACATCCTTTGAAAACTCCAGAGGTACGCGGAGATCAGTGCCTCCAAAGGAGACGATGCCTGACTCCTCGTGAAACTTGATAGGATTCCCAGGATTCCTGTGGTACGTGGAAAGGGACCCTTGGTCTCCCGCCTCAGCTGGAGAGGCGTCCCAATTGCCCTGCCAAGCCTCGAGGAGAATCCCGAATTGTCCCTCGCAACTAGGCAGGAGTCCTGACGTCGCTGAACAAACACGTGGGTGGAAGGGCCATCCCCGTCGTAACTCGAGAATATACCCCAGGTTCCCGCCGCAACTCGAGAAAAACCATGAGACTTCCCCCTCGCCGCGAGATGAGGCCTGATTCCCCTGCACTGCGTGCAGAGCAATTCCGTGTTGCACATCACACATGAAAGGAGCCTTGATTTCCTTGATGGCACTCCAGAGAAACTCCAAGAACACTGTTTCAAGGCTAGAGGGATCCTGAGGTCACTGTAGCAACACGAATCAGCACCGTGGACCAAAAATCAACTCGAGATGAGAGGTTAGTCCCTGGCTTTGACTCCAGAGGAATACCACCTTACCACAAGCACCTCAAGAGGAGGCTTCTCTCAGCTCTAGGTATGTGAGAGGGACCCTGATTTTGCGGCCTCAACTGGAATGGACACTGCGATGCCCTGACGCAAAATAAGGCCGGATATCCCTGCAGTGACTTGAATGCAGGCTCGTCTTGCATCTCCCAAGATGAAAGGATGTCTGAATCCCCTGTGGAGACCACAGAGAAAGACCTAGTTCCCCACCTCATCGCGACCGGAGGCCTCACATCCTTTGAAAACTCTAGAAGTACGCGGAGATCAGTGCCTCCAAAGGAGACGATGCCTGACTCCTCCTGAAACTTGATAGGAGTCCCAGGATTCCTGTGGCACGTGGAAAGGGACCCTTGGTCTCCCGCCTCAGCTGGAGAGGCGTCCCAATTGCCCTGCCAAGCCTCGAGGAGAATCCCGAGTTGTCCCTCGCAACTAGGCAGGAGTCCTGCCGTCGCTGAACTAACACGTGGGTGGAAGGGCCATCCCCGTTGTAACTCGAGAATATACCCCAGGTTCCCGCCGCAACTCGAGAAAAACCATGAGACTTCCCCTTCGCCGCGAGATAAGGCCCGATTCCCCTGCACTGCGTGCAGAGCAATTCCGTGTTGCACATCACACATGAAAGGAGCCTTGATTTCCTTGATGGCACTCCAGAGAAACCCCAAGAACACTGTTTCAAGGCTAGAGGGATCCTGAGGTCACTGTAGCAACACGAAAGAGCTCCGTGGAACAAAAATCAACTCGAGATGAGAGGTTAGTCCCTGGCTTCGACACCAGAGGAATACCACATTGCACAAGCACCTCAAGAGGAGGCTTCTCTCAGCTCTAGGTATTTGAGAGGGACCCTGAGTTTGCGGCCTCAAATGGAATGAACACCGCGATGCCCTGACGCGAAATAAGGCCGGATATCCCTGCAGTGACTTGAATGCAGGCTCGTCTTGCATCTTCCAAAACGAAAGCATGTCTCAATCCCCTGTGGAGACCACAGAGAAAGACCTAGTTCCCCACCTCATCGCGACTGGAGGCCTCACATCCTTTGAAAACTCCAGAGGTACGCGGAGATCAGTGCCTCCAAAGGAGACGATGCCTGACTCCTCGTGAACCTTGATAGGAATCCCAGAATTCCTGTGTACGGGGAAAGGGACCCTTGGTCTCCGCCTCAGCTGGACAGGCGTCCCAATTGCCCTGCCAGGCCTCGAGGAGAATCCCGAGTTGTCCCTCGCAACTAGGCAGGAGTCCTGACGTCGCTGAACAAACACGTGGTTGGAAGGGCCATCCCCGTCGTAACTCGAGAATATACCCCAGGTTCCCGCCGCAACTCGAGAAAAACCATGAGCCTTCCCCTCGCCGCGAGATGAGGCCCGATTCCCCTGCACTGCGTGCAGAGCAATTCCGTGTTGCACATCACACATGAAAGGAGACTTGATTTCCTTGATGCCACTCCAGAGAAACCCCAAGAACACTGTTTCAAGGCTAGCGGGATACTGAGGTTACTGTAGCAACACGAAAGAGCTCCGTGGACCAAAAATCAACTCAAGATGAGAGGTTAGTCCCTGGCTTCGACTCCAGAGGAATACCACCTTACCACAAGCACCTCAAGAGGAGGCTTCTCTCAGTTCTAGGTATGTGAGAGGGACCCTGAATTTGCGTCCTCAAGTGGAATGGACACCGTGATGCCGTGACTCGAAATAAGGCCGGATATCCCTGCAGTGACTTGAATGCAGGCTCGTCTTGCATCTCCCAAGACGAAAGGATGTCTGAATCCCCTGTGGAGACCACAGAGAAAGACCTAGTTCCCCACCTCATCGCGACTGGAGGCCTCACATCCTTTGAAAACTCCAGAGGTACGCCGAGATCAGTGCCTCCAAAGGAGACGATGCCTCACTCCTCGTGAACCTTGATAGGAGTCCCAGAATTCCTGTGCACGTGAAAAGGGACCCTTGGTCTAGGCCTCAGCTGGACAGGCGTCCCAATTGCCCTGCCAGGCCTCAAGGAGAATCCCGAGTTGTCCCTCGCAAATAGGCAGGATTCCTGACGTCGCTGAACAAACACGTGTCTGGAAGGGCCATCCCCGACGTAACTCGAGAATATACCCCAGGTTCCCGCTGCAACTCGAGAAAAACCATGAGACTTTCCCCTCGCCAAGAGATGAGGCCTGATTCCCCTGCACAGCGTGCAGAGCAATTCCGTGTTGCACATCACACATGAAAGGAGCCTTGATTTCCTTGATGGCACTCCAGAGAAACCCCAAGAACACTGTTTCAAGGCTAGAGGGATCCTGAGGTCACTGTAGCAACACGAAAGAGCTCCGTGGACCAAAAATCAACTCGAGATGACAGGTTAGTCCCTGGCTTCGATTCCAGAGGAATACCACCTTACCACAAGCACCTCAAGAGGAGGCTTCTCTCAGCTCTAGGTATGTGAGAGGGACCCTGAGTTTGCGGCCTCAAGTGGAATGGACACCGCGATGCCCTGACTCGAAATAAGGCCGGATATCCCTGCAGTGACTTGAATGCAAGCTCGTCTTGCATCTCCCAAGACGAAAGGATGTCTGAATCCCCTGTGGAGACCACAGAGAAACACCTAGTTCCCCACCTCATCGCGACCGGAGGCCTCACATCCTTTGAAAACTCCAGAGGTACGCGGAGATCAGTGCCTCCAAAGGAGACGATGCCTGACTCCTCGTGAAACTTGATAGGAGTCCCAGGATTCCTGTGGCACATGTAAAGGGACCCTTGGTCTCCCGCCTCAGCCGGAGAGGCGTCCCAATTGCCCTGCCAAGCCTCGAGGAGAATCACGAGTTGTCCCTCGCAACTAGGCAGGAGTCTTGACGTCGCTGAACAAACACGTGTGTGGAAGGGCCATCCCCGTCGTAACTCGAGAAAATACCCCAGGTTCCCACCGCAACTCGAGAAAAACCATGAGACTTCCCCCTCGCCGCGAGATGAGGCCCGATTCCCCTGCACTGCGTGCAGAGCAATTCCGTGTTGCACATCACACATGAAAGGAGCCTTGATTTTCTTGATGGCACTCCAGAGAAACCCCAAGAACACTGTTTTAAGGGTAGAGGGATCCTGAGGTCACTGTAGCAACACAAAAGTGCTCCGTGGACCACAAATCAACTCGAGATGAGAGGATAGTCCCTGGCATCGACTCCAGAGGAATACCACCTTACCACAAGCACCTCAAGAGGAGGCTTCTCTCAGCTCTAGGTATGTGAGAGGGACCCTGAGTTTGCAGCCTCAAGTGGAATGGACACCGCGATGCCCTGACTCGAAATAAGGCCGGATATCCCTGCAGTGACTTGAATGCAGGCTCGTCTTGCATCTCCCAAGACGAAAGGCTGTCTGAATCCCCTGTGGAGACCACAGAGAAAGACCTCGTTCCCCACCTCATCGCGACCGGAGGCCTCACATCCTTTGAAAACTCCAGAGGTATGCGGAGATCAGTGCCTCCAAAGGAGACGATGCCTGACTCCTCGTGAAACTTGATAGGAGTCCCAGGATTCCTGTGGCACGTGGAAAGGGACACTTGGTCTCCCGCCTCACCTGGAGAGGCGTCCCAATTGCCCTGCCAAGCCTCGAGGAGAATCCCGAGTTGTCCCTCGCAACTAGGCAGGAGTCCTGAGGTCGCTGAACAAACACGTCGGTGGAAGGGCCATTCCCGTCGTAACTCGAGAATATACCCCAGGTTCCCGCCGCAACTCGAGAAAAACCATGAGACTTCCCCTTCACCGCGAGATGAGGCCCGATTCCCCTGCACTGCGTGCAGAGCAATTCCGTGTTGCACATTACATATGAAAGGAGCCTTGATTTCCTTGATGGCACTCCAGAGAAACCCCAAGAACACGGTTTCAAGTCTAGAGGGATCCTGAGGTCACTGTAGCAACACGAAAGAGCTCCGTGGACCAAAAATCAACTCGAGATGAGAGGTTTGTCTCTGGCTTCGACTCCAGAGGAATACCACCTTACCACAAGCACCTCAAGAGGAGGCTTCTTTCAGCTCTAGGTATGTGAGAGGGACCCTAATTTTGCGGCCTCAAGTGGAATGGACACTGAGATGCCCTGACGCGAAATAAGGCCGGATATACCTGCAGTGACTTGAATGCAGGCTCGTCTTGCATCTCCCAAGATGAAAGGATGTCTGAATCCCCTGTGGAGACCACAGAGAAAGACCTAGTTCCCCACCTCATCGCGACCGGAGGCCTCACATCCTTGGAAAACTCCAAACGTACGTGGAGTTCAGTGCCTCCAAAGGAGACGATGCCTGACTCCTCGTGAAACTTGATAGGAGTCCCAGGATTCCTGTGGCACGTGGAAAGGGACCCTTGGTCTCCCGCCTCAGCTGGAGAGGCGTCCCAATTGCCCTGCCAAGTCTCGAGGAGAATCCCGAGTTGTCCCTCGCAACTAGGCAGGAGTCCTGACGTCGCTGAAGAAACACGTGTGTGGAAGGGCCATTCCCGTCGTAACTCGAGAATATACCCCAGGTTCCCGCCGCAACTCGAGAAAAACCATGAGACTTCCCCCTCGCCGCGAGATGAGGCCCGATTCCCCTGCACTGCGTGCAGAGCAATTCCGTGTTGCACATCACACATGAAAGGAGCCTTGATTTCCTTGATGGCACTCCAGAGAAACCCCAAGAACACTGTTTCAAGGCTAGAGGGATCCTGACGTCACTGTAGCAACACGAAAGAGCCCCGTGGACCAAAAATCAACTCGAGATGAGAGGTTAGTCCCTGGCTTCGACTCCAGAGGAATACCACCTTACCACAAGCACCTCAAGAGGAGGCTTCTCTCAGCTCTAGCTATGTGAGAGGGACCCTGAGTTTGCGGCCTCAAGTGGAATGGACACCGCGATGCCCTGACTCGACATAAAGCCGGATATCCCTGCATTGACTTGAACACAGGCTCGTCTTGCATCGCCCAAGACGAAAGGATGTCTGAATCCCCTGTGCAGACCACAGAGAAAGACCTAGTTCTCCAGCTCATCGCGACCGGAGGCCTCACATCCTTTGAAAACTCCAGAGGTACGCGGAGATCAGTGCCTCCAAAGGAGAAGATGCCTGACTCCTCCTGAAACTTGATAGGAGTCCCAGGATTCCTGTGGCACGTGGAAAGGGACCATTGGTCTCCCGCCTCAGGTGGAGAGGAGTCCCAATTGCCCTGCCAAGCCTCGAGGAGAATCCCGAGTTGTCCCTCGCAACTAGGCACGAGTCCTGCCGTCGCTGAACAAACATGTGGGTGGAAGGGCCATCCCCGTCGTAACTCGAGAATATACCCCAGGTTCCCGCCGCAACTCGAGAAAAACCATGAGACTTCCCCCTCACCACGAGATGAGGCCCGATTCCCATGCACTGCGTGCAGAGCAATTCCGTGTTGCACATCACACATGAAAAGAGCCTTGATTTCCTTGATGGCACTCCAGAGAAACAACAAGAACACTGTTTCAAGGCTAGAGGGATCCTGACGTCACTGTAGCAACACGAAAGAGCTCCGTGGACCAAATATCAACTCGCGATGAGAGGTTAGTCCCTGGCTTCGACTCCAGAGGAATACCACCTTACCACAAGCACCTCAAGAGGAGGCTTCTCTCAGCTCTAGGTATGTGAGAGGGACCCTGAGTTTGCGGCCTCAAGTGGAATGGACACCGCGATGCCCTGACTCGACATAAGGCCGGATATCCCTGCAGTGACTTGAATGCAGGCTTGTCTTGCATCTCCCAAGACGAAAGGATGTCTGAATCCCCTGTGGAGACCACAGAGAAAGACCTAGTTCCCCACCTCATCGCGACCGGAGGCCTCACATCCTTGGAAAACTCCAAACGTACGTGGAGTTCAGTGCCTCCAAAGGAGACGATGCCTGACTCCTCGTGAAACTTGATAGGAGTCCCAGGATTCCTGTGGCACGTGGAAAGGGACCCTTGGTCTCCCGCCTCAGCTGGAGAGGCGTCCCAATTGCCCTGCCAAGTCTCGAGGAGAATCCCGAGTTTTCCCTCGCAACTAGGCAGGAGTCCTGACGTCACTGAAGAAACACGTGTGTGGAAGGGCCATTCCCGTCGTAACTCGAGAATATACCCCAGGTTCCCGCCGCAACTCGAGAAAAACCATGAGACTTCCCCCTCGCCGCGAGATGAGGCCCGATTCCCCTGCACTGCGTGCAGAGCAATTCCGTGTTGCACATCACACATGAAAGGAGCCTTGATTTCCTTGATGGCACTCCAGAGAAACCCCAAGAACACTGTTTCAAGGCTAGAGGGATCCTGACGTCACTGTAGCAACACGAAAGAGCCCCGTGGACCAAAAATCAACTCGAGATGAGAGGTTAGTCCCTGGCTTCGACTCCAGAGGAATACCAGCTTACCACAAGCACCTCAAGAGGAGGCTTCTCTCAGCTCTAGCTATGTGAGAGGGACCCTGAGTTTGCGGCCTCAAGTGGAATGGACACCGCGATGCCCTGACTCGACATAAAGCCGGATATCCCTGCATTGACTTGAACACAGGCTCGTCTTGCATCGCCCAAGACGAAAGGATGTCTGAATCCCCTGTGCAGACCACAGAGAAAGACCTAGTTCTCCAGCTCATCGCGACCGGAGGCCTCACATCCTTTGAAAACTCCAGAGGTACGCGGAGATCAGTGCCTCCAAAGGAGAAGATGCCTGACTCCTCCTGAAACTTGATAGGAGTCCCAGGATTCCTGTGGCACGTGGAAAGGGACCATTGGTCTCCCGCCTCAGGTGGAGAGGAGTCCCAATTGCCCTGCCAAGCCTCGAGGAGAATCCCGAGTTGTCCCTCGCAACTAGGCACGAGTCCTGCCGTCGCTGAACAAACATGTGGGTGGAAGGGCCATCCCCGTCGTAACTCGAGAATATACCCCAGGTTCCCGTCGCAACTCGAGAAAAACCATGAGACTTCCCCCTCACCACGAGATGAGGCCCGATTCCCCTGCACTGCGTGCAGAGCAATTCCGTGTTGCACATCACACATGAAAAGAGCCTTGATTTCCTTGATGGCACTCCAGAGAAACAACAAGAACACTGTTTCAAGGCTAGAGGGATCCTGACGTCACTGTAGCAACACGAAAGAGCTCCGTGGACCAAATATCAACTCGAGATGAGAGGTTAGTCCCTGGCTTCGACTCCAGAGGAATACCACCTTACCACAAGCACCTCAAGAGGAGGCTTCTCTCAGCTCTAGGTATGTGAGAGGGACCCTGAGTTTGCGGCCTCAACTGGAATGGACACCGCGATGCCCTGACTCGACATAAGGCCGGATATCCCTGCAGTGAGTTGAATCCAGGCTTGTCTTGCATCTCCCAAGACGAAAGGATGTCTGAATCCCCTGTGGAGACCACAGAGAAAGACCTAGTTCCCCACCTCATCGCGACCGGAGGCCTCACATCCTTTGAAAACTCCAGAGGTACGCGGAGATCAGTGCCTCCAAAGGAGACGATGCCTGACTCCTCGTGAAACTTGATAGGAGTCCCAGGATTCCTGTGGCACGTGGAAAGGGACCCTTGTTCTCCCGCCTCAGCTGGAGAGGCGTCCCAATTGCCCTGCCAAGCCTCGAGGAGAATCCCGAGTTGTCCCTCGCAACTAGGCAGGAGTCCTGACGTCGCTGAACAAACATGTGGGTGGAAGGGCCATCCCCGTCGTAACTCGAGAATATACCCCAGGTTCCCGCCGCAGCTCGAGAAAAACCATGAGACTTCCCCCTCGCCGCGAGATGAGGCGCGATTCCCCTGCACTGCGTGCAGAGCAATTCCGTGTTGCACATCACACATGAAAGGAGCCTTGATTTCCTTAATGGCACTCCAGAGAAACCCCAAGAACACTGTTTCAAGGCTAGAGGGATCCTGAGCTCACTGTAGCAACACGAAAGAGCTCCATGGACCAAAAATCAACTCGAGATGACCGGTTAGTCCCTGTCTTCGACTCCAGAGGAATACCACGTTACCACAAGCACCTCAAGAGGAGGCTTTTCTCAGCTCTAGGTATGTGAGATGGACCCTGAGTATGCGGCCTCAAGTTCAATGGACACCGCGATGCCCTGACTCGAAATAAGGCGGGATATCCCTGCAGTGACTTGAATGCAGGCTCGTCTTGCATCTCCCAAGACGAAAGGATGTCTGAATCCCCTGTGGAGACCACAGAGAAAGACCTAGTTCCCCACCTCATCGCGACCGGAGGCCTCACATCCTTTGAAAACTCCAGAGGTACGCGGAGATCAGTGCCTCCAAAGGAGACGATGCCTGACTCCTCGTGAAACTTGATAGGAGTCCCAGGATTCCTGTGGCACGTGAAAAGGGACACTTGGTCTCCCGCCTCAGCTGGAGAGACGTCCCAATTGCCCTGCCAAGTCTCGAGGAGAATCCCGAGTTGTCCCTCGCAACTAGGCAGGAGTCCTGACGTCGCTGAACAAACACGTGTGTGGAAGGGACATCCCCGTCGTAACTCGAGAATATACCCCAGGTTCCCGCCGCAACTCGAGAAAAACCATGAGACTTCCCCCTTGCCTCGAGATGAGGCCTGATTCCCCTGCACTGCGTGCAGAGAAATTCCGTGTTGCACATCACACATGAAAGGAGCCTTGATTTCCTTGATGGCACTCCAGAGAAACACCAAGAACACTGTTTCAAGGCTAGAGGGATCCTGAGGTCACTGTAGCAACACGAACGAGCTCCGTGGACCAAGAATCAACTCGAGATTAGAGGTTAGTCCCTGGCTTCGACTCCAGAGGAATACCACCTTACCACAAGCACCTCAAGAGGAGGCTTCTCTCAGCTCTAGCTATGTGAGAGGGACCCTGAGTTTGCGGCCTCAAGTGGAATGGACACCGCGATGCCCTGACTCGAAATAAGGCCGGATATCCCTGCAGTGACTTGAATGCAGGCTCGTCTTGCATCTCCCAGGACGAAACGATGTCTGAATCCCCTGTGGAGACCACAGAGAAAGACCTAGTTCCCCACCTCATGGCGACCTGAGGCCTCACATCCTTTGAAAACTCCAGAGGTATGCGGAGATCAGTGCCTCCAAAGGAGACGATGCCTGACTCCTCGTGAAACTTGATAGGAGTCCCAGGATTCCTGTGGCACGTGGAAAGGGACCCTTGGTCTCCAGACTCAGCTGGAGAGGCATCCCAATTGCCCTGCCAAGCCTCGAGGAGAATCCCGAGTTGTCCCTCGCAACTAGGCAGGAGTCCTGACGTCGCTGAACAAACACGTGGGTGGAAGGGCCATCCCTGTCGTAACTCGAGAATATACCCCAGGTTCCCGACGCAACTCGAGAAAAACCATGAGACTTCCCCCTCGCCGCGAGATGAGGCCCGATTCCCCTGCACTGCGTGCAGAGCAATTCCGTGTTGCACATCAGACATGAAAGGAGCCTTGATTTCCTTGATGGCACTGCAGAGAAACCCCAAGAACACTGTTTCAAGGCTAGAGGGAACCTGAGGTCACTGTAGCAACACGAAAGAGCTCCGTGGACCAAGAATCAACTCCAGATGAGAGGTTAGTCCCTGGCTTCGACTCCAGAGGAATACCACCTTACCACAAGCACCTCAAGAGGAGGCTTCTCTCAGCTCTAGGTATGTGAGATGGAACCTGAGTTTGCAGCCTCAAGTGGAATGGACACTGTGATGCCCTGACTCGAAATAAGGCCGGATATCCCCGCAGTGACTTGAATGCAGGCTCGTCTTGCATCTCCCAAGACGAAAGGATGTCTGAATCCCCTTTGGAGACCACAGAGAAAGACGTAGTTCCCCACCTCATCGCGACCGGAGGCCTCACATCCTTTGAAAACTCCAGAGGTATGCGGAGATCAGTGCCTCCAAAGGAGACGATGCCTGACTCCTCGTGAAACTTGATAGGAGTCCCAGGATTCCTGTGGCACGTGGAAAGAGACCCTTGGTCTCCCGCCTCAGCTGGAGAGGCGTCCCTATTGCCCTGCCAAGCTTCGAGGAGAATCCCGAGTTGTCCCTCGCAACTAGGCAGGAGTCCTGACGTCGCTGAACAAACACGTGGGTGGAAGGGCCATCCCCGTCGTAACTCGAGAATATACCCCAGGTTCCCGCCGCAACTCGAGATAAACCATGAGACTTCCCCCTCGCCGCGAGATGAGGCCCGATTCCCCTGCACTGCGTGCAGAGCAATTCCGTGTTGAACATCACACATGAAAGGAGCCTTGATTTCCTTGATGGCACTCCAGAGAAACCCCAAGAACACTGTTTCCAGGCTAGAGGGATCCTGAGGTGACTGTAGCAACACGAAAGAGCTCCGTGGACCAAAAATCAACTCGAGATGAGAGGTTAGTCCCTGGCTTCGACTCCAGAGGAATACCACCTTACCACAAGCACCTCAAGAGGAGGCTTCTCTCAGCTCTAGGTATGTGAGAGGGACCCTGAGTTTGCGGCCTCAAGTGGAATGGACACCGCGATGCCCTGGCTCGAAATAAGGCCGGATATCCCTGCAGTGACTTGAATGCAGGCTCGTCTTGCATCTCCCAAGACGAAAGGATATCTTAAACCCCTGTGGAGACCACAGAGAAAGACCTAGTTCCCCACCTCATCGCGACCGGAGGCCTCTAATCCTTTGAAAACTCCAGAGGTACGCGGAGATCAGTGCCTCCAAAGGAGACGATGCCTGACTCCTCGTGAAACTTTATAGGAATCCCAGGATTCCTGTGGCACGTGGGAAGGGACCCTTGGTCTCCCGCCTCAGCTGGAGAAGCGTCCCAATTGCCCTGACAATCCTCGAGGAGAATCCCGAGTTGTCCCTCGCAACTAGGCAGGAGTCCTGACGTCGCTGAACAAACACGTGGGTGGAAGGGCCATCCCCGTCGTAACTCGAGAATATACCCCAGGTTCCCGCCGCAACTCGAGAAAAACCATGAGACTTCCCCTCGCCGCGAGATGAGGCCCGATTCCCCTGCACTGCGTGCAGAGCAATTCCGTGTTGCACATCACACATGAAAGGAGCCTTGATTTCCTTGATGGCACTCCAGAGAAACCCCAAGAACACTGTTTCAAGGCTAGAGGGATCCTGAGGTCACTGTAGCAACACGAAGGAGCTCCATGGACCAAAAATCAACTCGAGATGAGAGGTTAGTCCTTAACTTCGACTCCAGAGGAATACCACCTTACCACAGGCACCTCAAGAGGAGGCTTCTCTCAGCTCTAGGTATGTGAGAGGGACCCTGAGTTTGCCGCCTTAAGTGGAATGGACACTGCGATGCCCTGACGCGAAATAAGGCCGGATATCCCTGCAGTGACTTGAATGCAGGCTCGTCTTGCATCTCCCAAGATGAAAGGATGTCTGAATCCCCTGTTGAGACCACAGAGAAAGACCTAGTTTCCCACCTCATCGCGAACGGAGGCCTCACATCATTTGAAAACTCCAGAGGTACGCAGAGATCAGTGCCTCCAAAGGAGACGATGCCTGACTCCTCGTGAAACTTGATAGGAGTCCCAGGATTCCTGTGGCACGTGGAAAGGGACCCTTGGTCTCCCGCCTCACCTGGAGAGGCGTCCCAATTGCCCTGCCAAGCCTCGAGGAGAATCCGGAGTTGTCCCTCGCAACTAGGCAGGAGTCCTGACGTCGCTGAACAAACACGTGGGTGGAAGGGCCATCCCCGTCTTAACTCGAGAATATACCCCAGGTTCCCGCCGCAACTTCAGAAAACCATGAGACTTCCCCCTCGCCGCGAGATGTGGCCCGATTCCCCTGCACTGCATGCAGAGCAATTCCGTGTTGCACATCACACATGAAAGGAGCCTTCATTTCCTTGATGGCACTCCAGAGAAACCCCAAGAACACTGTTTCAAGGCTAGAGGGATCCTGAGGTCACTGTAGCAACACGAAAGAGCTCCGAGGACCAAAAATCAACTCGAGATGAGAGGTTAGTCCCTGGCTTCGGCTCCAGAGGAATACCACCTTACCACAAGCACCTCAAGAGGAGGCTTCTCTCAGCTCTAGGTATGTGAGAGGGACCCTGAGTTTGCGGCCTCAAGTGGAATGGACACCGCGATGCCCTGACTCGAAATAAGGCCGGATATCCCTGCAGTGACTTGAATGCAGGCTTGTCTTGAATCTCCCAAGACGAAAGGATGTCTGAATCCCCTGTGTAGATCACAGAGAAAGACCTAGTTCCCCACCTCATCGCCACCGGAGGCCTCACATCCTTTGAAAACTCCAGAGGTACGCGGAGATCAGTGCCTCCAAAGGAGACGATGCCTGACTCCTCATGAAACTTGATAGGAGTCCCAGGATTCCTGTGGCACGTGGAAAGGGACCCTTGGTCTCCCGCCTCAGCTGGAGAGGCGTCCCAATTGCCTTGCCAAGCCTCGAGGAGAATCCCGAGTTGTCCCTCGAAACTAGGCAGGAGTCCTGACGTCGCTGAACAAACACGTGGGTGGAGGGCCATCCCCGTCATAACTCGAGAATATACCCCAGGTTCCTGCGGCAACTCGAGAAAAACCATGAGACTTCCCCCTCGCCGCGAGATGAGGCCCGATTCCCTTGCACTGCGTGCAGAGCAATTCCGTGTTGCACATCACACATGAAAGGAGACTTGATTTCCTTGATGGCACTCCAGAGAAACCCCAAGAACACTCTTTCAAGGCTAGAGGGAACCTGAGGTCACTGTAGTAACACGAAAGAGTTCCGTGGACCAAAAATCAACTCCAGATGAGAGGTTAGTCCCTGGCTTCGACTCCAGAAGAATACCACCTTACCACAAGCACCTCAAGAGGAGGCTTCTCTCAGCTCTAGGTATGTCTGAGGGACTCTGATTTTGCGGCCTCAAGTGGAATGGACACTGCGATGCCCTGACGCGAAATAAGGCCGGATATCCCTGCAGTGACTTGAATGCAGGCTCGTCTTGGATCTCCCAAGACGAAAGGATGTCTGAATCCCCTGTGGAGACCACAGAGAAAGACCTAGTTCCCCACCTCATCGCGACCGGAGGCCTCACATCCTTTGAAAACTCCAGAGGTACGCGGAGATCACTGCCTCCAAAGGAGACGATGCCTGACTCCTCGTGAAACTTGATAGGAGTCCCAGGACTCCTGTGGCACGTGTAAGGGACCCTTGGTCTCCCGCCTCAGCTGGAGAGGCATCCCAATTGCCCTGCCAAGCCTCGAGGGGAATCCCGAGTTGTCCCTCGCAACTAGGCAGGAGTCCTGACGTCGCTGAACAAACACGTGGGTGGAAGGGACATCCCCGTCGTAACTCGAGAATATACCCCAGGTTCCCGCCGCAACTCGAGAAAAACCATGAGACTTCCCCCTCGCCGCGAGATGAGGCCCGATTCCCCTGCACTGCGTGCAGAGCAATTCTGTGTTGCACATCACACATGAAAGGAGCCTTGATTTCCTTGATGGCACTCCAGAGAAACCCCAAGAACACTGTTTCAAGGCTAGAGGGATCCTGAGGTCACTGTAGCAACACGAAAGAGCTCCGTGGACCAAAAATCAACTCGAGATGAGAGGTTAGTCCCTGGCTTCGACTCCAGAGGAATACCACCTTACCACAAGCACCTCAAGAGGAGGCTTCTCTCAGCTCTAGGTATGTGAGAGGGACCCTGAGTTTGCGGCCTCAAGTGGAATGGACACCGCGATACCCTGACTCGAAATAAGGCCGAATATCCCTGCAGTGACTTGAATGCAGGCTCGTCTTTCATCTCCCAAGACGAAAAGATGTCTGAATCCCCTGTGGAGACCACAGAGAAAGACCTAGTTCCCCACCTCATCGCGACCGGAGGCCTCACATCCTTTGAAAACTCCAGAGGTACGCGGAGGTCAGTGCCTCCAAAGGAGGCGATGCCTGACTCCTCGTGAAACTTGATAGGAGTCCCAGAATTCCTGTGCACGTGGAAAGGGACCCTTGGTCTCCCGCCTCAGCTGGAGAGGCGTCCCAATTGCCCTGCCAAGCCTCGAGGAGAATCTCGAGTTGTCCCTCGCCAATAGGCAGGAGTCCTGACGTCGCTGAACAAACACGTGGGTGGAATGGACATCCCCGTCGTAACTCGAGAATATACCCCAGGTTCCCGCCGCAACTCGAGAAAAACCATGAGACTTCCCCCTCGCCGCGAGATGAGGCCCGATTCCCCTGCACTGCGTGCAGAGCAATTCCGTGTTGCACATCACACATGAAAGGAGCTTTGATTTCCTTGATGGCACTCCAGAGAAACCCCTAGAACACTGTTTCAAGGCTAGAGGGATCCTGAGGTCACTGTAGCAACACGAAAGAGCTCCGTGGACCAAAAATCAACTCGAGATGAGAGGTTAGTCCCTGGCTTCGACTCCAGAGGAATACCACCTTACCACAAGCACCTCAAGAGGAGGCTTCTCTCAGCTCTAGGTATTTGAGAGGGACCCTGATTTTGCAGACTCAAGTGGAATGGACACTGCGATGCCCTGATGTGAAATAAGGCCGGATATCCCTGCAGTGACTTGAATGCAGGCTCGTCTTGCATCTCCCAAGATGAAAGGATGTCTGAATCCCCAGTGGAGACCACAGAGAAAGACCTAGTTTCCCACCTCATCGCGACCGGAGGCCTCACATCCTTTGAAAACTCCAGAGGTACGCGGAGATCAGTGCCTCCAAAGGAGACGATGCCTGACTCCTCATGAAACTTGATAGGAGTCCCAGGATTCCTGTGGCACGTGGAAAGGGACCCTTGGTCTCCCGCCTCACCTGGGGAGGCTTCCCAATTGCCCTGCCAAGCCTCGAGGAGAATCCCAAGTTGTCCCTCGCAACTAGGCAGGAGTCCTGCCGTCGCTGAACAAACACGTGGGTGGAAGGGCCATCCCCGTCGTAACTCGAGAATATACCCCAGGTTCCCGCCGCAAGTCGAGAAAAACCATGAGACTTCCCCCTCGCCGCGAGATGAGGCCTGATTCCCCTGCACTGCGTGCAGAGCAATTCCGTGTTGCACATCACACATGAAAGGAGCCTTGATTTCCTTGATGGCACTCCAGAGAAACCCCAAGAACACTGTTTCAAGGCTAGAGGGTTCCTGAGGTCACTGTAGCAACACGAAAGAGCTCCGTGGACCAACAATCAACTCGAGATGAGAGGTTAGTCCCTGGCTTCGACTCCAGAGGAATACCACCTTACCACAAGCACCCCAAGAGGAGGCTTCTCTCAGCTCTAGGTATTTGAGAGGGACTCTGAGTTTGCGGCCTCAAGTGGAATGGACACCGTGATGCCCTGACTCGAAATAAGGCCGGATATCCCTGCAGTGACTGGAATGCATGCTCGTCTTGCATCTCCCAAGATGAAAGGATATCTGAATCCCCTGTGGAGACCACAGAGAAAGACCTAGTTCCCCACCTCATCGCGACCAGAGGCCTCACATCCTTTGAAAACTCCAGAGATACGCGGAGATCAGTGCCTCCAAAGGAGACGATTCCTGACTCCTCGTTAAACTTGACAGGAGTCCCAGGATTCCTGTGGAATGTGGAAAGGGACCCTTCGTCTCCCGCCTCAGCTGGAGAGGCGTCCCAATTGCCCTGCCAAGCCTCGAGGAGAATCTCGAGTTGTCCCTCACCAATAGGCAGGAGTCCTGACGTCGCTGAACAAACACGTGGGTGGAATGGACATCCCCGTCGTAACTCGAGAATATACCCCAGGTTCCCGCCGCAACTCGAGAAAAACCATGAGACTTCCCCCTCGCCGCGAGATGAGGCCCGATTCCCCTGCACTGCCTGCAGAGCAATTCCGTGTTGCACATCACACATGAAAGGAGCTTTGATTTCCTTGATGGCACTCCAGAGAAACCCCAAGAACACTGTTTCAAGGCTAGAGGGATCCTGAGGTCACTGTAGCAACACGAAAGAGCTCCGTGGACCAAAAATCAACTCGAGATGAGAGGTTAGTCCCTGGCTTCGACTCCAGAGGAATACCACCTTACCACAAGCACCTCAAGAGGAGGCTTCTCTCAGCTCTAGCTATGTGAGAGGGACCCTGAGTTTGCGGCCTCAAGTGGAATGGACACCGTGATGCCCTGACTCGAAATAAGGCCGGATATCCCTGCAGTGACTTGAATGCAGGCTCGTCTTGCATCTCCCATGAGGAAAGGATGTCTGAATCCCCTGTGGAGACCACAGAGAAAGACCTAGTTCTCCACCTCATCGTGACCGGAGGCCTCACATCTTTTGAAAACTCCAGAGGTACGCGGAGATCAGTGCCTCCAAAGGAGACGATGCCTGACTGCTCGGGAAACTTGATAGGAGTCCCAGGATTCCTGTGGCACGTGGAAAGGGACCCTTGGTCTCCCGCCTCAGCTGGAGAGGCGTCCCAATTGCCCTGCCAAGCCTCGAGGAGTATTCCGAGTTGTCCCTCGCAACTATGCAGGAGTCCTGACGTCGCTGAAGAAACACGTGGGTGGACGGGCCATCCCCGTAGTAACTCGAGAATATATCCCAGGTTCCCGCCGCAACTCGAGAAAAACCATGAGACTTCCCCCTCGCCGCGACATGAGGCCCGATTCCCCTGCACTGCGTGCAGAGCAATTCCGTGTTGCACATCACACATGAAAGGAGCCTTGATTTCCTTGATGGCACTCCAGAGAAACCCCAAGAACACTGTTTCAAGGCTAGAGGGATCCTGAGGTCACTGTAGCAACACGAAAGAGCTCCGTGGCCCAAAAATCAACTCGAGATGAGAGGGTAGTCCCTGGCTTCGACTCCAGAGGAATACCACCTTACCACAAGCACCTCAAGAGGAGGCTTCTCTCAGCTCTAGGAATGTGAGAGGGACCCTGAGTTTGCGGCCTCAAGTGGAATGGACACCGCGATGCCCTGACTCGAAATAAGGCCGGATATCCCTGCAGTGACTTGAATGCAGGCTCGGCTTGCATTTCCCAATACGAAAGGATGTCTGAATCCCCTGTGGAGACCAGAGAGAAAGACCTAGTTCCCCACCTCATCGCGACCGGAGTCCTCACATACTTTGAAAATTCCAGAGGTACACTGAGATCAGTGCCTCCAAAGGAGACGATGCCTGACTCCTCGTGAAACTTGGTAGGAGTCCCAGGATTCCTGTGGCACGTGGAAAGGGACCCTTGGTCTCCCGCCTCAGCTGGAGAGGCGTCCCAATTGCCCTGCCAAGCCTCGAGGAGAATCCCGAGTTGTCCCTCGCAACTAGGCAGGAGTCCTGACGTTGCTGAACAAACACGTGTGTGGCAGGGCCATCCCCGTCGTAACTCGAGAATATACCCCAGGTTCCCACCGCAACTCGAGAAAAACCATGAGACTTTCCCCTCGCCGCAAGATGAGGCCCGATTCCCCTGCACTGCATTCAAAGCAATTCCGTGTTGCACATCAGACATGAAAGGAGCCTTGATTTCCTTGATGGCACTCCAGAGAAACCCCAAGAACAGTGTTTCAAGGCTAGAGGGAACCTGAGGTCACAGTAGCAACACGAAAGAGCTCCGTGGACCAAAAATCAACTCGAGATGAGAGGTTAGTCCCTGCCTTCAACACCAGAGGAATACCACCTAACCACAAGCACCTCAAGAGGAGGCTTCTCTCAGCTCTAGGTATGTGAGAGGGACCCTGAGTTTGCGGCCTCAAGTGGAATGGACACTGCGATGACCTGACGCGAAATAACGCCGGAAATCCCTGCATTGACTTGAATGCAGGCTCGTCTTGCATCTCCCAAGACGAAAGGATATCTGAATCCCCTGTGAAGAACACAGAGAAAGATCTAGTTCCCCACCTCATCGCGACCGGAGGCCTCACATCCTTTGAAAACTCCAGAGGTACGCGGAGATCAGTGCCTCCAAAGGAGACGATGCCTGACTCCTCGTGAAACTTGATAGGAGTCCCAGGATTCCTGTGGCACGTGGAAAGGGACCCTTGGTCTCCCGCCTCACCTGGAGAGGCGTCCCAATTGCCCTGCCAAGCCTCGAGGAGAATCCCGAGTTGTCCCTCGCAACTAGGCAGGAGTCCTGACGTCGCTGAACAAACACGTGTGTGGAAGGGCCATCCCCGTCGTAACTCGAGAATATAAAGCAGGTTCCCGCCGCAACTCGAGAAAAACCATGAGACTTCCCCCTCGCCGCGGGATGAGGCCCGATTCCCCTGCACTGCGTGCAGAGCAATTCCGTGTTGCACATCACACATGAAAGGAGCCTTGATTTCCTTGATGGCACTCCAGAGAAACCCCAAGAACACTGTTTCAAGGCTAGAGGGATCCTGAGGTCACTGTAGCAACACGAAAGAGCTCCGTGGACCAAAAATCAACTCGAGATGAGAGGATAGTCCCTGGCTTCGACTCCAGAGGAATACCACCTAACCACAAGCACCTCAAGAGGAGGCTTCTCTCAGCTCTAGGTATGTGAGAGGGACCCTGAGTTTGCGGCCTCAACTGGAATGGACACCGCGATGCTCTGACTCGAAATAAGGCCGGATATCCCTGCATTGACTTGAATGCAGGCTCGTCTTGCATCTCCCAAGACGAAAGGATGTCTGAATCCCCTGTGGAGACCACAGAGAAAGACCTAGTTCCCCACCTCATCGCGACCGGAGGCCTCACATCCTTTGAAAACTCCAGAGGTACGCGGAGATCAGTGCCTCCAAAGGAGACGATGCCTGACTCCTCGTGAAACTTGATAGGAGTCCCAGGATTCCTGTGGCACGTGGAAAGGGACCCTGGGTCTCCCGCCTCAGCTGGAGAGGTGTTGCAATTGCCCTGCCAAGCCTCGAGGAGAATCCCGAGTTGTCCCTCGCAACTAGGCAGGAGTCCTGACGTCGCTGAACAAACATGTGGGTGGAAGGGCCATCCCCGTCGTAACTCGAGAATATACCCCAGGTTCCCGCCGCAACTCGAGAAAAACCATGAGACTTTCCCCTCGCCACGAGATGAGGCCCGATTCCCCTGCACTGCATGCAGAGCAATATCGTGTTGCACATCACACATGAAAGGAGCCTTGATTTCCTTGATGGCACTCCAGAGAAACCCCAAGAACACTGTTTCAAGGCTAGAGGGATCCTGACGTCACTGTAGCAACACGAAAGAGCTCCGTGGACCAAATATCAACTCGAGATGAGAGGTTAGTCCCTGGCTTCGACTCCAGAGGAATATCACCTTACCACAAGCACCTCAAGAGGAGGCTTCTCTCAGCTCTAGGTATGTGAGAGGGACCCTGAGTTTGCGGCCTCAACTGGAATGGACACCGCGATGCCCTGACGCAAAATAAGGCCGGATATCCCTGCAGTGAATTGAATGCAGGCTCGTCTTGCATCTCCCAAGACGAAAGGTTGTCTGAATCCCCTGTGGAGACCACAGAGAAAGACCTAGTTCCCCACCTAATCGCGACCGGATGCCTTACATCCTTTGAAAACTCCAGAGGTACGCGGAGATCAGTGCCTCCAAAGGAGACGATGCCTGACTCCTCGGGAAACTTGATAGGAGTCCCAGGATTCCTGTGGCACGTGGAAAGGGACTCTTGGTCTCCCGCCTCAGCTGGAGAGGCGTCCCAATTGCCCTGCCAAGCCTCGAGGAGAATCCCGAGTTGTCCCTCGCAACTAGGCAGGAGTCCTGAAGTCGCTGAAGAAACACGTGTGTGGAAGGGCCATCCCCGTCGTAACTCGAGAATATACCCCAGGATCCCGCCGCAACTCGAGAAAAACCATGAGACTTCCCCCTCGCCGCGAGATGAGGCCCGATTCGCCTGCAATGCGTGCAGAGCAATTCCGTGTTGCACATCACACATGAAAGGAGCCTTGATTTCCTTGATGGCACTCCAGAGAAACCCCAAGAACACTGTTTCAAGGCTAGAGGGATCCTGAGGTCACTGTAGCAACACGAAAGAGCTCCGTGGACCAAAAATCAACTCGAGATGAGAGGTTAGTCCCTGGCTTCGACTCCAGAGGAATACCACCTTACCACAAGCACCTCAAGAGGAGGCTTCTCTCAGCTCTAGGTATGTGAGAGGGACCCTGAGTTTGCGGCCTCAAGTGGAATGGACACCGCGATGCCCTGACTCGAAATAAGACCGGATATCCCTACAATGACTTGAATGCAGGCTCGTCTTGTATCTCCCAAGACGAAAGGATGTCTGAATCCCCTGTGGAGACCACAGAGAAAGACCTAGTTCCCCACCTCATCGCGACCGGAGGCCTCACATCCTTGGAAAACTCCAGAGGTACGCGGAGATCAGTGCCTCCAAAGGAGACGATGCCTGACTCCTCGTGAAACTTGATAGGAGTCCCAGGATTCCTGTGGCACATGGAAAGGGACCCTTGGTCTCCCGCCTCAGCTGGAGAGGCGTCCCA
This sequence comes from Cervus elaphus, assembly GCF_910594005.1. Taxonomy (NCBI): domain Eukaryota; kingdom Metazoa; phylum Chordata; class Mammalia; order Artiodactyla; family Cervidae; genus Cervus; species Cervus elaphus. The sequence continues at coordinate 41,214 of NC_057815.1, read as the reverse complement.
ATTGCCCTGCCAAGCCTCGAGGAGAATCCCGAGTTGTCCCTCGCAACTAGGCATGAGTCCTGTCGTCGCTGAAAAAACACGTGGGTGGAAGGGCCATCCCCGTCGTAACTCGAGAATATACCCCAGGTTCCCACCGCAACTCGAGAAAAACCATGAGACTTCCCCCTCGCCGCGAGATGAGGCTCGATTCTCCTGCACTGCATGCAGAGCAATTCCGTGTTGCACATCACACATGAAAGGAGCCTTGATTTCCTTGGTGGCACTCGAGAGAAACCCCAAGAACACTGTTTCAAGGCTAGAGGGATCCTGAGGTCACTGTAGCAACACGAAAGAACTCCGTGGACCAAAAATCAACTCGAGATGAGAGGTTAGTCTCTGGCTTCGACTACAGAGGCATACCACCTTACCACAAGCACCTCAAGAGGAGGCTTCTCTCAGCTCTATTTATGTGAGAGGGACCCTGAGTTTGCGGCCTCAAGTGGAATGGACACTGCGATGCCCTGACGGGAAATAAGGCTGGATATCCCTGCAGTGACTTGAATGCAGGCTCGTCTTGCATCTCCCAAGATGAAAGAATGTCTGAATCCCCTGTGGAGACCACAGAGAAAGAACTAGTTCCCCACCTCATCGCGACCGGAGGCCTCACATCCTTTGAAAACTCCAGAGATACGCGCAGATCAGTGCCTCCAAAGGAGACGATGCCTGACTCCTCGTGAAACTTGATAGGAGTCCCAGGATTCCTGTGGCACGTGGATAGGGACCCTTGGTCTCCCGCCTCAGCTGGAGAGGCTTCCCAATTGCCCTGCCAAGCCTCGAGGAGAATCCCGAGTTGTCCCTCGCAACTAGGCAGGAGTCCTGACGTCGCTGAACAAACACGTGTGTGGAAGGGCCATCCCCATCGTAACTCGAGAATATACCCCAGGTTCCCGCCGCAACTCGAGAAAAACCATGAGACTTCCCCCTCGCCGCGAGATGAGGCCCGATTCCCCTGCACTGTGTGCAGAGCAATTTCGTGTTGCATATCACACATGAAAGGAGCCTTGATTTCCTTGATGGCACTCCAGAGAAACCCCAAGAACACTGTTTCAAGGCCTGAGGGATTCTGAGGTCACTGTAGCAACACGAAAGAGCTCCGTGGCCCAAAAATCAACTCGAGATGAGAGGGTAGTCCCTGGCTTCGACTCCAGAGGAATACCACCTTACCACAAGCACCTCAAGAGGAGGCTTCTCTCAGCTCTAGGAATGTGAGAAGGACCCTGAGTTTGCGGCCTCAAGTGGAATGGACACCGTGATGCCCTGACTCGAAATAAGGCCGGATATCCCTGCAGTGACTTGAATGCAGGCTCGGCTTGCATTTCCCAATACGAAAGGATGTCTGAATCCCCTGTGGAGACCAGAGAGAAAGACCTAGTTCCCCACCTCATCGCGACCGGAGTCCTCATATACTTTGAAAATTCCAGAGGTACACTGAGATCAGTGCCTCCAAAGGAGACGATGCCTGACTCCTCGTGAAACTTGGTAGGAGTCCCAGGATTCCTGTGGCACGTGGAAAGGGACCCTTGGTCTCCCGCCTCAGCTGGAGAGGCGTCCCAATTGCCCTGCCAAGCCTCGAGGAGAATCCCGAGTTGTCCCTCGCAACTAGGCAGGAGTCCTGACGTTGCTGAACAAACACGTGTGTGGCAGGGCCATCCCCGTCGTAACTCGAGAATATACCCCAGGTTCCCACCGCAACTCGAGAAAAACCATGAGACTTTCCCCTCGCCGCAAGATGAGGCCCGATTCCCCTGCACTGCATTCAAAGCAATTCCGTGTTGCACATCAGACATGAAAGGAGCCTTGATTTCCTTGATGGCACTCCAGAGAAACCCCAAGAACAGTGTTTCAAGGCTAGAGGGATCCTGAGGTCACAGTAGCAACACGAAAGAGCTCCGTGGACCAAAAATCAACTCGAGATGAGAGGTTAGTCCCTGCCTTCAACACCAGAGGAATACCACCTAACCACAAGCACCTCAAGAGGAGGCTTCTCTCAGCTCTAGGTATGTGAGAGGGACCCTGAGTTTGCGGCCTCAAGTGGAATGGACACTGCGATGACCTGACGCGAAATAACGCCGGAAATCCCTGCATTGACTTGAATGCAGGCTCGTCTTGCATCTCCCAAGACGAAAGGATATCTGAATCCCCTGTGAAGAACACAGAGAAAGATCTAGTTCCCCACCTCATCGCGACCGGAGGCCTCACATCCTTTGAAAACTCCAGAGGTACGCGGAGATCAGTGCCTCCAAAGGAGACGAAGCCTGACTCCTCGTGAAACTTGATAGGAGTCCCAGGATTCCTGTGGCACGTAGAAAGGGACCATTGTTCTCCCGCCTCACCTGGAGAGGCGTCCCAATTGCCCTGCCAAGCCTCGAGGAGAATCCCGAGTTGTCCCTCGCAACTAGGCAGGAGTCCTGCCGTCGCTGAACAAACACGTGTGTGGAAGGGCCATCCCCGTCGTAACTCGAGAATATAAAGCAGGTTCCCACCGCAACTCGAGAAAAACCATGAGACTTCCCCCTCGCCGCGGGATGAGGCCCGATTCCCCTGCACTGCGTGCAGAGCAATTCCGTGTTGCACATCACACATGAAAGGAGCCTTGATTTCCTTGATGGCACTCCAGAGAAACCCCAAGAACACTGTTTCAAGGCTAGAGGGATCCTGAGGTCACTGTAGCAACACGAAAGAGCTCCGTGGACCAAAAATCAACTCGAGATGAGAGGATAGTCCCTGGCTTCGACTCCAGAGGAATACCACCTAACCACAAGCACCTCAAGAGGAGGCTTCTCTCAGCTCTAGGTATGTGAGAGGGACCCTGAGTTTGCGGCCTCAACTGGAATGGACACCGCGATGCTCTGACTCGAAATAAGGCCGGATATCCCTGCATTGACTTGAATGCAGGCTCGTCTTGCATCTCCCAAGACGAAAGGATGTCTGAATCCCCTGTGGAGACCACAGAGAAAGACCTAGTTCCCCACCTCATCGCGACCGGAGGCCTCACATCCTTTGAAAACTCCAGAGGTACGCGGAGATCAGTGCCTCCAAAGGAGACGATTCCTGACTCCTCGTGAAACTTGATAGGAGTCCCAGGATTCCTGTGGCACGTGGAAAGGGACCCTGGGTCTCCCGCCTCAGCTGGAGAGGTGTTGCAATTGCCCTGCCAAGCCTCGAGGAGAATCCCGAGTTGTCCCTCGCAACTAGGCAGGAGTCCTGACGTCGCTGAACAAACATGTGGGTGGAAGGGCCATCCCCGTCGTAACTCGAGAATATACCCCAGGTTCCCGCCGCAACTCGAGAAAAACCATGAGACTTCCCCCTCGCCACGAGATGAGGCCCGATTCCCCTGCACTGCATGCAGAGCAATATCGTGTTGCACATCACACATGAAAGGAGCCTTGATTTCCTTGATGGCACTCCAGAGAAACCCCAAGAACACTGTTTCAAGGCTAGAGGGATCCTGACGTCACTGTAGCAACACGAAAGAGCTCCGTGGACCAAATATCAACTCGAGATGAGAGGTTAGTCCCTGGCTTCGACTCCAGAGGAATACCACCTTACCACAAGCACCTCAAGAGGAGGCTTCTCTCAGCTCTAGGTATGTGAGAGGGACCCTGAGTTTGCGGCCTCAACTGGAATGGACACCGCGATGCCCTGACTCGAAATAAGGCCGGATATCCCTGCAGTGAATTGAATGCAGGCTCGTCTTGCATCTCCCAAGACGAAAGGTTGTCTGAATCCCCTGTGGAGACCACAGAGAAAGACCTAGTTCCCCACCTAATCGCGACCGGATGCCTTACATCCTTTGAAAACTCCAGAGGTACGCGGAGATCAGTGCCTCCAAAGGAGACGATGCCTGACTCCTCGGGAAACTTGATAGGAGTCCCAGGATTCCTGTGGCACGTGGAAAGGGACTCTTGGTCTCCCGCCTCAGCTGGAGAGGCGTCCCAATTGCCCTGCCAAGCCTCGAGGAGAATCCCGAGTTGTCCCTCGCAACTAGGCAGGAGTCCTGAAGTCGCTGAAGAAACACGTGTGTGGAAGGGCCATCCCCGTCGTAACTCGAGAATATACCCCAGGTTCCCGCCGCAACTCGAGAAAAACCATGAGACTTCCCCCTCGCCGCGAGATGAGGCCCGATTCGCCTGCAATGCGTGCAGAGCAATTCCGTGTTGCACATCACACATGAAAGGAGCCTTGATTTCCTTGATGGCACTCCAGAGAAACCCCAAGAACACTGTTTCAAGGCTAGAGGGATCCTGAGGTCACTGTAGCAACACGAAAGAGCTCCGTGGACCAAAAATCAACTCGAGATGAGAGGTTAGTCCCTGGCTTCGACTCCAGAGGAATACCACCTTACCACAAGCACCTCAAGAGGAGGCTTCTCTCAGCTCTAGGTATGTGAGAGGGACCCTGAGTTTGCGGCCTCAAGTGGAATGGACACCGCGATGCCCTGACTCGAAATAAGACCGGATATCCCTACAATGACTTGAATGCAGGCTCGTCTTGTATCTCCCAAGACGAAAGGATGTCTGAATCCCCTGTGGAGACCACAGAGAAAGACCTAGTTCCCCACCTCATCGCGACCGGAGGCCTCACATCCTTGGAAAACTCCAGAGGTACGCGGAGATCAGTGCCTCCAAAGGAGACGATGCCTGACTCCTCGGGAAACTTGATATGAGTCCCAGGATTCCTGTGGCACATGGAAAGGGACCCTTGGTCTCCCGCCTCAGCTGGAGAGGCGTCCCAATTGCCCTGCCAAGCCTCGAGGAGAATCCCGAGTTGTCCCTCGCAACTAGGCATGAGTCCTGTCGTCGCTGAAAAAACACGTGGGTGGAAGGGCCATCCCCGTCGTAACTCGAGAATATACCCCAGGTTCCCACCGCAACTCGAGAAAAACCATGAGACTTCCCCCTCGCCGCGAGATGAGGCTCGATTCTCCTGCACTGCATGCAGAGCAATTCCGTGTTGCACATCACACATGAAAGGAGCCTTGATTTCCTTGGTGGCACTCGAGAGAAACCCCAAGAACACTGTTTCAAGGCTAGAGGGATCCTGAGGTCACTGTAGCAACACGAAAGAACTCCGTGGACCAAAAATCAACTCGAGATGAGAGGTTAGTCTCTGGCTTCGACTACAGAGGCATACCACCTTACCACAAGCACCTCAAGAGGAGGCTTCTCTCAGCTCTATTTATGTGAGAGGGACCCTGAGTTTGCGGCCTCAAGTGGAATGGACACTGCGATGCCCTGACGGGAAATAAGGCTGGATATCCCTGCAGTGACTTGAATGCAGGCTCGTCTTGCATCTCCCAAGATGAAAGAATGTCTGAATCCCCTGTGGAGACCACAGAGAAAGAACTAGTTCCCCACCTCATCGCGACCGGAGGCCTCACATCCTTTGAAAACTCCAGAGATACGCGCAGATCAGTGCCTCCAAAGGAGACGATGCCTGACTCCTCGTGAAACTTGATAGGAGTCCCAGGATTCCTGTGGCACGTGGATAGGGACCCTTGGTCTCCCGCCTCAGCTGGAGAGGCTTCCCAATTGCCCTGCCAAGCCTCGAGGAGAATCCCGAGTTGTCCCTCGCAACTAGGCAGGAGTCCTGACGTCGCTGAACAAACACGTGTGTGGAAGGGCCATCCCCATCGTAACTCGAGAATATACCCCAGGTTCCCGCCGCAACTCGAGAAAAACCATGAGACTTCCCCCTCGCCGCGAGATGAGGCCCGATTCCCCTGCACTGTGTGCAGAGCAATTTCGTGTTGCATATCAAACATGAAAGGAGCCTTGATTTCCTTGATGGCACTCCAGAGAAACCCCAAGAACACTGTTTCAAGGCCTGAGGGATTCTGAGGTCACTGTAGCAACACGAAAGAGCTCCGTGGCCCAAAAATCAACTCGAGATGAGAGGGTAGTCCCTGGCTTCGACTCCAGAGGAATACCACCTTACCACAAGCACCTCAAGAGGAGGCTTCTCTCAGCTCTAGGAATGTGAGAGGGACCCTGAGTTTGCGGCCTCAAGTGGAATGGACACCGCGATGCCCTGACTCGAAATAAGGCCGGATATCCCTGCAGTGACTTGAATGCAGGCTCGGCTTGCATTTCCCAATACGAAAGGATGTCTGAATCCCCTGTGGAGACCAGAGAGAAAGACCTAGTTCCCCACCTCATCGCGACTGGAGTCCTCACATACTTTGAAAATTCCAGAGGTACACTGAGATCAGTGCCTCCAAAGGAGATGATGCCTGACTCCTCGTGAAACTTGGTAGGAGTCCCAGGATTCCTGTGGCACGTGGAAAGGGACCCTTGGTCTCCCGCCTCAGCTGGAGAGGCGTCCCAATTGCCCTGCCAAGCCTCGAGGAGAATCCCTAGTTGTCCCTCGCAACTAGGCAGGAGTCCTGACGTTGCTGAACAAACACGTGTGTGGCAGGGCCATCCCCGTCGTAACTCGAGAATATACCCCAGGTTCCCACCGCAACTCGAGAAAAACCATGAGACTTTCCCCTCGCCGCAAGATGAGGCCCGATTCCCCTGCACTGCATTCAAAGCAATTCCGTGTTGCACATCAGACATGAAAGGAGCCTTGATTTCCTTGATGGCACTCCAGAGAAACCCCAAGAACAGTGTTTCAAGGCTAGAGGGATCCTGAGGTCACAGTAGCAACACGAAAGAGCTCCGTGGACCAAAAATCAACTCGAGATGAGAGGTTAGTCCCTGCCTTCAACACCAGAGGAATACCACCTAACCACAAGCACCTCAAGAGGAGGCTTCTCTCAGCTCTAGGTATGTGAGAGGGACCCTGAGTTTGCGGCCTCAAGTGGAATGGACACTGCGATGCCCTGACACGAAATAACGCCGGAAATCCCTGCATTGACTTGAATGCAGGCTCGTCTTGCATCTCCCAAGACGAAAAGATGTCTGAATCCCCTATGGAGACCACAGAGAAAGAACAAGTTATCCATCTCATCGCGACCGGAGACCTCACATCCTTTGAAAACTCTAGACGTACGTGGAGATCAGTGCCTCCAAAGGAGATGATGCCTGACTCCTCGTGAAACTTGATAGGAGTCCCAGGATTCCTGTGGCACGTGGAAAGGGACCCTTGGTCTCCCGCCTCAGCTGGAGAGGTGTCCCAATTGCCCAGCCAAGCCTCGAGGAGAATCCCGAGTTTTCCCTCGCAACTAGGCAGGAGTCCTGCCGTCGCTGAACAAACACGTGGGTGGAAGGGCCATCCCCGTCGTAACTCGAGAATATACCCCAGGTTCCCGCCGCAACTCGAGAAAAACCATGAGACTTCCCCCTCGCCGCGAGATGAGGCCCGATTCCCCTGCACTGCGTGCAGAGCAATTCCTTGTTGCACATCACACATGAAAGGAGCCTTGATTTCCTTGATGGCACTCCAGAGAAACCCCAAGAACACTGTTTCAAGGCTAGAAAGATCCTGAGGTCACTGTAGCAACACGAAAGAGCTCCGTGGACCAAAAATCAACTCGAGATGAGAGGTTAGTCCCTGGCTTCGACTCCAAGGAATACCACCTTACCACAAGCACCTCAAGAGGAGGCTTCTCTCAGCTCTAGGTATGTGAGAGGGACCCTGAGTTTGCGGCCTCAAGTGGAATGGACACCGTGATGCCCTGACGCGAAATAAGGCCGGATATCCCTGCAGTGACTTGAATGCAGGCTCGTCTTGCATCTCCCAAGACGAAAGGATGTCTGAATCCCCTGTGGAGACCACAGAGAAAGACCTAGTTCCCCACCTCATCGCGACCGGAGGCCTCACATCCTTTGAAAACTCCAGAGGTACGCGGAGATCAGTGCCTCCAAAGGAGACGATGCCTGACTCCTCGTGAAACTTGATAGGAGTCCCAGGATTCCTGTGGCACGTGGAAAGGGACCCTTGGTCTCCCGCCTCAGCTGGAGAGGCGTCCCAGTTGCCCTGCCAAGCCTCGAGGAGAATCCCGAATTGTCCCTCGCAACTAGGCAGGAGTCCTGACGTCGCTGAACAAACACGTGGGTGGAAGGGCCATCCCCGTCGTAACTCGAGAATATACCCCAGGTTCCCGCCGCAACTCGAGAAAAACCATGAGACTTCCCCCTCGCCAAGAGATGAGGCACGATTCCCCTGCACTACGTGCAGAGCAATTCCGTGTTGCACATCACACATGAAAGAAGCCTTGATTTCCTTGATGGCACTCCAGAGAAACCCCAGGAACAGTGTTTCAAGGCTAGAAGGATCCTGAGGTCACTGTAGCAACACGAAAGTGCTCCGTGGACCAAAAATCAACTCGAGATGAGAGGTTAGTCCCTGGCTTCGACTCCAGAGGAATACCACCTTACCACAAGCACCTCAAGAGGAGGCTTCTCTCAGCTCTAGGTATGTGAGAGGGACCCTGGGTTTGCGGCCTCAAGTGGAATGGACACCGCGATACTATGACTCGAAATAAGGCCGGATATCCCTGCAGTGACTTGAATGCAGTCTCGTCTTGCATCTCCCAAGACGAAAGGATGTCTGAATCCCCTATGGAGACCACAGAGAAAGAACAAATTATCCATCTCATCGCGACCGGAGGCCTCACATCCTTTGAAAACTCCAGAGGTACGTGGAGATCAGTGCCTCCAAAGGAGACGATGCCTGACTCCTCGTGAAACTTGATAGGAGTCCCAGGATTCCTGTGGCACGTGGAAAGGGACTCTTGGTCTCCCGCCTAGGCTGGAGAGGCGTCCCAATTGCCCTGCCAAGCCTCGAGGAGAATCCCGAGTTGTCCCTCGCAACTAGGCAGGAGCCCTGCCGTCGCTGAACAAACACGTGGGTGGAAGGGCCATCCCCGTCGTAACTCGAGAATATACCCCAGGTTCCCGCCGCAACTCGAGAAAAACCATGAGACTTCCCCCTCGCCGCGAGATGAGGCCTGATTCCCCAGCACTGCGTGTATAGCAATTCCATGTTGCACATCACACATGAAAGGAGCCTTGATTTCCTTGATGGCACTCCAGAGAAACCCCAAGAACACTGTTTCAAGGCTAGAGAGATCCTGAGGTCACTGTAGCAACACGAAAGAGCTCCGTGGACCAAAAATCAACTCGAGATGAGAGGTTAGTCCCTGGCTTCGAATCCAGAGGAATACCACCTTACCACAAGCACCTCAAGAGGAGGCTTCTCTCAGCTCTAGGTATGTGAGAGGGACCCTGAGTTTGCGGCCTCAACTGGAATGGACACCGCGATGCCCTGACGCGAAATAAGGCCGGATATCCCTGCAGTGACTTGAATGCAGGCTCGTCTTGCATCTCCCAAGACGAAAGGATGTCTGAATCCCCTGTGGAGACCACAGAGAAAGACCTAGTTCCCCACCTCATCGCGACCGGAGGCCTCACATCCTTTGCAAACTCCAGAGGTACGCGGAGATCATTTCCTCCAAAGGAGACGATCCCTGACTCCTCGTGAAACTTGATAGGAGTCCCAGGATTCCTGTGGCACGTGGAAAGGGACCCTTGGTCTCCCACCTCAGCTGGAGAGGCGTCCCACTTGTCCTGTCAAGCTTCGAGGAGTATTCCGAGTTGTCCGTCGCAACTATGCAGGAGTCCTGACGTCGCTGAAGAAACACGTGGGTGGACGGGCCATCCCCGTCGTAACTCGAGAATATATCCCAGGTTCCCGCCGCAACTCGAGAAAAACCATGAGACTTCCCCCTCGCCGCGACATGAGGCCCAATTCCCCTGCACTGCGTGCAGAGCAATTCCGTGTTGCACATCACACATGAAAGGAGCCTTGATTTCCTTGATGGCACACCAGAGAAACCCCAAGAACACTGTTTCAAGGCTAGAAAGATCCTGAGGTCACTGTAGCAACACGAAAGAGCTCCGTGGACCAAAAATCAACTCGAGATGAGAGGTTAGTCCCTGGCTTCGACTCCAAGGAATACCACCTTACCACAAGCACCTCAAGAGGAGGCTTCTCTCAGCTCTAGGTATGTGAGAGGGACCCTGAGTTTGCGGCCTCAAGTGGAATGGACACCGTGATGCCCTGACGCGAAATAAGGCCGGATATCCCTGCAGTGACTTGAATGCAGGCTCGTCTTGCATCTCCCAAGACGAAAGGATGTCTGAATCCCCTGTGGAGACCACAGAGAAAGACCTAGTTCCCCACCTCATCGCGACCGGAGGCCTCACATCCTTTGAAAACTCCAGAGGTACGCGGAGATCAGTGCCTCCAAAGGAGACGATGCCTGACTCCTCGTGAAACTTGATAGGAGTCCCAGGATTCCTGTGGCACGTGGAAAGGGACCCTTGGTCTCCCGCCTCAGCTGGAGAGGCGTCCCAGTTGCCCTGCCAAGCCTCGAGGAGAATCCCGAGTTGTCCCTCGCAACTAGGCAGGAGTCCTGACGTCGCTGAACAAACACGTGGGTGGAAGGGCCATCCCCGTCGTAACTCGAGAATATACCCCAGGTTCCCGCCGCAACTCGAGAAAAACCATGAGACTTCCCCCTCGCCAAGAGATGAGGCACGATTCCCCTGCACTACGTGCAGAGCAATTCCGTGTTGCACATCACACATGAAAGAAGCCTTGATTTCCTTGATGGCACTCCAGAGAAACCCCAGGAACAGTGTTTCAAGGCTAGAAGGATCCTGAGGTCACTGTAGCAACACGAAAGTGCTCCGTGGACCAAAAATCAACTCGAGATGAGAGGTTAGTCCCTGGCTTCGACTCCAGAGGAATACCACCTTACCACAAGCACCTCAAGAGGAGGCTTCTCTCAGCTCTAGGTATGTGAGAGGGACCCTGGGTTTGCGGCCTCAAGTGGAATGGACACCGCGATACTATGACTCGAAATAAGGCCGGATATCCCTGCAGTGACTTGAATGCAGTCTCGTCTTGCATCTCCCAAGACGAAAGGATGTCTGAATCCCCTATGGAGACCACAGAGAAAGAACAAATTATCCATCTCATCGCGACCGGAGGCCTCACATCCTTTGAAAACTCCAGAGGTACGTGGAGATCAGTGCCTCCAAAGGAGACGATGCCTGACTCCTCGTGAAACTTGATAGGAGTCCCAGGATTCCTGTGGCACGTGGAAAGGGACTCTTGGTCTCCCGCCTAGGCTGGAGAGGCGTCCCAATTGCCCTGCCAAGCCTCGAGGAGAATCCCGAGTTGTCCCTCGCAACTAGGCAGGAGCCCTGCCGTCGCTGAACAAACACGTGGGTGGAAGGGCCATCCCCGTCGTAACTCGAGAATATACCCCAGGTTCCCGCCGCAACTCGAGAAAAACCATGAGACTTCCCCCTCGCCGCGAGATGAGGCCTGATTCCCCAGCACTGCGTGCATAGCAATTCCATGTTGCACATCACACATGAAAGGAGCCTTGATTTCCTTGATGGCACTCCAGAGAAACCCCAAGAACACTGTTTCAAGGCTAGAGAGATCCTGAGGTCACTGTAGCAACACGAAAGAGCTCCGTGGACCAAAAATCAACTCGAGATGAGAGGTTAGTCCCTGGCTTCGAATCCAGAGGAATACCACCTTACCACAAGCACCTCAAGAGGAGGCTTCTCTCAGCTCTAGGTATGTGAGAGGGACCCTGAGTTTGCGGCCTCAACTGGAATGGACACCGCGATGCCCTGACGCGAAATAAGGCCGGATATCCCTGCAGTGACTTGAATGCAGGCTCGTCTTGCATCTCCCAAGACGAAAGGATGTCTGAATCCCCTGTGGAGACCACAGAGAAAGACCTAGTTCCCCACCTCATCGCGACCGGAGGCCTCACATCCTTTGCAAACTCCAGAGGTACGCGGAGATCATTTCCTCCAAAGGAGACGATCCCTGACTCCTCGTGAAACTTGATAGGAGTCCCAGGATTCCTGTGGCACGTGGAAAGGGACCCTTGGTCTCCCACCTCAGCTGGAGAGGCGTCCCACTTGTCCTGTCAAGCTTCGAGGAGTATTCCGAGTTGTCCGTCGCAACTATGCAGGAGTCCTGACGTCGCTGAAGAAACACGTGGGTGGACGGGCCATCCCCGTCGTAACTCGAGAATATATCCCAGGTTCCCGCCGCAACTCGAGAAAAACCATGAGACTTCCCCCTCGCCGCGACATGAGGCCCAATTCCCCTGCACTGCGTGCAGAGCAATTCCGTGTTGCACATCACACATGAAAGGAGCCTTGATTTCCTTGATGGCACACCAGAGAAACCCCAAGAACACTGTTTCAAGGCTAGAGGGAAACTGAGGTCACTGTAGCAACACGAAAGAGCTCCGTGGACCAAAAATCAACACGAGATGAGAGTTTAGTCCCTGACTTCGACTCCAGAGGAATACCACCTTACCACAAGCACCTCAAGAGGAGGCTTCTCTCAGCTCTAGGTATGTGAGAGGGACCCTGAGTTTGCGGCCTCAAGTGGAATGGACACCGCGATGCCCTGACTCGAAATCAGGCCGGATATCCCTGCACTGACTTGAATGCAGGATCGTCTTGCATCTCCCAAGATGAAAGGATGTCTGAATCCCCTGTGAAGAACACAGAGAAAGATCTAGTTCCCCACCTCATCGCGACCGGAGGCCTCACATCCTTTGAAAACTCCAGAGGTACGCGGAGATCAGTGCCTCCAAAGGAGACGATGCCTGACTCCTCGGGAAACTTGATAGGAGTCCCAGGATTCCTGTGGCACGTGGAAAGGGACTCTTGGTCTCCCGCCTCAGCTGGAGAGGTGTCCCAATTGCCCTGCCATGCCTCGAGGAGAATCCCGAGTTGTCCGTTGCAACTAGGCAGGATTCCTGACGTCGCTGAACAAACACGTGGGTGGAAGGGCCATCCCCGTCGTAACTCGAGAATATAACCCAGGTTCCCGCCGCAACTCGAGAAAAACCATGAGACTTCCCCCTCGCCGCGAGATGAGGCCCGATTCCCCTGCACTGCGTGCAGAGCAATTCCGTGTTGCACATCACACATGAAAGGAGCCTTGATTTCCTTGATGGCACTCCAGAGAAACCCCAAGAACACTGTTTCAAGGCTAGAGGGATCCTGAGGTCACTGTAGCAACACGAAAGAGCTCCGTGGACCAAAAATCAACTCGAGATGAGAGGTTAGTCCCTGGCTTCGACTCCAGAGGAATACCACCTTACCACAAGCACTTCAAGAGGAGGCTTCTCTCAGCTCTAGGTATGTGAGAGGGACCCTGAGTTGCGGCCTCAAGTGGAATGGACACCGCGATGCCCTGGCTCGAAATAAGGCCGGATATCCCTGCAGTGACTTGAATGCAGGCTCATCTTGCATATCCCAAGACGAAACGATGTCTGAATCCCCTGTGGAGACCACAGAGAAAGACCTAGTTCCCCACATCATGGCGACCGGAGGCCTCACATCCTTTGAAAACTCCAGAGGTACGTGGAGATCAGTGCCTCCAAAGGAGACGATGCCTGACTCCTCGTGAAACTTGATAGGAGTCCCAGGATTCCTGTGGCACGTGGAAAGGGACTCTTGGTCTCCTGCCTCAGCTGGAGAGGCGTCCCAATTGCCCTGCCAAGCCTCGAGGAGAATCCCGAGTTGTCCCTCGCAACTAGGCAGGAGCCCTGCCGTCGCTGAACAAACACGTGGGTGGAAGGGCCATCCCCGTCGTAACTCGAGAATATACCCCAGGTTCCCGCCGCAACTCGAGAAAAACCATGAGACTTCCCCCTCGCCGCGAGATGAGGCCTGATTCCCCAGCACTGCGTGCATAGCAATTCCATGTTGCACATCACACATGAAAGGAGCCTTGATTTCCTTGATGGCACTCCAGAGAAACCCCAAGAACACTGTTTCAAGGCTAGAGAGATCCTGAGGTCACTGTAGCAACACGAAAGAGCTCCGTGGACCAAAAATCAACTCGAGATGAGAGGTTAGTCCCTGGCTTCGAATCCAGAGGAATACCACCTTACCACAAGCACCTCAAGAGGAGGCTTCTCTCAGCTCTAGGTATGTGAGAGGGACCCTGAGTTTGCGGCCTCAACTGGAATGGACACCGCGATGCCCTGACGCGAAATAAGGCCGGATATCCCTGCAGTGACTTGAATGCAGGCTCGTCTTGCATCTCCCAAGACGAAAGAATGTCTGAATCCCCTGTGGAGACCACAGAGAAAGACCTAGTTCCCCACCTCATCGCGACCGGAGGCCTCACATCCTTTGCAAACTCCAGAGGTACGCGGAGATCATTTCCTCCAAAGGAGACGATCCCTGACTCCTCGTGAAACTTGATAGGAGTCCCAGGATTCCTGTGGCACGTGGAAAGGGACCCTTGGTCTCCCGCCTCAGCTGGAGAGGCGTCCCAATTGCCCTGCCAAGCCTCGAGGAGAATCCCGAGTTGTCCCTCGCAACTAGGCAGGAGTCCTGACGTCGCTGAAGAAACACGTGGGTGGAAGGGCCATCCCAGTCGTAAGTCGAGAATATACCCCAGGTTCCCGCCGCAACTCGAGAAAAACCATGAGACTTCCCCCTCGCCGCGAGATGAGGCCCGATTCCCCTGCACTGCGTGCAGAGCAATTCCGTGTTGCACATCGCACATGAAAGGAGCCTTGATTTCCTTGATGGCACTCCAGAGACACCGCAAGAACACTGTTTCAAGGCTAGAGGGATCCTGAGGTCACTGTAGCAACACGAAAGAGCTCCGTGGACCAAAAATCAACTCGAGACGAGAAGTTAGTCCCTGGCTTCGACTCCAGAGGAATACCACCTTACCACAAGCACGTCAAGAGGAGGCTTCTCTCAGCTCTAGCTATGTGAGAGGGACCCTGAGATTGCGGCCTCAAGTGGAATGGACACCGCGATGCCCTGACTCGAAATAAGGCCGGATATCCCTGCAGTGACTTGAATGCAGGCTCGTCTTGCATCTCCCAAGACGAAAGGATGTCTGAATCCCCTGTGGAGACCACAGAGAAAGACGTAGTTCCCCACCTCATGGCAACCGGAGGCCTCACGTCCTTTGAAAACTCCAGAGGTACACGGAGATCAGTGCCTCCAAAGGAGACGATGCCTGACTCCTCGTGAAACTTGATAGGAGTCCCAGGATTCCTGTGGCACATGGAAAGGGACCCTTGGTCTCCCGCCTCAGCTGGAGAGGCGTCCCAATTGCCCTGCCAAGCCTCGAGGAGAATCCCGAGTTGTCCCTCGCAACTAGGCAGGAGTCCTGACGTGGCTGAAGAAACACGTGTGTGGAAGGGCCATCCCCGTCGTAACTCGAGAATATACCCCAGGTTCCCGCCGCAACTCGAGAAAAACCATGAGACTTCCCCCTCGCCGCGAGCTGAGGCCCGATTCCCCTGCACTGCGTGCAGAGCAATTCCGTGTTGCACATCACACATGAAAGGAGCCTTGATTTCCTTGATTGCACTCCAGAGAAACCCCAAGAACACTGTTTCAAGGCTAGAGGGATCCTGAGGTCACTGTAGCAACACGAAAGAGCTCCGTGAACCAAAAATCAACTCGAGATGAGAGGTTAGTCCCTGGCTTCGACTCCAGAGGAATACCACCTTACCACAAGCACCTCAAGAGGAGGCTTCTCTCAGCTCTAGGTATGTGAGAGGGACCCTGAGTTTGTGGCCTCAAGTGGAATGGACACCGCGATGCCCTGGCTCGAAATAAGGCCGGATATCCCTGCAGTGACTTGAATGCAGGCTCGTTTTGCATCTCTCAAGACGAAAGGATGTCTGAATCCCCTGTGGAGACTACAGAGAAAGACCTAGTTCCCCACCTCATCGCGACCGGAGGCCTCACATCCTTTGAAAACTCCAGAGGTACGCGGAGATCAGTGCCTCCAAAGGAGATGATGCCTGACTCCTCGTGAAACTTGATAGGAGTCCCAGGATTCCTGTGGCACGTGGAAAGGGAGCCTTGGTCTCCCGCCTCAGCTGGAGAGGCGTCCCAATTGCCCTTCCAAGCCTCGAGGAGAATCCCGAGTTGTCGCTCGCAACTAGGCAGGAGTCCTGACGTCGCTGAAGAAACACGTGTGTGGAAGGGCCATCCCCGTCGTAACTCGAGAATATACCCCAGGTTCCCGCTGCAACTCGAGAAAAACCATGAGACTTCCCCCTCGCCGCGAGATGAGGCCTGATTCCCCTGCACTGCGTGCAGAGCAATTCCGTGTTGCACATCACAAATGAAAGGAGCCTTGATTTCCTTGATGGCACTCCAGAGAAAACCCAAGAACACTGTTTCAAGGCTAGAGGGATCCTGGGGTCACTGTAGCCACAAGAATGAGCTCCGGGGACCAAAAATCAACTCGAGATGAGAGGTCAGTCCCTGGCTTCGACTCCAGTGGAATACCACCTTACTACAAGCACGTCAAGAAGAGGCTTCTCTCTGCTCTAGGTATGTGAGAGGGACCCTGAGTTTGCGGCCTAGAGTGGAATGGACACCGCGAGGCCCTGACTCGAAATAAGGCCGGATATTCCTGCAGTGACTTGAATGCAGGCTCGTCTTGCATCTCCCAAGACGAAAGGATGTGTGAATCCCCTGTGGAGACCACAGAGAAAGACCTAGTTCCCCACCTCATCGCGACCGGAGGCCTCACAACCTTTGAAAACTCCAGAGGTACGCGGAGATCAGTGCCTCCACACGAGACGATGCCTGACTCCTCATGAACCTTGATAGGAGTCCCAGGATTCCTGTGGCACGTGGAAAGGGACCCTTGGTCTCCCGCCTTAGCTGGAGAGGCATCCCAATTGCCCTGCCAAGCCTCGAGGAGAATCCCGAGTTGTCCCTCTCAACTAGGCAGGAGTCCTGACGTCGCTGAACAAACACGTGTGTGGATGGGCCATCCCCGTCGTAACTCGAGAATATAGCCCAGGTTCCCGCCGCAACTCGAGAAAGCCAAGAGACTTCCCCCTCGCCGTGAGATGAGGCCCGATTCCCCTGCACTGCGTGCAGAGCAATTCCGTGTTGCACATCAAACATGAAAGGAGCCTTGATTTCCTTTGTGGCACTCCAGAGAAACACCAAGAACACACTTTCAAGGCTAGAGGGATCCTGAGGTCACTGTAGCAACACGAAAGAGCTCCGTGGACCAAAAATCAACACGAGATGAGAGGTTAGTCCCTGGCTTCGACTCCAGAGGACTACCACCTTACCACAAGCACCTCAAGAGGAGGCTTCTCTCACCTCTAGGTATGTGAGAGGGGCCCTGAGTTTGTGGCCTCAAGTGGATGGACACCGCGATGCCCTGACTCGAAATAAGGCCGGATATCCCTGCAGTGACTTGAATGCAGGCGCGTCTTGCATCTCCCAAGATGAAAGGATGTCTGAATCTCCTGTGGAGACCACAGAGAAAGACCTAGTTCCCCACTTCATCGCGACCGGATTCCTTATATCCTTTGAAAACTCCAGAGGTACGCGGAGATCAGTGCCTCCAAAGGAGACGATGCCTGACTCCTCGTGAAACTTGATAGGAGTCCCAGGATTCCTGTGGCACGTGGAAAGGGACCCTTGGTCTCCTGCCTCAGCTGGAGAGGCGTCCCAATTGCCCTGCCAAGCCTCGCGGAGAATCCCGAGTTGTCCCTCGCAACTAGGCAGGAGTCCTGTCGTCGCTGAACAAACACGTGGGTGGAAGGGCCATCCCCGTCGTAACTCGAGAATATACCCCAGGTTCCCGCCGCAACTCGAGAAAAACCATGAGACTTCCCCCTCGCCGCGAGATGAGGCCCGATTCCCCTGCACTGTGTGCAGAGCAATTCCGTGTTGCACATCACACATGAAAGGAGCCTTGATTTCCTTGATGGCACTCCAGAGAAACCCCAAGAACACTCTTTCAAGGCTAGAGGGATCCTGAGGTCACTGTAGCAACACGAAAGAGCTCCGTGGACCAAAAATCAACTCGAGATGAGAGGTTAGTCCCTGGCTTCGACTCCAGAGGAATACCACCTTACCACAAGCACCTCAAGAGGAGGCTTCTCTCAGCTCTAGGTATGTGAGAGGGACCCTGAGTTTGCGGCCTCAAGTGGAATGGACACCGCGATGCCCTGACTCGAAATAAGGCCGGATATCCCTGCAGTGACTTGAATGCAGGCTTGTCTTGAATCTCCCAAGACGAAAGGATGTCTGAATCCCCTGTGTAGATCACAGAGAAAGACCTAGTTCCCCACCTCATCGCCACCGGAGGCCTCACATTCTTTGAAAACTCCAGAGGTACGCGGAGATCAGTGCCTCCAAAGGAGACGATGCCTGACTCCTCATGAAACTTGATAGGAGTCCCAGGATTCCTGTGGCACGTGGAAAGGGACCCTTGGTCTCCCGCCTCAGCTGGAGAGGCGTCCCAATTGCCCTGCCAAGCCTCGAGGAGAATCCCGAGTTGTCCCTTGCAACTAGGCAGGAGTCCTGACGTCGCTGAACAAACACGTGGGTGGAAGGGCCATCCCAGTCGTAACTCGAGAATATACCCCAGGTTCCCGCCGCAACTCGAGAAAAACCATGAGACTTCCCCCTCGCCGCGAGATGAGGCCCGATTCCCCTGCACTGCGTGCAGAGCAATTCCGTGTTGCACATCGCACATGAAAGGAGCCTTGATTTCCTTGATGGCACTCCAGAGAAACCGCAAGAACACTGTTTCAAGGCTAGAGGGATCCTGATGTCACTGTAGCAACACGAAAGAGCTCCGTGGACCAAAAATCAACTCGAGACGAGAAGTTAGTCCCTGGCTTCGACTCCAGAGGAATACCACCTTACCACAAGCACCTCAAGAGGAGGCTTCTCTCAGCTCTAGCTATGTGAGAGGGACCCTGAGATTGCGGCCTCAAGTGGAATGGACACCGCGATGCCCTGACTCGAAATAAGGCCGGATATCCCTGCAGTGACTTGAATGCAGGCTCGTCTTGCATCTCCCAAGACGAAAGGATGTCTGAATCCCCTGTGGAGACCACAGAGAAAGACGTAGTTCCCCACCTCATGGCAACCGGAGGCCTCACATCCTTTGAAAACTCCAGAGGTACACGGAGATCAGTGCCTCCAAAGGAGACGATGCCTGACTCCTCGTGAAACTTGATAGGAGTCCCAGGATTCCTGTGGCACATGGAAAGGGACCCTTGGTCTCCCGCCTCAGCTGGAGAGGCGTCCCAATTGCCCTGCCAAGCCTCGAGGAGAATCCCGAGTTGTCCCTCGCAACTAGGCAGGAGTCCTGACGTGGCTGAAGAAACACGTGTGTGGAAGGGCCATCCCCGTCGTAACTCGAGAATATACCCCAGGTTCCCGCCGCAACTCGAGAAAAACCATGAGACTTCCCCCTCGCCGCGAGCTGAGGCCCGATTCCCCTGCACTGCGTGCAGAGCAATTCCGTGTTGCACATCACACATGAAAGGAGCCTTGATTTCCTTGATTGCACTCCAGAGAAACCCCAAGAACACTGTTTCAAGGCTAGAGGGATCCTGAGGTCACTGTAGCAACACGAAAGAGCTCCGTGAACCAAAAATCAACTCGAGATGAGAGGTTAGTCCCTGGCTTCGACTCCAGAGAAATACCACCTTACCACAAGCACCTCAAGAGGAGGCTTCTCTCAGCTCTAGGTATGTGAGAGGGACCCTGAGTTTGTGGCCTCAAGTGGAATGGACACCGCGATGCCCTGGCTCGAAATAAGGCCGGATATCCCTGCAGTGACTTGAATGCAGGCTCGTTTTGCATCTCTCAAGACGAAAGGATGTCTGAATCCCCTGTGGAGACCACAGAGAAAGACCTAGTTCCCCACCTCATCACGACCGGAGGCCTCACATCCTTTGAAAACTCCAGAGGTACGCGGAGATCAGTGCCTCCAAAGGAGATGATGCCTGACTCCTCGTGAAACTTGATAGGAGTCCCAGGATTCCTGTGGCACGTGGGAAGGGACACTTGGTCTCCCGCCTCAGCTGGAGAAGCGTCCCAATTGCCCTGACAATCCTCGAGGAGAATCCCGAGTTGTCCCTCGCAACTAGGCAGGAGTCCTGACGTCGCTGAACAAACACGTGGGTGGAAGGGCCATCCCCGTCGTAACTCGAGAATATACCCCAGGTTCCCGCCGCAACTCGAGAAAAACCATGAGACTTCCCCTCGTCGCGAGATGAGGCCCGATTCCCCTGCACTGCGTGCAGAGCAATTCCGTGTTGCACATCACACATGAAAGGAGCCTTGATTTCCTTGATGGCACTCCAGAGAAACCCCAAGAACACTGTTTCAAGGCTAGAGGGATCCTGAGGTCAC
This sequence comes from Cervus elaphus, assembly GCF_910594005.1. Lineage (NCBI taxonomy): Eukaryota > Metazoa > Chordata > Mammalia > Artiodactyla > Cervidae > Cervus > Cervus elaphus. The sequence continues at coordinate 21,004 of NC_057815.1, read as the reverse complement.
TGTAGCAACACGAAGGAGCTCCATGGACCAAAAATCAACTCGAGATGAGAGGTTAGTCCTTAACTTCGACTCCAGAGGAATACCACCTTACCACAGGCACCTCAAGAGGAGGCTTCTCTCAGCTCTAGGTATGTGAGAGGGACCCTGAGTTTGCGGCCTTAAGTGGAATGGACACTGCGATGCCCTGACGCGAAATAAGGCCGGATATCCCTGCAGTGACTTGAATGCAGGCTCGTCTTGCATCTCCCAAGATGAAAGGATGTCTGAATCCCCTGTGGAGACCACAGAGAAAGACCTAGTTTCCCACCTCATCGCGAACGGAGGCCTCACATCATTTGAAAACTCCAGAGGTACGCGGAGATCAGTGCCTCCAAAGGAGACGATGCCTGACTCCTCGTGAAACTTTATAGGAATCCCAGGATTCCTGTGGCACGTGGAAAGGGACCCTTGGTCTCCCGCCTCAGCTGGAGAGGCGTCCCAATTGCCCTGCCAAGCCTCGAGGAGAATCCGGAGTTGTCCCTCGCAACTAGGCAGGAGTCCTGACGTCGCTGAACAAACACGTGGGTGGAAGGGCCATCCCCGTCTTAACTCGAGAATATACCCCAGGTTCCCGCCGCAACTCGAGAAAACCATGAGACTTCCCCCTCGCCGCGAGATGAGGCCCGATTCCCCTGCACTGCGTGCAGAGCAATTCCGTGTTGCACATCACACATGAAAGGAGCCTTCATTTCCTTGATGGCACTCCAGAGAAACGCCAAGAACACTGTTTCAAGGCTAGAGGGATCCTGAGGTCACTGTAGCAACACGAAAGAGCTCCGAGGACCAAAAATCAACTCGAGATGAGAGGTTAGTCCCTGGCTTCGACTCCAGAGGAATACCACCTTACCACAAGCACCTCAAGAGGAGGCTTCTCTCAGCTCTAGGTATGTGAGAGGGACCCTGAGTTTGCGGCCTCAAGTGGAATGGACACCGCGAAGCCCTGACTCGAAATAAGGCCGGATATCTCTGCAGTGACTTGAATGCAGGCTTGTCTTGAATCTCCCAAGACGAAAGGATGTCTGAATCCCCTGTGTAGATCACAGAGAAAGACCTAGTTCCCCACCTCATCGCCACCGGAGGCCTCACATTCTTTGAAAACTCCAGAGGTACGCGGAGATCAGTGCCTCCAAAGGAGACGATGCCTGACTCCTCATGAAACTTGATAGGAGTCCCAGGATTCCTGTGGCACGTGGAAAGGGACCCTTGGTCTCCCGCCTCAGCTGGAGAGGCGTCCCAATTGCCCTGCCAAGCCTCGAGGAGAATCCCGAGTTGTCCCTCGCAACTAGGCAGGAGTCCTGACGTCGCTGAACAAACACGTGGGTGGAGGGCCATCCCCGTCATAACTCGAGAATATACCCCAGGTTCCTGCGGCAACTCGAGAAAAACCATGAGACTTCCCCCTCGCCGCGAGATGAGGCCCGATTCCCTTGCACTGCGTGCAGAGCAATTCCGTGTTGCACATCACACATGAAAGGAGACTTGATTTCCTTGATGGCACTCCAGAGAAACCCCAAGAACACTCTTTCAAGGCTAGAGGGAACCTGAGGTCACTGTAGTAACACGAAAGAGTTCCGTGGACCAAAAATCAACTCCAGATGAGAGGTTAGTCCCTGGCTTCGACTCCAGAAGAATACCACCTTACCACAAGCACCTCAAGAGGAGGCTTCTCTCAGCTCTAGGTATGTCTGAGGGACTCTGATTTTGCGGCCTCAAGTGGAATGGACACTGCGATGCCCTGACGCGAAATAAGGCCGGATATCCCTGCAGTGACTTGACTGCAGGCTCGTCTTGCATCTCCCAAGACGAAAGGATGTCTGAATCCCCTGTGGAGACCACAGAGAAAGACCTAGTTCCCCACCTCATCGCGACCGGAGGCCTCACATCCTTTGAAAACTCCAGAGGTACGCGGAGATCAGTGCCTCCAAAGGAGACGATGCCTGACTCCTCGTGAAACTTGATAGGAGTCCCAGGACTCCTGTGGCACGTGTAAGGGACCCTTGGTCTCCCGCCTCAGCTGGAGAGGCATCCCAATTGCCCTGCCAAGCCTCGAGGGGAATCCCGAGTTGTCCCTCACAACTAGGCAGGAGTCCTGACGTCGCTGAACAAACACGTGGGTGGAAGGGACATCCCCGTCGTAACTCGAGAATATACCCCAGGTTCCCGCCGCAACTCGAGAAAAACCATGAGACTTCCCCCTCGCCGCGAGATGAGGCCCGATTCCCCTGCACTGCGTGCAGAGCAATTCTGTGTTGCACATCACACATGAAAGGAGCCTTGATTTCCTTGACGGCACTCCAGAGAAACCCCAAGAACACTGTTTCAAGGCTAGAGGGATCCTGAGGTCACTGTAGCAACACGAAAGAGCTCCGTGGACCAACAATCAACTCGAGATGAGAGGTTAGTCCCTGGCTTCGACTCCAGAGGAATACCACCTTACCACAAGCACCTCAAGAGGAGGCTTCTCTCAGCTCTAGGTATGTGAGAGGGACCCTGAGTTTGCGGCCTCAAGTGGAATGGACACCGCGATACCCTGACTCGAAATAAGGCCGAATATCCCTGCAGTGACTTGAATGCAGGCTCGTCTTGCATCTCCCAAGACGAAAAGATGTCTGAATCCCCTGTGGAGACCACAGAGAAAGACCTAGTTCCCCACCTCATCGCGACCGGAGGCCTCACATCCTTTGAAAACTCCAGAGGTACGCGGAGGTCAGTGCCTCCAAAGGAGACGATGCCTGACTCCTCGTGAAACTTGATAGGAGTCCCAGAATTCCTGTGCACGTGGAAAGGGACCCTTGGTCTCCCGCCTCAGCTGGAGAGGCGTCCCAATTGCCCTGCCAAGCCTCGAGGAGAATCTCGAGTTGTCCCTCGCCAATAGGCAGGAGTCCTGACGTCGCTGAACAAACACGTGGGTGGAATGGACATCCCCGTCGTAACTCGAGAATATACCCCAGGTTCCCGCCGCAACTCGAGAAAACCATGAGACTTCCCCCTCGCCGCGAGATGAGGCCCGATTCCCCTGCACTGCGTGCAGAGCAATTCCGTGTTGCACATCACACATGAAAGGAGCTTTGATTTCCTTGATGGCACTCCAGAGAAACCCCAAGAACACTGTTTCAAGGCTAGAGGGATCCTGAGGTCACTGTAGCAACAGGAAAGAGCTCCGTGGACCAAAAATCAACTCGAGATGAGAGGTTAGTCCCTGGCTTCGACTCCAGAGGAATACCACCTTACCACAAGCACCTCAAGAGGAGGCTTCTCTCAGCTCTAGGTATTTGAGAGGGACCCTGATTTTGCAGACTCAAGTGGAATGGACACTGTGATGCCCTGATGTGAAATAAGGCCGGATATCCCTGCAGTGACTTGAATGCAGGCTCGTCTTGCATCTCCCAAGATGAAAGGATGTCTGAATCCCCAGTGGAGACCACAGAGAAAGACCTAGTTTCCCACCTCATCGCTACCGGAGGCCTCACATCCTTTGAAAACTCCACAGGTACGCGGAGATCAGTGCCTCCAAAGGAGACGATGCCTGACTCCTCATGAAACTTGATAGGAGTCCCAGGATTCCTGTGGCACGTGGAAAGGGACCCTTGGTCTCCCGCCTCAGCTGGAGAGGCGTCCCAATTGCCCTGCCAAGCCTCGAGGAGAATCCGGAGTTGTCCCTCGCAACTAGGCAGGAGTCCTGACGTCGCTGAACAAACACGTGGGTGGAAGGGCCATCCCCGTCTTAACTCGAGAATATACCCCAGGTTCCCGCCGCAACTCGAGAAAACCATGAGACTTCCCCCTCGCCCGCGAGATGAGGCCCGATTCCCCTGCACTGCGTGCAGAGCAATTCCGTGTTGCACATCACACATGAAAGGAGCCTTCATTTCCTTGATGGCACTCCAGAGAAACGCCAAGAACACTGTTTCAAGGCTAGAGGGATCCTGAGGTCACTGTAGCAACACGAAAGAGCTCCGAGGACCAAAAATCAACTCGAGATGAGAGGTTAGTCCCTGGCTTCGACTCCAGAGGAATACCACCTTACCACAAGCACCTCAAGAGGAGGCTTCTCTCAGCTCTAGGTATGTGAGAGGGACCCTGAGTTTGCGGCCTCAAGTGGAATGGACACCACGAAGCCCTGACTCGAAATAAGGCCGGATATCCCTGCAGTGACTTGAATGCAGGCTTGTCTTGAATCTCCCAAGACGAAAGGATGTCTGAATCCCCTGTGTAGATCACAGAGAAAGACCTAGTTCCCCACCTCATCGCCACCGGAGGCCTCACATTCTTTGAAAACTCCAGAGGTACACGGAGATCAGTGCCTCCAAAGGAGACGATGCCTGACTCCTCATGAAACTTGATAGGAGTCCCAGGATTCCTGTGGCACGTGGAAAGGGACCCTTGGTCTCCCGCCTCAGCTGGAGAGGCGTCCCAATTGCCCTGCCAAGCCTCGAGGAGAATCCCGAGTTGTCCCTCGCAACTAGGCAGGAGTCCTGACGTCGCTGAACAAACACGTGGGTGGAGGGCCATCCCCGTCATAACTCGAGAATATACCCCAGGTTCCTGCGGCAACTCGAGAAAAACCATGAGACTTCCCCCTCGCCGCGAGATGAGGCCCGATTCCCTTGCACTGCGTGCAGAGCAATTCCGTGTTGCACATCACACATGAAAGGAGACTTGATTTCCTTGATGGCACTCCAGAGAAACCCCAAGAACACTCTTTCAAGGCTAGAGGGAACCTGAGGTCACTGTAGTAACACGAAAGAGTTCCGTGGACCAAAAATCAACTCCAGATGAGAGGTTAGTCCCTGGCTTCGACTCCAGAAGAATACCACCTTACCACAAGCACCTCAAGAGGAGGCTTCTCTCAGCTCTAGGTATGTCTGAGGGACTCTGATTTTGCGGCCTCAAGTGGAATGGACACTGCGATGCCCTGACGCGAAATAAGGCCGGATATCCCTGCAGTGACTTGACTGCAGGCTCGTCTTGCATCTCCCAAGACGAAAGGATGTCTGAATCCCCTGTGGAGACCACAGAGAAAGACCTAGTTCCCCACCTCATCGCGACCGGAGGCCTCACATCCTTTGAAAACTCCAGAGGTACGCGGAGATCACTGCCTCCAAAGGAGACGATGCCTGACTCCTCGTGAAACTTGATAGGAGTCCCAGGACTCCTGTGGCACGTGTAAGGGACCCTTGGTCTCCCGCCTCAGCTGGAGAGGCATCCCAATTGCCCTGCCAAGCCTCGAGGGGAATCCCGAGTTGTCCCTCGCAACTAGGCAGGAGTCCTGACGTCGCTGAACAAACACGTGGGTGGAAGGGACATCCCCGTCGTAACTCGAGAATATACCCCAGGTTCCCGCCGCAACTCGAGAAAAACCATGAGACTTCCCCCTCGCCGCGAGATGAGGCCCGATTCCCCTGCACTGCGTGCAGAGCAATTCTGTGTTGCACATCACACATGAAAGGAGCCTTGATTTCCTTGATGGCACTCCAGAGAAACCCCAAGAACACTGTTTCAAGGCTAGAGGGATCCTGAGGTCACTGTAGCAACACGAAAGAGCTCCGTGGACCAACAATCAACTCGAGATGAGAGGTTAGTCCCTGGCTTCGACTCCAGAGGAATACCACCTTACCACAAGCACCTCAAGAGGAGGCTTCTCTCAGCTCTAGGTATGTGAGAGGGACCCTGAGTTTGCGGCCTCAAGTGGAATGGACACCGCGATACCCTGACTCGAAATAAGGCCGAATATCCCTGCAGTGACTTGAATGCAGGCTCGTCTTGCATCTCCCAAGACGAAAAGATGTCTGAATCCCCTGTGGAGACCACAGAGAAAGACCTAGTTCCCCACCTCATCGCGACCGGAGGCCTCACATCCTTTGAAAACTCCAGAGGTACGCGGAGGTCAGTGCCTCCAAAGGAGACGATGCCTGACTCCTCGTGAAACTTGATAGGAGTCCCAGAATTCCTGTGCACGTGGAAAGGGACCCTTGGTCTCCCGCCTCAGCTGGAGAGGCGTCCCAATTGCCCTGCCAAGCCTCGAGGAGAATCTCGAGTTGTCCCTCGCCAATAGGCAGGAGTCCTGACGTCGCTGAACAAACACGTGGGTGGAATGGACATCCCCGTCGTAACTCGAGAATATACCCCAGGTTCCCGCCGCAACTCGAGAAAACCATGAGACTTCCCCCTCGCCGCGAGATGAGGCCCGATTCCCCTGCACTGCGTGCAGAGCAATTCCGTGTTGCACATCACACATGAAAGGAGCTTTGATTTCCTTGATGGCACTCCAGAGAAACCCCAAGAACACTGTTTCAAGGCTAGAGGGATCCTGAGGTCACTGTAGCAACAGGAAAGAGCTCCGTGGACCAAAAATCAACTCGAGATAGAGGTTAGTCCCTGGCTTCGACTCCAGAGGAATACCACCTTACCACAAGCACCTCAAGAGGAGGCTTCTCTCAGCTCTAGGTATTTGAGAGGGACCCTGATTTTGCAGACTCAAGTGGAATGGACACTGTGATGCCCTGATGTGAAATAAGGCCGGATATCCCTGCAGTGACTTGAATGCAGGCTCGTCTTGCATCTCCCAAGATGAAAGGATGTCTGAATCCCCAGTGGAGACCACAGAGAAAGACCTAGTTTCCCACCTCATCGCTACCGGAGGCCTCACATCCTTTGAAAACTCCAGAGGTACGCGGAGATCAGTGCCTCCAAAGGAGACGATGCCTGACTCCTCATGAAACTTGATAGGAGTCCCAGGATTCCTGTGGCACGTGGAAAGGGACCCTTGGTCTCCCGCCTCACCTGGAGAGGCGTCCCAATTGCCCTGCCAAGCCTCGAGGAGAATCCCAAGTTGTCCCTCGCAACTAGGCAGGAGTCCTGCCGTCGCTGAACAAACACGTGGGTGGAAGGGCCATCCCCGTCGTAACTCGAGAATATACCCCAGGTTCCCGCCGCAAGTCGAGAAAAACCATGAGACTTCCCCCTCGCCACGAGATGAGGCCTGATTCCCCTGCCCTGCGTGCAGAGCAATTCCGTGTTGCACATCACACATGAAAGGAGCCTTGATTTCCTTGATGGCACTCCAGAGAAACCCCAAGAACACTGTTTCAAGGCTAGAGGGTTCCTGAGGTCACTGTAGCAACACGAAAGAGCTCCGTGGACCAACAATCAACTCGAGATGAGAGGTTAGTCCCTGGCTTCGACTCCAGAGGAATACCACCTTACCACAAGCACCCCAAGAGGAGGCTTCTCTCAGCTCTAGGTATTTGAGAGGGACCCTGAGTTTGCGGCCTCAAGTGGAATGGACACCGTGATGCCCTGACTCGAAATAAGGCCGGATATCCCTGCAGTGACTGGAATGCATGCTCGTCTTGCATCTCCCAAGACGAAAGGATATCTGAATCCCCTGTGGAGACCACAGAGAAAGACCTAGTTCCCCACCTCATCGCGACCGGAGGCCTCACATCCTTTGAAAACTCCAGAGATACGCGGAGATCAGTGCCTCCAAAGGAGACGATGCCTGACTCCTCGTGAAACTTGACAGGAGTCCCAGGATTCCTGTGGAATGTGGAAAGGGACCCTTGGTCTCCCGCCTCAGCTGGAGAGGCGTCCCAATTGCCCTGCCAAGCCTCGAGGAGAATCCCGAGTTGTCCCTCGCAACTAGGCAGGAGTCCTGACGTCGCTGAACAAACACGTGTGTGGAAGGACCATTCCCGTCGTAACTCGAGAATATACCCCAGGTTCCCGCCGCAACTCGAGAAAAACCATGAGACTTCCCCCTCACCGCGAGATGAGGCCCGATTCCCCTGTACTGCGTGCAGAGCAATTCCGTGTTGCACATCACACATGAAAGGAGCCTTGATTTCCTTGATGGCACTCCAGAGAATCCCCAAGAACACTGTTTCAAGGCTAGAGGGATCCTGAGGTCACTGTAGCAACACGAAAGAGCTCCGTGGACCAAAAATCAACTCGAGATGAGAGGTTAGTCCCTGGGTTCGACTCCAGAGGAATACCACCTTACCACAAGCACCTCAAGAGGAGGCTTCTCTCAGCTCTAGCTATGTGAGAGGGACCCTGAGTTTGCGGCCTCAAGTGGAATGGACACCGTGATGCCCTGACTCGAAATAAGGCCGGATATCCCTGCAGTGACTTGAATGCAGGCTCGTCTTGCATCTCCCATGAGGAAAGGATGTCTGAATCCCCTGTGGAGACCACAGAGAAAGACCTAGTTCTCCACCTCATCGTGACCGGAGGCCTCACATCCTTTGAAAACTCCAGAGGTACGCGGAGATCAGTGCTTCCAAAGGAGACGATGCCTGACTCCTCGTGAAACTTGATAGGAGTCCCAGGATTCCTGTGGCACGTGGAAAGGGACCCTTGGTCTCCCGCCTCACCTGGAGAGGCGTCCCAATTGCCCTGCCAAGCCTCGAGGAGAATCCCGAGTTGTCCCTCGCAACTAGGCAGGAGTCCTGCCGTCGCTGAACAAACACGTGGGTGGAAGGGCCATCCCCGTCGTAACTCGAGAATATACCCCAGGTTCCCGCCGCAACTCGAGAAAAACCATGAGACTTCCCCCTCGCCGCGAGATGAGGCCCGATTCCCCAGCACTGCGTGCAGAGCAATTCCATGTTGCACATCACACATGAAAGGAGCCTTGATTTCCTTGATGGCACTCCAGAGAAACCCCAAGAACACTGTTTCAAGGCTAGAGAGATCCTGAGGTCACTGTAGCAACACGAAAGAGCTCCGTGGACCAAAAATCAACTCGAGATGAGAGGTTAGTCCCTGGCTTCGACTCCAAGGAATACCACCTTACCACAAGCACCTCAAGAGGAGGCTTCTCTCAGCTCTAGGTATGTGAGAGGGACCCTGAGTTTGCGGCCTCAAGTGGAATGGACACCGTGATGCCCTGACGCGAAATAAGGCCGGATATCCCTGCAGTGACTTGAATGCAGGCTCGTCTTGCATCTCCCAAGACGAAAGGATGTCTGAATCCCCTGTGGAGACCACAGAGAAAGACCTAGTTCTGCACCTCATCGCGACCGGAGGCCTCACATCCTTTGAAAACTCCAGAGGTATGCGGAGATCAGTGCCTCCAAAGGAGACGATGCCTGACTCCTCGTGAAACTTGATAGGAGTCCCAGGATTCCTGTGGCACGTGGAAAGGGACCCTTGGTCTCCCGCCTCAGCTGGAGAGGCGTCCCAGTTGCCCTGCCAAGCCTCGAGGAGAATCCCGAGTTGTCCCTCGCAACTAGGCAGGAGTCCTGACGTCGCTGAACAAACACGTGGGTGGAAGGGCCATCCCCGTCGTAACTCGAGAATATACCCCAGGTTCCCGCCGCAACTCGAGAAAAACCATGAGACTTCCCCCTCGCCAAGAGATGAGGCACGATTCCCCTGCACTACGTGCAGAGCAATTCCGTGTTGCACATCACACATGAAAGAAGCCTTGATTTCCTTGATGGCACTCCAGAGAAACCCCAGGAACAGTGTTTCAAGGCTAGAAGGATCCTGAGGTCACTGTAGCAACACGAAAGTGCTCCGTGGACCAAAAATCAACTCGAGATGAGAGGTTTGTCCCTGGCTTCGACTCCAGAGGAATACCACCTTACCACAAGCACCTCAAGAGGAGGCTTCTCTCAGCTCTAGGTATGTGAGAGGGACCCTGGGTTTGCGGCCTCAAGTGGAATGGACACCGCGATACTATGACTCGAAATAAGGCCGGATATCCCTGCAGTGACTTGAATGCAGTCTCGTCTTGCATCTCCCAAGACGAAAGGATGTCTGAATCCCCTATGGAGACCACAGAGAAAGAACAAGTTATCCATCTCATCGCGACCGGAGGCCTCACATCCTTTGAAAACTCCAGAGGTACGTGGAGATCAGTGCCTCCAAAGGAGACGATGCCTGACTCCTCGTGAAACTTGATAGGAGTCCCAGGATTCCTGTGGCACGTGGAAAGGGACTCTTGGTCTCCCGCCTCAGCTGGAGAGGCGTCCCAATTGCCCTGCCAAGCCTCGAGGAGAATCCCGAGTTGTCCCTCGCAACTAGGCAGGAGTCCTGCCGTCGCTGAACAAACACGTGGGTGGAAGGGCCATCCCCGTCGTAACTCGAGAATATACCCCAGGTACCCGCCGCAACTCGAGAAAAACCATGAGACTTCCCCCTCGCCGCGAGATGAGGCCTGATTCCCCAGCACTGCGTGCATAGCAATTCCATGTTGCACATCACACATGAAAGGAGCCTTGATTTCCTTGATGGCACTCCAGAGAAACCCCAAGAACACTGTTTCAAGGCTAGAGAGATCCTGAGGTCACTGTAGTAACACGAAAGAGCTCCGTGGACCAAAAATCAACTCGAGATGAGAGGTTAGTCCCTGGCTTCGAATCCAGAGGAATACCACCTTACCACAAGCACCTCAAGAGGAGGCTTCTCTCAGCTCTAGGTATGTGAGAGGGACCCTGAGTTTGCGGCCTCAACTGGAATGGACACCGCAATGCCCTGACGCGAAATAAGGCCGGATATCCCTGCAGTGACTTGAATGCAGGCTCGTCTTGCATCTCCCAAGACGAAAGGATGTCTGAATCCCCTGTGGAGACCACAGAGAAAGACCTAGTTCCCCACCTCATCGCGACCGGAGGCCTCACATCCTTTGAAAACTCCAGAGGTACGCGGAGATCATTTCCTCCAAAGGAGACGATCCCTGACTCCTCGTGAAACTTGATAGGAGTCCCAGGATTCCTGTGGCACGTGGAAAGGGACCCTTGGTCTCCCGCCTCAGCTGGAGAGGCGTCCCAATTGACCTGCCATGCCTCGAGGAGAATCCCGAGTTGTCCCTCGCAACTAGGCAGGAGTCCTGACGTCGCTGAACAAACACGTGGGTGGAAGGGCCATCCCCGTCGTAACTCGAGAATATACCCCAGGTTCCCGCCGCAACTCGAGAAAAACCATGAGACTTCCCCCTCGCCGCGAGATGAGGCCCGATTCCCCTGCACTGCATGCAGAGCAATTCCGTGTTGCACATCACACATGAAAGGAGCCTTGATTTCCTTGATGGCACTCCAGAGAAACCCCAAGAACACTGTTTCAAGGCTCGAGGGATCCTGAGGTCACTGTAGCAACACGAAAGAGCTCCATGGACCAAGAATCAACTCGAGATGAGAGGTTAGTCCCTGGCTTCGACTCCAGAGGAATACCACCTTACCACAAGCACCTCAAGAGGAGGCTTCTCTCAGCTCTAGCTATGTGAGAGGGACCCTGAGTTTGCGGCCTCAAGTGGAATGGACACCGTGATGCCCTGACTCGAAATAAGGCCGGATATCCCTGCATTGACTTGAATGCAGGGTCGTGTTGCATCTCCCATGAGGAAAGGATGTCTGAATCCCCTGTGGAGACCACAGAGAAAGACCTAGTTCCCCACCTCATCGTGACCGGAGGCCTCACATCCTTTGAAAACTCCAGAGGTACGCGGAGATCAGTTCCTCCAAAGGAGACGATGCCTGACTCCTCGGAAAACTTGATAGGAGTCCCAGGATTCCTGTGGCACGTGGAAAGGGACCCTTGGTCTCCCACCTCAGCTGGAGAGGCGTCCCACTTGTCCTGTCAAGCTTCGAGGAGTATTCCGAGTTGTCCGTCGCAACTATGCAGGAGTCCTGACGTCGCTGAAGAAACACGTGGGTGTACGGGCCATCCCCGTCGTAACTCGAGAATATATCCCAGGTTCCCGCCGCAACTCGAGAAAAACCATGAGACTTCCCCCTCGCCGCGACTTGAGGCCCAATTCCCCTGCACTGCGTGCAGAGCAATTCCGTGTTGCACATCACACATGAAAGGAGCCTTGATTTCCTTGATGGCACTCCAGAGAAACCCCAAGAACACTGTTTCAAGGCTAGAGGGAAACTGAGGTCACTGTAGCAACACGAAAGAGCTCCGTGGACCAAAAATCAACTCGAGATGAGAGTTTAGTCCCTGACTTCGACTCCAGAGGAATACCACCTTACCACAAGCACCTCAAGAGGAGGCTTCTCTCAGCTCTAGGTATGTGAGAGGGACCCTGAGTTTGCGGCCTCAAGTGGAATGGACACCGCGATGCCCTGACTCGAAATAAGGCCGGATATCCCTGCACTGACTTGAATGCAGGCTCGTCTTGCATCTCCCAAGACGAAAGGATGTCTGAATCCCCTGTGAAGAACACAGAGAAAGATCTAGTTCCCCACCTCATCGCGACCGGAGGCCTCACATCCTTTGAAAACTCCAGAGGTACGCGGAGATCAGTGCCTCCAAAGGAGACGATGCCTGACTCCTCGGGAAACTTGATAGGAGTCCCAGGATTCCTGTGGCACGTGGAAAGGGACTCTTGGTCTCCCGCCTCAGCTGGAGAGGCGTCCCAATTGCCCTGCCAAGCCTCGAGGAGAATCCCAAGTTGTCCCTCGCAACTAGGCAGGAGTCCTGAAGTCGCTGAAGAAACACGTGTGTGGAAGGGCCATCCCCGTCGTAACTCGAGAATATACCCAGGTTCCCGCCGCAACTCGAGAAAAACCATGAGACTTCCCCCTCGCCGCGAGATGAGGCCCGATTCCCCTGCACAGCGTGCAGAGCAATTCCGTGTTGCACATCACACATGAAAGGAGCCTTGATTTCCTTGATGGCACTCCAGAGAAACCCCAAGAACACTGTTTCAAGGCTAGAGGGATCCTGAGGTCACTGTAGCAACACGAAAGAGCTCCGTGGACGAAAAATCAACTCGAGATGAGAGGTTAGTCCCTGGCTTCGACTCCAGAGGAATACCACCTTACCACAAGCACCTCAAGAGGAGGCTTCTCTCAGCTCTAGGTATGTGAAAGGGACCCTGAGTTTGCGGCCTCAAGTGGAATGGACACCGCGATGCCCTGACTCGAAATAAGACCGGATATCCCTGCAGTGACTTGAATGCAGGCTCGTCTTGCATCTCCCAAGACGAAAGGATGTCTGAATCCCCTGTGGAGACCACAGAGAAAGACCTAGTTCCCCACCTCATCACGACCGGAGGCCTCACATCCTTTGAATACTCCAGAAGTATGCGGAGATCAGTGCCTCCAAAGGAGACAATGCCTGACTCCTCGTGAAACTTCTTAGGAGTCCCAGGATTCTTGTGGCACGTGGAAAGGGAGCCTTGGTCTCCCGCCTCAGCTGGAGAGGCGTCCCAATTGCCCTGCCATGCCTCGAGGAGAATTCCGAGTTGTCCCTTGCAACTAGGCAGGATTCCTGACGTCGCTGAACAAACACGTGTGTGGAAGGGCCATCCCCGTCGTAACTCGAGAATATAACCCAGGTTCCCGCCGCAACTCGAGAAAAACCATGAGACTTCCCCCTCGCCGCGAGATGAGGCCCGATTCCCCTGCACTGCGTGCAGAGCAATTCCGTGTTGCACATCACACAAGAAAGGAGCCTTGATTTCCTTGATTGCACTCCAGAGAAACCCCAAGAACACTGTTTCAAGGCTAGAGGGATCCTGAGGTCACTGTAGCAACACGAAAGAGCTCCGTGGACCAAAAATCAACTCGAGATGAGAGGTTAGTCCCTGGCTTCGACTCCAGAGGAATACCACCTTACCACAAGCACTTCAAGAGGAGGCTTCTCTCAGCTCTAGGTATGTGAGAGGGACCCTGAGTTGCGGCCTCAAGTGGAATGGACACCGCGATGCCCTGGCTCGAAATAAGGCCGGATATACCTGCAGTGACTTGAATGCAGGCTCGTCTTGCATATCCCAAGACGAAACGATGTCTGAATCTCCTGTGGAGACCACAGAGAAAGACCTAGTTCCCCACATCATGGCGACCGGAGGCCTCACATCCTTTGAAAACTCCAGAGGTACGCGGAGATCAGTGCCTCCAAAGGAGACGATGCCTGACTCCTCGTGAAACTTGATAGGAGTCCCAGGATTCCTGTGGCACGTGGAAAGGGACCCTTGGTCTCCCGCCTCAGCTGGAGAGGCGTCCCAATTGCCCTGCCAAACCTCGAGGAGAATCCCGAGTTGTCCCTCCCAACTAGGCAGGAGTCCTGACGTCGCTGAACAAACACGTGGGTGGAAGGGCCATCCCCGTCGTAACTCGAGAATATACCCCAGGTTCCCGCCGCAACTCGAGAAAAACCATGAGACTTCCCCCTCGCCGGGAGCTGAGGCCCGATTCCCCTGCACTGCGTGCAGAGCAATTCCGTGTTGCACATCACACATGAAAGGAGCCTTGATTTCCTTGATGGCACTCTAGAGAAACCCCAAGAACACTGTTTCAAAGCTAGAGGGATCCTGAGGTCACTGTAGCAACACGAAAGAGCTCCGTGGACCAAAAATCAACTCGAGATGAGAGGTTAGTCCCGGGCTTCGACACCAGAGGAATACCACCTTACCACAAGCACCTCAAGAGGAGGCTTCTCTCAGCTCTAGGTATGTGAGAGGGACCCTGAGTATGCGGCCTCAAGTTCAATGGACAGCGCGATGCCCTGACTCGAAATAAGGCTGGATATCCCTGCAGTGACTTGAATGCAGGGTCGTCTTGCATCTCCTAAGACGAAAGGATGTCTGAATCCCCTGTGGAGACCACAGAGAAAGACCTAGTTCCCCACCTCATCGCGACCGGAGGCCTCACATCCTTTGAAAACTCCAGAGGTACGCGGAGATCAGTGCCTCCAAAGGAGACGATGCCTGACTCCTCGTGAAACTTGATAGGAGTCCCAGGATTCCTGTGGCACACGGAAAGGGACCCTTCGTCTCCCGCCTCAGCTGGAGAGGCGTCCCAATTGCCCTGCCAAGCCTCGAGGAGAATCCCGAGTTGTCCCTCGCAACTAGGCAGGAGTCCTGACGTCGCTGAAGAAACACGTGTGTGGAAGGGCCATCCCCGTCGTAACTCGAGAATATACCCCAGGTTCCCGCCGCAACTCGAGAAAAACCATGAGACTTCCCCCTCGCCGCGAGATGAGGCCTGATTCCCCTGCACTGCGTGCAGAGCAATTCCGTGTTGCAAATCACACATGAAAGGAGCCTTGATTTCCTTGATGGCACTCCAGAGAAACCCCAAGAACACTGTTTCAAGGCTAGAGGGATCCTGAGGTCACTGTAGCAACATGAAAGAGCTCCGTGGACCAAAAATCAACTCGAGATGAGAGGTTAGTCCCTGGCTTCGACTCCAGAGGAATACCACCTTACCACAAGCACCTCAAGAGGAGCCTTCTCTCAGCTCTATGTATGTGAGAGGGACCCTGAGTTTGCGGCCTCAAGTGGAATGGACACCGCGATGCCCTGACTCGAAATAAGGCCGGATATCCCTGCAGTGACTTGAATGCAGGCTCGTCTTGCATCTCCCAAGACGAAAGGATGACTGAATCCCCTGTGGAGACCACAGAGAAAGACCTAGTTCCCCACCTCATCGCGACCGGAGGGCTCACATCCTTTGAAAACTCCAGAGGTACGTGGAGATCAGTGCCTCCAAAGGAGATGATGCCTGACTCCTCGAGAAACTTGATAGGAGTCCCAGGATTCCTGTGGCACGTGGAAAGGGACCCTTGGTCTCCCGCCTCAGCTGGAGAGGCGTCCCAATTGCCCTGCCAAGCCTCGAGGAGAATCCCGAGTTGTCCCTCGCAACTAGGCAGGAGTCCTGACGTCGCTGAAGAAACACGAGTGTGGAAGGGCCATCCCCGTCGTTACTCGAGAATATACCCCAGGTTCCCGTCGCAACTCGCGAAAAACCATGAGACTTCCCCCTCGCCGCGAGATGAGGCCCGATTCCCCTGCACTGCGTGCAGAGCAATTCCGTGTTGCACATCACACATGAAAGGAGCCTTGATTTCCTTGATGGCACTCCAGAGAAACCCCAAGAACACTGTTTCAAGGCTAGAGGGATCCTGAGGTCACTGTAGCAACACGAAAGAGCTCCATGGACCAAAAATCAACTCGAGATGAGAGGTTAGTCCCTGTCTTCGACTCCAGAGGAATACCACCTTACCACAAGCACCTCAAGAGGAGGCTTCTCTCAGCTCTAGGTATGTGAGAGGGACCCTGAGTATGCGGCCTCAAGTTCAATGGACAGCGAGATGCCCTGACTCGAAATAAGGCCGGATATCCCTGCAGTGACTTGAATGCAGGCTCGTCTTGCATCTCCTAAGACGAAAGGATGTCTGAATCCCCTGTGGAGACCACAGAGAAAGACCTAGTTCCCCACCTCATCGCGACCGGAGGCCTCACATCCTTTGAAAACTCCAGAGGTACGCGGAGATCAGTGCCTCCAAAGGAGACGATCCCTGACTCCTCGTGAAACTTGATAGGAGTCCCAGGATTCCTGTGGCACGTGGAAAGGGACCCTTCATCTCCCGCCTCAGCTGGAGAGGCGTCCCAATTGCCCTGCCAAGCCTCGAGGAGAATCCCGAGTTGTCCCTCGCAACTAGGCAGGAGTCCTGACGTCGCTGAAGAAACACGTGTGTGGAAGGGCCATCCCCGTCGTAACTCGAGAATATACCCCAGGTTCCCGCCGCAACTCGAGAAAAACCATGAGACTTCCCCCTCGCCGCGATATGAGGCCCGATTTCCCTGCACTGCATGCAGAGCAATTCCGTGTTGCACATCACACATGAAAGGAGCCTTGATTTCCTTAATGGCACTCCAGAGAAATCCAAAGAACACTGTTTCAAGGCTAGAGGGATACTGAGGTCATTGTAGCAACACGAAAGAGCTCCATGGACAAAAATCAACTCGAGATGAGAGGTTAGTCCCTGGCTTCGACTCCAGAGGAATAACACCTTACCACAAGCACCTCAAGAGGAGGCTTCTCTCAGCTCTAGCTATGTGAGAGGGACCCTGAGTTTGCGGCCTCAAGTGGAATGGACACCGCGATGCCCTGGCTCGAAATAAGGCCGGATATCCCTGCAGTGACTTGAATGCAGGCTCGTCTTGCATCTCCCAAGACGAAAGGATGTCTGAATCCCCTGTGGAGACCACAGAGAAAGACCTAGTTCCCAATCTCATCGCGACCGGAGGCCTCACATCCTTTGAAAACTCCAGAGGTACGCGGAGATCAGTGCCTCCAAAGGAGATGATGCCTGACTCCTCGTGAAACTTGATAGGAGTCCCAGGATTCCTGTGGCACGTGGAAAGGGACCCTTGGTCTCCCGCCTCAGCTGGAGAGGCGTCCCAATTGCCCTGCCAAGCCTCGAGGAAAATCCCGAGTTGTCCCTCGCAACTAGGCAGGAGTCCTGACGTCGCTGAACAAACATGTGGGTGGAAGGGCCATCCCCGTCGTAACTCGAGAATATACCCCAGGTTCCCGCCGCAACTCGAGAAAAACCATGAGACTTCCCCCTCGCCGCGAGATGAGGCCAAATTCCCTTGCACTGCATGCAGAGCAATTCCGTGTTGCACATCACACATGAAAGGAGCCTTGATTTCCTTGATGGCACTCCAGAGAAACCCCAAGAACACTGTTTCAAGTCTAGAGGGATCCTGACGTCACTGTAGCAACACGAAAGAGCTCCGTGGACCAAAAATCAACTCGAGATGAGAGGTTAGTCCCGGGCTTCGACTCCAGAGGAATACCACCTTACCACAAGCACCTCAAGAGGAGGCTTCTCTCAGCTCTAGGTATGTGAGAGGGACCCTGAGTTTGCGGACTCAGGTGGAATGGACACCGCGATGCCCTGACTCGAAATAAGGCCGGATATCCCTGCAGTGACTTGAGTACAGGCTCGTCTTGCATCTCCCAAGACGAAAGGATGTCTGAATCCCCTGTGGAGACCAGAGAGAAAGACCTAGTTCCCCACCTCATCGCGACCAGAGGCCTCACATCCTTTGAAAACTCCAGAGTTACGCGGAGATCAGTGCCTCCAAAGGAGACAATGCCTGACACCTCATGAAACTTGATAGGAGTCCCAGGATTCCTGTGGCACGTGGAAAGGGAGCCTTGGTCTCCCGCCTCAGCTGGAGAGGCGTCCCAATTGCCCTGCCAAGCCTCGAGGATAATCCCGAGTTGTCCCTCGCAACTAGGCAGGAGTCCTGACGTCGCTGAAGAAACACGTGGGTGGACGGGCCATCCCCGTCGTAACTCGAGAGTATATCCCAGGTTCCCGCCGCAACTCGAGAAAAACCATGAGACTTCCCCCTCGCCGCGAGATGAGGCCCGATTTCCCTGCACTGTGTGCAGGGCAATTCCCTGTTGCACATCACACATGAAAGGAGCCTTGATTTCCTTGATGGCACTCCAGAGAAACCCCAAGAACACTGTTTCAAGGCTAGAGGGATCCTGAGGTCACTGTAGCAACACGAAAGAGCTCCGTGGACCAAAAATCAACTCGAGATGAGAGGTTAGTCCCTGGCTTCGACTCCAGAGGAATACCACCTTACCACAAGCACCTCAAGAGGAGCCTTCTCTCAGCTCTATGTATGTGAGAGGGACCCTGAGTTTGCGGCCTCAAGTGGAATGGACACCGCGATGCCCTGACTCGAAATAAGGCCGGATATCCCTGCAGTGACTTGAATGCAGGCTCGTCTTGCATCTCCCAAGACGAAAGGATGACTGAATCCCCTGTGGAGACCACAGAGAAAGACCTAGTTCCCCACCTCATCGCGACCGGAGGCCTCACATCCTTTGAAAACTCCAGAGGTACGTGGAGATCAGTGCCTCCAAAGGAGATGATGCCTGACTCCTCGAGAAACTTGATAGGAGTCCCAGGATTCCTGTGGCACGTGGAAAGGGACCCTTGGTCTCCCGCCTCAGCTGGAGAGGCGTCCCAATTGCCCTGCCAAGCCTCGAGGAGAATCCCGAGTTGTCCCCTCGCAACTAGGCAGGAGTCCTGACGTCGCTGAAGAAACACGAGTGTGGAAGGGCCATCCCCGTCGTTACTCGAGAATATACCCCAGGTTCCCGTCGCAACTCGCGAAAAACCATGAGACTTCCCCCTCGCCGCGAGATGAGGCCCGATTCCCCTGCACTGCGTGCAGAGCAATTCCGTGTTGCACATCACACATGAAAGGAGCCTTCATTTCCTTGGTGGCACTCCAGAGAAACCCCAAGAACACTGTTTCAAGGCTAGAGGGATCCTGAAGTCACTGTAGCAACACGAAAGAGCTCCGTGGACCAAAAATCAACTCGAGATGAGAGGTTAGTCCCTGGCTTTGACTCCAGAGGAATACCACCTTACCACAAGCACCTCAAGAGGAGGCTTCTCTCAGCTCTAGGTATGTGAGAGGGACCCTGAGTTTGCGGCCTCAAATGGAATGGACACCGCGATGCCCTGACTCAAAATAAGGCTGGATATCCCTGCAGTGACTTGAATGCAGGCTTGTCTTGCATCTCCCAAGACGAAAGGATGTCTGAATCCCCTGTGTAGATCACAGAGAAAGACCTAGTTCCCCACCTCATCGCGACCGGAGGGCTCACATCCTTTGAAAACTCCAGAGGTACGCGGAGATCAGTGCCTCCAAAGGAGACGATTCGTGACTCCTCGTGAAACTTGATAGGAGACCCAGGATTCCTGTGGCACGTGGAAAGGGACCCTTGGTCTCCCGCCTCAGCTGGAGAGGCGTCCCAATTGCCCTGCCAAGCCTCGAGGAGAATCCCGAGTTGTCCCTCGCAACTAGGCAGGAGTCCTGACGTCGCTGAAGAAACACGTGTGTGGAAGGGCCATCCCCGTCGTAACTCGAGAATATACCCCAGGTTCCCGCCGCAACTCGAGAAAAACCATGAGACTTCCCTCTCGCTGCGAGATGAGGCCTGATTCCCCTGCACTGCGTGCAGAGCAATTCCGTGTTGCACATCACACATGAAAGGAGCCTTAATTTCCTTGATGGCACTCCAGAGAAAACCCAAGAACACTGTTTCAAGGCTAGAGGGATCCTGAGGTCACTGTAGCAACACGAAAGAGCTCCGTGGACCACAAATCAACTCGAGATGAGAGGTTAGTCCCTGGCTTCGACTCCAGAGGAATACCACCTTACCACAAGCACGTCAAGAGGAGGCTTCTCTCAGCTCTAGGTATGTGAGAGGGACCCTGAGTTTGCGGCCTCAAGTGGAATGGACACCGCGATGCCCTGACTCGAAATAAGGCCGGATATTCCTGCAGTGACTTGAATGCAGGCTCGTCTTACATCTCCCAAGACTAAAGGATGTGTGAATCCCCTGTGGAGACCACAGAGAAAGACCAAGTTCCCCACCTCATCGCGACCGGAGGCCTCACATCCTTTGAAACCTCCAGAGGTACGCGGAGATCAGTGCCTCCAAAGGAGACGATGCCTGACTCCCTCATGAACCTTGATAGGAGTCCCAGGATTCCTGTGGCACGTGGAAAGGGACCCTTGGTCTCCCGCCTTAGCTGGAGATGCATCCCAATTGCCCTGCCAAGCCTCGAGTAGAATCCCAAGTTGTTCCTCGCAACTAGACAGGAGTCCTGACGTCGCTGAACAAACATGTGTGTGGAAGGGCCATCCCCGTCGTAACTCGAGAATATAGCCCAGTTTCCCGCCGCAACTCGAGAAAGCCAAGAGACTTCCCCCTCGCCGCGAGATGAGGCCCGATTCCCCTGCACTGCGTGCAGAGCAATTCCGTGTTGCACATCAAACATGAAAGGCGCCTTGATTTCCTTGATGGCACTCCAGAGAAACACCAAGAACACTCTTTCAAGGCTAGAGGAATCCTGAGGTAACTGTAGCAACACGAAAGAGCTCCGTGGACCAAAAATCAACTCGAGATGAGAGGTTAGTCCCTGGCTTCGACTCCAGAGGAATACCACCTTACCACAAGCACCTCAAGAGGAGGCTTCTCAGCTCTAGGTATGTGAGAGGGGGCCCTGAGTTTGCGGCCTCAAGTGGAATGGACACCGCGATGCCCTGACTCGAAATAAGGCCGGATATCCCTGCAGTGACTTGAATGCAGGCGCGTCTTGCATCTCCCAAGATGAAAGGATGTCTGAATCTCCTGTGGAGACCACAGAGAAAGACCTAGTTCCCCACCTCATTGCGACCGGA